>NC_048595.1:341152978-342416728 GCF_003668045.3 Cricetulus griseus | reverse complement strand
CCAGGAAGAAGAGTTTTATTTAACACTGAGGCCTGGTCCTGGAGTCAGTACATACTGTAATGTTCTTGCTTCATTTTATGCTCTGATTAACAGTTGTTGTCAAGCCAAGAGACAGCATAATATTCAGTTTATACATGAGACAAGTCCAGCTACCTTCTGGGAGGGTTCCGTGTGCTCTCAGATCTCACTTGTGATGGTGGCTATGATACTACAGACATCCTCATTTTATGGATGAAACTGGTCACAAAGAGACCAAGCAGCTTGCCCAAAGTCACTATGCCAGAGAAGAGAAGTGAAGTCAGTCTAGTGCCAGACATTGTCCTCCTAAGAGGAGAGCAGTCTTGCCCTTGCCCTGCTGACTACTGACTTGTTTGAGAAGTGCTAAGAAGGGAAATGTCACGTGATGTGGAGGCCAGTGAGGCAACTCTGCTAGATGCAGCCATACAGCATTAGCACTCTACCATCTGACTGATTCAGTTAAACTCAAGGAAAAAAAAATCAGTTTCTACAATCTGATCAAAAATGACCAAAATTCTACAACTGAGTCTCATCCTTCACACCATTTAATAAATAACTACTTGCTTTGCAATACTATAGTATATATTACTATATGTAATACTGTAATGTAATGAGATATGTAATACTATAATATGTATGGAGCTCATTATGTTTGGGAAAGAGACAGAATGAACTATTCAAAATGGCATTCTAAACAAGAGTTCAAGCAGTATGACAAAAATACTTCCATTAAAAAATAGGAATGGGAAGGAGTAAGGCATGAGCTTGGAAGTCAGAATAATAGAGAAGTTGCTAAATACAGAGAAATAGCATTGCTCCGAACAAGAAGAAAATGCCAGGAATTAAGGGTCTGCTTCCTCTAGGGCTCTCACTTCCTAGTGGGGTATCCTCAGATCTGTGAGAACTACAGTCTGACTTGGCTGAGCTGGAGTAGATAAGTTGGCTGGATGCCCTCAGGGTTGGCTTTACTAGTGGAAACTGAGGAGTTAGAAGCAGTAAGAAGGCCCTGACAAAGAAACACAAAAAGAGCTCATTGACAGTCAGAGGGACCACCAAGCTTACACCAAAGGTCCTGAATAGCAAACAGACAACTTATAAGCAAACAGATTTAGGAGAAAAGGAAGAGGCCTTCGGTTATCTTTCCATATGTCTTCCTCGGCCCAGCCGAAACAAGGGCTCCATTTGTCATTGGAGTCCATGTCTATATTAGCCCTAAGCAAAATAATGGGGAAAGAACATGTCAGGACATCAATTTTTATGGGGGAAGAAGTCAAAACAGATGCTAGCAATGAAAAAGAAGTAATTTCCCCAAAATCTCACTAAGAAACAGGTTTTAATTTCCAAATTCTTAGGCGCTATCAGCATTAGGGAAAAGTTGCTTAACACTTTATCCAATCCATTTTGTTTTGTCTTTTTTTCAATAAGATGAATATGCATTTAATGTGAAAATGAAAACTAGACGAAGGTATTGTGGACTAGGGATAGAGACATGTGAATCCATGACCCCAGAATAAGCAGAGAATTGTACTTATTTCATCACCATGTCCTCGGCAAGTATGAGCACTTGCAGTTTGGTGCCATTTCTAAGCACAGGCAAGGTGTGAACGTGTTGTGCTATGACAAAACCTCATATAACAGGAAAAATTGGCAAGCTCCAAGTCACTTTGGAAGAGTTAGTGAGGAAAGCTTTAGACAATGTGTGTTTTCCTGGGCTACTGCAGACATTTGTTTGAACAGATGAACACATTATGAAGAGGGGTCGCTGTTTCCCTTCCTTTAGAAAGCACTTTGCGGTTCCCAACTGGTTAATCATGTTATAGTGACCTTGCATCTTGCTAAAAGAAAGGGAAACTTCTTTGTCTTATTGAAGACACAGACTGTGACCGTGTCAAGGGAATTTGGTTTCACAACAAAATAACCAGGAATAAGTGGTCATGAGATCAACTGCAAGGGATGAGAACTTGAACATAGATAGCAATGCCTGGATCAACACAGCACTGTTATCTGATGGAGCTCGCACATATAGCATCTTCACTCAGTGTTGGTCTTCCTGCAGATGGACACACACATACCACACACACCACACGCACATACAGTAAGTTGGCATCAGAATAGCCTTTACCTAAGTTTGAAAGAAATTGACTTCTCAGAAAAGAATAGATTGACTACATTTTTATAAATAATTTCTTCCCATTCTCTAACTTCTTTTGGCAATAAACTTAAGTAGACAAAACTTCAGTGTAGTTCAATAACATCTCAAGAAAATGGCCGATGTGGATGTCTCTTAGGACAAGAGATAGGAGTCTGGGGAGTTAGGAGGAAAGGATATTACTCTCTGTGATCAAGTTTCTGTATAGTTTGGGCAGGGTGGTGGTGGCACATACTTTTTTTTTTTTTTTTTTTTTTGAGACAGGCTTTCTCTGTGGCTTTGGATGCTGTCCTGGAACTAGCTCTTGTAGATCAGGCTGGTCTCGAACTCACAGAGATCCGCCTGCCTCTGGCACATACTTTTAATCCCAGCACTCGGGAGGCAGAGGCAGGCTGATCTCTGTGAGTTCAAGGCCATCCTGGTCTACAGAGGTAGTCTCAGGACAGCCAAGGCTACACAAAGAAACCCTGCCTTTAAAAAGAAGTTTCTGTATAGTTTGAACTTTGTATCTCATATATATATATATATATATATATATATAATATATATATATAATCAACTTATCTTCTCTCTATTAAAGTAATAAGTTAAACTACTTATTTAAAAATTCAATGTCATCCACCAATTTAACAATTACTGAAGGTTGTGTATTTGGTCCTGTGCTTTGCAGTGGGTTTCCCAGATCTTGGGTAGTTTACTAGGAGAGATGGATGAAAAGTAAGATGAAAAAGGAAAAGGTTGTAAGAGGGAAGTTTGTAATCTGAACCTTTAAAACAAAATAACATGCACATGTTGTTATAGTAGATACCCTCTTTGTCTGCTGTACCCCTAGATGTACCATATTAATAATAACTGAGGTTGAGCTTTTGATAAAAAATGTACCTGGATTCCTACAGTAGTTGTATTTATTATTCTATATCTGTGTGATCCTAAACAAAGTATTTAATCTCTCCAAGGCTTAGTATCCTCAGCTTTCATCAATCAAATTCAGCTAACAATGGCAGCCAGCTCTCGTGCTGGTTGCCACACACTCCTCTAGATTAACTTTGCTTAAACAACACACCAACACCAACCCAGTGAGGGAAGCACCTTTATGACACTTGTTTTATAGATGAGAAAAACAAAGCACAGACGCTCAGTGTCGATGCGTATTGAGGAGGATTCTAGGCAGACATAGTGACACACACCTGGGTCACAGCATTCAGGATGCTGGAGCCAAAGGATCACTTGAATTCAAGAATCAGAGAGCTCATCACACTAATGTGTGCACGTGTGCATGTACACACATTCACACACACACACACACACACACACACACACACACACACATTCTTTCTCTCCCCCACTCCCACCCCCGACTCTGGCTCCAGCTTCCTACTGGTATTCACACCACTCTGTGTGCCTGCCAGCCCCTGCTCTCAGGGATTGCTCATCCTTGTTTTGTTGTCAATTAGCTAAAGACCTGTGCTGAGTTCTCCATGTGAGAAATGAGAAGGAGAAAATGAGATCATTAGAAAGGTCGTTCATGAGACTTGAGGACTAAATGAAAGAGTATTGTGGCCTTATTCTTATATGACCAAGTGGTTGTATACAAGGGTTAGGAAACAGGAGAAAGATCCAAGAATCAGAGTGTGTTCCAATATCAAGCTACTTGGGCTCCCACTGAGTCTGAGACAGAAGGCACCTACTGGGACTAGACAGTGGAAGGGTTTCACTTTTGGAAGCTATTTCTATCACATTGGAGAGGATAAGGATGGCTTTGGATTGTAAGTGAGTAATGAGCAGTGCATCCTGCATAAGCTGGGTCCTTCCTGCCTGAAAGTAGTCATCTTTCAGAAATGCCACCATGTACCCCGTGGCTCAGACACTTGCACCGCTCAAGTTAGCTGGGTTAGCCAAATAGATTAAGCCACACGGATATAGCATGGTAAACTATCAGCTAGAGGGCTGAGGAGACAACCTGAGACCACACTGGTCCCCTGCTTTAGTCATGGAGTGGGCACAGTTTGATACCCATGATGATGTCACTCTGCTTCCCGAAGCCCCTAACAGTGGGCATCTCCACACAGGCTGGACAACAGGAACCCAAAGAGTAGTAGACAGGTTTTAGGAGCCATGGTTTCTTCAATACTTGTGGAAGATGAGAACAGAACTTCAGAAAGCTGGGAGGAATAGTAACCCTGGCAAGTCCTCTCCTGCTTTACCAGAGGCACCTATGCTCCCATTCATCAGAGGCTGTTGGGTCTGAGGACAAGGGAGAAAGGAAGCCGTGGATTTACAGTCCTTGCTCTAGAAAAGTAACACAGGGATTGAGAAGAAGGATTGAGTCTGTTCTCTCTCTGTCTCTGTCTCTGTCTCTGTCTCTGTCTCTGTCTCTCTCTCTCTCTCTCTCTCTCTCTCTCTCTCTCTCACACACACACACACACACACACTCAGAAGCAGAACTGCAGAAAGATTATCAAGGTTGATGGGGGCAACTATCTGGCACACATGCCAACTGCACACAGAACCTGTCACTGTCTCCCATATTCTCACAAAGTGTTCCAGGAAGACACCAGCTTTGCACCGATGGTCCCATGCAGAATAATGGAGATCAGAGCTCTGGCTTCTTTTGTTGTTGTTGTTGTTTTTTCGAGACAGGGTTTCTCTGTTTAGCTTTGGAGCCTATCCTGGCACTCCTTCTGGAGACCAGGCTGACCTCGAACTCACAGAGATCCGCCTGCCTCTGCCACCCAAGTGCTGGGATTAAAGGCGTGTGCCACCAACACCTGGCTAAGAGCTCCGGCTTCTGGAATCATACAACTTAGGTCTTGCAAGTGTATCCATAGAAAATGCAAAGCCCTGTGTTCTGCTTGCTTGATGCCATGGCAGAGATCCATATGATGCACTGATTTGGTGGTTCTCGTGGGCTAGGAAAGCCAGACTCAGGGTTTTAGAAGAATCAAGTGTAGGGATGACAGAAGATACTTAACATGGTTTAGGCTTAAGAGAAGTGGTTCAGATTTCCTTGGCTGGAGATGATTGCCAACAAAGTAGAGAGAGACTTGATAGCTGTAAAGTACTTTGAGAGGCAGATATGAAAGTCGGAGAGTGATATAGTCTATCTGACCCTTTCTGCCATGGCCTCTGGAGCAGAACCAGGGAGAATCCCCAGATTCTCAGCCATTCTCAGAGCACAGACTACCCAATGTGGGGAGCATTGGACAGACTGTGATTCTCTCAGAGAGCAAGTCATTACTGGGAACAATGTTTTTAATAAATGTGTCATACTCAAGGGTTTGGGTTTTGTTCATGCTTGAGGCCTATGGGAGAACTGTCACACACTCCCCACTCTTTCTCCAGTATTTTAATGTCTACCGCTCATCAGAGTTGGGGCTGGTAAAAGGAGCAGAGCTGGCGAGACACATGTTACTACTTCCCAAGAGAGTTGGTCAGGTTAAGGTTATTTTGAAGCAGAGGTTGAAGACTTGATGTTCTTAGATTATCTCTGGATTTTACTTTGCCCTGTTTTCCTTGTTGCTAGTTCAGATATAAAGAAAACCGAGCAAGCAATTTCTAATTTGCCTTTCGAGTGGGTGATCAGATTGTTCAGAACAATTACCTACAATAACAATGCTTTCCATTTTCAGCAAATTACAATTTATGAGGTGCATGTTCTCTGTGGTAATGTAAGCCACAGCCAGCCTACCACCATCTTGTTCCTTTCTGCAGATCTCTAGAACTCAGCTGAGAAGCACTGAGAACCTTAAGGCTCTGGTTACAGTCCCTGCTTTCCATACACTTGGAGAGTGAATTATTCCAATCTCTTGGCCTCATTTCTCCTCAATACTTAAGTTTGAATTAATGTCTGCTTCTAACACTTATGTTACAATATTTGAAGCATGCTTTTCCTGTCTCTAAAGTATTAGGATGTATGGAACAGTGCTTATTTTCATGCCAGCATTGACCACAGCAGAACCCTTTTCCTGGGCCTGATGAGCTCCTATTCCTTCGAGCCAGTTTCTCCAATGAAACAATCCTTATCTCCTCTTGACTCCGGGAAGGCCATCATGTAATTGGCCATGTGTCTGACAATAGATGTTTCCTATCTGGGGTTTAAGGACATAGGGGAAGCATACTGCAAAAGCCACTTGTGCTCATCCATCAAGGATCAGCAATGGAACATAGGAAGGCTTTGTTTTGGACTCACATAAACAAGATTATAAAGAGCTCATGTTGTGTAGGGGAGGCAACCAGAGGTTAAACACCATCTTTTCCAAGTTGTACATTCCAGGTTGAGAGTATACTGTATTTATAGAGCACTGGGATGTCATCATTCATCAAGTATTTGGTCTGGCAGCTGCGATGCTGTAGTATTGCCAGGAGATGAGGAAACACACAAAGCATTTCAGGGCACCACTTTTATCCATTATACTCATTAAATCTAAGAATTATGAGTTTTATGTCAAGGTTTATGGCTATCAAAATTGCCCAGAACTTGTTTTCTAAGCCAAGAGTAGCCACATGTCTATGACCGATCAAAAGGTATGCTCTTCAAACTTAATTGTGCAGGTCAAGGAAGTATATGGAGTCACCCAGTAGATTTATATAGCAAAAATGCCTGCCAAGCGGTGGTGGTGCATGCCTTTAATCCCAGCACCCAGGAGGCAGAGGCAGGCAGATCTCTGTGAGTTTGAGACCACCCTGGTCTACAAGAGCTAGTTCCAGGTCAGCCTCCAAAGCTACACAGGGAAACCCTATCTCGAACCCCCCCCAAAAAAATGCCTTCCTTTCATGTATGGAAACCATTTGAGACTAGAAAGCTATATTCAGTAAAGATTTTAATTTTTAGTTCTTGCAGTTCTGAAAAAGTTCAATATCCTAAAGAACTATTCACATACTGAAGAATAAAGGAGAGATACTCCAGAAGTTTTGAAATAAAAAAGAGAAGGATTAAAGCACCAAATAGGGAGGTTTAGATACACCAGAGATAGGTTGAGGCAGAGAGGGGAAGGCACTCCCTCTTTTCCTTGGGTACCATATCAAAGACCTAAAAGTAAAATTAGAAGCAGCTGATTGAGAAGCACAATCGAGTTTTGAATTTCAAGGCTGAATTCTTGTCTCCAGAGAAGCCGCTCCATTCTTCCTCTCCCCAAGAGACTTCTTAGGTTCTCCTTAGGCTTCCAGGCCACCAACTAAGGACAGATCTTTGTTAGCAAGAGATCCTTGTAAGAGGAGGCGTAATTATCCCTAATGAGGGTAGAGATGCTAGAGATGTGCGGTTCTCACCCTTCTCACTCCAAAAAGGTGGCCCATGTTGTTCACATTGCATCCCATCATTACAGCAAGAACAGACTCCAGGGATCCTGTGTTTGACAAGCTTATTGATGATTGTGAAAGCATCAAGACTTAAGAATTTATTTAGAGATGGCCTGTGACCAACATTGCCTTTGTTCTTGTTGGTAAATGCAAAAGTAAGGGCGTGGAGATGGAACTTACAAATCTTTTAAGAGATGGCCTGTGGTCAAAGTTGCCGGTTTTTGCTGTTGTTGATTCGTCTTTGCTTTCTTAGAGACTTTCATTTTAAGTTTAAGGGAAATAAGATAATACTGTCAGAAAGCTACTACTTCTTTATTCATTAAAACTCCTAATATGTTGTCAGTTCCTCCACTACAGTGCTTTTCACAAGTCAATGGGTGGTGGGGAAGCATCCCACCTTGGCTGGATGAGGTAATTTAAGTTGGCATATGTGGGGCGCCTCTATCCGAAGGGCTAAGTGATTGAAGCAGCAATGAGCCAACAACAACAATTAAGTTCAGAGTTGTTCTAGATTCATTCTCTGACCTCTAGAAAAATAGAAATGTGGTCAGAGTGGTCCATTTACCAAGCACCACGTAGAGCCTTTCTCTACTGTTCAAGCTAAGGAAAGCCTTTATTGAGGCAATTTAAGGGAGAACTCAGGAGAAACCAACTCAGAATGAAAAAGCAACTTCTTAGACAAGATAAAGAGGTAATATAGAAACAAATCAATAAGTGTTTTTAAAGTTGAAAGTCTTTATGGTCTAGCCATTTCTCATATGTCTTTAGAATAATTTAGTAAATATAAAAATAAGGATATACTTAATCATTTTTATAATTATTGGGTGGTCTTTTTTCCCTTGTATACTAATAATAGCATGGTATTAAAAACTCTGCTTTCTGCTTTTCTATATTTTCCCCTTTATCTTGGATGTTATTCCTTACTAACACGTAGAAGTTCCTCATTCTCTCTGAGCTACAGTGTATGTGGGTACCATAATTTCTTTAAGCATCCCTAGTTGATGGACATTGGATTGTTTTAACCTTTGTAAAAACAATTTGATGGATAATACTGTATTGGGTAAATACTGCATTATTATTTCATGCTGTAAAATAGACCTGTGGACTATATCTTAGGTAGGAACTTGCTGAGTCTGAAGGAGTTTTGATAAGTCTGTATAATTTCTGTCCCATAAAACTTAAACAGCAACTTGTTTCTCTGAGCTGTAGGTTTGTTTTTGTTTTGCTGCTATCACTGCAAGATTTAAGAAGGGTGAGTGAACTTTAGGATGTGGGCCTTCTGGCCAGAAAAATTAAGGAAACTAAAGAAACCTACATAAAGACAATATAAACAATTTGGAGGCTAGAACTAAGCAAATTCAGGTATTCTGTCTCCTTTCAAGATTTGGATTTACCTCAGATGGAATGCCCAAAGCATTTCATTTGTATGAGTCATTCAACTTTTAAAGCATTTTCTTATGCCTTACCATCTACAACCCTCACATCAAACCAAAAGGGATGGAGCAAGGTTTCGGTTCTTAATCTTTCTGCCTCAAATCTTTCCTTCAGTTTAGCAGAAGTTCAGAAGGTGATGCATTGAGCAACAAGCACTTTAGAAGTGGCAGCTGGGATTCAGACTCTAAAAAAAATGAGAGCCACTGCCTCCCAGGTCAGTCCTGGCCCTTAGGTGGGGCATCTAGCCATGAACAAACTCTCAGAATCCTGTGCCAGTTGCCAGAGGACCTAGTATTAGTGGGTCTCAATGGATGTTAGAAGAAGATAAAACACAAAAATAAGAATGAGCTATAGTATTCATGTTACACAGAGGCATGCACATGAGTGAGCAGAGGCTCTGAAGGAACACAGGTGCGTAGAAGCCGTTCACTGAATATGCAGCCCAGGACATGGGTGCAAAAGGTACACTAGGGAACTGGGAAATTTTTGCCTGTGTCTCATTTTGAGTTTCTTCTCACTCATATTAATACCTTTTTCAAGGAAGGAAGTCAACAAACTGATGATGTCGGCTGTGCTTTTTAGAGTAAAAATCAGTTTTGTTTCTTTTTTTTAAACAATATGTTGGACATGTAAAGGGCCCTTCTGATTATCTGTGAATTAAGTTTTCATTTCACACCAGTTTTTTTTTTTTTTTGGGGGGGGGGTGCTGGGACTTGAACCCAGAGTAAGCATGTGCTTCCATTCACAGAGAGTTGCACCCCTAACCTTACATAGTGTCAAGTTAGTATGCTTTTAGGAAGAGAGCTCCTGGCTTTTCTCACAACTAAAAGGTTTCACAACTGCTCTCAGTACCCCATCCAGACTTGAGTCTGCACACTGCTCATCCATCAGTCACCCTGAACTGGTTCCTATAGCACTAATGGTGGAGCAAGGCCAAAGCAGGTATTTCCCACTTCAGCAACAGGAAATACCAAAGGACAAAAGAGTGGCCCTGGCCAGGTCCTGAATCTCTGAAGGATGTGGGGGAGAGCTGAGAGGTTCCCTCCAATGTAGAGAAGCTTCTTAGCAGAAAAGGCCTAGAAGTTTGAATTGAAACAAAAGACCAGGGACAAGGGCCCAGCAGAAGTCTTGCCCAGGTAAATTTACCCGTATGCCCTTGTCCCATTTGTCAAAATGGACAAAATGGAACCTTATGTCCACCAGATTTGCCAGATTGGCCTGAGCTTGGCCTATGAATTCTCCAAATTGAGAGACAAACCCTGAGATAGAAATATTTGACAGTTCAAATAATTATTTATTGCATTCTTACCATAAAAACTTTAATAGGGGACTAGAGAGATAGCTCAGTGGTTAAGAGCACTGAATGCTCTTCAAGAGGACCTGGGTTGAGTTCCCAGCACCCACAGGCAGTTCATAATCACCTGTACCTCCAGTTCCAGGAGACCTAATGCTCTCTTCTGCCCTCCATGGGCACCAGACACTCAACTGGTACACTCAACATAGACATATGCAGGCAAAACACCTACGTGTACATGTAAAATAATAGATAATGTAGTAGTGAAATTGAAACATTCATGCACTATGAAAGAACCCAGAATTCCTTATAAGGAATCAGCTGAGTTAAAGTCAAATATCTAGGATTTATGTTTGGACTTGCATGGTTCTTTTAAACATTTCTCTGAGAATCTTAAAGAGCAAAGGGATCTTAGATACCACCTGTTCTGAAGGGACCAGCTCCCCATTTCAGCAGCCATGACAGTAACACGTGCTTGCCATAACCTTGCCTTGGTCACTTAGAGGTCAGATGCCTGCCTCGTGTATGGGCCATAACAACCAGTTGACCAATCAACACAGGGCAAGCCCTCCAAGCCTGGAGGCACACCAATTGTGAGCCTGTGCGTACCCCTAGACACTCCTCTTACGCTGCCCTACGAGATCTCTCAGCAGCCAGTTCAAACTGTCTTTTGCCAGCCATCCGCTATGATGGGTGGGTGAAAGACCCCAGCTAACATGGGGTTAGCTTGTTAAATTACAACAAAGCCTCATGCAGTTCGCAGCAAGCTCTCGAATCTGCCTGGTGATTGGCGTGACCGAGGTCGTGGCCTGGGACCCCGGATACCTGAGTTTTCCGGGGGTCTAACAGTTCCAATCTACCCACCCTCCCTGATTTTGTAGGTTAAAAAAAAAGAACTCTGGGGCGATTGCATGATTTGAGACTGCTAGAGAAACAGTTTGGAAGCTTATTCTGTAACGTTGCTTAATGCAACACAAATGGCTTATTCTTCCACGCCCAGTCTTCATCAAGGTGAAATGATAAACCTGTAGATTTCAGGAAGAGAGTATCCTTAAAGGAATACAGCCCTTATCTCTCTGGGAACAGTGTATTAGGAGATGGGGGCGGGCACATTTCCACAGTCACCAGTAGGAGCCTGTAGAGTTCACCTAATTTTGGAGTACCTCAATTTAGGTTAAACCCCAAGGTCAGGGCCTCTACCTGAGAGGGGATGAGTCAGACTGAAGCAGAGCTGGAGTTGCCAGGGAAAGAACTCAGCACACGATAGCATGGGGCAAGCTTCTCAAAGAAGAGTTTCAGCTTATTAAAGACATTTTAAGTTATTTTTGTAAACACAAAGTGGGAGTGTTCGGGGCAAGAATAAGACACACTCAAGTGTGAATATTAACTTCCTAAGGGAGAGTCACCATTACACGTGTTAATCCCAACAATGGGAAGAGAAAGATTCCCAACCCAAATCACCATGGCCAGATTAACTAAAGCAAGCAATTAATTGAGGCAAGCTTTTTTTTATTCATGTATATAGCTGGGGTTCAAGAGGTCAGCATTTGGATGTGAGGAAGACATATGGTTTATAGATCAGGGGTAGGAGGTTTCCAAATGGGGGATTTGGTGGGCAAAATGGGCAGGGTTGCAGGAACAGAGCATAAGTCAAAAATTAATCCCTCCAGAAACAAAGACATGGTTGCAAGGTATGTAAAACAAGGTAGTCATAGGTGGCCATATAACCTTTTGAAATAAAGGTAGGGTTGCAAGGTGGTTATAAACACCATTTTGAAATAATACTAATAATAAAACATGATTGTCATTCCTGGAACAAGCAGTACAGAACCATTTGTAGTTAAGGTTATCTGTGGGGCATAGCCCAATCCTTGAAAAATAGCGGTTTAATCAAACAGGAATGAACCTAGTTTGTCTTACTATAAGATGGCTTTTAAGCCTACAATGGAGGCAAGCTGGTTTGTGGAATGTTTTAGCATTAGCCATATATTCTGTTTCAGTGGCTTTCAAGTTATATCTCAAAGGGTTGCTATACTTTTCCTTTTCACTGTTTGATGGGTAGGATTATAGAGTGATTCCAGAGGTGTCTTGGTTGGAATTATAATCTGATGGAGTAAAGACAGGAGCCACTAGATTTGCACAAGAGGTTCAAGACATGTCTTTGGAAATGGAATTTCTAGTGAGATATCTAGAAGATTGTAGGTTTATAACCTAGGAAAGGGAGAGGGGCCTTAATTAAATGCGAATTGTGCTGAAATTCTTGATTCTCAGCTTGATTCTTGGAGGCTTCAGCCAAACTCCAGGGAAACCTCCCTTCCCACATCCCCATAATTTTCTCTTTCTAAACCTCTTCACCAAGACCATATGTTGGGATAAATCCAAACTGATGGGAGAGTGATGAGGGGGCAAAGGTGGAAGCAGAATCAAGGGAGGATGGAGTACGAGGAAGCTTCCTGATTCTGCAGAGCCATCAATTAACAGGGTCTGATGCCATCAGAGAGAGATATCAGTGACATCCTACTTTAGATGTTAAAGGGGTCCCTTTGGACACCAAGTTACTAGGGAGGCTAAGTAGTAGCAGGAAAACCAGTTAGAAGGCTACTTACTATAGCAATCCAGGCAAAGAGGAGTGGTTGTAGCTGAAGCCTACATCTGGATGGATAGATGGATAGAGGGATGGATGGATGGATGGATAGATATAGACATGTATGTATGTATGTATGTATGTATGTATGTATGTATGTATGTGAGTACACACACACACACACACACACACACATACACACTGTAATCAAAGCATAGGAGGTTAAGGGCATGCCCAGGTCATGGATGAAGGTAAAGTCAGGGCTGGGCCTAGCATCCCAGCATCATTCACTCACCATCATCACCTTCTGTAAAGCATTGTCAGTGAGAGCTCCTACACACTAGAAGGAGCACTGGGAGGAGGCCTATAGACTTCTGCCTGACATCCACGTACAACTGCCCCAGGCTTGAGACCCATTTCTAAGCAACAGAATACAACAAAGCAGAGTTCCTTTGTGCCTTCTAGCTCCACCTATCCTCTCTAGCTCCTCACCTTGGAGCATATTGCATTGTGAGGAATGACACGAGAAGGCTTTAGTCTGCCAATCCATTTAATGCAAGAGTTTATGGGTAAAAACGAACTTTAGCAAAATGTTGCTATTCCAAACACTGACATTCACCAAAAGCTAAATGGAATGATTTGCTTAACGTCTAACTTCAACTGTGTCTCACCTTCTCAGTCTTATTTATTGTCATTTCCAAGTTTTCCATGATTTTGACAGTTGACATATTAGCAAGTTAACGCTTTTAACTTGTGCATATTGAGCCTTAAAAATCAAGCCTGCTTTTGTCTTGGTTTAGAAAGTGAGATGATATCAGTCTTCTGAAGAAATGCTTGTATGCCCTCTGCAGGGAAACACAGAAAGCCTGCTGGAATTCCCACTTGGGCATTTCCTAAGTGAGAGCCTGTCTTTGGGCAAAAATGCACCAGTGTTCTTAGAATCCAACCACACAGAATTTACACCACCTTAAAAATCTCAGTTAGGACACTTCCTAGATTCTAGACTTCTTTTTAAAATACTTAATTAAAAATTCTGGAAGATTGCCGACTGAGCATGAGCAGCATAACATCCAAGTTTATACATCACCAACCTACAAATTTGGCTAAGTATGTTTTGGCTCTAACAGAGTTATTCTGATTTTTGTGGTCATTTTTGCAGAGGAATCAACAATAAAAATCTGTCGTTTTGCACTAACGTTCTGGTGGTCACCATAAGGCTTTGTGTTGGCTCTGGGGCCATCAGGCAGTACCTAAAACATCCACTGATGGAGATCAGCTTCTCAGTTTCTGGACCAAAGGGAAGCCATCTTTTTTTTTTTTTTTTTTGGTTTTTCGAGACAGGGTTTCTCTGTGTAGCTTTGGCGCCTATCCTGGCACTCATTCTGGAGACCAGGCTGGCCTTGAACTCACAGAGATCTGCCTGCCTCTGCCTCCCGGGTGCTGGGATTAAAGGCGTGCACCACCAATGCCCGGCAGGGAAGCCATCTTATCAGGGCTTGTCTGAAGACCTCACCTAGCTACCCCTCACTGGTAGGAAGGGCAGAGAGATGAGGGCTCTCAGAAGCCTGCAGCACACTGGGTTTCAGAGAAGGTTTTTTTGTTTGGTTGGTTTTTGTTTTATTTGTTTGTTTTTATTGCTGGGGTAAACGTAATGAGAAAAACAGAAAAACTTAACTGCTCGAAAAAGTGGGGAGCAGCTGTCTCATTCAGAGCATTTCCTCTTGATTTGGTGCTGATAGCTAGGTGACCTTCTACTGGCTTGGAGCAGAAAACTGAAGAAAAATGTCTTTTGTTTGCTCACTCAACATCGAAGTGTAGGGTAAAAGCGTTCTTAGGTAAAACCAACAACACTTTTCTCTCAATCACCAAAATTAGTTGTCCTAAACAGTCCTAGTCTGTTAGTGTTGTGCCTTGAAAAAGATAAAAGCTGGTCAAGCATGTTGTGATAACTTTGACTCCTTAAATCAGTAGCATGACTCTGAGAGGCCAAGGACAGAATAGACAGTGAGAGGACGAAGCTGTGCATTGGACATCCTGGGTGCCATGGCCCCTTCAGATGGTCACAGAGGGCCTTAGGCAGACAGCTTGACCCTGTCTAATCCCACCGAAGTGGCACTGTTCACTAGCTGTGTGGTGTTGGGACTCGACCTGCCTTCTCAGTGGCTGTTGTTCTTTGAGATGTGTATAATAGTTTCGACCTCAACAACTTTTGTGAAGCAACACACTTGTGAGGCCTCGTCACCCATCTGGCCCAGAGATGATTAGCTTTTGTTATGACTGAACTCTGAAAGATGTAAGAGCCTGAGGGTATAGAGGACACCTGGAGAACACAGCCTCTAGAACAACTGAGCAAGGCTCATATGAGCTCACAGAGACTAAAGCAGCAAGCACAGGGCCTACTACAGTCTGCCTCATGTCCTCTGTGTATTTACTGTAGCTTTTGGCTTAGTGATTTTTGTTGTTGTTGTTGTTTTGGTTTGGTTTTGGTTTTTCAAGACAGGGTTTCTCTGTGACTTTGGAGGATGTCCTGGAACTAGCTCTTGTAGACCAGGCTGGTCTCGAACTCACAGAGATCCGCCTGCCTCTGTCTCCCAAGTATTTTTATGGGGCTTCAGAGTGTGAATGAGCCAGTCTCTGGTTTTTGTGCCTGTTCTTGGGGCTCTTTTCCTTCTTTTGGTTTGTCTTGTACAACCTTGATGTGATAGTTTTTGTTTTATTTTATTCTATTTTTTTGCTGTTTGGTTGTTATCTCTTAGAGGCCTCTTCCTCCCTCCCTTCCCTTTTTTTGTTTGTTTTTTATTTTGTTTTGTTTTGAGACAAGATTTTTCTGTATAGCCCTTGCTATCCTGGATATCGATCTGTAGATCAAGCTGGCCTTGACCTCACAGAGATCCACCTGCCTCTGCCTCCTAAATGCTGGGATTAAAGGTGTGGCTTTAAAAGTATGGCTTTAAAAGCCATAAAAGTATGGCTTATGTCCACCATCACCTGCTGGACGCCCTCAGCCTGTTCTTTTCTAATGAGAGACAAAAAGGGAGTGTTCCTGGAGGGGAGGGGAGGTGGGGAAGAACTGAGACAGGGAGAGAGAAGAGAAACTGTATATTGTATGAGAAAAGAATCTGTTTTCAATACAAGGGTGGGGGGGGTTGAAAACAAGAAAGGAAGGAAGGGAGAGATAGAGGAAAGAAGGGAGGGAGGGAGGAAGGGAGAAGGAAGGAAGGAAGGAAGGAAGGAAGGAAGGAAGGAAGGAAGGAAGGAGACTGAACTCTGACACATTTTATTCACTTCATGTCCCTCCCACCTTTGATGCTTCCCAGTGATTAAAAAGGGTACAATGGGGAGGTGGGGAGGGACAGGCTATTTTATTTAATAAAATCATTTAGTTAATTAAAATATTCCTTAAGAGGAGGATTTTATAAGGCCAACTTGGTGGCACATGCCTGTGATCTCAGTACTTGGGAGGCTGAGACAGGAGGATCACAACTTCAAGGCCAGCCTGGGCTACATAGTTCCAGACCAGTCTGAGCTGCATAAGCAACACTGGTCTTAAAGGAAAAAAAAGGGGGGGGGCAAAGCAAGTAAGAAGCTCTGCAAGGGTTCCAGGATGTGCCAGGCACGCTTGTGGCACCCTGGGCTGTCCAACATTACTGAAGGCTGTGAGCAGCATGTCACTTAAAGAGGCTGAGGACCCAGGGACTTAAGTTTGCCTGAAAACTGCCTCAGGCCCAGGCTACAAAGCTGCATCTGTACTGGGTAGACACTTACCAACATGTAGTAGAAAAAGTATGGCTTATGTCTGGAGCCTTCTGTTCAGCTACTTACCAGCTTCCTAAGCTTGAGCAAGTTACTGCCTTCTTAGCATCAGTTTATTAATTTTTAAAGTTGACATGATAATATCTGCCTAATAAAATTATGATGAGGACTAAATACTACCATTAGCACATAATAAGGGCTCAATAAATATCCCCCTTCCCGAACACAAGCTTCTCTTTCCCAAGAGTACAAATGACTCACTTGGCAAAGAAGGTACAGTAAACACAACAAAATATAATCCAGGACAAAACTGATTCACAGTGTATATCTACCATCTGCTCCCTCCCCCCCCCATACCCTCGCTCTTCAAAGGCTGGTCCTGAAGCTATACCTTACAAATGAATGCTGCTTTGTGTCTGCTCTTCCCACCACAAAGAAGGGTTTTGGGGTGCAGATTATAGGACTAGGGTTGTAGTTCATAGTGCGTATCAAGCATGCATGAGGCCCTAGGTCAATCACCAGCACTAGAGGAAGAGGGGAATCTTTAAAATGAGATTTTAAAAAGGCCTCATTTCATAGGGATGATTGTACATTCATATTTATTGCTGTACTAGTCACAATAGCCAGGAATTGGAGCCAGCCTAGATGCCCATCAACAACAGAAGAATGAAGAAAATATAGAACATATACACATGGGATTATATTCATCTGTAAAGAAAAATAAAACTATTTTTAGGGAAATGTAATGAAATGAAATTGTGTTAAGTGCAATAAGTCAGATTCAGAAAGACAAATTCCATGTTTTTCTCTTACATGTGAAACTGAGGTGTGGTGTGGTTTGTGTGTGTTTACATTGTGACTCCACAGGTCATGAAACTAGAAAGAAGAGGGAAGGAAGAGACAGTTCTTAAGGGAGGGGAGGAAAGAGGAGAGGGAAATGGAATACATATATAAGAAAACGGAAACAAAAGCAAACAGAAGGTGGTGGCACCTCTGGGAAACAGGAAACTGGCCAGAGCAGGCTTAGGGACCCAGAGCAGGTAGTGAGGGAAATGATATGTGTGAAAGTGCCAAACTGAACCCCTTGCTTTGTATGCTAACCCATAGAGAAACTGAGGCATGCTCTAGAGGAGCAGATGTCTGGGTTGCACTGCCCAGCAGGGCCAGTTTGTTGATTGTAAGGAGACACAGAACATCACCACCTCCTGAGATGTGGCCTCCCTGATTGTCCTTCTTGTGCACTGTTCAATATCAATTTGACAAAATGAATGGGCTTTGTCAGTTGCATGTTGCCCATATATGAAATTATGTACCAGAACATTCTAGAAATAAACTCACTAGGAATCACTAACAGTGTTTGCCAGGAGAGGTGGGAAGTGTTCGAGATGGGGGGTGGGGGCATGAGATCTGAGAAGAAATGGCCTGGGCTTAAATCCTAGCTCTGCCACCAGAGTACATTTGACTTTGGACAAATTTTACATTCATTATGATCAGGTTTCTCTACCTTGCTGAACTAGCATCTGCATCCTGGAGTTGTGAGGATTAACTTGCTAGCAGGAGTAAAAGTACTGACAACAATGCCTGGCATGCAGTAAGAGTTTAGGGAGCATCAATGACTTCCCTTTATTTAAATTGTAGTAAGAGCTCAGGGAGCGTCAATGATTTCCGTTTAATTCAAACTGTAGAGCCAGCTCTCCGGCATTTCCCCAATCTGGTTTTCTTTCTTGCCTATTACTCTTACATTTCAGTAAACTGTTAAGTATTTTCCTGAATACCTGAGGCCTGGGTCAACTGGATTTTCTAGTCACTTACATCGAGGTGCTCTTTATTACAAGATCACAGTTGGAGAATGGGTAGTCGTGGTTGCTGATATCCAAGAACTGAAATTGGAGTTGCAGTGGTGATTGAAGTGAACTTTGTGTTCCATTTCATAAGGCAGAGAAGCAATTTCATAAGAAATTAGGCAAGTGTAGTTTCTGTAAGAACGTATTGCATTCCTATGAAAACCTCGGATTCACTCTCCCCGTTACTACCCTGACCTCTGGCTTCTAGTTACCTCAATATTTTATTTCCTCTATAATTTACTCCTTGGTCTTTTCAAAATGTGAAATTGCAATTCAAGGCAAATATTTGAAAGTGTTTACAATATTAGAATGATTCGATTTTTCTTGGGCAAAGAAAGTAAGTTGGAGAAAGAGAGGAGGGAGTAAATGTATTTGATAGTTGTATTAATTCCTGAATGTCAAAAGGTATCACACATCATCTAGCTTATTTACAAATTTATTATTCTGAAAGAATATTGTAAAATTTCAAGACCAAAAGGAAAGCTAAGGAGTCTTTTCTTTGTACCCACCCCTTTCAGAGTTTTCAAAAGGAAATCTTCAGGATTCTTTTTTCTCATTTTGAAGTCTTTTCTTGCCAGCAAATAGCAAGTCTGTATAATATAGTTGCCAAGGCAATGTCAAGACCATGTAGTGGAGAGAAAGAGAGAATGTGGTGTGTACAGACAGGGAGATGGTGACACAGCTGAACAAGGAGAGTGCCAGGGTCTTTGAGAATTGGAAAGTTTAACTGTGTTTTAGAAGTAGTTATGCTAGCAGCTATACAGACCATCTACCCTCGTGGAGCTTTCTCACGGGGTCTCTTTGAGCCACATCACCTTGCTCAGGACTGTTTGATTTGTCTGCCAATCATACCCTCCTCTTCATTCCTACACCAAGTTGTGTCAAAACGGGTTCCTTGAGTTTTGAATTAGACAGGGACATTTTTCATTTCCTTGGCCCAGAAACGCTTTTTCTGTGAACACTACTTAAGTGCCTGGACTCAAGAAACCCTTTTCATAATAACTACAAAGACAGATACATCCCTTGCTGCCAACACCGTATAAATATTTCTACTTAAATAAATTACTCTTGTCAGACTTGAGTAGCCACCAGCCAGATACTTGCCGATTGTCTAGAGACTATTGCCTAAGTCTTAAAAGACTCAATTTTCCTTTCTCTTTCTTTCTTTCTTTCTTTCTTTCTTTCTTTCTTTTTTTTCTCCCTTCAGGTACAATCCTTGGATTTGCCCTCCGACCATATAAAATGAGCTACAGAGAGGTCAAATACTTCTCTTTTCCTGGAGAGCTCCTGATGCGGATGCTGCAGATGTTGGTCCTCCCCCTTATCATCTCCAGTCTTGTCACAGGTACTTGCCATATGCAGTGTTTGCTGTGTTTTTTGTTTGTTTGTTTGTTTTTAAGTGTGCATATTGCAAGAGAATACTTAGAAAAGCCATTGCTTTAGGTTTCTGCTGGATGCATGCTCTCTGTTCTAGAAAAAAACAAGTCTCTTTGAAACGAAACGATGGAAAGGAGGGCTTTAGTAATGCATGAATGATTATGACTCTCGTATTTTTACCAATCACAAGAGGAAATGGATTTAAACAGCCACGTAATCTGGTCTACCTCCCCACGAATGAGGTACCCTGCTAAACACCACACAACCTGCCTTCCTCTGACCACATCAATATAGTTGACAACAGCGTACAACAGGTCTGTTTTCTCACCCTCTTATCCCACCCAGATAACATCTGGTTGGACAGCCTATTAGCTATTGATGCAAGAATGCTTGTTCTCAGAGCCACCAGGACATGAGCGGGAGCCTTCTTGGAAGCCTCATCAAGAGGTAATGCCCACCACACACTCACCAACCCTGCTGCCACCAACACTTATCTTTTCCTGGTGTGCCCGCATGATTTTGTTTCCTTCTCCGGCTTCCCCGCCCACCCCCACTACCTTTGATTGCTGGTGGGAGAATGGGGAGGGGGTGGGAAATGTCCCCATTGGCTACCCCATCCACAGACACTTGGATTTTCCGACAGTGGAAGCTTTGCAGGACAGGATATCTTTACTGTGACAGTGAGGGTACAGCTTTCTCCTGCATGGGTACAGGTTGAAGAGTCATTAGCTATGTGGTTGACAAATATAGTTGGAGCAAGAAGTTGCTGGGAAAAAAAAAAATTGTTACTGTACATGCCTTCCTGCCTACTCTTCTCCTTCCCCACAGCACATCTCTGACTTGGAGAAAGAATTTCCATAAACACTGCCCCAGCAGCACGGTGTCTGGGTCTGTGGCTAAAGCTCCAGACCTCAGGTACCATTGACCCTGACCCCTTTTCCCACCTGTGGTCATTGTCCTTCCTGGGCAGGCCAGTTCACCTCTGTGTGAGCTGAGTCTTTCCCCCTCTTCTCACGAGTTTTCAAAGAGAGTTATACTCTTTCAAGATATCTGTGTAACAAGAACTTCATAGAACAACTCAGCTTCACAGAGCAACTCAAAGGTCATGGGGCAGCATTCTGACTACCGCATGCCTTGGAGGGCTGGCCATTACATGGCACAGAAACTATGTCAGATTACTCCTCCGTGCTTTGCTGATTTGGACTGGCTACCACTTGCCCAGGGCCTAAAACAAGTAATTGCATGTACACAAGCTCAGAGTGGAGGATAAACTACCCACAAGCCAGTCTTGTCACCCTTTAGGGTACCTGTTTATGAAACTGGACTGGTCAGTTGCTGACTAGGCGTAATTATAGAAGCTAGAATTCTTATCCAAGAAGCTGTACCAAATGTTGGCCTGGGGCACATTTTCATTTTGCTAGCCATTTTTCTCAAAAAAGGAAATCTACAGAAATCACTTACAGGTCAGAGCCCATCTCTAAGATCTTATTGAGTGAAACCATGAATCCCCCTGCATAATCCCCAGCAACTAACTTGTAGGTTGAGAACCTGCTATTCCTGGACACACTGGTGCATCCTGGATCCCTCTCTACTGTTTCTTCTAGAGTGGAGCCCATGTTTCTGCTTTCTCACAGTTGTCTGATATATATATGATATATATTGAGACATAGAAACCCTTGTACAACACAGATAGAAAAAGCATTGCTTCCCCTTAGAAGCAGCCGGCCTCTCCCCTGAAGTGGAGTTCCCTGGTGTTTTAAATACTTAACAATCAACTTTATTAAAGGGACAAGAGCACTGGTTGAATAATTTTCAGGGAAAAAATTTACTCTGATGTAATCTCTTTCAGTGCTTCAAAAGAAAATTTTGGTCAAACATTGGGGAAATTAGCAAGCCTTATAATATGGCTATTAAAAAAAATAAAAACAGAACAGCAAGTTGCAAGCAACTGTTATAAAATGAACTCATAATATAATGTAGGTGCAAGTTGAGAGCGCTGTCACATGGGATTATTAAGAGTCATATCTCTCAGCCAGGATTGGGTCAAGGAAAGGGACATGTGGCAGAGTGTAGCCAAAGATTTTTTTTTTTACTGTGTTGTCTCCAACGAGTAATCCCTGAGCTGCACAGTAATCTAGACACTTTCAGTGATCAATTAAAATGAATGATTGATTCAATGAGGCATTCCTTTGTGGTTTTAAACACAAAACAATCTAAAAATGAGAATGTAGAGGAGGAAATGTTTGCAAATCACACAGACCTCCTAGAAGATCCCCTGGGCCTTACTGGGAGATGTTACTAGGGAAATATGTTGCCCTGGGAGGTAACAAAGTAAGACTCCATTATTCAAGAATGAAAAAGCAATCTCAAAAGCTCTCAGTCATCAAGTAGGTGACATGTACATACGAAGATACCCTTTCAGGCTACTTTTTGTTTTCCTACTTCGATAGTCATGGATACAGAGAAATATTTTCTTCAACAGGAGAAAGAGCAGGGCTAAGAGAGATGATTAAGTGGAGGGTGACTGCACTGCAGAATAATGTATTCAAAAGTGGGACAAGGAGGCTGTGGAGACCTGAGAAATAGAAGACTAATTGGCTTCCACCAGTCACTACTATGTGTCCACAAGCACAAAATAGACCATTTTTTTTTTCAAGAGAATTTAGTTATACCAAGTTTTAAGAGATCCTCCCAAGTTTTTAGGTTTGATACAGTTCACCAAACAGAACAGTGAGGCCAAGCAAAGTACATCAACTAGTTCAGTCAGCCATACTAATATCAAAACTTGTGTTTGCTTATCAGTGCCATTGCTTGACAAATGCCCCACTATTTCTGGACCTCTATCAGGCTTTTACTGTTTTTTCTTTTTTTTTTTTTTATTCTGACTCACCCATTGGTAATTCTAAACTAAACAAAGCTTATGTCTGGAATGAGCTGCTAAATACCGTGTTCGTTGCTGTTAAAGAAACGGTGATTGGGAAGGCTCTCTTCTACGTCTTCTGAGTACAGTCATATTGTGTCAGAGCTGTTCTGTTTTGTATCAGACAAGAGCATCATGGTGAGGAATCAGAGCTCACGCTGACATACAAGAAATTTTCCCGTGAGAAATGTTTCGAAGTCTTCGTGGTCTTAGATTCAAAAGCCTTGATTGAGGTCTGTACAAATGGAAATGAAGTTGAATAAAATCGTTAATTGCGTTTAGTTTTGTAACATTCCAGAGAATATACTATAACAGTTAGAGCCACTGAAGTCACATTTTATTTTATTTCTTAAAGTTTTATTTATTTGTTTGTTTATTGTGGCATGAGTAAACAAAGCTAGTACCATGCTGGGCAACTATTCTACCACTAAGCTACATTCCCAGACTAACTTAGAGAGAGATCTGTGGCAGATTTTTATACTTGAAACACTCCTTTTTGTGGGCTGAGGCATTAAGGCTCCATAAGCCACATTCTTGTCCTGCCTTGAAATCCAGTCTTCCCAAACATCCCCGGTGTGTATTAGCATTCCAGAAGCTCTGGGGAGAAGCTGGGAGGAAGCCCAATGGCTACATTTGTAATCAAGTACACCCCCCCCCCATTTTCTTTTCTTGAACAAGAAGAATATGTCTGTGCCAACACATCACACAATAAAACAAGGATTTGGCACCAGTTTCTATTGATTTGGTCAGGATAAGCAGCCAAACTAGCTATTTCATGCCAGAAATATGAGTTGGTTTGGCTAGCTTAGCCTGATTTAACATACAGGATAATAATTAAATGCCATGTCTGGTTATAGTGAGTGGACATAGCTAGCCTTACTTCTGAATCTTTTTCAAAAATTGGCGCTTTCTCGTGTTTGCATTCTAAGTTGCATTTTCCTGCAATCACTAACCACACAGGAAAACTTTACTGCCAACCCCAGTCTTCTGGAAGGGAAAAGCATTCGGCAGACAGTGTCTTTGGAGTGGAGCTTGTTGTAACTGAGAGGCGAGAGTCGCATTAGGTACAATTATGAAAAGCAACAGTTTGAAGCCCATGTTGGGGAATATTGGAGGTTGGATCACAAAATAGATAAAGTTCATCTTGTCCCATCCATTCATTCATTCACTTGCAGCTATGTTCTATGTCAGGCTAGGCACTGGAAGTACCTGAATACGAAGTCAAAGTCAAAGTGTAAGTAGATGTACACTGGGAAGAAAGAGAGATGATCCCCAAATTCTTCAACTCAGACAGTTACAATATCCGTGAGCAAATTCCTTCTCCAATTTCATTGTTCTCTGTATGCCCCCCAAAGGCAGTTTGATTGATTTTCTTCTTAATTTCTTGGTAATTTCATGCATGTGTACAACATATTTAGATCACATCCATCCTCACCTTCCTCTTGGTTCACTCTTTTTTGTTTTGTTTTGTTTTTTTCTTTTTCTTTTTATTTATTTGTTTATCTTTGGTTTTTCAAGATAGGGTTTCTCTGTGGCTTTGGAGGCTGTCCTGGAACTAGCTCTTGTAGACCAGGCTGGTCTCGAACTCACAGAGATCCACCTACCTCTGCCTCCCAAGTACTGAGATTAAAGCCATGCGCCACCAATGCCCAGCTTGTTTTGTTTTTTCAAGACAGGGTTTCTCTGTAGTTTTGAAGCCTGTCCTGGAACTCACTCTGTAAACCAGGCTGGCCTTGAACTCACAGAGATCTGCCTGTCTCTGCCTCCCGGGTACTGGGATTTAAGTCGTGTGCCACCACTACCTGGCTTGAAGATTCACTTCTTAGAACATGATTCCAAATCTGATTTTCTACAGTTGTGATATCTCCCATCTGACCTCAACTACTGCAGAGTTTACCAGCATAGATGTCATCCATATTCTCCCGTAAACATTTCTTCAAGTTAACACAATTTTTACACAGCCTCAAATCACTACTAACAATAATGGAAACCTCCTGCCCTTTGTCATGTAAAGAAGGTAATGAATTGTGGTGTTATGACATTCTGAATTAACACCACTGCTTGACATAGATTTCGAGGGACCGAGACCACCTCTGTCATATTTTAAGAATTAAAAGAGAAACAATTAGCAAATGTCTAAAGACGTTAAGTATACCTTAGGCATGAGAGCTGTCTCTTTCCTCTAAACCAAAGAACAGAAAGCAAATGAAACAAACAAACAAACAAACAGATTTCTCACTTTCTATGTGATTCTTCCTCCAGAAATCTAGATTTACCCCTGCTTGGGAAATACTGACATTCACCCATGCCTACAGTTTCCTTTCCAAATGACTGTCCAGCCTCTGCCCAGACATTTCCAGGAACAGGAGATCCTTGGAACTCACTTGTCCTTGTAAAACTAAGTGTTCTTTTTGTATCCAAAATAAGACAAGCAAAAAATTTAAAGAACTAGAAAAACAAAATACCTGCTTGCCTGTAATTCCCTCTCCACAGGACAAGCTTTCTTGTGGTCAGATGATACTTAGACAATTTCCCTTCAAATTCATAGACCAGTGACTTCTGTGGGAGATGAAAATTGACCATCTATAAAGCCAACAAGCTAGATCAGCCAGCAAAGGATTCTTCTGAGAAAATAATGAAAATAAAAGCAGTAAATGTACCTCATAGCCTGGCACTTCAGCTTCAGAAAAATGACAATTACAGCACAAGCAAACTAAAATTTTGTCATTTGACCCAAGTGATCAAAAACAAAAACCTGAGCTAGACAATTCATAGTTTTTTGAGACATATGTTAATGTGGTTACAAAAATGGAAGGTGGGGTCAGTTGAGAGAAATTTAATATTTCCAACTATTAGTTGCCAAGTGTCTAATGTGTATCAAGGTCAGTTTGAATACCCTGGGCACATATGGACAAGAACTGGAGGCAGGCTACTCATTTCAATTAGCTAGAATAAAAGGCAGTTCTCTCAAGAAATGAGGGTCTTTAGGCTTCACTCTCATTCTTAGTAAAGTAACATGGTTCGATGTATGTCCTAGGCTTGGTGTGAGGTTTTAGTCTAGCCCCTGGAATGTGCTCAACCAGAGGTAGCCATTGACAATAAGAAAAGCAACAGCAAGAGCTGTCCTCTCATTGCACACAAGAGAACTCAACATTGAGAACAGAGAACTTGAGTTTTCAGGCAGGCCTCCTTTGTTCATGATCCTTGCTTGTAGTGACCACTTTCTTATTTAAGGAAATTAAAGAACCCGTGAAATTAATACAGAAACAGCATGGAGCCAAAGAGAATTCCTCCCTCACCACTGGAGGTGATTGGTTTCTGCCCTGCAGCATAATTTTCAATTTCCTTGATCACAGCTACATAATTCTAGATATTATCATTGGTTATACAACTTCCCCGAGTCTTCCCTGAGAAGACAGAGCTCTTGTAGGGCACCCTGGATTTCACTAGGAAGTGAACATCACCTCTAGGAGTAGAGATTTTCATGAGCTAAAAAGGCCTTGGGCAAACAGCATCTACCTTAACATCCAAACTCCCTGGAAGGAGTTGGCCATAAAGGTACCTCATTTGAATTGAAGCCTGTGGGCTAGTCCTGTGTCATCTACTGTCCACAAACATGGGACAGAAAAGTTGAGCAATGCCTACCTGGAAAAGGAAGTCCTAGGATATAGTGAGAGAAGCCCATGCAAGGGGCAAGTCAACCTCCTGACTTCTTGCATCAGGTACAAAAGAAATAAGGGTATTTATGCCTGTGACTTTGGGTAGAGGTAAGATATAGACAAAGTCATTGAAATGGCTGTCACAGAAACAATTTTTTTTTTTCCAATATGACAACTTCACTGAATAAGCAGTTACTAAGGCTTTGTATATGCCAGCTATTGTATTACCAGGGCCTAAGGATACCTAAATGAAAAGGACAAGGTCCCTGTCATCCAAGAATTAATAGTCTGGTTTGTGGAGTCCAATCCACAGTTGGGCTATGGAGGGTGACAGTGACGGTAGAATAACCCTAGTGGGGGACATTGTGGAGGAGGTATAGTGCCACCATCTCTCTTTTTTTCTCTCCAGCATTCAGATTTCCTCATGTACAAATAATTGTGAGCAGGGAAAAGGTCTTGTTTGGTTGGCTACCTGAGTCATTCACAATTAAATGCAATGTGAGCCAGGGGTGGGGCTGTGTGAGTCCTGCAAAACAAGGAGTTTGAAGTCCCACCAAAAGTCACCATGGGAAATGAGACCTCGAAGATAGAAAGTCAGGGAGAAAGGGTGCCTGATGAGGTTTCAAGGACAGAAACTGTCATTTTTGTAGGGGAGGAAGGAGATGGGACTCCTTGAGCAAAGAAGGAAGTAGAGGCAATGTTGTGTCATCTTGCTCAGACACTTCGCTCACCCAGCACCCTGGCAGGTGCTGTCCAGCTCTACCTGGCCACTGATCTGTAGCTCACTTTCTACCTGCTGGCCTTAACTGTGCATGTGGGAGAAGAGACAGTATTCACATGGAGTCCCTGGGTACCTGAGCCCCTGAAAGATGTCCCAGTGCTTTTGACGGACCCGTTCCCCAAGTCTTCTACCATCCTGAATACCTCCCACACCCAGCCTTGTACCCAGAACTGACTGTGGCTCCAGGTGACAGGGTCGGGACAGTGATCTTTCCCAGCTACAACAGACCAGTCAGTCCCATGGATCTGGATTTTGTGGAAAGATTTTTATGACTAAATTGAAACAATTCTTTATTTGAAGACCTAGAGACCACAGGCTCAAGGTTCAGGTGGAATGCTGTGTGAGTTGGAAATTCTTATCTGTGCATTTCAGTAACTTCAAGTTAGCCTATGGTTCAGGTCAATTCTGGTTTAGAAAACACTATGGAGAATATAAAAGCCTCCTATTTTCCTCTAAGAAAAACCAGATGTTTCTCTCACTTTAATTACCAATGTGGTGGGCTCCTCAAGACCTACAGAAAACACATCTCTCTTGGTGCCATGGGAATAGAAGACTTTGGTCACTTCATACTGTTAACAGTAAGATCAGGATGAATCCTGTCATGGGGTCTGTGCTTGAGTACTGCAGGTGGCTAAAGAGTGGGCAGGATGGTCCTAAAATGAGACATCATTGTGTCAGTCAGGATTCTCTAGCAGACACACCACTAGAATGAATATTCATTAAAACAGGTTTTATTAGATTGGCTTACATAATAGGGTCCAAGTAGTCTGCTGATGGCTATCTCATATTTGAGAGGCCAAGAACCCAGCAGTTGGCCAGACCATGAGCTTGGGTATTTTAGTAGTCCCAATCTGAAATCTTCATGGAGATCCAGTGGTCTTCAGTCTATTTGAATGCATGATGAAGCTGATTCAGATACCAACAAAAGAATCAGAGGTGTCAGTAATAGAGTGGATGGACCGGGCCACAAGAATGGAGATTAAGCAAGCAAAAGACTAGGGTAGGTCTTCCTATGTCACTTGTGGCAATCAAAACAATCCCCTACAGACAAGTCCACGAGTCAACCTATTGTTCACAGTCCCTCACTGAGACTCCCTTACCAGATAATTCTAGGTTGTATCAAGTTGTTGATTTAAACTAAACATCATAACTGTCTTAGTCCTTTCTGACTTCCAGACCTTACCATCTGAGAATAATCACTGTCCCACTCAGATTCATCACCCCATTTGGAGACAGTACTGGGACCCCAAATAACTCTTCCCACAAGAGTTCTTCAATTAACTGGTTCAAAATGGGGCCTGGAAATTGATGTTTTCTAAATAGTTCTCAAGGTGGTTCTACTGTGAACTCAAGGTTGAATGCTACCATGTTATAGTTTCTCTGGAATTGCCCTCTGGTTTCTAGTGCTAGGGTCTCCTGTGTTAGCATTTAGTTACAGCCATAATTAATTCAGCTGCTTCCTTTTCCAGTAAGCCATCCTAGCTTTTCCCCACCTCTGCTCTAGCAGAGTTCTTAGATCCTAGAGCCATGGGTTTGTTTCTGTTTCATAGTTACTGCAACACCATCTGGCTCCTCACCAAGGCCTCAGGAGAGTGCTGTGTCTTTGCCTCATCTGTTCTTTGCATTGCCTAAAGAAGGAGTTCCTGCCAAGGCAAACAAGACCTTTGACAGACTTCACAAGCCACTGTGCCAGCTTTGTGGACCACTGCTTCCCTGACACAGTTTCCTCTTTCGATGTTTTGGTACCCTCAGCACTTCAGCCTTCCTCCTTGTGTGTTTTGTCTCTTGATGTGACTTCTTTCACAGCCCTACTGAGGTTCTTTGACTTCTCCAAGAGCCAGCTTAGCCTTCAGACCTTGCATAAAGTTATCCTTACTGGCTCCAACTGAATGCAAGGATCTTCTCCCTCGAGTAGCTACTACAGTTACTTATACGTCACTAACACACTGTAGGTTTATCCTCCCAACTAAATTAAGACTTCCTTGGGACCATGTCTTGTGTATTTTTATGACTCTTTGTTCATCCTACTTGACAGAATACTATTTTAATGGTTATCTTTAAGGACAAAAGTCATATGTAGAGAGCACTAAAAATGACACAAATAAACATTGATGTGCAAAAAGGGGAGAGGGAAATGCTACCCTGTAGAGGTAGGCACCATGCACAGTACTTATGCCATCAGGGGAGCGGTGCATGCTAGTTGAGGGTAGGATGATTGTAGAACTCAGAGTGGCCTCTTCCTATCTCAGTGACCTTAGACAAGCTATGTTGAGCTCTCTGTGCCTCGGTTTCTTTAATAACAAAATGGGAATGATGGCTACCTGCTTCACTGGCTTTTGTGCGGATTCAAGCTAATACCCATAAAGCTTGTGGATGCTACCTGATAAGGTGTCTGCTGAAATATGGGAATAATGGTTGGTCTTTCATGCCCTTTTAAAAAAAGCTTACAGACAAATAGGCTATCTTATTAACAGTCACACTTGCTCAGCAATATGCTTAACTGAAAAACATGTTTCATCAGTCTCCGATGATAATAATACAGACAGATATGTCTTGTGATTTTCTTCAGAATTTTGTTCTTTCTGGGAAAATAATACTCATTAGCCACTTGTTGTTCATGCCTGTGGTTCCAGCATTTAGAGACAGAAGCAGGAAGACTGTGGGTTCCACAGATATTTGGGCTACCTAGGAAGTTCAAGGTCAGCCTGGGTTCTAAAGTGAGACTCAGGCTCAATAAAATAGGCAAACAAAAAGATCTTCATTAATTTCATTATGTACATATCTTTGTGTTCTGAGTGAGAAATTTCTAAAAGTGGAACTGTTAGAATATTGAGTATGGTCTAAATCTGTTGTTTAAACACGAACTTACTAATACTGGATGATTTCTAGTTGGGCTGCAATTTGAACACATTGGGTTGTTTTGCCTGGCCCTGAACACATTGTTTTAAGGGTCTGTCATTATCTTAAAGCTAACTTCCTCAAACTATATTGCAAAAATTTCAAAAATTGAAACATAAGAAAATCCTCAGTGGCAGTATTCCTACACCACACACTGAGTATTTATGAAAAAAATGGAAGAAGTATCAGCAGCTTCTAGATTATATTTATTACTTGACTTCAATTCACGTAAATCTAGAATTTAAGTCATGTCTTGGGACCTAATGCTTGACATGTCATATTCATTCACACTTGTTCCTTTGACTTGGACCCCCAAAAGCCAGACTTTAATGTAATAATACCTAGCAACATAAGAATTCATATCATTGTTGTGAAAACAACCAAAATGTTTATATATTAAATTCTATAAGCTGGGTAGTGGTGGCCCACTCCTTTAATCCCAGCACTCGGGAGGCAAAGGCAGGCAGATCTCTGTGAGTTTGAGGCCAGCCTGGTCTAGAGAGTGAGTTCCAGGACAGGCTCCAAAGCTACAGAGAAACCCTGTCTCAACAAAACAAAAACAAACAAACAAAAAACATGGAAACTTGTATATCCTATAAGGTACAGTAACAAAGCTGTATTTCCATGAATGTAAAGCTATTAAATCTAAGCATGGTTGACAATTTCAAAATTTCCAACATCATTTAGGTGAAATGCTTCAGGGCTGTCAAGTCCCTTTCTGTTAGTGTTCAAAAAAATTAGAAGACCAGAAGGGGTGAAGAAAATTTTATAATGAAAAAAAACTTAAGATTGAGATAATTTTATCTATTACCTTTAATCTATTTTTTTTTTCCTGAAGTGGGCACAGGGTATCATTATTTTATTTTAACAGAAAACATCTGCATGTAGCTTATAGACCATGGATGCTCTGTAGGGACATGTCTTGCTGCCACTAAATATTTTACCATTAAATGAACATATGAACTTTAGTGAATAAGACCAACTTCTTGGGAAGAGCTGTGTACATACAGTGAGAGCGTGTTCCTTCTATAACAGAAGGGATTTCATCAAGGTGTGTTATATACCTTCTATTATTAGAACATATTCTGTTGCCAAACTTGTCACCTGTATGGTTCCCCCCATTCCTTAAATGATAGAAACTTACTTCACAGTTGAAAAACAAATTATTTCATTTATATGAGTTCTCTAAACTTATTTCTTGGTGTTGGTAAACTCAGGTTTGTTTTGATTGCACATATTTTAAATAGGTTTGTTGAGAAACAATTCACATTCAAATGCATACATTTCACACACACACAAGTGAAAGTCTACAACGTAGTGGTCTTTACCCTCTTTGCAAAGTTGCATAGTCATTATCACAATCAGTTTTAGGACAAATTTCATTACCTCAGATATAAATGATATTATTTGGCCATCATCTCCAAATTCCTCCATTCACCTCAGTGCTAGACACGTATTAATCAACACTCATACTTCACACATCTACATAGCACACAACATGTCATGGCAATAGAACACCCCACCATACATGTTCCTTTGTGACTGATTTCTTTCACATTGCCGTGTTTTCAAGGTTCATTTGTGGTTTTTCCCATTCATCAATATTTTTTTCTCTTTTTATAGTTGATAGATATTACATTGGTTTTCCCACATTTTTCTTCAATTCATCAGTGGACATTTGAGTTGTCCTCATTTGTGTGTGTGTGTTATTTTTCTTTTAACTATTACAAAGAATGCTGCTATTAATATTTATAGGCATATCTTTTCATGTCTCCTGGGTATGTACAAGTAGAATTACCAGGCTTTATAGTAACTTGCTTTCTTCCTTAAAAAATTCAGTGTATTTTTTTAAATGGCTGCACTATTTTACCATCCAACAGTAGGACAGTTCTGTATTTGCCACTTTCTTGCCAATGCTTGTTAAGAACTGCCATCTTGTTGACATATTTATTTTTGTCAAAACCAGTATAAAACACTATCTCCTTGTGATTTAATGTGGATTTTTCAGATTGTGATATTGAATGTCTTTTCATGTGTTATTGTCCATTAACTCTCCCTTGGAAGGATGGCTCTTTAGATCTTTCTGTTTAGTACTGAATTATACTTGCTCTTTCAATGTTAAAATTATACTTTTAAAAAACTCTCCATACACAAAATAATAATAGCAATAGCTATGTGTATAATTTGTCATAAGATGGTCATGATTATTCTTGAGAAGGATCCTATAGTTAATGCTGTATGTAAGCACTCATAAATACTGAATATAAAACATAATGCAGCCAGGCGGTGGTGCCTCATGCCTTTAATCCCAGCACTCGGGAGGCAGAGGCAGGCGGATCTCTATGAGTTCTTCACCAGTTCAAGACCAGCCTGGTTTATAAGAGCTAGTTCCAGGACAGCCTCCAAAGCCACAGAGAAACACTGTCTCAAAAAACAAACAAACAAACAAAAACCATAATGCAAAGAAGAAAACACTGGCAAAAGTTAGTAGTTCTAGACTAATAAGCACTTTTGAAATAAAACATATCCCTTCCTTTAGAAAAGTAAGCATTGACCGGCATTGTCTAATACGATGATCTGTGATTTAAACTACATTGTGTTCCTCTAACACACAGGGAGACGCTTTCTTTTCTGTACATTGTGTTTTAGTTAAAACCTAGACACCCATGGGACAGCAGTCTTGGTACATGTACACTTGGCTGAATTCCTTTAAAGTATAGATTCTAAATTTGTCAATTGCATATTTTTATGCAATAGGGTAGAATGAAGTGTGTATTAACTTCTTTAGTTACAGTTAATTAAAATGAAGTTAATTTAAAAAAAAACTGGCATACATAACACAGCAGTTTGAGTGCAGTCAATTCTACTGAGCTATGTGCTGTAAAATGGCTAAAGTGGATAACTGTGTTATATGACTTTATACAATTAAAATGTCGAAGCCCAACCCCCAGACAACTGTGGCCAACTAAGGAATGCTTAGAGAAGGAAAAACAGCCTTCCCCAGGGGAAAGCCCCTAACGGGTTTTCCAATGCCAAGTAGTCAGCCCTGCAATCATACATATACAAGGAACAATATACAGACTGAGCAGTTGTGTTTATTTGTCTAGAAATGTGTGTGTGTGTGTGTGTGTGTGTGTGTGTGTGTGTGTGTGTGTGTGTGTGTGACAATTAAAAAGAAGAGGCCTTGAATTTGAGAGATAACAGGGAGGTACATAGAAGGCTAGAGGGAGGAAAGGTAAAATGATGTAATTATATTTTAATTTCAAAAAGAAAAAATGTAAGGGCTGCTATAATTTAAAAATAAATTTCATGGACATATGTTTTTTGTACATGGTAATTGGTTTCATAAATAAATTTTCATACAAATATATCGTGTTCTTTGACCATACCTCCCCACTCTCCCCTCACTCCCTCCTACCTATTGCATTGATTCCCACAGTTTTGCTTCTACCCCCATGTCATAGGTGTACATATATACATCTGGGTTGTCCTTTTTAAATCTTCACTGGAGGGATGTCTGTTCAGATTCCTTATCCTTTTTTAGTCATATTGTCATCCTACTACTGAACTCCAATCATTTCTTTCTATGTTAAAATTGAACTTTGAAAATCAAATACACTAGATTACATAGCAGTTACTATTCGTACAGGTGTGTGTGTGTGTGTGTGTGTGTGTGTGTGTGTGTGTGTGTGTGTGTGTGTGTGTTACAGCTATAGGCAATCTAGGATTCACAAATGAAAAAACAAAACAAAAAGCATGGTGTTTGTCTTTCTGGGTCTGGCTCGTTTCACTTCACACAATGGTCTTCATCCAGTTACATCTGTTTTCCAACAAACCATATAGTTCAATTCTTCTTCATTTTTTTCCTTTCTTTTTTCTTCCTTTCTTAATGAAAAGGTCTCATTCTGTAGTCCCAGCTGGCCTGGAACTCATTATATGGATAAGGCTGGCCTCAAGACTCACAGACATCAGCCTGTTTCTGCTTCCCAAGTCCTGGGATTAAAGGCATGCACCATCATACTTGGCAATTTTATTCTATTTTTTTTTAATGGCTGAGCAAAGCTCCACAAACATTCTAAGTGTTGAATACTAGCCTATCAATATAACCTGCTACAGTTAATTTTGTTACTACTGTTTCTGTGTTTTGTTTGGTTTTCAATTTTTCTAAAAAGCTTTTGAAGCTCACTCTTGCTACTTTGAGTTAGATAATTTTCTTCCTGTCTGGTTTTACTTTCTGGGATGAGTCATCCAAATACTTGAGCTATCCGGAATAAGAAATGTTGGGGGCTGTGATCAGCTAGCTATCTCCTAGTTAAAACATTCTTCAGCTGCCCCTGTAATTGACCTAAGGAGAGAAGGTATAGGGGAAGGCACAAACGTCAGCATAAAACCTATTGGGTTTTACAGGAGTTCTCACTGAGGAATGTGCATGCTAAGACCAGAGTGCTGATACAAGTCTCATTGGTATGAAGTGGATTTTACAGGCTCTCTGGTCCCCTGGTACAGATCAACTTACAGAATGACTCTGCTGCTACAAGTTCTGTTTGGGTCTTTGAAAATAGTTTGGATTAATATTCTTTATAATTCTGTTTCTGATGAGTTACAACTCAGAGTCTGTAGTTTTCAATCCAGAAGGTATGCATTTGTTTTCTGTAGGTCTTCATCTTAAGTGTCTGCCAGAAAGGATTGTCTAGTTGTGTTCTTCTAGTATCTTTCTCTTTGGAAAGCATAAACAAGACTTCAAACCCAAATCTTATGTAGTAAATTTTAGAAGGATGACCCCCAAAACTGTGTGTGTCTGGGTATGAATGTGAGTACACATGTGTATGTTCATGTGAGTGTACACATGTGTGTGCCTGAATATGTGTGCGTGCCTACTGTTTGTGTCTGCATATGGAGGCCAAATGTGAACATCAGATATCTTCCTCTTTTTTAATTATTTTATTTTTGAGGTTATAATTACATCATTTCTCCATTTCCTCCTTCCAAATCCTCTCATATACTCCTCTTTGCTCTCTTTCAAATTCATGACTTCTTTTTTCATTGTTTATTATACACACACACACACATATACATACACACACACAAATATACATATATATATATATATATATATATTCCTAAATACATAAATACAACCTTCTCAGTCTGCATCATATTTTCTATATGTTTTCAGGATTGACCATTGGTATTAACTAACCAATTTGTGTGCTCTTCCCTGAGGACAGACTATTTCTCCGCTGTCAGCATTCCATATTGAGTAGGGTGGAGGCCTCCATTGGCTTTCCCCCATCCATTTTAACATTTTGTTGTTGTTGTCCTTGATCAGGCATGTTTGGGCAGTCCTGTTGGTGAGAATTGATGGTGTAGCTTCTGATGCTACCAGCAGACACAGTCTCACAATACACTTCCTGATCTGGCTATGACAATTTTTCCACCCCCTCTTACAAAATGATTCCTAGCCTTTGGTTTAAGAGTTGCTTTTCAGAAGTGTCCACTGGGGCTGGGCTCCACAATTCTGAATTTTGATTGGTTGTAGGTACACTGTGAACATGCCTGGAGCCCCCCAGAAGTGATAAGAAGTGTCAGATTCCCTAAAACTGGAGTTATGGATAGTTGGAATTCATGGTTGGGTGCTGGAAACCAAACCCAGGTCCTCTGCAAGAACAAGTGCTCTTAACCATTCAGACATTTCTCCAGTTTATTTTCTCTATTTCTTTGATGAGTAGGATTATAGGGTGGCTCTAGAGATGCCTTGAATAGAATAATAATCTGATAAGGCAAAACCAGGAGCCACTAGGGTTATACAAAGGGTTTGGGACATGTCTTTTTGTTATTGTTGTTGTTTTTCAAGACAGGGTTTCTCTCTGTAGCCCTGACTATCCTGGAACTCACTCTATAGACCAGGCTGGCCTCAAACTCAGAGTTCCACCTGCCTCTGTCTCCCAAATCCTAGGATTAAAGGCATGTGCCACCACCACCCAGACTCGCACACACACAGACAAACACAGACACACACACACACACACATACACACACACACACACACACACACACACACACACACACACACACACAGGATTTCTTATAAGATTCCTAGAAAAGTGTAGGTTAATAGCTGGAAGGGAGAAAGGCCTTAAGCATATGCCATGAACTGTGTTAGAATTCTTGATTCCCAGCTACCAAGGGCCTTAAGCCAGACTCTGGAGTGAGGAGCTTTCCCTTCTCATGCCTTATCAGTTTTTCTATTTTTCTATCCTGCCTCACAAAGCCAATTATTCTTCAGTATTCACTTTAGTTGGTAACAGGGTCCCCCTTAAATTTCAAACAATGTGTGTACGCAAGCTCATCATGAGATGGTGTAGCGTTTTAGTGTAACCTGCACAATCCAAACCCCTTGTAGATTACCTGTGATGGACTTTCCCATGTAAGCAATGTTGAGGCCCAGTGACTTTTAAAAAAAAAAAATTGTACATAGTCAGGACAAATGAAAGTGTTTCCCAGTGAGTTTTTTAAAAGTTTGTACTTGGTCAGGACAAATGAAAGTGTTTCCCAAATATTTTCTGTATGTGGCTGGGTGTGAAATTCACTTATGTGGAAGCCTGACTGTAATGCATGCGTGGATTACAGGTCATTCCACTCTATTCCTTCAAGAAAACAGCTCCAAAAGAATCCATAGTACAAAGTGTGAGCTACTAAATGATCTTTAAGGAACCAGAGCTGTGCCAATGAGGGGAAATGAAAGATGGCCGAGTCTGTCAAAGCTAATGTCAAGGGGGGCCACATCGTCCCCCTTAAACACTCTGCCAATGCAATTGTCCGAAACAAGACAGCTTGTTGCTCAGACCCAGGGCGCATTGGAATGTTTAGCACACTGTCTCTTGCATGCTGCCCTTGATGACAAGGGATGTCTGTTTTCCACTAACAATTGGTTTCCTCCGTTTATTGCTTCTGCAGATTATCTATTCTGTGTTGAAATCTACACGGGGGCATAATAAAATACAAACCCTCCAAAAAACAAAGGTAAACAAACAATCCCAAACTTCTCAGAAATCTGAATGTTGAATGTTAGACATTGTTTCACACTGTCCGCTTGCTTCGGTTGAACAAACCACCCTCTGGTATGTGTATGGGCTTTGTTCTTCTGCCCTGGGCTCTGCTTTTGATGGCTCCGCACCAGTGTCCTCTCCAAGTACTAGCTACATGATGGCAGAGAAGTGACTCTACTTTGAGCTTTGCAGTCAGCCTGGCCCTGAAACTTGTATCCATGGCTGGGCACTCTGCAATCTGTGTAAAGGCCCATTGGGATGCTCATTGTTGTTGGTTGGTTGTTTGCTCTTTGCTCTTACTCTTTGAGGGGCCCAGCTCCCAAATAAATCACACACAGAGAGACCTATTATTACTTAGTTATGCCCAGCCCTATCTGGCTTGTTTCTTACCAGCTTCTCTTAAGTTAACCCATCTACCTTTTGCCTCTGGGCTTTTCTCTCTCTCTTCTGTAGATTTTATTTTCACTCTTACTCTGAGGCTGGCTGGGTGGCTGGTTCCTGACATCCCCCTCTCCTTGTTCTCGAGTTCTTCCTATCACCTTTTCCAGATTTCTCCTCCTATTTATACTCCCCTCTTGCCAGCCCTGCCCATCCTTTCTCCTGCCTCGATATTGGCTGCTCAGCTCCTTATTAGACCATCAGGTGTTTTAGACAGTTTCGTGGAGTTGCAGCATAAACAAAAGCAACACATCTTTACATTGTTAAACAAATGTTCCAGAGTGGAAACAAATGTAACACACCTTAAAATAATATTCTACAACGGCTAATCTTCCTAGTGACAAGGGGGAAATTCTTCACAGTTTCATAATGCAGTTTCTACAAGGAGGAAATCCCACATTACACCTAAGTCTTTGAAATGTTTCTATTTCAACAGTACCTAGAAATAATATTGAAAGGGACATTTCTGAGAAAACAAACACCTTGAACCCTGCCTCAATGGAGGATAGAGTGTGGTTGGTGTGAGGGAAGCAGGGGTACTGGCAATAATTTAAAAGCACGTTGTGCTCACCTGCGTTAATTGTGCTATTGAAGTTCAAAGGGATAGAACTGGCTCCATAGCATCTATCTGGTTGAAATGACCTCTATTCCAAAGCCCTCATGTCATTAGTCAAGCACCCTCTATCTATCTGTTCTAATTTTTAAAAAGGGGGCTAAGGCACACTATCTATTGTGAAATACGGTTTCATTTGTTTTTCTTTAATTACTCTATTGGAAATGTGTTCTCTCTGTCTCTCATATCAAATGAGTCAATTTTGGTCATTTTCCTCTTGAAATATGCTCTGGGCCCTGCAAACTCTCAGTAAACATCCACTGTTGAACAGTTTCCACTTTCAGCCACATACCATTCACAAGGAAACCTATTTAGATAAGCTAAATGAAATAAATTGCCTATTTTCTATTTACAAAGGGCAATATTAGCTGCCCTGAATTTCACTGGAACAAAGCAACCTTGATTCTTCCAAACAAATGTTTTCACTTTTGACATCCCATCAAGATATACTCAAATTCAGATGGACTGTTCACTAAGGGGAGTGTTTCCTTTGGCATTAAAAATCACCCCAATATTGCCCAAAAGAAAGAATGGATAAGGAGAACAAATGCATCAGTGAAAGTAAAATCTTCCTTGGCAAGCGATTTCTACCCACTGTAAACCTAGAACAGAGCCACACCTATAATCCCAACACTTGAGGGAGGAAAGCAAGAGGATCAGGAGTTCAAGGCCAGCTTAGATGACATGAAACCATCTTTAAAAAAAAATCAACAACCAAACAAAATTTAAAAAAAGGCAGTAACCTTTCCAATAATGGTGATTTGTGTTAACTCCAAAACAAAGGGAGATTTATATTCACTGAAGGATGTTTCCTTAGTAAGAATCCAGACTTCAGAGATCTGTTTCATTACTAGAATCAGTTTTTGAGAAAGGGCAGAAGTTGCCATAATTATTGTCATTTTGGCAGTTTCCTTCATCCCAGTTTATCATAGTAACTCCATGGCTTATTTGTTTCTAGTTTTTGCGGTTTTTTTTTTTTTTTTTTCATCCTGACCTTGATTTGGAAAGGGCTATGAAGCCCTGGTATTTGGATCATCAATACTTTTCTGCAGCACTGGAATTAGGATGCCATGTGTGACCATTTAAATGTCTCCTTTGGTGAAGGCACCCATGGGCATTGACTAACTGGTTTGTATGGGTTTGCTTCTTTGAGGACCAAGCACACAGAGAGATGCAGGGAACAGTGTTTCATTCTTCTAGATATTTAATAAGTTCCTTAAGCTTCACTGCTGGCAGACTTTTCTGTCCTGCCATCCACTCCCCAAATAGCCACACAGAGATTTAATATTATAAATGCTCAGCCGATAGCTTAAGCTTGTTTTTAGCTAGCTCTTATAACTGGTTAACCCATTTCTACTAATCTATATGCTTCCCCAAGTCTCATTTACCTCATCTACGTACTTCCCATCCTGCTTGTTCTCCATCTCATGGCATCTTCTTTGATTCTTCCTTGCTTCTTCCCAGCATTCCTCTGCCTGAAAAACTTACCTAGCTATCAGCAAGTCAGCTCTTTATTAACCAATGAGTAGTACATATTCATATTGTACAAAAGATTGTTCCACTGTCCTTCACTGTCTCCTGGAGGCTGGGAAACAAGCTCAGTGGTAGCATGGTACTGACTTAGCATGCACAGAGCCCTGGGTTCTATCCCCAGCATAACATAAAGCCAGCTGTGTGACAGAGGATTTGGGGATTAAAAAAAAAAAGAGGCATAAAGAGTAGGGCTGCAGCCTTTCTGTAATTTGTTACCTGTTAAAAAGAAAGGTATTTCTGTCTTCTTCGGGAGCTTCATTACAACAGATTTGTTCTACAAACAATCCCTAACTATGTTGAAAGGACAAGGTGTAATCCACTTTGAGAAAATGCCCTAAAGCAAAGTCCAGATCAGTGCATCTCAAAAAATGTTCAAGTTCCAACAGGATAGAACAAAATCACCCTCCTTCTTCTCAGTAATAGATAGTAATGTAACCACTTATTTTGTTTTTACTGTTGTCATGGAAGAAGCAGTGTGAGCTATGCAAACTTGGGGTTGTAGAGACTTTGAAAGTTACTCTAATATCCTGAGAACTCATTTCCTCCTCTTAACACTCTAGTGAAGTCTATCGCAACAATTGGAGGTCTCCGAGTTAGTTTTTGGAGAATAGAGAGCTTTAGACACTTCCTTTGCAGATCACTTTCACACACTTAGATTTTTGTCTTGAAGTTTCAGGAGCACCAGTATTCTGCCTCGGGGAATATATTTCTGAGTGATTATTAAGGCTGAGCTTGGAGATATCTGTTTTACAGTTAGAAAGCCAAATGCTGTCTTCAGTAGAGGCCTGTGGAAGAACAAGAGTAAATGTGAGTGAGCGCATACACATTGAGTCTGGGGCAGGGCCAGAAGCCTTCATCCCTAAGTGTAGGACAGTGCTGCAAGAGTCTGATGGAAAGATCACCTTTTGCCAGGCTCATTTGTCTGCCTCTAAAACTAAAGGATGGCTTTTTATTTTTAAAGGAAGTTTTCTTTTTCCCTAAATATAATTATAATATCTGTATTGTTCTTTAAAATTTACCAATAGTCCTTTATTATCATGAGCCTGTCCAGTTTCAAAAATCTCCATCTCTAGGCCTGGCACAGAATGGGATACACCTAAAATCATCAAGAAGATCCTGAGTTTGGGGCCAGCCTGATCTACAATAGTGAGTTTGAGGCCAGCTTGACCTTCGTTATGAAACCCTGTCAAAATAAAAATAGAAAAAAGTAAAAATAATAACCTCCCATGTCTTTTTCTTTTCTTTCTTTTATTTTTTAAAAAATTATTTTGTTAAACAGGGTCTCACTTTGTAGCTCTGGCTGATCTGGAACTCACTAAGTAGACCAGGCTGGCCTCGAACTTGAGTGCCTGGATTAAAGGCATGAGCCACCAATGCCCAGTCTCTCTCTCTCTCTCTCTCTCTCTCTCTCTCTCTCTCTCTCCTCTCTCTCTGTCTGTCTGTCTGTCTCTGTCTCTCTGTCTCTCTCTCTCTCTCTCACACACACACACACACACTCACACACACACACACACACACACACACACACACACACACACACACATAAACATGGAGGAGAAGTTACCTATTTTAGATTTTGAAAGAAAGAAAAGGAGAACTATTGAAAAGTTTATTCAAAAGAAGAAATCAGAAGTATACTGAAACTAAGAATTAAGCCGGGAAGTAGGTCCATCCTTGGGTTGCTCCCCAATTTGCCATGCTGGCTAAGTCTACCTCTCCTGCTGGCTTCTGACTATGGCTCCCTCCTGCACCCTCCGAACACCGTATCAAATCTGATCCACAGAACTTCCTCCTGGTCTCCTTGGTTTTTCTCCCAATCCCTCTCTCTGGGGTCTGGCTCTTTTCCTGCCAACTTTCTCTGTTACATGAATCCAGGACAATCTCTCCACAGCTCAGCTCTGAATTTATTCATCACATTTCTTTTGGAATAAAGTTCAAATATGTGAACACGTTTGGTATGGATCCTACCTATGTCTTTCCATCTCAGATCTCATTCTAGCCAGCCACTCCCTGCAGTCCTGCCAACGTGTCTACCTGAACTCACTTTCCTGCATCACTCTTATGTCTTACCTGGCAAGCCACTTGCTCCAGGAATCCTCTAACTTTGCATTGTAATTAAGTGGTCCCGCTATCTCCTCCACCCAACTGTGACCTGAATGCAAGGACTACTTTGTTCAACATTCCATCCCTAAAAACTGGCAGCTGTGGTTTTTGAGGTTCCCAAGAGTCTTAAGTTATTTTGTAGTGTTCAGAACATCTCCACTTTCACTTTCCAAAGCGTTCTGTACTCTGTAACAATTTACAGAAGTTCTTTTGGAGAGGAGGAGAAGGGATTAATGTGCCAAGGTTTGAACTGCTTCCTTGTGCAGTTGGGGAAAGGAAGATTGACCTAAAAGATATTTTGTTTCCTAGTGCCAATTTATGCAGTTGGATTTCCTTCCTTCCTTCCCTTTCCCCCCTCCTTACCTGCTTTCCTTTTTCCTTCCTTTTCTTCTTCCTTCCTTCCTTCCTTCTTCCTTTCCCTTCCTTCCTTCCTTCTTTCCTTTCCCCCTCCCTGCCTGCCTACCTGCCTTCTTTTACCTTCCTTTCTCCTACCTTTCCTCCTTCCTTCCTTCCTTCCTTCCTTCCTTCCTTCCTTCCTTCCTTCCTTCCCAGACAAAGAGCTTTGTCATGCTTTTCCTGGAAAGATTCACTGATTCAATCTTTTAGTTATCATTGGTGGAATGTCTGCTTAAAGCTGTGACATGCAATCTGCCCTAGGATACTAGAGTATGCCAGGCTGCTGTGAAAGTGCTAAGCATAACATGGGAGTTTTCTGCTTGCCACCTAGTTTGCTTCCCTGACAGGCATTTCTGGATGTGAAGAAAGACATGTTTTAGTACCCCAGCTCCTACTAGAGTGTGCATGTGTACACACACACACACACACACACACACACACACACACACACACTCCACTTTGCTCACCCTCAGTACCTAGGACTACATGTCCTCAGAGTTCAGAAGCTGAATTTTCACTGCAACATAATAGTTGGCTCTTTGTAACTTTCAAGGGGAGAAAGGACATCTCTCCCTCTCCCAGAGTGGAGTACAATCGCTTAAAAATAGAACAGCGTGTGGTTAGTGTGCTCTTTTCATCCTCTGCATCAATAACAGGTATACAGTTACTGACACAAAACACTAGATTCCCATCTTCTGGAGGCCTCCGGAGAATTCCTGTAGTTGCCAACAGAGCAAGAACGGGGCCAATGGAAGTAACCTAACTTAGCTACGTTTTACCAACACTTCTGTATCACACAGGGCTTCTTCTAGTCATCGTAGGATGGAAATGCACAATGAGGGAAGCTTTCACCAGAAACGGCTCTCAGGAAATCCATGCACACACCGTTTCCAGACCAAGAATAGAGATAATGCCCCCAAAAGTTAAACTGGAGAAATTAGTAGGCCACCATACTCCCTTTGAAATGCTCTGGGTTAAAGTGCAGAAAACTTTGGAGCCTCTGTCAGAGAACACAGGGGCAGCTTTGGAAAGCTGTGTGAGAATTCAGGTTGAAATCTCACTTGCTTCTTGAAGTGTTTTCTAAGGTGAACTCCTAAAGTTTCCCCATTCCTCCTAGAGAGTTGGATCCTGAGAGAGCACGCAGACTCGGAGATGGTGTCACCTAACAGTCCTCCTGCAAGTGTTCAGTAGGGAAGCAGCTTCCCCAGCAGCACACTTCTCAGCAACTGCTTTCCGTTCCCTCCTCTTCCTCCCCAAGGAGATGGCTCATACTAGATGTGCGCAGGGGCTAGGTGTCATGAGAGATGCTAGCTAGCCCTCAAGAGTTGGGTTCTTTCATGTCTCCTGTTTAGAATTTCAGCAGCCTTTAGGCTTCCCATGTGTTCTCATATTCGTATGTTCACAGAAACATTCAACTACTGGCTCCGTGTTTCTCTCCTCATCAGTTCTCCAAACCTATTCATTGGTTCTGACAAGATCACTGCTAAATCCTTGGCTCCTGGTCAAATCTGGTAAACATGCACTAGGAGATCGGATTTGGCGGATAAATCATTTCTCTCTTGAGATGAGCTTCTCCAGCCGACCACAGGGGTGTTGTCAGAACACCAACTTACACCTTATTTGCTCCAAGTCCCCTGGGTCTCCTCCTCTTCTCAACTTCATATTCCATGAGACAGATCTGGCAAGACACTGTACTCCCCTAGGTGGTCAGGCTTTGAGAACATATGTTGGATTTATATGTCTATTGCTCCTACATCTAGTATACATACAGTAAGTGCTCAATGCATGTATCTCAAATGAGCCAAGGATGATCAGATAAGAATATGGGCATTTTAAATGCTTTCTTCTTCATCCACTTTACCTCAGAAGACTCAGAATCATCTTCGGGTTGGGGGGGCGGGACTGTGAGGTCCCTCCGGGAGCTGCTGAGAAGTACACCCTAGACTGCTCAGGTACACTGAAAATGTAGTGTGTGTTGTCTGCACACAGTGAGAACAGTCTTAGGCTTCAAAACAAAACTTAAGAGCCATCTGCCCGGGGGGGGGGGGGGGGGGGCTGGAGAGATGGCTCAGAGGTTAAGAGCACTGGCTGCTCTTCCAGAGGTCCTGAGTTCAATTCCAAGCAACCACATGGTGGCTCACAACCATCCGTTATGAGATCTGGTGCCCTCTTCTGGTGTGCAGATATACATGGAAGCAGAATGTTGATTACATAATAAATAAAATCTTTAAAAAAAATCCATCTGCCTGTCTTATGTTCTGATTCCTCACTCATTAATACCCCATTCATCTTTCTCTCACCTCCCAACTTAAAACAGTTTGCATTATCCTCTTTTTGAAAGATATTCCTCAGCATCCAGGAGGCATTTTGCAAAGTACTGTGGCTTCCAAAGACAGTTGATAAGCCTTTTGGAGACATCCACTACAACATTTCCTTTATTTCCCTGTCAAGCCCTATATAGCTCTAGGCTTTCACTGAATGTGTGTAAATAGTCCTGACAGAAAGTACGTTCACGCTTCATTTCTTTCTGGTCCTCGTTGCATTTATGCTCCGAGTTTTACACAGCAGCAACTGCCTAGCTAAGGCTATTCATTCATTCAATATTGAGCTCCTCTGGCAAGACGTTGATGAAGGAAAGCATAGCACTGCTAACCTTGGCCTCCAGCACCTTCATCTCTCTGCACTGCAGCAAGATGCTTACATCTGAAAAGTTAAACTGGGGCCCAATGAAAGGGACAGTGAATACTCAGACTACCATAGGCTTATTTTTGGTAATTCCTGCTTGGCTCATAAGAAAATAAACTTATGGGATACCAGACTACTTTCTATACTAGGCTCAGCCCTGGCTGGTTGTGGAAGCTGTTTTTTACATTTGGGGCTCATTTATGCAGTGGAAATCATAGTAGCGGTGAGAATAATAAAAAGGACTCTGCGCTGGGAGGGGGGCTTGGTGGAGACCTTGGCTGTAAGTTGCCTAACCTGAGTCTGGGGCTGGTGCCAGCGATAATCACTACTCTCAGATTCTGTTTTAGCATCATGAACATGAACTTCAGAAACCTTTTTGTCTTCCTTGGTGGAGAGTGTCCAACATCAGGTCTTACACGTAGAGGCAGCCCAGAGAACACTATTTTTTTAGCCATGGCCCAGGTCCTCCTGGCACCCCACAGGCCAGCAATGCAGAGATGACAATGTGTGTGTTCCCACTGCTTTCAGCTGACATGCTTCCTGAGTTCTGCTAAGGGTGTCCAGGTACTCACGGGAAAGCTACTTCTTGTGAGCCCCCAATAAGCTAGTAGTGCCTTTATATTTCTATGGTGGATTGTTTTTAAGAAAAGGAGATACGGAATTGGAAATAAAAAGGACTTTGCCAAGAAAGCACATGACTATGCAAGACTAGGGAGACTTCAGGTTTTGTTAGTGTACTCAGTTCCACACGAGTACTCTGAAACACAGCGTTGAGCTGACTAAAGTTAGCAAAGCCAGTGACGCTTCCATTCAGTCCTGGCTGCACCCGTAACAAATGGTGTCATTTTGTACATCAGTGAGACTTTTGGGGTCATTGGTACTGCTTGCCAAACCAGGAGAGCCTGGGCGCTAACTTAGGCCCAGGTTTAGATGGCTAATTTTGGCTTTCTGATGACAGACTTGGTTTCCAAAGGGGGGTTGTGGATTTATGTTCTCTGTAACTCCATTCCCCTTGCATGAAAATGAGGGCAGGATTGGGAAGGTGACTCTATGGGAGTGCTTACTTTAACTTGTTCTCGGCTCTGAGTTCAACCCCAGCATCAAATAAGTGAGTTTCAAGCAAGTCTAAAAGCCATACTGTATGGTTTACTTAAGCTGGAGCCAGCCTGGACATTGGTAACTCTCAGTAATTATGTGATATTCGGCTTACAGCCGAAGCTGTGAATGTTGAACCAATTGTCCACCTTAATCTGATTAAGTGATTTTCTGATTGATGGGTGGCATTGTAGCTTTTTTATTTGCTAGCAGTTACTGAGTATAAATGACATACCAACTACTGAACGTAAATATTTAGATATACACAGAAACTTTTAGGAAAAATTTTTTGCCTTTTTTTTTTATTGAGCTATACATTTTTCCCCACTCCCTTTCTCTCCTTCCCTCTCCCCTTCCACCCTCCCCTCATCCCCCTACCCTCACAATTTACTCAGATCTTGTCTTTTTTCCCCTTCCTAGACAGGTCCATGTATACCTTTCTTAGGGGCCTCTTTGTTACCTAGGTTCTCTGGGGTTGTGGCCTGTAGTCTGGTTGTCCTGGGCTTTATGTCTAATATCTACTTATGAGTACATATTATATTTGTCTTTCTGGGCCTGGGTTACTTCACTCAGGATGGCTTTTTCTAGTTCCTTCCATTTGTCATTTCAAGATGTCATTGTTTTTTTACAGCTGAGTAGTACTGCATCTAGGTTGTTTCCAGGTTCTGGCTATTACAAATAATGTTGCTATGAACATGGTTGTTTAAGTGTCTTTGTGGTGTGAGTGGGCATCCTTTGGGTATATGCCTAAAGGTGGTATTGCTGGGTCTTGAGGTAGATTGATGATACTTTTATGAAATTTATTTCCTAAAGTTACAAGCTCAGCCTTAATGTTTTCTCACAAAACATCTTGTAGTAACTCCACGTACTAAGGATTCTTTCTATCTTTAAAAAAAAAAATGCTCCTTTGCTGCTACAACCTTTTGATTGTGGGATTCCTGATATAATTTATTTCAGTTATTCTGAAAAAAAAATGTAAACTCTCCCCCAATACCTTTATCAGTAAGACAGGGTTTGAAAAAAGCAGTGAGGTGGCCAGATGTGATGAGGGTACATACATGTAATCCCAGAACTCAGGAGGTAGACACAGAAAGATCAAGGCATATTTAAAGCCAGCCTAGCTACACAGTGAGTTCAGGACAGTCAGGGTTCCACAGTGTCTCCAACAAATACAAAAAAAAAAAAGGAAACAATAACAAAAAGCAATGAGCTAGATTACAATCCAACTTAACATTTATATCTCAAATATGTAAGGTTCTACATTAACCTGGGAACACCCTCAGAAAATGCCCTGGTGTACTTTTCCCAGAAAAACCCCTCTTGTTCCATATTTTATCAACAACTCGAAGACATGGAAAGCACTTACTAGTGTTTTCAGATGGCATAAGGCCTCCCTCGCCCCCCCACCACCACCACCACCACCACAAAAAAAAAAAAAAATGGATGGCTTTCGATGCAAATGCCTGCACTCCCAGTGAAAATTACTTCAATAGGCTGCAGTGCTGGATGGAAACCAACAAGATGGAGCGGGAGCAGGCAAGAGATGCACACTCTACTTTTAGATTCAAAAGGCAGTTGCGCAATTACAGGATGGGAGCAACTGAGCTTGGCAGCAGTTCCTGTGACTAAAAGCTTAATATGAACCAACAGTAGGAAGTGATGGCTAAAAAGGAATGAATATAGCTGTGTGCTTCCACAGGAGAAATATTAATAGTTCATTTTACTCTGCAGTGGTCACACTGAGTTGGGAGTAATGTGCAGGGTTCCAAGCACATTCGGGAGGGACTTTGACAAAGCAGAGTAGCTATTAAGCGAGTGTTGAATCCAGTCCAAGATACATTTACGGGGCTCCTGTTTCGAGCAGGCAGTGTACAAACTAGTGCCAGCAATAAAGCTAGGAAGAGACGTTGCTGGTCTCTAGCCTCAAGGACTTGAACATATAAATGGAGAGCCAGACAGGTAGGCACATGACTGTAAAACAAAGCAGGCTAGGAAAGCAAGAAGCACAAAGAATGTGCTGTGGGAATTTGGGGGTTGGGCTGGCTGTAGGATTTGTACAGGAAATGAGGAAGGCCTGAAAGCGAAGATGTAGAGGCAGGAAAACTCAGGCATCACTGAAGGAATACTGAGCAGTGTAGGTTGGCTGGAAGAGCAGGGTAAGGCTGAGAGAAGAAACCGACCCGAGAAAAGCTTGAGGACAGAGCAGGAGGACAGTGGTTGGGGGTGGAAAAGACACTGCAGTTAATGAGCCCTGGGAAATAGTGACACACGTGACAACTCTTCGAGATGGGTATTTAATCAAGAGAAAAGATAGCCAAATTGCCCTGGTGGCTATGGGTCAGATTTATCCTACATACTTCCAGAACCAAAAATGTGTCTCAGAGGATTTCTGATGTTCTTAAGCACAGGTTTGATGCTGTTTTTTGTTTGTTTGTTTGTTTTTTGTTGTTGTTGTTTTGTTTTTGTTTTTTTAATCAAAACTGCCCAGGTGAAGCACTACTTCAGGGCTTGTGAGTACCACCACGGATAGACTTAGGTCTCTGGCCTGAGCATTGACAAGAATCTTCATCGTGATTTAATGCATGAATAAGTAAAAAGTTGTTTCAACAATAAACACCCTTTAGAAAGAGCAAGATATTGTTAATACAACTCTGCCACTTCCCCAACTCACTTCACTATTTTTAATGGGCCAGCCACAGCCCTGAAATACTCATTTAAATTCCATGTTTGCACCTTGTTTCCCTCTACCTTGCTTTCGAGCACCATATCCCTTCTTAACAATATCCCCCATGCGTCCCCATTGGCTGAATCATGTTCACTCTGTTCCTGAATTCTGAGTTATTTTTTTCTACCAACCAGACCCATACTTCATCTCTCTCAAGTCAACCAAATGTCACCTCTATGCCTTTTCTTTTCTTCACACCCCTAGATCCCCGAACCATTAGTAATAAACGTAGCAGACTGAGGCACATTTAAGGCCAGCCTATAGTGAGTTCAGGACAGTCTGGGCTACATAGTCATCCTTGGTCACTCCTAGGATCCCTGGTCCATTAGTAATAAATGTAATTTAATGTAAGACACCGTCCAATTTTCTTTGGAGAATTTTTTTAATTTAAATTCTTTAATTACTACCCAATTACAAATCCATTCCCCCATTCCCTCTCCCTCCCATCCTTCCATGTTCCCCACCAACCCCCCCAACACATCCCCCCAACTCCTCGCCAGGGATAGTGAGGCCCTCCACAGGGGACCTTCGACGTCTGTCATATCGTTTGGGGGAGGGCCTAGGCCCTCCTTGTTGTATCTGGGCTGCAATAGTATCCCTCCATAGGGAATGGGCTCCCAAAGTCCATTTGTGCTCTACGGATAAACACTGAAGTATCCTAATCACCCCTTGAAACCCCTTTAAAACAGGAAAGTGATGGGCAAAAGCAACGACTGCACATGAGCACTATGGAACTCAAGCAGCAGTCACAGAACTAACCCCCTTCTCCAGAAAGCAGCACATTGGGAAAGTGTTGGCCACTGCTTGTAGAACATATCAGGAAACATACAATCCATTGTTGACCCTGTGGCTGGGGCAAGCACACAGTTTTTCCTGTTACAAGGGGGTGGGAGGAGATGGCCATACAGTCATACAATGCAAAAGACAGAGATGGGAAAGGCTGACTGGTCCCCGATCTGAGGACTGTTTCACACTGGGACTGATATTGCATTATTGTTTGGCTCAGTAGCTGGGAGAATATAATCTCTGACTCCTTGGGTGTGTCTATTCCTTTATAGATTAGATAAGAACAATCGATGAGCTTTTAAATGCTGAGAAAGCTAAATCTGAACCAAAAGGGAGTTGTGTGGGCCACAGCCAAGAAACAGAAGCGAGATAAAGGCACCTTTTCTCCTCTACGTTCCTTATTCCTCTGCTTTTCAGTTCCCCAGTCTCTGTTTTTTGTCTTTTCTGTCTTCTTGTCAGTCTATCAACTCTCTCCACACACGCTTCTTCCTTTCCTTCCCATCTTAATTCCATCCCCAAAGACTGATTTGGCACACTCTAACTGACCAGAAAGTGGACCTGAATTTGACTTTTAAATATATTCTTTTACAGAGCAAGTAAGATTCATATTTAATTTAGGGAATAGATGGGCGAGATAAAAATCTCTAATTGCAGGCTCGGGCCATGAACTTGAACCTCAGTCCCATTCCAAATTGGGTTCTGGTTCCAGAATCTTGGCATGCCAAGGAATGGGGGTGGGGTGGGAGGCAGATGGATACGAGTTTGCATGGACGTACGAGGCTCTTTTGACCCCAGGAGGATGTATACTGGACCTGAGCCATTGTCCTGTCTCAGCTGTTCTTCTGGGAAGCTGGGCCAGGTTGAATGGGTTTTCAGCATCCATGCTGCTTTCAACTTCTATGGGGTTTTCACTGCACTTCCTTTTCTTCTGGGGTGGACGAGCCTTGCTGCGTGGGAAGAAAAAGCACCCCTCACCCCAATATCTGACATGTTCTGCACTCAACTACAGACATCATCCAGTTAACTTTGGACAAGTGGAGCTCAATTGTAGAATCTGCTCATGGCCATTCAGCATTCTGGCAGTCAGGAGACACACTGTCGTGGTCATCTTCATAAAAAAAAAAAGGCCTTCAGGAAGGTCTATTCTACAACAGGAAACGGAAGCCAACTGTAAAGAGGGCTGTTTTGGAAATCGAAGACTACACATCCAGTGGTTGGTTGCTAGTTGTGATTAGGGAGGGGGCAGAAGACAGAGGGGGGCCCTCAGCTGGGGCTCTGGCCCTCGAAGAACTTCCCCTCATTAACCCAAAGCTATTGACCGCCTCCGCAGGTCCTTCCTATTAGTGAATTCACCTACTTTCCCACTGCCTCCTGGTGGGTACCACTAGATGCCTACCATGCAGAGGGAAGCACGTCTTCCACAAGGAAGGGGATTGTTTTCAAAGGCAGCCCTGTAGGTATGACCAAGGGTCTCTGATCATCCTGTTGTCCCCTCTAATCGCACACACTTGTCCTTTTCCTGCTCTTTTCCATGGTCCTGGAGTTTCTAAATCTTGGCAGGAAGACAGTCATTCCTTTGTGCTGGGCTGTGACAATGAGGTAAGCAAAGAAAGGGTCTTGGTCTGAGGCTGTCAGCTGTTACTAATCACTCTTCTCCTGCCTGTCGCGGGTCCACTCGCCTCTCCCTCTTGCTCTGCTTAGCACACATAAAGAAGATGAATTACTCTCTGGTTCCTCTTCAAAAAAGCATATTGTGTGGCACATTCCAATACTGTGAGCAAAGGATGGGCTAATGTGAAGGGTAAATGGGTATCTAAACCACCTCACAGGGGGTTTCGCACCCTCAGCTGGGAGCCTCTGAGACAAGAATTTCAGAGTTGCCCCCTACGACCATTTCCGGTGACCTCGCTGAGAGTGACAGGAAGTCCCTGGGGTAGGGTCCAGAGTAAACAGCACCACTAGAATTGCAGGGCTGGATTAGGACCAGGAATGAGAAAGGGAAAGTGTGGGCACTCAGGGATCTCGTGCCTGAATGACTAAGAGAGAGTGCTTCCAAGCTCAGGTTAAGCCAACAGGCACTTTGGCTCTGATATTAGAGGCAGCAGCGGTGGGCCTCAGTTTCCCTTCTCTGCTTCTTTCAATGTAATTTGAAAAACAAAACAATTTCACCATGGTTATGGCCAGAGAAAAAAGAAAGAAGACTGTCTGTTCAGTTCCCACAACCTGAGGAGAAAAGTATCTATTTGTCTTTTTCCTGGCCGCTAATAATGTCCACTCCACTGATTTTTTTTTTTTTTCCATTGACCAATCTTTCAGAAACAGTGTTCCATGCTTACTTTTCTGCACTTCATTATTTTCCCCTAGGGAACGCTGGAGCTCAAAGAAAGATGTGTTAGCAAGTTTTAGAGGTCAAATTAAAAAAAAAAATCAATTTCCCTGACAAATTATATGTCGTCACGAGCAACCAAGTGTTATCACCTGTTGCTTTCACGTGTACACCCTTCCAAAGCTAAATGGCACTCCAAGATAACAAAATGACAGGTTCTTCGATACACTCAGACATCATCAGGAAGGATACTTCAGCCGTGGTGAAAAAACACGTGAAAATATTTGTAATTGACCTGGCAGAGAAAGCTGCAAAGTTTCTGTCAGCCTTTGTGGAGATGACTTAATGTTCAGGATGGCTCAAGCCTGCAATCTCAAGAGGCTGAGAGAGAGCAGGGATGTCATAGCTGCAAGGTTGGCTTGGACTACATAGTATGTTCTGGATCAGCTATAGCTACATAGTGAAACCCTCTACCAAAAATATAAATAAATAAATAAATAAATAAATAGAAAATGCTGGGGAAATAACTTACTAAGAAAGTTTGAGGTGCAAGCATGAGAACAAGGACCCAAATTCAGATGCCCAACACTCACTATGAAAGACCCCTGGAGGCTCAGGCCCCCAGGATCTCATCCCAGGACCGAGGCCACCCCAATCACCATGTGGAGGCGAAATCTTGATGCAGACAGCAAGAGGCTTTATTGTAGTTGTTTAACGAGCTAACCCCATGTTAGTTCAGGCCTTTCATCCATCCACCATGGCGGATGGCTAGGAAAGATGCTGTGAAGCCACAGCATATAGATCTTATAGGGCAGCGTAAGGGGAGTGTCTAGGGGTATGCACAGGCTCAGGATTGGTGTGCCTCCAGGCTTGGAGGGTTTGCCCTGTGTTGATTGGTCAACTGGTTATTATGGCCCATAGGCCCTCCCAGGGGTACTGCTATGCTCTGCACGGTCATTGCTGTGCAGGTGTCTGTAAAGCACACCCAGAGCCATAAAGCATAGCACTACCAGCTAAGTTCTGATTGGCTCCTTGCCACGAGGCAGGCATCTGACCTCGTGACCAAGGCAAGGTCAGGCAAGCACGTGTTAGGCTGTTATGGCTGCTGAAATGGGGAGCTGGTCCCTTCAACTAAAAAAGCTGGCTCTGCAGTCCATTCTGTGTTGGCTAACTAACCCTGGGCTTGAGGCCTGTCCTGGACTGTGGATGATACACCAAGTGATACTTCACTTGGCAAAGCTGATTTTCCCTGTTCCAGAGATACCAATTGCAAACGGCTTCTTGTCTAAGCATGGGGCTTCATGAGCACTTCCTTTTCTCAGTGCTGGGATTTTGTCCTGTTTGAACCTATATAGGTCTAGTGCTCTCTGTCACAGTCTCTGTAAGTTCACAGGTACATCAGTCCTGTTATGTCCAAAGACACTCTTTACTCAGGGTCATCTACTCCCTCTAGCTCTTACAACCTTTCTGTCTTCTCTTTCCCATCAGTCTCTGAACCTTTAGGGGAGGGCTGTAGGCTCCAAAGACTCCACCTCTCTGCACATTGTCCAGTTGTGGGTCTCTGTATAAATGACATCTACTGCAAGAAGATGCTTCTCCTATGAGCGTTGATCAGGGCACTGGTTTATGGTGTAGCAATGTGTTATAGGACTCATTTTATTGCTATGCTCACCTAACAGAGTAACAGTAGTTGTTTTTTTCCCTATCCCGAGGCCAATCTAGATTCAGGTTCTTGGCCACCTTAATGTTGTTCGGTATGTATTCTGTCTTGTTGGAATGGGCCTTAAATGCAGTCCAAAAGTGCCTGGTTGTTTTTTGTTTTATTGGTTTCCTCTTTTTTTTTTTTTTAAGACAGTTTTGATTTTCAGGGTTTTGTTTTTGCTGAGAAAGAGAAAGAATAAATGTGAAGTTGGGTAGGCAGGGAGGGGGTGGGAAGGATGTCGGAGGAGATGGAGAGAGGAATATGATCAAAATATATTGTATGGAAATTAGTTGTTTTTTTGGTTTTTTTTTGTTTGTTTGTTTTTTTGTTTTTTGAGACAGGATGTCTCTCTGTAACAGTTCTGGCTGTCCTGGAACTAACTCACTCTGTATATCAGGCTGGCCTCTAACTCACAGGGATCCACCTGCCTCTTCACTCGAGTGCTGGGATTAAAGGCGTGTGCCACCATGCCCAGCTGGAAATTAGATATTTACTTTTAAAAAGTTCCTATAGTTATATGTACTTGTAACCTAAGCACCATGAGTGCGAGGGACAAAGATAAAAGGAGTTCAGTGAGAAATCCTGTCTCAATGGATTACGGCAAAAGGCAACAAAAGAGGAGCACCTCCTTGAGTACCTCCTTTGGACTCCACACACTCAGGCACAAGCCCCCCCCCCCAACTCACACACACACACGAGCACTCATGCATGTGTAAGACCCTCAGAAAGCTGAGGCTTCCAGAATCTTAGCCCAGGACGGCGGCCACCCCAAACACAGAATGGAGGCGAAAGCTTGATGCAAACTGCATGAGGCTTTATTGTAGTTTAACGAACTAACCCCATGTTAGCTCGGGTCTTTCACCCACCCGCCATGGCGGATGGCGAGAAAAGACGGCTCCTTGGGTCTCCCAAAAGATCTTATAGGGCAGCGTAAGGGGAGTGTCTAGGGGTACGCACAGGCTTACGATTTGGTGTGCCTCCAGGCTTGGAGGGCTTGCCCTGTGTTGATTGGTCAACTGGTTGTTATGGCTCATAGGCCCTCCCAGGGTGGTTGCTATGCTCTCTACGTCATTGTCGTGCGCTTGTCCGTAAAGCACACCCAGGGTCGTAAAGCATAGCGCCACCAGCTAACTTCCGATTGGCTCCTTGTCATGAGACAGGCATCTGACTTTCTAGTGACTAACTTCTGATGGGTTCCTTGTCACGAGACAGGCATCTGACCTCTACGTGACCAAGGCAGGTTTATGGCAAGCATGTGTTCGGCTGTAATGGCTGCCAAAAGGGAAGCCGGTTCCTTCACATGCACACATCACACACAGAGGAAGAAGGTTCCCTTATCGTAGGGTCTGAAAGGTTTCTGTTCAGATGAATTGACCAGACACCAGAAACCAACACCCTCACTCCTTTGACCTCTGCTCATGAAAAGATGCTAGTTCTGAGGTCTGAGGAGTAGTCCAGAGTCACTGATAGTGACAATGAAGACAAGGGAAGACCACAGTGTGTGTTCCTTCTTAAAGCCCCTGTTGTCAGCTGAGTGAGGATATGACCAGTGTTTGTAAATTTGAACCCAGAGTGACAAAGGTATTCTACAGTGTGGCCCAGCATATTCGTATCTATAGGTAGGAAGCTGAAAAACATCTCTCCCACACACTGCTCGTCTTTGTCATGTGCAATACTTCTAGTATTTTCTGTGCTATTCTCTTCTGTGAGTTAATTTAAAAATACAGTTGTGACCCACTAAGTCGATTTCACAACCTGACAAATAAGCACTCACCTTTAGACCTCACCTTTCTCTACTTTTCTTTTGTTGTTTGCTTGTTAATTCGCTCACTCTTCTGTACAAGTATGGAAAGACAGAACAATAGCAATTACCCCTGTGTGCTCACCAGAAAGAAAGAACTAGATCAGCAAGCAGAGAAACTAAGACAGGAGAGTGCAAATGCTCTACTGCAGGGCTACAGCCCCGGCCTGCCTTAGACTTTCTCTTTTGAGATATAGTACCATTAAGATGCCCAGGCTGACCTTGAACTTGCAATCCTAAGCTCCTGTGTAGGTAGAATTCACAGGTCTATACACCACCAGACCCGATATGACACATCATTCTTTACCAACAATCTGAAACCTGACTTTTGAAGATTGACTCGAAGCTGAATAGAATCACAGAACTTTTACTTTCTTTATTGTCTAATCTACAAAGGGCTAGAACAAAAATATTGCATTACAAACGATGTTTGCATAGTTTTAGTCAGAGATTTAAAATGACTTCCTGAGCGCTCCTATCCACTGCCCCTTCCTCTGTGACCTTGTGACCCTCTGGTTCCAACAACACCTTTGTAGGTGACTGTTTGCCCAATACTCAGCAGCAGACAGCTGCTCAAGATACTAGGACTCATTTCTCTATGTACTATACACACATGAAATAAACGGTATTTTTAGAGTTTACTCTTCCTGTCTTTAAAAACCACACCACCCTGTGTTCCCATGAATACGGTACGTGTTCATCCTTGAGTGCTTTGCTGTAAGTTTGCCCATCCTGAAATTCTAGGAGGGCTGGAAACAGGCGACTTTCATTAGATGAGTGTTTGAGAATGCATCGTGAAGAAGAAACACAGCTAAAAAGAACTCAAAACCGAAGCAGAGCAGTCTTCTTGAATCAGCAGCTGCCACTACCCTTTTGTGTCCCTGCTGGGTCTGGTCCAGGGGCTGTGGAAGAACGATGAAGTGTCGTGAGGATACATGGAAAGACAATTCAAAACAGAAGTTGCTTTGGATTTCTCATTCCAAAACCAGAGACAGGAATTGTGAGAGAAGCAGACTGAAATGTGTTCATTTGTAAGGCATAGATTTTTTAGCAGATGGGAGAGTGGATTCCATGAAAATGACAGAACCTTGGGAGCTTGGCGTTATTTATGTCCCCCTTTAAAACTTGGCTGGAGACGTATTTCATTTATCCAAGCCATTCTAAAACATTGTATCAAAGGAAATTTAATTTACAATTCAGAGTTCCACATAGCATGCAGGAAATACTCCTCTCTTCCCCCTCCAAAATACCCCATGAATTTTTTTGCTGCATATTTGTTATGCTAAACTGACTACCCAAAGACTTTCTTCATAAGAAAAGAAGTTATTCTATATTTGCTTCAAGAAGCTTGCTTCTTATCTTCAAGTGCCTGCCACCCAAGACATACAGGTATTTGTAGCAATTTTTAAATCTTTGATAGTCTAGAAAACTTCCTGTTTAATCTCTTTTCAGTGCTTAGCTCTTAAGTATATTGAAGGTTTTCAGGATAATTGCTTATTGATGAACAGATTTTTCAGAAGCGGAAATCTGCTCACAGCCAGAAAAAACTCGATGGCCTTCCACCCTCCATTACAACATGCCTGCCTTCTCTGGACCACTTTTCCAGGAGTGGAGGGAGACTTCGCACTGCCAAATAAGCTCTCTAGATAGGCCTTCCTGTGACTACTCGGGTTGGCCCTGGGGTGGACCTAAGGCATGGAGAGGAATTGATCAGAGGCTTTCCATAATTACATCGCTATATTAAATAGTGTCCTCCTCAGACCAAGCACTTTGTCTCAACTTAACTAGGGAAAGTCAACATGAGTAACAAGAAGTGCTATGTGGGCAACTCCTGAATGGAAGCAAAAGGCAAGGTGGTCTTTCAGAAGCATGGGTTGGATCCTGCCACTGTGGTTATTATCTGTGGAACACTGGGCAAGTCATTCAGTTCTCTGGGCTCTTGTTTCTTTGCCTACAAATTAGTATCAGGGATATCTGCATTAGGCCATGCCATGGAATTAAATAAATATGCAGCATCAGGACTTTATGAATAAGCCTACATAGCAGTTAATTCAAAGTATACAAAACATATGGACATATTGTTATACCTGCGAGAGCCATCATGGTATTTTACAAGAACACAATACAGGATTTTGTTTGAATTCCAGTATTCTGGTGGCAGAGTTTTGCCAAATGCAGATATAGAGATGAGATGTCAAGTGAGCAAAAAAAAAGGCCAGTGCGATCACTATCTTTACGACTCCTCCGGAATGCATTTTTCAGACATGTTAGACGAATGCACGGCTGTCCTAACAGACTCCCATTCCCAAATGACTTCTCAGTTCCCATCGCCTCAATGCCCTTTTCTCCCCTATATTTTAAACTAAATGACAAGAGTCCATGCAAACTTTCCCTTTCTAAACATTTGGGACATTCCTGCCAATGTTCCCTTTTCTACAAAGTGATTTAGTACTCTAACCTTGCCCCAGGCTCTCATCATGTGTGTGTTTAGTCTCTGCTGTAGAACTGGGTCTCTCGTATTTCATCATGAGGGAGAGATAGGATGGTTACAGAGTTCAGGTGTGGGAGAGGAAGAACAATGTCCTGCTTGCTTGAGGTTTGTCTTCCGGAATTCTCCCATCACTTTCCTGGCCCCACTAGTTCCAAGGCCATTGTGTGAGGAACAAATTGTGCACATTTGCCCTGCTGTTTCCCTGACAACAGTATATGGCCTTGTTCTTGGTGGTGTCTTCAGTTTTAGAAGCTGAAGTATTCTAGGAGCAGGAGAGAGTGAGTGTGGTCCTGTATGGGGCATCAGACTTCCTTTGGGAGAAGGACATTCATGGAGAATTGGTTAATGTCAGGATCTTCTTTGGTTAAAACCCTAGCAGCTCATTTTCTCACAAAACTTAAGGGGCCACTATGCAGAGGTGGGTGATTAATGGTTTTCATTCTGTGCTCATTGTTAAGAAAATGACTTCTGGTGGTCGGACTTCTTGTTTCAGAGTTAGAAAGAATGAAAAGATACTTTTATGTTGGTTTTCATGCAAAGCATTAAAAAAAAAAAAAAAGCCAAAGGATTTCCTAAAGGTACTGACCCTATAGCTGTGGCTATGGTGATGATGTTCCCATCCCTCTGGCCAATGGGTAGGGATACAGAAGCCTCTTTCTCTACCTTTGGACCCGATGCTATCCTGACCACCAGTGTTCTCTCTAAATAGCTTATAGACTGGCAGTCATGGGTGGGAGCATCAGGGAAGACATCTGAGAAGGATCACAGGGTAGCAGGCAGAGGATAAGAGAAGTTCCTCTCAGAGGAAGAAAATACTGCCTCCTGGTATCTCCTAGCAGAGATAGAAGCCATGGCATTTATGCTGCTCACTTAGACAAGGAAAGAGCCAGAAGGATGGTGTAGTTTAGTGATGTCAAGTCAGGCAATCCAGCAAGAGAGTGGGTCCCTTTGTGGAGATATTATTGCAATGACAGCAAAGTAAAGCTGTCTTGGAGCATGAGTCAGTCCTGAGAATGAAAATGGGGACATGAAGAACATCTGCTGAGAGCGTATTAGCCCTGTTATAATGTCGCAGAAGTGCTAAGTAGTACCATCTCAGTAAATGGGCATTTAAGCCTGGGTTTCACAGATAAGAGGTCAAGGTCATGCACTAAAGCCAGTCAGCCTGAGCTTGAGTTCCCAGGACATTCTACCTGCTATTCACTAGAACCTTAGGCTTTAGGTGATTGTTAAGTAAATGCTTATGAAAATCATATAATTTGTGATTGGAATTATAAATTGAAAGTTGTAACTTTAATCCCTCCTTCAGTACCTTTGTGTCAACATTTTTAGGCAAATTTAACCAGTTACTTAGCAATCATGAATACTTGTTTTCAATCTTACCCTAAATATGTTTGTATAAGTATGGGCACTGATATCTGTCATTGAAACACACCAATGGGTCTGGAGAGATGGCTCAGGAGCCATGACTGTCCATCCAAGGGACCCAGGTTCAATTCCCAGCACCCTTATGGCAGCTCACAGCTGTACAACTCCAGTTCCAGGGGATTCACACCCTCACACAGACATACATGCACACAGAACGCCAATGCATATAAAAATAAAAGTAAATACACCATTAAAAGAAAAAGAAGCACACTATTATTATCTTTTAATACATTGATGAAGAAATGCAACTTAAATAGTAAATAATGGGCTAGACAGATGGGTCAGAGATTAGTGCTTTCTGATCTTCCAGAAGACCCAAGTTCAATTCCCACATTGGGAAGCTTACAATTGCCTGTAACTCTAGCTCCTAAGGGTCTGATGCCTTCTTCCAACCTCTAGGAGCATTCTCTCTCTTTCTCTCTCTCTCTCTCTCTCTCTCTCTCTCTCTCTCTCTCTCTCCTCACACACACACACACACACACACACACACACACACACACACACACACACACACACGCACGCACAAATAATTCTCAAAAAATAGTAAAGAAAGCATTCTGATGAACATGATTAGATTACACAACAATTAGATTTCAGTACTGTGATAGGACTGGAAGGATAAAGAAAGGAAGTGGAGAGAGACGGCTAAGAAAACCAGAGCTCCCATGTTGTTATAGCTAAGTTAGTCTTTTGAGAGTTTCTTTCCCATTGTTCTGCAGCCCAACAAACCCTGAGACATGTCCCACTAGTTTACACCAGTGGGAGCCCTTAAAAGCCGTGTGTTCCTTTTCACCTGGACTAACACTGGACTTCCCCTTAAGTAGACATTGAGTATATCTTGAAAATGAGGAGAAGGGGTATTTTTAACATGTCATGAGGTGTCTGTGGGACAAAAAAAGAGGGAGATGGGATACAAGAATTCAAGGAGAACTCCACAAACATGTTTTCAACTTTATTAAATGAGATGAAATAAAGCAACAGAGATGTGTTATGAGAACTCTAGCTTTTAGAGCCCAGTGTTTGCCTGAAATGCAAAGTGAAGATAGATTGGCAAGTGCTTGTAATACAAACAAATGGTACATAAAAGACATCCAGAAGTCTCCTTAAACACACATAGAAAATAATAACTCTTCACAAAGAATTCAGTGACAGCCTGTGTACATGACATGACAGTGTTTGGGCTTAGGTAGACTTATATTATTCTGATGGAAATCTCCTCAAGTAATTCTGTACACACACACACACACACACACACACACACACACACACACACACACACGAACACACGAACACACACTACCCATACATGTAGGTTCCCCAACTTATAATAACTTAGGGAAGAAATGAATTGCACCTCAAGCTTTTAGAAAGCTGGCATTCCTTGGCCCCATGAAAGCAATCTGAGGTAGAACGTGGGTAATCACATGTTCACTGACATTCTCACAGTAGGTATTTCTGAGAGGGATGAGGGAAAGTGGATGTAGAAGGGAATGCTGCTCCCCTTATCTTCCACTGGAGAATCCCTTGGACTGACTTCCTGAAAATCTTCTCTGTTTGCCTTCTCCAGGAATGGCGGCCCTAGATAGTAAGGCGTCAGGGAAGATGGGCATGCGAGCTGTGGTCTATTACATGACCACTACCATCATCGCTGTGGTGATTGGCATAGTCATTGTCATCATCATCCATCCCGGAAAGGGCACAAAGGAAAACATGTACAGAGAAGGTAAAATTGTGCAAGTGACTGCTGCAGATGCCTTCCTGGATTTAATCAGGTATGTCCTTGGAACCCGTTCCTGGGGTGTAAGTCAACCAAACTCTCAAAGACATGTCTGATGGAACCAGCCCTGTCAGGCTTGAAATGGAAGTCACATCTCTCTTTCTTTCTAACAGAAGTTGATATTGAGGATCTAGCTTCTGACCTGTCATAGCAGATATGAGATAAACAGGAAGCAGATGAACTGGGATTCAAAAAAAAATCTAACTCCACTGTGCAGTTACCCTGGACTAACTGGGTAACTCTTAATGTTCTTTTCCCAAGTCTTGCTCTGTAAGGTAGTTTTTTTTAGCAAAGGATCCCCAATTTAAAATTAGTAGCCTGTATCATTGTCCACTGCAAGCAACAAGTGTGGCTCGGCAGGGACTTGTGTGTTCATCTGACCATTCCTGACTAATGCTCCCTCTCTTGTACTATCTGTGGAGAAAGGATTTGACAGATCACTAATAAAAAGTCAGAGGATGCTCTTCTGTTGTGTATCATAAACAAACTAGATGTTGATCACGGTCAAGTCCTATCAATTGAAGTGGAATTGATCATAAAAGCAAGCCAACGTTTGAGTCTTTTTCCTTCTTTCCCTCTCTCCACCTGCCCTTGGATCAGTCAGATCCACTACACAGTCGAAGGGAACTCTGAAAGTCAGTGTGGCGATGCAAACTATAATCTCAGCCCTGGGTGACTGTGACAAGAGAATCATGAGTTTGAGGTCTGCCTCACCTAGGCTGCATAGCAAGACCCCGTCTCTAAACAGCTTCTGGGAGGCCCCAACATATGAGATATTTGTCACTACACCTGACTGTGAAGGGACACAGAGCTGTCATCATAGGAAATGGGCCTTAGAGTAGGAGCTCTAACTAGAATGAGATGGAGGGACCTTCAGTTGAACTGAACCAGGAATGTGTACATAGACTTTTTTTTTCCCCTCTGATTTCCCTGTAAGCTGTCAGCAAATTCCAGTAAACAAAAGGAGTCAGAAAGCAAGCAAATCCATATGCTGTGTTGCCTATGGATTAGGTCCTAGGGCTCAGCACAGAATACTGGATGGATCTAGCAGGGCAAATGGTGGATGTCCTAACACAGGGCTCTAGATTCCTGTCTGCTTTGCATTCTCCCACTGTGTAGCACCAGGCTTTCTGATCAAACCTTAACCTTTTCTTCCTCTTTCCATCTTACCTGCAAAGAACCAAAGTTGTCTGTGCTAGCTAGCCACTCCCAAGGGTTCCCCCATTGCTCGTCTGAAAGAAGCTTCTTCAAGGGACTTATTTCAAGAGTGCGTCAAGAGATGTTTGGAGAAGAGGATCTCCTTTTGTGGCACCTCTCCATTCCCACCACGTGACATCCATCTGTTAGCTTCACCCAACCACAATAAGACTTTTTCTTGAAAGCCTTTTTCATAGAGTGGATCCCAGTGCTCTAAAGGTAGCAACTGCTTTGTATTCCCTGCCCAGAGAGAGCAATGAGGAAGATACATGTGCATGGGGAGGAGTTAGAGATAGAAAAGGGAAGGAGGAAATGATATAATTATAATTTCAAAAAATTAAAAGGTTTTTAAAAAGATCCCTGCATGTTAGTAACTAATAACTATGCTTTTATTAAGTTCTTGGAACTAATTACAGCTTTTACTGTTTTCATGAAATTAGTTTGGGTTAGGAATATTATAATTGTCCTCCTTTGTAATTTTTACCTTTGAAAATTGAGATCTTGTTATCCCCAGCCTAGTTGGCCCATCAGAACATCCTAAGTTTCTATCTGTTGCCCCAGTAAAAAGTGTGTGGCTGGCTGTCTTGCCCCTAACTTAGCATGGGAATTTATCTTAGAAGTTCTTTGTACGTACACTTGTATCATAGTAAACAAAACAAAACAAACAAAATGCACAGAGCACAGACTGGAAGAAAAAGAAAACAGGAGGATCCAGATAGCAACAAGAAAGAGACAAGCAATTATAGCCTTGAAGTATGACAGCACACAGTCTCTAAAATCCCAAGTTCATGAGTCATGTCCCCTTCTCGAAGTCTTCCATCTTAGAGCCTAATGACAGTTTAATCCACCCTCCTCCTTTTTTCTTTGTTTTGTTTTGTTTTGTTTTTTGTTGTTGTTGTTTTTGTTTTTCGAGACAGGGTTTCTCTGTGGCTTTGGAGGCTGTCCTGGAACTAGCTCTTGTAGACCAGGCTGGTCTCCTCCTCCTTAACAGATGAATCAACTGAGACAAGTGGTTGCCATTGGCTTGGCCAATGTCACAATCCTGAGCAAGACTATTTCTCCCCCTCAAACACCACTCTGACAGAGTCTCTGAAGAAGTGACAAACTTTGCCACAGAGGCCTCAAGTTCAAATGTTGGGTCAAGCTCTACATTACCTACCAAAGAGCCTCAGACTCTCTAGGATGCTGTCTCTATCTCCCTGAAAGCCTGCAGAGAAAAAAATATTCTGTGGTACAACTAATCATGTCTTTTGATTCAGATCTTTTGATCCCTAGACCCATAGCACAATAACAACATAACCACTTTTGGATACGTCCAGAGTCAGTCACCTACTGATGGAAAAGCATCTCTGTTCTCACTCATTCTTCCAAGCAGTGGAGTTTTAATAATCTAATGGCTGACTGAAAACTCCCGTGAGCTGAGAGGAGATTTGGGTTAAACTGGTGCTTCCCTGAAAAATGTAAATTTCACGGGCTATAAGAAGGAATAACCAAGTATCCAGTTTCAAGTCACAGTATCTCTGTTTTTCCATTTGCTGCTGGATTCAACGCTGTCTTAACCTTGGACACATTGAAGCAGTATTTAAGGATCAAGTTACTACTGGGGAAGTTTTGCAAATGACTTGCTGTTTTCTTTGCAGGAACATGTTCCCTCCCAATCTGGTGGAAGCCTGCTTTAAACAGGTAAATGTTCTCCAGCTACCAAGCCACCTTTTAAATTCTTCTTCAGGGACTGGAAAGATGGCTTAGTGGTTACAAGCACTGACTTCTCTTCCAGAGGAACCAAGTTTTCTGTTCCCAGCACCTATGTCCAGTGATTCACAATCACCAGTTACTTCAGCTCCAGGAGATCTAGCACCTCTAGCCTTTCCAGGCACCTGAATTCACACACACACACACACACACACACACACACACACACACACAATTAAAAATAGTTAAACTTAAGTTCCTCTTAGACATACCATGCCAGTAGGGCCCCTTTCTCTTGCCTTTTCATTCTCTACAGAAAGTGCCAGAATTACCTGGCAAACTTAGGTGATGATGGCCCTTTACTTGTATTAAAGGTGGCCTGTTGCCAGGCACACGTATATTGCACGTTTAGTCTAGGTTATATTTAAGAGGGCTAATTGAGAGGCCCTCTCTTTCTTTCCCTCCTTGGGCTCCTATACAAAAAGTCACCAAAGCAAGCAAATTCAAATATAAATAAATGCACTAACAACTTGCTTTAAAGTTAGACAGACTATTCTGGTTCCTGGGTTTGATTTAAAAATCACTGGCCTACTTATTAAAAGCCTCGGGATCCTAGAGAAGAACCATATCAGAAAGGAATGGCATCATCATGTACGGAATGCCTGCTGTGTGCCAGGCACCAATGTTATATTTAGTCCTCACATGAACACGATGAGTAGCACTGTCTTCACTTCACCCATGAGGCTGCTCATTTATGAGAATGGGGATTATGTAATAAGCACAAGTTCTCACAAGTAGTGAATGTCAGACCCAGAATTCAGGTCCATGTCCCCCATCCTCTTCCTATCGTTCCACATTGCTTCCTAGAAAGCAACACCGAGCCTCCACCTGGAGGCGTGGTGAGGTCTAGCTCTTTGTGCCTCTTATCTTAGCCATTCTTGGCTCTCTATATGGCGGATACAAATATCTTCTAGTATTGGGCAATACAGTTCTTTCTAGCCTCACTTGATTAGAAAAGCTCAGTTGCCCAAGCTATGAAAGGGTTACCCTATAGATTAAATGCTACTTCCCAGACACTCCCCTATGTGGTATCAATCCACCTAAACTTTCTGCTTGGGACATACAAATTAAAACCAAACCCTGACCTCATGGAGAACTGTAAGATACCATCTTTCCCCCTCCCTTAACTGCTTGTAAAAGTTAATGCACAAACAGATTGCAAGATCAAAACACACTCCCTTCTTAAGAAAGAAAAAAGAAAAAACACGAAAAGTCAATAGAGTGCAGGAGGATTACAAGTCTAAGGCTAGCCTGGGCTACAGAGTGAGTTCAAGCATACTCTGGGTGATTTAATGAGGCATTGTCTCACAGCATAAAGCAAAGGGCAATCAAGGTGGTAAAGGCACTTGTCCCCAAGCCTGATGACTTGAACTCAATCTCTGGGACCCATATGTTGGAAGGAGAGAAATGACTCTCCCAAATAGTTCTCTGACCTCCACATGTGCACCATGGCATCTGCTCCTACCCACACTAGATAAATAAATGCAACAAAATTTTAGTTAAATATGTATGTTTGTATGTATGTATGTATGTATGTATGTATGTATGTATGTATAACCAAAAGAGAGAGGTGGATACAGTCTAGGTGTAGAATGCCTATAGAATACATGCAAGACCATGAGTTTAGTTCCCAGGAACACAAAAGTTAAAAAAAAAATGCTCAGGCAGCCAAAAATCTAACTTCCTTTATTCAAGAACTACAATAACAATAAAGAATAAATCCTTTTCAATCCAGCAAACCCACCCACCATCGTGAGTCTGTCTGTTCATGAGCTGGCAATGGATGGCATCAAAACTGATGGTTTCTACATCTGTTAGATAGGGAAAGTGCTGACCTTTTTGGGCTTGCATTCAGTTTGGGTGCATTTGCAGAACTGTGTGTGGGAAGCAAATGTGTTGCCCTAAGATCTATTTGGCTTAGACTAGAATGCAAATAAGGTTTCTGAGGAGGCTCTAAACTATGTCTAAAGGTGAAGAGTAGGAGGTTTAAGACAGGATGAGCAGGTCTGAAAATGTACCCTGGGGAATCCACAGAATACACAAATGTCCAAGTGAATTGACTGAGAGTTGACTGTAATAGAATTTTATGTGTTTTGAAAATAACCAGCAGTCCACAGTATTGACAGCTGTCCATGCTCCTGTTTGGAGATGGTGGTTTCCCAATAGACCAGAAAGTCTCCTGCTCATTCTTGGTACAAAAATAGCCAAGTAGTTCATGTGTGGCCATGGCTTCCTACCTAGATTCCAAACCCAGTCAATGTTCACACTCCATCACTCACTGTTGCTTTACCACCGGTGCTATCAAGGCCAGGGCAGCAATTTCACTTTTCTGGAGATCATAGAGGCTTAACTGTGACTACTTCAATGTTCTCAGCACCTGCCGACTGGAGCATCTAGCAGGAGCTATGGGAAAAGGCTTGGCTTAGGAGAAAAGTGTCTTGGAGCAAGAAGGTTATCATCACCAGTTACTAAGCAGGGAGCTATTAAGAATAAGAATTTATAGGCCGGGAGGTGGTGGCACACACCTTTAATTCCAGCACTCGGGAGGCAGAGACAGTCAGATCTCTGTAAGCCTGGTCTACAAGAGCTAGTTCCAGGACAGCCTCCAAAGCCACAGGGAAACCCTGTCTCGAAAAACCAAAAAGAAAAAAGAAAAAGAAAGAAATACACTTGGTACTTTGTTTTTAAATTTTGAGGAGTCTAATTTGTTGATATAACATCAGGAATGACTTGGACTGGTCATTTGAGGATTTCTTTTTTTCCGTCCTCTGAAGTGTCTAACCAAGTCTACTCCTAAAGGGCATTGTCACTGAACACCATTAGTCCTCATTAATATTGTATTTTACATTTTACAAAATGTTGTCGATTGTGGTGCTTAATTTGGCCATTGCCACAACCCTGTGAAGTAAAATCAGTGGTTATCCTGTTTCACAGCTGTGGGATATGAAATGAAGGACTGTATGTTATGCAGTCCATATGGGTTCCATAGAAGACAAAAGGACTTAGGAATATTTGAGTTTGTAGCTCTTTGAAAATCTCATTATAGTCATTTTACTAAGATTCTAGAAGAAAGCAAGGGTATGTGTGTATGTTGAGTCTGACATCTTTTGCCAGGTATTCCCTGCTCATTGTAATTTGTTATGTATTTGAGTATGTATGTACACAATGTGATTTATATGTATTTCACTGTGGGTGGGTGGGTATGTCCATGTTGAGAAACAGGTATCTGTCACAAATTAGATAGATAATACATAGGTAGGTAGATAGAGAAATACTGTCTATAATGTAGTCCTTTAAATAACATATCATGATAGAAAACTTGGTCAACAAGAAAATATAAAAAGACAAATAAAAATCACTTGGTTCCTGTTGCACTTCTTATTTTTAAGTTTAAAACCAGCTATGAGAAGAGGAGTTTTAGAGTGCCCATCCAGACCAATGAAACACTCCTGGGCGCTGTGATCAACAATGTGTCAGAGGCCATGGAGACCCTGACCCGAATCCGGGAGGAGATGGTACCTGTTCCTGGCTCTGTGAATGGAGTCAATGCCCTGGGCCTAGTTGTCTTCTCCATGTGCTTCGGTTTTGTGATTGGAAACATGAAGGAGCAGGGGCAAGCCCTGAGAGATTTCTTTGATTCTCTTAACGAAGCCATCATGAGATTGGTAGCGGTGATAATGTGGTATGTATTTCTATGAGCTTCCTGGCTGTGTACAAGCTGGGTACCATTGTTTATTATAACCGGTGTGTGTTCTGTTCTGAGAAAGATGCCACCAAGCCAGTTGGATAGTTGCAGTGATCTTTTTCTGGAAACCACAGAAAGTTGGTGTATTTCTGGCACTGCAGAGGCCCTCAACCCAAATGTGCTTCCTTGTTTTGAAAAGGTTCAACTTCCTTACCCCATCCACCCACTTGACACATGCCTAGTTATTCATTCACACAGTTATTGAGTTTCTACTCTGTGATAAGTATAGAGTACCAAGCATACTAGCCACAGCAACAGAGACAGTAGACAGCAGACAAGGGTACACTGGGTCTCACACACTTTTAAGGCAGACAAACAATGAGCAAGCAAATAAATATCATATTCCTGAGTTCTAAGTGTGGTGAAAAGAAGTAAAAGCTGGGAGAAGGTGGGCCATTTGCTTTGGGTAATACAGAAAGGCTTGGGGTGACTTTTTTGCTCAGATCAAAATGACTTGGCACATCTAGTTGGACAAAAAGAGCATTCCCAGCAGGAGAAAAAGCAAACACAGGCCCTGATCATTGGAAGAGGGGGCAGGAATGAGTTTTCCCTTCTATTTGAACTCTGAGGAAGGAATCTATGTGGCAGAGCTGTAGCAGCCTACTGGAAGGCTCACAGGAAGCATTATGGACTGCTCAGCCACAACTTGGAACTTCTTTTAATAAAATTCAGAGCAGGAGACAAAAGAAAGACTACATCCAAAGGGGGAGAGCATTGACTTTGGAAAGTAAACTGTCCCCAGCAGGGAGAGGGCGCTGCCTTGGCGTAGGCCTTGTGTTGGAGTCACTTTTCTTTCATCCTTGATTTTTAATATCTAGGGTCCTTCTTTGCACCTGGGGCAGGAAGGCATCAATCGCTGAAAAAAGCATTCACTCACCAACATGATTAAAAATATCCTTTGTCTCTAATGCCCCCAAAGCCCATAGAAATCCACTTCTTAGGAGTTTGCACAAGATGAATATGAGCTTGGCATAATGACAGGTCAGAATGTGGTCCCCACAGGAGCCTTCACTTGGAAGGCTCCTTTGAAATCCTGGCTGGGCTGAAAGTGGACGTTTATCTTCATATTATTAAAATGCCTCCACCTCTCACCCCTTCTATGAAAGGAGACCATTCAAGGCCACTGAATGAACCTCACATGTAGCTTTTCTAGCTATACATTCGCCTACACACTCCACATTGAGTTATTACAGTTCTGAGAACAGGTACTTCTGCGATTTCCTGGCCCGCATTTTTAAAGGGCCTTTGAAAGGAGCATTGTGTTTCTTGAGATGCGGCAAGTCCTCCACAGTTCCCAGCAGACCCTTCTCCCTAAGGGTGATTGGCTTCCATCTTGGGCAGTATGTTTCGTTTTAGCTTAGTGCACACATTACGAAAAGGGAGTTGTAAGTCAGCCTTTCAGCAAGTAGGGTTAGTCCAGCATGTATGAGTAGTCGTAGGGTCATTTGCTCATTCTTGCAGGGACTGTGAGTAACAGTCTGTGGATAATTACTTAATTCGAATGCCTATAACCTGACGGCAGCTGTACATCCACACACTTTATTAATTTTAAGAGCTCTGGGTTTATTTTATGGTCTTCTAATTATGGTGGGTAGTAGTAGTAGTGTTTAGTTTGCATAGTAACATAAAATTTCCTGTGAAAGGAAATTTACTTAAGTATAAAAGGTGACTTGAAGAAAGTCACTAATATAGTTTAAGTAGAGCATAGCTATGGAAGAAAGCAATAAAAGTGGCCCTAGAGCAGTGGTTCTCAACCTTCCTAAAGCTGGGACCCTTTGATACAGTTCCTCATGTTGTGACCCCCAACCATAAAATTATTTTTGTTGCTACTGTTGTGAATTGTAATGTAATATCTGTGTTTTCTGTTGGTCTTGGGTGACTTCTGTGAAAGGGATTATGACCCACACATTAAGAAACACTGCCCTAGACTAAGAAAGCTGACCACATGACCTCTGGCAAGACTTAGCACAGCCTGGCATAGCATACCTCCTGCTTTAGCTGTGGTATGGAAAATGTTCTGAGAAGTGTGGATACTGTTAGAGTGGTTTGTTCCAGGTCCCTAGCAGGAGTCGAGAGAGAAAAGGAGTTGCAGGCATCTGAAGACCCAAGCAGGGACCCAATCATGTCTAGGAAAATGGAGATGAGGATCAAAACTTCTCCTTTCTAAGGTCTAGGGCCAGTGGGCATCGGGTTGGGTGTCCTAGAGCGATTCAGAGTAATTTATAATTATCTGGGGAATTTTGAATTTTAAACAGAAAAGAATGACATCTTTCTACAGGACTCAGTTTGAAAATACCCTGTCTTTCCCTCTTTATTTTTTGGTTTTTGGTTTTTTTTCCTCCACAACTTGGTAATTTACATGCAATAACTTATAGAAATCAAACGTCCAATTGAGCATGTGCTACTTTCCATAGGTATGCACCTCTGGGCATCCTCTTCTTGATCGCAGGGAAAATTGTTGAGATGGAAGACATGGGTGTAATTGGAGGGCAGCTTGCCATGTACACAGTGACAGTCATTGTTGGCCTCCTCATTCACGCTGTCATCGTCCTGCCACTCCTCTACTTCCTGGTAACCCGGAAGAACCCCTGGGTTTTCATTGGAGGGTTGCTGCAAGCGCTCATCACAGCTCTGGGGACCTCCTCAAGGTATGTGCATGTATGTGGCTTACTCCTCTAAGAAGGTGTGTCTAAGCCGGGCGTTGGTGGTGCACGCCTTTAATCCCAACACTCGGGAGGCAGAGGCAGGCAGATCTCTGTGAGTTCGAGGCCAGGTTGGTCTCCAGAGCGAGTGCCAGGATAGGCTCCAAAGCTACACAGAGAAACACTGTCTCGAAAAACCAAAAAAGAGAGAAAGAAAGAAAGAAAGAAAGAAAGAAAGAAAGAAAGAAAGAAAGAAAGAAAGAGAGAGAGAGAGAGAAAGAAAGAAAGAGAGAGAAAGAAAGGGAGAAAGAAAGAGAGAAAGAAAGAAAAAGAAAAAGAAAGTGTGTCTAAATCTTTACCTTGGATCCTAGCTTCTTGGGGTGGGAGTAATGGAGGCATTTTATTCTGGTTTTTAAATTTCGGGAATATTGAATTGGCTTTGTTCACCTCTGATATTGATCATGCCTCCTTGGGATCCTGGGAATGGCTATCTGTAAGTCCTTTGGGGGGCCAAAGGGAAAGGAAGAGGCCTTTCCTACCCACCGGCTTCCTATCTTCCATTGATGTCTGCCTGAGAGAAAAGGGAGAAAACGATGTGGCCCAGGCATCCGTGGTATGGGAATAATCACAAGTCAGTCCTCAGAGGAATCCAGGCACAGAAGAGTGGCCAAGTGACCCTGTGAGGGCACCACACTACTCCTAACCCCCTATTTAGACAAGTGCTAACTTAGGACATGAGAGGAAGGAACTATCTGTGCAAAAGACCAAAGGCAAAAACACAGAACTGCCAGGGACACTCAGTTGACATGCCCTGTTTTGCCATCCTCAGTTCGGCCACCCTACCCATCACTTTCAAGTGCCTAGAAGAAAACAATGGCGTGGACAAACGTATCACCAGATTCGTGCTTCCGGTGGGGGCCACTATTAACATGGACGGGACCGCCCTCTATGAGGCCTTGGCTGCCATTTTCATCGCTCAAGTTAACAACTTTGACCTGAACTTTGGGCAGATTATTACAATAAGGTACAAGGGAAGACTTCTACTCAACGTTTTCTTCAGAATGGTTTTAACAGATGAGGTTAGGTGAAAAAATTGATTGGAAGGGGCCCACACTTTAACAGGAGGTTGGAGTTGGAGGGAGTAGTTTTGGGTTTAGATGGATATGTTTTTCAGTTTTTTTACTTCAAACATGAATATTCATTCCAAGTAATGCAGAAGTGTGTGACATGGAAAGGACAACTTCCCTGTTACCATATTAAATCCCTCTGTTAGGTAACCATTGTCCATGACTGACTCCCAAAGACCTTTTCCAATGCAAGGACACATACACACTTCTTTTTAGTAATTAATCATATCACACATACCATGTACCCATTGATTGGTTTGCTTATCAGTACAGAATTTACAGATATACCTGGCTCATCTTTTAATGTCATATATATATATATATATATATATATATATATATATATATATATATATATATATATGGATAATTCTGTTTTAGAAACATTAAGTTATACTCCACTTTTGCAAACATAAAACTATGTCTATAGGCAACATTGGAAAATGAGAATACACTTGAAAACTGGATTAGCTTATTCTCTTGAGTTAGTTTCTAGACAGTATAAGATAAATCACAGATCACACAGGTAAGGCAAAGAACTCAATTTTATGGAGAATCATTTAACCCACGCTTAAGATATCTAGTGAAAAGTAATTCTCCTTTTTGTGCTTTTCTCAAATCTCTTAGTTTCCTCCTGCAGAGGCACCTATCATTCCTAGAGGTTTTCCTTGTACCTGCCAAAGACAGCCCACATGTCTGTGCAGATTTAACCCTTTACCTTTTCTTGCCTACTGGAGTAAGCAAGGAGCCAGAAAGACTAAGGGCAGCAGGAGGCTTTAAGACTCCTGGTTCAGATCAGCTACATCCTTCATTGCTGTGGTCTTGCACTTAGCTAGTAGTAACAATATTCGAAATTGGACTTTGGTTTTCACAGTTCTTTACTAATATAAGTTTCCCTACATATAGAAAATAAACAATATCTTCTACTTAGACCTACAAGTTAACATTTTGCCATGCCTGAGCGCTCTCTCTCTTTCTCACTGCCTTCTTCCCTCTCTGTCCCTGTCTCATTATATCACTTGGACATCATTCAGCATTCACGTCCTAATAATAATGATATTTTTCCACATGACCACAATAATAGAATCTCAAAAGTACTTCCAAAATGCCCATCCTTCTTCAGATTTCCCCCGCTGCACCCTAAAATGTCTTTTGCAGCTTTTTTTTTCTCTCAGATTAAGATCGAATCTCAATTTTATGTCTTAAAGTATGTTTTGGATCTCTTTTCATCTCCACCACTCACCCCACATTTTTCTTATGTTTATTTAAAATTGTGTTACAGTCTGTATGCTTGTGTATGTTGTTAGGAAGGGGTAATAGCCATGCTATACATTAGAATAAAATGATGAGGTTAGGTTACTGTGACCAGGAATCAGGAGGCTCAGTCTAACCACACTGGAGGCTAGAGATCAGTGTCTCGGTGCACTATCTCACCTGTTCTCAGACAGACCTTGGCATATTGGCTGAGGACTCCTGAGTTAACACAAAGTTCCAGCTGTGTGTGACTTAATGATGAAAATGTCATCAGTGACCTAAACAAGGTACAGAAACATTTCTCTTTAAGGTTTGCTTCATAAAGCCTTCAAGGCTGGTCTGTGTTCCATAATGCAAGGAATGAAGGCTGCAGTTCCAAAGTTTCTAGGTAGTTCCTTCATCCAGGTGGTCTATGATGGCTTTTCACCAGTTACTAATTTTCGCCAGTGGGAAGAGGGGAAGTCAGTCGGCCAGTCACTCCATCTGTGTTTCATGAGCCATAATTTAGGAGGCTGGGACGTGTTAATTTCATTCTAGGTGGCCTTACCAGTTAGCCATTCTAGTGCCACAGCAGAGGAGTTGGGGTGGGGGGAATCATAAGTGGTTTAGATCTTGCCAATACTTTATTTTCTAATGAGGAGGCAGTTTCACATTCTCACATCACCCTATCAAATAAATTTCAGATAATTAACATACTGACCACACTCGAGTGCTCACACACACACACACACACACACACACACACACACACACACACACACACACACACATACACACATGCTCAGACTCACTTGTGAGTTCCTTGGCAGTGCTGCGATAAATCCAGGGCCTCACACATGCTAGGCAAATCCTCTACCACTGAGTCACCCCCTTCTGCTTCCTTTTAGACCTTACAAAATGATTGTAAGAACATAGAAAAGAACACAGCCACCAGTTTCTTTACTTAAAAAACGGTCTCAGTAATAAAGCCCACTTCATGAGGGCCATTGTGACGATCAAATGGAGAAAACCAGGCTCAGCATATCAGTTGACACATAATAAAAAGTGCATGATCAGTTTTAATTAGTATGACTACTAGTTCATTGTTTTCACTTATTTATTTCCATTTTTCTAATGCAGGTCCTCCACTCAAGCATGGGAACTTGAGTTTTTCGCCATACTCTCCATTAGGAGGCATTTGTAAACTTTTCTGTTTTGGTCCTTCTGTCAACAGCATCACAGCCACGGCTGCAAGCATTGGGGCAGCTGGGATTCCTCAGGCGGGTCTGGTCACCATGGTCATCGTGCTGACATCTGTGGGACTGCCCACAGATGACATCACACTCATCATCGCAGTGGACTGGTTTCTGTGAGTATTGGGGACTGTGTTCTGACTCACACAACAGCTCCCACCCACAAGCTCATCCCCTTCTCGCACCCACAAACAAACAGCCTAATGGACTTGAAGGACAGAGCAAAAGACACACCAGCTTGTAATTAAATCTTCCTCTTTATTTAGTCCCCAGTCCTTATCTAAAGTCCCAGATTAACATGCCATGCAAGTTCCCTCCTCTCAGCCTGTAGGGCACATCTGGCTACTCTCCCTTCCACTCCATAAAGCCACTCAGAGTTGGGAAACCTACTGTCTGCAAAGCTGACATAAGTCAGCCAGGCTCTCTTTCGGGTTGCACAACACATGCCCTCAGCAGCTGGAGCAGCAGACCCCACGTGCCCGCTCAGCCTGTTTCTCCTTGGGCTTCTTCCTACAATGGGATAATTCAGGGCAGATGTTTGTGTCTGAGACCCATAAGGTGAGAGATAGCTGTACAGACAGAGAGTTCATATCGTCAAGTAGAATTGATCTGGTGCTCTGAGGAAAACCCCAAGAAATGTATCCTCCACATCTTTAGACCCCACCATGTAGGGCCTGTCTTCAAGCCTTCCTACTTCACCCTTCCAAGGATATTGTCTACCCCTAGTCTCTCATAAATTCCCATCTATTGGAAATTTTGTGTAAGGGACACCCAAAGAGAGTACCTAGGAGAACACATTGGATGCTGGTGTCCACATGGGATGATCTCACTACAGCTAGGAAGAGGCCAACCGTGTACACCAAGGCCAGGGGACACAGCATGAGTTCCTCGGTTACTTAGGCCATCACTTCAGGCCCCATGACTATCAGCCTACCTAGCCACCATAGTTTCTACCTCCCTAAAATGGAGATACCCGTGTCCTCTGCCTGCTGTGGACACTATAGTGATTAAATTCAATGACAGATAAGAAAGAACTCAGTCCATGATCTGGCTCTGAGACATCAATTAACACCAACACTTTGGGGCAAGGGCTGTAGCTGGGTTGGCAGAGTGCCTAATTCGAATCAGGATCTGTGTTCATTCCCCAGAACTAATAAACGGGGCGGGGGGAGGGGGGATGTCCAAACCTGTCATCTCAGCATGTGGTAAGTGAAGTCAAAAGGATCAAAAGTTAGAAGCTGTCCTCCAAGGCCACATGAGCTCAAAGGCAGCCTGGGCTAAATGGAACTGTGTCTCAACAAAAACAAAAGGGACTTTGGTGGAATATAAGCTTCCACTCTCAAGACTTTTTTTTTTTTATCTTCATGGGTAAAACTGATTGAAATGGGTGACATTAAAGCTATATGGTTTACGCCCATTGCCATAGTATAAAAACTCACACATGTTTTTATTTCTTTTAAAGGTTAGAATAATAATTCTTTATGTGCTGACGTAAATAACAATTTTTGTGAAAAGTAATCAATCACTTCTAGACAAAAAAGTTAGCCAAAAGAATGGCACTGGGTTACATTTTGTAAGTCCCCTAAATGTCCTGCTTAATATCAGACAGCTGTTGTTCCAACTGTCACTGCATCCAGTGTGCTATGAGGTTATACATCACATTGTTATGCAAAACTTACCACAAGTTTCCAAGAAAATAAGAGTAAAGGGAGCAAATGAGACCATAGTAATACTATAAAAAAAAACGGTTTCTATCCCAGGACCCCTCCCCATGGAGCCATGGTTTGAGAACCATTGGTACAATGGTAGGTGAAGGGAGGAAAGAGAAAATGTTAAATAAAAATAGAAAAGGGGACTGGAGAAATGGCTCAGTTGCTGTGTAAACATGAGAGCCTGAGTTCCATCCTCAGCTCGATACCTGTTAAAAAGAAGCAGGGTGTCATGGCACACACCTATAATTCCAGACTTGCACTGGAAAGGCAGAGACAGGAGGATCTTTAGAAATGGCTGGCAAGCCAGTCTCACTAAATCAGTGGGCTCCAGGTTCAACAAGAGTCCCTATCTCAAAACATAAGGTGGAAAATAATTGAAGACCACACTGTTGGCCTCCAAACATGTGTGTACACAGTCTAGCACAAAACATACACACACACACACACACACACACACACACACACACACACAAACCAGGAAAAGGGTGCAAGCAGGGAGAGGGGGATGGTCAGCCCTCACTGTTCACCTTCTGTTTATAGCCAGAATCACTGAAAACTAATCACCTTCTTGTCCTTATAACTTTTTTTTTAAGATTTATTTATTATGTATACAGTATTCTGGCATTCATGCCCACACCAGAAGAGGGCACCAAATCTCATTACAGAGAGTTGTGAGCCACCATGTGGTTGCTGGGAATTGAACTCAGGACCTCTGGAAGAGCAAACAGCACTCTTAACTTCTGAGGCATCTCTTCAGCCCCTTGTCTTTATACCTTTTGACAGTGACTGTTGTAGGTATGTGTCAAGTATGAAATCATTCCATTGGAGGGGTACACACTACAAAGAATTAAGAGATGCTTCTAAACACTCCTCCAGTCAGTTCACAATAGAAGCTGGGACCTGGTGATATTCATGGGACCCTCTCTTTTCCTCCCTTCCTGCCCCACCCACCTGCAGGGACCGCCTCCGAACCACCACCAATGTGCTGGGTGACTCTCTTGGAGCAGGGATCGTTGAGCATTTGTCTCGTCATGAACTAAAGAACCGAGATGTTGAAATGGGGAACTCCGTGATTGAGGAGAATGAAATGAAGAAGCCATATCAGCTGATTGCCCAGGACAATGAGCCTGAGAAAACCGTGGCTGACAGTGAAACCAAGATGTAGACTTCACAGAAGTCTTGAGCACCAGGCTTTGGAAAGCCATTCTGCAATGTGTCCATCTCATTGAGCTCCCTCGCGCAGTGAGAGCCCCTTCTCTTTTCCTCCCTACTCTGATAGGATTGGAAAATATCCAAAAACCAGGGAAGGCTTGGCAGCAGCCAAAATACATAATTTTCAGACTACATTTGAAATTGTTGAATCATCTCATATTATTCTTACCAAGTAAGCTACTGGAATCAAACATAGTTTGGATATTACACATTTAGATGGCAAACAATCCTGTGTGATTGTTTTATAAGCAAAAGCACTGAATAAATGATAGGTTAAAAAATTTTAAATCAACTTTCAAATTTTAAAAATCCTTCGGAACACAGTATAATTTTAGTCTTAAAAGGTAACAACTCAATGAGCAATTATCAGTTACCTTTGGGGTAGCAGAGATGTTGCCCCGTTTCTTCTGACTTCTATCCTGACATTATCATTACCAGGGCAATGCGCACATGTACACAGCATAGCTGTGAGGAGGAGCAGAAAGTGTGGTTTTGAGTGAGACTCATCTCATGCCTTGGCCTCAGTGTTCTCATCCAGAGAATGAGTGACTCCTCTAGACTCCTCTCTAGCTGAGATTGCTGTGACACCAGGAGGACTCTGCCTGCCCTGTATAACATGGAGATCTAAAAAGGACACTTAATGGAATGGACATTTCTCTCTAGGGGCAGGCTGTGTGTGGCTCACTGGGTCCCGGGTCCAAAATTTTGGTTATATAAGTAGACATGTGGAAGGCCATTCCAGGAATGAGATTATTTGTGGGGCCCCTTTACCTGTTTCTGGGTGATGTTTGTTTTGTTTACGAATACTAGAAGCACTCCCTTCTTGGGTATTCTTCCCAAACCCAAGGGATGGCTCTAAGAAAGCCTTCTACCACCCCTCAACTGACAATTAGATGTTCAGGAAATAAACAGAAGACTGGCAACTAGCAAGTGTGTTCATGGTCTTATGAACACTATGGAACACTAAAGAGCAGAGAACAGAGTATAGACAAAATTACAAAGGGAGGATTCTTTAATCCCAGCACTCGGGAGGTAGAGGAAGGCAGATCTCTGTGAGTTAGAGGCCAGGCTGGTCCACAGAGTGAGTTTCAGGACAGCCAGGGCTACATAGAGAAACCCTATCTCGAAAACTAAATAAATAAAGATCAAGAATAGTTGGTCTTCTTTACAGACCAGTAAAAGGGAGAGCTACATCTCCGCCCTTTTTGTTAACCTGAACACAGTGTCTTCAGTTCAATTTCAGTGTCGCACAAGGGAGATTTCTAGGACAGATCCATGTGCTAGGTGGATAATCTCATCTCTGAAATTATCTGGTTTTTTTTTGTTTTGTTGTGTTTTTTGGATTTTGTTTTGTTTTACAATTTGAACTGAAGTTCTTAGAATGAAAGAAACAAGATACTTCTTTGTATAAAAATGCCACTTGACACATCATTCAAAATTCTCATCTAGAGTGGGGTTTGCTTTAGTTTTGTTTGTGGTCCTACAAAAAAAAAAATGGTAGATGAGTCAGCTTGAAAATAACATCAATCAGGATGGGAGAAAAGACAACAGGGGCATTACTTTCAGGCAAGGCAGCCCCCAGGTTTAAAAGAGATTAATTATTTTTACCCCCTTAGAATATTCAGTCAAAGATATTCAGTGGGAGCCATCAGATAGTACCAGCTGCCTTAGTTTCTGACCGAAAATAATGAGTGGACATAATTACGCTAACACACTGAGTATCTAGAAACAGCATCTCCCAATCTACAATTAGACATGTTATATCTATCTTGAGTATTTCATGCATATAAAGGTTAACACTAGGCTATGGTGGAGTAATCATTTAATAACGTCAAGCTCTATTTTGGAAATACACTACAGAAGTTAATGTATGTGGCAGTCATTTTACAACACTAGTAGAAGGAAAGTTAATCATGTCAAATTAATGCTGTTACCCGGTGTGATTTTTTTTTTTTGTACTAACCATTTCTTATGAAATCAGGCCCTCTAAGGTGATCCCTTTGCCAGTCCGTCAGAGGCTCTGCATATGCATGCACCCACTGTGGACTGAAAAACATTACTTTGTAGATGTATTTTCAATAAAGAAAAAATAGTTTTACATTAATGTATTTGCATATTGTTGTTATTCTTTTCCACATTTATGGAAATACTGTAGTGAGCTCAAGACATGCTAGAGTAAGATGCCACTCCGGACAGTAAACTCTTAGCAGAACCAGAGGGTGAGGGGGAGATCAGGGGTTGGGACACAACTTAGCCATGAGGCAATGTGTAATGACATCTCTGTGGTTCGACTCCTAAAAACGGAAGACAAAAAAGAGGAAGAGACGCGGGATGCATGGTGCTTTGACAACTTGTTGCTCAGGTCGGATTCCGATTTCTCAAATAAAGGGAATCATTTCTGTGTTGGGAATCAGAAAAGCTAACACTACCATGAGACTCTTTCAAACAGTGATTTCCTGCCTGACCTTCAAATTAGGTAGATTTATCTCCGTGATTACGGCTGCCATTTAGGAAAAGAGCAGAATTAGATCCCAAAAGGTGTTTCAAAAGCAGCCCTAGTTACTAAGAACCAATTATGGAGGACTATTTTCCCTCCAGCTTCTTAATAAAGAATTGGTGGACAGACGATATCATTAATCCCCGGCCTGAAGGTCTAGCAATAGGTCCTTTAATCTCTCTGGCTACCAGCAGGGGGCAGTTAGCATTTTGGGAAGGCTTCAGTGGAATTACAGCGCTTCGTTGCGCGTTTGCGTTTTTCTTAACTTTCATCAATTTCTCTATAGGATATTAATTAGGATGGGAGTTTTTTTTTCACAAATCACTGTATTTGGACCTTTTTCCAAGTTATAGATGATGTTCACTTAGCCAGTTTGGGAATAGGAAGGAAATTGCTCACATCCAACAGAACAAAACCTGAAGAAAGCGATGATATAATCTGGACATTGGATTGCGTCCCGGGAAGTGCCACGGCAGATCAACCCACTGCTAGAAAGTACTCCCTCCTTAAGCAATTTCTCTTCACTCTGCAGCCTAAGGTGGAAGCCCCACAGAGCCATCTTATGGAGCTGGTCTCGCACAGTGAGATGGTGGAGGGGCCACTGTGGCTGAGGAACAAGGCACCTCAGTCCCAGTCTAACCCGAATGAGAAGGAAACAGGTAGAGACCCACACACACACGTGGATGGTCCTAAATCTGCTCACAAACAGAACTATGAAAGAAACGAAATCGGGCTAACATTTTTCACTGTTTCTAAGTAAATATATTTAACTTTGTGTTTTTTTTTTCCTAACATTTTTTCATTTTTTTTAAATTTCTAGTCCTTACTAAGGGCGGGGGGAGGGGTATCGAGCACCGTTTGAGTGAGTCTGAAGGGAGCTTGGAGGAAGGGTTTGTTTCCCCCTGGAGGCGAGCTTTGTGGGCAAGACCCCGCTGGGGTCCGGAACACAGGGCCTCTTTCCGGAGCAGCCCGCTGGGCACTTGACCCGAAGCTGCTGTCAGTCACCAGGCGTCTGTGTTAGTGGGTTGTGTCTCCTCTGCTCCCACCCGGGTGGTCCCAGATCTGGATCAACAATGCCTAGCTCTGTGTGGCCTCCTCTCCGGGCCAGGGCAGCTGAGAGGTGTCATGACTAGGGCACATTCTGAATGAATAAACCCACAAAAAAAAAAAAAAAAAAAAAAAAAAAAAAAGAAGGAATGGAGCAGGAAGGGAACTGCGAGTAGTGTCCTAAAAGGGGCGGGGGGAGGGGGTGAGAAGAAATCCCAGGAACATCCTCTAGCGGTCAAGGAAGCACAGTCAGGACCACCACGGAGGAGGCTTTGGAATTCACCTGAGTAATTCCAAAATCCATAGTAACAGGCTTAATCTGTAAACAGCCGTCAAGTGCTGTAAAATTCCTGAAGGTCTCCATTTCTCCGTTCCCTCTGCCACCCTACCTATGCAAAGTCTCTCCAAGATGCCCCATTTTCCTAGGCATCCTTGAATTTTCCTCTCTCACTGCCTTTCAGGGGGCTCCTCCACAAGTGGTTCTCAGCCTGTGGGTTGCAACCCTTTCAGAGTCACCTAAGACCATCAGAAAACAGAGATATTGCATTTCGGTTCATAACAGTAGCAAAATTACAGTTACGAAGCAGCAACAAAATAATTTCATGGTTGGTCACCATAGCACCAGGAAGGGTCGAAGCATTAGGAAGATTGAGAACCACTGGTCTGCAGTCTAGAAGACTCTCATCCCCCCCATACTTCCTCAGTCACACTTACGCACTCTGAAGGCAGCATGGCAACACCTCCCACCCATAAGGTAGAGTCAGCCGTGCTGCCCACAAAACTGCTACTCCCGCCTTGAGATTTAGGACATTCACATTTCAGTAAATTCTACCCCTGCAAATAGAGTGGTCAGATAAAATACAAGGCACCCCATTAAACTTGAACTTCAGATAAGGAGCAAATATTGTTTTATTGTAAATATTAAATAACAAATAATACATTGAGCATGCAAAATAGGGCACTGGATATTATTTGATAACATGGGAGGCCTGCTTACAAGTGAAATGAAAACTAGAAAATAATTTCTGTGTGACTCGGTACAGTGGGATATAATATGTGAAAGAGTCTGTATGTTGGGGGAAGAATACCCATTTCAATTTTTAATTGCTCGCAGAAAGGGAAAACATTCTTTAAAACTTCTACTTCTAGAATTCCCCACTGTTTATTTCTCTTGGCAGCATTAACACTGATTATGTCCCTGTAACTCTTGTGGCCATCATTTAAAAGCCTGATGGATCACCTCTGAGGCTCGGCACAACTGTCTTAAATAAGTTAAACGATGTTTAGCTTATCCTTGCCTGAAGTATCTGAAGGCTCACATTTGCTTTGTTTTGCTTCCCTCTCATTTTCTCCTTCCCTCCTCACTCCCTACTCCCTCTCTGTCCCAACCCCAACTTACAATATTTTCTGCAATCCATTAAAACATACAAATGGCATTAACATTGCTTTCAAGAGATGGGCACTTTTCTTTTTATTTGGGGGTGGCTTTTAGAAAAGTACCTGTGCACCTGTAATATTGTCCTATTCAAACCCATTTTCCAGTGGCCATAAAGAGGGAAATTGGAGCATTTTTTCAAAATCTTTTCCAGACTCTGTGAATGGTAGTTACTCCACAAGGGCCCCTACATTAAGCCAGGCCTGGTGGCCAGAACAACCAGGGACCACCTGGGAATGCAGGAGAAACAAATACAATTAGACTCTCCCCAGTGATGGCAGGTACACGGCCGCTTTCCAGAGGACAGTGAATCTACTGGAAAATGTCATCAGGTGGCTTAGGAGTCCTTTCTCTAACTCTGTAGGTTCAGGAAATCATAAAAATGTCCCGAAAGTGCCCAACCAGGAGCTTTGAGACAGCCATTGGAAGAGAAAATAAAGAGCATTTAAGATTCAGCTCGGGTCAGTGTGAGCCGATCGGATGGGAGATTGTGGCCAGCCAAGATTCTGTCAACAATACTCATCTGAAAATTGTCACCCAGATCCACTGCACTGATACAGACAGGAGCAGCGGGGTACTAGGCTCCACCTGAGTCCACGGTGGCCTAGAAGGAACTTAACCAGAAGGCAAAGGCAGTAAACGGATGTTTTCTAGGAGGGAGGCTTTGGGGAGGAGTCCTGTTGCCTCTGGAAATCAGCATCTCCAAAATTTGCCAGAGATCTTCAGGAGGGGCCCAAGCACTGCACGGGGGGGGGGGGGGGGGGGGGGGTACCAACAGTCCCTGCCAGGGTCTGCGAAGCTTTTGTCAGACCTGGTTCTCTAGCAGCCTGGCACTGCATGGTGGTTTTGTGAAGCTCACAATTCAACACTCTGAAGAGACCACCCAGCTTCCTCTCCCAGAGTCTCCCAGAGAACAAAACTGTCCCTCTGTGCGCCAGTGACCTCTCCCTCTGACGGCCCCCTCCCACTGCTGTCCTGGCCTCACAGCCAAGTGGAAATGGAAAAGCCAGTCAAGCCTTCCCTTGGTGGGAACCAGGGGATGCGATGCTAAAAGGGCCCACAGAGGAAGGCCACTCTGAGCCTGGAATACTGCTGCCACCGCGTGGCAAGGGCCTCCCGGGCCAGAGCAGCCCACACTGTACAGAAACGCCGAATGTTTTCTAGAAACCCATTGTGGATGGGCTCAAGGAGGGCTGTAGGTTGAGAAATAGCTCAGAAGTCCGAATGAAAACTGAACTTGAAGAAGTGTCTGCAGCATGATCCTCAAAGTGTAGGACCGGATAGATATTACATCCCTTGGGAACTTACTAGAAATGCTAGTTCTCAGGTGCCATCCTCAACCTGGAGTCAGACACTGGCAGGTGGAATCCAGCTGTCCACTTTATTTATTTTTTACATTCCAATCCCATTTCCCCCTCCCTCCTCTCCCCCTGTTCCTCCCACTTCCCCTCCCCCCATCGCTCATCTGCTCTTCTGAGAGGGTAAAGCCTCCCCTAGGAAGTCTACTAAGTCTGTCCATCATCTCGTTGAGGCAGGACCAAGGTACCTTCCCACCCACACCCACACTTCTGTGTCTAGGCTGAGCAAGGTATCTCTCCATATAGAATGGGCTCCACTAATGTGCATTAGTGTTAGGTCTTGGATCCACTGCCAGTGTCTCAGCTGCACCATGGTCACCTATATTTATGGAGTCTAGTTGTGTCTTTTGCAGGTTCCTCATTTGTCAGACCAGAGTCAGTGATCTCTCACCCGCTCAGGTCAGCTGATTCTGTGGGTTTCCCCATAATGGTCTTGACTCCTTTGTTCATATTATCACTCCTCCCTCACTTTGATTGTACTCCAGGAGCTTAGCCCAATTGTTAGTTGTGGATTTCTGCATCTGCTTCCATCTGTTTCTGGAAGAGGGCTCTAGCTTCTCTGGGGTTGTGGATTGTAGGCTGGGTATCTTTTGCTTTATGTCTGGTATCTACCTATGAGTGAGTAGATACTGCATTTGTCTTTCTGGGTCTAGGTTACCTCACTCAGGATGTTTTGTTGTTGTTGTTGTTGTTGTTGTTGTTTTTCTAGTTCTGTCCATATGCCTGCAAATTTTAGGATGTCATTGTTTCTTACCACTGAGTACCATTGTGTAAATGTAACACATTTCCATTCTTCAATTAAGGGACATCTAGATTGTTTCCAAGGTCTGGCTGTTACAAATAATGTTTCTATGAACATAGTTGAGCAAATGTCCTTGTGGTGTGAATGTGCCTCCTTTGTGTATATGCCCCAAAGTGGTATTGAAGGGCCTTGATGTAGGTTGATCCCTAATTTTCTGAGAAATCGACTGATTTTCACAGCAGCTGTACAAGTTTGCACTCCCATCAGCAATGGAGGAGTGTTGCCCTTTCTCCATATCCTCTCCTGCATAAGCTGTCATTGGTGGTTTTGATCTTAGCCATCATGATCAGTGTAAGATGGAAGCTCAGAGTGGTTTTGATTTGCATTTCCCTGATGACTAAGGATGTTGAGCATGTCCTTAAGTGTCTTTCTGCCATTTGAGATTGTTCTGTTGAGAATTTGTTTAAATCTGTACCCCATATTTTCCCTTTAAATTAGAAACAAGCTTGTTTTACATGTCAATCCCAGTTCCCTCTCCCTCTTCGCCTCCCCTGCCCCCCACTAACCTCCTATTCCATCCCCTTCCTGCTCCCCAGGGAGGGTGAGGCTTTCCATGGGGGATCTTCAAAGTCTGTCATATCATTTGGAGCAGGGCCTAGGCCCTCCCCGTGTGTCTAGGCTGAGAGAGTATCCCTCTATGTGGAATGGGCTCCTAAAGTCCATTTGTATACTAGGGATAAATACTGAACCATTGCCAGAAGCCCTATAGATTGCCCAGGCCTCCTAACTGACACCCACGTTCAGGGGGTCTGGGTCAGTCCTATGCTGGTTTCCCAGCTATCAGTCTGGGGTCCATGAGCTCCCTCTTGTTCAGGTCAGCTGTTTCTGTGGGTTTCTCCAGCCTGGTCTTGACCCTTTTGCTCATTATTCGTCCCTCTCTGCAACTGGATTCCAGAGTTCAGCTCAACGTTTAGCTGTGGGTGTCTGCTTCTGCTTCCATCAGCTACTGGATGTAGGCTCTAGAGTGGCATATAAGGTAGCCATCAATCTCATTATTGGGGAAGGGCATTTAAGGCAGCCTCCCCACTATTGCTTAGATTGTTAGTTGAGGTCATCCTTGTAGATCTCTGGACATTTCCCTAGTGCCAGATTTCTCTTTAAACCTATAATGGCTCCCTCTATTATGGTATCTCCTTTCTTGCTCTCCTCTATTCTTCCCCTGACTCAATCTTCCACTCCCTCATGTCCTCCTCTCCTCTCCTCTTCTCCTCTTCTCTTTCTCCTAACTCCCTCTCCCCTCTCCCCATGCTCCCAATTTGCTCAGATCTCATCCCTTTCCCTTTCTCCAGAGAACCACGTTTCTCTTTAAGTCCTCCTTGTTTCCTAGCTTTTTTAGTGGTGTGGATTGTAGGCTGGTAATCCTTTGCTCTATGTCTAAAACCCATATATGAATGAGTACATACCATGTTTGTCTTTTTGTGAGTGCTGTACCCCATTTTTAATTGGATTTTTTGGTAGTTTGATGTTTAGTTTCTTGAGTTCTTTGTGTATTTTGGAGATCAGCCCTCTGTCAGATGTGGGATTGATGAAGATATTTTCCCATTCTGAAGGGAGCCATTTTGTCTTATTGACTGTGTTCTTTAATTTACAGAAGATTCTTAGTTTCAGGAGGTGCCATTTATTAATTGTTGCTCTCAGTGTCTGTGCTACTGGTGTTTTATTTAGAAGTGATCTCCTGTGCCTATGCATTCAAATGTATTTCCCACTTTCTCTTCTATGAGATTCAGTGTGGATGGATTTATAGTGAGGTCTTTGATCTTTTGAACTTGAGTTTTGTGCATGGTGATAGATATGGATCTATTTGCATTCTTCTACATATGGGCAGCCAGTTATACCAACACCATTTGTTGGATATGTTTTATTTTTTCCATTTTATATTTTTAGCTTGTTTGTCAAAAATTAGGTGTTTGTAGGTATGCAGGTTAATATCAGGGTCTTCAGTTCAATTCCATTGGTCTACCTGTCTGTTTTTATGCCAATACCAAGTTGTTTTCATTATTACAACTCTATAGTAGAGCTTGAAGTCAGGGATGGGGATGCCCCCAGATGAGTCTTGATTATACAGGTTGTTTGGGCTATCCTGAGTTTTTTGTTTTTTCCATATGAAGTTGACTATTGTTCTTTCAAGGTCTGTGAAGAATTGTGCTGGGATTTTGATGGGGCCAGCAGTCCACTTTAACAAAACTGTTGCACACCAAGGCTTTAGGACCACTAATCTTGAGTCTGAGAAGGAAGGGACTGTGAAACTGACCACAAGTGGTTTTGTTCCTTTCTTAGTGAAGTGCTGTGGCTCTTGGGCAGGTTGTTCAACATTCCCATGCTTCTCTGGCTCATTTTTACTTCCTAGGATTATGGTGGAATAGATTAGATACGTACTTGAAAAAATGATTTTGTTCAAGGGCTTACTATACTGAGCTAATAAATTTGTCATGATACCACTGCAGTCCACAGAGAAAATTCAGGTCCTTCATTTATTTAACAGGTATTTGTGGAATGTCAGTCATGTGCTGGGCACAGTAATGGGCACTATAGATAAAGCCCCTCCCTTTGTGGAGCTCTATTTTATTCAGGTGTAAAATAGATTTCTGAGAACTAAACTACATCTTGCCTCCAATATTTGTATACTGAAATTCAACCCCCATGAACATGCATGCTCAGAGCAAAGGCCATATACCTGAAAGCCAAGAAAGGACCACTTACCAGAAGTCAATCATGCTGTCACTCCAAGGACCTTCAGCCTCCAGACTGTGCCAAATAAATGTGTTTCCTTTTAGTTGCCCAGTCTGTGGTGTTTCATTATGGCAGCCCAAGCAGACTAAAACATGGGATAAAAATAGTCACTGATGGCTGGAGAGATGGCTCAAAGGTTAAGAACACTGGCTGTTCTTCCAGAGGACCCAGGTTCAATTCCCAGCAACCACATGGTGGCTCACAACCATCTATAATTTGATATGATGCCCTCTTCCTGCATGTAGGCAGAACACTGTATATATAATAAATAAATTTTAAAAAAAAGAATAGTCACTGTTATGAAGAACAATAGCCGGGGGTGGGGGGAGATCTGGAGAGGGACCAGAGAAATGTACGTACAGGGTGGTCAAAGAGGCTTCCTGGGAAAGTCTTTTGTAAAAGATCTTAATGAAGTAAAGCACCAGCTTTGGACTTCAAGGGAAGGAAAAGCTGGTGGCAAAGCACCTCAGGTGTGCAGTGTGGACTGCCCAGGAAGCAAAGTACCATGAGCAGCCAGTGTGGCTGGATGAAGGGGATGGAGACAGATAAGGACTGAGGCTCCATCTGGGAGGGTCTTACAAAGCACACGGAAGAGGAGGGCTTTAGTCTATGTATGGTGGGATGCCTCTGGGAACGAAGGGTTAAGAGACCCTTTACTTAGATGTGAATGTGCCACCTCCAAAATTCAGTCGTCGATAGCATGGTGATAGTAAGCATTGGGCCTTTAAGATGTGAGGAAGCCAAGGACGCTTCTGCTTCATCAACAGTGACTAGGATAATAAAGCCCTTAAAAATGAGGCTCCCTGCAGCCTTGGGTTGCTCACGTCCTGAGCAACCCAAGGCTGAGCAAGGTTGCTTCCACCTGAGAAGACAGTGTTCTTCCTTCCAGAGGATGAGCTCCTCCACAGACAACTGAACCTTTATCTTCAGTTCTCTAGCATCGCAGGAAGGTAAACCCTTGCTCTTCATAAATTCCTCAGTGTCCGGTATTTGATGATAGCAAATGGGACTGAGATAATACATAACTTCTCTGTTTGTCCTTCAGCTTGACAGTTTTTGCCCAAATCTTCAGGGTAAGTCAGTGATGTTCTAATGAGATGGTCAGCATCCTTCAACGCCATTTCCTGCTCTTCCTGCTCCCTTTTCTCTTCCCTACATTCTTCAATCATCCCTACCTGGCCTATCAAGAGAGGGCCCCATGAGACCCCCCTGTTTCTCCACCTGTCATCCCCATTTCACAGGAATGAGAATAACTCAGATATGAAAGTCACCCTCTGTTGGTCGGGGCACAAAACACAGCCAGGGAATGAGATGAGGTCAGGGCACACAGCATTCTCTTCAGAAACCTCCCCTATGGCATCCTTATTTTCCAGCCATATCTGCAGCTGGAAGGTCTGGGTTCTGCACTGCCCACTTCCCCTTTTGCATAAGAACCCTGTGGTCTGGCTCACGATAAGTAAGGTGGAAAATGAGGGAATTTAGCAAATTGGATCCCTCCATAATACCTGCTCTCAAGCCGATTGCCTTGAAACAAGATCCTATTTTGAGAGCCAAATCCTGAGTACTGTCGATTTCTCTCTACCATAATTATTCCAATTTCTTCAGGCAAATGAGTGGCCTTGGCCGGCTTGGCAGAAAGTATATTCTGTGAAGTAAAAGAGAAAATTACATCAACTCTTCCTCAAATATTATATCATTGTTATGGGGGTGGGGAAGGCCTGGCAGCAGAGAATTCTTCTCTGTAGTTCTTTTTCATACAAGTTTTTCAAAACCTCATCTCCAGCTTCCTAGTTCTCCCTTGGAGATTTATTCACTTATGAAACTCAAACTACTTGGGTCTTTTATGTCAGACTTGAGTTTTTTCCCTCCATAATTTATTCCACATATCCCTCCCTTGAAGTTGCAGGTCGTGTCAGGTCAGGCCACCAGGTCACGCTTAACTTCCTGGACTTCAGAGGCCCTATGAGCTTATCCCTTTATGGGCTGAGAGCCCCCACGGAAATAGGCCATCCTGGACTTCAGATGCTGAAGGAGCTTGGCCCCAACTTCTCACCATGGATGGATTGTGTCTGGATCCTCTCTGGTTCTTTCCTCGTAAAAGAACCCTCATGAGGAGAGGTGGCATCACCCAAAGTTAACGGGCATCTTCTCCAAGCCTTCCCTCCAAAAAGATGGCTTCTTGTCTGGACCGGAAGCATCGATGGGGCGGCAGCAGCCTCTCTCCAACCCAATTCCCATTGTGCAGAAGGAAGTCATGGGTCCATCCTAGCAGAGTGAAAAACTCCCTTGTCCATCACCTTCTACTCACCTTGTCCTGCTCTACCCCGTGCTCTCTGTGAGCTCCTGAGAGCGGAGTCACTCCTGGTTAAGTCTGCGCACCGGCTGTGTAGCCTGAAGCTCCAGATGCGCATCAGAACCTTTTTCTTTTAAAACTGTATTTATTTGTTTGTTTGCATATTATTGGAAAAGACATATGTGAAGGCTGGAGGACAGCTTGTGAGAGTCAGTTCCTTCCTCCCCACTGTTTAGGATCTAGGGATTGAACTCAAGCAAATGCCTTAACCCACTGAGCCATCTCTCCAGCCCCAGCCTCCTTTTTTTTTCCCCACATTCTAGTACCTGCACTGGTAACTTCCCATCTCTATACCCAGTATCGCCTCCTTCTCTGGGGAAGCAACATTAGACTCAAAGAAGTTTGTGGAGATTTAATCAAGACACTCTTGGCTCAGGCCCAGCACCTAACGTGCTCAAAAAATTATATCTTTATTAGGGCTGAAGTTAAGCAGAACACCAGTGCACCACTCTGGCCACAAGGGCTCTGTGTAGTGATGTCACTTCTGAAAAATCAGCAGCGCCAAGGACTTTTCCTGCTGTTGTCAATGCCAATGTCCTCACTAAGCGCTGCTTTCCTGTGTTTAGTCTCCTGTGACTGCGTCTGCAGAGGGAACAAGGCTGCCACAGGATGGCAGCAGATGGCCGCCATGGTGCTTTCAGGCTCTAAAGCCACATCAGTCTGTTGAAGTGAGCTATTCAGCTGGAATATCACTGTAAGACAGGTCCAGGGAATCTGGTGCTCCAGGGAGGACTATCTATCAACACATCACAAGAAAACTGGCACAGATTAAGGCTCAGAGGGGCTGGAGTATAACAAAATCCCTTGCTTCCTCGGGGATCTATGAGACTCTCAAAATGAAAACAAACAAACAAAAAACACCATCAACAATAAAATACCCACCTTACATAAACTCCTATAAGACAAATCCTAGGTCCTAGTGTCAGTCTTCCCAGATCTTCCTCACCACCCAAGTGTCCCTTGTTATAACTCTCTGAGAAAGACATCTGGCCCACCAGTTCCGGGCTCATGATAATTGTGCATTAATTTATCTATTTGTGGGGTGCCTACTATTTGCTAGACAAGAACAGATCCTATCAAGGAAAACAAAGAAGCAATGGTATTCATGTGTTGCCATCAAGAAGAAGATGAGGCAGGGTGTCCCAGGGGACCACACCACAAACCACGTCCATCTTCAACCCTCCAAATCTCGATGTGGTAGTTTGTCTGACGTTCGGGCCCAAGCACTGTGACACATGGACTACAGCAGGACCACTTCATGCTTACATGTCTCTAGACTCTGGTTTAAGTACTCAATTGCACATCAGAAATGCTCTAATTTAATTTAATTATAACATGTCTTGTCATGTATAGTATAAAAATCTTCACATACAGAATGGGGAAGCATGTGCTAAAAGCCTATTGCCTGTCAGGACCTCACAACAACCCTGTATATAGGCCTTATTTTAGTTACTTGGATATGAGAAAATGGAGACTCACAGGACAAGTGGTTTATTCAATGTAAACTTTCAATTTAAACCATGTCTACATCCAAAGCAGGTGTTCCCCTGCCATGGTCTACTCCAACCCTGGAAGTTAACTCTGGGTAAGCACTGAACATTCAGAACTTCATCTAAAACATTCTGGAGGTTTGAGGTTAGTGGGCCCCAGATAGCATTTTTAAATGAAAGAATATAAATTCATAGATACGAAAGCCCTATTTTGAGAAAATTTCAGTTACTTTTATATATATTCGTTTATTCTAAGCTATATTTCATGAATCACAAGCTTAAAGCTTTAGTTCCAAGCTTTTGCTGATCAATTACTAATAACTGATCAATAATTTTCATGTTATTTGAGGACTTTTAGTTTCCAGTACTCATGGCTTTCAAAGGTCATCTTTTAGAGTCAGGTTCTACATCACAGAGTAATGTTGTGGATTTTAAAAAGCCAAATACTTTCCTAGCATACATTTTGCAAGTTTAGTTCTGAGTTCTGTTGCTGTGGTCCTCTGTGAAAGGAAAAATACCAGCTCAGGACCCCCAAGACCAAGTTCTTAGGGCAAGTTCTCAACATAAAGGAGATCTATTTGCCCCAATTGGATAGAGGGCATGGATAAGACACAAAGGCAAGAGATAGAGGAAGAGTGAGAAGGGGGGAAGGGAGGGGAACAAAGAAGAGGAGACAGAGTATTTGTCCTGGAGGGCACATAGAAAAATGGCAGTTTATAAAGGTACAAGGGGAACCCCCATGAAGTGTTTCATTTTAACTGTGCATGTGAATTAGGTGAGTCAAAGAGGGCTTCTGATTGCTGGACTTCAATTACTTTGATAGCTGGACCTTGTTAGTCAGCTTCAGGAGGAGGGATTGGCCAAATAAGGGATTAAACCTTGGTGGCTGGCTAGCTTCAGAAATGTAGTCTAATAGTTTTTAGGATAGGAGAACGGCAAGGCCTGGCACAGCTACATGCTTAAGTGGCCTAGATACTGTCCCTTCACTGTAGTCTACTCCCCCCCCCCCAAAGCATCCTACACTACAATAAATATGAAAAACGGTCTTCACTAAGAGGCTTGCTTTATCTGCTCAATGGAGACCTGAGTGCACTCTGGAACTAACTCCTAAGACAGAACCTGAGAGCAACCCTTCATCAGCACTGACATCTGGTGGCCGTGGAGAGGCCAGCATGTCAATGCCCTACTCAAAGCATAGATCCAGGGAAAAATGTACCACCCCAACTTCAGCGGAATTTCCCTACTCCCCCTAGACCATCTTGCTTCTCCATGGAGCTGTACTCCACAGCTCACTTATAATCATACAGGGTCAGGATCATCTTCCATCATGTGTTCCTGAGTAAGCTACTCATACTCTCTAGGATTCCCTGTGACATCGTAAGAAGAAAACCATCTATGGTGAGAATCAGGGTATCTTTTTTGTTTGCCCTCTAATAGCCCCTTCAGTGTCAAGTTCCATACATCTTTCAGCCCTTCTAGAGAACTTATTAAGCATTGGGCTCTTTGCATGTGTTTTCCTGTGTGACCTTTATAAAGTCCTTTACCTTCATAAAGTGCTAGGAGATGGATATTACTGTTACTCTCGTCTACAGGTGAGAAACCTGGGGCTAACTTGCTCTCAGTTGTAGAGTGAACAGATGGTAAACTTGGAACTCCAACCAGGAAAGTCTGATGTTACTGTCTTTGACCTCTAGTCTTCTCCCCTAGTCTTTCCTGTGATTTCAGCCACCCAGCTGTGTCAAGGAAAACTAAGCACAGAAAGTCCTTCCTCACCTGGCAGTTGATAGCGATGACTGTGACCAGACCAAGCTCATAAGGAAGGCCCACCCACCCCTTATGAATATACCATAACCCTACATTAAGGGTAATAAACAAAGAAGGGCCTTGTCCCAGGTGACTCTCAGCATATTTCCTGGCCACTATGTAAAGGTGGTGACAACACTGATTTTAGTAAAGTTCTAAATACTGTGCCATTGCTGCTGATACAGGTTTCTGTCACCATTGATTTAAACCCTTCATTGGCTTCTCCCAGCTCCAGGAAAGAGCTCACATTCCTACAGAGTTTCATGGACTTCATCTGAACCCAGCCCTCTTCATCCTTATCTCCAACCCTTGACCTTGTCAGGGTAAAAAGGGCAACATGCTGAACTTCTTATCCCATCCCAGTGACACTAAACACCCATGCTTGTGTCCCCTTCCACTCCAACTAACCCCTCCCACTCCCAAACACTACCCACCCTTTCCCTGATCATCCACTTCAATAGAGGCAGAAGGATCCTCAGAAAGTCCTTCCAAATTATTCCTTCTTATGCCTTGGCCTCCCAGGCAACTACTGTTGAAATAAAATGTTTCTTCCTCATTCCCAGCTGAGATTCTTCTTAGGGGGCCAAAAAGTATTTCATTTCACATTGTACTCAAATGCACTGCATATAATTTAGATAGATGATAGAAGATAGGTACATAATTGAGATAGATGACAAAAGATAGATAATTGATAGAAGATAGATGATATATAATTGATAGATGATAGATGGATAGATAGATAGATAGATAGATAGATAGATAGATAGATAGATAGATAGATAGATAGATAGACAGATGATAGACAGATGAGAAAGATAGACAGATATATAGAATAAATGGCCAGTGTTAGCATAGATTTTGGTAAGCCTTTCTTCCAGTGTTTCCAGGAAGAGGAATTATTGAAATTTGGGGCAAAGTAACTCATTAAGGAAACTGTCCTTCTGGAAAGAAGAATCTTCCCCAGGTCAAGAACCACGATAGCTAAAATGTGACTCAGTGATGATAGGATATACTTTGCTTTGAGTTGGGCACATGCAAGGTGTTTTGTTTGTTTTAATGCTCTGTCTCTAATGCCATTGCTTTTTCAGTCATGCCTCATCTATAAGTTCCTGGAGACTCTCTTGGGTGTCAATGAACTTGACATGCCAACCATAACATTCTGGTTAAAAGCCTGCCCACCACAGGGATGGTATGGGATTATAAGAGGACTCTATAGGGGCTGGAGAGATGGCTCAGAGGTTAAGAGCACTGATTGTTCTTCCAGAGGTCTTGAGTTCAATTCCCAGCAACCACATGGGAGCTCACAACCATCTATAATGAGATTTGCTGCCCTCTTCTGACAAGCAGGCAGACAACTGTATACATAATAAATCAACAAATCTTTTAAAAAAGGACAAAAAGAAGACTCTACACAGAAATGTTGGTCAGATTGCTAGAGCAGGGAGAACTTTCCCTTTTCTTTTTAACCAACCTTGTGAAAACAGCAAAAATATTTTTCTAAGATTTTCCATTCTTCATTGTGAACATTAGACACACAAGCTATAGACATCAAGTTTGGGTTTGAAGTAAATGGCCAGCCTGAAGCACTGCTTATATGCTGGGATTTAAAAGCTAAGTTATGATGACTATTCAATGGTACTGACACACAGTCATGTTGAGAAAGCAAAAATCCATGAATTACAGGTGGTCCTAGCATCCTTCTTTGCAAATGAAGACTTTTATGTAATAACTGTTTTCCAACTGAGTGGAAGAAATTTCTGTAATGAGTATACCACTTTGAAGGACAACCTTTACTTATGCAAGGCCTTGTATCACCCTCATCCATGTCAGCACATGAAAGGGTTAACTGTCACAGAAAAGACATAAAATTCTGTCTTTAATTCTTGTATACTCATAGGCACTGGTCACTTAATGTAAAAAAAAAAAAAAGCATGTCACTTAGAACTTGTATAAGCAGAACACGGTGTTGTGAATGCGTTCGCTTTCTTCTCCACTACACAGGCATCATAATAGAGACAAGAAAAGTAGGTAGAAGATGACTCTAAGTAATTTCGAGGCATTATTACCAAGTGAGGCTGCTGAGTTTTTTTGTCTTTTTGACAAATTGAAGGAAGGCAGCAGAACAAATCTTGTTTCCGAAGAGCGCTTTCACTTAGCTGCCCTCTAAGTGGAGACGCATTACTCCTAGAAAGAAAAATCAAAGTTCTCCAACCACCAGAGATAAAAATGACAAATTTGGCTTCCAGCAATACATTCTTGACAGCTACTACAGTTTCAGAGAAAAGAAAATAAGAAAATTAAATTTGACAGAAGCGAAGGGAAAGAAAAAGAGAAGGAATTTCCAGTTAGTATTTCAATGTCTTTGGAGAGATTTTAGGGCAATTCAGTAACAGCCCACTTCAGCATCTCCCCAAATTCATTTATAAATGTGAATGTCATTTTAATGGTGCTGTGACCCTATGGGCAATAGACAGTGCCTACATGTTAGTCCCTAGATTGATTACATGATGTCTTACTCAAAACAATTGGAGAGCAAGCCCGGAACCAAGACTCATCTGGAAGTGAGCACACCTTTCCATCAGACATAGTTCGTATAAACTCACCAATGCACTTCTCTAGGATTGCCACAAGCATCTAATCTCCAGGTGTGGCCTCAGACCGAGGGATTAGTTGGTTCCCTGTTTGGATAACTGGATAACTGTACTTTTTCAATAGGCAGTAGTTATTTGAATATTTGATATTATTTCAAAGAAAATTAAATTTAAAGCTGATTCTTCTTTTCCTTCTTCTTCTTCTTCTTCTTCTTCTTTTTCTTCTTCTTCTTCTTCTTCTTCTCCTTCTTTTTCTTCTTCTTCTTTTGAAAAGGCTGACCTCAAGCTTTTGTTTTGTTTTGTTTTGTTTTTGTTTTTGGAGACAGGTTTCTCTGGGTAACAGCCCTGGCTGTCCTGGTACTCACTCTGTAGACCAGGCTAGCCTTGAACTCACAGGAATCTGCTTGCCTCTGCCTCTGCCTCAGCCTCCGGAGTACTGGTATTAAAGGTGTGCGCCATCACCACCCAGCCGTCCCGAGTCTTCTAAAATCTGATTCTTAATTCTGAATCAATTCCCAACATCATAAAAAAGCAAGTTGATTCTTCATCCACAATTGTCCTCACAAGGCCAATGGCTACAACATTGGACAATGCAAATACTACATAGGATGCAACCATCATTCCAGAAAGTCTTATCTGTTGGGTTCTTTCTGAGCATGTGGATAGAGAAGAACTGGAACTTGGTGGTGAAGTGCTACAAAATAAAGACATTGAGGGAAGAGACGTTATGGTGGATGCTAGAAATCAGCCAGAAGGAATTTCAAGTGGAGAAATGATTGCTGATCATCTGCTCTGTGAACACCGAACCAAACTTCAGAGTAAAAAAGATAGGTAGTGATAAATTAAGAACATGATGGAAGAAACAGAAACACTCTGTACAAACCAGAAACACACTTTACACTTTAATACACATTACAGTGGGGGACATGATGTATCAGGAGAGTGCTATGGAAGAGCTCATGGCATTACAATGGGGATTAAAGAGGAGGTTATTGCATAGCTGAAGGTTGAAGGGAGAAGATCGGTAGGTAGAATGAACCCTACGAGAGAAGTGGCAGGGATTGGAGGGGACTATGAGAACAGAAATGCTGACAATATGAGCCCAATGTGGAGCAAGGCAGGCAAGGGTGTAGAGTTCTAAGGCCACTGTTCCTTTTGCTTTTAATTAGTTTCCTAGCACTACGTTGTAAAGTTCACTTACCTTTATTTCCTTATATGAAATTTGATAAATTTAGGAGTCAGAACAGGGTTCTGAGTCCCAGCTTGATTGTCATGCATCAGCTGTATGACTTGCCTAGATTCCTGAAGCATCCAAGTTCATCGTTGGCCACAGGACTGGGGGATGTAAGAGATGTTCTGGAGTCCTGACATGAGGATGGAGTGAAGCGATTTTAACCGTGCCTGGCAGAGAATAGACACTCTGCAGGTGTTGGGTCTCTCCCTTTCCCAAAGGCGGTGGAGCAAGCTGCTTGATTCAGCTCCCATTCAGTTCCGCCTGGCAAGGTGAGGATGCATATGTTGGGTTCTCCAGTGACAGAGGAGTGTGGATGTGTCACAGTGCGAGCCGAGCCTATCAGTGCTGCAGCTGGAGTGAAAACCACAATCATCTGGTAGGCCTCCATTCACACTTCTTATGCTGACGATAAACGTTTGCCAGTTGATTTTACAGTCGGCAGCAACGACTCAGGACACTTGAGAGGAGGAGTAATGGCGGATCGTTTCTGTTTATACTCGATGGTCAGCTCTGTGTAAACTGCATCCATAGGTGGCCTCGCTCCCTACACTTGACACATTTACAATTTAATCACATATGTGTTAGTCCTACGGAGTTATCTTTTCTATAACACATCATCTTCTGCCTCTTCATTCATCTTAGCTCCCAAGCCAATGTATAATTTCCTTGAAAGCAAGAGGTGGGTAAGTGTCTATATACTCACATGGTCTTAAGCTAGTTGTAAGAGGAAGAGAGAATTTATTTCTGTGTATCAGAAGTCTACAATTTACCCAGAAAAATTGTGAGATCAGGTTGGACACAAAGTCCCTTACAGTCTAACATTGGCATCAGATCTTGATAGTATAACATTTCCTGTTGCTGTGGACAAGTCTGGCCTTCTTTGCATCAGTCTCAATCAAGACTGCATCCTGGGGCTGGAGTGAAGGCTTAGTCGGTAAAAATCTGAGTTTAATCATCCCCAGAATCCACACAAGACACTGGCATAAAGGTCTGTGCATGCTGTGCTAGCAATGGGGAAGTGGAGGCAGACAAATCCCTGGTGCTCACTGGCCTGCCAGCCTAGGTATATCAGTGAATTTCCAGGCCAGAGAGAAACTCGCTCACAATAAAAAAAGGAATGCCAACCAAGGCTGACCTTTCACCTCCTTTGGCACATACACCTGCATATATAAGAACACCCACATGGACACTCACATACATGTATGTACACGAACACATATAAAACTTCGTCCAGGAAACATGCTAGGAAAATCCTTTCAAGTTATGCAGCCGTTACCTGTTCTGGGTTATCTTAAAGAGATATAGTAGTATGCCTTAAATTTTTTCAGTTCTACATTAATTTTCCTTTTGTAAAGAATTGAATGTTAGGAAGACATATGAAGTAGATCACAGAAGTATCTTCACTGGCAATTGTATTGTCCAGCCTACACAAGAGGGCTATTAACAATTTGCTGTTTTCCCTGAGGTGATCACACTCATCAGGTTCAAGTTACTTAAACAATTAGTTTCTTGTGGCTGCTGTAACAAATTACCACAAACCTAATGGCTAAAAACAACAGCAATTTATTCTCTCGCTGTACCAGAGGCCAGAAGTCCACCATCATTATCACTGGACTATAGTCAAGGTAGCGGCAGGACCATGGTCTGTCTAAAAGCCTTACTGGAAAATATGTTCCTTGCTTCTTCCAGCTTTTGCTGGTTGTAGCATTCCTTGGCTTGTGGCCACATCACTCTAGTATCTGTGTCTGTGGTCTCATTGCCTTTTCTTCTGTGTGTATCAAATTTCACTGTTTCCTTCTTAGAAGAATCACATTGTTGATTACAGTTGGGGCCCACTGGGTGAGGTGGGATGGAGTCTCCATCTCAAAGTACTTAATTTAATCACATCTGCAAAGATGCTTTTCCAACTGGGAATGAAAATTCCCAGAAAGAAGCTACAACTGGACCTTCTGGAAGGCTGATTGACTGGTTAGAATGTCAATGACTGTGGGAGGCTGGGATGTTGTTTTTAGATCCTAATTATATTTTTATCATGGGGTATCATTAGCCCCCCAGTAGCATTCCTTGCCCACCTATGTTTCAGGCCTAACACTGGTGACTAAGAGAGAAAAATCTTTTGAAGTGTATTAGTTTAACTAAACCATAGTTTCTACCTACTGGAAGGCCAAGAGTCATTAGATAGCCATCTGAGACCCATAGCTGAAATTTCTCTGCCTTGCTACAACTGTCAATATACCTGAAAATATATTTGAAAAGTGCCTTTACTAATGATTGTTTTGTTACTATGAAAACGCCATGAAACTGCTTCCATATTGGATCATGGAAGTAGGGGTAATGTAAATCAGGGTCACTCACACTTGACTCCAGAATAAACTATCTCAGACCCCTCTGAGGTGGGAGTTGTGGCTTTGCATCAACACAACAAATGATATTTATAGGTTCCAAGGTTTAAAACTTGGTGTCCTTGTGAACTGTAATTCAGCCCACTACAGTAAGTTTCAAAAAACACTGAAGCTTTTCATCTTACACACACACACACACACAACACACACACACACACACACACACACACACACACACACACACACACACACACATTACTCACAATAACAATGACAGAAGTGCTGACCACACCTTATTTATGGTGACAAACCAATAGGGAAGTACCCTGGCAATTCTCTGTTCTCTAATAGCCCTCATCACTTTCCTCTGAGGGACTTTATCTGCTTCCCTTTAAGGTCATCTTGGAAGATATGGAGTGCTCCCAATTGTATGAACTGGCCTGTTAAACATTGTACCTCAAGATACTGCTTTTCATTTTCCCATGGGCAAGGGTTGCCTAAGTCCCAGACTACCAGCCCCTTCTGTCCTGTTGCATCAGGAAACCCAACCTACTTAGCAGAGCAACTGATGAAAGCTCCATAACAGCTGATGCAAGGCCAGGCTCCTGGGGCCCCGTGCCTGAGCAAGTTGGCTCAGTGCCCCTATGTGACAACTAGGCTGCCTTTCTGTGGAACATTCAACAGTCCCCAGAGCCCTGGCTTTGCAGGCAACCTTCAGAGCTTTACCAGTGAAGCAGAACTCTGGAGAATCCAATGTACAAAGACAAGGAACAACCAAGATACTGTGCAGTCCAGGAGGGAGAAAAAGACAACACTCGCAGCCTTTGCTGGCAACATCCTTTCCACATTCAGTTGCCTCCATCCCAAAGACTGGATTTTCCAGACACAGCCTAGAGAATCTCCTCTGGGGAATTCAGAGCAGAGCCATGTTAGTTTTGCTTTCTCAGGTGATCAGGCACTGAAAATGATGACTAATACCAAACCTACCAGGAGAAGTTGAGTTCACAGCTCAGCACCTTCTTGCCTCTCATGCTCTTACTCACCGGTATCTGTTTTACTGCAAGAGAAGGAATCGGTTAAATTTCAATGTGAAACAACTGCTTCCAGAACTTCCATTTGCCACCAGTAATTGTTACTCAAGGAAGAAAAAATTTAAAACAATAATGAAACATAACCCCAATTCCCCATAGCCTGCTACTTTTAACTTTCCCAGTGGCCAGCAGCCTATTTACTAATATATTTTAAGTCAAGCATGAAAACATGAAGAATGCCAATAATTTTATTATTTGCAGTGCTGACAAAAGACATAATGGAGCAATTAAACACCACGTCAGATTGGTCTCATTACACAAACAAGGGCATACTCCAGGAAGGCTGCACTGAAGAATGGGTGAGCCGATGAAGCCAGGGTGTCCACGTAGCACCTGGCAAGTAGTACTGGCTTGATTAATAGCAGCTACTGCTATTATTAGCACAACAGAGGGGCCCACGTGGAAACTCCATGCAGAATAAGGAAAAGGAGGAGAAGTTAGGAGAATTGCACAGCGAGAGCTGGGGAGGGGGGCAGAGAAAAGAAACTGACAGAGGGGTTTCCCAAGCTTCTGCAGTGTGAACCTACACCCAGGATGCACCATCTAGCATGACTTTTATCTGACTTTTAGATGCCACCAATTGAGCTAAAATTGTCATACTTTTCATTCATGTCAGAAAACATCAGCTCAGGCTAGAAATGCAATTAGCCCTGTTTATTTTCTTCTCTTAATAAAACTGAAAGCCCCAGGTGGCGATTTTGTTTAATCTACTCACCCCTGAGATTCAATCCTGGCACTATGGTTTTGTGGGTCATTTACCTATCTGTAATATTTGGAAAGTGTGGTTGATCAGGTAAAGCTTCTCCCTTCTCACCAGGCAACCAAGAACCTCTTGATCTCCATACTGAAATGGGTGACATTTAAGTCAACCCCCCTCTGGCCTGCTGGTGTGCTGGAGTGAGATAAGTAGCTAGTGTTCATCTCCACTTTTTCTCTGGGGGTGGGGCTGAGTGTTAACCACTGATGTTCTAGAACTCATTCATTATGTCATGTGTTGGTCCATGAGGATTTTAAACAGTTTCTCAACAACAGTGTATACAGTATTATAAGAGCATGTACGTTGTGATACAGAGCTGCAACATACAAAAATAGAAAGTCAAGACTGAAGACAACCCAGGGGAGTCGCAGGTGCTACACTCTGCTTCACTTTAAGTAGAGAAAGAAGTTTCTAGGCAGTCAACGTGCCAACCTGGGAACTGGACCCAAGAGATCCACCTCAGACTGGAGAGCAAGGGACATCAAGAACCTCCAGCATAGCCAGGAATGCAGCAAGTATGACCACACACCAGGACCAGGCTGGACGGCCTAGAGTCTGCATCAGGACAACGAGTGTGGGATAGAGCTCGCTCCTGTCCTTGCAGACAAGCCCACCCCTCATCCTCCTGCAATGTGGTCCCACACACATACTGAGGACTAATCTATAACTACTTAGTGTGCAGATAGGGACACTGGTGGAGGGTGAGTCCAAATGCTATTGACATCAGATGAGTAAAAGAAAAAAAGGACCATGCAGGCTACCTGTGGACAAAGCCAGGGATTATCTGAAGAAACATTCAGCTTCCTGTGCATCAGCAATGAAGTGTGAGCTTCCTGGCATCCCATATGAGGGGTTGCAACTCTAACATTCCTGACAGGGAAAATGCTCAGAGCATGTGTTACCCGTCATGCAGCAAGGAAAAAAAAAAAGTCTCAGAAATGCCTTCATGAGTAATAGCTTCCCAATGAACCTGTCTGGGTGGATTAGCTGTACAACAGCCCCCAGAGGAGTAGGTGAGTTAGCCTGCGGCAGATGGTGACTAGCTGCGAAGCAGGGCATTTTGGAGGACACCTGCCAAAAAGAATATTTGTCAAGAATAGAGTGGTTAAGCCAGGTGTGGTGGTGCAAAGCTGTCACCCTAGTACTGGAGGCTGAGGCAGAGGGTAGACAGTGTTCAAGGCCAGCCTGGGGTGCATATTGGGAATTTGTTAGCAGTGGGGTTTTAATACTAAATGACTCTTTTTTTATTAAGTGTGGAGGAGGGATGCCCAAGTGTCTGCTCCCCATTCCCTTGTCCCTTATTTCCTCACAGTAAATTAAATAGTGTCATAGCCTAGTCCCCAGAACCTAAAAATACAATAGAGTAAGTGGCAAAGGGGAAATTCTTGGGCTGTCTGGAGCAACTAAACCAAAAATCTCTGAATGTACAGTTCAGGTTTGAGTGTTTTAAACCCTGCTGGAGGGTTCTAAGACGTGTTTCCCTTTTCTGAGTTTAGGGATCACGTGGTTATATTGTGTCCATGAGGATAATCTTCCCATTACAAAGTCTTGATTAAGAATCCTATTTTACCTTAATTCCACTTTGCCACATAACATAATAGAGCAAGTGCCTTAGTCACTGTTCTATTGCTGAGAAGAGACACCATAACCAAGGCAACTCTTAAAAAAGAAAACATTTAATTGGGGTTTGCTTACAGTTTCAGAGGTTTAGTCCATTATCATCATGGAAGGGAGCATGGCAGCATACATGGTGCTAGAGTAGTAGGTATGAACTATACATGGATCTGCAGGATGAGAGAGAACTGCTCCCCACACAGGCTTTTGAAACCTCAAAGCCCAACCCGAGTGACACACTTCCTCCAACAAGGCCACACCTAATTCTTCTAATCCTTTGAAAGAGTTCTACTCCCTAGTGACTAAGCGCATATATAATATATATATATATATATATATATATATAATATGGGTCCATTCTACTCAAACCACCATAGACTCCCATAAACTTTACTGAGGTGATAAACGCTTACATTTTTATGATCAAAAAATATTCTAGATCATGGACCAAGAGCACCTGAGACTTTGTTCACTCAGCCATGCCATCAACACAGTGGTCAGGTCTGCTGTTCTATGTCAGAGTTTAAGTATTCTCCACTCATGACTTCTGCTCAAGAAATTCTACATGCATATCAGCCTGCAAAGTAGATGTTTTACTGTCTCCGCTTTTACTGTTCTGTACCAAATGAAACAGAAAAAGAGTGAGGTGGTTTGAAAGAACATGGCCTCCAAAGGGAGTAGCACTATCATGGGTGTGACCTTGTTGGAGTAGATGTGGTCTTGTTGGAAGAAGTGTGTCACTGTGGAGGCAGGTTTTGAGGTCTCATATATGCTCAAGTAATGCCCAGAGAGACAGACCACTTCCTGTTACCTACAAGATGTAGGACTCTCAGCTACTTCTCCAGGACCATGTCTGCCTGCATGCTGCCATGTCCCACCATGATGATAATGGACTAAATCTCTGAACTGTAAGTCACCCTAATCAATTAAATGTTTTCCTTTATAAGAGTTGCTGTGATCATGGTGTCTTCTCACAGCAATGGAAACCTGAACTAAGACGGAAAGTATTTTCCAGTTCAACAGCTCTGTACCAAGAACAGAAGCCATACTGATTTGACATGAAGAACAGTGAGTACAGTTGTGGTCACCATCTGATGAAATTTGAAGTGATTTGCTGTCAATCTCTAAGACCCATAGTGTTCCTAAATCCCAACTAGATGAGTTAAAGGCAAATTGAAGAGAAACGACTAGCGCTTTCACTTTTTAAAAAGCCTTCTGTGAGGCGCTGATCTCTGATTTCCTTGGGGTGGTATGGTTGTAGTGTTTTTGTTTTCCTATTGTGACAGGTGACAGTGGTTCTTGTTCCACTGGTCCCTTAATCGTCAAGTCTTCGCACCACAAAGCCAATGCCATGCTCCTGCTGCTGATGTGTCTGCTCTAAACATGCAGAAGTTGAGAAAAGATGGCATCACAGACCTACAGAGATACATTGTCACCCACAATGTTTGTCACTTCTGGAGAACCTCAGTGGTGTTGTGGGTCTTGGGACATTAATATATGAATACACCCTCCCAAGTCTTTATTTTTCCCTTTTCACAGGGTGGAGTTCAGTTATCAAATAGCTTGGACTTTATTTGAGAAAGTTACATTAGCTCCTTTTGACAGGGGCCCAAGACTCTGACTCTCCCCGCCCCCCTTCATTCAATGGCTCTAGGTTTATAAACTTCTTAGGTCTGAAAATTAGATTAAAATCCTTTCAGTTTCACCCTTGCAATTCAACTTGTAACAATGGCTTCCAGATCCATGGTATCATTTATGTTTACACACACACACATGCATGCATATAGATATAAATATATGAACTTCAAGTGTACCCTCCTGATAAACTGGATATCTATTAAGTTCTAAAACTTCAATAATCAATTAACTACCAACAAAGATAAAAAACGACAATCTGTCCTGCTGCCAGAGTTGTCTGACTCACTGGAAATAAGACCCACTGTTATGCTTAGAAGGAAATTGAAGTGTCAGAAAGCCTTCACGTAGGGAATAGAATTTAATTCCCTAAATGCTTTCTTCAGGCATTAAGTCTTTCTTATTTTCCTCCTTACTCCAGTATCTTAACAGACCCATTGAATTTCAGGAGCATCGCCTACTACATAGGATTTGACTGCATACTGCCCAAGAATGAATTTCTCACCCTTGCATTCACAATGCTTTGGCGAAAGGGCCATTTTGATAGGTTACTGGTTCATGCATGACATGTATATACAAATAATGTTCCTAAGTGTTTGGAATTTCTCCTGTATACATTTTCCTTCCAAGTATGTCACCAATTTGTTCTGTGTCCAGTCAATAAAACGGGTTGAATCACAACCATTTTTGAAGTTGTACCAACTAGAAACATGAATTAGAGTCTTTTGAAACGCCCCCATACCAGAGAATCAAGTTAGATTAAAAGTTTTGCTCCATTCGTTGTAGCTTATATTCTTATAATCTAGTCTCTCAGGGGTTTGCTGATCTAAACAAGCTAAATCTTTTCATTCCTTGGATATGTAAACCTGTGCCTGAAGCTCTTTGTGCCTATCTATCCTTTTGGGGCCTGTTAGGGTTTTACTCTAGTTACAAAGTCTAGAATAAGTGTCTCCACGCAACTGATTGACTAGGCTCATCAGACAAAAGAAGATACTCCAACCATCAAGATGGAGTTGATGGGATCTTGTCATTTATGAACTCAAGTTTGACTGAACCCACCCAAAGGACCCAATTACAGGTCTCAGAGCCCAGCTCTTTCCCAATCAATACTCAACTTTTGTATGAGAGACCTAGAGACACTGTGGGTTCCATTTGTCTTTTAGTCATCGGCCCACAGAATCAACTGCATTTGGCCTGCTCCTGACATCCATAATGCAAAATACCCCTATGATTGATTATCTTAGCAAAGAAATAGTAGAAGCAGCAAAAGTGTGGCCCCCTTCTTCAGTCTGTCCTCCCAGCCTTGTACCCATAAAACATTGTGGTTAGATTTAAGTCCAGTCCTGAGGGAAGGAATCTGGGAACTGTGGCATGGCTACTCCAGGCTCTTCAGTGCAGAGTGGCATGCTGGAAAACACTGGTGGCAGATTTACTAAACTCACCACTAATCTCAAATACTGGCTTCTTACCTGGAGCAATGACAAAGATCCTATGTAAGGTAACTATTTGCATCCCCCCTTTTTTTTTTCTTTATACTCCCAACCTATCTAGTATGATCCATTGATGGCTGTGAGTCAGGGAAAGGTATTTGTTTCTTCCTGTTTGATGTCATTGAGAAATGGCTCCTTGACCCTGCTGCAGCACAAGACATTTTCTGTTTATCTTGAGATCCCCAAGGAGAGTCTAAACCATTCAGGTACCAGTAAGTGATATTTGGTAGCATTATAGTTTGAAATGCATTGTACAGTTTACTCATTTCTGAAAATCGATATGGGGAACCAAAACACCCCTTTTTTCCATTCACTTCCAAAAACAGAGAGTTTACTGTCTTGAAGAGAAGCACATCCATGGCCTCTTGCCTTGAAGTCAATAATGTGCCATAGAGAAGAGTCCCCTCGGGGATGACCAGCCTACCTTTTTCAAGATATCCTCTTTCTTATCTCAAATTCAGTTGTCTTGAAACTCCCAAGGTCTCTGGAGTAAACCCTCTGCCTGAAACAGAGAAGATCTTTGTAAGTGTCTCTCAAAGGAACAACAGTCCCCTCTCAACGCCAAGTCCTATTTGGAGTATATACATATTCATTTTACACAGGGCACCAAGTATTGAGCAGAACCTACCCACTACATTGCCCACCTATCAATTTAGAATTTGGAAGATGGGGCCATCCTATTCATCTGTCTGTCTTCAGTAAAGACTGTAAAATCACTCTTAATCTAGCAGAAACTGATGTGATTTGCAAATGACACGAGACACTAAATAGCCATTTTCTTTTCAAATCAGTTCCCCCTATTACCTATCAAGACATTGATTGAGAGAGAAAGGTAGCCAGGAAGGGTAAAAGGAATCAGTTTCAGGAGCAAGATCTTGCCAAGGACCGTAGAGGCCCAGAAAGCTATCTACTCAAAAGTTAATTTAAGAGACAGCTTCAGCCCTCTCTCTCTCTCTCTCTCTCTCTCTCTCTCTCTCTCTCTCTCTCTCTCCTTCCTTCCCTCCTCCTCTCTCTCCAAAAAAGGAAAGAAAATGGAGATAATTATTCCAGTAATTCAATAGTTCCCTCTCCACCTGAATTATTGGAATAATTGCCTCTCGATAGTGGAGACTGGATTACAGGTTTAGTAGCTGTTCTGGGCTTGGATCCTAAGAGCAGCCATCACAGTACTGTTAACTTCTCTTTCAACATTCCTGCTGTGAACCGCAGGCTCCTCCACAGTATGTGTATACCTCCTCTTTCTTATGTCTTTAAATGTACTCTGATCCCTGCTTTCCTGTCTAATCTGAAGCCGCTACTTGTCTGTCAAATAGAGGCAGGTCCCAGCTGGTACTGGCTGGTATAACTCCAAGAGAAGGTATTTAACGTGGAAAAAAAGTGATTATTATATGCCATTCCTACTGTTTTATAAGAAGTCAAGGAAGGAATAAGGGAACACACACACAATGTATGTGCATGTGTGTGTGTGTGCATGTGCGTGGACACACACACACCCCAGGGATTTCTTGTTGGAATACTGCCTAGCTTGCTGCTTTACAGTGTCTTTCAACTCCCTCCCCCAACACACACCAGTGGAGGATTTCTGAACATTCTTGCCTCTATGACCTAATTTCTGTCTAGTATTCTCCCTCTTAACACACACACACACACACACACACACACACACACACACACACACACACACACTATTTCTTAGCATGACCCAGCAGTCATAAATAACAGCACTTTAGTTTCAAGGCTCCTTAACTATGCAACTCCCAGTCATAGAGTCATCTATGAACTGCTGGCAAGTTTAAGCCCCCAGTTAGTTAATATGAAAAATGAGAATAATGAAACATTTATGGCAGATCGCTGTTTTGAAGGGTTAAATGTTAATGAAGTACTTAGAAAAGAATGTCTGAACAAGGTGTGCTGAACTACATCAGTTCTTACTGTCAAGGACATGCCTCTAGATGGCGTATTATGTTATTAAATCTTAGTACTAAGTGCTAACCATGTTCAGGCACTATGTGAATCACTCTTCATCACCAACACAAACCATCGAGAGGAAACACTTGAAAGGAAAAATTTCTTTTGGCTATTAGTTTCAGAGTTTTTTCAATCTATGGCCAACCAGTCAACAAACGCCATTGCTTTTAGGGCCATGTCAAGGCAGAAACATCATGCCTCAAAGACATGGCAAAGAAACACTGCTCGCCTCATAGCAGCAGAAGCAACAGAGAAAGAAGAGGGCAGGAATAAGACACACACTTGAAAGATTTGCCCCCCAATGACCTACTTCCTCCAACCAGGCCTCACCTAATAATCCTTTCAGTTTGAAATCATCAATGGGTTAATCCATTGGTGAAGCAGAGCCCTCACTAGCCAGGCATCTTTGAAAAGTCCACTAGCCTACAACCAAGCCTTTTAGGGACAATTTTAGGTTCAAATCGTAACCGGTCCCTTCAGAAGAAAAGATACGCTTTCTTTATTAAAAGACTAGAGCAGAGCTGGGAAGATGGTTCTGTGGACAAAGTACAAAAGTGTGAGGACCTGAGTTTGGATCCCTAGAATCTACATGACAAACTCAAGGTGGTTGCTCATGCTGGTAATCCTAGCACTCCTGTGCCTAGAGGGACTGTGGAGATAGGAAAGTACCCAGAGCTCAGGTGCCAGCTATCCTGGTGTATGCAGCAAAGAACAAGGGACTTTTCTCAAACAAGGTGTAAGGTAAAGATCAATACCCAAGGTTGTCCACTGATGTGTACATGCATGTCATGGCATATGGTGTTTTCCCTGACAATACACATGGGGGGGGGACGTTAAGAAAAAAAAAAAAGCTACCAGAGCCAAACCATCCTTGTCTTGAATAGCCCTTAGTTGTAAAGTGACAAAACCTAGAGTCATCTGAGAGGAGCTGAGGAATTGACTAGATCAGAATGGCCTGTAGGGACACTTGTGAGGAATTGTCTTAATGATTAATTGATATAGCAGGGTCCAGTCCACTGTAAACAGTACCATCCTTGTGCAGGTGGCTCTGGGCTGTGTAAGAAAGCTTACCCACTGTGTGATCAGCTGGGTGTGTACCTTTGAGTGAGCCCAAAAGTAAGGCATCAATCAGCACTCTTGTGTGGCTCCTGCTTCCAGCTTCCTCCCTCAGTGAGGGATTATGACTTGGAAGCATAAGCCAATAAACCCCATCTTTTGGAAATTGCTTTTGGTCATCACATTTGTCACAGCTAAAGAAGGAAACTAGAACATTCATTGCACCAACAGTGAGTACCCTAGACAAAGCAGATGCATCTAAGGAGGCTTGGAACAGGAATGTTGCCAAGGAAACAATGTGCTTGAGATGCTACCCAATTAAAGGGAGCAAGAGAGATCTGCTTAGAAGAATAGATCACTAATGGGACAAATGCCTTCTGATTGGCAATAACTCAGAGCTATCCATGAAGCTGGGAAACAGAAGATCTATGGATGGCATAGATTCGAAGATGAGTTCCCTCATCTCTTTTCTTCTGGTATGTTTTTCTCCTAAAACTAATCTCCTAAGCAGTGATTTACAAACTTTAACAGTAATAGGAATCTGAGAAATGTGTTAAAATGTAGCGTTCCCTCTTTAGAGATTCTGACTCAGTAGAACTGGATGAGCCTTCGTTCGTTGCATATTGAGTACAATGTGGATGTTTTATGATAGCTGTATAATGTACAAGCTGCCTACCTGAACATGGCACTATGGGTAAGTCTCGTGTAGGTGACTCCAGTTTCATACTGAAGATAAGTTGGATAGCTTGACATCTGACAAGGAATTCAATTAGCAGTCCCCTACTGAACCACTCACTGCCCACCCTAGTCACTGCTTATCTACCACAGGCAAGGACTGCACTGGAGAGGGGGGAAAGTTAGGTGAAGAAAAGCCCAGAACATTTGTGTTTCATTATGTGCAGAAAGCTTTAATAAAAGACTGGACATTTATTCTAAATATATGTCCCTTCTGAGTGCTACTGGCTGTGAAGCAATCCAAATGCAGCCAAACACAAAGAGCGCAGAATGAATTGCTGATGGAAAAGTTATAGCACCCCAAGGCACTGCCATTGTGCTCCCAGCTCCCTGACCCTCATTAAAAATGCTACTTTCCAAGCTCCATTAATTGGGAGGTCTCAGTATAGTTAGAGAGTCATGGAAGACTCCACAGGCCTCCGAAAACAATTGAGCCTGTAGAGAAAGGATTTATCATCCTCCAGGCAAGCTCAATTCAACAAGTTTCTGCCAAGCACAGCTGAGTTCAAAGAGGGTAAAAAGAAGTAGAAGATACAATTAGAAACTGCCAAGGAGACTGGTATCTGTTGTGGGCAAAGGAGGCACAATCAAGACAGAGGGAAGAAAGGGTGGTGGCTTCAAGTGTGACTTTGCTGACACTGAGTGTGCAATCAGAGCACACAAATCTACACAAAAGCAACTGAACAATAATAGCTTGGGGTCAATTTGCAAAAGATTTGAGAGGAGAGACACATGTCTATTTTTTCTGCCAAATGAGTCTTGTGTTTGACTTGGCTTTTGTCCTCTTCAAAAATCTCCGAACCTGGCTTGGTACTCCATTTTTTTCCCAGAGGACATTTCATTGCCAGAGATTATGAGGTTTTTGAGATAATGACTGGGTAGAATTCATCAATGGCTATTTTAATAGGCTATTAGGAGGTGGTGGAACTATGGAAGGTGTGGCCTGGTTGAAAGCAGTAAGTCTTTGGGCCTATCTCCTGCCCTGGCCTCTTCATGTTAGTTCTCTGCTCTGTGCCCTGTCCACCATGGTGTGAGCTTCTTTGCCATGCTCTCCCCAACATGGCACACTGAAACCACAAGCTGAAATCAGTCTTCCTCCCTAAGGTCACTTCTGTCAGTTACCCAGTCACAGCCCCAATAAAAGTAGCACACGAATGCTCTCCCCCACTCATAGTTTAACTCACGGAGTAAGCACCTCTCTCGAGTGTTTTCTTTTGTGTTGTTTTCAGGTTTTCACCTAGAATTCAGCAATCATCAGCAATTAGTTAGCATTTTAATCTCTCTGAGATGAGAGATACAGTTGGCGCCTTTACAAGAATGAAAACCCAGATCACTACAAAGTATGTATCCTGTGTATCCCTGTGTGTTACACCCAGAAACTTAAAGTCAGCCTCAATTTGGTTCTAAAAAAACACAAGATAGAGCCATCTGGCTGGTAGTTAACACACAATGTGAGTCAGCTCATCATATCCCTAGTCCTATCCTGAGCACATAGTAGGTGCACAAGAAATACTGTACAACTTACCTAGAAGCTCTGAAAGACAGAATTCCATTCACTCTAAGAGCCTACCATAGGTAAACTACTGTAAGCTGCATAACTTATATCTATGCCACCTTATACTGGGCTCCATTTGGATCTTTAACACAACACCACCTATACTGAGCTCCACTTGTATCTTTAACACAACACACAAGTGACCCCTCAAAGAAATACTAATAATCTCTGCACACTTACTAAAGCCACTAAACAGGCGGGTTTTATGTCTTCTTGTCACAAGCTAAAGTCATCAGAGAGGGGGGATCCTCAATTGAGAAAATGCCTCCATGAGATCCAGCTGTAAGGTGTTTTAATTAGTGATTGATAGGCCCATTAGGGGGGGTACCATCCTTGGGCTAGTCCTGGGTTCTATAATCCAGTAAGCAGTACCCTTCCATGGCTTTTGCATCAGCTCCTGCCTCCAGGTTCCTGTCCTGCTTGAGTTCCTGTCCCGACTTTTTTTGTAGATGAACTGTGATGTGGAAGTGTAAGCAGAATAAACCCTTTCCTCCACTACTGACTTTTTAGGTCATAGTGTTTTTTGCATGAACAGAAACCCTATGGCAGCCATGAAACAGCATAATGGGAATGTAGAGACAAGAGGATCTTTGGGGCTCTCTGGCTAGCCAGTCTAGCTTAATTGGTGAGCTCCAGGACAATGAGAAACCCTTTCTCAAAAGATGGGTTGCTGGGAATGAGACTCAAGGTTGTTCCCTGGCCTACACACACACACACACACACACACACACACACACAGCAGTATACACACGCACATGCACCCCCATGGACATACATATATACACACACATGTATAACAAATAACATTTTGAGGAAGAGACCCCCTTGTACTTCTGAAGTATTCTCACCCTCAGCTCTTTGAGTTGTCACTCCTTTTCTTGCTCCTAGGACCCTGTCACCTTTCTCTGTGCATTTCCTGGTTTTCTGCTTGTCTACCAATTGACTGACTCCAGTTGTTTATTACCGATTTATAGTCAATGCAGAAATCGAAGACTTTAGGTCTGCACTCTTGCACTGCTTTCTGTGATCTCTGGGACCAAACTCAATCTCAATATCTACTCTCACCTTGTGTCTCCAATCATGGTAAAGACAGAACCAGAAGTGTTAAATCCTCAGAGAGAAGACTTGTCATTCTCACTGATTCATTTGTGTTTATTGAGACAGACTACATTGTTTCTATACAAGGAAAAGTAGTTACTTTAGTCCCTGGAATTAAAAAAATGTAACTGTGAAGGTATAATGGAGTTAGGACGAGACACACACACACACACACACACACACACACACACACACACATTAGGACCAGACACACACACAGACACACACACACACACACACACACACACACACACACACACACACACACACACACACACACGGTATTTCTCAAACTATGGCCCATCAACCAGCTACATGAACTACATGGAATGACTGGGAGAATTCTTGAGTTCCAGCCTAGATGATCAGATCAGAGCCTGGTTTTGTTTGTATATGTGTCTTGATTGCTTTTGAAAGATGAGTATTAACCAGAAGAGTCTCATTACACTGAAGCTAGAGCCTGCTAGGCCAGTGGAGACCTGGGTAGCTTTAAGTGACTGGGGGATGATGTCACTGGTATATATTACCTCTGCTGTTTTCAACTCAAGGCGCTCAGTAACTGTGTCACTTAACTCTCCTTCGATCTGAAGATTTCAGGCAATGTATTTATTGGCGCAGGTGAAAAAAAAAAATTGAGAGGAAAATCAAGAAATGATAATCCAAAAAGTTCACTGAAGAAAGTTGACTCCAACATAGACCACAACAGTAAGCCATTGCCAGTCCACTGTGCTTTCCTGCTATCTTCTACTTGTGTGAATTCCTAAGACCAGGGTTCTCAACCATCCTTATGCTGCAACCCTTTAATACAGTTCCTCATGTTGTGGTGATCCCCCATAATAAAATTATTTTTCATTGCTGCTTCATAACTATAGTTTTTACTACTGTTATGAATCACAATGTAAATATCTGTGTTTTCAGATGGTCATAGGTGAACCCTGTGTGAGGGTCATTTGACCCCCCAGGTTGAGAACCACTGTCCTATTTGGTTCCAGTTAACTCTAGAAGAATGAAGGAGTAACCTTGTTGCCTGATTCCATTGAGAATATAAGGGAATGTTGGTTAAATGCTATAAAATAACAATACTTTCTTACATTTACAAAGTAAATTGAGATTTCAAACTTTTTTTTTTTTGGCTTTTCCAGATAGGGTTTCTCTGTGTAGCTCCTGGCACTCGCTCTGGAGACCAGGCTGGCCTCGAACTCACATAGATCTGCCTGCCTCTGCCTCCTTGGAGTGCTGGGATATGCCACCACTCCTCCTGAGTGCTGGGATATGCCACCAACGCCCAGCTCAAACATTCTTTAATTCTCTTATTATTATGAGATTATACTATTATTTCATCACTCTTTAAGTACTTCATCTGCAAAACAATTCTATTTATTTGTTTGTTTGTTTTGTTTTGTTTTGTTTTTTGAAACAGAGTCTCTCTGTGTTGCCTTAGTTGTTAATATTCAGGCATCTGTACTGACCTTTCCTTGGGGTTCTGATAGAATACTCCCTCAGCTGCAGTCACTAAGAGCACCACCTGTGCACATTCACTATGTTCCCCTTTAAAAGGGCCCTGCCCACCTCCCATCCTCTTTTCTTTTTCTGCCTCTCCCTCTCCCCCTCCCTCTCTCCCATTGCTGCTGTCCCTGGAGGCCGGTCACTTCCCTCTCCTTTCCCCTTTTTATGATCCCTTTTCCTAATAAAAAGAATGAGAGAGAGAAAGAGAGAGAGAGAGAGAGAGAGAGAGAGAGAGAGAGAGAGAGACCCCCTCCACTTGAACTCTTGCAGGCATCTTTCTCTCTCATGCCACTTTTTTTAAAATTACAACATTGGCAGTCCTGGAACTCACTCTGTAGACCAGGCTGGCCTCAAACTCAAATCTACCTGCCTCTGCATCCCAAGTGATGGGATTTAAAGTGTGCACCACCACTGCTCAGCAACAATTCTTTTCAAATACCCTGAAGTCTCAAAAACCAGGTGGGGAGACATTCTTCTGCTGGTATGTAAGAAATTTACAAAATCTTATTCTCAGGCTGGGTTTCCCACATACATAGTCAATGGCCAAATTTTTTTAAAGAAAATTATGATTTGCCAGAATGAAAATTAGCTCTCCTGAGTCACTGTATTTGAGTGTATAAATGCTGTTAATAAAAGTACCTGTCAATAGATTGGGTCCTGAGGTGTCATGTCTTAAATCACTTCCTGAATTTGTGCAAATCTGCCTGCCAAGCAAGGTTTGTTCTCAGACATAGCGCCTTTGACCACAAATAAAGTCTCTACCATCTGCTTTCACACTAGGAAAATGCTATTTGGATTCAGTGATGAAATAAAAAATCTTATTCACATAAATCCAGGTCTTATTCTCTTACCCTGAGACATCTCCTGCTGAAACCACAAGAAAAAGAACTTCGTTAATTAAAATGATGCAGTGTGAACATATGTTGTTCAAGAACATTGATACCTCCACCTACATCTTCAAACTATTAATATTCACATAGCCTTAGTTTTTACATGTTTATTGGCAATGAAAACTTCTTATAATCAGGGCTTCAATTCCATATATTTTTTCAGGCACTGAAGTTCCTGGGTGTGTGTGGGGGTGGTGGGGAGAAAGGTGCCTTTATTTTTATAGCTTCCATTAGCTCTTCAAGGGTATTCATCACCTCTTAATTCCTCTTATTGAAATGAGAAAATGTGGAAGATGAGAATACTGACAAACTAGACACAGGAATTGAAGTCTGGATAGACAAACTTCATAATCATGGTGGGCACAGATGAATTCTGAATCTTTACATTCTACCCCACTGATGACTTCTGCTGTGGATACAGAAGAGGCCATTGCTCTAAGGACAATTCATAGTCTTCAACACAAACCTGTGCTTTTGTCTCAGGCTCCTTGTCCTATCCTGGGAAGCTGTATTCTGAGACCCTTTCCCCCTTAGACCCAAATCTAGAGTAAAAGCTGGTGGGATGCCCCATTAGCTGCCTCACTTCTCCTCAGCTCCCAGTGTTCCCTAAAGCCAGTCTTAACATTCTCTGTCCAACAGAGGGAATGTAAGCATTTCCTTCCCCTAAACCATTTCTCCCTACTTGTGTGGACTTTAGGAGATTCTAAGGTCCCTGGGACTTTGACCTTCTGGTCCAGGCCTTCCATCATCTTCTCACTAGAACACAGGCCCTGTAGAAAGTTACCCAGAGAAGATGAAGGACATAGGACAGGTCTCTTTACAGTTAGTTTTTTCTTGCCTTCTCCAAGTAAGAGTCCATCCTTTGGAAGGCAGAGCATTTGACACTAGAGAAGCCTTTGTTCCTACATATTTGAAACTTTATCAACCCAAAACCTTAGGGACACACACACACACACACACACACACACACACACACACACACACCAGGGACACTTTTCTGTCACCCCCACTTCTGACAATAGCACCACCATTCTTTCAGAGTGAATATTCCAGGGTGTCAAATCAGGTCAAATACACGCTTGCCATGGTTTCTAACAGTTTTGTCTCCCTGACGACTGTTTTCACCGAAATTCAGACATTAATGTTCAAAGATGAGGACTCTAAGAGACTCTCGCTGGATTCTTTGATTTACACACTTTCCATCTCCATCTCCAGATGACTCCCAGTAAGCATCACTGTCTTCCTGCCATGTTTCTTTCCCAGCTTTCCACAGCCTCGTTACAGGGGAGATGGAGACTGACGGGCACAGATCCCGAAGCTAGTCTGCCCACATTCCGACTTGAGTGCACCACTTAATAACTCTCGTACTTTAGGCAAGTTACTGAACCCCACCCCAAGCCTCAGCCTCCTCATCCTAGAATCAGATAATTTGGTATATGCCCTACCAAATCGATCTGAGGATTAAACAGGTTAATACAAACCCATCTGGCACTTAGCATGAGGCAAGTGATGACTCTTATTACTATTGTTACTGAATGTGGTCCAAACATCCATTGGCTAGCAAGTGTATAGCCCAGAGCAGCACCTTCAAGACTGAAGATGCTATTCTGGGGCTAACAGCTTCTGACACTAATTAGAATCTCGCTTAAAGTGGTAGTAAGCACGGTGGCCAATGAGTCGTTCTTTGCTCTAACAGAAAGAAGATTTAATTTGAGAAAGGAGCCTAGAAGAAATACAGAAAGCTGAGAGGAAAGGTAGTTTTCACCCCTCTGCTGCTTCCTGGGACACGTGTTATGTTCTAAGAAGCCAGAAGGGAAGATTTGAACTTATTATAATCTAATGAGCCTGCCAAATTGGTTTTGCTCTCCAATACAGCACAATGACTGGTGAGGTCTATGGGTCCCAAGTCAAAATAATTTTAACTGGTAGCGTTATCGGGGTCAACCCGGTGAGCCTCTGTGGGGAATACCTTGGGAACAATCATCTTTCAAGCTTGGGTGGAAGCCTCCCTCAGCAATAAAAAGACAGTGATGTGCAGGGTGTGGGGGGGTAGATCTGATTGATTAGTGTGTCCACACAGAGGACTACGGAATGGAAACCGTGAAAGGGAGAAGAGAAGAAAGAAGGGCAACGGAACAGGAAAATAGACAGAGGGGTTACCAGGAAGTCTGAAGAATGGAAGTGGAAATAGCTGAGTGACAGCGACAGAAGCCACTAACCCTGGCTGCCAAGCGTTCGGGACATTCTGAAGACTCAAATACACTAAACAAATAAGTTTTTAAAGTAAACCCACAAGAACAACCTGTATATTCCCAGCAATACAGTTTGTAAACATTTGCTAACGGGCTTAGTGAAGGACCAACTAGAAGGAGCTGACAGATAATCGTGAACACCATCCATACAGATTCCTGAAGCACTGAGAGTCCTCTGAGTCTTCAATCATAGCAGGTACCTGGGGATGGAAGTTACTTGGGACTTCCCCAACATTCTAGCTCTTTCGGCTACCTGAGAACAAAGAAGCGTCAGTGTGCATGGTAGTCCCAGACAAACCCCTCATGGTTCCCAGAGGAAGTTGGATTCTTCATTGATTGGCTGGTCCAAAGGTTAGCCAGAGGGGTGGAGCCCCAACAATGTCTATGCTTTATGTGACTAGAGAAAGCTTTGGGGACATTTGATACACTTTGCAGCTATGATACTCCAAAAATTGCTAAAAGTCCAGCAAGTAGTCACACTGCAAAAGAAGTGGTCACAGAGAGACTGGGAAAGAACTTGGCTTTTGGAGCTACATTTTACTCATATGTGGGAAACGCACATGATGGCTTCTCCTTCTCACCCCGAGTCAACACGAGGTACTGGATTGACAGGTCTGATTATTGTGTAGGTATCATTCACTCACTCACACACACACACACACACACACACACACACACACACACACACTCACACACACACACACACACACACACACACACACACACACACACACACACACTGCAATAATCATGGGGGGGGAGATACCAGAGTGAGCATTTGTTTTAGGCAATAGTTTGCAAAAGCTGAAGGGGGGGGAACTCAAGAAATCTTAGGACTTTTAAATAGATGTGGACTTAAAATGGACCAGTGGATTTTAAAATAAAGATGACTTTTAAATGGATGGATGGCACTAGATGGATGATGTGTTTGTTGAAACAGGAGGACAGATCTTTAGAACAAAAGACACCACTGAGTTTTGTTTAGTTCCTCCAAAAGTTTTTGTATTAGCTGTTTTTCGGGTTGTGGTTGTTGACGATGAAATGATTGGGTTTTGTGGTTTGCTTATCAGTTTGTTTGTTTAAAGTTAACAAATACCGAGAAACGGCACCTTGAATGAAGAGGGATTTATTTCCGCTCGCAGTTTGAGAAAACAGTTTATCATGGTGGAGAAGGCATGCTCGGGTATTTGGTGGCAGGAATGTGTGGCTGGGCATTCTTGGATCTCCACAGATGAGGAGACAGAGAGAGACCAGTGCACTCATCTGGCTTTCATGTCTTCCTCTTTTATCCAGATTCACTCCCAAGCCCATGGAATGCTGCATCTCACCTTCAAGGTGATCCTCGTGTATCAACTCTAGAAGAGTCCTTGTTCACTCTGTGTCCAGAAGCATGTCTCCCAGGTGATCCAGTCAACAGTGAAGATTAACTTGTTTCACAAGATGGGGGCTCTAACCATTAGGCCATGGAGCCATCCATTCTCCACGGTTTTCTAGAGTAGTGAACTAATCATGAGATAGATTTGTTTTAGAATGTTTGAAACTAGAGCAGTAACAGACCTTAGGCAAACCTCAGTCTCTCCCCTAGCTCCCGGTTCCTCCCTGTGGCCTCGGGCTCTAGGTAGAAAGCTGGGGCAGACACCTGCCTGAATTCGAGTTCTGGCTCCCTTTCCATATGCCTTCTCAGACTTCTACCTTGGCTTCCCCCCTGCTAAACACACAGAATTTGCATGTTGCTATTCTCCATCTGTACTACTGGGGAACCTAGCTCCAGATGTTGAGGCTGCAAATGCAGAAACATCTGCACATTTAAAACCACAAAAATTCCAACAGGCTCATCCCAGACACAAGGTACCTCCTAGGGTTCTGTGGCCTCTCCTTGGAGGAAGATCTAAGGTACAAAACCATTGTCCAACTCCATTATTTAGGCTTACTTAATAACTCTTCTTAGTGAAGAAAAGCTCTTTACTAAAACCTCTTGATTTTTTTTATTAGCAAGAAAATCCGGGAGGTTTCCTTCCTCAATATTTTCTTCTTAAAAAAAAAAAAAAAGATTTATTTATTATGTATACAGTGTTCTGCCTGCAGGACAGAAGAGGGCACCAGATCTCACTATAGATGGCTGTGAGCCACCATGTGGTTGCTAGGAATTGAACTCAGGACCTCTGGAAGAGCAGCCTGTGCTCTCAACCTCTGAGTCATCTCTGCAGCACCCTGTTTTCACTGAACACAGTTCAAATAGCCATTAGGGGAAAGCTGCATTTCTCAGCTCCCTTGCTTTCAACCACTCACCTCTATTAATGATAGTGTGAGCCACCTCCACGTGCTTTATGAGTTCCGACACGTGTTACAGCCTCACATCAGAGACAATTTCCCCCAAGCCACACAGCTGGGAAGAAAAACAGGCAGAGATGTGCGTCTGACTCTTACTCCAAACCCATGCTCTTAACTGCTTCCCTCGACTTAAGCCAGGAACCACATCTCATGCACTGAAGGCTAAAACATAAGTCCATGGGGATTTGGGGGAAGCCAGAAGAAAGAGAAGGTCATCTTCGAGGCAACTTCCCAACAGTGTCTATGTGGTTAAAGGATCCCAGGTCCTTTGCTACAGTCCATTCTGTCTCTCGTCTAATCAACACAGAACACCTCTTGTGTTAGGCTCAGTTTTTTAAGCAGTGGATAAAACAGAAAAACAAAACAAAACAAAACAAAACAAAACAAAACAAAACAAAAAACCCTTTATCTTCAGACCCGACATTCAGGGATGCAGGAAGGAGCATGGACTAGAAGAAGGCAATTCCTATAGTTTTCAAAACTATGTTAAGCAATACCAACCACTATAAGTGATGGGGGGCAAAGGATATGATTATATGACTGTCAAATGTAGACTCCCTGGAAAGGTGACTTTTGAGCCAACTTGAAGGAACAGGCTTGTTTTTTCACCACGGTATATAGCCGTCTTGAGGAAGAGTGGTCCAAGTGGAGAGAAGAGATGACTCAAAGTCCGAGAAGTACATCCAAGGTACAGCACTGAGCCTAGGATGAGCAGAAATGACAGTGGTAAGGATTAGCAGATAGTTACAATAACCAGAAGGCTAGACGTTAGGGGCTGTGTACATAGGATCAGTCCTATCTATGGTGGATTTCCCAATACCTGCTAGGACCTCAGAGTCTTTCATACCATGGTTTTCAGGGGTCAAAAGAAAGAAAAAAAAACAAAGGTAATGTAATCAATGTGACAGTTCATCAAGATATTCCCGTGCCCATCACAATACCTGCACTCAACTCAGTTTTCAAGGAAGTAGTGATTAGGAGCTAGAAAGGGTGAAAATCCCAGTGTCTCATACCATCTGCAGCTGCAGCTTCTGCATGTTTCTTTCTCTGCAGAAACTAAGTCTCTTGTGTTTTCCTGTCTATTCCAGGATGCATCAACCCCAGATGTCTCGGATGCTGACCTTCAGGGAGACCTTGGGGATTCTACAGTTCCTGAGACCCATCCTCTCCCTGTAGCCCTGGCTGGGGATTTGTATTCCTTTCATCTGAACTCTGGTATTGTCCTGGTACCCCGGATCCTCTAGGATTTGGATGCTTCCACATTGTTCAGTGTGACTCTATGCCCCTTGCCACATTCCTTAAGAATTCCTTAACCTGTCCATCGACAGGAATCAGTTATTCTCTAAGACTTGGAGTCCATCTTCAGGTACCCAAGGTGGAGCTGAGACAAATGGCTAGACCAGGGAGTCCTAGTGTGGTTGGTACATTGACCTGATATGCGATATATTATCTCTACTTCTCACAGATAATGCTTCAAATATCCTTACAGAAGCTAATGTGTAGATTTTTTTCTTTTTTAATACCAAAATTCACACATGCTTATTTTTAAAATTCAGGTAGTTCTGAATCTTTTAATATTTTTAAAATTTACTTAGTTACTTTTATTACATATAGTATTCTGTCTGCACATTTGCCTGAATACCAGAAGAGGGCACCAGATCTCATGATAGAGGTTGTGAGCCACCATGTGGTTACTGGGAGTTGAACTCAGGACCTCTGGAAGAGCAGTCAGTGCTCCTAACCTCTGAGTCATCTCTCCAGGTCCTAATAATGAATCTTATAATTAGGAGATAGAAACTCCCTCATTTTCCTCTTCTCTCAGCCCACTCTTTCCGTTGGACAGCAGGTCCCCACTCTTATAGTTTTTCTCTTTTTTTTTTCTTTTTTAGATTATAATACAATTACAGCATTTCTTCCTTCCCTTTCCTCCCTCCAAACCTCATATATACCCCTTTCCACTCTCCTTCATATTCAGTCTGTTCTTTCACTACTTATATTGCTATGAATAATTGTAAGTGTATATACATTTCTATTATTCCTAAATACAACCTGTCCAGTTAACAGTTATTTTCCCTATGAATATGCAAATTCATATAACTTTCACTATGTACACTGCTCTGTAATTTGCTTTTGTTTTGAAATTGAACAGTATAACACAGACCCATATTATGGGAACACTGACACATACAACCATCTCACTGTTTCTTGACAACTAATTGATATGATTATATGAACTGGTTCTGTTCCTAATTAATCACCATCCCATTGATGAGTAAGTATTAGACAGGGTCTTCTCCATTTTTAAGCCATTACAATCTTGTAATTAGCATTCAGACACATGCATCTTTGAATATAAATGTAACTAAACAGAATAAATTCCAAGGTGTGAACTTCCAAGATAGCCACTGTTAAACTGCCCTCGCAAACCTCAACTCACCTATCTATGATTTATTGGTGAGCAAAGAAGTTCGTTTTGTGAATCTTTTCACAGATTATGTTGTCCAAGAGAAGGAGACAGAATCACCACTAGGGGTTAATGTCATTAATCAATTCACAGCTGAAGCAGATCAAGTCTTGACCAGGTGATGAGCAAATCCATAGCTAACTCAAGACCAGAAAGTGATCCCAGCAGCATACAAGCTTCTATTGTGTCTAGTGACTTCAGGACAGCTCCTCTTTAAGAATGACAATTTAGGTGGGGAAAGGGAGACCTTATGGTGTAAAAGAGCTTTGCCGGGTTACTTGGCTTGACTGTATGTAAATCTCAGTGGCCTGAGTACAGGATACCAGTATCATCTGCATCTTTCACTCTTTGTAGCAAGAAAAGAGGAGCTTTCCCCTTCCTGTGTGCTGTAGAGCTGACATAGTGCCCGTGGATCCTGTTTGTTTAGGCAAACACTGACTTTGCTACATGCCTGTGAGGAAACATAGCTAATACATGAAACACACAGCCACAGTCAGTTGCTTTGAGAGTTGAACATCTGAGAAAAAGTCAACTCTTTCTTATATTTTTGGACTTTTGTAAAGAAATTTCATGTGGAACAAAGTTAGGATGCCAGACTTTACTATTAATATCTTAGCAAAAACTGGAAGAAAGATCTTAGATAAATTCAGAATGTGAATGGTCATTCCAGAATCTACCACCAGAGGGCAGTAATGCAAAATCCTGTCAGTCTCACAATGCATCTGACTTTTTTTAAATTATTGAAATGCTCCTCCTTGGATAAAATGCCCTCCCCTTCTTTACTTAAGCAAAACTTTGACTACAAACATGTAACATTAGAAATGACTAGAAGCATAAAGTATGTTATATACAATCATGATATAGATGCATATTTCCAATTAGTGTATGTAAATATTTCCTTATTAAAAATAACCGTATGTAAGCCAGGCCTTGTGGTGCACGCCATTAATGCTAGCATTCAGAATACTGTAGCCTGTAGCAGGCAGATCTCTGTGAGTTCAAACACTTCCTGGCCTACATAGTGAGTTCCAGGACAGTCAGGGCTAAGAGACCCTGTCGCAAAAAAAGAAAATGTGTGTGTGTTTGTGTGTGTGTGTGTGTGTGTGTGTGTGTGTGTGTGTGTGTGTGTGTGTGTGTGTTAAATAGATATAAATATAAAAATAGAAAGGAATCATATACCTTCATCTCTTGAGCTCACTTCTCTTGATTTTCAGGTTCTCACTGTTTTATCACCCCGTTGGGTTTGGCTTTTAACAAACTCCAGGTAGGCGATACTGCAAATGGTCTCTGGAAAAGGTCTGGCTTTCAACCCCAGCTTTTCTTTTCTTTTTTTAAACATTCTTTTTATTTATTCTTTGTGTCTTTCGCATCATGCATTTTGATCCCCTTCGTTTCCTGTTTCTGCATTTCTGCCCTCTGCCTTCATAGCTCCCCACTCCACAGACAAAATTTAAGAGAAAAAAGAAAAGAAGGAGGTGAAAAACTCATCTTGGAAGCTGTAGTGTAACACAATGAGTCACACAGTAAACCCTTTTATCTATATATCTTTATTTGCAAGTGTTCATTGCAGAGAGTCATTGGTCTGGTTTGAAGCCTGTGGTTTCAGCTACATGGATGCTGGTCCCTCGCTGGGACTCTCCTGGTTTTTCTGCTGTTGTCCTGTATTGTGGAGATCCTGCAGCTTTGGGTCTGCAGGACCTGTCCCTTCGAGTGCTCCAGCAGATCACAGATGGGGTGGATGTTGGGGTGGGCCAACCCATAACCCTGGTCCTGAGCCTGGGTAGTTGCAGGTAGTTGGTCAGCCTGCCAGCTTTCCCTTGTCCGCACTACCAAGGTGAGCTCTCCTGCATTGCCTTGGTGAGTTCACTGTACAGTGATGAGCAAGGGGGTCCAACCCCAGCTTTTCTACATGATAGTTTCATGACCTTCAGAAAGCCCAAGTTCCCTTGAGTGAAGAATGGAAGTGCTCAGAGCTTGCAGGACCTGTGTGTAAGGTGTGTGAGGATGCAATTATTAAGCCCCAAACACATGGGTGACTAACTCAAGGCTGCCATTAAAGGGATTACATGGAAGATTCACATTCACTAAGATGCTACAAAGAACTGCCACTATTCCTGTATTACAGACATAGAAACTGTTAACTTTGTCAAAGGTCACATACAGAGCAAGTGAGTAACAGAAAGGCATGTAAAACCCATGATATTTTTACTTTTCACACTGCCTTCCCGTGGAAGTCAGATGGAAGTTATTATGTAAACTTTGTGTATCTAATATTGACGAACATGGTAGGTGCCTGTAATGGTTAATACTGGTTTTCAACCTGACAGTCTCTAAAATAACACCCATAAGACACTTCTGTGTGGGATTCTTTAAGAGAATTTTCTTGATTATGTTAACTGAAGTGAGTTACACTATATGTAAGAGAGTCCCAAGGAAAATACTTTCTGCTTTTTGCCTGCTTGCAGTGTATCTTGTTTAGCTACTCTATCGCTACTTCTGTTACCAGCCTTCCCTCAGCTTCTTCAGACTCCAACATGGACTGAAGACTCATGACCTTCCAGGAAGGACCAGGTGAGGACTGCCGAGACACCCACTTTTGTGAACCCAACAACCCCCTGGGTCTCAGTTTCTCCAGTGTGAAGACAGCAGTGTTGGACTACCCTGTCAGTATTGAGCAAGCCAACCTAATCAACCTGCAGCTAATACACTTTCCTTCTACTGGGTCTGCTCCTCCAGAGAACCCTGACTGCTTCAGTTCCCAGCTCCCACGAGCTGCATGGCGAAACTGATGAATATGCATGCAAAGCAGTTTCTGGGGGGGGGGGATGAAATGCAATTTGCTCTGAAAGATCAAAAGAACTTCACAAAGCAAAGAATTGTTACCATCATTATTACTGTCAAGCCCACTATGATTAGATGCAGCAGAGGTTTGCTGGATTGCACGGTAGTGATACACACAGGCTGTAATCCAGTCCAAAAAATAAATAAATAAATAAAAAGATAAACTTCAAAGAAACAGAAAGAAAAAGTAACCAAGCTGAGGAGCAACAGGCACCTCACAGTGTCTGAGCTGGGACCAGGACCGAAGAAGGGCCCTGAGACACGTTCACAGGTGTGCTGGTCCCTGAGACACACTCACAGAAGGAAGTCACACATGGGTGAAGAAGGGCTGGTGGTGAGTGACAGGGCAGCAAGAACCGACTCTGCTACTAAGGGAACATTTAGAAGGGAAACGCCAAGCCTAGAAAGCACCCTGGGAAGACTGAAGCCCAAGTGGTGTTAGCCCTGGAACCAAAGAGAATGAGGATTTCTGTTTGCTTCCAAGTCTTGCCGCCATCCTTGTGCTGGCCCCCGCCACACCCCCCTATAATCAGGAACTGTGTCTCCAGTACCCATAGCCGCCTCAGTAACTCTCCACAGCCTGAAAACGAAAAGGCTCCCCACTTCCCTCCACCAGCACAGGAAGAGGCCTTGCCAGCGCCTGTCCTAAAGCATCAGCGTCAAAGGCTTCATTCAGGACGGCAGCAGCACTCCAGAGCCCTAGGCCTGGTGTTTTCTTGTTACACAGGCAGTGGGAAGCAGAGGCCTGCTGCCGCTCTCCAGCAGGCCAGACAGAAGCTAATTACAGCAACCTGAACCTGCCGTGACTAACATGCTTATTTAATTTCAACTGTTTGTTTGTTGACCTACAGAAATCAAATATAGCGGCCTCATGGGCCAGACCTCTACTGGGGCCCTGGGAGTCATGTCTGTGTGCAGAGCAATTACGCAGGCCTGAGACTAGGCAGGGGTTGGGTTGCGTGGCAATACCTGGAACGGAATCCACTTGGAAAGATGTCAATTCTGTGGGGAATGTGGTTCAACTTGGGCATGACATGAAAGGTAGCAAGCAGGCCACGGGAAGGCTATGGTAGTGAAGGCTCTCTAGCGCGGTTAATTTGTGGTAATAATGATAACTTCCTTCACCAAGAGCCTACTTTGTTTCAAGTCTGCTCTGCACACTGTCACATCTATTCCACCTGGCTTTGGAGACAAGTGAGTTTCATTTTGGTTTGCTTTGCTTGTTTTGTTTTGTTTTGTTTTCCAATTTCAGGTTAAAAAATTAAAACACCGAACCTCTAGACATTTAAACAAGTGGCCTGTGGTCATGTTGTAATAATAACACAGGTTCAGTATCTCTGACTCAAAAATCCAAGATCTGAAAAGCACCCAAAATCGAAATTTTTCGAGCCCTGACATGATGCTACAACTGGAAAATCCCACACCTGATTTCATGCAATCATGGTAAAAATACAGACACATTTTAGTGTTCTGTAAATTGTTTGGGCTATGCAGACAATGTTTATAGAAAACATAATGGAGTTTTATATTTAGACTTCAGTCTCATCCCTGAAATATTTCATCATGCATGTGAAAATACCCCAGCCACCTGTTTTTAATATGAAATAATTTTGGTCCCAAGTGTTTTGACTGAAGGACACTCAATCAGCATTTGTGGGAAATTCTTCAGGGCACATACCGTAGCTTTTAACTGAGCACCTACTACAGGATCGTTTGGCACTGGGCTAGTTCATGCTAACTCTGTGAGGTAAAGATTATCATTAACTGAAGCTCAGGGATACTAAGTCATTTATCTAGGGATGTGACATGCAATACTTCCGTATTCCTGCGGTCAAGCCTGGAATCACTGTGCAAAGCTCCGAGGACCAGATTTTATGAAATCATACAATGTGAAACCAAGATCCAAATCCAGCCTGTCTGGCTTCAGAACTGACACTTCTCTCCAGCTCCAGTTACTCACTTCTCCAAATGCTACCGTTGTCTAGATGCAGCAAGAGCTTTTGAGGCCACAGACAGCCGAGGAGGCTGCTCTATTCCAAGTGCTTTCCTGAGAAAACCTGGAACCAAGCTAGAAGGAAACAGGCATGAGAGAGTCTGGCTAAGGCTACTCCTGAAGAGCAGGACCGATAGTGCCCAAGGATCCAGTGCCCCAGTGAGAGTCCATCTAAGCACAGGAGCCTGGAGCAGCCTTCGGTTATTATGAATGATGTTAACGACTGCTAATGTTTGCTGAGCATCAGTTTGGCACAAGACACTGTTCAAATCCCTAACACGCCTTCTATGATAGGTTATGTTCCCACTTTATATACAAGATGACTGAGGCTCGGAGAGCATCTAGAAGCCCTGACAAAGGTACTCAAAGAAGGAACAACATCAGACACTGGAGCAGATGGCTCCCTAGAGTCCCCAAACCAGATACTGTCTGCCACAAACATCACAGGGTGAAGGGAACTCACTTAACGTCCAGTTCATTAGGCGTCTTCAACTACAACATGAGCCCATTCATTCTCTTTCTTTATAATAGGTGTGAAATGTAATAAGAGAGCTCCTTTTAAAAAAAGATTAAAGAGCCAGGAGTGGTGACACACACTTTTGATCCCAGCACTCGGGAGGCAGAGGAGGGACGATCTCTGTAAGTCTGTGAGTTTGAGACCAATCTGGTCTACATAGAGATCCTATCTTTAAAAGAAAAAAAATAATGTATAAAGTTTTCTAAGCTGTAAACTAAATAAATAGGCAAACCTTCTTTTTAAAGACACATTTTTTGTTGTTTATTATAATCAATGTAACCCACAAAAATGTAAAATGGAACTATGATTTTTTTTTATACACACACACAGGAATACACAAATACACACACATACCTATCACCCACCTATCAATAAAAGAAGATTCTCCCTGTGCAGGTATGTTTCCTGAATGAATGAAACTCCAAGGTACGCACTGTGCATTCTGACTCCTCCGTTCCCTACAAGCTGCCTTTGCCCCCACAATATTGTGGAGCTCCTAAAGAAATCCCCACAAGATTTCTCAGCACTAGAAACAGATCTTGCTGACTCGTCAGACATTTCCTCTGTCATTACTCATGAGTTACAGGGTAATTTAGAAGTGGTACCAAGGGTCTTCATCACCAGAGAGAAATGGGTCTTCATCTTCATCTTCCTGTCAGCAACCTCATCCACAATAGACAAAAAAAGTTCACGTGGATCCAACAGCTTCCAGCGAAACTCGGGAAACACATTTAACCCACATTTGTTTAGACTGGCGTTACAATTCCAAGAGAAAACAAATGCTAGAAATATTTCTTCTCAAACACTCACTTCTGAAAGCATCTACGTACCTAGCTTCTTGTTATGAATAAAATGAAGGTGGACTAAAGTCCACATATTTAGCTGTTCTGTGTGATGGGTTTATTACTCCATACACTGCTAAGCCCCCAGAGACTGCTGTTTAATTAAATGCAGAGAAGTATTCATGGATAGATTTCTAATTTACCGTTTCTATGCCAAGAGTCTCAGAGGTCTCATTTCCGTTTAGAAAATTCTACTGCCACAAAAAGAGGGACTAATGAAATTAAATGGCTTCTATCTTCTATAAGACTGAAACCTACTCCTACATGAACTCTGGGTTTGGGGAACAGGTCAAAAGTGCACCCTGTCTACAGGGAAAACCTCTTCCTCCACAGCCCTGGACACACACACACACACACACACACACACACACACACACACACACACACACACACACACTTTAATTTTAAAATTCCATACAGAGATATTTCGGGGCTGTTGGAACTGCAGTGCTCAAGCCTCTTTGGACCACATGTCTTCACCCTCTTTGCAGAGTCTCCTAGAGATACACAAGATCTGAGTTCAGATCTGGAAAAAGCATCCAGTCCCCCCATGGAGGCCTGTGACAACACTGTCAGATCCCGGAGACAATTTAAACTTCTGGTCCTCCTGCAAGCTTTCTCCAAAAGAGTATCTAGCTTTAGGGATTCAGTGTTGAACAACTTAGAACATGAGATCAGGCCCCCATCTTGCTGCTCCATCCTGGTCCCAAAACAGCCTCTCTCTTAGTTTGAGGGTCTAAAGTCTTGGGTATTTTGTTATTTGTTTTTGTTTGTTTTGAGGAGTTTTTGTTTTGTTTTGAAACAGGGTCTTACTACGTAACCCTGGCTGGCCTGTGACTTCCTAAGTAGACCAGATTGGTCCCAAAGTCATAGAGATCCTCCTGCCTCTGCCTCCTGAGCATCAATATACTCTTCTCAAAGGCTTAGTTTTTAAAAAGACATCTGAAAACAATCAAATTAGTTCATCAAGCATTCTGTCAACCATAGTGCTGTGTGTAATCAGCCAGCCTGCCTACAAACGTCTAATTATCATTTCAAATTATCATCTTTGACATTTTCCAATCCTGCTGCCTCACCAAGTGGCCTCAGAATCACATGGCTTCTGTTCTTGGGGCCATCTGCTACCCACTGTCTTTCCTCAGATGAGAAGTTTATCACATCTTGCCTGATCTGCCATCATCCCCCCAGAAAGATGTTCTCCCCAACACACGGAGAGCTGTGAACACTGCCACGAGGCTTACCCTGAAAGACAGACTCTACCACTCAGAAGACTGAAGAAACCGGTGACTGCCCCAAACTCCCCTTGATCTTCCATAGAATCCCAAGCACCAAAGTGGCCACCATCTGCTTCTCCAAATTCATCCTCCTCCAATGCACTCAGACACCTCCCTGTGGGTTGCAGCATCCCAGCCTGAGTCCAGAGTTGCCAATCACCTTCCTGACTCTGCTGTCTGGATCCTCCTGTTCAGATGCTACCTCCTTCTGAATGTGATCCTGACGCCAGCCTAACCATCCCTTCCAGCAAACATACCTGTAGAGCTGACTCCTTATGACACCTTCTCCAAGATGCCACCTCTTGCCTGGTCATGGACTAACTATGAATTTGCTCTAAGTACAAGCATCTTACTGGAAAACATTCAAATGTACATTCTTATAGCATTTAGGACAATGTCCTAATGAATTCATACATGCTCAGGGCATATTAGTGAGTGTAGCCATGTGGATAAACAGACATATTTGTTCTGCTTTTGATAAAATTTGGGAAATTTTTAAATTCTCATATTTGTTAAGAAAAGATTAAGACAAGTATGGTAAGTGGTTTAATAATTCCTGATAATATTCCAAATAAAATCCTTCATCAACTGAGCCACCTTGTCTGTAAATGATCCAGAACCAGTAGATTTGGCATTTCTAATGTCTAACAGTGTCAGTGTCGGTGTGGTTGTTTAACATAGCCCACCCTTCTGAAGCCATCTTGGGAGTCTCCATTTCCAATCCTTTGTCCTTTTCCTCCACGGTGTTTCTTTATAGGCCTTCATTTTTTCCCTTTTAAATGCAAGTTGGTACTGAATTTTTGGCACTTATAAATCCATCACTTTAAAAAGAGAGGACAAAAGTAATAAGCAGGTCCAGATTTGTGTTCAGTGCCCAAAAAAAAATATGCAGTTTCTCCACTTTAATCTGATCCAGCCAAATGGCCAGTCCAATGTGCAACATATGTCCAGCCAACTGGTTGGAGTCCATGCATTTCGTTCCTTCTGTAGATTAATGAGATTATGGCATTGTTAAAAAGAAGCAGAAAAATGCTAATTTGACATCTACTATGATATACTTTACAGTTTGGGGGCTTTCTGCATTTTAAGACATTTTTAATTACTTTGTTATGCTGTGCCAATGAGAACCATATGCCCATTCTTGTCCCTCTACGGCTGTCTTCACAGTCACCTGCGCATTCCCAGGCTATGCAGATGACAGAGACCTTGCTTACCGGAGCCTCTGCTAGAAGAAGAAGAAAGCAGCCTTTTCCTTTATCTTGTTGAAGCTGTTTCTGAAGCAAAGACAAGTCACCAATGTGTTGGGAGCTGAAAGATGGGCCGACCACAAAAAGACTACTTTAAAATAGTAACCGTTTGACTTCTTTTAAAAAGATATCCACATAGCAATACTCACAACCACTATCTTCCTCTGTGACTAAGGAAAACACTGGAGTGTTCCCCACACCGTGTACATTATCTACATTTCAAATATGCTTAGTGGTTCTGCAATTTGCGCTAGGCTGTGTGCTACTGCACTGCCCTGAAGGGTGTTGGGGATGATTGATGTGACATGTGCTAACACGCAGGATATTATTCTCTCCTTTGCAAATGCTCTGAGCAACCCCTAAACTTAGCACGGCAGAGCTGCGTCTTCCTGCTTTGATCCCGCCGAGAGCCTAGTCTCATCGTCATCTGTTTTGTGGTGGTAGGTTTACCGATGCTCCGGATAAAGGGCAACATGACTTATCCTTCCCAAGCTTTCCCTAAGCATCTGTCTGGAACTGACAGCTAGACTCTGAAAAAGTAAAAATAAACTGGGAACATGGCCCAGTCAATGAAGAGCTGGCCCTGTGAGTATAAGGTCCTGAGTTAGGATCTCTGCGGCACCCATGTCAGAGTCATACATCTGCAATCCTAGCACGAGGACAGGGAGACAGGCTGTGCACCAAAGCTCATTGGCCAATCAGTCTAGACCAATCAATGAGCTTCACTGTCAGTGAGAGACTAAGGTGGAGGGCAGTTGAGGAAGGACACCTGATGTCAACCTCTGGCCAAACAGACATGTTCATATAATGCACTACTGTACAAACCCACAGGAAAGAAGGGAAAGGAGGGAGGAAGAAAAGAACTAAGGAAGGAAGGAAGGAAGGAAGGAAGGAAAAAGGAGGAAGGAAGAAAGAAAAAAGGAGAAAGGAAAGAAAGAAGACTACTCGTGCTAAATAAAAAATGGTAGTAGCTTGACACTATGAGGCACCTACTGTATGTAGTAGGCCAGCCATCATTCTAAGCACATTGCCAAATGAACTCACTTAACCCCTCCTCTGTGAGACTGATCCTATTACTGGCATCTCTTACAGAGAATGTGGAAGTACAGAAATGTTAAGCAGCCTGCTCAATGTCACCTTTTGATTTAACCTAGAGAAACTCCTACTCAACCTTTGGGTTTCAGGTAACATCACTTGCTCTGAGGAGCCTCCCTGATTATTTCTAGTGTGCTCCCAGGAACCAAGTGCTTACTCTCAGGGAGCAATTATAACCTTACTTCTTAACATAGTGCTGAGAACCAATCCTGGTGCGGTGTGTGTTTGTTTCACAGTTCATCACTGTGCTGCAAGTGTCTCCTGGGCACATGTGTACTTTCCAATGAGTATTGACAGCAGTCTGTTACATCTTTCTTACCTCTCCTATTTCACTTGCCAGCTAGATAGTAAGTTCCATGAGGACAAGGCTTCCGTGCCTTGTGGTCATTGCACCCATTTTAGTATCTAGCACATATATTGAACTGAGTAAACATGGATGAGCCTCTCTGCACCTCAGTTACCCCTTCTACAAAACTGAGGAAACAATATTCATATTGAGAAGTGCATGTGTGCGTGCGCTCGAGAGAGAGTGTGTACTAAATGAGATAGCATTACAGAGCACCTGACACGAGACAGAAATCAATGAACAGAACTGTGCTCTGAGTTTCAACTTGTGCTTTTGACCACCCTGTAAATTCTAAGGAAGACTTGCATTCCTCGAATTGTCTACACCTCACTGTAGAAATGCTATTGTCTCCTTAGAGTACTTCAGGTAAATATGTGTTTCCTGGCCTTTGTTAGTCAAATCAGTCGATCACTGTGTCTTAATCCTTAATCTTAGGCTAGATACTCAAATACACAATTCACACATCTCTTGGTATCCAAAATAATAAAATCTAGCTGAATGTAGTGGCACATTCCCTGTAATCCCTGTATTTGGGAGGCAGAGGTAGGAGGATTATCTCAAGTATGAGGTCAGTCTGGTCCTTTTAGTGAGTTCTGAACCAACCAGGGCTTCACAGTGAAACTCTGTCTCAAAATAAATAAATAAAATCTTGTATACAACACCATAGTCATTTTCAATAATTGTTTATTCATAGTCCTCTCTCCCCTACTCCCTCCCCATTCTCTCTCTCTCTCTCTCTCTCTCTCTCTCTTCTCTCTCTCTCTCACACACACACACACACACACACACACACACACACACACACACACACACGCAGAGGGGGGCGGGGAGGGGAGCCAGAGCCAGAGGGTCTCTGGGAAACACAAAAACATTTTTAAAGGACAAAGTGTTAGTCAGCTAATCTATTCAGCCACTGAGGGATACCTGGTGCCAGCCAGAAGCTGAAACAGAGACAAAGACAGATGAGACACGAGATGTGTCCTTGGGGAAGTCCCCATCTATTGATAGGACTGGGCACAAGAACAATCATTCCACAAGTGGAACAGAGAAAAACTCGGGGTAGTACCACAGCCTTCCAGAAGAGGGAGTTAGAGAACAACCTAGTCAGAAATGGCTTTTGCTGGCAAGCTCTTTCCAAGGAGTCTGCTTCACTGCTCTCACTCTGTCCTCTGGGAAGACGAGGAATAGATAGTTCATCAGCTTCTTTTTCATAATCACTGCTTCAATACACCATAAAGGCCACCTCTACTGGACAAAGAAGTCACTGAGGACATGGTTCTCATCTGAATATCTTGCTGTCACCAAAGTCTATAAGGCAGGGCTTGGAACCTATCCAGCTTTGCTGACAGGATTCCTAACACTGGTCATTCTACTTCACTCTTCCCGGTGGTTGGTTGTGTGAATGCAACACTGTATTTGCTTCCTCCACAGGCTACTTTAAATGCTGACTTGGCCTTTGCCTCTCATGATACTTTGTTTTGTATCTTGAAAAACAAGACCCAAATAAAAGTGCAAAGAGAAGAAGCACAAGTTAATTAAGCGCAACAAAGTGTCCGAACCCAAGCAGCACTCCTCTTTCTGCTCCAAGCATGGCTTCTGAGGACAGCACATGGAGCAGTCTGTTGCCAAAGTCAGCCTTATAAACAGGTGGCATGGCCATCAACTAACAGCTGTAAGCCTCACGCTCACAAGGCTTCTTTGACCAACACCCTCTCCCATGGGCCAGCTTTGGACACCACAGCCTCCGAAGATAAAGAACATCACTATTCTTCCATTCACCCAAAACAAGATTTCTGAAAACCATTAAATGCAACGCAGGCTACTCTAGACACTGAGGGACACAGATCTGGTGAAATATGAGTCTTGGAACAAGTGAGTTGTTCAACAAATGTAAGTCTTGGAACAAGCGAGTACTTGGGAGCCCATGGATGGGAGCCCAAAGGCACTGTTCCCTGAAAGCATATTGATTTGCTAGGGCCACCACAACAAAGTTCCATAAACTGAGTGGCTTCAACAACCGAGCAGCATTTTCTCATCGTCCTGGAGTCTTAGTTTCATAAGGATGTTCCTCCATGTGCATCTTTGTCCTAGTCCCTTCCGACAAGAACAAAAAGCATAGTGGATCGGGGCTCACCTTGTTTGACCTTTAGTTATTTCCATAGAGACCCTCTTTCTAAATACAGCCATATTTTAAGACGGTAGGGGGTAAGATTTCAACATATGAGCTTGGGGAGGACAAAGTTCAGCTCAGAACAAGCAGTGGGAGGAAATGTGAAGGGAGGGAAGGAGGGACTCCATCAGGAATCCACCCAAGTAGGCAACCAAGTGGGCTTGACCAGAAAAGGCTGGGAATGGTGGCAATGAAGAACTGCAGCCACCACCTCCCTGCTGACGGCTTTCAATCTTAACTGTGCGGCCATGACCTCCCTTTCACTTTCCACTTTCCAGTCCCAGTAGCCTGCTGGACACATGCCACTTGGAGAACCTGCCAACACCTTACACAAACAGGAAAATACAAGCTGGACTCATGTCTTATTTCTATTATTGCTATCACCAACCTTCCAGGAATTTGCAATCCTCCCCCCAGTCCCATGATCTAAAATATCACCAAGGCCCTTTGCTCTGAATTTCTCATGTGTCCGGCATCCATTCCCCCTTTCTCGGGTGGAACCCCATCACATCTCCTTCAGCTGTTATTAAGGGGACCACTGAAGATATCCCTCAACAGGTCAACTGCTGCCTTTTCTTTCTGTTTCATCTTCCTAAGCATCACTCTTTTTTTTTTTAAAGATTTTATTTATTTATTTATTATGTATGTAGTCTTTTGCCTGCATGCCAGCATAGGGCACCAGATCGCATAATGGATGGTTGTGAGCCACCATGTGGTTGCCGGGAATTGAACTCAGGACCTCTGGAAGAATAGGCAGTGCTCTTAACTGCTGAGCCATCTCTCCAGCCCCCGTAAGCATCACTCTTATCAACCTACCTCTGCTCTGAAACTTTCCAGGGCTCTCCACTGTGACAAGAAAACGGCTGGACTCTGCAGCCTAACTTTCTAAGCCTTCCACAGTCAGGCCTTCATGTCTGACAATCCACTCTTCCTCTAAACATCCTGAGGAAACATGGAAACAAATGAATGGATGCCCTGACCACACTCTCCACCCTACAAAATGACACACAAGTCAGCCTATTTCCTGCCACCTTGTCAACACAGAAGGATGCTCCGTTGCCTATCATCTCCTCCTCCTCTCTAGCTCTAGCCCATTTCCCACTTCTGGCATCAATGGCCCCATCCATTTCTGACATTTCCTGATTGTTGGGAATATCTTTATTACTATTATTAATTTTTAAATTTCATTTTACTTCCCAACCAAAGCTTTCCCCTCCCCAGCCCATCCCCCATCCACTCCTCCCAACAGGTAAGGGCTCCCACGGGGAGTCCACAAAGTCTGGCACACTAAGTTGGGGCAGGACCAAGCCCTTCCCCTTTGCATTAAAGCTGAGCATGGCATCCCCTCATAGGTTATGGGCTTCAACAAGCTAATTCATGCACCAGGAATAGATCCCGGTCCTACTGCCAGGGGCCCCTCAGAACAAGCTTCACAACTGTCTCTCACATATGGCCTAGTTCGGTTGTTGGGAATATCTTATATCTACTTCTCTCACCAGCACTAAACTAGTTAGGAACTAAGTAAAATATATTTTTGTTTATTTTCACTATTTATCCTATATGTTATCTGATTCTACATGCATATGTGTGAGAATACTTACTCCGCTAATTCCATGAGAGCAAATATTCTATAGTCTTCATGGTACATAATACAGCCCCAAACTGTATTATGAGTGCTTGTCACATGCCAGGGCACTGTGATATTTATTTCCCAGCATTATCTTAATTAAAACAGCAGCCTGATAAGGTAGGTGCAATCATTATCCTCACCTTACAGATGTGGACATTGAAGGTTAAAATGGTTAAATAATTTGCCTGAATTTAACCTAACTAGTAAGTGGTAGAGCTGGGGACCTGTACATCTCTGTTAATAGCGCCTTTACAGAGGAAACATTAAGCATATGCTCACAAATTAATTAAGGCTGTGCTTGCTACCCAAATGAGCAGAATGTGTGGCCCCCAAAGATTTCCATATCCTAATCCTAAGAACCTGTAGATACATTAGATTAAATTGCAACCAGGCGGTAGGGATGCAAATGAGTCTAGGTTTGCTAATCAGGGCATCTTAAAATAGGGAATTGATCCAAAGCTACCTGGATGGGCTCAATGTGATCATAGGGGTCCTTAAAAGAAGATGCAGGGAGCAGAAATAGCTATCAGGATGAAGCAACGTACGGATTTGAGATGTCATTGCTGATTCTCAAGAGGGAGGAAGGTGTGAACTGGAAACCCTAGAAGACTGAGAAATGGGTTTACCCCCACAACCTCACCCAATAAGACAGGTTGTGTCAGATTTCTAACCTACGGAAGGTAAGATTGGATTATATTAAGCCACCAAACTTCAGTCTTTTACAAAGGCAGCTAACTCAGGGTACAGATCCCCAGCCAGATCTAAACTCGCCTGAGAGCCAGCATTGGCTTCCCAGTGAAAACTGAGCATATTGTTCTATTTGGAACCTGAATAGCTGCCCCTACCTCCACACCAGCAGAGAGTACACCACGCCCTGTATAACCAGTTTTCTGGGCTTCACCTTTCCCATCCTGTCCCTACAACTATTCGGAAAATGACATTACCAAGAATGTCATGAAACTCTTGAGTGAGAGTCACACGTTAATGACAAAATTTTCTCAGAAAAGAGATTGTTATGACAATCAAAACATGTGTAGTATCCTTTTAAAGTATCATTACTTGTGCTTTTATTCCAAAGCATTCCCCATATATTATCTTAAGCGTGTGTGCATAAGTGGTACTTCTAAGTGCACACCATGCTTTTTGGATTGCAGTTTTTGAGTTGATTCCAAGAATTTTATTCCTAAGACCCCCAAACAGTACCACAGGGGTGAGGCAATGCATTTCTTTTTTGAAATGGAGGGAAACTGCTAGGTCAGTATTGCAATAAGTGATATGGAACAGGCAGGTGACAACTCTCAGCTCCACACCCCTGCTTGCTGAGCCAATACTGACCCAGTGGCTTTGCTTACATCATTTCCAGTGTATTTAAGTATGTGTAAGCTGTAATAGATCGGCGAGGCAGGCTGATGCAGCCATTCACATCCTATTTCCTATTGCTTATCAAACTACTGTGGCTGGATGTAGGTGATCACCAAGACTCCTCTGCCCTTTCATTCTCCAACGAACAGATGACACTTTGCTCTCAGCCAGTGCCGGTTTGTTGTTTAAGTTCCTATGGTCACGAAAACAAGAACAGCTGCCATCCTGCTACTTCCAGGTACTTTACATCTACATAATCATTTACATACAGGTTCCAGCGGTGGTTAAAACATGAACTTTGCAATTAGACAATGGATTCTTACCCTGACTCCACCTCTTGCCCTCAGGTATATAATACACTCATTAACACTTATAGGACTGGACTTTCTCTTGTATGAAATGGCAATTTTGAAAGGCTTTTACTTGTTTTGTGTTTTGCTTTTGCTGGCCTCTGTGCAGCCAAGGATGGCCTTGAACTCTTGACCTCCCGCTGAGACGGATTTTAAGTGGTGCTGAGGACCACACCTTAAGTGTCTCCTTGATAGGAAAGAGTGTCCCAACTGAACTACAAGCCCAGCCCCCGAGTACTTGGTTATAGGCTACAGTGAGGTTTGCGTTCAGACAAGTTCTGGCAACAGTCAAAAGCACACACAAGCACCGCCTCTTTGTGAAATTACGCGCGAGGCCACTGGAGCCTTTCAGAAAAAAAAGAAACAACTTCGCTCAAGGTCACATATTTGACGAAGGACATCGAGTTTGGAGTCAGCTCATTGTATCTGGAAGGCCCTGTACTTTCCACCCTGCCGCGCTATCTCCAGTTCGTCCCCGATTCCTCCGGAGCCACCTGTTCCCATCCTCATCCCACCCACGCGAAGATAAAACAGGACCGACTCCCCAAGAACTCCAGAGAAAACAGGAGAAAAAAAAAAAAAAAAGCGCGCTCCCTGGCTCGCCCTCCTACCCCCCGCCCCCCGGAGGAGGGCGGGAGATGAGCCGGGGTCGGGGAACGATGCTCGATGCACGTCCTCGGCTCCGCTGCACCTGGGCTCCATCGGAGCCGCTCTGCAGCGCGATGCCAACGGCGGACAGGTGCGCTCAGCCCCGCAGGACGCGTGCGCAGAGCCTAGCGAGACGCGCCCGCAGCCCCGCCCTCCGCTGCGGGGTGGAATCCCTCCCAGCTGGGCAGGAAGGCAGTTGTTTTCTTCCTGGTGGAACGTTCCACTTGAAACGGTTCCACGAGGGCTGTTCTCGCCTCCGACTCCGGGAAGAACTGTAATTAACACAGCAACAAACGCCCACGACGCTAACTGGCAACGGGAGTGTAACACGAGCCCGCTGCTCCAACCGAATTGGGCCAATTGCTTTCCCTTCTTTGCCTCCCCATTTGGTCTGTTTTGGTTCCGCACTCATCCAACTGGAGCGTTTCTTAAAACATGTCAGTGGCTGGTGTTTGTGTTTTGAGCTGAACAGTTTCACACCCGTCGCTGGAGATGGTGCTCGGCAGGCTGCTGGGATGGGGACTTGCTTTCTTCGAGCTCGCGAGCGTCAGGTAGAAAAGTTCAGAGAGAGGCTAGAAGGATTCCAGGGAGGAGACTGCGGGGGACCTCGCCACCTCCAATTGTCTGTCTCCTTCCGACCAGGACTAGTAGAACCGGTCTGCCAGCTCTCCAACTGGAGAGGGTGGGGCGTCCCAACGCACCTGGCAGCAACTCTGGGCCTCCCGGACGCTGCACTGGGGCGGTTGAGGAGGGTATGGGGCAGGCTCCCGAGGGAGGGGGGTTCTGCAAACAGCACTCAGGACTGCAGGCGTGCCCTGCAGGAGTTGTGGTGGCCAGGGTTCAGGGACTGTTATGAGGCTTTGATCTTGTGTGTAAGGGTCTGGGTTGTGATGCTTTGATTATATTTAACCTTGCATCTGCCAAGTATGGTCCACTGCCCAGCAGCTTCTTGAGAACTGGTTTCGGACAGGATCCCCAGGCTGGCTATCGACCTCTTTTCCTGGCTTCAGACTCTTTCCTTTAACAAGATTCTTTGATCAGCGACCTCTCCTGTCAGCTTATTTGGTTCAACAGTTGAAAAGCATCTGGAGGTGGGGCGCAGTTCATGGAGTGCTTAGCATGCAAGAAGGCCTGAGTTTGAAGATCTCCACCACAGCATAAACCTGGTGTGGTAGCCTGGCCACTCCCGTAATCCCAACACACCAGACAGAGTTGGAGGCTGGAAGATCCAAAGTTCAAGGTCTCTGGCCATACAGTGATTTTGAAACTAGCCCAGCCTGCATAAGACCCCACCCCACCCACATCAAAAAATAAAATTGTGCAATAGGCCGTTGCTTTTGCTTTTAGAGATACTGCAGCCTTGCTAAATGCCTGCATCTGCCTGATGCTTAGAACTTAGAAGTAGCTCTCTGCTAATTCTAAGCGACAATAGAGAAAGAAAGGGCAGGGCGGGCCTGACAAATATATATATATATATATATATATATATATATATATATATATATATATATGTTTCAGCCTGGAAGCGCTCAGAGGCTAGATGTGGAGCCAAAACCCGAACGAGAAGATTAAATAATCATGAAGTAATAATACAAAAGTTACCCGAAGCAGAAATGATCAGACAAGCCGCTTAAACGGCATGTGCTACATAATTAACCCCTCACTGTTCTGAGCAGCTACACATAGTAGGTGATTACTATTTATCGAATCAACAACAGGATCCTCATAATCTTCCGGGGGGGGGGGGGGGGGGACCAAAAACTCTTTTGCTTTAGACCAAGATACATGCATATGTTCCATATTTAAAGATTTGCCAATAACCAAAAGCCCATTTCATTTGTCTTTTAAATCACAAGTACATGCCCCCATCTGAACACGATGAATATTGGCAGCTCAGAGGCCACCATAGCTACTTCAGGGATTCTGCTGTATGTTCCCAGTCAGACTAACCCCACGAGCCTACTAAGGGCTCCTAGGGCCCTCACAGATCACAGACTTTTTCTTTCTTTTTTTCCTTTTTTCTTTTTTTCCCTCCGAGACAGGGTTTTTCTGTGTAGCTTTGGAGCCTATCCTGGCACTCGCTCTGGAGACCAAGCTGGCCTTGAACTCACAGAGATCCGCCTGCCTCTGCCTCCTGAGTGCTGGGATAAAGACGGGCGCCACTTTATAAAGCTGTTTTGTTCTCATGAGTTATTGATCTGTAAGCCAAACATTTTCAAGCTAGGTTTCACTCGGTGGAATGTAATAGCTTCACTTTATTCTGTCAAGCACTCAGTTTTCCTTAACTAGGCACTTAATCATGTGACTCGTTCAGACTGAGTACCAGAGAGAAGGAAGGGTGGAGATCCCTCATCACTTGGTGATCAAAAAAACTCATTGATTTCAAAAATTCATTTATTTTCCCATCTATTCATTTCCACCTATTCATTTATTTTTTCCCCATTTATTTTGATGGTGAATGTCACCAGAACAAAGGTTTTTTTGTTTTGTTTTTTTCCCTGCTTTGCAACTGCTGTGCCTCAAGATAGACCCTGGAAAACAACAAGTGCTAAGTAAGTATTTTTACTCAATCTGAATTGAATTGGATTGAGTTGGTGCTTATCTCAGCAAAGATTATCACTGTATATCCCACATGGACACAAATCCTGTGTATGTCCAATGCCAATATTGTGCAACAAGCAATCTATTTATGCTTTATCCATACTATTAAAATCAGTACTGTCAGGGTGATGTGGTCAGAGGCAAACAATTGTAAGGAAGAGTTGAGAGTGAGGATGGCATCCAGTAGCAAATGGTGAAGGTGTGATGGGCAGAAACTAGACTGCAAACAAGTACGAAGACCAAACACGGAACTGAGAACCCAGCCTAGTCAGTTGCTAGCTATAAATTAAAAGTTTCTCAATGGCAGGAAGCTCCAGTTCTCCATCCACTGTAATAACCACAGCTCATACTTGCTGTGTGCATACTACAAGCCAGGCACTATCCAGGTGTTCACAGTGACCTGGTTCTCACACTGACTTCAAGGAGGCACTACTGTTGTCTCTACCACACCAATGAAAACCCAAGACACACAGAGCTGCTAGTTAGAGCGCCAGGACTCAGAGAATGCAATACTTATCAGTGGGGACAGGACAGAGGGGTAAAAAAGAAACTCAACATGTGAGTTTGAAAGCGAAAATGATGGAACAGAGGAGCCTCCCGAGGTCTCCTCTGTTCCACTGGACATGATCAGCCAGGGTCCCATCAGCTTGGCCTGTGAGTCACCATCAGGCAATTGCCATTGAACTTCGCCAGGACCCTCTGAGTGTCTGCATGAAGAGAACCAGGACAGAAATGTCAGGAAGCTAATGTCCAAGCCCTGAGTCAATGGAGAATGACAGTCAGTGGAGAATGCTCTACTTCTTCCCACACATCTACAGTCTTTGTGGGGACTTCCGATTGTAGCTGTGGTAACCCTGACACACTCTTTGTTAGCTTTGCTTCCCTCTTTGCCTCATCTGTTTTCCGGAATCACCTTCTAAATAAACTCCGTGTCTTAAGCTTTATTTTTGGGAAACCCAGATCAAATACGGTATAATCAGGATTTAGGAACAAGGCACCCGAGCTAATGATGTTAGGGACCTTGCTTACTGAGGAGAGCTAAACACAACCAGAGGTAAGCAACTTTACAGTGTTTATTGAGGGGCTGAAGCATTCGGCACACACATCACTCTAGTCTCTCTCCCCCTCCCCCATCCATAGTAGCAAACAATAGGAGGGAGTGGTAGAATTGGAAGAAATGGCTGAAATTCCTAAGTCTATTCTCCAGCTTCCCCTTCCCTTCCCATGGGAGCTTTTTCTAACCATGACAAGTGAAACTGCACTGGAGCAGGACATTTCAATCACACTGTGTCCACTCTGTGGGTCCAAAATTCAAGTGCATTCTCTCCCCAGCCCACAGAGATCTCTGGATTCTGGCCAAGCAGAATCCAGCTTCCAACAGAACATCATCACATGCCCAGCTTCCCACATGTGATGTCCTACCCTCTCTCCATCATCAGGAGAACTGAGCAGAGGTCTCAGAGCCTACCATCCTGTGGGTCAAAGGGAGAAGTATGCTAAACCATGTGAGAATTGAAGGTCTGAACAGCACTAGGTTGTTTTGTCTCTTAGACTGAATAGAAATCTCTGAGTTCTTCTTGAGATACAGGAATGGAAGAGTCTACCCAATCCGAAGCATCTGGAGACAAGAAAACCATGATATTTATACACATCCAAACTGAACTTTTCGGTTTTATAAGTTATTCTTGTTTCAAAAGAGCCTATTTGGACATATTATCTAGCAAATAAGATGAGCTGTCAAGTGCTAATGAAAAATCACTAGGGAGAAGCTACAGGCTTTCTTTGTTGGTCACTAAGAGATAAAAGCAAAGCCCAATTTTCTTCTCAAATCTTCAGTAAGAGCCAAGTAGCAAATACCCAAACTGTAGAAGGAGTTGATTCCTGAAGTAGTCCACATGAGAACTTCATCTGGTACATTTATTCAGTACCAGGCATCTTTACACTGAAAGAATTCAAAATCTATTTCAAATGAGAGCCCAGGAAACCAAGATCTGATGAAATTCCTCGTGTAATATCACTGGTAAATTTTACAAACAGCATCATTGGTTTTCAAGAGTCACCAGCATGCGGCCATGGTTCTGGTAGAGCCAGACTCCATAGTCAGGACAAAAAAGGAAAGAGACAGCTTTAATCTTCGGAGATGTTGAGAACCATAAAACTGATAATTAGATTTAGAGCAAAGGACAGTGGGAGTTAGAACCATTGTGATGCAATCACTGATCTGGAGCTGGTTATTCTGGCATAGCCTCGCCACCTATGGCTATCTTTGGCTGATATAAACTAAGAAATAAAGGACCAGTAAGCTACAGTGGAAATGGATAATAATAAAGGAATTTCTTGTTCTTCCCCATGGGCTTTTCTGATCTTTTTTTCAATCATGCGACGAAAAGTATTTGAATGCTATATTAATATTATACCCTATAGAAAATGTACAGGAAAAATAGTACAATCATTAAATAGCATCAGTTAATAATGGACTTTTTTTCTACTTCAAGCAGAATTTCATTTCCCCAAGCAGAAAAATTAATATGCACTTGTAACACTAAACATATTAGATGTTTACTCCAAGAAAATCAAGTTTACAAATTTAGAGATTCCACGTCTTCTAATGTCACAGTTGAGTGCTCGCCATTCCTTCTGGTCTCCTAGCCTCTCAACCTCTTTCCAAGGCTGGAAGAACATGGTCCACTAGGCCCACTTCTCATTGCTAAGCAAACAGTGCCAAGCCATGGGTGGACTCACCCACTCCAGCAGTCTCTATTCATCAGACACATCTTGGAGATGGGTGGTACTGGTAGTAGCAGTGATAGCAGCTGTGGTGGCAGCTGGCACATGGATGCCAGGCATCTCAGCAGTGCAAACTGCAGCATCTGGTGTTCAAAGATAGCATCTTCGCAGCATATTGTGGACACTGGTCTCAGCCTGGAGCTTTCCCCGTGGATTTGTGAGCTGTCCAGTATCTTACAAATAAGTTTTTCAGCTTCTAAAATTTTCTAGGTTTCTTTGAATGATATAATTACTCCTAGGGTTATATTAAGAACTGTAAAATGAATTTCAGCAATTATATCCATTATAATGAAATGACAATGAGGTTTTATCAAATCCCCTTTGGGATAAGGATGCTTGAATGGCGGTCCATTTGCCACCAAGAAAATTAAGAGACAACACCAGGAGTCTACAACCTGTATTTTTTCTGCAGATCTAATTATGGGAAATGGAAGTGACAGCTTCTACTTAGAAGCAATTCCTCATGCTCCATAACATTTTAAAAAGCTTCTTAGGATTTTTTTATTTATTTTGTAATTGGTGAAAAAAAATATCATCATAGAGATAGAGGACTATAAATCCTCCTCAGGGAGTAGAACTAGTTTAAAAAATGCTTCATTTATGCCTGCCTGTCTCTCCATGAGAGAGAGAGAGAGAGAGAGAGAGAGAGAGAGAGAGAGAGAGAGAGAGAGAGAGAGAGAGAGAGAAAGAGAGTGTCCTTCTATAGAGAAGAGGATACTAGATCTCCTGGAGCTAGAGTTTCAGATGGTTGTGAACCATCTGACAGAAGTACTGGGAACCGAACTTGGGTCCTTTGGAAGAGCAGCAAGCACTCTTAACCACTGAGCCATCTAAGGGTAGTATTTCAAGCAGACTATATGAGAGAGGCTGAGTGAAAACTTCAGGAAGGTATGCAGAACAGTACACAATGAGCAAAGGTCGACTTTGTTGGATGTCTTTTTACTAAATGTATTATATTGTAATTCATAAGACCCCTCTAGGAAAAATTGCCAAAATTCTGTCTGGAAACAGTTTTGAAGTAAAGCAATCATCATCGTCATCACCACTACCATCACCATCAATCCAACCAAATGCAGCACTTAACCAGTGCGTTACAGCACGAGGCAGTAGTTAAAACAGAAAGCGCAACAGAGAAATGCCTTTTATTTGAGGTTCAAGGTTCCCAGCAACCATTCCCTAGGTAATGTTTTCAGCATCATGGTGAATTATGATTTAGCATTTTGTAGATAGCTGTCAATGTTTTTAGAGTATTTTTGTCAACTGCAATCAGAAGTTGTTCTCATCGGCCATGTAGACCAGTATCACCTCATTTTAAAGACAAACACAGAAGTGAATAAATTTGCACAGAGAGTGAAGACCAGTTTAAGCCTCTTGTGGATCACTTCCCATTTTCCTAATACATTTTTTAAAAAATAAATTGCCTCATTTTAAAATCCCTCAAAAAACAAATGGCACAGAGTTGCTTACACTTTACACATAAAACCCAAGATTTATGCACAGATGTAAACACACTGCATTTTACAGCAATGGTTGCCTGTTTCATCTTCTTGGAAGTTCTACCTCAACCATGGACTCAGGATCCAAAAAAATAATAAATCATAGAGATGTGGAGAGAGCTCAGGAGATAAATGCTGTCACACAAGCATGAAAAACAGGTGTTTAGTTCCCCATCACTCACATAAATGCCAGTGGGAGTAGAAGCCCTCCCACTACTCCTAAACACTATTATACTACAAATTGTAGTGTTTGAGAAGAAGACACAGAGGGTCCCTGGGGCAAGACGGTTAGCCAGACTAGCTGAGTTGGTAAGCTGTGAGTTCACCCAGAGATCCTGTCTCAGTGAAGTGAAGTGGAGAACAATCAAGGAAGACACGGGACACCAAGCTCTGACCCCCCCACACACGCCCACACACATATATACATGCAAAACTACAAAAGAATTCATCCGGCCAGATGACAGGCCACCCCTAGAACAAACCTCCTTCCAAAGGAAAAAGGGCCCCATCGGCGCCACACGTTATAACAAGTTTCACAAAATTCATTCTAATCATGAACAGTTCTGAGCTTATTTTTGTAGTAGCAGACCCATGGACCCCCTATCCCACTCATTTAACTATGAAGATCATTTTGAGCAGAAAGATAGCATTTGTTACATGTAGAAACAAGCAAAACTACCAGATCCCCTGATGGCTGTAGGAGAACTGGTCTCCTTGAGAATCATAGGAGCTGATGGGCCTTTGAGAAGGGGAATTCAAAATGAGGCAACCACTTGAAGCAACTTTGACCAAAACAGAATCAACTTAAACTCATTTACAAAGGTTTTCATCATACAAGCTATTACTTGCCAGAAAATGCAAAAATTAACTGTACAAGTATGTCTTTTTTATTCTCTGTAATTATACTGGACCTTATATTTTCTTTTTATGAGAAAAATGTCAACAACTGTGTATTTTCTTTGTAATTTAATTGAATCATTAGGTAAATGTTAGCAATTATAGGGAAATATGAATACTGAAAAAGAAAAAGTTGTCAGATCATATTCTGACCTCCTTTTCTTCCTTGCTCCATGAATTTTTGACTATATCAAAGCAAAAATAAATTGGAATTAGTAGCATGCTATTTTCCATTCATCTAACTGACAATTAAGCTAAATGAAGGAAATTTGGCCTTGAAGTATATAGAATTATTCAACACTAAACAAAAAAGAGCTCAAGCTACTCAGTGTATCTTTAGACACTAATTTGCAAATAATGGTTTATTACCTTAGAAAAGCTGCCTTGGAAGCCTTCTATTTGAATACACAGTTTAAAAAACCAGTCCTTTCATTGCAAGCACATTATAGTAACTGATCAAATGTTTGTTTTCTTTAGAGACAGGAGACAGAGCCCTACCAAGTCACTGGGAGAAGGCTTTAAAGTTCAACAGCATGGTTTGACCTCCTTTCTCCTCTCTGCTTCCTGATTGAGGATGCACTGTGATGAACCACTTCATGCTCCTGCCAGCTACCATGCCTCCCTCCCCCTGCCACGATGAACTATAAGCCAAAACAAACTCTCCCGCCCTTAAGTTGCTTCTTGCCACATATTTGGTGAGAACAACAAGAAAAGTTCAGGTGATGGCCTGCAGCTGGCTTAGGGATCAGGATGCAGGGGCAAATCTCAGAATGGCATAACTGTATCAGTAACAAACACAGCGCAGTAGATGTGTGAAAGTAATCCAGACAGGGCAGCAACTCCATGTAACTGTACCACCCTTCTGTATAAACCTAAGCAACAGGGCAATGAGTTCTTTAGGAGAAAGCTTGAGTTTTGTTGCAGCAAAGAAGGGAAGAAACCACAAAGGGGGGGGGGGGGGGAAGATGTTATGTAAAGAGAAACAGAAATGACTAGGTTGCCTGAATAAAAAGGAGCTTCCATTTTTTTTCCAACCACCAGTGAGACAGTGGTGCATACAAGGAATGATCTTATAGCTATGAAGTCATTCTGGAGCCCCTCAGCATACCTTATGACCAAATTGGGTACTAATGTCAAGTCACCCTTTCTTAAAACCCCCATGCAGTCACCGAGTGACAACCATTAACCGTATCTCAGTGCCACTGTCATCTGAATAAGGGTATCTAGTATGTTTCAGTCTGGTTCTTTAATGGATTAAGACAAAATTTTATGTTCTCACATCTTTAGCTGTGAGTACAATTCTATGACTCTTCTAGTCAGAGTTTTCAGAGAATGTATAAAATTGCAGCGATTTTACTGAGCCTAAGAAAAGTCCTGTGGTTAGAAAAATTATCTCAAACGCATTGCATGGAAGACAAATTAAGCTAGGTAGTTCACAGAAAAGGAGTGAAGCATCAGGAAAAGTGGAGGCAGAAAGGATTAGCCTAGATGTCCTCACAGGCTACCGGATGTAAAATCTGAAGATACAGTATGTGTTAATTAAGAGCATCAGACCGAGAGTGCTCGACTAGAACACCTGAAGGCTAAAAACAAAGACAAGAAGAGTTACTAAGAGCAAATGGAAAGCAGAGAAGTCTATGTGGAGCAGAAGGAAGCTTCCATTCAGAAAAGCATGCCCATAAAGGATGCACAGATTTTCAAGTTGAGTGCCACATTTTTACTTCCATCACTACCAAACCTGAGACAAAAGGTCTGAAACGCTGGGGCTGTGAGATATTTATAACTCTGCATTAAAGGGAGATAGGGTATCCTTTAACCCAGGCTAGCTGAGAGCTTGGTAGGTAACAAAGTCTGACCTTGAACTTCCTATCTCCTGTCTCCACTTCCAGAGTATTGAGATTACTGCTGTGTACCATCATGTATGATTTTATACAGTGTAGGATTTTTATATTGGGCTTCATATATTGTAGGCATGCACTCTACTGACTGAATTACATCCCCAGCCCACTTTTTTTTTTACTTAATTCTTCTCTCTTACTATACATCCCGACCATAGCATTCCCTCTCTCAGCCCCTCGCAGTCCTCCCCACACTCCTCCTCTCCCTCAGATCCACAGCCCCTCCACTACCCTTCAGAAAAGAGAAGGCCTCCCAGGGATATCGACCAAACAGGTATAACAAGATGCACTTAAAAAAAAATAAAATAAGGGCTGGAGAGATGGCTCAGCAGTTAAGAACACCTGACCGATCTTCCAAAGGTCTTGAGTTAATTCCCAGCAACCACATGGTGCCTCACAACCATCTGTAATGGGATCAGATTCCTTCTTCTGGTGGGCATGAAGGTAGAGCACTCATATAGATAAAACACATGAATAAATAAATCTTAAAAAATAAACAAAAGTAAGATGCATCTCACTGCATAAATGTAAAAAATTGTATTTTTATTTCTGAAGTATGGACTAGTTGTCCTAAGACTTCTGAAAATATGAAGAAGAAAATGCGCTATACTCATCACCTTCCCATGGAACCAAAGTCATAGAATATATAATTTTCTTCATTATAACTATTATATTTTGCATCATCTGTGTCCCAATTTACCACCCAACATCAGATCAGAAACTTCTCTAGTAGTAAATGGTTCTTTCTGATTTACAGAAGACAGCTTTATTTATGCAGCTGATACCTTATGCTACTAAATACAGGGTTATCAAGAAATCCCAGGATTATCACACTGATTTCAACAGCCAGAGACAAAGCAAGCTGTTACCATGTGACAGAAGGGCCAGAGGGAACAAGTATGAGAAAGCAGTATCCCCATATTGGTCAATATCTTGCAATAATCTGTTAGTGACTTTTTATGTTTCATTTAATTTTCTGAGACTGGGTTTTGTGTATCTCAGGCTGTCCTCAAACTTGCCTATGTACAAGTTTTTAATCCCTGATCAGTCTTTAATCCCTGATCATCCTGCCTTCACCTCCACACTGCTGAGATTATACCTGCATGACTACTCACATTTTATGAGATCCTGGGAGTCAAAATTCAACCAATCGTTGTGTGTGCTAGGCAAGCACTCTGCTACCAGCTATATCCCCAGACTTCTGTGTTCTAGAAAGGCCTATGAACTTCTACTCCAAATCTGTAACACTACGGAAATCATCTCAAGTGGAACTCTTCAAGAGTCGTTCTACCTGTAAGTGTGAACAGATGCACCTAACATAGATGTGCCTTTCAAAAAAGGATGGCATATTAATAAAGCAATTTATGCTCTTTGCTAAAGTAACAGTAACAGCTAAGATAAAATAACAGAATAAAGTAATAAAACTGCAAAATGAGAACATCAGGAATCCCAGCACCCAACAATAAACATTTTTTTACAAGGTGAAATGCTATCAACCTGTAACTGACTACAAGAGTGCAATGTGCTGTCAAGAGCATAGTTTCTGCTGTCAGTTACTAGTCAGTTTGGCATTACTAAAACAAAATGCCCGAGGCAGCCATTTACCAAAAGAGTAGTTTATTTAGCACCTCTAGAGGATCAAAGTACAAATGACATAGTACAGGCTCTCTGGTGAGAGCTGCCCCTGAACTGGCCCTCACCCCAAACTGGGTCACCATTGGTGAATATTGGATGACAGTGACAGAAGTGTCTTGGAGAGAGTCATATCTTAAACCAGAAACAGCCGGATGATGACAGGTTACTCCTTATATACAACCACCTCAGAACTGAAGAACTTCTTTCTGAGAGCATCCCCTCCCCTCAGGAGCTAAGAACCTGTTTCTAGACCTCACCTCCTTAGGGACATGCTGTAGAACATGTCCACCTACCACCACCCTGAGAGCACAAGCCTTTGAGGGGACACATACCATAGGGATTGGCCTGGATTTACATCCCAGCTGGATAACTCTGTGATCCTACCTAATGTCGCTGCACCCCAGCTAATAGATTTTAGTCAGTCTGTAAAGCATTTAAAAAAGGATCTGGTACCTGTAGAGTTGATGGGCCAGCTAGCTATTGTTCTTCAGCACAGGTAGGTCCAACCTTCCTGACTTGGTGAACATTCTAAAAGGGCAATATGAACCACACCAGCAATTTCATACGTCTCACCACTCTGTGAGATGAGAGATACGGCTCTATAAGCCTCTCCACTGGACCTTGTTCACAAGTGTGTCTACAAAGGAAGCTAATGATTAGATTGAGACTGTGCCCTACAACCTGGTTTATAAGCACAACTGACTATTTCATCTTGCATCTCAACTGAAGACTGCCTTTCAGTGATCTCCAATGCAGTACATTTTTTTTTTTTTTTGCTTATTATTTTTTGAGACAAGGTCTTAAGTAGCCCAGGTTAGCCTCCAACTCACTATGTAGCTGAGGATAACCTTGAACTCTTGGTCACCCTGCCTCCTCCCTCCACTTCTAGTTCTGTGGTATATTCTTTAGTGAGTGATTGTCTGGAATTACTTTCTCTATATTTAAATTTTACATTGCATTCTGATATCTAAGATGACATTTCATTGTCTATTTTTTTTCCTGGTGCCACTGTAATAAATTACCACAAATTTGGTGGCTCAAAACCACAGGACATTATTTTTTCCACAGGTTTTGAGCCTACAAGTCCAAAAACAGCTTCACTGGAAGAGAGCAAAGTGTCACTAGATCTGTAATCCCTCCAGAATCTGTTATTGACTCTTCTAGTTTCTAGGAACTTCCAACATTTCTTGGTGTGTTGTTGCCTCACTTTAGTTTCTGACTTCATGGCTACATTGGCTTCTCTTCATTTTTCTATGTCTTCTCCCTATGCTATTCTCCTGTAAGAACATTTGTGACTGAGTTCATGACCTACACAGATGACCTCCCCATCTCAAGAGCCTTGCCTTAATAACCTCTGTGAAGTTCCTTTTGTCAAGTAAGGTTCTGGAATTAGAATAGAAAAAGATTTGGTGCCATTATTCAGTCTATCAACATACACATTAAAACTGAGAGAGAGGGGAGGGTGAGAGAGAGTCCATACATGAAGCCAAATTGTGACTTGCTTTGGGTCCCATCAAGTCAACTGGGCTATGCTCCTAGGAACAGCCTGATGCCCATAGACAAGCAAGTCTTTGCTGCTCAGTAGGCTTCTGGAATCTGCTTTGAACGCACCAGGTGGATCTTCAATTACAATATTTTCCAAGCTTTAGCTTAACAAAAAAGTTCCAGTTCCCCGTCCTCTCCATGTGTTGTTTTCAGTAAATACACATTTGGTCTTATGTGAATAAAGAAGATTTCTCCAGCCCTGTTTCAGGATCTATATATCCCGTCCCATTTGTCTGAGTTTACCATCCCCACCCCACCCCACCCTCCCTAGTCTTTCAAATGCTTTAGAGAACCCGGCTTTTGCTAAGTTAAGGAATTTCTGAATTTTCTGATAAGTTTGATGTCAGTCAATCCAAACTGTTTTTCCTCATGCTGCTGAGAAAAGAGAACATCCTTCCTCAAAAGACAAGAATTGTGTGACTCCAGAGATTGTCAAACTGTCCGAAAAGGAAAAGGAAAATTTGGAAAACAAACTCCTATGCATATAATAATCAGCACCCACCCACCCCCTTTTGGGGGGGGGAGTTGGTTGGTTTCCTTGGAAATTAATAGGATGTTTGAAGATTAGTGTAAATAAGTAAGTGCTAGTGCATTTGGAGGTCAATATCCAGAACATATGCACAAAAAAGATTAGAGAATGTTAAGATACCTTGTGGCTGCTCTTGGCCACTAAGTCCGAGTATTGGGCGAAAGCCCAGAGATTTGAATGAACCACAAAACTTCTGGTCCTTTTCTCAGAGAATGCCTCCCACCTTTATTGTGGAGCAGCCTTATGTACAAACTTACAAAAACCCTAGGTCAAAGGGTTCCCAACAGGATATTGATCCCAGTGGGGTGTGAGGTCAGGAAAACAGGAGGTACCTGTGGTTATGCTGGAAAACAACTCTTAGAGACGCCATGGGGGCTGGGTTCCAACAATACCTAGACTAGCACAAATAGTTGTGTAAATTGTGGAAAGTACAAGTTCTAGACTCATTTATTTTAACCAGAATGAATGATAAGGAAAAGATATATAGACCTTGCAAAATTTTCCCTTTGAGAAAGGATCTCCTGAAGCACAGGCTGCCCTCAAACTGGCTGTGTGGTTGAACTCTTAATCTTTCTGCACCCATCTTTTTTTTAAAATGATCATATTCACATTGCAAAATTTCTGGGGAATATTCACTGTGAGAATGTGTTGCTTTAGAAGTAGACTGTTGTAGAATGCCAATTTAAGGTGTGTTACTTTTGTTTATGCTCTGGAACATTTGTTTAATGATGCAAAGATGTGTTTGACTAAATAAAGTTCACCTGCAGTCCGGAGGCTGGGTCAGCAGCTAGCTGATAGGAAGTTGTTGAGAGGAGCCAGGTGGAAAAGGGTTTATAAGGAGGGGCGAGAACAAACACAGGATTTCTTGGGAGATAAGAGGAACTGAGCTAGGTGAGTTGATGGCTATTCAGCTTCTCTGGGAAGCAGGATTCTCTCTCAACATTTAAATCTTAAGTTCTTTAGTGGGACAGAGATTTAAATAAGTTTTCTTGGTAGCTTTGAAAGAGCTGGTGTCTGAGAGAGCAGAATCCCCTCAGGCTTTAGCTCTTGCAGCCTACCCACTGCTGGTAGCAGCAGAGTGGCAGTTGCTGAATAGGATAGCCGTAGCTTAAAAGGTCAAACAATTAAAAAAGAAAAACAACAGTTGACAGATGCAGATCAAGTGCATGTAGATAAAGGAAAAAAGGCATCTGGACACATTCAGCCTGTCTTTTCTGGGAAGCCTAGTATAACAAAGGCAGTAACTAGCCTGGTCAGAAGTTGAAAAATATCTCATGAGAAGTCATGTGGCCTGGGGAACAAGGCTGAGAAACTGAAGTGATGGGCTCTAGTTTTAGCTTTCCCACCATCAAGTTCTGTCACTTCACAGTTGCATGGAAATAATCTAGGACTACTGAAAGTGAGCTTCACTGTGGGTCAAGGAGGAAAATTCCAGAACCACAGAACTTCAGATGACTGTGGAGAATTATTTATATCAAATTCTCTACCCTTCCCATCCCAGAAATAGAAATCTACTGGCGAACAAAGGTGGCATATTTTAAGAAACATCTTACTTCCCTTTGCAAAGTGTGCATAACTTAAATTAGATCAGAATGATTCTTCACTTGACATCTATAAGTTGCTTCTTACATTGAAAGGAGACGCAGTCATTTATGCCTAACTGTTTAGCTATGGACTGTTACAAAACAAACCACATAATGAACCAAAACAACACCTTCCTTGTTTCCCAAGATTCTGTGGATTGGTTAGGAGTCCTTTTCCCTCTCTGTGGTGTTATCCAGAGGACTAGGAGAGCTGGAACATACACAACATCATTCAGGGAGTTGGTAGGTATGAGCTGATAGCTGGGAGCTCAGACTTAGCTGTCAATTAGGGATTTAGTTCTCTGTGTGGTTTTCTATACATGACTGTAGGGTTGCAAACAATATTAGAAGCTGCACATTGCTCTTTTTCTTCCATACAATATATTTTGATCATGTTTTCCCTCCCTCTTGCTGCTTCAAGGTTCTCTCCACCTCCCTACCCACCCAACCTTATGTTTTCTCTATCTCTCAAAAGAAAGAAAACAAAAAGAATCCAAGAAACACGCCCCCCCCATAAAACCACAAAACCAAAAATCAAAACAAATAGGCAAAAGACCAATAAGACAAAAAAAAATGCTATAGCAAAACAAAGCAAAACCTCCATAAAAATAGAGTTGAGTTTGTTCTTCCTGGGCACAGGCCCTGCCCTGGAGTATGGTTGTTACAGCCAGTAGGGAGTCCACTGGAGAAACTTATCTCCCCTCTGCCAGTGAGTATCAGAACTGCATGTCTAAGACCCAGCCTTTGTGGTTTCCATGTTGCCTCCCTCATGTTCCTCTTATCCAAACAAGTCCCTCGGCAGCTCAGAATCCAGAGGGTGGGGGAAATCCATGTTTCTCGATGGGAAAATACCAAAGTTGATGAAATGATGGCACTGGAAATTCCCAGGGTAGAGACAGCATGGCTGCAGAAAGATGTCAAGCTGTTTTCAAGTGTAGAACTATTTTCCTCCAGACTTCTAGTAGGTAAGAATACCAACTGCCGCCATTGTTGAAGATGCTGTACTGGGGTCCCATCACTGACAACCAGTGTAGCCTAGGTAATAACAAGCATCACTTTTGGAGCTGGGGAGACGGCTTAGTGGTCAAGAGCATTCATTGCTCTTGCAGAGGACCCGGATTCACAGATTCATTCCCAGCACTAGCATGATGACTCACTGCTGTCCGTGACTCCAGTCCCAAGGGATCTGAACCCTCTTCTGACCTCCATGAGCACAGACAAAACACTCATACACATAGCAATCGTCACTTTCACTACAGAGAGGCCTTATTTGTGTGTGTGTGTGTGTGTGTGTAGTCATATGTTCCTCTCTCTCTCTCTCTCTCTCTCTCTCTCTCTCTCTCCCTCCCTCCCTCTCCTCCCTCCCTCCCTCTCTCTCTCTCCTCTCTCTCTCTCTCTCTCTCTCTCTCTCTCTCTCTCTCTCTCCTCTACACTAGAGCATGCACAGGTGCATGTGCAAGCCAGAGGTCAACTTCAGGTGTTGTTTCTCAGGAGCTGTCTGCTTTCTTTTTTGAGACAAGGTCTTTCTCTGGGATCTAGGGATCATGGCTAGGCTGGCTGGCCAGCAAGCCCAGGAATCCTGTCTCTGCCCGCCTCCCAGCACAGGAACTATAGGCATATGTTATCCTGCTCAGCTTTACATACACATGCCTGGAACCAAACTCATACTTGCAGGGCAAGCATTTTATTGATTGAGCCATGTCCCTGCGTGGGTGGCCTGGGTGAGGAGGAGTGAATGCTTTCTGGGCAAACATGAAGGGATGAAGGAGTCATCTAGGGATTTTCAGACATATAGCTAGTTTCTTGTGTGAACATCTTACAAAGCCATTATAATTGGCATCCGATATGTAAGACTTTTTCCTTGTTTTACTTTATCTCTATTTTTTTTTAAATTTCCCATACATTGTGTTTTGGTCATATTCTTCTCCTTTCCCCTAACTTCTCCCAGATCCAACATAAATTGGTTTCAATTGGATTGACAGATAAAGGATCTGTAGAAGGCAGACACTCATGGGCAGGTGTCCTACACAGACTGATTATAGCTAAGCAAGTGATCTATCTTAGTGTCGATCTACAGGGAGATAAGAAGATTATGCCAAAATACAAAATAACAGACTGTTTCCTTCTTCTAGAAATCTTCATACACAGACACTCACGCACAAACCTACACACTCACACACCCAAGTACGAATTCGGGATAAGGAGGTGGTAGAGAGAGAGAGAAACTAAAAAAGTAAACTGAATTACACTAAGCAGTCTGATTACTGATATGGTTGATCTACATGCTGGAACAAGTTTCTTATCTACTCTTTGATAACTGATAACAGTTCACAAATCTGTAGCTACCCCTCAGGCCACACAGGTTAATAATGGGTTACAGAGGGAACAGTTTGCACCAGGCAAACTACGTAGATAACCAGTAAAGCAATCCCATGACTTTTACTCTGGATTCCACTCCTCTGATTCAGGAAGGGGTTTCTTTGCATCTAATTGAGCTGGCTGCTAAGCTTTGACTCCTTTGAAACCTTCCTGAACAATACTATTTCAGTGTATTTGTAGGTATGATTGCTTACATTTTTTAAGTATGTATCTGTTTAACTATTACATTAATTTGAAATTTGCTTCCAAATGAGGAAGTGGTAACTCTAACTAAAAGAAGATTCCAAATAAAGCTATCTTCTCTCTCCCATGCCACCTGCAATTAGATTGTTTAAATATACCCAATAAATCTCAGTTCTTTTTCAGGATATCAAGTGAAAATAGTTACTAAATACCTAGGGTATTTGAAGGAAACACATCCTGTTAGGAATAGAAACTCCAGGAGAGGAAGGAAAGGAGGGGAACTTTAGTCCACAATGGCTACTGTAACAAAGAACTAGAGCCTGGACAGTTTAGACAACAGAAATGTATGTTTTCACAAATCTGGCAGGTAGGTCAAGAACAGTTCTTTTCCCTAAACATTATAGAGTTGGATTTTTAATCCCTTTTAAATGAATTTAGGACAAATCATTCATTTTGTTGATGATAAGAGCCTTTGATTTGGGTTAGGTTATACATCATATTATTTAAATGAGCATGGTTTTAAAAGACAAAACCCACTTGTAATGTTACATTTGTCTGTCTTTCAAAAGTTTGAGAAAACGGTTGCATCCATCTAAAAGTTGGAAAAATACTTCATTAGGAAGATTCTTTTCATATTTTACTTTGTGTTTTTATAAAATAGCTCCAGAGAAATAGTCCACATATTACACCAATCCACTTTCTAAGGTATAAACCCAGCTACTTTAGCACAAAGTAGTACATCGTTAGTTTCATCTAATTCCAGAATATTTTCATTCCCCCAAAAGAAACCCCATTCATCCCCTTAAGCACTGCCCCTTTCTCTCCAACAACCTTCACAGCCACTAATCTACTTTATCTCTCTGGATTCCCCTTCTGAACATCTCACATAAATAAAATATGTGTGATATATAGGCTCTTTCACTCACTGCCATTTCAAGTTTCATCTATATTGCCACAGGTATTGGAATCATCCCTTCTGTGGGTAACATTTTATTGTATGATTCTTGCTTTGATTTTTAAGACTCTGTTACTATCAGTGTGTGTGTGTGTGTGTGTGTGTGTGTGTGTGTGTGTGTGTGTGTGTGTGTGTTTTCTCTAGTTCCTATAGAGGCAAAGGAAATAATCTTGAAATTCTATCTCCAATCTTTATGGAGTCTTTTTACTTGGTTGTGCTGCCTACAAAGTGAAAGCTTCCCCTATATCTGTACAGTCCCAACTTCTAAGAGGCTGTTATAGTTCAGGTGGTAAATGTCCCCAAAGACCCATTTGTGAAAGGTTTGGTTGCTACTCTGGGGTAATTACTGGGAGATAACTGAGTCTTTTAGCAATGGGGGCTAGGGCAGAAACCCAGTTTACAGGCCGTGACGTGCTCCTTGTGAGCCATGGTCTCTCCTACTTAGCTCAGAAACAAACCATCTTTTTGCCTTCGAGGTAAGAGCTGCGTTTTCCATCAGCACTTTGAACAGAATGTTAGGACCTCATCCCTTCCCTTCAATGCATCCCTGAAGTGAAAGTGCCTTGTGCTCCTCCTGGTCTGCACTGTGCTAACACAAGCCCAAAGCAACAGGATCAAGTGGCCATGGGCTGAAACTCCAGGAATCACAAGCTGCCACAAATCTTTGCTTCTCCTATATTCTTCCTCAGAAGTAATTTGTCACAGTGATGGAAAGCTGAGGTTTCCACTGAGCCCCAGGACTATTTCCTGTAACGAAAGACAGTGGACAGACATGTGCTTCAATTTTATCTAAACTGAACACATTTTCTTGTGAGATGTAGAATTTTTTTGAATGTTCTTTTGTTTTTCAATCCCTTTCAAAGGGATGAAAATCCATACACGGATAAGATGATAAACAAGAAGGCTTGGCAACAAACAATAAAGCCCGAGTAGCTGTGAAAAAAATTCAGTTCTTAAAAAAAAAGCGAGAAAACAAAACAAAAAACCAAAAAACCCAACTTTCCAGTTCTTTCAAAAATTATATACTTTGAGAGATAAGTATCCATATCATCTTGCCATATTGCTGAAATGAAGAAGACAGTGTTTATGCATCCTAGACCTTGGCTTTTAATGAAGGAGGAACTTATTCATGCAAACAGGCAAACAGTGTATGCTGCTTGTGTTTGTGAGCACATCTGGCTTGAAAACAGAAGAATCCGGTAGTCAGACCCACCTGCAAGTTCCCTGGTCCACACACATGGATGACAAGCCACAACCATCACACTCAAAAACAAACCCTTTTCTGCATCTGGTTTAAGCTTGGAAAGGGCTGCCTGTTGCCAGCCCACTGTGGATTTGCACTCTAGAATGCCTCTTTCATTCAACTCACAGAGGACTCGGAGGGTGGGAGTAGAATTATTAACCCATCATTGTATATTTTATGGTGGGAGAAAAATAGATGAAGAGCAGCTGGGTAAGAAGTAAATAAGCACAGAACAGCTGTGTGTATATATAAATGAAGATAAAGGCCTTAAAAGACTATACAACAAAAGGCCAACAATAGTGGAATAACTTCGTAGGACACATATGGGCAGAAAAATCCAATGAAGTTTCTGGGCATCCAGAACATTGGAACATAATGGACCATCTCCCTTCAAGGATACTGTGCTTTGTCCCTCTTCCCAGCAAAACAGAGGGACAAAGCATAATGCATCTCCTGGGATTTAGTGACATTTGTATGATTCACTTCCTGCCCATTACCTAAGTGACCCTCCTGCCTCAAATGGAGCGGGGGGTGGGATGGGGGGTGGGGTGGGGGGGTGGGGGGTGGGGGGGATACTCCCTGGCTGTTCTTAGTGAGAATGTCAGGCCAGTAAAGTCTGAAATATCTGTGGTTGATCTGGAAAAAGAGACATCCAAATCACAACTCAAGATCCTAGCACTTCATTAGACCTGCATTGGTCGTTCCGCTAACAAATTACCATGGCTGTAGTAGGTAGAAGAATGGCCACCTTGGAATTTCAAGTCCCAAAGACGAAGCTGTGGATGTAAGTTATAAGGAGAAGGGGCCTCTACAGATGTAATTAAGTTCAAGATCTTAAGGGTTTTTTTTCTGAATTATCTAGGCAGTCTTTAAATGGAAAATTTATGAGAGGTATATGGCGACTTGATAAAAGAGCAAACGATGTATAAAACAAACCATATAACCCTGAAGATCAAGGCAGAGCTTAAGGAATAGTGACAGGCAACAGAAGCTGGGATAGATGAGGAACAGACTCTTCTAGCCTTGTCTACAAATGGTTTCAGCCTGGTCACATTGATTTCAGCTCTCTGGTCTCCAGAACAACAATGGAGGAATTATATCTGCAGTAACTTGTTACTGCAGCAGCAGCAAATTGATAAGATGTTGTGAAAACAAGGCAGATCCACTCCCATTCTTTCTAGAAGTCTGAATTAGCTTTCCTGAGCTAAAGCCAAAGTATTGGAAGACCTGACTCCTTCCGGAAGCTTGGAAGTCAGTCAGACTTTCTCCAGTTTTCATTGACTATCCTCTGTCCTTTGGAATTGTTCCTTTCCTTCAAAACATATTATTCTAGTTGCTGTTCCAGCTATTTTATTGCTTATCCTCTTGTGTGCTCATTATGAGTGTTGTTGTTACATTGGGTCTGTCCAGAGATTCCAAGGCACTTCCCCATCTCAAAGTACTTAACTTCATCACCCAACCAAAGGTCATACAATGTGACATCTACAGGTCTGGGGATTCAGGATGAGTATCTTTGAGAGCCATTGTTCACCAGCCATATATTCTACAGTCATTGAACTCCAAATGTCTCTGTGACCCAATCTTCCCATAGAGAGCTTATGTGCTACCCAAACACCCTAAAGTTATTTACAGTGAATTCCATCCTCAGAGAAAGTGATAATACTCAAGTCATTGTAAAGACACTGGAATTTTTCATAAACATGTGTTTTTTTTTTTTTTTTTTTTTGGTTTTTCGAGACAGGTTTTCTCTGTGTAGCTTTGGAGCCTATACTGGTGCTCGCTCTGGAGACCAGGCTGGCCTCGAACTCACAGAGATCCTCCTGCCTCTGCCTCCCAAGTGTTGGGATTAAAGCCGTGCATCACCAATGCTGGGCTTAAACATGTGGTTTTCACTCTGCAATAGTCAGCTTTAGCTGTCAACTTGACACAAACCTTTAGTCACTTGAGAAGGAACCTTGCCTGAAGAATTGTCTCAATTAGTTTGGTCTGTGGCCATGTCTGTGGGACATTTTCATAATTGATAATTAATATAGGAGGCCCAGCCCACTGTGGGTATCACAATCCCTGGCCAGGTGGGCCTTGGCTTTATAAGACAGGTAGTTGAATGTGAGTTGAGGATCAAGCCCATAAGCATCATTGCTCCAGGGTTTTGACTTCTAGCTCCTGCCTTTAGGTTCCTGCCTTGAGTTCCTGTCCTGGCTCTCCTGAATAATGAACCATAACCTGTAAGCTGAAATAAATCATTCTCTCTTCAAGTTGCTTTTGGTCATGGTGTTTATCACAGCACCAGAAACCAAACCAAAACACACTCTCTATGCTCTAATCCCGAGACATTGTCTCATTTCTCATTCCAGAAATAGTTATCTAACAGTTAAAAGTTTTCAGAACCTGTGGATACCTTCTATAAATAGACTGATCCAAGTTCTGCATGCTCAATTTCTGTGCCTTATTGTTCTTTATAGCATTAAAATTAGGGTAGTTATACAGCCCTAGAAAATAGCATGTACAAATGGCACTGTAATATTGACTTTTTTTGGAAATAGAAATGCCTAGAAGTCTACATGAACTTCAGTCCACAGGCAAGGCTAATGATCTGGCCAGATAGCCAAGGACTTAAAAGAAATAAGAATGGGGGCTGGAGAGATGGCTCAGAGGTTAAAAACACTTGACTGCTCTTCCAGAGGTCCTGAGTTCAATTCCCAGCAACCACATGGTGGCTCACAACCATCTGTTATGAGATCTGGTGCCCTCTTCTGGTGTGCAGATATACATGGAAGCAGAATGCTATATACATAATAAATAAATAAAATCTTTTTAAAAAAAGAAATAAGAATGGAAAAAAATTAATAAAAATTGTTGTTCTGGAGACCTGCAGAATGGTGGGACAAGCTACAAAGAGTAACATAGCTTCCTTCTGCTAAGCAGAAAACCCACCTGTGGTGTCTAGAACCCAGGTTGTAAAGAAGCCGAGTAATATGAAAAAGCCACACACAGATGGTCTAGCCTCAGACTGAGCTGAAGCCCTGGCATTTATGAGCACCAACCTCCAGACACGAGTAAACAAGCCTTCAGAATAGTCCATTTCTCCCCAGCACTCGGGAGGCAAAGGCAGGCCGATCTCTGTGAGTTCGAGGCCAGCCTGGTCTCCAGAGCAAGTGCCAGGATGGGCTCCAAAGCTACACAGAGAAACCCTGTCTCAAAAAACCAAGAAAAAAAAAAGGATAGTCCACTTCTCAGTTTTTACTTATCCCAAGTGTCAGTGGATATGTGCTGACCCTGAGTGACTCACTTACGCAGAAAATTCATTATGGAAATAAATGTTATTTCAAACAATTACATTTGGAGTTGTTATACAGCACTAGAAAACAGATCATAAAAACTCTTAGAATTTGTCTCAAAGGTCAAAGTTATTTGTTCCCATTATAGGTGCTAATCAGAGGCCATTAGAAATATGCTAGACGAGGGAAAGTGCTCAGGAGCTTCAGTCAGACCCTCTCTTCGTTCAGCCTGTGTTTATCCAGTGGGCCTATGAGTGGACTGCTGTGGAGGGAGGGTGGGCTTTCCTTCAGCAAGGCAGACCTGGCTACTCCCATGGATGAGAACTCACTCTTCCAAAAGCAGAAACGTGCAACGAGTCTACAACGCAGCCATATAAGCTGGAACTTGGTAGCAGCTTGCCTACATCAAAAGCCTTCCATCTCTGAGAGACAGATTGTCCTAACAAAATTGCACATACTCTGGATATGTCTTATTTTTCCCAACACCCATATTTGTTCTATTTCTGCCAGCACTGCCATCCATAGATTTGTTAAATGCCTTGTTTGCTCAACTACTAACCAAAGGGCTCTAGGTACAGAAAAATAATCATGTGATGAATTGGTGCCTGTGATAGTCACTGACATTACCATGTATCTTATCACCTAGAAGCAGTCAGCCTTGTAAACAGTAGAATGGCTTATTGAGAACTCAGGAAATAATACTGTATTTGGCTTTCCTGCAGGGTGATACAGGCAGGATTAAAAAAAAAAAAAAAAAAGCCAGCAATAAGGGGCCAAGATGAAACAAGGACCAGATTTATCCTCCCAGCCATAACAACATCAACATCAACAAAGATGCAAGTGGTCCCCTGAGGATAGGAAGCAAGTGAGGAGCCCTGTGCCACTCCAGCCTGCTACCCTGAGAATTTCCAGGCTGTAGTGCAGGGAGTAGAAACCCAGGAAGAGCTTCCTGACTCCCTGAATAATAAAGGAGGTAGAACTGAGGGTCCAGGAGACCAAAGTGACAGAACTCATATGACAGTGTGAAAGAAGAGGTTCACATTGAAAACACCCCTCAGACTTACAGGGCTTCCTTAAGTCTTCTTACGTGTATGAGGAAAATCTTAAGTCAAAAAGAGAACTTTGCCTGGAAAGAAGCAATGCCTTGTGGCCATTGAGGGACTCAACCAGCCTGGAAAGGCTTAGAATGCACGGACACTGGGGGGAAGATGTGGATGATTCTTCCCTCAGTAGTGAGAAATATCTAGCTGGGTTCAGTTTAACAGACACCCAAAGCAAGCCCCCAAAGTATCAAACTGTGTTGTACTGTGTTAAAGAAAAAGAACATTCCCTTGCTTCCCTAGTGACTAAGGTCCTAAAGGCAAATTTCAATTTGTTTTATTTTGGTTGGTTGCCAACTAAGTGCATTTTATGTGGAATGCAAAAGCAAAGCAGAAAATCTTTCCCTGGTTCTTTGCTTGATGCTAAAGATTAAAAAGACTTTATTCTCCAGGTACTTTACTGTACCTAGAGAAGAACCCTATGCTATTGCAGCAATATTACAATTCACCTAACAAAGTCTACTGAAATCAGCAGTTATAGAGGCAGTCTTACCATTTTTCTCCTTCCAAATAGTAGCAGAGATTGCTGTTGTACTTGCTGCTGAATAAATATAGTGGCATTATTCTGCAAATGTGACCTAAATATATTCTGCCAGTCCTGACAACTCCCTCTATCTCTTTCACATGAAAACACTTGCAACTGTCTCAACTTCTTGAGATAATTCTTGAGGAATTTGTGTTAGTTAGGTATTGCTGTGTAACAAACTACCTTCTCTAAACTTGGTGTTTTAAAACAATATTTACTGTCCCACAGTTTTGTCTAGGCCAAGAAACCGGGAGCAGATCAACTTGATTACAGATCAGAATTTCTTTTGTGGTTCCAATTAAGTTATCAGCTAGAGATACAATCATGTGACAGTCTTACTGGGCCTGGAGCTTCCCTTCCCAAGAATGCTCACTGGCAAGGCCGTTATCAGGCAGCCTCAGTTCCTCAGTTACTACTGGCAGTAAGCCTCAGGCCGATTGACTGTCTGTTACAGGATAGTAACAGAACAACCAATCCAAGGAAGAAAATGAAGAAGCTGCAATGCTTTGTATGACCTTCTATTTTATCTCTGTTTCATCGAATTCTCCCAAGGAGAAGTAATTTAGGCTCAATTTTTTTTTTTTTTTGAAGGGGGTTTTGTCAAAGAAGTTGTAAACATGCTTTAAACCACCACACAATTCTCAATGGTATGAAAGCATACTACTTTGCATAGTGTCAATGCAGTTTGCCTGCAATTATCTGAATACCTCTGCATCATTAGGACCAGTTTCAAATGATTAGGTTATATCTTCTCTCTTGGAAACTGATTATGGTTTTTAAATCTTTCTTCTATTGTCTTATTTTTTCTTCCTCAAAGGTAAAGTTTTATTTATGAAGGTTAATTTGCCTTTCCTAACACCAGCTAGTATAAAGACAAAATTTGTTTCCATGTTCACAACAAATGCCATGATTTTTATGCTGGATAAATATCAAAATCTACAGATCTGGGACTGGAAGAGATGGCTCAGTGGTTAAAAACACTGGCTGCTCTTCCAGAGGACCCAGACTCAATGTCCATCAGGCAAATGGCAGCTCTAAACTGTCTGTAATTCCAGTCCTAGGGGATCCAACATCCTCCTCTGGTCTCCACAGGCACCAGGTATGCACAGAGTGCATAGAGATACATGTAGGCAAAGCACCCATACACATATAAATAAATTAAAACAAAACTAAACCTACAGCCAGCCCTAGTGGTATACAACTTTAAATCCCAGCACTCAGGAGGCAGAGGCAGGCAGGCAGACCTCCATGAGTTTGAGGCTGGCCTGGTCAACATAGCAAGTTTCAGGACAACTAGGGTTACATAGAGAGACCTTAGCTCAAAAAACATAAACAAACAAATAAGTAAATAAAGTACAAACCCATCTTTTCTATAAACAAAAATTTTAAAATCCTATCATTGTTTAATGCAACATAACCCCCAAAGCAGTTAAAATATAGATAGATTATTTTTAAAGGGTCAGGATAAGGGAATAGAAGAGTTTGAATTAACTTACCAAATTCATTGAAGAAGAAAATGAGAACACTTCAAAATAATTTCAATTCCTTCTGTATTTGAAGAAGAATGATGAATTTATTTTAAAGAATTCCCCTTATAGAATACATTAGTCATTCTTTTTGTCACTAGGACAACACACCTAACCGAAGCAATTTAAGGAAGGGAGGATTCATTTTGGTTCTCGGTTTCCAAGAATCTCAGTCCACCACAGCAGAGAAGTGTGTCAGGAGGAGAACCTCAGCCCATGGCAGCAGGAGCTGGTATATATGGTGATGGGTAGGATGGAGACAGCTGCTGCTGTAACCAGGTGCAACTAAAAACCTTTAAAGGCCTGTCTCTTGCGATCTACTTCAGCCATCTAGACCTCACCCACTAAAGGCTCCACAACCTTCAAAATAGTGTCCAAGTTGGGACTGAGTGTTCAAAACATGAGCCTGGAGTAGGGCAATCTCAGATTCCAGCCATAGAAAAACGAGATCGTTCTTGTAGAGCAATAATATTTATCAAAGGTATTTCATATAATTCAAAATATTTTAGACATTTTTTGACAATGCCAAACTGCCACCCAATGAAACTAGAGATGTATTATGAAACTGGAGAGAATATATTAACCTTATAGCTATTAACAGTTACTGGTGTAAAATGAAATTCCTTGTATTAACTAATAGATTAATACAGTTAATGAGAGTGAGACTTTTATCACTTGAACAAGAGAGTTATCAGCCTGGCTGGCAGTCATTTCGAAGTTAATCTAAAACTTCTCCATTTTGCTAGACCTAAATGGACTTTCTTTTGTGTCCTTAGATGTAACAGCCCATAACAATTTTCAGGACTAATATGTAAGGTGTGATAAAATACAACTCAGCCCAATGCCAGCCTGACTAATAAAATGGAAAACAGTGGAACCTGATGGTAGAAGTAAAGCAGCAGGGGTGCTGGGTTCTAAGGATGTACTCCCAATACAGCAGCATCAAACACGCATGCTGTAGGCTCTTCTCTTTCAAGCACTCTTTGCTGGTCTGTCTGTACCCAGCCGGCTTCCTATTTGCTTATATCAGCTCTTCTTTCCTTCAAATGTACTTACATGTTTTCATTTTATATCCTGTCTATGTGGTGGGTGACATGCACTTGCTACACAAATGAGATGGATGACCTGAATTCGATCTCCATAACCAACCCCAACACATACAGCAACAATAATAAAACCTTTAACACTGAGACAAATGATGCTATAATGAAAAGCACTACATGAAAAAATGAATATATTTGATATGAGCTTGGAGGCAAGAGATGATCTCAACAGATCTGAGGGAACAATAGGCGATATTAATTAGGAAGAATAAGAAAAGGCACAAAGGCTGGTAAATACGTGTGATTTTACATCTACATAGCTTTCATAATTATGTGATCCCAAGTCAATAATCCTGCTTACTGTGAGAGACCGTTCATTCAAACACAGTATCTGGGCATACCATCTCTGGTAATTTTGGAGACTGCAATTGCTTTGACTTACAAAAGCCACCCATCAACCAAAAACTAACAAGCAAAAAACCAGGAGACACCCAAAGGAATGTGAGTTGTGAGCTTTCCCTGACTGCTTAGCTGTAATGTCATCAGTCAAGTATACGGCTTAGTGCACATTCCCTATCCACCTTTTTTAAAAGGTGGAGTTTTTCTGTTTTTCTTTTGTTTTGGTTTTGGACATGAAGGGTGACAGCCCAGGGCCAGTGAGACAGCTTAGTGGATACAGGTGCCCACACCCAGGTCATGAACATACACACAACAATAATGAATAAACAAATAAATAAATAAATAATATAAATATCTCAGGATTCTTTAGTAATTGTATTACAACCCTGTCTCGAAAAACCAAAAAAAAAAAAAAAGAAAGAAAGAAAGAAAGAAATTGTATTACAAATATTCTCAGTGCCTGGAAAAGAAAGTATCATTCATATCCACAGTATATTCTCCAAATGGCTCCTAGAAGCTGGACTACCCAGAAGGATATGGCGAAATGCTACACTGAGACCCAAATGTCAGGAAACTTGGAAACGTTCCAGCCTATAAGAACAGTGGCAACTACAGTTTCTCTGATGGAGTTAGGTATTGACTAGTAAAGTCTTCTATCTGCATATGAGTAATGAAAATGAAAAAGACAATTTCAGATTTAGCCAGATCAGTGGCACTCAACTGTGGTATTTGCACAGCTCACACATTAAATACACATGCCATTTCTTCAACTAATATTTATATACTTGAATATACCAGTGGCTGCTCCAGGGATGGGAGTAGAAGAGGGAGTGAAAAGAAGGGTGAAGTATAACACCTCCCTCTAGAGGAACTGACACACGCATGGTGGGGGAAGCCAGTGAGGAGAAAAACAGAGGGCAGGATGCTGTTCAGACTATTCTTTCCTGCCACTTTAATTTAAAAATTAAAATCATTTTAAATACACAAATATGATTCTTTGAATAAGTGACTCTGTAAGATTTGGTCTGCCTGTCTGCTTTCCATTCAGCAGACACAGCTTCGTCATTATTTCATAAGGGTCATGGAGGAGGTGGCACAGGTGTCTAACTTGTGGTGTGGAAAGAGATGTTCTATTTATAGAATATACTCAATGGGAGGATTTGCTTGGAAATTATCATCCAGCCAAAATTTCACTAATCGAAGGGAGAGAAACCCACTAACATATACAATCCCAAACAAAAAGCTCTTTTTGTTTTATTTGCTTCCCCCCTGGCCCCACCACAAACATGATCTGGAAGGCACTTACAGTTAATTATTCAGGAAACCACTATGTGTATAATAAAAAATTAGCTGGAGTGTATTAACATGTTTCCCACATATGACTGTTATTGCTCCTAATTCTTCCAACTCACCTAAAAAGATCTGGATTCAGGTAGTTGTAAATTATTGGTCTAAACATGATACTTATTTTTAATGTTCCACTTGATCGTGTGTCTTTTGTTAGCAATAGAAGTACTAAGTGACTAAAATGGATAAGCAGGTAAAGGTGTCTGCCACCAAGCCTGCCCAGCCAAGCTTGATCCTCTAGACTCACATAGTGGAAGGACAGAATCGGCTCCTGCCGCTCATCCTCTGACCACCACACGTACATAGCTGCACCCAACCCTGGTTAGTCTGGCCATTGCTATGATGAAACACCATAACTAAAACAACTTGTGAAGGAAAGGATTTATTTGGCTTCTGCATCACTGGGCATCACTGAAGGAAATCTTTAAATAAATAAAAAAACTATATCGCCTATGAAAAATGCACCCCTCAGATCTCCTACTGTAGAAAGTGCTACTTTTAATATTTTTCCTTCACTATAAATGTAGTCAATAAACTAGTTTATTTGTTGCCACATACAAGGTAATATTTGTTTTATCTGTGAATACATCACCAAGAGAAATATGACACTTTCATTTGGTATCATAATTAAAGCAACTATGTCAAACATCTCTCATGTCCTTTACTGCTTCAAAAGTATGGTGGTTACTAGGTCCACCAAGTCTTATTGATGTATTATAAAGAAACACACATATATTTTTGTATCACAAATTTAAAAATTTTATAATTGACTTTAATATATGCAGTTCTCTTTGCACTATACATTTAAGTAAACCTTATATTTTGAAACTATTTCCTAGACTGTTCTATAGATTTATCCAGACTGCCAACTGGTAAAAGAAAAATTCCAACCCCTGCAATTTGATTCCCATAAAGGTCGCTGCCTACTCAAATGTATAACACATATAAAATAAAGGATCTAGAACTGAAGCCTTATTCATTTCATAATAAATTGATCACTAGGAGCAGCTGAAATAACAGTTTTCACCCAAGGGATAGAATTTGGGTGTCAATAACATTAGAGCAACAGGCTGAGGCTCCACATCATTGAGAAGCATATTTTTACCAGTACTTAGCAATTATAGTAACCCAGGATTTAACTCACTCCTGGGGCTCCTATTGCATGGCAGAGTTGAGCATAGTTACCTATTCACTGGTGTTATCCTTTCTAGAATCTAACCTATATGCAGACACCCAAGGGAAACTATTTTTCATTTTAATAATAAAGACAATGAAAAGTGCCCTTACATTGTTTTAAATATTTCTACCAAAAAGAAAATGAAGTCACCAATCTTTGGTTAGCCTGTAGCCTTACTCCTAAGTCCTTAACATCTTCATATCAGGGCAACAATGCATTAAGAGATGTTTTTCTTAATACTTTAATGATGTGTTTTCCTGTCTTTCCTTTTAAATGAAGAGTCAGGCCTGAATTTACACCTTGCCCAAACTTGTTTGATAATTGCATTTGAAATCTGAACTCCAGCCACTCTCCATTCTTCCCTTTACTTAAAAAGCAACGCACACACCAACTGTTTGTGTTTGTGCTTTGAGTCTCACTAATGTTTCCAGTGGGTAAAATTTCAAATTATGTCGCTCATCCATTGAAGTCTAATTCATGAGAAATAAATGTCAATTTTTTGGAAATTACCTATAAATAATGTGCAGCTTGGTTTTTTGTTTGTTTGTTTGTTTTTTAATGTCAGCTTGACTCAGGTTAGAGTTATTACAAAGGAGGTAGCCTCAATTGAGAATATGTCTCTATAAGACCTGGCTATACACAAGCCTGCTGGGCATTTTCTGAATTAGTGATGGGGGAGAGGCCAGCCCATGGTGGATGGTGCCATCCCTAGCTGGCAGTCCCAAGTTCTATAAGAAAGCAGGCTGAGCAAGCCATGAGAAGCAAGCCAGGAAGCAGCGCTCCTCCATGGCCTCTACATCAGCTCCTGCCTCCATGTTCCTGCCCTATTTGAGCTCTTGTTCTGACTTCCTTCAGTGATGATCAGTGATGTAGATGCCAAATACATCCTTTCCTTCGAAAGTTGTTTTGGTTATGGTATTTCATCACAGCAATGATAACACTAACTGGAACAAAATGGTTTGTCAAACATGAGTTTACTTTTTTTTGTTTTATTTTGTTTTGTTTCACTATGTAGCTTTGGCTGTTCCTAGAACTTACCAAGTAGACTAGGCTGGCCTTGAACCCACAGAGATTCACCTGCCTCTGTTTCCCAAGGGACTAAAGGTGTATGACACTATACACAGCCAAGTTTACTTTACTTTATAATCTTTAAAAAACAATGCTAACTTCCCAAATAGATTCCCTTTCCTCACTAGCTGTCAAGGAAGTCAGTTTAAGTCTTTTCCAGCCTCACAAGACCTACTGGCCTAAAAAGGAGGATCCCCAGAAGCATAGCTTGAGTAGACACAGTCTTTGTGCCTGAGCAATGTCCCTGCTGTACCTCCCTGCTTGTACCCTTCTGTTTGTTAGAACATTTTTGCTCTTCCGCCTGCAGTGCTCCCTCACAGAAAGAACCAGGTGCTCTGTCTTACTTTCATGGCTCCCCAGTACATGGCCTACCGTCTATCAACCTTGCCCCCAAATAAGTCAATGAGTGGAGAAGTCAGAACCTAGCTAAAAGTTATATCTAAATAACAAATTCCAGGGCTTCATGGAATTTACTGAACCCTCTTGCTTTCTTCCTAGTAAAAACCTGGAGAGATAGCAGGTATCTACAGTACAGCCAACCTTAGGAGTTTGTGCATATAGCAAAGGATGGAGAACCTGGAGCACTCCCCCACCCCATCCTGTGGGAAGAGTTAGTGAGCACCAGTTCAGAGTCTTAGAAGAGACAGTATGAAAAGAGGACCACCACAGCTAGGATGGAAGGGGTACCCTAAAGGACTTTTAGGTTAAAGGTTTGGTTGCTGGCCTATGGCACTATTGGGAGGCAACAGAACCTTCATGAGAGGGGGCCTAGTGTGACATTAGATGACTTGAGGTAGCCCTTGGATCAGATACAGGGATCATGGGACCTCCTGTTTTTCTGCTTTGCTTTCTGGCCACTGTGAAGTGAACAATCGTTATCTACCATGTGCCGCCACTGTGCCAGCATGGGCTCAAAGCAACAGATCCAAGTGACCATGAACTGAAGTCTCTGGAATTGCAGTCCCAAATATATTCTTCATCTCTTTAAATTGCTCATCTTAGTTATTCCTCAATGATGACAAGCTAATGTAAGGATCCAGTATTTGAGTAAGAGAGAATGGGAATGAGGGATGGGTAGGAAGAGAGGGAGGTCTAGTGTGAGATGCCTCCCTTTCTGAAGGCCCAAGCCTGCTAGAACTTCATTCCCTTGTGATAAAAATCCCTGATATCCCACACACTTCTATTCGTGGAGAGCTGACTTTACCATCATATGTATGTCCACCTGAGGAAGACTAGCAAGGGAAGAGAAAGGGCTCTTTTCTGACCATCAGCAGAATAGAAGAAAGTGTGTGTGTGTGTGTGTGTGTGTGTGTGTGTGTGTGCGCGCGCGCGCGCGCGCGCACGCGCACGCGCAATTGTGGGGCTGACCAAACAAGCCCAACGAGTGGAGAGAACACTCCAGTCAAGAAGCCCTTTCCAGGAGGAGTGGCATACACTATCCCCCTGGCACACTTGAGACTGAGACTGCAAGCTCGTGAATTCTATGACAACCTGGACCCTGTCTCAGAAAAAGGGGGAGCAGGAGGAAGTTGAAGGGGAGGAGGAGAAAGAAGAGAAGGAAGAAGAAGAGGCGGAGGAGGAAGAGGAAGCTAAGTAGAGGGAGGGAAGAGAAGACCTGTCTCTGATTATTTTTTTAAAATTTTTTTATTAAACTTTATTTTTTGTGCATTGGTGTGAAGGTGTCAGATCCCCTGTAACTAGAGTTACAGGCAGTTGTGAGCTGTCATGTGGGTGTTGCGATTTGAACATGGATCCTCTGGAAGAGCAGCCAGTGCTCTTAACTGTGGAGCCATCTCTCCAGCACCTCTATCTCTGATTCTTAATGCTCTCAAGCAAGTGACAAGACATTGGAACATGCGACTGTCACTGCAATTGCCTACAAATACCCAAATAAGTGGAAAGGGGAACATTCCTGAAGACAAAAAATCTGTAACTGAGTTTGGCAGTATAACAGCCAAAAGCAGTATAGAGTAACCTTCACTACATATCTTTATTCAAAACTCATACAAATGCATCTCATTAATAGCCCTTATTAAATAAAGAGAACCCTCATTGTAAGTGAGTGGGAACATGAGGTTTTCAACTTCCAAGCATCTGTCATACCAGACACCACATTAGAAAGAAGATGACCAGGTGCTAATTGACCACATCCACCATACCCAGCTAGACACACCCAACACAGTCTCTGTGATATTGGACTTCATCAAATTTTACTACCCTTGTGATATTTGCAAGCTATAGAAGTCCCCAAATACCATGGTGGGTTCTAGTACATGGCTACCAGAACCTACAGTAAGATACAAAAGTCACCCCACAACAAGATCACCTCTATGCCAAACACATTCTTCAGTGGAATCATTTATAGATGTGCTCTTTATCAAGCATGGGTTTGAGAAACTAATCCTCTAAGACTTTCATTTGAGTTTTAAATGTTACATGATATAAAAGTAGTCCTAGAAAAAGATTCCCAGAAGCAGATAGTTTTTGTAACTTATACTTAAGCAAGGGTTAAGATAAAATAGAACATATGGCTTATTAATTTATATGTATGTGTTGCCTTTCTGAAACAATGGTGAATTTTAAAGGATTGTCAGTCTTCTTTGCTGCTGAAGACCTTGATGAGTACGGATGTCATTATTTCTTTCTTTTGATGACTTCTTATGAGCTATGATGTTGGAACATGAAGGCACCGATGAAACATGGACCTGGAGATCTGGAGAAAGTTGTAATTCAAGCAACAGGACCTGTAGTGGAGAACCTACCAAACATCTCTTCTTGCTTTTGGCATTTAGATTCCAAAAGCCTCTGGAGGAAGCAAGGACAGCAGAGGTGATGCTGATTGGTAGAGGAGAGCAATAAGCTAACGGGCACAGTGGACACTGAGAAATCCAGATGATCTACATCTACATCTACAGCAGAGCAGCAGACAGTGAATTCAGAAATGAAAATGCAGCAAGTTAAAAAAGGCTTCATCCTACAGAGACCACCAACCTCCTAGTCTGGAGGAGAAAACTAGAATCTGCTCACTTGTCTGTTATTTATGAAGTACACAAAGCCAAGGCTTGTCAAAAACCTATGTTCAGATTGATGAGCCTGACATTCAAATGATGCAAATTAAGTGTGAAGCAAATTGGTTTTAGGATACGCACGGGATTAAATGCATAGGGTTAAGAGATAAGAATAGACACCAGGGATGCAGAGGAACTGGAACGTGAACAGACAGAATGCACAAGAACAGGGGGCAGGCACAGGGGTGGGAGACAAGACAGACTGCCTTGCCAATTTGACCTCCTCAGGGTTCAAGAGGCTTGGTCTCGGGGTGCACAGGAGTCTGGCAGGAATCAGGGGAGACATGTTACAGCAGGTCTGGTGGCCAGGGATGCCAGGCAACCAGCTAGAGAAATAAATCACAGTTGGCCAGAAGGACTTAAGAGTCCAATAGCTGCTACTAAGCTCACATACCACTAGCTGCAAGAAGAACCAGGTCCCAAAATACAGAATGCCCCAGGGAGACAGAGCAATGAAAATAACAGTGCCAGAAAGACAGAATTTAAACAACAGAGCCTGGCAACAATCAATGCAAACTAATGAATATTAGCATATTCCCCCACTATGGTGACAGGGTCTTAGATCAATGAAATGATAGAGCTTTTAAAACAATGAGCTTTAAAATATATGAAGCATCTGTTCTTTCAGAAAATACCTTGTATTAAATTTTAATGTGTTATCCAAACGTTCAATAGAAAGCTAAATGAGTTAGTCAGAATCAGATCCGATAAAAATTGCTTCTATAAAATGATCTTTTCTGAAAAGTATGAGTGTGTGTTAAGGACAGAGAAACAAGTCAAGAAATCTGGGGTGAGCCTTCACCATAGCAATCACTGTTGTTCTTGTATCGTACAGAGGTCGGGGAGTAACAAATATTGTGTACAGAGTTTTTCTTCTTTAAAAGGGAACAACTTCACAGGCCAGTGAGATGACTCAGTGGGTGAAGGTACTTGCCACCAACCCTGACCACTCGTGTTTGATCTCCAGTAGCAAATAGGCAGAAGAAAACTGACTTCCAAAACTTGCCCTCTTACTGCCTGCCACATGTGGGCAGTGGCACATGGGTCTCCCTAACACCCCCCCCCCATCAAGCAATAAATATAATTAAAAAATTAAAGAAACAACTTTAGGACAAATTCCAGCTATTTAGGTGAAGGTCACTAATGTCATCAGACTGTGAAACGAGACTTGCTTCTGTCAGCTCATCTCATGCTTCCATCTAAGCTCTTCTCTCCATTATGTCACATTAAAACAGCAAAACGGGCTGGAGAGATGGCTCAGAGGTTAAGAGCACTGGCTGCTCTTCCATAGGTCCTAAGTTCAATTCCCAGCAACCATATGGTGACTCACAACTATCCGTTATGAGATCTGGTGCCCTCTTCTGGTGTGCAGATATACATGGAAGCAGAATGTTGTATGCATAATAAATAAATAAATCTTAAAAAAAAAAGCAGCAAAACAGAATCCAGCCATTCAACAAATGTGGATGGTTAATCAGCACAGGAGTGTTATCTCAATATTGACAGTCTTCTGGACTGAGCACAAAAGGTTGTAAACTATGTAATCACCGGATAAACCAGAATATACACATGCCAGTATTGTGGATGATACTCTATTAGGCGCTCTGAGTGAATTTCACAAGTTTATCTTTAGAAAATTGCAAAGCTGGTTTCCAGGGAAAGCCCTTATTTACTAACTATTCTTTTTTTCTGACCTGATTTTTAAACACCCTGGTGAGATGACCTTCCTGGAAGAGCTGAAGACATACACTGATTATAGATCTGTTTTAAAAGTAATTTTAGCACTGTGGTCACCGCTGTTCTGCTTTGAATATTACAGTTACATTATTTTAAAATGAGCTTCGGGGAGCACCAACATGATTGGCCAACTACAGAGAACAAAGGCTGTAAAAGTCTAACTACATTTAATTTCAAAAGAGTTTTGCCTGGGTCTTTAATGGTTCTTGATAAATGCAGGGTAGTTTAAACAAGCAGGGAGTCGAAGACATTCTAGAATATCATCTCTTATCCACGAACTTTTGTTTGTGTCATTTATCCTGGATGCAACTTCATGTAACTCTCATCACCCAGTCACAGGCTAAATGTTTTTAGGGGCAGTTCAAAGTCAGAGGGGGAGAGAGAGAGAGTCCACACACACACACACACACACACACACACACACACACACACAACACACACACAGAGAGAGAGAGAGAGAGAGAGAGAGAGAGAGAGAGAGAGAGAGTCAGATACAGAGAGATAGAGACAGAGACAGAGAGGTGCATACATTCAGTATTCTAATCAAGATTCAAAAACACAGGTGTCCACCTAATCAGCCTCAGTGACAGGACATTTTTGGATACTATGCGAAGAACTCCGTGAGATCTGAGGGAAGAATAGCAAACGTTGTGCAAACCTAAAACTGGAAAGTGGACTGAAACAAAAGCTACCTTTTCCACAAGCCACAATCTGGTCCCTATGCATCTCTCTCTCCACAGATTTTTCTGCTCATCATCAGCATTGCTTCCTACTCTGGCCTCTCAGGTCCATTGACCATCATTATCCGAAGAGATGCTGTGTGGACCATCATCAACTGAAGTGGTGCTGTGTGAGTCTCAGCTCAGCCTTCGGAAAGGGGGCAACTGTGAGTGAGTCAGCAACGTGACCTGTGAGGAACCCCTTTGGACTCTCTGGCATGATCAATTAGATCAGAGAAGAAAGACCGACCACAAGCTTGATCGTGTAGCCCTCATGAACAAGACAGGCAAAGACAGGCATGTGCAGCCTGACATCTGTGAGTGATTAACTACTACGACTTGAACGGCAAATTATAGCATAGCTTCATGGTATATTATTTTAAGCGTTACTTTATTTTGTCAGATTTTTTTGTTTAGTTCATGTGCATATACATGTGCCTGAGTGAGTTTATATATGCCGCATGTATACAGGTGCCTAAGGAGGGTAAAGGTCATCAGATCTCCAGTAACTGGAGTTACAGGATATTGTCAACTGCCTGATGTAGCTGCTGGGAAATGGACCAGCTCCTTTGCAAGAATAATAAGTGTTCTTGACTGCTGATACATCTCTCCAGCCTCTGGCTTTACAGAACTACATTTTTAAATGTCCTCTTTTCTTGGTAAATTTCAAACATAAAACATTTGTTTATTTACAACAAAGGGACTTTAATACAAAGGATTGGTAGCATAGGTGATGGAAAAGCGATGAAAAGTAAGTAATAGGTGATGAAAGTAAGATAACCAGTGTTGAGTACCAGCAATGAGCTGTTGGTACCCTGGATTGGAAGGACAAAAAGAAGGTATTTGCCCTTTAGATACTAGAACCATGCCCTGTCTGGAGTCATCAGAGAGACATACCTGCTACTGAAGATGCTTCTGAGCCAATCAGAAGGGGACAGATACTCCAGCAATCCCATCCTTTTTCTGTTCCAATCTCCTTATATCCACTATTGGCCTGACATAGGAACCCAGCATCTGTGTATGTTTATGCTGCTATAACAGAATACCCCGGCCCAGCCAGCTTAAGCAACAGACACATATGACTCGTAGTTCCAGGGCTGTGACGCTGAATATCAAGGTGCCAGCCTGGGCGGTTCCAGTAAAGGTTCTCTTTCTAGCTCGTAGACAGCTGTCTTCTTTCTGTGTTCAAAAATGATATATACACTTCTTTCTCTTCTTATAAAACCATAGCCCTGTTGGATTAGAGATCTATCAAGATTTGATGTCACAGCCAGTGTTTCTATTTCATGGTGGAATGCCTGATGTGACGAAACAGCCACACGTCCCTGCAGCCACAGCTTCAAGCTGCTCTCGCTGCTATTCATTCCCAGAGTCCAAACAAATTCCTCCTTCCTTGAGTTGCTTCTTGTCAAGTATTTGTTCATAGCAGTAACAAAGTTGCTGATACAGGCCCTACTTCTCTGACCCCATTTACCTTCTGAAAGGTGCTGTCTCAGATGCTGTCATAATGGAGGGAAGAATTTCAACACATAAATTGGGTGGAGAAGACACAAATCAGTCGATAGCATCACAGAGGAATGAAACTCCTCCCCTGACCATCTAGCCCACCCCACACTACCAACACACACTTTCTATTGTGGTAGAGAGAGGGCAATAAATAGATCTGAGGGCAAACGGTGAAAATCCTCTTCAGAACAAATTTGTTCAGGGCCACAGAGCCACACCAGGTCCTAACCCAGGTCTTCTAATTCCAGATGCAGTCGACAGTGACTTCCATTGAGACAGTGCCATAAATATCAGCTCTCCTGGGCTCATCTTTTTCTGAATTTCCTAGTTACTTTTATTCCTTATTTGGTGGTTCATTAATGACTGATCTCTCATTTTATTCCTATTTTCCTTTGGAGCAACATTCCACCATTCTATACCTTCCCAAGTGTAGCAGTGTATTAAGATCAAGAATCATGAAGATTTCAAGTGACAGCCATCTCAGTTTTATATATACAGTGCATGCTAACCACTTCAATTGAATGATCTCTCCCATCGTATTATCAAATGTTGGAAAAAATAGTTCCACCTGAACAAGGATGACACCGATAGACCTCCTAACATGGAAGGGAGAGAAATCTCAGAGGGCCTCAATCCTAAACAAAGAACTACAGGCAACTAAGGAACGCTGAGAGCATGAGAAATAGTCTTCCCCAGGGAAGAACACACCAACTGGCTATTCAATACTAAGTGGTAGGCCATGAAATTATAAGCATATAAGTAACATCATATAGACTGTGAAGGTTCTATTTCTGCATGTAGGAATACATATACATGCATATAAATATATAAACATATATGTAGACAATTAAGTAAATGAGACCATAAGTGTGAGAGAGAATAAGGGGGAGGGGTAGTGTACATGGTGTGGTTGGAGGAAGGAAAGAGAAAAGGTAAAATGATGTAACTATATTTTAATTTTAAAAAACATTTTAAAAGAATAGTTCCATTATTTCTTTAAATAAAACTTTTCATCTGTTTTCCAAAATGCCATATTCCTCTAGCTGTCAAGATTTTTTTTTTTTTTACAATTCCAGGAAATTATCCAAGTAAATATTGTTTATTATTTCAGATATAATCTCAAAGAGTGATCTATTCCTATGAATCAGGAACGTTAAGCACCTTCCAATTCCCTCTGAACTGAGTTATCTGTCAGGGTTATGTTTGACCGTGGCCATTATTCATCCTTATTGGGAAACGACCGTCCTCTTTTTTCCTGACTGTCCTGCAAATACCTGGTTTGGTTGCTATTGATTAACAATTTATCACACCATTCTTACAAGATAAAATAGTAGAAAAATCAGAAATTCCTTTGCAAGAATCTCCTGGAGGTGAAATGATAAGCATTTCTCTTTTTTGTCACCACCTATGTTGTGAAATATGGCCTGTTGTTATCGTCATTGTTTTAGGTTTATTTATTTTGTTATTTTGTGGTATGAGTGTTGGAGAATATTACTTTATTTTAAGGTGTGTGACTTTTATTTATGCTGCATTTGTTTAACTCTGTGAAGCTGTGTTACTGTGCCTATCTAAAACACCTGATGGACTAATAAAGAGCTGAATGACCAATAGTGAGGCAGGAGCAAGGATAGGTGGGGCTGGCAGACAGTATAAATAGAAGAACCAAGGAAGAAAGGAGAGAAAAAAGAGAACAAGAAGAGGAGGACATCAGTCTATGATAGTTCCTTACATGTGACCGAGTATATAATTTACTTATTTAGAACTCAATTATAGGATATTTGGGTTATTTCTAGCTTTTAAATTATTGTTTATTATGAGCAAACTGTCACAAATATACTTGTAAGACTAATACAAATCATTGCAATGTATTCAGATGTATTTAGACCTCATTGTGTCCAAAATGCTTTTCAAATCATGGTACATGTGTAGATTCACCTAATACTCTTGGCAGGTGACATAATTTATATAAATCTTTATTTACAGAGGCCTTAAACCTAGGCAGTTGGCCCCAGGGCCTCAAGTTCACATAGAATTTTGCACATATTATGCATGTACTCTGGAGGGCTCACTTCCCAACCCAACTTATAGTTCTATTTGAGATCTGCTGCCTCTGTTTCAGTTGCCTTCTAGAAAGGACCACACATAAGAATCTCAGTATATTCGTCAGAGTGAATCTGAGTCCTGCATCCCTCACATCTCACCTTTGCCAAGTCTACAGATGCTGTAAGTTCTCATTCAAGCAGAAATCCCAGCTGAAAATTCAAGTGTGAGCCTTGATAATGGCCTTCCTCTCTACCTCACTCTCCCATTTCAACCCCTATCTGTCACTCACATCCCAGCCAAGTCCTGTGTGTCCTTATTCCTCTGTATACCAAAACTCCTGTGGAAACACCTTAAGGAAGAAGACAGAGTGATTTTGCTCGTAGGTTTGTTCCGTCATGGAAAGGAGGGTGCAGTGAAGCAGAACAGCTTACTTTATGGTAGCCAGAGAGCAGAAAGTGAGATTGCCTGAGAGTTGGGGTTTCTTCTTTCTACCTTCCTTTTCCTCCTATGCTCCTAGCCTATGGAATGGTGTCAACCACAGGCAGAGCACCACAGTTACCTCTCTCTGGAGAAGGTCTCACAGACACATTCAGTGGCAAGCTTCTCTAATCTCCTGGAGACTTTTCAGTCTAATCTTGTTGATACTGAGCTCAGGCACCACACTCCTATTTCAGACTCGGTCTTGAATCCATCCACTCTCTCCCAGTCCCACTTCTACTTTCTGAATGAAGCTTTCATTATCTCTGAGCTGAATTATTAAAATACTTTCTTCACAAGTTGCTCTGTAATTCAAAGTTATTTTGGAGGCTGATACGCTTAAAACATAGATCATATCACGTTCTCCCCCTGCCTCAAGCTCTTGCCATTGCTTTGAAAATCAAATTAGAAGTTCTGAGAGGAGCTCACTCAGGTCTGTATGATATGACTCCAAATTGCCTCACCAAATGTGCACATTTTATGTTAGCCTCTGCCTCCATTTTGGCTGAGGAGACATCAAACTTGTCCAACTTCAAGGTCTTTGTTCTCGCTGGCCCTCTTCCTCTCACTTTGAATGGTTCCTCATTCTCCGGTGTCACTTCCCCAGTCAGGCTTTTGTTGTCATCTTTTTTGTTGTTGTTGTTTTTGTTTTTATTTTTTGTTTTGTTTTGTTGTTGTTGTTTTTTGAGACAGGGTTTCTCTTGTAGCTTTGGAGCCTATCCTGGCACTCACTCTGGAGACCATGCTGGCCTCGAACTCACAGAAATCCACCTGCCTCTGCCTCCCAAGTGCTGGGATTAAAGGCGTGCGCCACCAACTCCTGGCCTATATTGGTTTTTTTGTTTGTTTGTTTGTTTGTTTGTTTTTGTGTGTGTTTTGTCATCTTATGACTAGGTCTTTTCAGTTATTTTCTGCCATATTTCCTTCAAAGCAACGGTCACATCTGTAATTTTTACGTGTATTTGCTTGCTGATTTTCTCTCCTCACAAAATATAAGCTCCAAAAAAATTTCTGTGTCATTAGGAAATCTATTTCTAGTGACTAAAGTGGCACTTATCTTAAGGACGATGGTGGCATAGAAGGCAAAGGACCCAGACATTTGAATAATATATGAGACACTGAATGGCTTCTTGTTTAAAAAAAAAAAACAAAAACAAACAAACAAACAAACAAAAAACCCTAGACTATGAAGCCACATCTGTCTGGCTCCAAAGCTCATTTTTTTTGTTTTTTGGTTTTTTGTCTGTGCTGTATTGACCTCCCATACACTTTACACCTATGATACCCAGCTACTTGCTCTTTTTAAAATATTTTATTAACACATATTAATCATATAAAATAATGACACCGATGGCGGCATTTTCATGTATATAAATAATATCCTTGGATGATATCCATCCCCTTCTTACCTTTCTTATACCTGCCCCCAACCTTCTATCTCATCTCTAATAGTCCCCCTTCTACTTTTATGTCTCCCTCGCTGAGTCTACATATTGAAGAAAATGTGGTAGTTACTTTTCTAAACCTTGTTGAAGAATATTTGTCTACAATTTAAAGATGTGTCTCTGCTTAAGGAGCCTTCTGATTAGTTTAATAAAGAACTAAATGGCCAATAGGAGAGAATAGGTGGAACTTCCTCAGAGAGAGAGAGAGAGAACTCTGGGAAGAAGAAAAATGGATGAGCCAGCAAGATACATGGAAAGCAGGACATGCAGTACAGAAATGAGATAATGAGCCACATGGCAGAACACAGATTTAAAAAATATGGGTTAATTAAGAGCTAGCTGGGAACAAGCCTAAGCTAAAGGCCAAACTTTCATAATTAATAATAAGTCTCCATGTCATTATTTAGAGATTGGTGGTCCCAATGAGAAAGTACTACTACACAATCTGATTTTTTTCCTCTTTCATTTTCTCTCTCTCTCTTTGTTTTTGTCTGTTTGTTTTATTTTTGTGACAGGGTTTCTCTATGCAGCTCTGGCTATCCATGGAACTCACTCTGTAGATAAGGCTGGCCTTAGACTCAGAGAACTGCCTGACTCTACATCCCAAGTGCTGGGATTAAAGATATGGACCACCACCACCTGTCTGGTTTATTTTTCTTGATATGATAATCTCTAGTTCTGTCTATGTTCCTGTAAATGACATGACTTTGTTCTTATTAATAGCCAAGTAGTACTCCGATGTGTAATACTTATTACTTGGTTGTTGTGGTTTTGGATTTGCTTTGTTTGTTTGCTTGCTCTCCTTTGGACAATAGCTGCCACAGGTCTCCTTGTAAGCCTAATATGGAAAATTCAATTTGGTGTTAAACACTCTTTTGGATTTAACACAAGAATGAAAGCACTACTTTGAAAGTACTGGTAAAAATCCATCTGTGTGTTGAATTAATTCACTAAAACACTTTTTCCCATCTGTAACTTCTCTGGTTTATGCTATCCTGTGAATAAAGTGATATAAAAAACACTTGAGATTCTGAGTTTACCAGCTTTCACACTAGGATTGAGAAATTATCACCAAGCTAGTTTGCTGTTGCAAAACCATCCAAGTCATGGACACTTGGTTGCCAGAAGATACCAAGCAGGAAAATCAGCTAGAAGAATGTGGTATCTGAGAACAGCAATTGCCCCAAAATTTCTTCACAAACCCAAATGCTTCTAATGAAACAAACAAACAAACAAAAATATGCCCAGTTATATATAACAATTTGAGATGTTCAGGGTAGATTTTTACTCATAGTTTATCTCTGCTCTGTTTTGATGAAGTAGTGATTTGATGGATTGGAGAAATAGCTCATGGATTAAGAGCACTGGGTGCTTTTCCAAAGGACCAAAGTTTGAGTCCCAGCACCAAAACCATCTGTAACCCCAGTGTCAGGAGCTTTGACACCCTCTTCTGACTCCCACAATGCCAGGGAACACATACCCAGGCTAGACACCCACATACAATAATTAAAATAATAACTTTTAAAGCAATGATTTAGAGCTGGAGAAATGGTTCATGGGGAAAATGCTTGCAAGTTGAGCATGAAGAACTGGTTCCGATCCACAGAATCCATATAAAACCTAGATGTGACAGACTGCCCCAGAACTGGAAAGTGGAGACAGGCTAGTCTCTGGGGCTCATTAGCCAGTCAGTCTAGCCAAATTAATGAACTCCAGGTTCAGTGAGTGACCCTGTCTCAAAAAAATAAAGTGGAGAGCAGTAGAGGAAGGCACTCAACAATGTCACCTTTGGCCTTCACATGCATGCAAGGCAAGTACACTCACACATATGTGAGTACACACACACACACACACACACACACACACACACACACAATAATTTTACACTCCTAGAATAATTGAACAAGACTCTTTATTTCCAAATTTACATAACTGACTTTATGTATTACCATTTATGTATACCATGTTATTGAAAACTGTGTTTCTTCTCATCAACTGAATGGCATAATGTTATATGGTCTTGTTACATTGTAGGGGAAATTACACAGCAGGTTTCTGGGTAAACTAAAGGACCCAGCAGAGTTTCTTAAACTGTGTTCCATGGATCAGTGAATTCAGAGTAACAAAGAATGCTTGTCACAAAGTCAAGTTCCTGGCAGCTTCCCAGATTTTCTCCTATATCTCTGAGGACTGAGGCATGGAACCTGCTTGTTAGCTCTCTGGGTGATTGATTCTTACATGAACTAAAATTATATACCCAACACATAATGCGTTCCTGCCCTTGCTTGGCTTAGCTCTGAGGTTTGCTTCTAGACTTTGAAGTATCCCCCAAACCACCTAAAGCAAAACTCACATGGCTGAGAGCTGAGCATAAGTCTGTTAACACTGGAACTCTTCCTGAATGCTGCCAGAATTTGCAACCTTTATCATTACTCATTTTCCTTTCTAAAGTGTTTTTAGTTGGAAAAAAGGGAAAACAGCTATATAAAACAAAATTATGCCTTCATTAGATCAAATTTTACATGCACACATCACTCTCTGAGAATAGAATATATTTTCACAAGTTAAGTCCTTCAGTTCAATACCTATTATCTTCTTAATTACTTCTTCAGTGCACCAGTCTTCTTGGCCTAAAATAACTGTGATTTTAAAAAGTGTATCTTTTAATTCTATGGGGACATTTTCACATAATTTATCACATACTTAATGCTAGTTTTTGGTTAGCTCTTCATAATACTAAGTCATCTGGGCCAAAAGTAATATATTTAGATAATGTGGAAAGTACAAAGGCAACTCTCAGAATGAGAGAAAATATTTGGAACACACACACACACACACACACACACACACACACACACACACACACTCTAAACTGTATATAAAGACCTGAAACTTAGCAACAACAACAAACAATGCAACTGAAAAATGAACAAAAAACTTCAACACTCCACCAAAGAATAGATATAAGTATAAGCAGATTCAAAACACATTAAAATACTCACCATTGTTAGCCATCAATTTCAAGTCATTCCCACTCATTAGGATAGCTATTATTTACAAACTGGGAAATACTAAGATTGGCAAGGATATGGAGAACCAGAGAAGCCTTGTACTTTGCTAGGGAATGTAAAATGGTGTAGCTACTGTATATATAAAAAAAAGCATAATGGTTCTTCAAAACATTAAACACAAATGTACCATAGGATCCAACAATTTCAGTCCCCAAAAGAACTAAAAAAGATACTGTACACCGATGTTCATTGTTACATTATTTATAATAGCTAAAAGGTAAGAACAGCCTAGTGCCCACAAACAGGTGAATGGACAAACAGAATGTGGCCCAGATACACAATGGAATCTGCTTTTAAATGCTGATATTATAACATGGGAGAACCTAGAAGGCATGTTGCTAAATGAAACAAGCCAGGCACAAGAAGAAAAATGTTATGTGCTTCTACTTATACCAACTACCTACAGCAGGCAAATCCATATTGACAGAGAATAGAATAGAGGTTTCCAGGAAGAAATGGGATGTTGTTTTTACGGGTACAGAGTTTCTGTTTGAAATGATGGAAAGTTGTGGAAATGATACAAAATTGTGCCTATGAATGGTCTCCGAATTGTACATTTTAAACTAGATAAATATGAAGTCCATGGCATATACATTTTCATATAATTAAAACATACAAAATAAACAGAACTGAGCAAGTATTTCTGTAGCAGGATATCAAGTCTTTGGGTATATACCAATGAGTGGTATAACTGGGTTATATGGTAACTGTATTTTTAGCTTTTGAAGAATGCTCCACACTGATTTCCACAGTGGCTGCAACAATTAGTAGTCCCACCAAGAGTCAATGAGGGTTCCACTTTCCCCACATCACTGCCAAGATTTGTTGTCAGTGGTTTCCTTGACCTTAGCCATTCTGACTAGGGTATGATGAAACCTCAAGATAGTTTTAATTTGCATCTCCCTAATTGCTGAGGTTGTAGAACACTTTGAGAGATTTCTTAATCTTATTTATTCTTTTGAGAACTCCATGTTCAGATTGGTAGTCCAATTTTTGATTGGTTCTTTTGCTTTCTTGATTCTTTGTTTTTTAAGTTCTATATTCTAGATCTTAATCTTTAATTGGATAAATACATGGCAAAGATTCTTTCCCCATCTCTGTGAGCTTTCCCTTCACTAGATTGTTTCCTTGCTATACAAAGGCCCCATTTGTTGGGTTAATTCTTGAGAGGTGGAATCCTGTTCAGAAAGCACCTTCCTGCACCTCTGTCCTATAGGGTACTGCCTATGTTTTCATATGGTTCTTTCAGAGTTTCAGGTTTCACACTGAGGTCTTTGAGTCAATGCACTTGATCTTGGTGCAGGGTCATGGACAATGGTCCAATTTCATTCTTCTGTATGTGGACATTCAGTTTCCCCAGCACTATTTGTTGGAGATGCTGTCTTTACTACAGTATAGGTTTTTGTTGAATATGAGGTGGCTGTAACTATGTGCACTTAAGACTGGCTCTTCTGTTTACATTGATCTATGTGTCTACTTTTTGTGCCAGCATCATGCTTTTGTATAACAGAACCATATAACTTGATATAGATTAGATAGATTTCTATATGAAATCTATAACACTATAATAATATAACTTGAATTTTTTTTTGCTCAGAATTGCTTTGATTATTCAGGGTCTTTTGTGGTCCCACATGAATTTTAGGATTTTTAAAAATATATTTCTCTGAAGAACATTGTGACAAATTTAATCAGGATTGCACTGATTCTATGATGGTAATATTCACAATATTAATTATACTATTCCATGAGCATAAAATTTCTTTTCATTTTCTAGTGGCTTCTGCCATTTCTTCTGAGATTTGAAGTTTTCAGTGTAGCAGTTCATAGTTGCTCTGTTCACAATAACTAGGAAATAGAAACAGCCAAGATGTCTATTATCTAACAAACAGATCATGGGAATGTGGTGTATTTATACAGGATGAAATTCTATTCAAATGCAAAGAAAAAATGAAATACACAGATTAGACAAATGCTAAGTGTTCTCTCTAACTTGTGGATTCTAGATCCTAATCTTTAAGTTTGGGGTATAAACTGGAGTAGCTAGAGAAGCCAGGAAATTAGAAAGAGACCAGAGAAGTGGGAGGATTTCCACAAAGGAGACTGGCAGGGTAATGTTATGAAGGGAAAGGAGAAATGAAGAAAACTCAATTAAAGAGGGAAGATGATACAGAAGGAAAAGGACATGAGGGAATTAACATTAAGGATGATTAAAAGAGCCATAAGGGATCTTATAATCTTATGAGCTTACTTAAAAATACACACTCACATGCATGAGCAGCACACACACACACACACACACACACACACACACACAGAGTTTTAATGGCTTTAACTCTACTCTCATCCCCCTAGGAGCCATAGACTAATAAAAACCCTATTACCAGGCAGTGAGTGGTATGTCACTTTGATCCATTGGGCAGGGGCATCCAAAAGATGATTGCTGCCAGAAGATCAAGTTAAGATCCTATTGCTAAAGACACCACGATTTTCAGACACAAGACTTGGAGAAATCAAGCTGTATTGACCTGGTAGCCTCCTCTATAAAGACTAGCTCTCATGGTGTCAGACGATTTATACAAACCACCAGGGGAGAAAATTTATCACAGCCCCAGCCAGCTGTCAAGCCGGACCAACAAGATGGCCCCCAAAACTGCAAGAGTGGCACTTGCGTCTTGCAAACAATCAACAGCTGTCTAGCTGTGCCTAAAGCGTGCTCAAGTAGATGGAATCCATGGCTCATACTATAATCCCAGCCAAGAGCATATACTCTAGAGGAGCATCTACTACCGCCATATTGTTAGTAAATTTCCAACTGCCTTCTATATACTCATCCTCATAGCATAGATAATTGCACCTCTCACACTCATCCAAGAAACATCTTTTTACAGCAGCTGGAGATGAGTAGAGAGATCTATAACTATTCAAAATGCAGAGAATAATTGACTGGCTACAAATGGGACATGTATCACACAACTCCTACAACTATGGGTCAGGGAACATCATGGAATGGGGTGCAGAAGGACCGTAAGAGCCTGAGGACCAGGATGACTGCTGTGTGGTGGTGTCTTCTGGATGGACAAGGATACTATTCCACAAACTCTCAGCAATATGGCTGCCTGCACAAGATCTTTGTGCAAAGACCACACCAGTCAACATGCCAACAAAAACGGAGGAAAATCCCCAAAGTCTCACTTCCAGATGAACAGCAACAGAGCTAAGGCTAATGGCTGCTGAGGGAGGGAGGAGTTGTTGTTTTGATTTTTTTTTCAGGGACAAAAACAAAATCCAAAATTGGTCAGCCATAGCACATGCAAATAAGGGCAACACTAATGGGACTCTTTAGATTATGTGTACACACACACACACACACACACACACACACACACACCAAGAATAGATATGAGGTCATGAATTTCAGTGGTCAGGACACAAGAGGAGTTGAAAGAGGGAGAAGGAGTGGCAATGATGCAAATATAGTGTGCCCATCTATAAAATTTACAAATTAAAAAAGAGGATTGTCTATTACTGCTTGATAAGACAGCCACTGGTCATGTTTGAAATGTCACTAATCAAATTTGAGATATGCTTACTAAGTTTAAAAATACAACTCAGTTTCAAAGAAGAGAAGCATCTTAGTAATTTCTTTTATCAATCACGAGCTAAAATAGTTACATTGTAGATATATTATAAAATAAAACCCATCAATATTAATTTAGCTTATTTCCTTGAATTTTTAAACATGACCACTATAAGTTTAAACTAATATGCATATGTAAAGATGTCATAATGATACCCATTTTTCTGTACATTCATTAAAATAAGTTTAATATATACAAAACATAAATAATGCATCTCTTTATTTTTATTGTAACTTCATCAGTATTTGTTTAATTTACTTTAGTTTTGTTTTTGAGACAGTGTCTTACACTGTATCCCACGTGGCCTTGAACTCACTGTAGTGTTCTTGCTACATCCTCTTTCAAGTGCTGAGATCACAACCTTGAGACATGATGTCTGAGAAAGTAATTACTGCACAGTGTGAAACAAATACTATAATAATAATGCTTTATCTAGTTGTCAAAGGAATACAATTAGACAGAAAATTATATGAAATAAAAAGACATTTCAAAGCTTCCCATTTTTCTTCAGTTTCTGAGTGGCATAGCCTTCTGGAACATCAGTTAGAATGTTAGTTAAATAAATGAATTTACCTTGTATTCTCAGATCTTGTGAGCACATTCTATGCTATTGAAATATGGAGTAGTACAACTAAGTTGGAAAGAGACAGCAATGTTACTCACAGAGCCAATGTGCATTTTGTTACTTATGCGCTCACTTGTGGAAATTATATATGCCAAATAAAGACATATTTTATCAGTGTTTTACTTCTTAGGAGATAGGTGACTTACCAAGAAATTTCTGAGTAACTTGTTCCCATTTGTATTCACATGCAATATAGTATCTGTTAGTATAAATATATCTTTATATTTCCTGGAAATCCCCTCAGACATTGATGAAAATGTTGAAGATTTGTTATTTTTCTTTTTCATAACTCCAAGAGAAATTTCAAAGATAAAACTGTCATATACCTATAGTAACTGAAAATATCAAAAGGCATTCATAAATAGGTATATAAGATCGATAACTAGATAAACTGAGAGAATTGATAAGCAATATAAATGAATGTCTGTTTTCTCTCTGAAATAGTCAACAACACAATTATTACTTCTGTAATGTATGAAAAGTTACTGTTTCTGTATTAAGTCAAAACTGCTATTCTAAGATCTGCAGTATTGATTATTATTTCCCCCAGGATCACATGAAGCATTTAATATAGTGATGCAGTTAATATTTCACAAAGTGAGTTCCTATTTCTTATGAAAGTATAACTTAGATCAATCCTTTTAGCATGTCATTTTGTTTTAATATTCTGAGTAGTTTTACTCTAACATTACTGTCAGACTTCATTTTTGGTAATTACACTGCCTTTGATTTTGAGGTTACATGTTTTTTTCTTTACACGACATACAGAGTATCTTAGGGTTTCTATTGCATGAAGAGACACCATGACCACAGCAACTCATATAAATGAAAACATTTAATTGGGGTGACTCTCTTACAGTTTCAGAGGTTCAGTCCTTTATCACCATGTTAGGACATGGCAATATGGAGGCAGCCATGGTGCTGGAGAAGGAGCTGAGAGTTCTACACCTTGATATGTAGGCAATAGGAAGTGAACTGAGACACTGGGCATGGCTTGAGCATAGGAATCCTCCAAGTCCACCCCCATAGTGACATACTTCCTCCAACAAGGCCACACTTACTCCTATAAACCACACCTCCTAATAGTGCTGCTCCCTTTGAACTAAGTACATTCAAACTACCACACAGAGAAGAAAGTTAATGTTTCAAACTGACTCGCTGAACAACAGCTTGCAAGTAAAAAATATTAACTGATGACTACAAGAAATTGTGAATCAAATATAGGACTTTTCCTAGATTTGAAATTTATGCTAATAAAGAGTTAGTTATTTATCCCCAAATCAATTGGTGCAATTTGTGCTCATTTCATTACACCTTTGATTGTAGAAGAGTTAAAATGCTTCAAATTAACTAATAATTTAGTTGCAGAAAGTCATCCTTAAATTGCATCTAGATGAAGCAACTGAAGCTGTGAATCTCCAGAAAGACTGAAGAATACTCACAGTGCTCTGCAATGTCATATATGCCATGTACATACTAGTGACATGGAATCCAGGAAGTATAAAACAATGCAAATGAGATTATACTATATGGAGAAGAATGCAAAACTTCAATCAAGGACCAAATCAGAGGGAAAATCTTGGCTCCACCAGTCCCTCCGTAAACTAGATCATAAAATACAAACTTTAGTTTTTAAAATACACTGCCTATTATTTGTATTATTTCCACCCACTTTTTGAACTAACTAACCGATAACAGTAATGATCCCAGCAGTGTTTACTGCCCTAATTACTATCAAGCAGGGCTTATCTAATAGGTGCATTAATACTCCAATACATGTCATAAAAATTTAATAACACAAGATTTATGTTATTTGTTACATAAAACACATAGAATAATGATTCCTGATATCCTAAAATACTTCATTTAAAGTAATGTTAGCATAAATTAATAGAAATTATTAAACAAATCACTGTTCCTACCACTTAGCTTTTAAGTGGTAAAGCAGAATGAATAAATTTTGTTTTCTTTTTAAAGAATCTTTGTTCCTAGCTGTGTGAAAATGTGTGTGTCTGTGTGGAAGTGTGTGCACCTGAATTCGTGCACATGAAATACGGGCCCCAGGAGGTCAGAGGAGGATGTAGGATCCCCTGGAGCTGGATTACAGGCAGTTGTGAGCATCCTGTATGGTCATCTGGAAGAGAAGTACATGCTCTTAACTACTAAGACTCTCTAGCCCCTGATTTGGTTTTCTTGTGTTTTGTTCTAGTTGCAGGGCAGTGCTGCTTTGTTTTAACAAAATATGGAGGAGGAGGAGGATGGTAGAAATGTAATCCAGTTCAGGCATTTCAGAAATATAGTATAATAAGCTCTGGAAAAGGAATTTTATAAAAGCACATTTCACAGCTTTCCTGAGGTGTAATTGGCACAAGACAAACAGCACCTTTCAGGAATTTAAAAGTAAAATTATCTTTTCAGTTTTACAACAGGTCTTTTAAATGGGAAAGCATTGAAAGTACACAGCCTTGTAAGACCTGAGAAGTCATCAAGAAACTGTCAGCTGGTACCTGGGAGACTGAGACGGGAGGATCCTGAGTGTAGAGCCAACCTGGGCTACATGGTGAGTTTCTTTTTTAAAATTAATTTTTTATTTAAATTAAAAACAATTTTATTTTATACACCAATCCAACTTCCCTCTCCCTCCCGTTCTTGTGGGCCCCTGGAGATTTCCCTAGTGCCAGACTTCTCGTTAAGTCCATAACATCTCCTCTATCAAGGTGTCTCTTTCCTTGCTCTTCTTCTCTGTTCTTCCTCCAACTTGACCTTCCTAATCCCTCATGTTCTCCTCCCCACTCCACTTCTCCCCTCTTCTCTCTCCTACCACTGTACACAGTGAGTTTCAGGCAAGCTTTGGATACATAACAGTAAAATGAAAAAAAACAACCCTACCAAGCTTTCCAGGTAGTTTTATTCCCATCTTCACACCACCAGCTGCTCGACTGTCTTGCTAACGGGCGGCACAGTCTGCCTTTTCAAACTTTAATTTAAACTTCCTAATAACTAATAATGTCAAGAGTCTTCCCATGTGTTAGTTTGTTATTAACAATTCCTGGTGAAAGCTCTTCAAATCTTTTAGGCATTTTCCGTTGATTTATTAGTGTTTATATTGCTAGGTAAACATTCTTTCTTGGATATATATTTGGAAACTAATTTCCTCCAGACTGTGGCTTGCATTTTGAACTTTATAACCATGCCTTTTAAACAGGAATCAGTTTCAACTTTTTATATTTTTCATTTTCTTTCATATTTGTTATTTCTCAATATTTTAAAGAAGCACTTGTCAAATCTAATATTATTAAGATTTTAGACTATGTTTACTTCTAAAACTTTCATGGCTCTAAGACTTAGGTTTAAGATGGCACTTTAGTTAAAGTAGTTTGTGCATGTGTGTGAATGAGGTAAGAAGTAGGAAGTTTTTGGTTTTGTATTTGTTTTTCACTTTTTTCTGTCTTTTTGTTCTGTCACCATTTCAATGCAAACTGGAGGGGGAGATGCTAACAAGAGTGGTGGATATGATCAAAGTACTTTATATTCATCTACAGAAATCTTATAACAAAGTGGTTTTTGTACAATTATTATATGTTACTCTAAACCCAGAAATGATTGTCCTTCCTTTATGGATTTGCCTTGGCATCTTTGTTAAGATCAATTAATTGAGTATGTCATAGAAAACTTCTAAATTCTTTTTTAAACTCCATTGATCCTCTCTGATGTTTTCGCAAGCAACTCATTGTTAACTTTGATACTGATAATCGGAAATTACTTTCTCTATTGTAGTAGACTTTATTTTTTACCCCACAAAATTCAAATGCTACTGTCCTGAATCGCTGAGCCTCTCTACGTGTCCTTGTTTGGAGATAGAGTTTTTACAATGGTGTCTGAATCACTAATATGGACCCTAATTCAGTATGGATGGCATCCTTTTATTTTTTTATTTATCATTTGTGTGTAGGGGTATTATTGTTGTTTGCTTTTGTTCCTGTTTTTCAAGAAAAGGTTTCTCTGTATAGCCCTGGCTGTCCTCGAACTCACTTTTAGTTCAGACTGTCCTGGAACTTACTTTGTAGACTAGGCTGGCCTCCAATTCAGAGATCTGCCTGCCTCTGCCTTCTGAGTGCTGGGATTAAAAGCATGTGCCACCACGACCAGCAAGATGGATGGTGTCCTTTTAAAAGAAATCTGGAGACACAGCACATATACAGGAAGAGGTGGAGTGGAACAGGGCCCCTACAAGACACAGAGAAAGACATGCAACTGCTCTCTGAAGGAGTCTGATCCTTCCCAATGCTTCAATTTTGGATTCCTATGGAGCTGAGGCAATAGATTCATAGTTCTTATTTATGGTTCTCTATCATAATTGTGTTAGGAAACTAATGCATCATTCACAACATTGGAAATATAACTCAATGTGGTAATAATATAACACAATCTGTGGTAATGTGACTAAAGTTTTTTCTGACTGAACTTACGTTTCCTAAGATTTTCTCATGTCTATTTCATTTGCAAAATCAATGACCAATTGTAACCACCACCATTATATTTTCATTCATGCCATTTCTTTGGTGACTCTTTCTTTCCGGAATCCTCTACTGTTGCTCCTCTTGTCTTTCCCATACAGCAGATTTATTGTAGCAAACGGTAAAGTGTGCCCAACATCGATGAGACATTAAAATAACTCCGATGGGAACCTAGGACTGAAAATATTTCAATAAACGGCTTAGAGTAAGCAGCATGCTTTTACAAGAACAGAAAGTTGCTAAACTCCAAAGAAGAGTGGATCCAGTAGTTGCTGCTGATTTATTCATTATTGAACGGGCATGTAAGTGTTGGTGATGTAGAATTCTTCTGGACAAAAGGGGCAAGTGTCACATGACTATATCAGGAACCTTTTATCACACTGCCCTCCAGAACTTTTAAAAAATCATGGGTTTGCACAGAAACAGTTGGCCTGAAAAAGGGAAAGCATATCGACCCCAGACGCTCTTTGGGAGGCCAGTACCGGACTGATCCAGCCCACTGATCATGGATGCAACCGGGAGGCCCCTGCACTCCTGGGAGCCTCCGGAGGTGGACTGGCATTTTGCCCTGGGGTGTGGGGGGGACTTTGAGAGCCCATCCCACTTGAAGGGATGCGCTCTGTCTCTGGACACATGGGGAGGGGCCTAGGCCCAGCACAGGAAGATTTGGTGGACTTGGTGGAGCCCCTGTTGGGGGCCCTACCCTGCCTGGGGAGTGGTGGGTGGATGGGGTGGGGGTAGGTTGGAGGTGGGGGAGAAGGAATGGGGGTGAGGGGAGGGAGAGGGAGAGGGGAATTACATGTGAAACAAGCCTGTTCCCTAACTTGAATTAATAATAATAATAATAATAATAATAATAATAATAATAATAATAATAAAAGAAAAAAAATCATGGGTTTGGGAGGCAGTGAGTTGTACAGTGCCCACATGCCACAGGCACAACAAGACTCACCTCTAGCAATTTCCCGTTTATTCTCTGTGCCGCTGATTAAAAGTTAATCAAGCACTAACTTTCAGAGTTATTAATCTTTCCATCCACATATCCTATCTTTCTAACTAGATTATGAGTCCCTCAAGGGCAGAGACTAATTCGTAGCCTTTTTTGTAACTCTGTGTTATGGTACTTTATAGTGGTTATGATGATAAAGATAAAACGAAAAAAATGAATTAAAAATTAAATACAGCCATAGCACATTTTTTTTCAGTGTGATTAGATATTCAGAGTGTAAATTAGACACAGTCCTCAGTCTTGGGTATCAGAGCAAGAGTATGTAGTATTTAAGCAGATTTTAAATTTCAGAAGAAAAGGACTTTCACCACATCCTTTTTATTGCATCACCCTCAGTACCTGGCAGAACACTGCTTGTCATTTGCTCATAGCTAAATTGCTTTGGTAAATGACTGAGAGTCACAGATACACATTTTCTCAAAGACACATTGATGGTTAGCCAGCCAGTGGTTCCCAAATCTTGGATATCATAGAATAACAAAATTCCATAGACAGTCTTAGACCTAACATAAAGTTGTCAACCTTTCAACTGGTAAGAAAGGATATTAAGAAATGCAATTACCATTATGGTTGCAATAAAAGGCATTTTAATACCAAATTAATATAAAGGATATCTATCACAGGACAAGAAACAGTCCTTTAGACACAATACATACAACCTCATTTAGTAAAAAACCATACTGCACAATAATGAGACAACTTTAAATGGAAATAGTACTTGTCCTCTGACTTTAAGCAAGGATTATATAAATGTAAGCATTGTCTCCGTGGAACAAAACAGAGCAGCAATAAGCAGGTTCTGGGCTTTAGTGCTGGACATGAGCACTGAGCACCAGGAATTCAAATGGCACAAATGATGTCATTCAAATAGATGAGAATTCAAAGTGCTTTCCTAGCTGTTATGATTTGGCTATGAAATGTCCCCTGACAGGCTCAGTATATATACTCTGTTCCAGTCTAATGGGACTATTTCAGGAAGTGGTGGATCAGGAGGTGAGGCCTCTTGAAAGGAAGGAGGTCACTGGAGACAAAACTTTGAAGTCAACCCCTGGTTCACAGTCCATTCATGGCTTTTTGTTTGTCAGTGGTCGTGATCTAGGCTGCTCTGCTCTGCTGTGCCCTGGCTGCCATAATGACTAAAACATGGAAACACTATGGCTTAACATGTCCTGTATTAACTTATTTATGTCTGATATTTTGTCAGCATGATGCAGAAGTAACACAGTAGCCAGACTCACTTCATGAAGCCCAGAACTTCAGGATGGTAGCCACAGTAATGGGAACTAGAGCTATAAATCCAGTGACCAGCCTAAGGGGCTCCCAAGAGAACCAATTTACCAATATAAAACTGTGTTATAAATTGGAATGCTCAGAGTGGGGAAGAGATGTTACCAACTCCAAAACTGTTAATTCAAAGAAACAGGGAAAGGAAATTCCCAATGAAAATGAACCTATACTAAAGAAATATCAATATGGAAAAGAAACTGTTACCATTGCAGAACAAATGTGAAACTCAATAAAAGAGTCAACTCCCAAAGAAATGGAAAGAATAGCAATCAGGAAAGTGCTTGTAAACAAGTTTATCTTATATCCTCAAAGATAATGAAAGCAAAAGCATCAATAAAAAATTATGAAAAATGGAAAGAAATTAAACATAAACAGATGGACTTTTAAATAAAAACAATTAGCAAGTCTAGAAATAATTTTTAAAAACAACAACTAGTCGTTGCTGAGTTTAGAGGCACATACCTGTATTCTCAGCACTGGGGAAAGTAAGACAAGAGATTTGAAATTCAAGGCCAACCTGAGTTACATGAACCCTGTCTCAAAAAAACATAGTCACTAAGATTTATTTTACACAGGGCAAAAATACTTTAGAATCAGCCCTTAACACAGCATGGGAAAGCATATGGGAAGTTAAGCTATGTACTAAATAGATTGAGAATTTACTTCATGCATTAATATGAACTCTAGAAACTGTCTGAAGAAAATGACTAGAAGTTTCTAGAATTTAAATACATACATTGAAAATACATATCTTTATACTGTGTTGTTAAACTTACTTTATATTATTTTACTTTGTGGCATGGTGTGTGTGTGTGTGTGTGTGTGTGTGTGTGTGTTCCACAGTGTGCATACAGAGGTCAGAGGACAACTTGCAGGAATTTCTTTTATCCTTCCACTAGGTGAGTCTTGGGGATCAAATTCAATCACCAGGCTTGGTGGCAAAGCACATTTACCTACTGAATCATTTAGCCAGCCTCTTACACTTTTTTTTTTTAATGGCTGATAATTTTTGTTGTCCTATAGCTCTTTGAAAACCCAACAAGTGTGGTCCCTCCCCCTTGAGACTGTTTGGACCTTTATATCATGGTAGAAAGAGTACTAGGTAACTTCTAAGACAAGATCGTAAATGGCAATCATTTACTTCTGAATTCTTTCTTGAGACCTTTGCCCTTAGACATAGATATCATGTGAGTTAGCCATGGGAGGTCCTCTAGACTGCAGCCCTATCTAAGTACCCAGCTGACAGCCAACGCCAGCTAGCCAACTGCAGGAAAGAACCGTGTTGACTCAGTGCCTGCATTGCTCAGTTAAGCCACCCAGTGTATGACATATGGAGCAAAGACGCTTTCTCCCAACTAGGCTCTGAACAAATCACATGCTTTTGGACAAATAATTGTCAAGCAACTAGGTGTTTCTCATTCTATTATCCAACACTAGATAACTGAACCACTCATATCAGGACCGACAGGTTACTCCTCACAGTCTTCTCGGAAACAGAAAAAAAAAATACTATTTAAAGAACATATTGAAAGAGGAGAAAAATCATAAGTATTGATATAAGGAATTGATATAAGGAATCAATAATAAGTATTGATACAGGAAGAAACGATGCACAAAGAAGTTGGCGTAGTTTTTGGCAAATCTGTTAACTGTTAACTCAACTATTTAGAGTCACCTATTAATTTGGGGAAGCAAATTTAAAGGTAGAATGGATACAATGTAAAAAATAGGTTTGTAGAAAAAATGCTTATCTTAGTAAACATCTTAGGTGTTTCTAGAAAGTAAAAAGTTAAGCATAGGGAGTTATATGAGTCAGCAGAACATCTTTTTCATGGCTGAATATGGTCACTTAGAAAATAATTTGGCATTAATGTATTTTTTAAATGTAAAATTAGAAAACAATTTAACACACTCATAGAGTTGGCCATACCTGTCTCACAAAACAACATTCCTGATCCTGAATATTTTTCAGCAAACTTCTTCTCTCTATGCTAGAGAAGACAGATACTAGAACTTCTACAAAAAGCAGCAAATAATGGATACAGCTCAGAGGCCCCTGATAAAAAGAATAGTGTTTACACTTATAGCAGTAAAGATGAATGACCCTTTACTCCCTGTATAACATGGGTCAATATTGTTAACTAATGCTGGGTGGAAAAAGGCAAGTCCTTTTCCAAAGCTTCTTTGTTCTCATTTGTTCTTTTACATGATTTCCTTTCAGCAAAGTACTCTTTTTATAAGATCCAACAGTACACAGAATTAAACATCTAATTATATATGTTTGCAAGAAAATTATTTTTAGTGTATAATTATAAAATTGCTTTCAGGGGCTACAGAGATAGATAGTTCAGCTGTTACAAACATTTGCAGAGGACCTGGGTTTAGTTCCCAGCTCTGATGTGGCAATTCATAACCATCGGTAACTCATTTCCAGGGACCCAAAACTACCTCTTGTGGTCTCTACGGGTACCAGACACACATGTGGTGTACATACAGGCAATTACTCTTTCTAAAGGACATGGTGGAAAGGGAAGGCACTCAAAGAATAGACTAAGGACAGATCAGTAAGGCAAATATAAATTATCAGTAATTTAAAATATTCTTGGTTTGGGTGTATATTTATAATAATTTTTGAAGGAAGGGTAAGTAAAATTTAATTTAAAATAAAATAGAAGTGAGGTGGTGGTGGCACATGCCTTTAATCCCAGCACTCAGGAGGCAGAGGCAGGAGGATCTCTGTGAGTTCAAGACCAACCTGGTCTACAAGAGCTAGTTCCAGGACAGCCTCCAAAGCCACAGAGAAACCCTTTCTTGAAAAACCAAAAATAAATAAATAAAATAGAAGCCAGGACTATGGATATAGCAGAGAGCTTGCCTAGTATTCTCAAAGCCTTGTATTCAAACCCAGCACCTAAATAAAATAAAATACAGAACTAACAGGAAGAAAACAAAGACCATTCATGAGCCAATTATGACAATGTGCTATGATTAATTCAATTCCCTCACTTCTGATTCAAATAAACCATAGTATGTCGATTTAAAAGCATTGAGAACTGAAAGAATACCAACAGGGAGAGAAAATGAAGAGGGACAATATTGCCCCATTCCACCTGTGACATTTCTTTATATTGTGTGTGTATTTCCACTTTTCATTACAGACGATAGAAAATTTCTTTATGCCCTGGTTCCTAGGGACCAATCACCTACACTGCGTCTGTCTCTCCTCTAAGTCCCAGACTGATGAGACTCTTATGACTCAACTTCACACACCTTCTTGAGAACTGAGGGAGGAAAGGGTTTGCATTTGCTTTTTTTTTTTTTTTTTTGATTTGTGTTCTTAAAATGAAGACTCCAGTGACCATAGTATTAATGCAATTGGACGTCAGAAAGGCTTGGCTTAAGACGCATGTTAGCAGAGACCAGCCTGAAGATGTCACTCAGCTAAGTACTTCCAGCAGCTTAGCCCTTAATTGGCCCTTATTTGCACCATCTGCTCATCAGGCTTGCTTGTGGAGAAGTGTTTTTCATCAGATATCAACAAGCTGAAAACAAAGCAGATCACCCACACCACATTTTGTCTGCCTCTTATCGAAGTTATAAATCATCACATTAAAGAGGTGAATCGGATTACAGCAGTTTCATCACTCATTTCACCCTACTTTCCTCTGTGATCCCTGGGGCATGTGTGGTATGTCCAGAAGCTCTTTCCTCCTCAGGCCTGTCACCCTCCAACTGCGTTGTCAAACACTGGGAGAAACCCTCCCTCAGTGGCTTAGTGGCTGTGTTCAAACAAATCTTACTTACATGTGCCTTTCTCCCACTACCCATCTGGTGACACTATCAGATGTATAAAATTTACTCACATGCATACACAGAAATTATAAGCTTCTGCTGGATGGTATTTGAAGAATTATTCCTACTGCTTAAAAACCATTTCCTGATAGCCTTTGTATAACTAAAGGCTACTGATTAAAAGCACTTACTATATAGGTTTTCTATCTGAAACAGCTACATTAGTATTATGAGTTGTCTTGTCTTGATCTCTGTTCTATTGCTGTGAAGAGACACCATCACCAAGGAACCTCTTATAAAAGAAAGCATTTAACTGGGGCTTGCTTACAGTTTCAGAAGTTTAGTCTCATCATTCATGGCAGAAAGCAGGCAGGCCTGGAAATGAAGAGCTGAAAGTCCTACATCCTTGTTTAAAGACAGGCTGAGAAAGAAAAGCTGGGCCTGACACAGGCTGTTGAACTGTCAAAGCCCACCCCCAGTGACACTTCCTCCCACAAGGCCACACCTCCTAGTCCTCCTAATCCTTTCAAACAGTTCTCCTCCCTGGTGACCAAGCACTCAAATATATGAGCCTGGTGGCAGGGTCGTTCCTATTCAAAGTACCACATAAGTTTAATCATGATTTATTTTAAATAAATTTATATTGTGATTAATTGTTACAACACTTATTTCAAAGTTTGACTTAATATTTAGGGGGAAGTTAAAATTAAATTTTTACTTCTTTGGATCTATACATACATATTTTTACATGGAAAAATGTGGCAAAAAATGATAATATGCTAAGGTGATAATTCATCCAAGGCAAACATAATACTTGTTGACTATGAGAATATTATTAGCACCTTTGTTTTTAAGCATCTTGGCTATTGGCATAATTGTTTGTAGTATTTACTGGAAAATTAAATGACAATAAAACACAAAACAATAAAAATATAACTGTTCTCAGAGTTATTATCCTCTACTAGAGAGAAACAAAGAATACTTTACACAGATGTAAGTTTAAGTTTGTTCTCTCTTTTCATGAAAAAGCAAGTGAACCTGCACATACATGCACATAGACACCACTTGGAATTTTGATCATATTCTAGCATCCATCATAACATTTTTGTAGACTATTAAACTGAGGGGATTTAGCATAATGGTTTAAGTCTTTTGTTTCCAGCCTATAAACTGTAGTAATTATAGGAATACATATAAAAAAACTTGGCATGTACTCAATAAACAGCAGCTCAGATGATTGTAAAACATGCATTGAAATTTTGTGCCTATGTTGAGCCTCTTTCAGGAATTTTGGTCTGATTCTTATCTACATAGCTATCAGTTTTAGCAATTCTGCCCAAACAGTCTATTCGTTTTACACTACTTCAATGTTTACTAAAAAGAGTATCACATTATTAGAACTTTATCATCTAGACAAAAGTTAATTAATTGTTTTGCACATAGTAAATGTGTAAATGATTCAAACCAATTACATTCACATTTTGAAGCCACATTATTCTTAATCTAAAAAATTGTGGAAGCTGGAGAGATGACTCAGTGGTTTAGAACACTTGTTGCTCTTTCAGAGGACCCAGGTTCTATTCCCATCACCCACATGGGGACCCAGGACCACCAGAAACTCCAGTTTGGGGATCTGACATGCTCTTCTGGTCTCAGTGAGCACAAGGCACACTCATTCTGCACATACATACAGACAGACAAAACATTGATACATATAAAATAAAAATGCATATTCACAAATGTGTATTAATCCCTTCATAATATGCAAAGGATTTCTTACTTGAGATAATCATATAGTGTAATATTTTATCTCATGTTTAGCAGTTTTGAGTAAAACTGCAATTACCAAAGAAAACAAATATTTGATTACATGTATTATTTATTTTGTGTGTGTGCTTGTCTGTGTATGTGTATGTATGTACATGTGTGTGTGTGTGTGTGTGTGTGTGTGTGTGTGTGTGTGTGTGTGTGTGTAGAATAAAACTGAAGGTCCCACATGCTTAGCATTTGCTCTACCAGCAGTTACTTTTAAAATGAATCAAATAAATAAATAAAAAGAAACACAAGTGTGGCAAAATATTAACCCATTATTTAATCTATGCAAATAGTATCTTCACTGTACTGTTTTCCCAGCTTTTCCAATAAGTTTAAAAAATATACAACTGGAAGGGAAAAGAGAAGAGCTACATTATCTAATGCTAATATGCAAAAGCCCTGAGTTCACTCTCCAGCACAGCAACAGCACAGTGATGGATGCCTGCTCTCCTTGAATGTCATGTGGGAGGTAGACATGGGAGGATGAAGACTCCAGGGTCATCCTCAGCTACATAGTAGGTGTGAAGCAAGCCTGGCATATGAGATGCTATCTCAAAAACCCAAACACACACACACACACACACACACACACACACACACAGAGAGAGAGAGAGAGAGAGAGAGAGAGAGAGAGAGAGAGAGAGAGAGGCACACCGTATATTAACAATACAATAACTGAGAGCCCCTTTCTTTTTTCACTTGCACTTGTTTGCCCTGGCTATCTGTTGTCTAAATTGGTCTGTCATTATTCTAATTTTGACATGATGCAGAAATCATTGGCATGTAACTCCACTGAAGCCATCAGCACATTATCTTTCATAAGAAGGCATTCATTTTCAAGTGCATATGATTTTTTAAAATTCAGAACATCTGTGTGCATACTTTTTTTGTTCCTTGGCTAGTCAAACTAGAATGTGTATGTTTTTCTAATCAAATTTAAAAATTTATAAAGCTCATGGAGAAAAACTTCATTAAAAACAAAAAGTTCTGTTTCTCAGTTGTCTACCTGTCAATTAAGGAAACATTACCTGCCTCACAGGAGTGCCTGGATGATTCAACGAACAAACCATGGGAAACCCTGAGCCCAGGGTCTGCCATTCAGTGAAGACTGATAGTAATACCATTTATGAGCATCCAAAAATCTCATAACAAAGATTATTACCCTAACTTTAAAGACTTTTTCTCTGTAAGGAAAATAGTAAGGGACACTCTGCATGAGCATTCAAAAGGAAGCACAGAGCCATTGCTTCTGTGGCAGAAACTGTTTTACTGTGAGCAAGATGACCTCCATAGCAGACATTACCTAGCCAATAAAAAGCGAGTATTATGAAAATTCACAGACAGTATTGAAGTTCTATAATTCATCATGCTACAATAGTCAACTCATAGAATCTTCTGGACTATAGGGACAGTGTGCAATGATCTTTTTCTCTTTTCCACATCTTCCGCTCTCTCATAAATGTAAATAATAGATAATCAATAAATGTTTCCAAATTAAAGATTAGAGAACAGTATAAAATGTGTGTTAATGGGAATGGTCATACAGAGAGGAAAAATTCTGATAATGTATCTTAGTCCATTATGTGTGCTCTAACAGAACACCTGAGACTAAGAAATTTCTAAAAAGGGAATTTATAGGCTCGCCATTCTGGAGACTAGGAAGTTCAATATCAACGTTCAGTCATCTGCCAAAGGGCTTCTTTCTGTTATCCCATGGTATGAGGGGGCAAATGAGGTCTAAATTCACCCTTTTATAACAACATTAATCCTACCCATCAAGGCAGAACCCTCATGACCTAACTACCCCCTTGATAATTCTGTCCCTTGATATTGTTACAATGGCAATTAAATGTGAACATGAATTTTAGAGAGAGCAAATGTTCAAACTGTAACAGTAGAGAAGAGAGGGCATGCTCACTAGAAATTAACAAGGATGAGATTAGGTTTTAGAAGGAACCCAGACGGTGTACCTAAAAGTAATGTTTCTCTTGAGTAAACACACTTGCAAGGAGATGCTGGACATTTGAGATGAGAAAAGCAGCTGTGACATTGTCATCTGAAAAAGCAGGAGACTGTAGGACAACTCTCAGAAATCTTTCAGGCTACCTGCTTTAAAGGGAGACCAGCAAGCTCATTTCTTCAGCTCTGTGTGGTTGCATGACAGACAATAGATGAATTAACTAGGGTTATGATTTTGCCATGCTGACACTATGAGATAAGAGAAGTAAAAGGATTTGCGAATGAATTAGAGTGATTATGGTGCTTGACTATGGATTTTCAACTAGGTAAGGAAAGCAAAGTGAGCAACAGGAATACTCATGACAGTCATGTGGTCAGTGGACTGATTTCCAGCCCAAAACTTGTTGGTAATGATATATGAGAGCCAGCTGGAGAAGTAGCTGTCAGCTGAAAAGCATACCCTAAAATTGTTATGATGGAACTATTGTGATTGTTGGAATAGGAAGCTATGGGATATAATTTTAGAATGAAGTGTTATCAGGATATTATAGATTTGGTGGGAATCAGATCTCAAGATTATTGAGGGAAATAATGATTATTGGAGGTGACGTGTTCAAGGAACTAAGTGTCCAGGATACTATATCATCCACATATATACAAATATCACCAAGAATTAAGACAGAAGTATTGTTATGATAAATCAGGAGATGAAAATCAAGAAATGAGGATCAGTGTGGAGGTAATGAGGAGGTGTTGCCCAAAGGCACAAACTTGAAGTTACAAGGTAAGTAAATTCTGGAGATATACAGCACAGTATCTAGAATTACCAATATTGTATACTAAGTAGATATTAAGTACTGTTACCATAAATAACATTATTAAGATGTGATTGATATGTTAATTAGCTTATGCAGCAATTGTTTCGTAATATGTATATACCAAAATATGTTTGGTATTTTGAAAATATATATTTTAATAATTAGTTATATGTCAATAAAACTGAAGAAAAATTTAAATGCCCATTTTCAGAAGGAAGGAAAAGAGGATAGAAAAAGAAAAGAAAAGAGAATAAGAAAGAAAAGGACAAAGGGCTATCCATACCCAGGAAGAATTGTGGAGGTGGTGGGTAATACATTCTGATAACAGTAGACTCACAGATGAGGGCTTCTCAGGGGTGAGTGAGTGAGGACACTCTGAAAGGGGTGACAAGTAACTGAGAGCACTCATACAACCTCAGGGCCGCTTGAGGGTAGGAAATAGCATCTTACCACTAGATAGTAGATAGTAGTTATTAGACATTGGGACAGCGGCGGGCACCTGAGAGGAATCTTAGAGAAAGCTGAAGATATTCTTGGTTCATTGAGAACGATTGTAGCTCCAAAGCACACTGTGTTAAATAAACTGGATGGGAGGAATGCAAGCAGTTCTATCATGAGATCAGTTTTATGAATTCAAGCAGATACTGGAGGCAAAGTTGAAAGCATTGGGAAACAAGAAATTGATTTCTGAGCTTTGTCTTAAGCAAGAATATCTAGATATCTAAGAGAGATCATTCTTTTATAAGTACAAGGAGTGTCCTCTTGGTCCCAAAATGGAAATTAAACTGTGTTCTTAGACCATTCTTGGTCCTGCCAGCCGAGGCCAGTCTATCTTCACTACAGCTATCTTGCTTAAGCCCTGTTGGTGAACACGGCCTTAGTCAAGGGAAGAAAAGGCTTCATCCAACTGCAGCACCTCTCCCCAGATGGCCCAAGGAAATGGGCAATGCGTATCTTCCTGGGGAAACGTCTGGGGGCAGGTAGACTCAGTTGCCTTTTATTATTATTATTATTATTATTATTATTATTATTATTAATATTATTATTATTTAGACTTATCTAAGGGTAGGAAAGGAGACTTTCATGAGGAAATAAAGTATTTTTGTCTGTTTTATTTGCCCATGACTGCAACTCTGTCAGGAGTCTAAGAAGCAAGTTGTCTGTCAGGTTTTCTCTTTGTATTGGTTCCACATCTTGGGCCAAATTCCTGGGTTTGGAAGCAACCCCTTTAGCAAGAATGTTGCAGAATACCAGAACAGGGTACTCAAGGTGCCCGGGAGGTCAGGCCAGGTGCTCCAGATGCCCCTGGAGGTCAGGTCAGAGTGTTCCAGATGCCCTGGGAGGTCAGGCTAGAGCGCTCCAGATGCCCCAGGAGCTCTGGCCAGGTGCTCCAGGTGCTTTTTTTTGGGGTGTGTGTGGGGGTCTTCCAGGCACCACAGAAATAAACTTCTGTACCACTCAATTCTCCTAGATGGCCCTAACCTCCTTCCTGTCCCCATTCCTTTCTCCATTCTACTACATTAATCCAGCCCACCTAACATAAAACAAATTACTAATTCACACATCTATTTTTCATCATGTTACTACTTTTGCCTCAAACCCAGGTGAAACAGTACAAATTAAGGCTGTTGACAAAATCCAGATGTCTTATGGATTTTGTCATAAGACTAATTCAATTTTAATACTACACTCTACATATAATCAACTTTTTGCCTTATAAGCATTTTAATTGTGTCAAACATTCTTAGATAAAACAGTAATAAACTGCTACTACTAATACCTGATACTACTGAAACCCATCTTCAATTATCGCTTTCTATCTCCCAGCACTTGGGAGGCTGAGGCGGGATAATTGTACAACTTAATGAGAACAAATGGTAGTTGGAAGCAAAGACTTTCCAAATAGGTGTAAATTTAGATTTTGAAATAATAAACTTCCAAACTCTAAGTCTATCAGATAGTGTTAAATTTACTTTTTATTATTCTGCTTTATGTCAGCAAGCATGAACTATACCTCTTACTCAGGCATTAGGGTGATATTTCTAATTATTCCACATTGTGGGAACTCTCTTAAGGTGCTTTGGGAACAAAGCAAAACAAAAAATGGCAAGTATATTTCATATGGCTGGTGTTTCTTTTGTCAGCACATCTACCTTGTGCGGTCTCTAGAGTTGAAGATAAGGCCAAACATTGTGCAGTATTATCCGCTGTAGTCTTTCATACTCATGTAAAAACATGAGTCACACTTTTATATTTCTGTAGAAAGTGGTATGATCCCAGATTACTGCAATAAGCCATCTTACAAACAGATCCTGGAAACAATCCAATGTTCATTCACTTATAGGAATTGTTACTGTCACTTTCATTTTATTATTTCCTGTAGCAGTACAAGCTTTCCACATATTTCAGTTTCTCACCGAGGTGTTGTAGAATAATATTTTAAGGTGTGTTACTTTTGTTTATGCTCTGGAACATCTGTTTAATGATGCAAAGAAGTGTTTGATTAAATAAAATTCACCTGCGGTCAGGAGGCTGGATCAGCAACTAGCTGACAGGAAGTTGTAGGGAGGAGCCAGGGGGACAAGGGTTTATAAGAAGGGGTGAGACCCAGCACGAGGATTTCTTGGGAGATCCAAGATGAGCTGCTTGCTATTCATCCTCTCTGGGAAGTAGGAGTCTACCTCAGCCTTTGAATCTTGAGTTCTTTAGCAGGACAGAGATTTAAATAAGTTTCCTTAGTAGCTTTGAAAGAGTGGGTGTCTGAGGGAACCAAATTGGCTTCGGCTCTTGCGGACTAGCTGCTGCTGGTAGCAGCATAGTGGCAGTTGCTGAACAGGATAGCCGTAGCTTAAAAGGCAGTAACAATTAAAAAAGAAAAACAATACCGAGGTGTCCTCAGCTCAAGCATGCTTGATCAAAATATCAAAAAAGAAAGCTCTTCCAGGTCACTTCCCACATGCACCCACCCTCGTCATCCCTACAGGCAGCTCTGATCATAACTCTCTCTCTTGCTCTACATTCAATGCAACCCAAAAGTTCTCCTAAAACTGGTGGCCAGTTTGGTTGAGTTGCACTTGGGACTTAACCAGTACCCAAACTACTTAAGTAACTTGCCACCACTGCTTTACCTCACCTTAATCTTCAGAAAAACCCAAGAACTAAGAGGAAAATATGAGATTCCTGGCCCCTAGAAACTGATAGAAGACAAAGGACAAAGCGTTACATTGTGTAATGGAGGTCTGCAAGCTCCAATGTCTAGATAAGAGCAGACAGATCTACTACATCAAATAAACAGCCATGGTTGATTAACTGTATCCCAATAGAAAATGCTTAGTATCACTGAAGGCCAACTTAACCATGGAATACAATGGAAGAAGAGCTCTCAATATGGATCAGTGTGTGATTTTTAAAGGAAGCTGGCAAGTTGAATGTTTGTATCAAAGAGAGTTCCTAATTTCAAAGCCTTTATTCAAAAGAACTTTTAGCTCCACGAGAGCCAACCAGCCACATCTTCAAGGCTAGATTCAGCCTGTGAGACTAACTTGCAACAGTTTGCCCTCAAACGTGAAATAGAAAAGTTAAAAAGCTGTTGAAGTTTCCAAGGTAGCGAGGAGGAGAGGGTGAGGGGACCTTAGAAAAACATCCCTGGGCTTTCTTTCTGCGGATATCTTCCTGAGCAGGTGGTATTGTCCCTGGTCTACTTGAAACAATGAATCAAGCATTGGCTTGTGGCAAAAATTATTAATTTTTCAATAAAAACTAAAGAGAAAGAGAAAGATAATATTTTCTTTCTCATTCAAAAATGGTTTTCCTTCTGTGTACTATGGCAGCAAGCAGTAAATAGCCAGGAGTAGATGTAATAACGAGGCAAGTCTTTCATTCCGAACAGCTGTTTCCCACATGTAGATTTAAATATGTTGTGGAGAATTCAGGATCTTCTTCCATTTAATACTTTTCTATAAAATGGAGTTCATTGTAATGCAAAGAAGTCTAAATAATCACTGAGTGCCACACCAGATATATATCATCAGGACAGTGTTAGACAGGGAACAGGGTTGAAAGAGCCAGGTGAAGCATCCCTTTCTGGAGTCAGCAATTCAGGGGTTACAAGTTGGAAAATGTCAAGAATCAGGAAGTCATGGCAGAGCCTATACAAGGAATTAACATAGCTCAGCCACTACGGAGCAGTGTTGAATATCCAGCTCTCAAGAGTCAACGGAAATAATATCTGGAATCACATGGTTGTCTCTGCCTACTTATTTTTAGTGTGAATGAGGCAGCTTTGTATGTAGCAGAAATAATAATAATAATTTTTAAAAAAACCCAGAGACAGATATTGGGGTTCAAACTAACGATCAGAGAAGCAAAGCAGCCAGACACCAGAGAGTTCTCACCTCTACCAATGCTTAGACCAAAGGGGCGATTCCTGAACCTCAGATTGCATCTCCAGACTGCACTGCTCTCCACCAAACTTCAGAATCCTAGACTGCTATGCTGTCCTCAATGTGGCTGGAGACTAATTCCTAAGATTTACTTTGTTTCTTCCTTACATTCTTCTTTAGTTCTGGGATTAAAGGCATGAGCTCTGTTATTCTTTTAAACTGATTCACTCTTGTGTAGCCCTGGATGGCCTTGAACTCACAGAGACCTGGGATTAAAGGTGTGTGCTGCCACCGCCCAGCTTTTATAGCTAACTAGTGTGGCTAGCTTTGCATTCTGATCTCCAGTGGCTTTATTAGATCATAAACAATATAGCACTACATTTGTAAGTATAAAACAAACACTGAAATGTGAAGACAGTATAAAATAATGCAAAAATTTCTCTAATGTTAAGGTTTTTTTTTTTTAATCACACATTGAGATAACACTTTATATATTAGTTTCCTGGTTAATTTTTGTCATCTTGACATAAACTGGGATCATCAGGGCAGAGGAAACCTCCGTTGAGGAATTACCGTCATCAGACTGGTCTGTGAGCACATCTATGCAGGCATTTTCTTGATTGATGATTGATGTGAAAGGGTCCAAACAGGCATGAGTGATGCCACTTCCAGGCAGGTGGTACTCCTGGGTTGTGTAAGAAAGCAAGCTAAGCAAACCATGGTGAGCAAGCCACTAAGCACTGTTCCTCCATGGTCTCTGCTTCAGTTTTTGTTTGTTTGTTTGTCGTCATTTTTGTTTTGTTTTGTTTTTCAAGACAGGGTTTCTCTGGTTAGCCCAGGCTGTCCTTGAACTCAGAGAGATCCACCTGCCACTGTCTCCCCAGTGCTAGGATTAAGGGTGTGAGCCACCACCACTTCAGTTCTTGCCTCCAGGTTTCTGCCTGAAGTTCCTTGGCTTGGTTCATCCCATTATAGGCAGTGCCAACCCTGGGCTAGTGGTTCTAGGTTGTACACGAAATCAAGCTGAACAAGCCCCGAAAAGCAATTCAATAAGCAGGATTCCTCCATGGTCTCTGCTTCAGTTCCTACCAACAGCTTCCACTCTGGTTTCCATCACTGGTGGACTGTGAACAACCTAGGTTGGTTTTCATCAGTGTTTTATCATAGCAACAGAAAAGCAAAGTAGAACAATTGTTAAGTTGCCAAAATACATATCATTAAGTGTTAAGGCAAGAGGAATATCAGGATCCCAGAGATGTCCTGATGTCAGGGCACGATATTCACCTTCTTAGCTACTCCCTTACGAGGTGCAAAGGACTCAGGGGTGTGGGGGAGGGGACATATTAGGAGATCATCAATTCTCATACCTAGAAAACCATGTTAGACAACTAGAGTACTTGTGTAACTATACCTGATTAGAGTTACCAAAATGATAAGGAGAACAAAGATAATAAGGACATTCTTAATTTCTTTTAAAATCAAGCAAAATCAAAAGAAGGGCAAACATCCAACTCTGACTATATGCTGTTAAATATGACATTTGTTTTAGAATAAAATACAAGCTATCTAATCCACTCACTGCTTTTCTTTCAGACTTCATGTCCTGACACTTCCTTGTGACCCACTGACACACTGGAATGAATGGTGCATCATTCCCAAATAGAAGCTTCCCACCACTCATCTTTGAAGCCTTTTCATTATTGGTACCTTCTTTAGAGAGCCTTTCTCCAATCACTCTTTGTGATATTGTTCCCATCCTCCACCCCACATCAGTTTCTGTCTTGTTACTTTACTTTATTGCCTTCGTAACTATTATCATTGTAAAAGTGTCTTAATTTTTTACTTGCCTATTAGTATTCTCCTGTTTGTTTCTAGTATAAACCACATGAGTAGGAACCTATTCACTACCATATGTTTATTGTTAGATCATTAGAGACAGTGGTATAGATTGTGTACTGCACAATTACATTATAGTCGGCATGGTGCTCTGATCTCTGGGTACCTGTTGTAGAATATTATTTTAAGATTTGTTTATGCTGTGGAACATTTAAGTATGCAAAGATGTGTTGCATTCTTTTATGTTGCATTTGTTTAACTCTGTGAAGCTGTGTTACGCGCCTGTCTAAAATACCCAATTGGTCTAAAAAAGAGCTGAATGGTCAATTGTAAGGCAGAAGAAATGATAGGCAGGGCTGGAGGCAGAGAGAATAAATAGGAGGAGAAATCTGGGAAGAAGAAGCAAGAGGAGAAGGAGGAGCAAGATAAAACTGTAGTAACGGCCAGTGTTACAATTCATGGTTTCAGGCAAGGGAATCTGAGGGTTAAATAAAGAAGACAGTGCGTCATTCTTGCAAGGAGAATGCTGTTTATTTTCAAAGGGGAGAAGACTTATATACCAACAGCAGCCACAGTGGAAATTTACTCAGGTCAAGGTCCATGTCCCCAAGCCACCCTCCCTCCCCCGGCAATGGGCAGATAGTTTGCTTACTTGCATACAGGCCTAGGCTGAAGGGAACGCCTAATCGAGGCTGGCAGATAACACCAAGGGCACCTTAAGCCATCCATCAGGGTCCCAACATAAAACCAGGAGAGGAGGACATCAGGGGCCAGCCACCCAGCTACACAGCAAGTCACAGAGAAAGAAGTAAAGAAATGTATACCCAAATAGAGAAAGATAAAAGCCCAGAGGCAAAAGATAGATGGGATAATTTAAGATAAGAAAAGTTGGCTAGAAACAAGCCAAGCTAAGGCCAGGCATTTATAATTAACAATAAGCCTCCATGTGTGATTTATTTGGGAGCTGGGTAGTAGGCTCCCCAAAAGAACAAAGAGTAAAAACACAACAACAGGTACCTGTCATATATGGTGCTCAACAAACATCCAACAAATGAATGTATGTGTTTTGTTATATCATGAGAAATGTCATCTCTTCATATTGTCTTTCCCCACAGATTCATGTACTCATAATTATTAAATTAACTCATATACTTGTTACTGTTATCACTTACATGGGAATGCTTTAATGAGTTGCCAAATGACATTTCTCCCACTTTTGTACTTGTCACTACTTAAACTTATATTAATTTTTTCACAGGGCATTGATACCCTCCCTTGTATCAGAAGTAATCTAGGAGGTAGACTATGTCTTTTAAGTCTCTAGGCAACTAGTAAATTATCCTTACATCATTGGTCCTTAATGTAAAGATGCTTAAGTGAGATGATCATCTTTCTTTAAAAACTGAGGTTCCAATTCAGGAAAAAAAAAAAATCATTGGAAGGGAACAGACTCCCTTTCTCAAGTTATGTCTGTAAGTATATACCTGACTGTTAACTTTACTTTTACTTTAGAGGTTATTGTATTGTGGAGGAGTTTATTATTATTATTATTATTTTGAAAATTACTAATTCATATTACTGAATTTTTATTACAATTTTCACAAATAATGGAAGTACCCTGTGCTTCCATTGAAAAAAGGCAAAACAATATTTAAATTTGTTATAACTAGATTTTGAAAACCAGTCATGTGGAAAACTCAGATGTCTGTATTCTCAAGGTCAAGATTTCTCCCATCTTGCCTGGAGGAAGTACTTGCATTTGCCAGAGAGAAATTGTGAGGGACTTCCTCAAGTCCAGAACCATAAGTAATATTCTGGATCAGAATATAAGGAATTAAGCAGAGAAAAGTTGGGGAATTTGAAGTTATAAGTAAGGAGTTAATGTTATTCAATATTGTTTCTTTCATTTGATTTATATTCCTGAGCATTTACTACAGGCCTGGCCCTTTCAAACTGTTGATCTCACTTTTTATTTTTATTGTTATTTTTTATAATTCCATCCATTATTACTGTATTTACATCCTTTCCATTCTCCCCTCTTTTGCTTCATGTTCCTCCTGTGCAGGCTGCCCTTGTTGTCCCTTTAATCCAGCCACTTACAACCCACAGGAGTTGGTAATACAAATGGTATTCAGACAAGGCAAATCATTTTCTCAGAAATGTAAGCAATTCTTCTTGGAAAAATCCTGGACACTCACCTGTGTCTGGTTGGGTTCAGATTTGTTTTTTGTTTTGTTTTGTTTTTTAAATATATGTATGTGTTTATGAGTGTGAGTGTTTTGCTCACATGTAGGTATGTGTCCCACATGTACAACTGGTACACAAAGAGGCCAGGAGAAAGAAGGCATCAGAACCCCTGGAGCTGGAGTTACAGAAGGTTGTAACCTATCATGTTGGTGCTGGGAACCAAATCCAGGTCCTCTGCCAAAGACCTCTGAGCCCTCTCTGCAGCCCCATTATGAAGCCAGTTGTCTTAGTTACTGTTGTTTCCATGAAGAGGCACTGTGACCAAGGCAACTTAGAGAAGGAAGCATTTAACTGTAGCTTTCATACAGTTTCAGAGAGTTAGTTTGTGACCATCTTGGTGAGAGCTTGGTAGCAGGCAAGCAGACATGGTAGTGTTGGAGCAGTAGCTGAGAGCTTCCATGTGATCCACAGGCAGGAGACAAAGATCTGGGAACTACTAGCTGGGAACAATATGGGCTTTTAAATCCTCAAAGCCCACCCCGAGTGCCATATCCTCCATCAAGGCCTCACCTCCTAATCTTTCTCAAACAGTTACACCAAGCATTCAAATCTGTGAGCCTCCGGGAGCCATCTTCATTCAAACCACACCACTCACTACCCACAATTTGTGCATATGCTAGCAAGCAAGGAGATATATTTTAGGGTTCAGGCTCTACTGGCCTTGCTCAGTGATCACATTTCTGATACTTGCCCCAACCTGTGGTGAGGATGGAGTATAAGGAACACACTGATTTGGAAACTTCTGTCTCTCCAGGGATAACACAGTGATACAAACTACCAAGAGACCAGGGAACACACAGTAAGGTAATTGCAAATAAATTTTCAGTTCTACTTCTTCCTGGATTGATGATTCTTTACCTATGTATTTAGTCTTTCTGAGGCTAGTTTCCTTTTCTGCATAGTAGAGAAAACAATAGCAACTATCTTATAGCTTTAAGGACTGAGTGAGTCAATGCATGTAAAGCTTTTAGTTCCAAACATGGTAGGTTTTAAGTATTAAAGTTATTGTTGCTGTTATCACACTGATTTCAAATTGTGTTCAACCCCTTGCTGATTTTTCTTTCTGCTGAAGTGCAGTCTTTTCATTGCTGTGCTGTTGACTGAGATTGGCTAAAGCCAAATGTCATTGCCTTGCCTCTCCAGCCCTGGTCCCAGCTTGGATGTGTGTAGAGAATAACATGTCACCCTGCTAGCCTCCGTGTTTGTGTGTGTGTGTGTGTGTGTGTGTGTGTGTGTGTGTGTGTGTGTGTATGTGTGTGTGTGTGTTTTCATTGTGTATAGTTATGGGTTTCATAAACATATTTTCACACATTCATACAGGTAAGTATTTCACATACTTTAACCATATACACTCTTTGTCTTAGTTAGGGTATTGATTGCTGTGATAAAACATGACAAAAAGCAACTTGGGGAGAAAAGGGTTTATTTCAGTTTACAGTTCCCCATCACAGTCCATCACTGAGGAGAGAAAGACAGTGACTCAAGCAGGGCAGAAACCTGGAGGTGGGAACTGAAATGGAGGTGATATTTTGGCCCATCCTCATCTGTCAGTAGTCTCTCTCCAAGCAACCATACATTTTCAAGAGCTCCAGAGTAAGGAGCTATGGAACTAACTTCTGTTTACTCTTTAAAGGGTCCCTTCTGTCACTCATGCCCACAGTTTTTATCATTCCTGCCAGTTTTAGCTTCTGTGTTTGTGCAATTATATCATGTCCTTTCCCCTCCAGTCTTCTGTTTTCTGTCCTGTTTCACTTCTTATCTCTTTGTGGATTTAGGAAACAAAAGCTATCAAAATGACTTTTAGGGATTCTATCATGTAATCAAAGCACCTCTATCCTGATTTGGTCAACCCAGCTACCATGCATGATGCAGAGGGCTTGAGTTTTGGTTTGACATGCTTCTCCAAAATGTTTTAACTATGGGTTCAGAGTTGATTACAGGTTTCTTGAATTACTCTAGAATTCAGATTTATAAAGATGGATGCTGGATAGACAAAACTACACACTGGCACCCATCTCACTGAGGGTACAGCTAAACACACTACTGTGCCTGGTGAGACATCTAACCTAATCAGCCACCAGCATCCTCCTTGTTAGCTCCTCTCCAGTCTCTTAGCTTGTCTCTAAGCTTCTCTAGGCCTTTATGTGCCCCATCTGGCTTCGACACTGGCTACGACACTCTTCACCAGTATCAGCGTGAAGTATCATTCTTCACTTTATTCAAAGCTCCTTTTAACATTGTTTCCTCCTTTCCTTCTTTTATCACCTTATCTGAAATAGCACACATTCTCTCTCTCTCTCTCTCTCTCTCCCTCCTTCTCTAGACCCTCCCCATTCACAGTATTTATCACCACCAGGCGCGTCTTTATGAGATGGTTTATTCGTTTTGTGGATCTTTTTCCACCTGGCATGATAAAAGTTCTAAGAGAACAGGGGTTGGTTGGTTGCTCATTTTTCTAGAAACAAAACAGCCTTCTTGATGATTCCTTTAGCATGTAAAGCCCCTACTTACCTCAGCTTTTACCCTGCTTTCCTACTGCATAGAAAACTGCTCCCTGGACATCACATGACTTCTCCCTCATTCCTGGCACCACTCTTCTGGTGCCTGTCTCCACAGGCAGGGCTTGCCCTGACTCTTTTCTGTCATTCCCGACCTCCCATGCTTTTATTGCATGTACCACACTCGGATACTAAATGCTTGTGTTCTTATTTACTTATCCACTCACTAATAAACTCCACAGTGGTGCTCCCTCCATCCTCAGCTTTTCAGGTGGTTCATCAACAAATATTAGTTAGGTGTTCAATAAATTTTTGTCAAAAAAATAAATTCACCATCATGAAAAATAGTTTAAGATTTTTGTTAGGCTCAAAGAGTCTCAAGATGAAAGCTTTATTTTACTTTGATCTACTAAATTGAATAGATATCAATTTGCTTACAAAGCAATTAAAGAGTAAAATAATAAAAGTATTTCACAATCATGTAGAAAAATAATGCTGATCCTATTATCTTGCTCCCAGGCTAATCCAAGAAACTACCAAGTACATGGAGTTTGTCTTCTGTCTCCTCTTAAAGAACCTCTTCTGCCTTCTGCTCTCTCTTCTTCTCTTAGATCTCTTCTCTGCTAGTGATGGGTAAATCTTGTTGCAAGTTTATTTTGTGGTGGATTTCTGATCACTGAGCAGAAACTTGTTCTTACTGGCCTTTCTCATCACATATAATCATTGAATTACTTCTACTGGAAATGCATGCGCTCACTAAAAGTTATATTTTTAAATGCAATTCTTTAGGCAAGATGTATTGCTGTAACCTACTTAGAACATAGTGCTGATAAACACCAAAATAAAGGAGAGGTAAAGAAGGTTTTTATACCTAGAAGTAACTTTACTGTGAAACCAAGTTTCAGGACCCCTCATATACGAGTCATTAGTCATGTTTCTATCTCATTTTTCTTAAAGTGTTCTCTGGATTATTGTCATTTTGTATTACCATATATTGGTTTTACATATTGATAGTACACAGCATATTTTGATACATGCAAACAGAAACTGACCCACTGAGGATAATTAGCATTTCCTTGTCTTTGTTTAGAGTCTTTGAGCATCTCTTTTCTAACACTTCATAAAACGGAACAGTTTACTACAAACCATTGTCATCCCTCTCCAATGCAGAACACCAGAGCTTGATCCCTTCTACCTGAGGCTTGGCATCTGCTAGCCAACTTGCTTTACAGGTTATTCTCTGCCCACCTACATCAAACTACAAAATATTTTAAGATATGCCTAAAGGATCATGACCTATTGGGGTAAAATTTGTGAAAAAAAATAAAACCTTTTAGGCAGAAGAAATACAGTACTAAGTCACTAGAGATAACAGATTTACTGAACTAAGAGAATGCAGCATTAAGAGTAGTGTCCTCACTGGAGTGGTGGAAAAATGTCGGGTTATGAAAGCCCTGAAAAGCAGTGCTAAAGATTGGAGACTTACATAAGTGTTTTTAAGCTTGTGTTCTCAAAAGATCATTCTAGCAGCAGCGTGGAATATAAGTACAATTTAGGCCCAATTCTAAATTCGATCAATAAGTGAAAATCGCTGTTAAGATGAAAGGGGAGTGAATCTGAGAATCATGACATGAAATTATGTTTTATATTTTTATTTTCTCCTCAAAATGAACATTCCTTTCATTTTAAAAGAATGAAAATATTCTCATCCTCCAAATATAAAAACAATATCTCTAAAATACAAAAAAAATTATCATCATGAATTTTCTTCCTTGTAACCTCTCTAGGAGCCAAATTTTACTATGTTTTGGTTTTTTTAATTAATTCAAAATACACAGAAACCTGCAACCTGAGATGAGATAAATTCAAATAAATACATTTTTAACAATAAACTTTTACATTTGTTAAACTAACAAAATACAGTCTTAGTTACTTTTCCTATTGCTGTGACAAATACCCCATTGAAAGCAACTTCTGGGAATGAAAGGGCTTACTTTGACTCACAGCTCAAAAATATAGTCCAGCATTGCAGGGCAGTCATGGCAGCAGGAGCTTGAGGCAGCTTATCACATGCAGCTCAGCCCACTTTCCAGTATGATTACCTTGTTACAACTTGTCTTGTCAGTCACATTGCATCTGCAGTCAGTAAACAGAAAGTGACAAATGCTGTTACTCAGCTTACTTTCCTCTTTTCATGTAGGTTCCAGGACCCAAGTCCAGAGAAGAGTGCTGTGTACTTCTAGGTGGATCTGCCCACCTCAGCTAATCTCGTCTAGATAAACCCTCACAAGCATGTACAGAAACTTGTCTGTGATTGTGAATCCTGTCAATTACAGAGTCCAAACTGATAAAACTGAAACAGAAGGATGCGCAATATTAATGGTGTTTCCCATTTGGAGAACCATACAGTACTAAGCAACAAAAATTACATAATTATTCTTTGCTCCAATCATAGCACTTTTGAAAAATCTTCAAAATCAACTTTAGACTGGGATTGAGGTACAGTTGCTTTGTAGTTATAATATTGTTAGATTGTAATTTAAAGACATTTTAATAGGTAGACTTTTATAAACTACTTTTGGGAGGGCAGATGATAAGAAAATCAAATTACCTACCAATGAAGTGCATCTGAATTTGATAGAGCTGACAATTTCGGAAAGGGCATTGCCTTAGTTAGGGTTTCTATTACTGTGAAGAGATACCATGACCACAGCAACTTTATGAAGAAAAACATTTAACTAAGTGGCAGTTTACAGTTTCAGAGATGTAGTCCGTGGCAGTGTGCAGGCAGACATGGTGCTGCAGAAAGAGCTGCTACATGTTGATATGCAGGCAACAGGAAGTAGACTGAACACCACACTGAAAGAACTTTGAGCAAAAGAGACTTCAAAGCCCATTCCCACAGTGACACACTTCCTCTAACCAGGCCTCACCTACTTCAACAGAACCACATCTCCTAATAGTGCCACTCCCTTTGGGGGCCATTTTCTTTCAAACCACTACAGGCATCTATTTTTATCATTCATTTTTGAGGTAATGTTTGTTTGTTTGTTTGTTTGTTTCAGACAGGGTCTCACCATGTAGCCCTGGCTGGCCTGGGGCTTGCTTTGTAGACCAGATTGGTCTCAAACTCACAGAAATCTGCTTGTCTCTGTCTCTTGAGTTCTAGGACAAAAAGTGTTCACTGCTATGCCTGGTTATTCACTGTATTCCTATATTGTTTTTTAAAAAAGGAATGTAATTCCGGGGGCCGACAAGATGGCTTAGTGGATAAAGGCACTTTCTGCCAAGCATGGTGATCTGAGTTTAATCCCCGGGACTCGTGGTGCAAGTTGTCTTCTGACCTCCATACGTGTCATGGCACCCATGTACACTCAGGCCTCCCAATGAAAAATTTAAAAATATAATTCTACAATTAAATAGTAAGGCTTATGAAAATAAACACATTAGATAATTTTAAATAAGTAACTACTTAAAATTCTCAATAAAAGGTGAAGTAGAAATAAATTGGGAAAGATATTTATACTTGTGACTATAAACAAAATTGTAATAATATGGAGTTCTTAAAATTTTAAGGCAGAAAATCTGATACAATAAAAATGTTAGTGAGATAAACAAGTCAGAAGATGAGTTGGAAAATGGACAGTAAGTATAACGAAAGATTTTCAGCTTAATAGTAAAGGGGAGAAAAGGAAGAAAAGGAGGGAAGGAAGGAGGGAGGGGGTGGGAAGGAAATCCTTTTGACTTATCAAAAATGAAAAAGACTTGCTATAGTGGTGTGTGTTAAGAAGGGACCTTCAGGCAGAAATGGTTGCGCGTTTAAGAGAAGTGGCTGCTCTTCCAGGGGACCCTGGTTTACTTCCCAGCACCACATGGCAGGTTACAGCTGTGTGTATGTCCAGTCCCCAAGTATCTAACATTTTCTTCTAGCCTCTGCTGGCACACACATGAGTTACAGACTTACATGCAGGCTTTGTGGAATTGTAAATTTTTGTTTCCGAAGGGAACAGTTTAAAAATAGGCACCTATTTAAAAGTAGATACATACTTCTGATCCAGCAATTTCTCTTCTAAGGTTGTATTCTTAGTCTGTAACTGCAAAAAGCACTCAAAGATGGATACACAGGCTATGCTCTATAGTACTGCTTTCTGCTGGTGAAAGCTTTGGAAACCATCTGTCCTTTAGCAGTGACTGATTTAATAATTTATTGCTCAATTAGACTGCATATCACATAAAAAGAACAGACCTATCTGAACAGACATTAGATGTTTACGACTATTATTTCTCTAAAATTAGTGTATAAAACAGTATGCATCTATCTGTCTTGATCATCTATCTCTCTAGTCATACAAAACGTGTGTGTATGTGTGGTAAGATAGCTATAAAAGTGGCAATATTATAGAAGAAGCTATTTTTGAGATTTTTGTCTGATTTTTACTTTCTCTTTTATACCTTTGTGAATTGTTTTGATTTTAAAAGCAATGACTATGTACTATAGATTAAAATCAGGGGTAAAGTGAAAAAAAGTGTACTCCCCATGCTGTTGTTGTTGTTTTGAGATATTTTATCTAAAATACATGGTAACATGTTGTACTGGTTGGTTTTGTGTGTCAACTTGACACAAGCTAGAGTCATCACAGAGGAAAGAGCCTCAATTAAGGCAATATCTCCAAGAGATTCAGCTATAAGGTATTTTCTCTATTAGTGATCAATGGGGGAGGGCCAAGCCCATTGTTGATAGTGCCATCCCTTGGTTGATAGTCCTAGGTTCTAGAAGAAAGCAGCCTGAGCAAGCCATGAAAGTAAGTAACCCTCCTCCATGGCCTCTGCATCAGCTCCTAGCCCCAAGTTCCTGCCCTGTGAGCTCTTGTCCTGACTTCCTTTGGTGATGAACAGCAGTGTGGAAGGGGAAGCCGAATAAACCCTTTCCTCCCCAGCTTGTTTTGGGTAATGGTGTTTTGCTGCAAAGATAGAAACCCTAACTAAGACACATAATATATATGCACCTTCAGCTTCATCTACTAGAATGAGGGCTCGCCCCCTGGTTACTCTTTTACAATTCTTTCTTTTATACTTACTGCTCCATATTGAAAAAAAAATATTCTGAGACACCTTCATAATTTATTTCATCAATTACGCAAGATGTAGAAATAGAATTTGAGCACAAGAATTTCTTTTTAATTTTTCCTTTTTTCGTTAATTACATTGAAGAAATCTCTGATCAAGGCAAATCAATTTTTACATGAGATATTTGTCTTTTGTTTTACTCTAGTGTGACATCCCATGCCCTCCTTGCCATAATACAGGGTCTGGGACTGCTGTAACCGCCCCTAGACTGTTTCATCCCCACCCCTAACATTGCTGGACTGTTCCATTTTCCCAGAGAGGGAGGTTGTTCTTAGAAATCTAACTTTTTAGTCCCCTATCTAGCAAAGACACTTCATCATCACCAGTGTAACCAACAGAATAATTTACAGTAAGCAAACACATGCAGTAATAAGTGAATCCAATGAAATTTTAAGTTGGGAAGCTTGTCCGTCCTTGCTTCAATCAGAACTCCCTGTGAAGAATGGGTCGATCACAGGCTCTCAGGTGTGGGACAGCAGGGCGTTCTCCACTCTTAAACACTTAAGGCGACTCTGTAAGGATGCTGAGTCTCTATAAGTGTTTCCTTCCAGATGTACCAGCACACATCCCTCTCTTCATGAGTTCTCTAACTACAATAAATAGAGCCTCTCGTTTGGGATTTGCCCCTGCTCAGGGCTTCATAACGTCGGAGCTGGGCGGTCTGAAATACTGTAATTAGGATATTCAAGTTTCAAATTCCAGGAGTGGTGGACAATAGGAGAGGAAAGTCTATATACCTGGCATTTACCCCGGCATACCATTTGTTTCAAAGGAATAATATCACTGTCTTTCATGTATTGACAAAGATTTCACAAGGCTCCCAGTAAGAATTAAGAGTAGCATTACAGTCATACTCTATATTATTTATACTTTGTTTATATATATATATATTGACTTGTATGAAGGTTTATTATATATATAGTTCTGTCATTTTCAATTAAATCAGTATATTGCAAAAGCAAAAGCTAAAAAAATTCCCCCACGGGCACACAGACTCAGGGTATATCTAAAAAGTGCAATGTCTAGAAAGAACCACCTCACACAGACAACACACCAAACTATATTTGTACAAATGCTATAAATAACACAATTTTGTTTTGTAAAAGACTTTTGTTCAGAATAAAGAGAATGCACACACACACACACACACACACACACAGAACACACACACACACACACACACACACACACACACACACACACACACGGAGAGAGAGAGGCTTTTGATTAATATAATTGAAGTCAAATCTGAAAACTCAGGTTGAGTCCTTACACAAAGAAAGGAACAAGAAATGGAAGTTTAATGGGAAAACCAATTCTCCACAACTTTCTACGTGCTTGGACTTTACATGTTTTATTTTGTTTGCTTTTCATGAGATGTCCAATGAAATTTTATTTTTATTTCAAGAAATTTTCTCAAAGATAAAAAAAATCTAGAAGTTACAGAGTAAGGATGTGGGCATAAATGTTATTCTGAAATTAATGCCCTTTTTCATCTGCTGCCTCCAAATAAAGGACTTCAGCAGTTACTATCTTGTCTCACTTTCAATTTAAACCAATTATCCAAGAAGATTAACTTTACAGTGGTCAGGTTATTAGTGGTAGGATGGAAATGAAAATGTAGACATTGGGATTTGGACTATGAGTTAATAATTTGGTCTTTTGCTTTGTAGCCAGTGTAGATATGAAGATGTGAAAAATATTTTTAACTGCTTAATTTAAGCTAGGTCTTAATATTAGCAAATTTTCTAAAACAAATAAGGACTAATGTTACAGTGTACATATTGTGTCTATGATCATTTGAATATAAGTAGCTATATATGCTTTCGTGTGATGATGTTTTATTAAGACTCAGCCAGCCTATTTTTTTCTTTCTTATAAACTCTTTGTGATTTGGGCCAATCATTTCCAGCTTATTCATCACTGAAAGGGACACAGTTGTATAACACTTTAGTCACGACATATTAATTTCTTAGTAAAGCCAAGGCGATTTCTTGGTTTCTAACTTCAGTAAGATGGAAAGTTTCAGAAAAAAATCTGTGAAAGGTTGACCTATAACTTTTTGTTTTGGATGAGAGGAAAAACACTTAAAATAATTTGTGGGTGTTATTTAAGGACTTACAAATATTCTTTCCAAAACATTTATATCAATTCTATAAAGAAGATTATGTATTTGACATGTTTCAAAATTAAAATTTTCTAATAATACATTTATTTAGATTTGATTATATGCTAGGCACTATACTAAAATCTTACAATTATAGATTCCTTTCCTTTTTCCCTATCCCTGTACACTAGCCACAATTAAAATTTCTAATTTCAAATGAAAAAAACAATGGGGTTGAGGAAGCTACATGACTCTTGCGTTCACATCTGAACTGCAATGTGTACTGCTAATCAAGAAGAAATGAGTGAAACAGCAGCCTTTTCAGCTCTTTAGTTTAGCACACTCATCTGATATTGCTAGTGACTTAATCCCTAACAATAGTGGATGTTTAATCTAGTGGCACTGGTTTGGGAGTAGGCAACATGTAAACAGGGAAGTCCTGTGTGTAATCTCTGTGAGGTGGCTCTTCCTAGGTACCACAATCTTTAGATACACCGTTCGTTACCTTTATGCCTGTGGAGTTGGTGTTTTGTTTCACTTCTGCTTTTGCAATATATTCATTTAGTTGAACATGACTGAATTATATAATAAACTTCCATAAAAGCGAATATGCATTATCTATAGATAAGCAAAGTACAAATAATGCTGCTAATTCTTACTAGGAACCTGGTGAAATATTTGTCAGTATATGAAAGACAGTGATACTGTTCCTTTGAAACCAATGGTCTTCCATGGGCTGCTGATTTGTCTGTGCATATAAGAGGAAAGGTACCTGTCAATCTATGTTTCACTTTAGCTTTGAGCATGTGTTGTGTGCATACACATTTATAGAGTTGGTGTCACAATGTAGTCTAGACTTTCCTGGAACTCACTGCATAGCACAGGCTGTGCTAGTACTTGAGACACTCGCTGCTCCAGCCTCCTGAGTGATGAGATTTTAGGCATGTCTCACTGTGCTCAGCACAATCCATATTGGTCTCCTGTGTCAGGGGAGTGATCAGAAGGAAGTTTAGTTCCACTCTTCAGACAGCAGAAGGGGGAGCCTCAGAGTGTGGAAGAGGATACTAATGTTACTCTTAAGGGGTCACACTGAACTGTGGTAACAAGAGTTGGGCCATGTTTGTTAGATGAAGCATGAGAACATAGTCAAACTCACCAGGTAGCCTTGAACCCCTGATCCTTCTGCCTTTTGAGTGCTGAGATTACAAGTGTGTCTCACCATGCCTGGCTTTGCAGAAATTGTTTTAAATCTATACTTATTGTGAAAATGGCAGTTACTTATTTGTGCTAAGTATGTATATGTTTATAAAATAGTGTGTGTGAGTGGTGGTATGTGTGGTGTATGTGTGGTGCATGCGCTCTCGGAGACCTGAGAAGAGCCCTGCTTGTCTTCCTCTTCCCTCTCCATTTTGTTGTCTTGAGAGAGGCTCTCACTGAGCTGGAAGCATACTGTTTCAGTTAGGCTGGCCAGAGGAGGTTTTAGGACCTGCTTCTCTGTACCTCTTCCCCAGAGGCTGGTGGTTACAGACATATACATACATGTCTGACTCTTACATGGGTGCAGATGATTCAAACTGAGGTTTTCATTATGGACAGCAAGTGCTCTTGTCCACTGAGCTTGTACACAGTGTATAACTGTGTATATGTTTGTGTATAAAGCCCAGCACAAACGACCAAGGAGCTGAGGAAAGCATCTAGCAACCACTTATCATAAACATCTACCTAGCTTATATCTCTAAAGCTATTTTTTCATTTAGATTATATTTGACCTGACTCAGTTCATCCCCTCCGTCCCCCCCCCCCATTTTTTTTTTTTTTTTTTTTTGGGTTTTTTTGAGACAGGGTTTCTCTGTGTGGCTTTGGAGCCTATCCTGGCACTTGCTCTGGAGACCAGGCTGGCCTTGAACTCACAGAGATCACCTGCCTCTGCTTCCAGAGTGCTGAGATTAAAGACGTGCACCACCAATGCCCGGCTCATCTCCATTTTATAAAAAATATTTCTTAGTTTAAAAACTTTCAGATTCTCATCCATTCACATATTTGGCATAAATTTCTCATGTTCCAGATCTGAACCATTCAGTTTTTAACTATAATCCTTTATATGAGTTAAAGATCTGAGACACTAAAGAGATCTTGCCAAATGTCAACACAATTTTTACTACATTTATTGGGAAACCTTTCATTCTTCTTTCCAAGACATTCCACACACGACAGAAATGAGTTCCATGGGCTTCTGATGAGATCATTTGTGTCTTCTGAACTATTAGGTTAGTGTAGTCACACCTTTGCAGTGCTCTTGGAGGCATAAGTATTATGGTAGATTTTTTTAGGTTACTATTGAATTAAGATTTTAACTGTTTGCGGATGTTTTTTAGTTTCTATTTTAAGAGCTGTCAGTGGTGGTGCTGGAAAAATGGCTCAGTGGGTGTGAGTACCTGAGTTCAGGCCCTTGAAATTGTTAGAATAAAAGGGTGTGTGTGTGTGTGTGTGTGTGTGTGTGTGTGTGTGTGTGTGTGTGTGTGTAAAGAAACAAGATGGAACACGGGATATGTTATTAAATGTGGCATATTTATCAAGAAGGAATTCTCACACGAGGAGCCGATAACCAGATTGGCACTCTGAGAAGCCCAGTCCCAGATGCCTCCGAGACCTGGCCTGAACCTGGAAAAAGAGCCCACGCCTCCCTTCCTCGCTCTTTATCCTACCCCTCTACTACGTACCCGTGACCACGCCCAAACGGTACCTGTCAGCGGTACAGGTATCCAGAGTCTCTCCCTACAGGAGTGGCCCTGAATGGGACTGTAGTTCCAATGCTGTGAGGGAGGACACAGGAGGATCACTGGGGCTTGCCAGCTGCCAGCCTAATGCAGAGTAAGAGACCCTGTCTCAAAGGAGTAAGTGGAGAATGATATAGCAGGATGTCCTGGCTGCCACATGTGTGCACCCCTGTGCACATTGGCACATATATGTGTGCATACACTGCACACACACAAGCACACACAATGAACAATGGGGGGGATAGTTTAGCCTTGGGCTTTTATTAGTCTAATAAAATGAATAAGGTAATTTTAAATTACTTTTAAATTCTCAAACTATAAAACATGGACAATTTTCCATTTTATAAAAGTTTGATTTGGTTAGACTCAGCAATACATCAGAGTAATTCTTTTTTTAATAGAGTAATTTTTAGTAATTAAAAAACAATCTATCTTTTGGTTGGTTGCTCTTGATCAAATACAAAGACTGTGGTTATAGAAAGTATGGTGAAGAAAATGACTCTGGGCCCACATCTAACAGACAATGTTTTCTGGTCTGACCAACCTTTAAGTGATTGTCATTATGCATTATGTTTTTCTAATTTTACACTATATTAAATTATTACTCTCCTATAATAGGATCTTTAAAAGATACACATTTCTTTATGGATTCAATAGATAAGACATTTAGTTGTTTGATATCTTAATACTTACCAATTTTCTTATGAGTTTTTAGTTGTTTAAAGTCATTTCCTGTGGCTAGTGATATGGCTTAACAGGTAAGGTCACTTGTCACCAAGCCTGAAGACCTGAGTTCAAACCCAAGACCTACATGGTAGAAGGAGAGAACAGACTATTGCAAATTGTTCTCTTCCATCCACAAGTGAACTGTGGCATTCATACCTATATTAACAATAAATATAAAATAATCATATCTGGAGCTCTATTGATTTGCCCAAAATAATATAAAGTGAGTTGTTTGATTTTCCATTTGAAAACTCCAAACTTGCTAATTTACTTGACATGTAATGTGAGAATTTAGATTCTTTTATGTTCTTTAATTGGAGCAGTCATTCTGTATTTATCAAACATATTCTGTTAGGTGCTGGCAAACCATGTATAGTCCCTTAGTGGAATTTACAGTTTAGATCATATAGACAGACATAAATAAAATAACCACATCATCATTTCTAAACACAAATTGAGGTGAGTGATCCAAAGGAGAAGAACTGTGAGTGCATTGGCATGATGGAGCATAATGTTTTTCAAAGAATTGGGAAAGGGGGCTCTGGCAGCTGGAGCAAAGACGATAAGGTGGAGACAGATGGCAATGAGGTTGTGGGGGCAGTTACAGACATGCCATGCAGAGTCTGAGACTTACTAAAGGGTCTTATCTCTTTCTTTAAAATAACGCCAGCCATTTAAAAGTTTTTTTTTCAAAGATTTTATTTATTTATTTATTTATTATGTATACAACATTCTGCTTCCATGTATATCTGCACACCAGAAGAGGGCACCAGATCTCACTACAGATGGTTGTGAGCCACCATGTAGTTGCTGGGAATTGAACTCAGGACCTCTGGAAGAGCAGTCGATGCTCTTAACCTCTGAGCCATCTTTCCAGCCCCAGCCATTTAAGAGTTTTAAGCAGCAAAATTATAGTATCAAATTTATGTTCTGAAAAGATAATTGTGACAGCAGGAGAAAGTTGGAGGAAAGGGGAGTATCTTTATGGATGCCAGAAGCCCAGTGAGCAAGCTATTACAGTAATGGTAGGTGAGATTTATGGTAGCCATTTTGCTCATATCCTGAGTTCTGTTATCTACCCAAATCTATAATTGTAAATAATTCAGTGTTTTCACATTTAAAAATTTAGGCCTTCAACTGTATTTATTTACTGGGTAATTATAACTACATATGACTAAATTGGTGTTTCTGGAAACAAAGATAAATATATAAAATCAACAGATATTTAGAAGATAAAATGAAGAGCTAAGACCATAGCTCCATGGTAGGGCACTAGGTTTAGCGTGCGGGGGGCGGGGGAGCCTGGGCTGAATTCCCAGTAAACATCTCCATCCTCTCTCACACACACCCCTGCAAATTGATGATAGGAGGAAGGGAGGGCAGAAACTTCTAAGTTTCTGGCTATTTACCAACATCATATATTAAATATCCTCCCTCTCCTTTTGGCTCATATAATGAAGTATTTTCCAAGTGTCTGCAAATCTCTAAGGTAATCATATTGCAAATTTTTAGTTTCACAACTCTAATATTTAAAGAAATTCTCAGCACTTACAATTCTTTTTCTTTAAAGGCATCTTTGTCTTTTTTGATTTAAAATTTTAGAATCACTTTTCATCTTCTATGGGGGAGCTGTAAATTAATCTGAGAACAGTTCTTCCAGGGTTTTCTAGTTCTCAGGAGTTTTACAAAGTTCTTTCTGTAGAAACCAGAGGCTTGCCTCAATTATTCTGTTTTTGGTTTTATGCTATTTTTAATACATTAGAGTTTCTTCACTTTATTGCAGTAAGATGACTAGATTGTGAAATTTTGTGGAAGAGTTGCACTGATACTTCATATCTAAAACTTAAGAGTCATTAAAGAATCACACTTTTGTTTTAGGTCGAAACAATCTCATATAGTTCTTCCTAACCTTGAACTTGCTACATAGGGGAGGCAGGCTTTGAACTCCTGATCCTCCTGCCTCTAGAGTTTAAGATTCTGAGAATGTTGTTTCTCAGAAGAGGGTTAAACTCACTGTTTCATGAAGGGTCAAAGGATGGGAGGAACTGCTGAGCTATTTGGTAGAAATAAAACCTGAATTTCAAAATAAATTCACAAATTTTCATCAGCTTTGATGATGCTCTGAGTTTCTGCCGCTGATTTGGTGTTCAAGTTTTCTAAGCATCTGCTTTGTCAACATGGTTCTACATCAAGAGAACTGATTGAATTCAAAGTAAACAATGCTCACCAAGAACATATCATGTTCCTGGGATTTTTGAGGATGACTACATATAAAATGGCTCTGAGGCTATTCTCTTACATTATTTGAGTCTTCCAAATATGTTCATATATATTTCCTTTCCTGAACTACGGAAGTCAAATCCAAGTGTCACTTTGGAATGGAAACCTGGATTGGTTGAGATTCAGATAGACTCAGTTCGAATGAAGTCCTTGTTTGGCTTTAACCACTTTTATTGAGATGGAATTAATACAAACTGTACAACTCAACCTTTAAAGGGTACAACTCACTGTTTTTTTGTCATATTCACACAGATTTGTGTAACCATCACTACAGTAAATTTTAGAGCATTTTCATAATCTCAAAAAGAACACTGTAGCCTATCTGGTGTCTACCTATCTTCATATAGTCAGTAACATGCCGTCATTGTCCACACAGGTCTCTCCTGTCAGTTCAAGTGAATGAAAGTAATCACACAGCATATAAAATCTTGTGATTAGCTCCTTCCACTTAATTGTGTTCTGTTAGGAACTAATTACATTGCAGCATGTATCAGTACTCCATTCCTTTTCATGGCCAAATAATATGCAATGGTATAGATATGCCACATTTGCTGGTTCATAGTCACTTGTTTCCACTTCTGGTTATTGTGAATAATGCTGCTTTTGGGGGGCACAAATTTCTATCTGGATGCACATTTTTATTTCTCTAGAATTGCTAAGTCACATGGAACTAAATGTTTAATCATTTGAAGAACAGCTAGACCTGTTTTCTAAACTGGTACACATTCCTAAGGCAGTACCAAAGGTTCCAGTTTCTCCATATCTTTGTTTTTAATCTTTTTCTTCCAGCCAATGAAGTGCTGTTCCATTTCTTTAGTGACTAATGATGTCAAATACCTTTTCATGCTCTTAATGGATTTGTATTTCTTCTTTGGATAATATCTAGTCAGACTTATGGCCTATTTCAAAATCAAGTTACTTTATTTTTGAGCGTCGTTATATATTACACATACAGATCTCTTATATAATTGTAGATGTTTTTCTTTCCTGTTCTGTAGATTGCTGTTCTTGTTCTCCACTTTCACTCTTAGTGGTGTGGATGCCCCTTGAAGTATAAGATTTGGATGAGGCCAGTATGAATTTGTTTGAGTAACTGACATTTTTGTTTCCATATTTAAGAATCCTTTGACAAATCCAAAGTCACAAACTTTACCTGTTTTCTCCTGACAGTTTTATAGATTTTGATTTTACATATGTCATTGATTTTTTAGTTAATTTTTGAAAATGGTGTGAGGGAAGGGTCTTTGCATTTGGCTACTGAGTTGTGCTGGCACCACTTGTTGAACAGCACCTTGGTTCTTGAGTAGAATCTTATCTGCCATATGTCAGTATTGCCTTCCAAATTAACCGACTTGTACTTGCCCCTTAATCACATATGCATGCAAAATTATATATATATATATATATATGCATTTTCATAATCTCAAAAAGAACACTGTAGCCTATCTGGTGTCTACCTATCTTCATATAGTCAGTAACATGCCGTCATTGTCCACACAGGTCTCTCCTGTCAGTTCAAGTGAATGAAAGGAATCACACAGCATATAAAATATATATATATATATATATATATATATATACACAAACACACACACACACAAAGTTCATACTGGCTTCATCAAATCTTAAAGTCTTATACTTCAAAGGATATATATATATATATATATATACACATATACATATATATATATGAATATGATTTAGCTATATGGGTACTGCTTTAGACTTCTATAAAACTATTTTTGAATAATTGACTATAATTCTATTTTTATATGATTTATAACATATGTGCCATCCATTAATTTTAAAAAGTATTGTATGTGTGGGAATGTATATGCCATGGTGTGTGAATGGAAGTCAAAGGACAATTTGGAGTCTGCTTTCTCCAACTACCTTCAGATGGGTTCCAGAATAGAACTCAGGCCTGCATAGCAAGTGTGATTACCACTGAGCCGTCTCACAAGTTCAGGTATGACTTTTTGATCGTCGTGAAAAGCAGAAACCTCTACAGTAGTGGTTCTCTACCTTCCAAATGCTGCAACCCCTTAATACATTTGTTCATGTTACTGACCCCAGCCACAAAATTATTTTCCTTGCTTCTTCATAACTGTAATTTTGCTACTGTTATGAATCATAATATAAATATCTGGCTGGGTGTTGGTGGCGCACGCCTTTAATCCTAGCACTTGGGAGGCAGAGGCAGGTGGATCTCTGTGAGTTCGAGGCCAGCCTAGTCTCCAGAGCGAGTACCAGGATAGGCTCCAAAGCTACACAGAGAAACCTTGTCTCAAAAAACAAAAAAACAAAAAACAAAAAAAAATCTGATATGCAGTGGTCTTAGCTGACTCCTGTGAAAGGGTCATTTGACCCTAAGGGGTCATGACCTAGAGGTTGAGAAACACTGCTCTAAAATAAATGGTAATCTTCACTTCCCCTCTCCTTCTAATCCCTCTTACCATTAGACAACAGGAAAAAACAAAACAACCCGATATTACCTTTGATTTAAAAGACCCAAAATGTTTAGAGAGTAGAAACTAAGTGATTGGGTAGCTTTTATGAGAGGGGCTGGCAGCAAGAGAAACAAAAGCCAAGTGATAAAGGTCACAGGCAGTATTAAGTAGCCAGGTGGATGTGTAGTTTGGATTGCAACTAAAAACTCCTGACTAACTGGAAAGTTAAAGGTGTAGCTAAGCTGTCTAGGTCTAGATACAAAGTATCATTTAATGTTAATAATTAGCTGCTTCAAAGTAAAGTGTTAACCTCTTGTTTTCTTAGGAAATCCCCTTGTTTTCCTGACCTTCCATTTTCAAGCAAAATGTAAAAAACAAAGTAATTGAGTAACTCCCAGGATTAGGTGATGCAAGGTTTTACAAGGTAGAGCCCAGCATCTGAAATATTTGAATGAATGAATAAATAAAAACTCTTCTAGGATGCTTTAGAAGGAAATTAGTGGGTTATTAAACCATAGCAAGTGTCTCTCATAATTCTTGGCTTATTTTTATAAACCTTCTGTGTTCAACTTTGTAATTTCAATTAGCACAAGTATGAAGATGACTCCTAGCTCTCTCTCTAGTTCCGTTTCCTGGATAGCTACATGTATTTCCAACTACCTAACCAGATAGCCTGTGAGCCAACAGGCACCTCAAGTTTAACTTTTCTAGCATCAAACTTACTCTATCTGCTCAAAGTCTACACTTGGTCCTGCATCTCAAGCATATCCGGAAGCCGGCAGGATCAGTAACACTGACTCCCTCATCCTTTCTGTTACATATTCATTGCCTTGTCTTTGTTTTTATTTCACCTTTAAAGTCTTCTTGCTCCCCTTCAGCTGCTTTTTATAGCCCAGCTTTCCTATGTGATTTGAATATATGATTATATTAATTTCTTATTGAATCCCCTTCCTCCATCCATTCTGACCTTTTTGTTTGTTTGGTTTGGTTTGCTTTAATTGAAATTACAAGAGCAACATAGTCAAAACAAAAGTTCAGGTAAAAAAAAAGCAGTCTGTCAAAGAGCAACTACTTTAAACTAGATTCATATTTTAAAATTGTATGGAATTTACAGGTTAGCCACACTTTCCTTATCTTGTGTGGGTAATGTAACTAGCAGTTCTAATGCTACTGTGCAGTTACTCTAAAACACAGTTTTCATATTTACCCGTGGGACTAAAAGCCAATTTTTGACTAGATAGAGTACCACATCTCAGACTCTTAATCTGTTACACCCAAACTGGTTTTCAGCTTATAAAACCTTCTAATACACATATATTTTTATATGTTCTGCCTCTTCATCAGAATAACTAATTTAGTTCCTATTTCCCTGTCAGCTATTTGGAAATTACTTCAATGACATTCAAAATTTACCGTGCTGCAAAGCTTTATTAAAACCTTCATTAGCCTCAGTTACTTCACAGTACTTTTGATGTAACTTATTGCTTATTTTAAATGTATCAGATAGTAATCTGTGTTGTTAGCTATATGAGGAAAGAAACAATTACTCATTTCCCATTTACTGTTTCTAGGACATACATGTTCCACGTGTTCAATGACTGAAAGGTCTATAGCTTTTAATATTGCTTTACTACAGCCTTCTTTGTTGTTTGAGACAGGGTCTTACTATGTAGCTCAGGCTGGCCTTGAACTCATGATTGTTCTGCCTCAAGTGCTATGATTACAGATGTGCATCTTCATACCAATCTTGTTCATTCTAACATAAAGATCTTCCATCTTCCAAGCTTGGATCTACAATCCACATTATTTTCATGATTATTTATTTTCTTTTCATTAATTTTTAGTGGTCCTCAAAATGATTTTCAAACTAGTTTTCTAGTGAGCACTCCTTAAAGAGGCAGCATTCATAACTATAATGTCCTTACAGTGATACTATAGCTAGAGTTAATGTAAATACAAATTAAACATGAGGCTTTATCAATTCTGAATTCCCTGCTGCCATCAACATTCAAAGTTTAAAAAAAAGCCAGTAAACTCTTTTAAAATTTTTTAAATTACCAACCAGATTCCCTTCCCTCCTCTCTTCCCATTCCTTAACCACACCTCCTTCCTTCCTTTCTTTTTTTTTTTTGAAGGTCTCCATTTTTTTATTCTTTATGTACAAAGACTAGCATGATCTGTTACACTGGGTAGACAGTCTTGAATAATCCATCCAAGGTTGCTTAGTCCAACTTAATGAAGCCTATGTCCTTTGCGTACTGACGGAAGCACTGACTGCACATGTTCAGCCCGTATTTTCGGATCAGACCGTAGCGGTTAGAGCAGACGGGGTAAGAGCGAGAGCCCTGGCGGAACTTGCGCCGGTGACTCCAGTAGAGCTGCTGGTGACCCATCTTGCCTTCAGCTGGCCAGAGAGGAAAAAGAAGCGGGCCAGCGCATGCATGCGCTCTTCAAGTTTTTCTTCACTCCCCCCAGTCTTTCTTCAACCCCCCCCCCCCAGACAGGGTTTCTCTGTACTGCTTTTGGCGGTTGTCCTGGAACTCTCTGTAGACCAGGGTGGCCTCGAACTCACAGAGATCTGCCTGCCTCTGCCTCCCGAGTGCTGGGATTAAAGGCGTGCGCCACCAATGTCAGGCCCCACACCTCCTTTCTATACCCCCTCCCCCATGCGCTCCTCAGAAGGGGTAAGGCCTCCCATGGGGAGTCAACAAAGCCTGGCATATCAAGCTGAGGCAGGACCAAGCTCCTCCCACCTGCATCAAGGCTGAGGTGTCCCACTATAAGAAATAGGTTTCAATAAGCTAGACCATACACCAGAGACAGATCCTGGTCCTACTGCTAGGGGTCCCACAAACAAACCATGCTACACAACTGCCACCCACATGCAGAGGGCCTAGATTGGTCTCATGCAGGAAAGCCAATAAATTTTTAAAAAATACTTTTGCAATACATTTATATACCCTGCAAAGATATGTGGTAAATTATCTTTGCATATGTAAAATGCTGTCAAGTACTACTGGAGGTCTTCTGGGTTTTGTATTGATTTTTCTCCTTACTTATATAAGGAAAAGTTTTGAAGAATATCAATGTACAGGAAACATGTAGTGAAATGATCTCAGGATTAAATGCAAGGTAATACAGATACTACACTAGACAGATGATTTTAGAAGCAGTGAAGAGAGGAGTTGCTAGTTAGAAACATGACTATTAAAAACAATTTAGATCTTGGTACTCATGTGTTTATGAATGTGCCAATGCACATATACAGGGGTGTTCATACATGTGTAGGCCAGAAACACACCTTCAGTGTCATTCTTCAGACACCAGACACTTCTTTTTTGAGACAGGGTCCCTTACTGGCCTGGAATACACCAAGTAGGCTAAGCTGGTTGTCCAGTGATTCCCCAGGAACCTGCCTATCTGCCTCCCTTGATAGCTGAGATTACAAATGATGTGCCATCATGTCATCTTTTTCTCAAGTGGGTTCTGGGTATTGATCTCAGGTGCACTCTAACTCCTCAGCCCTAAGTTTTAGGAAAAGATTTGAGGAGCAATACTTAAAACAGCATTTCCATTGTGAGTACACATTTCTCAACAAACTCTTGTATTTGATTTTTTTCTCACCAGAAGTAATCATATTGGTATTCCTAATGTCACCTTTAGTTCTTCTAGGTATGAGCTATTTTCTTTCCTTTTTTTTTTTGGTTGTAAGTTTAGTTATTTTAATCTGTATTAAATTAAGTAAAAAATAGCTAATGCTTGTGTACACTATGTATTCTGGAATGATGACTGAAGTGACAAGAGTTATTCCATTAGATTTTGGTATGCATTAAGCTTGCAATAAGGAAATGGTTCACAATAAAGCTATGCCACTTTATTAATGTACTTACTAAAAGACTATTCTAGAGATTTTTTCCATGTGCAGAAGCATTAGAAAAATTTAAAATAGGACTTTAAAAGGTTAGATTGTTCATACAATTCTTCAGCTCATACCCACCACGACCTGTTTGAAGGAGCTGCATGTGCTTAACCGGGAGTACCCATTTGTTTGGGGCTTTTGGTACTAAGTACCTGTAGAAATAATCATGAGATGAGTTTTGTTTCAGATGCATTTAAAATGGACTTAATATCAGGACATACCTAACAGTGTATTAAAACAGTGCATTACAAGAGAACTGACTTCAAAATCCTCTGCCAATATTATCTCTAGCCCCATTGCTAAATGATCACCTCCAAAGGGCCATTTCCTCAGAACTGGTGGCACACACTGAATTTGTACAAATGTCCAAATTTTCAATGGCATTTCACTGAATTTAAGGCCTTGTCTAGTTTATAATGAAGACTTTTCCATGACATGCAAGTAGTAAAGAGCTCAAGGAGCACATGTTGTAAATGAATAAATATAAGTTACCTGGACCTACTGTCTGAATTGGTTCAGACAGCATTGCTGCAACCTCATATTAACCTCATGGGTTAAGAGGCTAGGCTACCACAATTCAGTTCATTGTTCAGCTTCACCATGTGGGTCTTTAAGTTTATTTTGATACAGTTATCTAAAACCCAGGTCTTAAAAGTTCTACTTGAAATAACAAATAGATCATATCTATTAATTCAACATGTATCTACTTATTAGGCATTTTGAGGCTCCTGGGAGACATTAAAAGTTGACACATCACTCAGTTATACCTCCAAATAAATCTTACAAAGTTAGTATTATTTGTAGTGTTTATAAGGGATAATGAAAATTCTATTCTCAATTTTCATAGTGAAAAATTACTTCATCGTAAAAATACTCAAGCAAAATGTAATCCTTAGCTGGCGTGTGTATTTTTAAAAATCAAAAAAATTGATCTACTTACTTTTATTTTAAAAATGTGTCTATTTAGAATTCAATTTCAACTTTAAATACAAAGTTCTAAGAAATTTTGACTCCAACATCTGCAGAACAATTTGCCACGGCTCTAAGTTACTGTTTTCTGTTTGTCCATCATAGACGATAGTACTGTGACATTTCCCCTCCTTCATGTTCTGTACCCTCTGCTTTGTTCCCATCCACACTCCACCAACCAGAGGGAAAACAAAATCAGTATCTTGAAGTTTGCACATTTTACTTTCTTAGTTTTTAACATCTGGTTTTAAAAGGATTATCTTTCGTTCCATTATTCTTCCTTGAGCTGTTTCTAATTTAACCTCAAGTGTAAGACTGTTTAATATAAAAATGTTTGCATCTTTAAACTTTTCCCAATTTGCTTCCTATAAGGTAATTTTGATAGTTAAATATGTCATCATCTCCACATCTGACACACTGGTAGGCTTTGTCCCTTTTTGGTTTTTTTTTTTTTTTTTTTTTTTTGCTACACTAGACTAAAACAGGAGAACAGCTGCCACAACAGTTAAATGCAAAACAGGAAGTCATGTGGCCTTCCTAACGCTTACCTTTCAAGGCCGACTCACTCCCCCTGCTGGTTAGTAGTGGTATTCATAGTTTACAGGGCATTAATTAGTACATTGCTGAAAATTGAGAGAGCACAAAGGATTGTTTGGTTTAACTGGATTGTCATTTCTCTGGTAAAAATTATGCCTTGCCACTTTTTTTTTTTTTAATGTAAAATTTAATGTACCTGTCACTTAAAGGAATCTGGCACCAGGAGTCTGAAAAAAACAATTCTGTTTTGGTTTAGTTTTTGAAAGAGGTTCTTGATATGTAGCAGACTGGCCTCTCAGATATGGTGAAAACCAATGCTTTTTAAGTCTCTTAAGTAGACCACAACAATAAAATACTGAAATCTACAGAGAGTAAGATGAAAGAGAAATGACATGTTTACATTTTATTAAAAATCTCAGCATGACATAATCCTTACCTTCTTTAGGATATATATGTATGTTTATATGTCCATTATACACTTGTCTTGATTCTGTTCACAATTCTTGTAAGTTTCCCATTTTAAAATCCTATACACAATTTTAGGCACATTTATTTAAACAAACAAAATAAACTGGGTGTCATTCAAAGCTAAATATTTAAGAAGTTATTTGCTTATGCTACATAGAGAATGAATACTTGTTTTTTGAATGCAGACAAGTTTTTATAATTTTAAAACAACTTATTCTTATGATATGAACAATACGGGTATAAAAGTTAAGAGAAACCAGGAAGGAATGGAACAGAAACCTTACATTTGTTCCACATTTATTATTTTGCTGTATTAAACGCTATTTAAGAAAATGCATCAGAACAGATTGGTAATAGTCACTGATCTACTAAATACATCATATATAGATCCATCAGAAAAGACTTTTTCTGTATAGTTTGAATCATGATTGACATTTTTTGACCAACATTTTTATTTCCTGCTCTTTACCCTGACGATACCTTTCTGAAAAGAGCATCAAATCTCCTTTAAAATATTTAGTGTCTCAAAATTCACAATCTTATAGGAAACGTGGGAAAATAAAAATATGAACTTTGTTTTGTTTTAAAGAAAACATCCTCCTTTTGCTTATAGTTATAACTTACAGTAAGGAATATACTTTAAATGTACATACATATAAACAAGATAGATATTTATTTTAAAACATGTGAGCCAGGCGGTTGTGGCACACTTTTAATCCCAACACAAAGGAGGCAGAGGCAGGAGGATCTCTGTAAGTTAGAGGCCAGCCTAGTCTACAGAGAGAGTTCCAAGCAGCCAGGGCTACACGGAGAAACCCTGTCTTGAAAAACTAACCCCCCCCAAAACAAATAAAAACCCCCCAAAAAAACAACAACAAAAAAACATATACCTTTACCATCTTCGACATAATATTAGTTTTCCTATCTTCACTATTTTAATAAAGATGCTGTGGTACCCTTTTAAGTTAATTTTATGATTTCACAGTGGTGCATGGCCAGTGCTGTTTTAAACACTGGTCAACAGCAGATGCTTTGATTACAAGCTAACCCACCTCAAAGAGCAGTGAAAATTACTTTTAAAAGCTTCCCTCTTATCTACTGGAGATGTTTCAGATTTTAAACACATGTTGCATTCTTCCTTCACAGATAAAATCACCTTTAAACTAGTGATTGTCTAGATTAGATTAGTACTAAAGTACAACTAAGCTAAACTCTGGTTCATATCCAGTATTTGTGTGGATCCACATAGATTATGCTTTCTGAAGGTTTATGACCTTAAGTAACTTTATATTGAAATATTTCAGAAGTACACTTAGAAGATATAACTGGCTACTCTAGAATAGAAACAAAGCATACAAACACACACACACACACACACACACACTACTGGTTAGGACACATGATTATAAATGAATAACACAGACAATAAGAGCTATAGATTTAGTGAAAATTCTTAATTTATAAGTTAGTAGGATCAGTGAAAAGGTAAAGTTTATTCTTAAAAACTACAAGTAAAAATGAATAAAGACAGTCACAGGAGAGAACTCACTTCTATCATTTTAGCAAAAAATGGATAAAGTACATCAAATGGGTTCCATAAATAGTACCACAATTTAATTAAGGCACTTACTTCAAAAACCTGAAATAAGGTGGGCTTAGGCATATGCCTTTAATCCCAGCACTCCAGAGGCAGAGGCAGAGGCAGAGGCAGAGGCAGGTGGATCTCTGTGAGTATGAGGCCATCCAAATCCACATAGTGAGCTCCTGGCCAGATCCACACAGTGAGACCTTGCCTAAAAAAGACAAAAACAAAAGACAAACACACAAAACAAATTTGAAATGAGGAGGCTAGAGAGATGGCTTAGCAGTTAAGAGTGCCTCCTGTTCTTTCAGAGGCTTGCTTCCCAGCACCCACGGCACGTACACCACAAGCATTTGACCTCCAACTTGAGGGGCTACAACTCCCTCTTCTGACTTCTGAGTGTATCCCCCCACCACACACATAAATAATCTTTTAAGGAACCCACAAAAGCTAATATAAGATCTGACAATTTTAAGTTCTACCCTCAAAACCAGCATCCTTAACTCTCCACCAAAATATAAGTCATCCTAAATATAAGGTAATTTTGAAGCTACTATAAAATAATCTACAAGACATACACACAGTTTTTTATCTGCTGTTCTCTCCCTCTTAAAATGTGTTTCTATTAGAGATAAATACATAAATAAGGTTTACTGTCAGGCATAAATAGTAACAAGATAATTTTCTACAAATCTTTTATCCTTATTACTTTAAGGCAAACTGCAACTATCTTGAAGATAAATATTCAGTAAAATATAAGTTCATAAAATTCATCAGCTTTATCAACTTTCTGACAATTACATCATAGTTAAAAAATCCATCTAAAATATTGTATATCTCTGTAGTTCACTGATCAAAAATACAGATGGGAATATACATGAACATTCATTCCCAGGAAAGAACTGAGTCAAGAAACTCATTCTTTAATACAAGGTGTAGAAGTCACCTGGCTTCAGAGAGAAGTTAAAAATGCAGAAGCAAAGCAGACTAGTAGAAGTGGGAAAGACAGGTGTTAAGCAAACAGATAAGAAAATAACATCACTATCACAGTAAATGAGTGTAGTGTATGAGTAACCTCAGTTTGGAGCCATTGTGTGGTGTGGTACACACCAGTCATCTCAGCATTGGTAGGCTGACACAGGAGGATGAAGGATCAAGGCCAGTTTGCACAACATAGTGAGAGCCTGACCCCAAAACAACAAAGATCTTAAATTTAGGCAAGCAAAATACTCAAGATTCCGTGAGGAAATACTCACAAGCACTGAAATTATTTAATTCTGCAATCGGAAAAGGCATCAAAGAAAGTGAGCCCTTGTCTGCTTTCATTTATTATTTTATATGAGGTGCCTAGAAAAGAGCTAATTAGCACCTAATAAATCTTAAATATGTTTTGAGGGAATAAATTAAAGTTATTAATTTTGAGTGCTGGGGAGATTGCTCAGTTGGTAAAATATAAACATGAGGACCTGATTTCAGTCCCCAGCAAGCTGGACATGGTGGGGCACATGTGTAATCCCAGCACTGGGGAAGCTAACACTGGTGGATCCTTGGGACTTTCAAACTAGCTAGTTTATCCTAATCACAGATCCCCCAAATCCCAGGAAAAATCTCTTAGAAAGTAAGGTTGGCAGCTTGTGGGGAATGACAACTGAATTGACCACTGGCTTCCACAAGTGTGTACCCTCACACATGAACATGCACACAGCAATTTATTTTTTTTTTAAGTTTGGATTAAATGCTGCAACCATGCCAAGACTTTGTACCAAACAGCCTATCAACTGTCTTTACTGAGGCATGCAAAATTACTAGCTCACCAGTAACATTCAAGAAAGTATATATACAGGAAGATAATTGTGTTTCTGTAAGGAAAATGGATTTTGAAACTGGGTGAAAAACATTCTAAGCCATTTGTAAGTTACTTAAATCTGTTCTCAAAATTAATACCAAGCAGGCTGTTGATTGTACTAAATAATATCTAATTATTTATATTAATAGATGTAAAATAGCTATTAAAACTGTATTCTTGTCCAAAAAGTCAGTAAATGAAATATAAAAATTTTAAATATAACTTAAGCCTTTACTATACAGCTTCCAGTTTACTGTTATACTTAATTTATAAGACCTACTTTTCCTGCTACTAGGAAATAAAATTTCCTACCTGTATAGTTTTAAAAAATCATTTTCTTTTCGGTGGTGATGGGAATGGTTTCAAGACAGGGTTTCTCTGTATAACAGCCCTGGCTGTGCTGGAACTCACTCTGTAGACCAGATTGGCCTCAAACTCACGGAGATCTGCCTGCCTCTGCCTCCCAAGAGTTGGGATTTAAAGGCATGGGCCACTACCACCTGGCTCAAAAATCACTTTCAATTCATTGGTATATCAAGTGCTGTACAATAGGGTAAGTAAATGTAAATAAACATCAACTTCAATGATGAACAAAATACCAACATGAAGCTGGGTGTGGTGGTGCTCGCCTTTAATCCCAGCACTAGGGAGGCAGAGGCATGCAGATCTCTGTGAGTACAAGACCAGCCTGGTCTACAAGAGCTAGTTCCAGGGAAGCCTCGAAAGCCACACAGAAACCCTGTCAGGAAAAACAAACAAACAAACAAACAAACAACAAAACCAACATGAACCTGCCCTTATCTTTCACACATTCCTTACTTCAGAAAACTTAAAAATTTCTCTAGCTTTTGCCTTGCTTGACAGCATAAGTAAGAATAAGCAAAGTAGCCTTGGAAACACACACCTTTTGAATCACAGTGCCACACATTATGTGACCAATGAATACTTGCTGAATAAACTTTTCTAATAGTGCTGTATTTGAACTGAGCCAACCAAATTCTTAGACTTCGGTTCAATCAAAATAGGCATGCATTTTGCAAGAAGGAGGAGAGACAGGATTAAGAATGAAGTTTTGTGACTCATGAAAGCAAAATGAATTAGCCCACTAAGGATAAAGTCAACAAATGCACTGGCCTCTGCCATTCCATGTAGAGAAACCCAAAAGCAATCATCACCTTTATGAGCTTTCGAGTGGTCAGAAGAGACCTTTTCCTGACCTCTAATAAACTTACCTTGGTTCCATCTATACATATTTTTAGTTTTTACCATCTTTCATAAAAGTTCTTGTAGGTATATATAAACTCATATTAAAGGGAAATGAGGGAAGAGCGTGTCAGAGGTATCCACAGTGCGAGATGCGTACATAACACCAGCGAAGGAAGGAAAGCTAAACTTCATCGCTTGAAGCTGCCGGGCTACTGAGCAAAGAGTAAGAAAGGCAATACTCAAAAGTCCGGTCGACAGAATGAGAACGAAGCCGCTAACCTGGGGGTAAATAGAAGCTATGGCGGCACCCAGGGGGCATTTGAACAAAACCCTGAAGACGGGGCCAACTTCTAAGGATAGTCTGAGGTGAGGCGGCAGAAGCATGGAGAAACAGTTCTATTTGCAAGGATGTCAAATCGGGTTCCTTTCTTTCCCATTCCTTGAAGGACTCTTTAGGCCCTGATTTACTCCAGCGTCTGGAGAGCAGGAAAGATAAAATCTTAACATCTTGCCCCCAGTGATTTCTGAAAAGAAAATAGCCTGTAGGTGATCTGTCCCATAGACTTCTAGCACTTCTGTACACACACAAAAATATAAACGTCTGACGCTGACAACGTGATTCATTTAAAATCATGTTACCTTCGCTTACCTACTAGCACCTTTTACCTGATGAACAGCCCCCTTTTAAATTTATACAAAAAAAATAGAGAAAACTGTGTAGCGATGGAATTCCCTCGTTTTACAGTAAGACACTACAGACAGGCCCGGTAATGTATGTATATTCACATTTTGTACTCCAGCCTTGTCCAGCACAAAGAGGAAAACGCCGTTGGAAGTGCGCCGGTCCCCGGGCTCCGGTGCCCCGCGTCCGGATGGCCTCAGCTCCACCCACACCTAGACCGCCGCGCCGGAGCGACCCGCTCCTCGCTCGCACAGCGTCGCCTACAGGCCTTAGTCCGACTATCAGGGATGAATCAAAACCACCGCCAGGAAAAAAAAAAAAAAAAAAAAAAAAGGGGCAAGTCCAGCAGCGTCCGCGTATTTCCAGAAATTAATGCACCACGATCACGATTCCAACTCAGCCAGGCTGGGAGCCTTCATCTCAGAGGATTGTGTCCTTCGCAGAAATAACACAGACGGATGATACAGAGTCGTGCCGCTCGAAGGACGGCAGGCGTGCGATCCATCCATCAGGGCGGCAGGGACACCGTTTAAAAGGTGCACGGTCGGCATCCACCCACAGGCTGGCAGCCCGAGCTCGGCTTCCCCGGGGCTGACGGCCACCGCCGAGTCAGGGCGCGCAGGGTGGCCTCCGCTCGTCGCCGTCTGCGGCCTATGAGGCCCGGAGCGCCCGGCTGCACGGCCACCACACCGGCCCAGCTCCCGGCTCCTGCCGCCTCCAGGAAAAAAATCAAGCCGGGGAGAGCCGGCCGCCGGAGCAGCGGCGTAGACGCCGCCACGCAGCAGCGACACCACAGGCACAGCATCCGCCGCCGTCCAGGGCAGGACAAGGACGCGGAGAAGAGGTGCCACCGTCGCCGCAGAGCCCCCGGGCCCGCGGAAGCCGCGACGCTGAGGCCGAGCTGCGAGCCCGAGTGGCGGCGACGGCGGCGGCGGCGGTGGCGGAAGTGGAGTGGGGAAGAGGGGGTGGTTGTTAGTGTTTGGCGCCGGCGGAGGGAGTCATTCCTGCAGCTGCACTTCCGGTCGGCATTTTGTTCTGAGAGGGAGAGACGGAACGAGAGAGAGAGACACACACACAGGGCTCCTTCCCCCCGCCCGCCTCCCCCCCTCCCTCCGTCGGTACCGACTCACCCGACACCACCAAGCCGCAGGGAGGGACGCCCCCGCCGACAGGAGGATTGGTTCCCGGGCCCGCGGCGATGCCCCCCCGGTAGCTCGGGCCCCCGGTCGGGTGTTTGTGAGTGTTTCTATGTGGGAGAAGGAGGAGGAGGAAGAAGAAGAAGCAGCGATTTGTCTTCTCGGCTGGTCTCCCCCCGGCTCTACATGTTCCCTGCACTGAGGAGACGGAAGAGGAGCCGTAGCCACCCCCCCTCCCGGCCCGGATTATAGTCTCTCGCCACAGCGGCCTCGGCCTCCGCTTGGATTCAGACGCCGATTCGCCCAGGTAAATTCCTGCTCTTTATTTCGGCGGCGGCGGCGGCGGCGACGGCGGCGGCGCCGGCGCCAGGTCCTCAGCGTTTCTCCTCCTCTCTCCCCTCCCCGCCGTTTCCTCAGCGGCCCCAGGTCTCTTCCACGGGCGAGTCGAGAGTTCGCTCCTCTCCGGCGGCAGGCACCCTGGGTGGCGGCGGGTTTGTCCCCTCTCCCGGCCGGCTCCGGTGACGGGGAGCGGGCTCCTGCCGGGCGGCCGGGGAGGCGTAGGCCCGGCGGAGAGTGCAGGCCGCGGGCCAGCGGAATCTACTTGAGCTCGGGGATTAGGAGAGCTCCGGGCTGAGCGGAGCGACGGCTGGTCGGTGACAGGCCTCGCCCGGGAGTGGAGCCGTAGCTAGTGAGGAGGCGGAAACAATACAACTATCGGCAAATGTGCCCCGGTCGTCCCCATATTTACAACTTTCCCGGTCCGGGAGCGGGGAACGTCCCAGTGAAACAAACAACCCCCCTTCTTCCCCCTGTGACCCCATGAAGGGAGGAAGTAGTTTCAGTTAGTGAAACAAATGTAAATACTCAGACACGGCTCCAGTGGTAATTCTCTGCAAAACTTGTTTGGAGGTTGGAAAGTTAATAAAGACTCGTTTTCTTTGTAAAAGGATTAAACCGTCCACATGTATATTTAATATAGAAAACCATAGCGTAGTAGACACCGCACATCCTCGCCCGAGAGCTTTTATGTTGTTTGACAGTGTGTGTTGCACATGGACTTTATATTCAAAGATAAGCGTAAAGTACTTGACAGGCTTACTCTGCCACTTTATATTTGTATGTGTTATGTAAGGATAATTTTAAATGACTGTACATAAAACCCCCCAGGTACTTCCTAGCCTAAGCGTGTGCAAAGCATACAAAGAATTTGAAATGTTCTGAGCTTAGGCCGAGATGAGGATGAAACCTATTTTCTTTAAAGGATAGAAGTTAAGTTACACTTAAAATTTTGGGGAGGTTTAAAAAAAAAAACACGTAGAAGGTGCCATCCTTTCTTGTCAGGGCAGATCTTCTTGAGGTCCCAGGATTGTCATTGGCTGTTTGTACCATGATGTTTGACTGTGTAATGAGCGAGGTGTCATTTTAATAGGTCAAATGTATCTGTAAATGCTGGAGAAAAATACCAGTTCTGTATCTTAACAAGTTGTAGTTCACGAGTAAGTTAAATGTTGGGAGCTTGTTTGTGGCAGCTTCGGTAATGGAAGTTGGTGTAAGATAGAAATAGCTTTTTTTAAAGGCACTCCTCAGACTTAAAAACTGCACAGAAAAAGAAATGTCCCGTTTGATAATTCGTTTCATACTCGGTGAAGGAAAACTCATTTGTTAAAAGGAAGCAACACTGTTCAGTGAAGTTCCTTGTTTTAATAGTCATGGTTAAATATTGGTTCAAGCATTTTGTGTCTTCAAGTTTTTGTCACTGTAGAATAAGTAACTTTTCTGCGGGTTATTTTTGAGTTTTAACATTCTGCTTTAAAAAATTGCCCCACATTCCCTGCAAACGTATGGATAAATGTTAAAAAGAGTGAAGTTAATATAGCTGTCACGTACTAGGCATGTTTTTAATGCTATAAATCCGTGTAGTAGTCAGGAGCGTGTCCGTGATTTGTATTGGTCGGGGAGCAGTTTGAATTTTAAAAAGCCTGAAGCTCCTGCTGAGCCCCAATCCCGGCCTCCCTCCCTCCCACTAATCTCCCATTCCTGTCTTTGTGCTGCCTGCTCCTGTTAGACTCTGCTGCGGGGCCTCAGGCCTACGGGGGTGAAGGGGGGGTGATGGTGGTAGGGGGTATGCCAGGAGGGAATGCTGAAGTGAGGAAGACTTCCCGTCTTGAGTGTTTGGGGGCGGGGGCGTGTAAAGGCTTGGGCAAAGGCGTCATTAAATTTCTTTTGAAAGGCTCTGTGGTTATCTTTTCAACTGTTATTTGATTAAAAAGGAACTGTATGTCAAAAGATGAACCTATTTCCATGAAAGATAATGGGAAAAAGAGTTCTTGCTTAGTTTTCATAAACAGAAGCAACTTTATTTAGTTTTATAAGTTACAAGGAACCTTATGCAGAAGTTTGAATCAGTCTAGTAGATAATCAGTGTATATGATTGACATATTTTTTAAGTCGTTGGAATTATATTACAGTTAGTCCATTCCTCTCTTTTTATTATCCCAGTCTACATCTTTTGTACTTTGTGAGTGATATTCATTTAGTGATGCTTTCATAAGACCTTGAGAACATTTCTTTAAAGTAATTTGAAAATACTTTTGTTTGGCTCAGATACACATTGTTTTTAAAGGAGAAAATTCAATTCTTGAACCTTGTATTTTGGGTAATTTAGCTGGCGATAACAGTTTATGTTTCATGAAGGATTTTGGGTAGTCTGCTGGAGGTCACCTGCGTAGGTTGAGATATTATTCACCAGTGACACTCCTCGTGCTCCCCTTCCTCTCTTTAATTCAGTGTAAAGATACAATCACCAAACATTCCAGTCACTTTATATTCTAGTTACAGTATTTGGAGAAAGATTCTTAGTATACCAATATATGCCTAGTATGCCTAGCCTCAACTCTATGGCTTACTGTTTTTCTTGAGTATGCAGTTACCAATAACTTGTATTACGTGGAAAGAAAAATGACCTTAATGTCAGTAATGGAAATCTAGTAAACCAAAGTTAAAATTAAATACATAATTACTCTCAGCATTTTAAGAAGTGGGTTTGGAGTGTTTTCTAAAGTCATTCACCCCATTTGTTTACTGAAGATATTTGAATGTACTTTTGGACCAGTGCTAGAAATTATTTTACTGCTGCCTACATGTAAGAAGGAAAAGAGTGGTGTATTTGAAGAAAGATTGAGGCTTTTCAGTAGGGATAAAAAGTGAAGATTTTTATTATGGTAGTAAACAATTTTGGTTCTGCATAGTGATTGTCATTAAGATTTTAAAATATGAGCAGAGCTATACCAGTTGATGTGTGAAAGCTTCTTTATTTGAACCAGACTACTGAACTCAAAAATGTGCTTTGAAAGCTTTTTAAATTAATTTCTTACTTAATTTTTATACTAATCTATCACCAGTCTGTCATAGAAATATCTGACATGTCTGTATTTGATTTTGACATAGCATATTACATTTTTACTCTCTCAGAATAAGACATAACAAAATTAAGTAAAAACTAACTTTGAGTTTTATATAGTGTTATTTAACTATTGCTTATTAAGAAAAGCATAATTTGAAAGTATTTCTAAAATTTTAAACTGATATTTCATTTTTATATTGTGTTATTGGGAGAGCTGGGGGTACATTTCTTTGAGAAAAATGTAGTTTAATTCTGTATCAAGGCACTGACTAGGTCCTTTTAAAGAAGCCTAATTAATTGTTAAGCTTGAAGATGGTTATTTTAATATTCTAAACATACTGGTTTGTTTTGATGGTAATTTATGCTTTTAAAAACTTTAGAGATCATTTTAAAATGTACTATTTCCAATAATTGTCTTGTAATAATATTTTGTATTCTTAAGAGTTTTCAGTCTGACCTGAATCATTTATAGATATTCTTATGTTTTTATCAGATAAATGACTGGTGTGATTATAATAGAAAACTTCACTTGGAGACCAAGTGTGAGACAGACAGACAGACAGACAGACAGACAGACAGACAGACAGACATTGAGTTAAAGGGATTTCCTGATAATACTTTTTCTTTTTATTAGATTATGTTTCTCTAAGAAATGTCTGCACTCTGGTCTTCAAGCCACATATTTCTTAGTGTCAATACTATACCATTTTTAACTTTTTTGAATTATATGAGTTCAAGATTATTTCTCCCCCTCCCCATTTTTTTTTTTTAAATTTTAAAAGAGATGGTATCTCCCCCCACCCCAGTTTTATTTTCTTGGTGTGAACATACTAGTTTGACATACATTGGTGTGTATGTTTAAACTACTGATTTTATTTTCTTGTATACTTATTACTGATTTCAAATTACTATATTTGTAGAAAATGATATGTAACATTTCCTGAGTTGTTTCCTTTTTTATTTTAAAAAATGACTATAGTGGAGTTTAGTGTTTCTACTTGATTTTAGCACCTAAAAACCTGGTTTAGTCCCATTTAAGGCCATCATTCTCATTTTAGGCATGATTGTATGATTAGAATATTTTGCCTAAGTAAGTTAATTAATAAAAGTGATTTTAGATATTTGTAGTGTAGGTAATTTTGTTTTGGTAGAAATCTGGAGTTAATTTTAATGAATTGAGTTTTATGAGACTGCATTATTCTTTTTAAGAGATATTTAGAAAAGTTATTTAATAACAAGAGTATTGCCAAGAATATTCCTGTAAGATTTTGATTTGCCTATTATTTGCCAAGAATTGTGTTAAGTATGTCTCCCATAATACTATTTAATTCTAGAAAGTAGGTAAAGGAGAAACAGTTATTCACAATTTACAAATAAAGAAACTGAGGTTAGAAAGATGTAGGGAATTGGACATAGTTATATATAGTTCACGAATAATTAGCCTGACATTCATTTGTTTTCCAAAGTTCAAGGTTCTATATCTTTAGTTTTATAAAAATCATGTATTCCTTTGGTTTCTCAATTGACTCAACATTCATAAGCTCTGTAGTTGAAGAAATTATGTGTATCAGGCTAGAAAGATAGAATAGAATTTATGTCCTATACACATGCTATTCTTTGAAATGAAGTTTTAACTAGCTTTTAAGTTTGTTAAGTGGTCTGTGCATTTTTTACTTTTCTTAAGTTTTTTTTTATATTGGGTTGAAATTGTCATAGTATCTATTTTCAGAAAGCAAAAAAATAGCTTTAGAGTTATTTCATTTTTAAAAATGTAAATGACCAACTAACTGTAGTATGGAAGAAAAATCTATAAATTAATAGGACTTTTTTTAATACCAGAGTTTATGTAGTTGTCAAAATTCCCACTGGATTGTGTACTTGTTCCAGAGCTATTGCCATTACATAACTTTGTGGGAATTTTGTTTTGTTTTGCTTTGTTTTAGGCTGGGTCGCATTAGGAAGCTGGGAACTCTCAGAGATCCACCTGCTGCTACCTATGAGTGCTGGGATTAAGGTGCTCATCACCATAGTCGGAGGGAAATCCTATTTTGAATATTCATCAAAGCATTTGAAATACCAAATCCCCCTCCTTTATTTTATTTTATTTTTTCATTTTTAATTTTTCTTGTCAAGACAGTGTTTTCACTATGTAGCCTGCCTGGAATTCCCTGTGTAGACCAAGCTGATCTTCCTGCCTCTGGCTCCCCAGTGCTAAAATAAAAGCATACACTACCACACCCAGCATTGAAATAGGTCATTTAAAATTAAATTCATTATTACGAATTTTTATTTTCAGGAGGTGGATTTGAGTTAAATACAAGAAGAAAACTAAAATTTATCTTTTTCAGTCAGGTGTTGTACCTTTTGCTTTGTGATACTCTTTGTTCTGGGTTTTGGGGTGTGTGGGGGGGTTGTTTGTGCGTGTGTAGACAGGAGGCAGGGTCTCACTGTGTATGCTTAGATGGATCAGAATGTACTGTGTAGTCCAAGCTTCTTGCCTCTTCCCCCAAGTGCTGAAATCATAGGTTTGCTTTACCACACCTGGTAGTATGTAGCAATATTGAATGGCTTTCATGTGCCAGAAACTCTTCTGGAGTCTTTACACTAATTGTGTCAATTCCCTGAGGTTGACATATTATAAAACTAACTTATAGAATGATTAAGTGCTAGCTCAAGGTCACACAATGAAGTGTGGAAAGTAGCAAAAGCATTCCAGAGTTCTTTATCTACTATACTGTGTATCATGTTTTTAAAACTGTTCAGTTACTCAGTGAAGCTACAGTATTCTTGTTTAAGAAACTTGTTCTGGTGGTAAATCTAGCAAATGTTAAGGGAATTCCAAGCTAAATATGTTTAATTCTAAAACCCCTCTATTCTTTGCATTCTTCCATCTTGCTTCTTCAAAGTTTACAATTTTTTTGTGTGTATGGATGTTTAGCCTGCATGTGTGTCTGTGCATCGTGTACACTACTAGTTCCTTTAGAAGAAGGTATTGGATTCTCCAAAATTGAAGTTGTATGGTAGGCTGTGGTAGGCTGTGGTAGGCTGTTACATGGGTGCTGGGATTTGAACTTGGGTTCTGTGGAAGAGCAGGTAGCTACTGCTATAATTTTTGATGAAAAGAGTAGACTTGGTTATAAAGTAGACTGCTTTTTGCTTTTTGTTTTTCTTGTATAACTTATAAAGAGAGCCTCAAAGTAATTTGTGTGTGTAGTGTTTGTGATCTGATCCAGGGCCCCAGCATACTCGGCATGTGCTCTTATCACTCAGCTATATCCCTAGCCTCCTCAAAAGAGATGAGTTATGTTTTGATAAGCTATAGCTTACTTGTTACTAAGTTATAGTCTTATAAAATATTTTGTTGCTATACATTATGCATACCTGTATATATCTATGCCTATTTAAATAGGATATTGATTTTAAATATGAATTATATATTTAAGATATATGTGTGGAATAGCTCTAGAAAATGTCAGCTAATTTGTTTTAATGACTTTATTGCAGGTTTTAATTATTTTATGAAAATAATAAGCATCAAAAATTTCCATGAATGCTCTAAACTTCTAAAATAAGTCTTGTAGGTAAATTGGCTTTGTTATCTAACTTGTGTCAAACATCATTTAACATGGATACATTAAACTCTAAAGTTACCTTTTGTTTATGTTTGCCTTCTGTCAGAAACAAAACATACAGAAAGTAATTTATCAAAACAATTTAATGTATTTTTACCTCTTCTGAGAAATATCAAAACTGTGAGAAAATTTGAAATACTGGATTCCTTTTAGATATTTAGGCTATTTTGTCTTCTCCATTACAAAGAATTATACTGTCTTAAACAGGTGAAATGCATACTTGTTTATATGTGACCATTACTTTTAAAAAATCATATCGTTTCAGATATTTAAAATCTAACAATTTCTAAATTAGTACTAGAAGTCAGGACATGGTTTACGTTAAAAATCTAAAGTTTTATGGCATTTATTATTTTCAAGACAAAAAAATGCCATTGAAATTAATCATAGCACAGAACTATATCGCTGAGTTATCCAACACTGCTACTCTGAAACCCTTTAAGAAAGCAGGGCTTCTTAAACCTTCTCTGCTCATGAACTTTTCCTTCCCCACCCCCCAGCAATTAGGTAACCCTGGGATATATAGGTATGTAAATAAAATATTTACTGATAATAAATTGTAAACATTGGACTGGAGAGATGGTTTAGCAGTTAAGAGTGCTGGCTGCTCTTCCAAAGGCCTCGAATTGGATTCCCAGCACCAATATGGCAGCTAACAACCATCTGTAAGTCTATTCCCAGGTGGTCCAATACCCTCTTTTGGCTTATGTGGGCACTGCAAGCATGTGATGCACAGGCATAAATGCAGGCAAATGCCAACACACAGAAAATAAATTTTTAAAATAAATTATAAACAAAATTTATTTTAAAACAATTCATTGGCATATATACTCTTTTCCCATCTGTTAAAGACTAAAGTAAATTTGCATGCTTAAGTGATATATATAATTCTTGTTTTTTACAGAAGGGATTAAATCTTGCTTGAATATTTAATATTACAGGATACAATGTCTTCAAGCTTGTATTTTTTTGTTTTGTTTTTATTTTAAAGACAAGGTCTCACTATGTATTTCTGGCTGACCTGGAATTCATTATGTAGACCAGGTTAGCCTAAAACTCCAAGAGCTCTGCTAGCCTTTGTTTGCCTCTGCCTCCTGAGTGCTGGTATTAAAGCAGTATGTCACCACACACAGCCCTCTTCAGCTTTTTAAAGAGTTGATCAATATTTTGTTAACCATATGTGCCAAGAGCACCACTTCACATAAATATGTAGTACAGAATGTTAGAAGTATGTTTAGGAATGTTGTTCGAAATTTGTTCCTAGTTCCAAGACAAAAATCATATAATGGCTAGGTACAAAACTCAAGGTAGCAACTCAAATAGTAATTTTTAAAATCTAACATTCTAACTAAGTTAGACTGCATTCCAAAGATAAACTAATTTAGTTCATGCACACTGAGGAATGTGGCATGAAAGTATTAGAAGTTTTCATTTTCCATGGTCAAATCATTGTGTTTCTATACCACAGAAAACTTTAATGTGTACTCAAAACACATCAGCTTACAGAATATAGTATTCTGGAACTATGTGTGGCAGGATGGCATGCACAGTTCAAAAAGTGTGTGCTGTGTTCAGAATCAAGGCCACAGTGAAGTCAGGGCAGCTACACAGGTGACCATTGCAGGAAATACCTCCAGTGTCATTCATACGTGGTTTTGAACGCATTTTTGGTTGCTGTGTGGACAGAAACCTTTTATTGTTGCTAAATATTGCTGCTAAATTTTTGACAGCACCCGTATTCAGTTCCCTGACTCCTTATGGAATCACAAGGAGCCACAGTTAAAGAAGCTACTTAAAACGTTTTTTACTTGCCTTTTATCTGATAGTGTTATGGTTTGCCAATTTCAGCTAAAGAAATTTATTGTTGAGGTAATAGGACATATATATATATAGAGAGAGAGTTCAGTTTTTCCTTGGTAATGGTCGAATTGAAATTTTATATGGGTTAAATTAGGTGTAACTCATTATAAGTAGTAGTTCTGTTCTTAAAAAAAAAATGATACAAAGGATATTTTTTCCAGGGCTCTATTTAATGCCTTAGAAGACAACTTGAGATTGAAAGTTGAAATGCAATAAATCTGAAAGCTGCTGTTCTTTCTTTCTTCCTAAAAGAAATAGGAATACAGTATCCCACAACCTCTGTTCAGGTTATCCTGAAAGCCATATCTGACCTTTTAATCTCTGCCTGATTTAAATTTTGCATAGCACATGGAATATAGGTACAAAAAAGTTCAAAATATTAGTGGTAGAAAATCAATGATATTATCAATGGAAATGTTTGTCTAGCGTTCCCACTTGTCTACACGTTTTGCTTTTAAAAATGTTATATCAATGGGTGTTTTTTTTTTTTTTTTTTGTGTGTGTGTGTGTGTGTGTGTGTGTGTGTGTGAAAAGTAAAGCATTTTGTGAACATTCCCTTGATCATTTATTCCATTTCACAGCATTTGTACAGCTTATTACATACCTGTAGAGAAAATAATTTGTTTCTGTGTCCATTCACCAACTGTCCTTCCTGCTTTAGGCATTTATTTGGTGAAGTTTTGTTGAATCTTTTTTGTTGAAATTAAGCTGCATCTTTCAATCTACTCCCCTCCCCCTTTCTTTTTTTCTTTTTCATTTCCTATTTCCTTTCTCTTTCCCTTTCCTTTAAGCATGTTTAGTTCTTAAAGATCTCTTTCTAAATCTACCAGTAGCAATGGCAAATTTTATTTCAGTCAGTTTCAAAGTACTGTTTTCTTGACCTCAGGTATGTACTTGAACCTTCTTGCTCTAGGATAAGAGCTTTTCATTTACATGCATCCCTAGTACTACATGTATGATATAACTTGCATAATAAAAATGAATCAAATAAAAATTACAGAATTCCTTTTTCAGTTTTCAGTACCATATTTCCCTTTGTTTCTAGTCCTTTGGACTACATAGTTGGGAGTAATTTAGTAGGGTTTATTATAAGAAAGTAGTTATCTCATTACTTTGTTTTAATCTTAACATAGTTTTAAGGTTTTCTTTGCAAACTCAACTATTATATGTAATGCATATTAGGCTGTGATTAGAAATGCATTACTGCATATAAAATGCTGCTCAACTAAAATGGTGATTTGATAGCTGCATTAAAAAATTAAGTTAGATTTATTGAGATAATTTATGCCATACAAGTCATTGTTAGATCTAGTCCAGTTAGGTGAATTTTGATGAACATTAAATCTTGTCACATCCTACCACCACGGGCAGAGTATTTCCATTACTCTTAATAGTATCCTTGTGTCCCTTTATGAATTGTTTCCTAACTATCCCAGCCCATAGCAGTACATCTGATTTTGTTCTTACAGCTTTGACCTTTTCTAGAATATCCTATAAATGGAATCATACAGTATATAAAACATTGCATGTCTTGTTTCTTTCGATTAGCAGAAGGCTTTGGGATTCATTCATGTTGCTTATATGTATCAATAGCTTATTGATGTGTGAATCTTGAAGTTATGTTTAATGTACTCTTTGATTATCTTATGAAAGTATTATCAAAAACTAATACTTTAAATAGTGTGCATATTTTTCTCAGAGCTTAGTGACTTTATTACTGAATGTTGTACTTTTACAGTTTTAAACCATTACCTCCTGAAATCTAGTGTAAGTGGCATTATTATTAAATGCCATTTATATTAGTACATGCTATTAGATTAAATACTTTGTCATTATAGGGAAAGTAATATCATGTACTTAAAACTTGTAGCATGTAGACTTAGAACAAGAAATAAGGGATAGTGTGGTAATTAAAAATTGAATTTCCTATTTTGTTTTTGAAAGACTTATTTATATATTTATTTTGTAAATGTTTGCTTGCATGTGTGTGCACATGTACATGTGCATTCATGGTGCAAATAGAGTACCAAAGAGAACATTGAATATCCTGTAACTGAAGTTACAGAAAGTTGTGAGCTGCCATGTGGGTGTGGGAATCAAACCCAGGTCCTCTACAAGAGCAGCGAGTGCTCTTAACTCCTGAGCCATCTCTTCAGCCGATTGCTTTGTTTGAGGCAGAGTTGTTAGTTAACTGTGTTGTTTTGGCTTAGAACTCAGTATGTAGCCCATGCTAACCTCAAACTTAAGCAATCCTCCTGCCTCATCTTCCAAGTGCTCGGATTACAGCAACTACCCACCACACTGATAGCTTTCATTTTGTTTACATTTAATGTTTATAAAGCCTGTGTTACAGTGAAGAACATCTATAGTCTTCCTTTAAAGATTAAAGTTGGAGAAATGGTGTTTTTCACTGAAAAAATGGAGGCAGATATTGATACAAGTTGGTCTCTGCTTATTTTATTTGACCTCCCCATCCCAATTCTGGTCTTGAAATAGCTCCTCTTTGGGGTTTAGGTATCCTCTTGTTATTTTTCCTGTGTCTTTCCCCTCTGAAAGGAAAAAAAGATTGATTTTTATTTAGGTGTATGTGTGTGAAAATATACATGTATATGCAGTTTGCACAGAGGCCAGAAGAGGAGCTGGAGTTACAGACATTTGTGAGCCATCAGACATGGATGCTGGGAACCAAACTTGGGTCCTGTATAGAAACACAAATGCTCTTAACTAACTGCTGAGCTGTTTCTAGCTTCTGCCCTCCCAATTTTAGACTCTGTGTGTGTGGTGGTGGTGGGGGGGAGACAGACAGACACACTGACTGACTGGCTGGCAGGATGGCTGGCTGGCTGGCTGATTGACTGACCATGTAGTTCAGACTGATCTTGAACTCAGATCCTCTTGTTCAGGCTTCCTGGTTGATGTAGTTGCAGGTTTATGTCTCTGTTGCACATACTTTTGGAATCTTTGCCTAGAGTTCTTGAGACTGAGAAGATGGTTCTGTCAGTAAAGTGGTTGTGTTTCAAACATGAGGACCTTGGCAAAACACATCTGTCTATAATTTCAGCACTGGGAAGGCTGGAGCTCACCGGCTATCCAGCTTACTAAACTCAGTGAGTTCAAGGTTAGTGAGAGACCCCATCCCAAAAGCGACTGAAGAAGATACCCTCTTCAAACTCCAACTTCCATGTACATGTGTACGCACATGTACATACACATACATGAGCAGGTAAACAGATACACACACACACACACACACACACACACACACACACACACACACACACACACACACACAGTTCTTCCTTTGCCTACTCCTGTAAATTTTTTTATTCCCAAGGTAGTCCTTCAACCTTGGTTCACATGATTTATTACATACTGCCTATATACTGATGACTCACAAATTTATTTCTTGATTCTGTCCATTCTGACTGGGGTGAGATGTAAGCTCAAAGCAAGTTTTAGCTTCTATTTCTCTGATGGCTAATGATATAGAACACTTTAAAGTGTTTATTAACAATTCATATTCCTTTCGTGAATTCTCTTTTCAGGTGTATAGCCATTTTTTCTTGGTTTGTGCCAATATGCATTTTTCCTTATTATTTTTTATTAGTTTATTTTTTACATTCTAATCCCAGTTTCCCCTCCCTCCTCTCCTCCCATTGCAACCACTCCTCCCAGCCTCTCCTCAGAGAGGGTAAGGCCTCCCCTAAGAAGTCTATTAAGGCTGTCCCATCATCTCGTTGAGGCAGGACCAAGGCACCTCTCCACCCCCACACCACTGTGTCTAGGCTGGGCACTGTGTCTCTCTCTATATAGAATGGGCTCCACTAAGTCAGTTTGTGCATTAGTGTTAGGTCTTGGACCCACTGCCAGTAGACTCATATATTGTCCTGGTCACACCATTGTCACCTATATATTAGGAGAGTCTAGTTCAGTCTTATGTAGGTTCCCTGTTTGTCAGACCTGAGTCAGTGATCTCTCACTAGCTTGGGTCAGCTGATTCTGTGTGTGCCAATATGCATTTTTAAAAGACAAATTGATAGGCTCCAGCCTAAATAATCTACATAATCCATCTGTGCATATTAAGCATTGGAAGGTATTGGCAGTGAAAGAGGAAGTATTTCTTATAGTCTTAAGTCTTATGTAATTACTCTTGGTTTCTAGTGTTTATCAGTGTCCTTTGTACTGCCCTGTCTTCAAGACCTTGTAGGGGTCTTGAAACTGGAATTTCAAGTGGCTCAATTATAATAACTTATGGCTGCTCTAGATTCAGTGCCTGTATCTCTAAATATATTAACTAATTGTGTTGTCACCTATAGTAATTACATGCTTTAAATGAATCTGATATCTTTAATCTAAAGATATTTTCATGTTTTTAATAAAATATTTGTAGTAGTTCCATAACTCTCCATTCCCTGAGTTTTCTTACAAGCCAGAACTTCAGGTAGTGTTCTGGTATGTCAGATGAGGCTCAATTATAGTTTGCTGCTAAACTCTTTCAAGAATATTAACATTGAAGACTTCCTTATGTGTTTGGTTTTTCATTTTAGGAGAAATTTGAGAATTCCTTATACTGTTTTGAAAATTTGAAACTTTATAGATTAAAATTTTATTTTCCTAGTAGATTATTCAATAACAATAGTTGTATATAAGTACATGTAACTATATTATATCTGTGTGGTATAAACATACACATTATTTTAACAATGTATCATAAAGACTTTCTTAGTTTTTTATGTTTTATTCATAGTATTTTAGATGTTACCTATTGTTAGTAGATGAGCCATAACTTCTCATTCTACTATTGGATATTTTATTTGCTTATTTACTGTTTTCCCTTATATATGTTGAGGCAGAGAGCATCTTTATCTGTACAATTTGGGATGGGGGTCCCATATTCATTCCTTTATTTATTATAGAGTAGAATCCAGTAAACACAAAATTAAAAGGTTTTATGGCCTTTTGCATGTAATTCCAATAATAGTTTGCCCTGTCATAATCTGTTTTCCTTGATGTCTTGATTTTTGGAGAAAATTAATTTTGTTTTTCATGTAGAAAGCTCTGATTCCACTAAGATTACCCCCCCCCAATATTGTGGCTGTTTTCAATGTTTAAATTTTTTTGATGGCTAAAAATCATGGCTTTTCAAACTGTACATATCATTTGGAGATGTGCAGTAAAATTTGTGTAAGAGCTATTCTAGTTACTAGCCAAGCAACATGTAGGCCAGTTATTAACCCAAACTCATTTCTTCTATAAATTGTCTCAAGCTTTAGGAGTCTGAACTAGTAAAGCAAGACAAATTGAAAGAGCTAGATTCAAAAATAAAAGTGCCAATTTTTAAGAATATAGTTGATTTTTAAGGGTCAGTCAATCTTTTATTTGCCTAAAGTAGTAAACAAATTCAGAACTGTAATGTAGTGAACACAAAAATCAGTTTCTAGGTAAGACCTATTAGTCTTTTTTATTTTTAATTTTTAAATTATACCTTTATTTATTTAGTGAATACATATACATGTGTGTGCCCAAGCATGTGTGTGTGATCACCTTGGAGGAATTCATTCAGTCTGTGGATCCCGGGTCTTTAATTTAGGTGTCCAGGCTTACCAAACCATGTTACTTAGTCTTAATTTTTGAAATACAAAACATTTAGTGTGATATGTACATGACTTTAATCTAGTTTTCATTCTTCTGGTTATCAAACATTGGGTGTATTTTCTGTTTCAACTCAGAAACTGTAGACATTGGAAATAAATGGTGAAATAAAAGACTTCATCTTACCCACCAAGATCTTAGAGTCTAATAAAGCTTACAGATAGATGGGTAAGGATCATTTTGTAGGTGCTGTAGTGCTGTGATAAGGATGAACAGAGGAAGTACAGTAGGAGCATGGGGTGGGGGAGGGAGAGAGAGAACCTAGTTCATACTAACTAGTGTGGTAGGAAAGTACATTAGGAAAGCCTTTCTAGGAGAAATTATGTAATCCACAGGCTTTAGTCAAACTTGTGAGCCTGGAGCAGCTGTTGGATTTTGGAAACTGTGGATGTCACTGGCTTGAAAAAAGTGTTGACAAAAAGATTTAAAGCCTCAGAGAGGGCAGGACACAGATTGTGGAAAAGTGTGTCTACCTGGGGCTGGGGCTGGGGCTGGGCTGGGGCGGAGGGGGGTAGCTCAGTGGGTAAAATGCTTGCTGTGCTAGCATGAGGACCTGAGTTCACATTCTCAACACACACATTAAAGCTAGCAGCAATGGTGTGCACCTGTCACATCATCACGGACAAGGTAACAACAGGTGGATCCTGACCCTGGCAGCTCATTGATCAACTCAGTCAACAAGCTCCAGGATTCATGAAAAACCCTGCCTCAAAAAAATGAGGTGGCGTGTGGTGGAGGAACCTCAGACCTCCACATGTGTATGCATAGGTGAAGTGCACCCCACACACCACGTGTACACACACATTGCTATGAATAGTGTGTTTTGCATTAAAGGTAACAGTGATTGGGACATTATTAGGTCACAGTTACAGTTTTTTATTCTTTAAGTTTTGGTTGGTAGTGAGAAAAAAGGATGTCATGGAGGCTAATGAGAGTTGACAAAGTATTCAGTTAAGATACTGAGAATGTAGAGAAGGAAACTCATTAAATAGAGAACTGATACTTAGTTCATAAGGGGTATCTTAATCACTTTGCTCTTTCTGTGAAGAGACACCTTGACCATGGCAACTGTTATAAAAGAAAGCATTTAACTGGGGGCTTGCCTACAGTTTCAGAGGTTTAGTCTATTACCATCATGGTGGGGAGCATGGCAGCAGGCAGGTGCTGGAGCAGTAGCTGAGAGCTATATCCTGATCTGTAGGCAGAGAGAGACTGGGCCTGACATGGACTTTTTAAGTGCACCCGTATTCCTTACCCCTCCCCACTCCAGTGGCACACTTCCTCTAGCATGGGCCACACATCCTAATCCTTCTCAAGTAGAGGCACTCCCTGATGACCAAGCATTCAAATACTGGAGCCTATGGAGGCCATTCTCATTCTTACCACCACAAGATTATCTTTATCTTTTAATTATAATGAACATGCCAGTAGCTTTTCAAAATGTTAAATACAGGAATAATTATAAATAGTCAAACAGATTCATCAGAAATAATTGAGCAGTTGATTTTAACATGGCTCCTTTAATGTTTTTCAAATTCATTTTTATTTATGTGAATGTGCATGTGCCTGCTTGTCTAAATATGCACCATCCGGATACAGGTGCCTGCAGAGGCCAGAAGAGAGTGTCAGAGCCCCTGGAACTGTTGTGAGCCACCTGATACAGGTGCTGGGAACTGAATACAGGACCTCTGCAGAGCAGCAAGTGTTCTTAACAACTGAGCCCTCTCTCCAGCCCCACGTGGCACCTTATTTAATTTTAAAAAACTCACCTGAGAAGTACAAAAGGGTAAGGAATCATGTAAGAAGCTGGTGATAAAAGGAAGAGATGTGTTTATTTTTGAGAAATTGGAGAGGAAATTGCTTGGTATTCCTAGGCTATTGAATTGAGGGAGGAATCGGGTAGCAGGCACTATAAGTGCAGTTGGGGGAAAAGTTGTGAAAAAAAATAACATGAAAAGAAGCAGGTGTGAGTGCAGAATAAATTTTTAAAAACTGGAAGTGATTGATATGTTCCTAAAAGTATCTTATATTTTAAAAGAATATTCTAAATATCCAAGTGTATTTCACATAATAGATATACACTGATGAAGAATACCCTGACTGCATAGAAGCATGCTGTATACTAATTCCTGTTCTTTTGGTCAGTTGGCAGCAAACTTTCTGAATGTTACTTGAAAATATATTGCTGCGATACTTTCAAACAAATGTGCTAATTTGTGACACTTTAATGGATTATTAGAAAAGAAAGTATTTGTTGAGAATTGGTTAAATTCTCCAGGCATGATGTCATGTGCCTTTAATCCCAGTACTCTGGAGGTAGAGGAGGATCTCTGACCATCCTAGTCAATAAAGTGGGTTCTAGGCCAATGAGGCTGCACAGGAGGTTCTGTCCTAAAACAAAAGTAATTTAATCAACTTAAATTACTCTAATATTGTGTGAGTACTCTTTACAACACAGCTATAATGCCCTAGATGGAGTATCCCAAGTAATAACTACTTATATAAAGTTTGATTTTAACTCATGTTCTAATATAAATATGCCTCCCAAGGTGATATTATATTCTCACATAATGTATTTTCAGTAATCTCAAAAATGGACAGCTGTGTCCACTACACTCAATAATTCTTCTGGCTTACAATTTTCTTTTTTATTCCCCCCCTTTTTATTTAAATTAGAAACAATCTTGTTTTACGTTTCAATCCCTATTCCCTTTCCCTCCCCTCCTACCCTGCCCTCCACCGATCCCCTGTCCCATCCCCTTTCTGCTCCCCAGAGAGGGTGAGGTCTTCCATGGGGGATCTTCAAAGTCTGTCATATTTGGAGCAGGGCCTAAGCCCTCTCCCATGTGTCTAAGCTGAGAGAGTATACTTCCATGTGGCATGGGCTCCCAGAGTCCATTCGTACACTAGGGATAAATACTGACCCACTGCCAGAGGCCCTGCCCAGACCTCCTAACTGACACCCACATTCAGGGGGTCTGGATCAGTCCTCTGCTGGTTTCCAAGCTATCAGTTGGGTCCATAAGCTCCCCCTTGTTCAGGTCAGCTGTTTCTGTGGGTTTTCCCAGCCTGGTCTTGACCCCTTTGCTCATCACTCCTGCCTCTCTGCAGCTGGATGAGTTCGGCTCAGTGCTTAGCTGTGGGTGTCTGCTTCTGCTTCCATCAGCTACTGGATGAAGACTGGATGGCATATAAGGTAGTCAACAATCTCATTATAGGGGAAGGGCATTTAAGGTAGCTTCTTTACTATTGCTTAGATTTGTAGTTGGGGTCATCCTTGTAGATCTCTCACATTTCCAACTTAGAATTTTCAATTAAAACATTTACATCCTGTTTTCCCCCATCTATCCAAGTCCTTCTTTCTTCCTATCATGACTTTATGGGTTTATTTATCCATTACTATGGACAGTGACATATCACAGTCATCTACTCACCTCCTGCACCAAGATTAAAATACTTTCTCATTTTCCGTCTTTCCCATCTTGTGTGATCTTTTTATCTTCTAGTTAAATAAGTTAAATGTTGCTTCTCACTTTTGGTTGACAGTGGTATATGAATGTGTGTATACTAATGTTTGTTCACCTGTGCAAGCACATATGAAAACAACAGATTGACTTTGGATTTCTTCTATTTCTCTCCACCTTATTTTTTGAGGCAGGGTCTTAAGTCATTGTCTCTAATCAAACGTAGACACACACACATTTTGGCTATACTGGCTAGCCAGCCAAACCTCTGGGATCCACCCTTTTCTGCCTCTTTATTTCAGTTTTGGACTACAATGTACCAATTGTCACAACTGGTTTTTATGTGGGTTCTGGGGATTGAACTCAGGTCCTCATGCTTATACAGCATGTACATCCCCAGCCTGTCTCTCTTTTTAAAAAATATCATACACCAAGGTAAGATTAATTTTATGTCATTGTTATCTTAAATTGTCTTGCCTTCTCACTCAGTGACTAGTGTGTGAGGACAATGGGTCTTGGTAAAAGTGCTTTTATCTGAATCATGCTCCTAGCAAGTGTGTGTGCTTCAAGAACCCAAGTCTAAAACTCTGTAATTCTGTTTTTTCTTATATGTACATACCTGTGATAATGTTTAATTTTTGAATGAGGCATGATAAACCATTAATAGCTGAACAGAATATTTATAACCACCTGTAATAAAAGTTATGCAAATGTCATCTCTTTGAAAATATTATTCTATCTCACTCTTGTGATGATAAAGATATTTCTCTCTTTCTGTATATTTGTTTTTTAGTGGACTATGCTGGCCTCAAACTCATAGAGATCCTCTGCCTCCTGATTAATAACATGTGCCATCACACCTGCCTAAGAGCTCTTTCTTCCTTTCCTCCCATGCTTTTGTTTTTGTTTTTCAAGACAGGATTTCTTGGTGTAAGTGCCCTGGCTGTCCTGAAACTCTGGAACTTACTCTGTAGACCAGGCTGGCCTCAGAGAGATACCTGCCTCTGCCTCCTGAGTGTTGGAATTAAAATTGTGCACCACCACTGCCTGGCATAAGAACTGTTTGTTAAAAGAGCATTAACATAGTGTGTCTTCTGTGTGCCTGTATTGTTAGCATCATTAGTCTTGTGTTTTGGAGTCATGTTGAGTAAAATGTTAATCTGAACACAAACACTGAGTTAACTCAGTTGATCTGATAACCAAGACAGCTTCTAAGTAACTAATGTAGTCATTTAGAATGTAGTATATACAACATGGATACAATATACAACATGAAAACATGGGACAAAAGCATGGGTTAATTCCTGGTGGTACAGGGGCACAGTAGATGGCACACTTAGAAAAATAACACAGAATTTAAAAATATGGATTATTTGTACAATTGTTCATTTAATCATTTCAATTGACCACGTGTAACCAGAACTGAGGGAAGTGGAACCACAGATAAAGGAAGAAGAATGTATTCACAACTAGAGTAATGGGTACTCTATCATCATTACTCTAGTTCCAGTACATTTTCATCATTCTCTAAGAAGTTCCACACCCATTAGGAGTCATTATGATTTCCTCTTGTTCCAATCCTTGGCAACCCCTAACCTACCGACCCCCAATTTCTATTGCTTATAATTGGAAGTACACCAAGTGGCTTTTCAGTCTGGCTTCTTTCATTTTATCATCCATATTGCAGAATGTCAGGACTGTATTCCTTTTTATTTGCATGATGGTATATATGAGTCTGGGTGCTTGTGCCCATACACTCATGCATAGGCTAAGAAGAATATTGAGTGTCCTACTCTGTCACTCAGACATATTCTCTTGAGACAGGATCTCTCACTGAACTTGGAGATATGTTGGCTTGCTGCAGTCAGCAGTCCTCCTGGTTTTGCCCCCACTAGAACTTAGGTTATAGGCTACCATGTGGCTATTTATACTCAGATTTTCACATGAGCACTGTGGATTTGAACTCCAATTCATGCTTGCTTAGCAAGTACTCTTCCCACTGAGCCATCTCTCCTGCCTCAAGATTGCCTTCCTTTTTGTGACTGAATAGTATTCTATAGTATGAATATCCCTCATTTTACTTAGAGATTGTCACTTAGACAAAATGAACATTCGAGTTATTTTTGCTTTCTGGATAATATAAATAATGTTGATATAAAATTCTTGTGCACGTTTATGAATATATCTGTATATGTACACCTCAGTTTTTCTTTGTACATATGGAAGTGGAATTTTTAGATTGTACAATATCAATAAAAATCATGAGAAGCTGTCAGACTGTTTTCTGGTGTAGTTGTGCCATTTTACATTTCTGACAAGATTCTAATTTCCTTAAATTTTTGCTGATACTTCTTTAATTTTTTTTTAACATTTAGTAATTTTGTGTGTATGGCAAAGGGAGGGGGGGTACCATAGCACACATGTAGAAAACAGCTTGCAGGAATTAATCCTCCTCTTTTTTACCTGTGGGTTCCAGGAATCCAACTCAGGTCATCAAGGTTGGCCAAAAGTGCCTTTACCCACTAAGCCATCTCACCAGCCTTCCTGGTACTTGTTATCTGACTTTGTCCATTTTTAAATTGGCTTATCAGTGTTTTTAGTATTACAGTGTTTAAAAAAAAAAGGACAAGTCTCCTCACATGTGAAGTATTTCTCACATTCTATTTGTTCTTGTTGTCCCCTCTTTGGTTGCTTATGTTTAGGGTGTCATATCTAAGAAAGCACTGGGTAATCCTAGACATGAAGAATTACCCCTATTCTGGCTCTTACATTTAAGTCTCTAGTTCATATTAATTTTTTTTTTGCACATAGTGTATAATAGACCCAACTTCAGCCTTCTACATGTACTACGGTTGTCCATCATGATTTATGAAAAGATTCTTTATATCGACTGAATGGCAGCCTTTACACTCTTGTCAAAAATATTTCGAATCAAAGCATGGTGATGCATATCTTTAATCCTAGTACTTGATAATCTGAGATAGGAGGACCAGTCCATACTGAGTCATATGGTTGTCTTTTACATTTATAGGAATTATAAGGTCAAATCAATTTTTACAAAATACGCAGTTGTGATTTGGTTACGGATTTGTTATCTGTGGATCTGTTAGGGGGAAGAGTGTCATTACAATGGGAAGTCTCCCATCTGTGAGCGGGGGGTGGGGGGGTGGGGATGGCTTTCCTTCTTTTAAGCTTTAATGTCTTTCAACTTTTTTTTTTCAGTTAGAAATGTGTTATACTTCTTTGCCTGCCAACAGTGGTTCTGAGATGGTTTTCTTGTTTGCCCAGTCCTACTCCTTTGTAACCTGAACAAACGTGAGCACATGAAGAGGAAGACTAGATGGCTTGTGGAAGAAATTGTAGCCACTTAGGTCAATATGTCTGTTTGCTGTTATTTAAATATAACATAGAACTCCAGTATTTAAAAGCGGTTTTTGCTGTCTGAATAAGCTACCACAGGTATTTGTTGCAGGAATAAATAACTAAATGACATATGCACATCCAAAAAAGATGCCCAGCTGACTAGCAGTTAGGGAAATAAAGAGTAAAACTCTGACTAACCTATATGTTGTTGATCAAGGATTAAATAAAATGAAAAATCCTTACTCAAAGTCCAAGAGCAAGTTTTTGTTTCCATACTCAATGATATTGCTACTCTTACTACTGACTTTTAGATTTGTAATAGAGAAAGCAATTGGTGGGGTAGTTCATGCCTTTTCTCCTTTTAAACATTTGTCAACTGTTATTCATTCTCATATTCAACACTCTTGAAAATACTCAGAAAGACAATTTTTATTTTATTGTTGAAGAAATTGGAGCTTAGGATATTAGCAATTTGCTTGTGGTCTGGCTTGAAACAAGAGGAAGAATTTGATGCTAACTTTTCTAAAATCTAGCCTTGAACTTGTAGTTGCTGTACTATTACTGCTTCTCCATTACCTTTAAAGAGCTTGTGCCAAAGTTGGTTATATTAAACATAGTACTCTTTGGATCCTGAAGCCACATTAAATAAAATTTAATGCAGAATTTAAAATTGAAGTTTGATTTTATTTAGAAAATTCTCACATTGTTGTATTTCAAAAATCAGATAAAGGATTTGCCCTTTGTTTTAATGCTGTTGAATTAGTCAGGATTTCAAGTGTTCTTAATTTTGAGAATTGGGTACTTGAAACTCAGTCAAGATTTGCAGCCAGAAGTCACTAACTTGGTAAAAGAAGTTCTGATAGAGCCCTTTTTATGGTTTCATGGAATTAGGAATAGGTAAAGTTAAAAGAGTTAACTCCAGTTGTTTTCTCTTTATTGAAATTTCTGTATACTTTAAATCTTTTTTGCATAAAAAATGTAATATAACCAGGCTGTGGTGATGCACAACACTTAAGAGGCACAGACAGAGGCAGGTGGATCCTTGCAAGTTCAAAGCCAGCCTGGTCTACAGTGCAAGCTCCAGGACAGCCAGGGTTACACAAAGAAACCCTGTCTTGAAAAATTTTAAAAATTTAGAAATGTAATATAATTGTCTTAAAGATTAATACTTGTTGTGGGTTGTTTGTTTGTTTGAGACAGGGTTTCTCTGTTTAGCCCTGGCTGTCCTGAAACTTTCTTTGTAGACCGACCAGTCTGGCCTTGAACTCAAAGATCTACTTGCCTCTGCCTCCTGAGTGCTGGGATTAAAGCTGTCAGCCACCACTGCCTTGTTTGGGGTTTTTAATTGCATTTTGATGTAAGTTTCATATTTTGCTTTGTCTGTCCTGTGTGGTTCCCTTTCCTTGGGAATCTGGAATTCGATAGAAACCATTCTTAATTTGGTTTGTTGAATGTTTGAACACTTTGAACTTCATAGAAGAAAATTTAGCTTAAAGAAATTCCCAAAACTTTGGGTGTCATGGTCCCATAAAAATGAATTTTTAGGGGGCTAGCAAGGTGGGTGGCTAGGCATGTAGTTGAGTTTTTTGTGCAGACCTGGTGGCCCGGAACCCCTAATATTTTTTTTTTCCAGTTTTAAGCAGCAGTCATCCTTTCTGTGACTATATACTTAATCATTTCAGGCAACCTGCTTTTCCTTTCTTTTTTCATTAACAACTACATATTCCATTTTTTTAAATCTCACTTGAAATATCTCCTCCACTGTAAATTACCTTCTTAGTTATTATTTTTTTATTTTAGGCCCAAGGTGAATTAAGCCTTTTTCTCTGTTACCAAATATTACTTATTTTTTAAGTGTCTATATTACTCTGTTTGTGTGTATACTGCTGTGTGCCTGGTACCCTCAGAGGTCAGAAAAGGGTGTCAGATCCATGGTTGTGAGCTGCAACGTGGGTATTGGGAACTGAACTTAGGGCCTCTGCAAAAGTCACAAGTGTTCTTAACCCTAAGCTAACTCTCCGGCCCTGTTATGAGTAGTACTTCTAAAGCTATATATATGCAGAGTTGAAAAACCTGTTAGTACTCAGATAACATCATCCTAGATTATATCATCAGGTAAATGGATCAGAACTTGTTTTCAGTACTCTTTTCTTTTTTAAATACTATGATAGAGTGGGAGGTACTTCATGCCTTAGTTGATAATTACATTAGTGATACTTCTATTTTGTTTATAGAATGCATAAGGATCTAAACAAAAGTCTGTTTTCTTTACAACTTGGAAAATAGAAAACATATTTACTAAAACTTTTAATTTCTTCTTTTTTAATAGTGATAATGGTACATGCTGGCTCTGCTTTGTCACTAGACGCAGGTGCTTGGTGGTGGCTGGCTTAGGCCAGAATGAGTATACAGTGCCCAGCTATGAATGGGAGTCGTAACCAATACAGTGGTAGCAGTCAGACTAACCGTTGCTGCTAAGGGGTTTGCAGACTGTTGGAGCCTCAAGTAAAACTAGTTTTTCAAAGTCTACCAAAATAACAGGAGGCCACATCAGTGTTAGTTGAAAGCCCTACAGCCAAAAAAAGAAAAAAGAAAAGACTATAAATGCTCATTGACAAATCATGTTATTAAACTACCCAGACAATGGACGGTCTCCTTATACAGCAGCCAAAAGCTATGGACTTACTAGAAAGTCAAGCTAAAAAATGCAGGAAATGTATGATAAATTTTAAGTCCCTATTAGTCTTGTATGAGTGAGTACCACTTTTTGTGATAAAAATGCCTTAGAACTACAAAAAAAATAGGATAATAGTCATAGCAATAATGGTAATTGTATCATTTCATTACAATTCTTTGAGTTAAAAATTTAAGATTATCTCTACATATCAGAAACTACTGATTACAAAGAATGTGATTCTCACAAGTGATAAGAAAAAGAAGTTTCACAAGTTCAAAGTCACTGTAATTAACAACAAATGATGCACGCTCCTAAGTTTTGTAAGACTTAAGTTCCTTGAGGCCAGGAGTGTAATATCATATTTCTGCATTGTTACCAGTACCTAGCACAGTGTCAGCCATATAGTATATGCTAATTGTGTGTATTTTGTTTTGTTTTGTGATCAAAATTCTAAGAAGTAGATTAGTCCTAGCTGTCTTTTGACCCAAGAATTTTTGTTTTTCAATGATTTTTCCCCCCCTCTTTGCTTTGGAATACTGATTTTTCTCTATTTGGCAGGAAACCTAACAAATTTTTATTAGTCTTTTAAATTTCAAGATAATTGCATCTTTTTATAAAGCCTTCTTTGTCTTTTTGAAATAGGACTTGTCTTTTTCACACATACACCCTTTCCATCTCTCTTCCTTTCATTACAATGCCTATTATATCATGTTACAGTTGCCTTCTTTCTCTAGCCTAGGAACCCTTGAGAGACTTTTCTTTCTCCTCTTAATCAGCATCAAGGATGGTTTCAGGCACTTAGTAGCTGCTCAGTAAATATTTGAGGTAACTAATTCATACAGACCAGCTAAAAATAGACTTTGTTTAATGGTGAAGCATTTATTTAAATATTGTCTACTCTGACTTGCTTTTTGGTTTTATGCTATTCCTTCCTTTATAACAGTCCTCTGGACTGCTGCTTTTCAGCTGTATGAATGTTTAAGGAGATACTGCATAGTCCCAGCATTGCTGTTAGCATTTTCTTTATTTTTGACAGTTCTTTGTATGCAGTGTATTGTGTTCATATTCCCTTCTCCCATTACCTTTTCTTATTCCCATTCCCATACCCCCTGTGTATTTGCAGTTTCTAAGAAAATTACATCTTTATTCTTTGGAATGAAACTTGAAAAGGGAGGGAATTCAAATAATGAAAGAAATGGCCAGATGTATGAGAATAAACAAATTTTTAAGAATTTTAGATTAAAAATATTCAGTTAAACTATGAAATCTTAAACAGAAAATATAAACATAGATTATATCTGCTTTTACACATGTAAAACACATGTAAGTATAATTGTTCGTAAGATTCAGTTGAAATAATGTAAATAGAAATGTTCCTAAATAGAATAATTCTAATGTTAGGATATGGAAAATGTAAGAATTGGTTATTTTTCTGTTGCTGTGACAAAACACCGCGACCACAACAACTTGTAAAAGAAAGAGTTTATTTGGGCTTATGGTTCCAGGAAGAGTCCATTGTTGTTGGGAGGCATGGCAGCAAACAACAGAAGCTCCATTTGAACCATAAGCAGAGAGTACAAACTAAAAATGGCTCAATTCCTTGAACTGTCAAAGTCTACCTTCAAAGTCCTCCTCCAGCAAGACCACTCACTCCTTCTAAACCTAGCCACACAGCACTATCAACTGGGGACCAAATATTCACATGCCCAAGACTTTGGGGGACATTTATTATTCAAACCACTACAGATTCCATAGATAAAGTGGCTTTGTTTGTTTAAGACTTTTAAAATTCCTAGCACTGCCAAACAAAAAGAAAAATACCTTAAGAATAGTATGAGATGCAGATGCTCTTGGTCATCTTTAGCATAACAGTGTTCTCCAGCAATCTCAGCACTCAGGATGCTGAGGCTGAGGGAGGGGAAGCTCCAGGCATAGTGAGTTCAGAGGCAGCCCAAGCTATTTACCGAGACCCTATCACTAAAACAAACAAAACATCTAAAAACCTTTGTTGGTTATCAGTTGTTGTGTAACAAGTTACTTCAATATTAAACATCTTAAAACAGTATTTGTTATCTCAATTAATGTAAACCAGGAAAACTGAGCGTGGTGTGTTCTTACTTAGAGTGTCTTAAAAAGTTATGTTTTTAATACTGATACGCCTGTGGTGGTGGTGGTTATGGTCATAACAGGATTGAACCCACAGAAAAATCAGTTTCCAAACTTACATTCTTGGCTTTTGGTGTGCCTCAGATTGTTTTTATTGGCTAGATACTGGAGTTCCTTGCCAAATGAGCCTCACCTTAAGAGTGACTGGCTTATGAAAGGCTAAGTGACTTCCAGCAGATTAAGGGAGGGCAGCATGGCAGAAGCCTTTCCCTTTGTGAGTTTGTAACCTGCCATTACTTTGCTGTATTCTGATTTTTAGAAGCAAACAGTTAAGTCCTGTGTACAAAGTAAGGATGTTGCATAAGGGCACAAGTAGCAGGAAGATGGCATCATAAGGGACCATCTTAGAGCACACCCATCACAGATGCCCAATGAAATTGATATGAGGGTTTCAGTATTGCAAAAGTAAAAATTAATTAAAATACCTAGTGAGTTGGTCATATACCAGGGATAGGAATGTGTTGTTCACCAGGAAATAATAGAGGGAAGGTAACAGGGAATAACTTTGAATAAAGTAATTATTGAGACAATGTTACTATCATCCCTGTGTGTGTAGGATCAGTTCCCCTTGTGCTACCTAGGTCTTTCTCATGTATGTGTTGTGACATAAATATTTTCCTGGTTAATGGACACCCACTAATGGAGATTCCTACTTGAAAGTATAGGACTTAGTAGGAGAACTATGAGCATAAAAGCCTGCCAGTTGCTTCTCAGGTCAGAATTAGACTTGAATGTGGCCTATTTATCGAGTATATGTTAATATATATTACTATGTGATATATATCTAGAATATGTAGTGAACATACATAAAATATACAAAACAATTTCAAGAAGTGATAATGTTACTAGTAATGTTATAATTAGTTGGGACTTTTAAGATTAATTTTAATAAAAATGGGTTTGTTGTGGTTTTGCTGTTTGGTTTTGGGATTTTGTTTGTTTGTTGGTTTTTGTTTTTTGGTTTGTTTGTTTGTTTTGAGACAGGGTTTCTTTGTGTAGCTTTGTAGACTAGGCTGGCCTTGAACTCACAGAGATCCACATGCTTCTGCCTCCCAAGTGCTGGGATTTAAAGGCATTCACCACCACCGCCCAGCTGTTTGGTTGGTTTTTAAGGCAGTGTCACTAGCCCTAGCTGTCTGGAACTTGCTACATAGTCCAGGCTGACTTTGAGGTCACAGAAATTCACTTGCCTCTGCTTCTCAAATGCTGAGATTAAAGGAATGTGTCACAGCACCCAGCAACAAGAATGTTTTTATGTTAACGATGGTCTTGGTTGCTGATTATATAGTTTCCCATCTTGTTAAAACCATTGTGTTGTTCTGGGGAAGTAAATTATTGGTAGACTATAACCAGAGTTCCACCTCCAGCATCACATAAATCAATCAATGTGTTGCCTTTTAGACTTGTGTGTGTGTGTGTGTGAGAGAGAGAGAGAGAGAGAGAGAGAGAGAGAGAGAGAGAGAGAGAGAGAGAGAGAGAGAGAGAGAGAGAGAGAGAGAGATAAGACTGCCCTGGATAGCAGGATAGTGATTTAAAGGGTTTTCAAATTTACTGTTATTGGGTATTTTATGGGGAGGGCACATGTGCCATGAGCACACAGGATGTTCTTTGTGGATTTCTGTCCTTTTTTTACATGGGTTCTACAGATCAAGCTCAAATTACCAGGCTCACAGGGCAAGTACTTGTCTGTTGAGTGGAGGCCCAAGTATGGTTATTTTCTTATCCAACCACTAACACTAAAAATGACTTATTGGAGGCTGGAGAGATCTCAGTCAGTAAAGAGCTTATCATGAAATCTGATTTCAGATCTGAATTCAGATACCCCATATCCACGTGAGGTATGGTGGTAGTTGTTGTGGCTTCAGTACTAGAAAAGAAGCAGATATAATGAGGGAGACAATGTACCTTTGACCTCTGGCTTGCCTTTATGTGCATGTATACTTACATGAGTGTGTGTATGTGTGCATGTGCGTGTACATGCGTACACACACACAAATAAATAAATAATAAATTAGAGAGTGAGGCAGAGGATGAAAGGTTCAGGCATTATGCTGGCCTGCCCCTGTTACCTGGTGGAACAGGCAGTACCCTGGTCAGCCCAAGGTTCCATGGGAACTAAGTCTGCACGCAGATACAGAGGACCCCTTTAAAAGACAGGTCCCTGCCCATTTACGCTCTCTGTTTCCTCTCTCTGTTTCCCTGCTCTGTTTCCTCTCAGCTTCCTTTCTACTCTCTCTCACACCTATGCGCTCTCTCTATGGCGACCGGCCTTGGCGGTCAGCCATTTACCCTGTTGCTCTTCTCTTAGTCTCCCTACTCTGCCGGGCCATATAATAAACATGTCTTATGTCTCATGTCTCAGCATTCCTCTTCTTTTTAAACAAAAGAATAACATTTTGGCGCCCAACGTGGGGCTCTGTTTCCTCTCTCTGTTTCTCTGCTCTGTTTCCTCTCAGCTTCCTTTCTACTCTCTCTCACACCTATGCGCTCTCTCTATGGCAACCGGCCATGGCGGTCAGCCATTACCCTGTTCCTCTTCTCTTAGTCTCCCTACTCTGCTGGGCCTTATAATAAACTTATAGTCAATATGTCTCATGTCTCAGTATTTCCCCTTTTCTTCTTTTTAAACAAAAGAATAACAGAGGATATAGCCAGTGATAGTGTCGTCAGTCCTGTCTGTGTACCCAGGATCAGTGTTAAGTATTGTAAAAAAAAAAAAAAAAAAATGGAAAAAAATAAAAAGAAACTCTCTTGCCAGAACAAAATTTGTTTTACTTACTGTTAGTACCTTAAGATTATTGATTTAGATAAGGAAATGAGGTGAAATTTTAATCAAATAGACTAATCTCTTCCACCAATAGTTTCCTTTTAACCATTTGCCCTGATTAAATAAAACAATTGACTATAACTTGAAATTTTGTTTTATTGGGGTTTCTTACTAAGTCTTTAGTAGATGCAATCACTAGTAGTGTTTTTCTCAATATAGGCATTGAAGAAAGGGGAACTGGGTTGAAAAGTGGTGAGCTTTTAGCATTTTCTAGAACTTTAGTTCTTGGTGAAGTGATTGGTTTTCAGTATCTTGGTGTGGGAAAGTAAGTCCATGAGAAATATGAATGAATTCCTTCTTTCCAGTGCAAAGATAGACTGTAGTATATTTAGGTTTGGGACTGTATTTTCTTTTTCATGTCTGTGCATATTCCTGTAGGTGTATATGTGGTTGTTGAGAGAGAACAACCTTGAGTGTTGTTCCTCAGGTGCCATTGAAGATAGGATCCCAAGCCCCAGGGATCTCTGTTTCCCTGACTCTGGGATTACATGCATGTACCACTATACAGAGCTTTTAAAGCATTGTGTTCTAGGCATTGAGCTCAGGTCCTCATGCTTGCAAAGGAGCCCTTTACAACTGAGCTGTTTCCCCAGCACCTTGGCAGTATTTTCTAATATATTGATTGCTAAAGATGATGTGATATATATGTTTGTGCTGGTGATGATTAGTAAATGTGGATCTCTCTTAGGATTCTGCATTGCTTGGTTAGTTTTCCAGGTCATTCAAGTAGGTAGCAGAGTTTTAAAAAGCACTGTTTTGAGCTTACTCCCAAACTTGCTAGATGTGGATTGTGAATCAGATCCTGAGTAGGGCTTGAGCATTTGCATTTCTTAAAAACTCCCAGATGATGTGATCCTCCTGGCAAGGTTCTACACTGCTAAATGACTTAGATGTAAGTGTAGTGATACCATTATTTCTAACAAATTATTCCAGGGACTAGATAGATGGTTCAGAAGTAATTTTTCCAAGGGCTACAGAGATGACTCAGTGGTTAAGAGCTTTTCCTACTCTTGCTGAGGACAGTTCCAGTGCCAATGTCAGGTAACCTGTAACTCAGATCCAGGAGAATCTGAACTCACTTGCAGACATACACCACACTAATTAAAAATAAAAATAGAGCTTTTAAATTTTATCTGTTAAAAATAGTCTCTATGGTCTTATAACTGTAAACTGTTAGTTTTCATTTATCTTTTCTCATTTAATCTATACAATATCCTTGTAAGATTATTTTACATGTTCATTTTAGGAAATTCATCATAAGCAAAGGAAAATATTAGTTATGTAGTTGCCAGAGATAAAAATAGTATTTGTGCTTAAAATTCCAACTGAAAGTTAAAGCATTAAGAAGTATTCTATCATACGCCTTCTTCCACCTTGTTAAGAAAACAAAATTTTGCAGATTCAGAATATGACTAAAACTACAATGCATTTGCTCAGAAAAGGCCACAAGAAAATGTAAAACCCAGTATTTAGAGTAGGGTGATGGAATCTATCTCCTTTTATATGTAGCTCTAATATTTACAATATAGATATATATTACCTTTACAGTAAGAAATAAAGCTGTAGTCTTAAAAAATGTTTCCAAGGAACAGAGTTGAAGAAAATATGTAAACTAAATAGAAACTTGAGAGTCCATCTGAAAGTCATAACAGTTTCAAGAGAAAGATGAGCACTGTGGTACAGAGTGGTGGTTTGAATGAGAATGACCCCATATAAGCTCATATGCTTGAATGCTTGGTCTGCAGTTAGAAGAACTATTTGGGAAGGATTAGGAGGTGTAGCCTTATTGGAGGAGGTATGTCACTGGGGGTGAGCACTGAGGTTGCAAAAGTCCTTGCCCTTCCTAGTTAGTCCTTCTCCTTTGTCTCCCTCTCCACCTCCTTGTCCCCCAGCCCCCTAAACTGTAAGCAATCCTGCAATAAACTCTTGTTTCTGTAAGTTGCCTTGGTCATGGTGTCTCTTCTTACAGCAATAGAAAAGCAACTAAGACATACAGTTATTTGCAAAAGGAAATTGTCTTAAGAAATAGATATTAAAGATAACCTCTCACAGGTAATTGAAGAACTTTAGGCATTGAAAGATAATCTGTAAGTTCCAATTCAGTTTCTTCCTTCATGTAAGTTGTATACAAAATAGTGTATCTGAATTGTTATGTGGTAATGTGCCATTTATTATGGCTTTTTGGAACCCTCACATACTGAATAACAAAACACCATCGAGGTTTGCTTTAGGTGGCTGAGTGAGAACCACCATTGAGAATTGGTTTGTCTTGGAAAAATGATGGTTAGTGCTTGCTTGCCCTGCTGCCTGCAATTCCTCCCCCCCACCCCCCGCAACCGATAGGTGAATTTCATGTCATATGTCTGTTGATTACAAAAACAAGTATCAGGACTTTGCTCCTCCGCCCCCCCTCGATAATTTAGAAATTCAGAAGAGTAGGAGTTTCAATCTTCTTGGAGTATAATTTTGTCTTCTACTCTTTTAAGTCAAAATTTGAAATAAGCGTTTCTCATGAACCCTATTTCTAAGAATTTAGCCTTAAGAAAATCTGAGAGGCATTTGCTAGAATGTTCATTTGCAGTATGATTATGGGTAAAATATTCGATAATTTTTTAAAAGAACACCAGCTAACCAACAACAAAAATATTCCACCTACCTATACAGTTGTACATAGAGAAATAGTTAATACTATATGTTGATTAAAGAAATAATTGCTTTAGTAGTTTGTACCTCTTCATTTTAAAAAGAAAGAATTTAGTTTTTCAGTGCTCATCATCAAGCTCTTATCTACTGCACAAGCAAAAGCTCTAGCACTGAACTGTATAGAATCATTTGTGTGTCTGTGTTTATGCACATGTGTACACATTGCACATGTCGTAATCAGAAGTAAGGATAGCCTCAGGTGTTTGTTCTGGTCTTCTACCTTGTTTAAGACAGTACCACTTGTTTGCACTACACAAGCCAGGCTGGCTGTCCCACAAGTTGTCAGGGATTCAGGTCCTCCTTCCATCTCACAGTATGAACACTGGAACTACTCCTGCAGCTAGCTTTGTATTAGTTCTTGGGATTCAAACTTATGTTTTCCTGTTTGCATTACAAACAGACACGAGCTATTTCCCCAGTACTCATCTTTGTTTAGTAGTGGGGAAGCAAGTAAAGGAAAAAGGAGATATGGGAGCTGATATTACTATACTTAGGTACTGGTAATCTGTCTTGAAATACAGTAATTATTATATAGGCTAGGACACTGAAGTAATTCTTGAGGAAAAGAGAATATTAAACTACAGAACAAGTTGAAACCAAAACTTAAAAATAGATAAATTTAGGTTAGAAGCCTACATGGTAAGCTGTATTTGAGATAGAGAAATCTATAATGTCTCTTTTTCTAGTATCTTTAAGTATTGGCTTATTTTATTCATTTGGTATTTGTTGTGTGTGTGTGTGTGTGTGTGTGTGTGTGTGTGTGTGTGTGTGTGTGTGTGTATTTGTATAAAGGTTTGAGGTTGATAGCGTGCACATTCCTCAGTTATTCCCCCTATCTTTTGAGACAGTCTCTTGTTGACTCTGGAACTTTTTGGTTTGGCTACACTAGTCAGTAAGCCCAAGGGATCCTCCTTGCCTCTGCCTGGGATCACAAGTGAATGTTATTGTGCCTGGCTTTTACTAAAATGTGTATTCTAAGGAACAGAAGTCAGATCCTTAAGCTTTCAGGGCAAGCACTTTGTTAATTTAGCCATCTCTACTGCTGTTTCTTTTCCTAGAGCTGTGATGATTTTCTGGCAAAAGCAAATCAGTAGAAATGGGGTTCATTTCAGCTCACAGTTCCAGGGTATAGTCTACCACAGTAGAAAAGCTAAGCATTTAGGAGCTTGGAAAAGCTGGCATATTGTACCTACAACCAGGAAGCATGCTGTTGCTTAGCTCTTTTTCCCCAGTTACACAGTCCAGGATCCCAACCAAAGTCTTGCATCATCCGCAGTGGTAAGGGACTCACACCTAAACCAGAGCACTGAAGATAATCCCTGACAGGCATGCCCGGATGTCCATCCAGCCCTGCCTTCTATTTTCTCTCAATTTGAGAAATTCTTGGCTTATCTAACAAGAAAAAATTACTATATTCACATGTCTAGAAGCATTCTATGAAGACTGCAGAATCTAGAAAACATGCTAGAAACTGGTTAGTTAGTAAATATTCCATTTGGAAGACATTGTAGAGAAGACTCAACACATGAAGAACTTTGTCCAAAAGGATGTTCATTAAATTCTGAGTTTGTATCTTAATATCTTTCATCCTTTCAGTTTTAATAAAGGTGTATTTAATGAAGTTTTCTTACGTGTAGGAACATAAAACTGGTTTAGTGTAGTTGGCATAAATTGAATTGGGAGCAAGAATGATTACTTCCTTCATAGTTGTCTTAGGGTTTCTGTTCCTGTAAAGAGACACCATGACTATGGCAACTTTTATAAAGGAAAACATTAATTGGGGTGGCTTACAGTTTCAGAGCTTTAGTCCATTATCATCATGGCAGGTAGCATTCAGGCAGACATGGTGCTGGAGGAATAGCTGAGAGTTCTACATCTTGATCCGCAGGCAATAGGAAATAAACTAGGTGTAGCTTGAACATAGGAGACTTCAAAAGCCCTTCCCCACAATGACATACTTCCTCCAACAAGGCCATACCTACTCCAACAAAACCAGACCTCCTAATAGTGTCACTCCCTATGAGCTTATAAGGACTAATTACACTCAAACTACCACAATACTGACAGTTTCATATATGCATAAACATATACATACATATGCACACATATACATACATGTTCATGTATTTTGATTGTATCCATACACACATTGGTAATTGGATAAATTATTCTTTATTTCTTCCAGCTCTCTTGGCCACTTCCTAGAACATCACTTTCCTACTTTCATGGGTTTATTTAGAGGGTTTTTTGTTGTTTTGTTGTGTTTTATGACCTATTTTCATGAGCATCAGTGTAGGGTTATTTACTGTAGAACGGGCAAATTACCAGTGGCTGTCCAACTGAAGAAAGATTTTCCTCCAGTAGCTGTCAACTGCCAGTCAGAGAGGAGTGGAGCCTCATTAGCCCCTCCCCAAGCTACTCTAATGTGGATTGTAAATGGAGTTCTTAGCTTCATTCTGTGACCTTCAGACAGGCTTTATTTATACAAGCAAGATATTACCACAGTGGATGGCCTGTCTAGTGCAGTTAACTACAGCTTCGGTGCGTTCATGAGTGCAATAGCCATGTCCTGTTCAGGAGACGGTGTTTCACAGCATTTTCCCTCATCCTCTGGCTCTTACATTCTCTCTTCCTTCTTCCATGTTCCCAGAGCCTTGTTGGGGAGGGGGGTTTTGGGGGAGGGAATACTGATATAGATGTACCAGTTAGGGCTGAGCATTTCACAGTCATTTATTCTCAGAACTTTTAACCAGTTATTAGTCTCTGTATTAACCACTGTTCACAGCCAAAACAATCTTCTCTGACCAGGGCTGAGAGAAGCACTGATCTAGAGGTATAAACATAAATCTCCCAGTCATTCCCTCCTGTGGATTAGGCCTCAAATCCAATCTGAAAGCAGTTGGTAACCTTCAAGGGTCTGACATATTGCATTAGTGGACACATCTTTCCTGGCAGGTCATTATTATACACAGACCACTACTGGGTGATACCATTGATAACTTTTCTCTCACATTGGCCTTACACTAAAACTAGCCATCAAGGAAGCTTCTAGCTCAATTTCAACTTGATTTCTCTGTGTCCTGCAGTTAAAAGTATGTGGTATCTTTTGGTAAAGATCTAGTTTGCCAGTGACTTGTGTTGTTTTGAGGGCCTCTGAGATCCCATTAACCATAACAGCTTATGAAGAGGTATCCCGCCCTGGGCATGGGATTTTGTTAATCACGTATGGCTTCTGGAAGCAGTTTTGTCTGTCTACTCATGTAGAGTTAAGTTTATAAAGACCCTCTCTAGGGGTTTTGGTTTCCTTCTAACCTTTTGCATTTGTAAATAATTTTTCTTTCCTGTGACCTTACCTAGATCTTCTTATGACTCTTGTACTTTCTAACTTGTGAAAAAATGGTTTTGTTTGTTTGTTTTAATCAAGCTTATATTCTATTCTGGAAAATCTTCCTAGACTTTCCTAGGGTACACAACTTATTTTGTCTCTTTTCATGGTGCTTAATACTATACCTTCCATATAATATAGAGGCTCATTGAAATTTTCTGTTCAAATTATTTTGAGATTTACATAGGAAAAAGTTAATGAACTTCAAATGTAATAATTATCCCCATTAAATAATTTTTTGACCCAACAAAAAATAAACAAAAGCTGTAAAAAGTGATATCTAAAGACTGAAGTTGGGGAAACAGTGTATTGTAGAAAGCAGCATCAGTGCTTGTCAGTTAGTTAGTGGAGATGTAGATAGGAAATAGAGTTTGACTTTATCCTGCGCTTGAAGGGGAACCGGGAACCATTGAGGGATGAGGAAGTCCTTTGATCAAGCTTGTTTTTAGATAAGTTATACAGTGAAGAAGCTAGCTATAGATGATAAGTCTAAAAGGCAGGAACCCATCTAGACAGTTGAAAAAGAAGAAACTCTAAGGTCCTAAAACAAAGAAAGTATAGTAGGGTAGAAGGGAATATCTTTAAGAAATACAGGTAAAAAGTTAACAGGTTTCTTGGTGCCTTACTTCAAGTGTGGGGTGAAGCAGAGGCAAATTTCCTGACTATGCTTTACAGACTGGATGAAGTATTGACTTTTCAGTTTGAGAAAATGGGAGGAAGAGGATCTGCAGTAACTTTGTGGCTGAAGTGAGTTTTGAATATAATCAAGTTGAATTGTATGTAAAACAGTCAAAAGATGTCTGGTAGTCAACTGTATTTCTCTGGAAAGGCTGAAAGTCATCAACATGTGGATTCAAAGTGGGAGTGGCTTGTGTTTGTGGTAAGAAAACATGAAAAGTAGTTTTTTTTTCTTTTGGTTTCAGACATTTTTTTTTCAGTTCATTTCCATAAAAACATAATATAAAAGGCAATGCCACCATCTTCCCCTCCTGGGGGTGTTCCATCAAATTGGTCTAAGCTGCTGCAGTGATTCATAGCTCATCATGAGATCTGTGCAGGGCATGGACACAGAGATCTGTTCGTTTACTGCAAAGTTTGTCTTTAACATTGTCAGACTCTCGGGAAAAGAATTCAATAAGCTCATCTTCATATTCCCCCACAATGCTCTCACACGCAAGCTTGAGGGTGCCACTGATATCTGAATCGATTCGGATGCCCTGGATGCACTGGATTCTCCGGCCCACAACGCGTACATAGTTCTTGCGGTGTGTAGAAGGGTCAATTTGTTCCCCATACTCCTTCATGCGGTCACACACCTCCTCGAGCAACTCTGTGAGGTGGGCTTCTGAGCGGGCGTAAGGGACCTCCACAACTGACTGGCTGCCGTCTGGATTGATCCGGAAGGATCCCATCTGAATGGTCTTCTTGGGGTCCACTCGGGAAATTTCCCATTCTAATTCATCTACCAGAGCCCTGCAAACTCCACAGTGTAGATCCTGGCTCCTTCGAGCTCAAGCAGTTCCCAGCAGGACCCCCAGAAGTAGGGCCAGCCAACCCCAGCCTTTCATCAAGCTTGCTCCACCTCTGCTCCCATGGCCGCCGTGGCCCAGGCACTGGGAAGCCACCGGACTCTCACTTTGTTTTCTGTGACTCCCCGAAAAGTAGTTTTCAGTCAGTCAGTCAGTCTCCCCACCACCACTACCCTCTCCTTCTTCTACTCTTCTCCCCACTGGACCAGAAGACGTGTTATGATTTACTTTTTTTCCTTCTAATTTTTTACATATAATTTCTTTCAACCTAAGTCATGAGAAGAAAAAAAAATCAAAGCAGTGTAAAATTGATGAAAACCATAAAATAACTGATACTAATGCTTCACAAATATCAGCATCTTGAAAGATTAAAGATACGGGTAGAAAACTTCCAGATTCAAAGAGACTTTTAAAAGAGATACAACTAAATGCAACTTGATCATTGATTGGTTGATCCTGAATTATGCTTCTAGAATACACTATTGGGACAGCTGCGGAAATTTAAATGTGGACTGAACATTAGAAAGTACTGTCGGTTAAATTTAGTGTGATCATTTATTGTTACTTAGAAGAGAATGATTGCTTTTTTTAGGATAGAGTTCCATGATATAATCACTTCAGGGTTTAAGTCTGTATTGTCCAGACTGAACTGAAACCTCTGTCTGTACTCAAGTGCTATATCAAGTGATATAGCAGTATATCAACTTTTCAAGTGCTGGGACTACAGGCACCTGGCACTGCATCCAGCTGAGTTTTCTTAATACATATGCTTGAGTATTAGAGATTAAATAGGATTCTATTACTGCATGTGGGGCTCTTCTGATTTAACTACAGTAAAAGTAGTTAAAGTAATGTCATATTACTGTAAAAGTAGTGTCATATTCTGGGGTTCTTATCTTTTCAGATAAACATACTAAGTATATGGGCCAGAATTACTGTTATCTTGTATTGATAAACCCTATTTTAGTCAGATGATGGTAAATTAACCCTACAGTGTCAGTGGCTTAACATTATTTATTCAACAGTTGGCCAAAGAATAAATATGCTCCACATAGTATCTCAAGAAGCCAAGCTGATAGAGTTTTTGACAATATGTACAGCTGGGCATCTAGAGCATTAGGACAACATAGGGAAATAAACAACTTGCAGGTCTTTCTTTAACTTTTAAATATGTTAGTCATAGAATAACAGATCACTTCCATTCATTAATCAAAATATATTATATGTCTCTACTGGTAGGAATCTGGGCCATGATGGGGATCACACATGACTATTTGATAAACAATAAGTATCTCTATCATCTGCTATAGTTCATCTCAATAAATTGTATAGATTTTTTAAATCTGTCAATGATAGTCACTGCTACTATAATTATGTCTTTTTAAACTATAATAGGGTTTTATCACAAAAGTTTTATGACATGGTACAATTTACCATATAGGTATTGACAGCTTTCCCACAACCCATTTTTATTCGTTATCTTAAAAACTTCTGTGTACATTGATTTTGAGGGAAATTTTATTTTATCTAATTCTTCATCCTTATTTCTAGCATAAAATATGTTTAAAACAACTATACTCAGCTGTTTTCATTTTGTTTATGGCAGTTGTCACATTTTTCTTTCCCTCCCTCCCTCCCTCCCTCCCTCCCTCCCTCCTCCCTCCCTCCCTCCCTCCCTCCCTCCTTCCTTCCTTCCTTCCTTCCTTCCTTCCTTCCTATAGGCTTTCACTGCATAAGCCCTAGCTGCTGGTCTGGATTTGCCATGTAGCCCAGGCTAGCCTCAAACTTACAAGAGATCATCCTGCCACTGCCTCCTGACTGCTGGTATTAAAGGTGTGTGTCCTTCAAATTTACAGTATCTGAATTGAAGTTCCTAATAAAAGTAGCTAATACCATTTGGCACAGTTCCTCTTTTTACAAGTTCATTTAAATGGTTTATTTGTTTTTCAGGCAGAAGGTACTCTAAATTTACTAAATTTCTGCTGTAGTTGGAAAGATACTTTCAGTTTCTCTGAAACTTGTTAAAAAAATAAATTTCCATTATATTCTTGTTGAGTGAGAATCAAGACTTGATTACTGAAATAAGTCTGTATTGTCAATACTTTCTCAATTTTGTGACTCTTTCAAAAAGTAGCCAAAATTTTTTGCATTCAGTTAGGTAAAGGAGAATTAATGTATCAAAAACTTCAAATTTTGTAGTTTATAAAGCTACTTAATGAAATGAAAACGCTTCTTTTCCAAAGTGAATGTGAATAATACAGAAACACAGAATTGACTAGTAATTTAAAACTGTATTACAAATTGTTAAGTGATAATTCATTAATAAAGTAAAACAAGTGGTTAGTCATTTATTTTCCAAGAACCTTTTTCTCAATGTGGTTCTTAAAATATTGCCAGTTTCTAGTACTGCCCATAATATCATTAATCTTTTTCTATAATGTCCTTGGATTTTAAACACCCTGTGTGTGCATGTGTGTTATATGCATGTGTACATGCTTCTTTTATGCGTACATATATTGTGGAAGCCTGAAGTCAGTATCAAGTATCTTTTATCTTTGTCCACCTACTCTTTTTGAGACCCCTTGGTTTTGTTGTTGTTTTGTTTGTGGGTTTTTTGTTTGTTTTTGAGACATGGTCTCTCACTGAACCTGATTGGATAAGACTAGGGCTACAGGTGTACATCATGGTGTCTGACTTTTAACCTTTGTATTGGGGATTAGGACCCAGGTCTTCATGCTTGTGTGGTAAAAATTTATCAGAAATAAACCAATTTGGGAATATATTCCTAGAAGTAATAGTTGATCCATAAGAGCTGTATATAAAACAAAACAGGTTGTTTTCTTTGGCCATTATCAAGTATTGTACTTCTAACATACTATAAAAGTATCAACCACAGTAGATACTAACTTCTGTAGTATCACTGCCATTGTGACTGGTAGTTGACATTATTGTACAACACACAGGTTTTAGCTTTTCAGCTTTATTATTTTTTGATATTAGGCAACAGTTTCTTTGAGGTTCACTCATTTTGTTCATGTGTCACCTTATTTATCAAATAGTGTTATTATGTCAAGATTGAACGTGCTGCAGCAATTTTGTTGATACTGGCAAATGCCAAATACAAACCCCCGTAAAACTGATTACCTTTCTCAAGATAAAGAAAGATAAAAGAAAGATAAAATGGGAATTTTAAAGTATGACTAATAATGAGACAGTACATTTGTAGAAGATTTGAAGCATTAATTTTAACCCATCTTTAAGTACTCTAGGTACTTTACAGTAATATCTATAGACAAAGTTAAAGGGAAGTACATTTTAAGGCTAAGACTTGTAACCAATTTTAAAACTCACTTCTGCAGACAGTGATGTTATCTTTATGAGGCAAGGTTTTTTACTGTTTTAATTTTTCATGACTAACTTGCACACATTATCTATTGGTCATTATTTCTAGTAGCTAGATAATCTTTTGATCTTGTTTATAATTGTTGACAATTCTTATCAAGACTTTTTTAAAAAACGAAAATTGCCTAGCTTCTTCTTCATTCTCTCTGTAACCTTAAAAAAAAAAAAAACAGATGAAATTTAGTTATATTGCTTTGTACTTTTGGGTGTTCTGATGAATACTCTTACAATTCTATAAATCTAGGAGTTTTTCTGCAGCTGTTGAAGTTAGTTTTTGGTTTTTGGTTTTTGTTTTAATTATAAAATGGAAGATTTGGGGGTTGAGTATGGTGTGCTTGCCACAGTGCACCTGTGGAAGTTAGAGACAGCTTTGTGGAGTTGATTCTTTCCTTTCACCTTCCAGGTTGCCAGGCTTGCACAACAAGCATCTTTACCTACTGAACTATCTCAGTGGCCTCAGAAGTCAGTTTCCATCTATTTTATTTTTTGTGTAGGGTCTGTACTCTTAATCATGAACTCATAGGCTTAAATAAGTTTCTTAAAGGATGTATCACCAAATGGTAAAAACTCACTTAATACTGCCAGACTAGGTTCACTTTTATAGGAAGTCCATATATATTTTTGTACATGCATTGCAAATCAAGTCCTGCAAAGTTTAGCCTTACAATGGGTAGGACAAGATCCAGTTTGAGTATTTTATTGTTGATTAATTATCATTCTGAATTAATTCCTAATAAAGGTGGTTAAGAATTGTTTACAAGTTCCAAATTGGTTGTTTCTATTCTATTAATTGTCCTGTAGGTGGCAATGTTACAATTTGCCCACTCATACATTTTGCTTTGCACAAACATTCTGTTCCATCTTTAGATCTTTTTTGTTGTTAATGATTGCTTATATATGGTCACATCACTCTCAACACTTCTTATTATTGTCTGGTAATATGATTGCTCAAGTGATGAATTAAACTAGATCAGGGAGTAGAGAACTGTGTAAGTATTATTAATAATTTGAGGTAACAGCCAATTATCATTCAGTTTTTTTAGTGCTCAGCAATTATGTAATTTTTAAAATTTTTTTAAATACTGGTTCTGAGACACCGAGAACAGCAGTTAAAAACATAGGTCAAGAGAAACATTTGAGTTCTTATATCTCCTCTTAGCTGTGTGACTTTGAGAAAATTACTTAACCTCTTTGGAAAGGCTTTCATCCTGCAGCAGCCTACACATTGATTGGGTCAGGGAAACTATATTGTCTTGGGTATAATTGAGTTCACAACATCTAGCACTTAATAGGTTTCGGTAAGTTTTTTCATATGTTTTTGCATGAATGCCATGAAAATTATGAGTGTAAAAGAGGTAATAATATACAACAGAGGTGTTAGCTGCTATTCCTATCAACAATAATAAAAAATTCTGTCTTTCTAGTACATGAATTTTCTGTATGCTCATATCCCCCACATTTTACGGTGCTATTAAGCAATTAACTTGCTTACTTATTGAGGCATTCCATTAATGTGTGGATGTTAATCTCTGGCCAGCAAGAATGTAGAGAAGATTAGCATTTGTATAATTAATATGTCGTCTGCCATATAGAAGTACTCAACAGATGCTACTTATTAATTTTAGTGGTATTAATAAAAATTTAAAACAGCTTTTTTTCATATCCCATTTATCTCACAACTGTTAATATTTATTCAGAGTCTTTCTCTTATATTGATTCCATGTACATTGCCTAATCTTTAAAAATATGTGTGCTCAGTTCTGTTGTCCTCACTTTATATTGGAAGACACCATCAAATAAACTAATAGTATGCTTCACATTGCTCAACTATCAGTGACTGGATTATAATTTTAAAGCCTGTGTTCTTGCTTTTTTTGCATTATTTGAATAATTATTTCTTCTTGAGATGGAATTAAGAGAAAGTATACACATCTGTTGTATCCTTGTCTGCTTATTTTTCTTATTCCAATTACATTTTTTGTTTTTCTCTTTTTCTTCTGTCCAAACAGATTATCAAGAACACAGTATTTCAAGCCCCAAATTTCTATGTCACAGATTAAAATATATCTCCTGTTCTGTTGATGCTGCTAACAGGTTATGAATTATTTCTTCTACCCTTACCAATTTGTTAGTGACTCAGTTGCTTCCCCATGCCCCAGGCCCACAACAAATACGGAAAAATAGCAACAGCTCTATTTCCTGACTTACTTTTTAAACTCACTTCATATATACCTCTTAGCATTTAACATTTGTTAAATGTCTGTTGCTATGTAACAAACTAACCCCAGAACTTTGAGTGGCTTAAAATAGTAACCATTTTAGTATGTCTCATAATTGTGTTGATCAGGAATTTAGTTGGTGCTTAGCTTTGGTCATGTGCTTTTGATAGTAGTTACTTGACAGTATTGACTGGCCAAGTGAGTGGGTCCAAGCTGGTTTCAGACAGATACATTTGACCTTGATGAAGATACCCAGAAGAAGTCTGGGTACATCATCGGCAACATCTGTGTACAGAATCACCTACGTGGTTGTTCCATGGTCATCTAACATTTTTGATGACCCAACCTTTAGAATCTAAGAGGATGTCTTCACTGTGTTTTATTTGTCTTGTAAATCACACAGGTCAACCCAGATTCAAAGAGGGAAATTAGACTACTTCAGTGAGGACTAGCAAAAATGTGTAGCTGTTTTTAATCTGTCACCATGAATCACACCAATTTTAGATTGTGTATATCCAAGTGAAAATTAAATTGGTTATAGGGAGTGCAAATGGTTTCATGTTTTTCTCTACCACTGACAAATTTAAAAATTTAAAACTTACATGTTAGAATCAGAACAGCTATAATTGAACTTAATTTTCTCCTGGAGCTCAACCAAAGCATTTATTGGCTTGATTTGAAATATAAAGTTGGTTTTGTTATCATTAAAACTATGAATACTAGTATATAAACCTCTAATACCTGCTTGTTGGTTAATACTGTGATACTATATACTTCATCTCATATCCTGAGCTTACAGATTTGTAAATATGGAGGCCTGGAGAGATGCCTTAGTGGTTAAGAGCATGTAGTAGTCTTCGAGAGGACCTGAGTTCAGATCCTACTACCCATGTTGGGTAGGTTAAAACTAACCACCTCTAACTCAAGCTCTGGCGAATCCAGAGCTCCCTTTTGGCTTTCCTGGGCACCTACACTTTGACACATGAAACTTAAAAAACAAAAAATCACTTTAAAATAAACCGAAAGAATTTGTAGAGATAAGATTCAAGGAAAAACAAGAACTCACTTCTCACTTAACAAGTTGTATATTACAAGTAATATTTTTATGAACTAAGATAAAGATTTGTTTTTTTTTACAGAGGGGAAAATATCAAGGTATAGCTCTGGTTAAAAATGTCAAAATTTATATGCAAGCTTATAGATATTAAAGATTGTGCCTTTTCTGAATGAAAAAGGAAGTACTTGAGAGGTTTTTGAACAGAGGAAAACTACAGTATATTTTAATAAGATTGTTGGCTGCTGTGTAAAAGTACATAAGAGTATCAAGAACAGAAAAGACCAACTAAGGAGCTGCATTAGATACAATCAGAATGCAGTACTTCCGTGTAAAGACCAAGTGAGGGAGGGTAGTGGCTAAGAGACAGTCAAATTCTATGTAGATTTGAAGATAGGGGCTTCTCGTTTTATACCCATTCTTATTTTTGCCTGTTTTGTGTGACTTCATCATCACAGTGGGTATTTAAGTTAGCAACCCTTTCCTTAATATTAGTGTATGTGTATATGAGTGTGTGAATTATACCTCAATCATTATAAACTTTAAATGTAGATAACTCAAGAAAAATAGTTCTTGATCAGATAATCCTGCTAATTGCGTTTGTATGTTTCATATATGTGTACATGTTCATGTGCATATGTATGCAGAGGCCAGAGGTTAGTGTTGGGTATACCTCCTTCTGTCTCTCTCTATCTTATTTTGTAAGACAGGGTCTCTGGAGCTCATCAATTCAGCAAGATGAGCGGGCCAGTGAGTTCCAGGGATCCTCTTGTCTCTGCCTCACTGTGGTTAGGATTATAGGAATGTGCCCACCACACCTGCCTTTTTCTGCCTTATGTGGGTATAGGGATCTGAACTTAGGTCTGCATGCTTGCACAGCAAGTACTTTGTAGAGTGAGCTGTCTGCCTAGACCTTTCTTTTGATGAGAAATTAGAAAATGACTTTCTCAAAAGCCAGTTTGTTTTGTGGAATGTATATATGTTTGGAAAGAACTTTGATGGTTAAGCAGTTAAGTGTGACATTTCTTTACCATTTAAAACTAAATGGCGCTCTGCCGGCCTGACCCCTACCAAGAGCCCTCATCCAGTGGCTGATGGAAGCAGAGGCAGACACCCACAGATATACACTGAACTGAACTCTGGAACCTAGTTGCAGAGAGGGAGGAATGAAGATCAACGGGGAAGGTACCAGGCTGGTGAAACCCACACAAACAGCTGGCCTGAACAAGGAGGAGCACATGGACCCCAGACTGCTGTCTGGGAGGCCAGCACGGGACTGATCCAGACTCCTGAACATGGATGTCAATGAGGAGGCCTCTGCACTCTAGGGGGCCCCTGGATTAGTATTTTTCTCTGGTGTAAGAAGGGACTTTGAGAACCCATCCCACGTCTCGGCCTGGACACATTGGGGAGGGCCTTGGCCCAGCCCAGGATGATGTGGTGGACTTTGGGAGCCCCCGTTGAGGGCCCTACCCAGCCTGGGTAGTGGAGGGTGGATGGGGTGGGGGACACGTGGGATGTTGGGGAGAGGACAGAGAGAGGGAGAAGGGATTGATATGTGAAGCAAGCTTGTATTAAAAAAAATTAAGAAAAAAATAAATGGCATTGTAGTAGGCACTGAATATATTAAAATAGACATAATATGTTTATCATTAAGTTGTATATAATCAAATGTGAAGCCCGGACTTTTATATATAATTACATATCTTATATACAGAGGAAGCATGAAATTGCCTAAATACTGGGGTTTGTGAAGAGTAACACAGTGGTTTTAATACTACAATAGAGCAAGAGAACTGATCAATTTAGAGACTACTGTTAGGATTAAAGTTGCCTATGCAAATCTGGATAGAGATGTTTGGTAGGTAACTACATATATGGTAATAGTCCAAGTAAAAATTATCTGAAATAGCTAACACTATTTTGTTAGCAATGGTGTTTGCTGTTGCACAGGCAGAAATTACATTGTTCTGGCAAGTGGTAAAGCCTTCTAGGGAGAGGCAGTCAGAAAATGGTTTTGAATTGAAAATCTTTCTCAGTGACTACTCATTTTCCCTTCCTCCCTTTCATGAGGTGTGGTTGGCATTATAGTTTTCTGTGTCTACAACTACTTGGAGTTTTCTGGGTGAAATTAGTGTCAATCACAAGTCATTTGTAGTTTCTTGTTTTCCTTTATGTGCCAGTGTCAACCAACCCCTGTTTTTCCAGAATCTCTTTTTTCTATTCCATGTTTTCAACTTTATCAGAAAGGTGAACTTTTGAAATTTCTTCAAAAGTGAAAAATAGACTTCCTTCTGTTTAACTTATTTATCACAGTTTGGAAAGATTTTTTTTTTTTAATTGTATATGTATGCCTGAATGTATGTATGTGTACCACTTGCATGCCAGTCAGAAGCAAAGGTGTGAATCCCTACAACTGAAGTTACTGTCCGACAACTGAATTGGGTCCCCTGCAGCAAGGGCTCTTAACTGTCAAGCCCTCTCTAGCTTTTCACATTATTTTTTAAAACTAAGTTACTTGGGGCCAGCAAGATGACGTCCCAGCTGCATAAGCCTAGCATCCCAAGGTCTATCCCTGGAACCCACAGAAAGGTGGAGGTAAGAACCTACTCTACAAAGTGGTTCTCTTTCTGACTTATACATGTTTATTGTAGTGCCACATATATGTGAGTAACACACACATACACAAATAAGAATAGCAAAATTCATTTAAAAAATATAGGCTAACTTATTTTCTAAATTGTAAAAAAAGATGATTGAGCGCATTTATTCTCTAAAGAACAGTACCACCCCAACTGTGTAAAAATTGGTTTGAGGAAAGCAGAGGCTTAAATAGGCTCCGAGCCTGTAGATCTCATAATCTGAGAAACACCAACCACCAACATAGAATACTACATGTCTATGTGTTATAAGAGAACATACACAAGATTTTAACATCTAGAAGGCCTTGGGGAGCAAAAGGTGAACTCATGAAGCAGGATTTTACTTTACATTGCAGTGCACTTCATATTGATTAATAGGTAAATCCAAACCCAGATATATTTAAGCTAGATAAACTTCTGATGAAGCTTAATAGGGATTTATTGAGTGCTAATGATCATAGTTTACAAACTGATTACTACTTCCCTGATTTTATACCAATCAACAACTGTATTGTGTTTTTATTTTACTCATGAAGAAAAAGTGTCCTTTTTCTGGGAAGGAACATAATCTACTTGCTCTCATATCAAAAAGCAGATTCTTCTTGAGATCAGTGGCCCATGCCTTCAATCTGTCATTCAGAAGGTAGAGTGAGATCCCTGGGAGTTTGAGGCCAGTCTGATCTCCAGGGATACATAGGTGAGACCTTGTCTCAAAAAAAAGGTAGATTTTAATATTGTGAAAATATCTCTTTTTTTTCAGCCTAAGTTTGTTTTTCCCTACACAAACATTATAAACTTTTGTTAGAAAACTACTATATCAGAAACTGATTCAACAGTTTAAAGATTATTTCTGATTTAAAGAGCAGAATCCATATGTAATATGTATGTGCACATGTATTTATATGTGTGTACATATGTAAGTGGAATTAGAAAATAAGAGTTAAAGCTTTTAAATGAGAGTAAAATTCAATTGTAAAATAACAATAATAGTTACAGTAGTGGTTTCCAAAGTGATATATGTACTAGAGAAGATACAATTGCATGGTCCTGGGGCTGTGAAAGATAAGTTAGCTTATCATGGACAGGATACTTTTAAAAAAAAAATGTATTCTTATTTTGCCTGCATATATGTGCACCACATGGGTGCTTGGTGCTTGTGGAGGCTACAAAAGGGCACCGGATTCCTTGGGTCTAAAGTTAAATATGGTTCTGAGTTACCATATAGGTACTGAGAATTGAACCCTGATCCTCTGAAAGAGCAGCCACTGAACTATCTCTGATACCAACACCACCCCTTAATCTTGTCTTTGAAAATAACTTGTTTGTAATTTGCAGTAAGATAATGTATCTTCTACTTAGCTACTTGTCTTTCTAGAAAATTTTCTATACATTTTCATAGTTGAATTTATTGGGGGAAATGATTCCTTTAATGAAAGTTTAAGTAGACTATATAGAATAAGAGCTAATTTTTTGTAAAGATATCTTCTCTAAACAATCAAAAGATCTTATTTATACCTTGATAAGTCTGGCTATTTTGTATCTCTGAATCTATGATGTTTTGCTTCGTAGTTAGCTATCCATGTTTGGTATCCAGTGAAGCTTACATCCACTTAAGTGTAGTATCAGAACCTTTATTTACTTCAGAGTTACTTATAAATTCCCACTTTACCCATTATACCAGAATAATAATGATGTAGTTCCTAAATGTGTTGCTCTTCTTATTTTTTATGGTCCTGTGTAGACCCAGGTTGACCTTGACCCCATCCTCTTCATCCTCTTACCTTAGCTCCCAAGTGTTGGGATTATAGATATACTGGCACACTCGAATATATGCAAATTTTATTTCTAAATTAGTATTAGGCAAGTTGGACTAGTAAAACTGATTCAGTTTGGTCAAATGATCTATTGGTCTATAGATACTGTAATAGTTAATTTATTATGTGTGAAAAGTATTTTTTAAAACTTACCCATCATTGTCTGCTGATTTGGATAATATAGTAATGGTGTCATTTTGGTTTTTGTTTTGTTTTGTTTTGTTTTCTCTGGGATTTTGATTTTGAGATAAAGATTTGGTCCTAGACTAGAGATAATGCTAGAACACTTGCCTAACATTCATGATTATTTAAAAACAAAAAAAATGGGCTGAAGAGATGGCTCAGTGGTTAAGAACACTAGTCTTCAGAGGTCCTGAGTTCAATTCCCACATGGTGGCTCACAACCATCTGTTATGAGATCTGGTGCCCTCTTCTGTCCTACAGGGATACAAGCAGACAGAACACTGTATACATAATGAATAAATCTTTAAAAAACAAAACAAAACAAAACAAAACCTTTTGTCTTGACCCTACTTCTTCCTACAGCTGTGCATTTTCTCAACTGCACATTAAAGTTATCTGAATTTACTTAGTCTCTTTTCCCAATCTTAAACATATTCTTAACAATTTTCTGTCTTACAGCCTGTCATTTTCAAAGTGGATCTTTTTGTGTAGCCACCTAGAACTTCCATCTTGACTATTCTAGCTATCAGGTTTCAGTTATATGTTTACTCTCGAAGACTCTTCATCTGGCTTCTAAGACACAATGTTGTCTTAGAATTGCTATATCAACAATACTTCGAGCACAAAGCTGACTAGCTTCTAATTTTTCTTTTCACTTATTTGTCCTTAGAATATATCCTAGCAAAATGTCTTCCTAGGGCTTCCATTACAAATTTTTACAAATCTGGTGATTAAGAACAGCAGAAATGTCTTCTCAGTTTTAAGGGCCAGAGTCCCAAAACAAAATTGGCAGTAAACCTATTTTCCCTCCAAAGGCTCTGGGAAAGAAACATCTTGCTTTTTCTAGTTTCTGATGGCTCCAGGTATTTCTTCTCTTGAGGCTGTGTAACTCTAAACTTCCTCTGTATACCTTGCCTTCTTTGTGTGTCTGTATATCTACCTCTAGATATAGGTTCTAGCTTGTACCCAAAATGGTCTCATCTAGGTATCTATCCTCCCTTATAATAAATTCACATTTATATATTCCTGGTAGAGTTGTCTTAGTTAGGGTTTCTAATGCTGTGAAGAGACACCATACCCATGACAACTCTTATAAAGGAAAACATTTAATTAGGGTGGCTCACTTGCAGTTTGGAGGTTTAGTCCATTATCATCAAGGCAGCATGCAGGCAGACATGGTGCTGGTTAAAGAGATGAGAGTTCTTACATCTTGACCCACATGCAACAGGAAATGGTCTAAGACAGTGGGTGTGGTTTGAGCATATATGAGACCTCAAAGCCCACCCCCACAGTGACACACTTCCTCCATCAAGTGCTACTCCCTTTTGGGGCCATTTCTTTCAAACCACCACAGAAGGAAAGGAGTCTGCATTTCAACTCACTGAATCCAGAAAGTTTATAGTCAGGGTATTACTGCTTTTAAAGTTCCTTGAATTAATTTTTTCTTTGTGATAGTAATGATAATACATCATTTGTTGCTATTTGTATTTGGTTGTAGGATTTGCTTTTTCTCTATTAATAGTGGTAACTTTGGTATGTTTAATATCCATAGTTGAAGAAGTCAAAGTTTTATTAAGAAGCTACACTTTTTTGCATAATATATCCCAGAAATTATTTCACATTGGTTAAAGGTCTTTTCAGGTGTGTGTGTATGTGTAAGAGAGATATGTTTTATAATACTTCACAGTGCCTATTTCAGCTTCTTATGCTTTTTACATTAGTTGGATATGATACAACACACCTGTATTCCCAGCATTCTAGAGACTGAGGCATGGGGACCACAAGTTCAAGTTAGCCTTGGCTACATAGTAAGACTATCTTAAAAATAGTAAATATTTAAAAAAAAATAAGCCCAACAAAACAAAAACCCAAGGAGGGAGAGGGGTAGGGAGGATGAGAAAATAATGCCCAGGTTGTGCTTGAACACACAGTTCATCTGTTTGGTCCTCCTGTAACACACCTACACCTTTGTAACTAGTTCCAGGGGATCTGACACCCCTTGTAGCCTTGTCAGGCTCCTGCACATACATCATACACATAAACTCACAAGTACATACACATGCACATAGAAATAAACTAAGCAATGCCATTTCATTGTGATTGATTAACCATATATACTTTTGCCTTAAGAATGCCAAATGTCTTCAAATGTTACCCATCTAAATTTTTCAGAAGCACAATTTTGAAATTGTATGGTGTTCTGCCCATTCCTTTGAATACTTTACATGTTAATCTTACGTAAATCATGTCATTAGATGTATTATTTGTGTGCTTTATATTATTTGATCTCCTTATAGCTTCACATATGTTTTAGGATATGAATATTTGTTGTTTTTTTAAGAGAAAGAACAGGACAATTCATCCAAAGCAGATCTTTGAGGTGAGGGGTTTAGGGATGCTATCAAGGCCTTTCTTATATCATTCATCTAGTCCTAGTTATTTTTTTAAACAACAGACTTTTTGTCTGCATGTATGTCTGTGCACTTCATACATGTAGTACCCATAGAGGCTAAAAGAGGTGGTCAGATCCTCTGGAACTGGGTTTTGAACGACTATGTAAGCGCCAGGCACTGAACCCTGTCCTCTTTAAGAGCAACTGATGCATTTAACTGTGCTGTCTCTCCATCCCCACGTCCCAGTTTTTTATGAGAACTTACTAGGGAAATACCTCTCATAACATCTTTTAAAAAGTATAATTTTGAACAGTTGCAGATAGATAGATAGATAGATAGATAGATAGATAGATAGATAGATGGATGGATATGTATATATATATTTAGTTTTATGAATGGGATTTTTTTGTCTTGCTAAGTTGTAAACTTAATTTTTATTTGAGCATTAGTATTTGAATCTTTGTAGAAAAATATAATAATGTGCTTTTTTCGTGTGTACCAATTTTATTATTCAGATGGCTCTTTTGCCCTGAATTTTCACTCATTTATTTTTATCATGTATATTCTGGAATGAAGTGGGATATGATGTTTATGTGTATGATACTATGTTTGTGTGTGTTATTGTGATCACATTTGCCCTAGCCAGCCCTTTAAAGTTGTCTGACATGCTTGTTCTCCAATTCCAAGTGGCCACCAAATTTGCTTTCTACATCCTTCATGGTCATAGACTATGTTCTAATTCCAGGTCTATTTAATGTATGTATAGTTCTGTCCATTTGGCTCTTAAGCCTGCTGTGCTGTTTTGCATCTATTTGCCTTTCCACTTTTTTTGTGTTTCTGTCAAGCTCTCAGACACCATTACAAATGAAATTCCCCAGAATTTTTTCCTTATCCCATTCCCAATAGTTATTAGTATGGTCCCATGCATCAACAGCATTGGTATCATTTGAGGAAATTATTGTAAAGTATATTTTTTGGTGTTGCATGAGACATAGTGAGTTAAAAACTTTGGTGCTACTGTTCAGCAGTCTGAAACCCAGTGATTTTTCAGAGTTTAGCATGAATCAGAATCACATGAAGACTTACGTAAGTACTGGTTCTCATTCCTGAAAAGTTTGGGTTCAATGGATAAGATGAATTGAATGAATAGCTCCAGGTTTTTGCTCCTCCCTGTAATCAAGCCCTTTGGCGTGTGACTGTTCAGGTACAAAATCAGGAACTGTTTCCCTGTCCCTTAATTTTCAATTTGGCCACAGGTCAGATGCTTTTACCCTGAAGTGAGTGGACAAGACATAACCAAATGCTTGAAAACCATTTGCTCATTTGTGCCCCTGCCACTTCTAGGAGGCTGAAATGTCTAGCCTGCTTGTGGTTCCAGGCTAGAGACTGTGGATCCAAACTGAAACATACAAGCTATTTTGGAGAAATGGAATTTGATGTCTCCAATTCACTTTCAAATGCTTCAGTAGATACATATACATGTATATGCTTCTGGACACACATAGAAAAAGAGGAAAAAGATTATGGATATTAAAGTAGATGAGGCAAGATGTAAACAGTTGGCAATTCTTAATAAAGCTTGTGGTAGTTTCTCACATATTTGAATTCTTACTAAAATAATCCCCTCACCCATAAATAAGTTAAAGCATTTTTAAACTGGAAAACTTCTGCCTGTTATACAACAAAATTCTAAATCTGCTAATATAAACTTTTGATTTTTCTCAGTATAAAAAGCTTGTCGAAACAGTCCCAGTTTTTGATAATACAATTTATGGGTTTTTAACTTATGGTGGTGTAAAAGCAATATGCATTCAGCAGAAACCATGTTTTAATTTCTGAATTTTGATCTCTTACCAACTATTGACATGTAAGTAGTAAAATATTCTTTGCTAAGCAGCATCAGTGAGCCTCAGCTTTCAGTCAGCAATGACATCCTAAGGGTAAACAACAGATACTCAGTTGCCAAGCTACCATGTTCAATAGATTAGGTATATTAATGGTATATTAATGTATTTTGAAACTGTGACAATTTCAGTTTCAGAGCTTGTTTAGATTTAGCCAGCCATGTATGCACTATTTGGGGTTGAGGTATTCTGTATAGTGTGTGGGCGCCCTCGCACGTGTACATATAACTACTATGACACTTGACACAGACTTACTCAGTTATTCAAAGAACTATGCCTACTGAAATCAGTGGTAGTGCACACCTTTAATCGCAGCACTTGGGAGGCATAGGCAGGCAGATCTTTATGAGTTCCAGGCCAGCCTGGTCTACAGAGCAAGTTCTAGGACAAGCTCCAAAGCTACAGAGAAACCCTGTCTCAGAAAAAAATCAAAATAAATAAATAGAAAGAAAGAAAGAAAGAAAGAAAGAAAGGGAGAGAGAGAGAGAGAGAGAGAGAGAGAGAGAGAGAGAGAGAGAGAGAGAAAAGAAAAGAAAAGTAACAAGTTTTCTTGTTGGACTATCTTTGGCCCACCAGCCCACAAATAATGACCTGGAGACTTGTTAATTATGAAAGCTTGGCCTTAGCTTACTTAGGCTTTTCCCCAACTAGCTCTTAACTTAATTAACTGATAATGTTTTAGTCTGCATTCTACCATGTGGCTCAGTTACATCTTCTTAGTATGGCACCTTTGACTTGCTCCAAATCTGCAGGCAAAATCGAGCACCTAGATTCCTCCTCCCAGTCCCTCCCCCCCCCCCCCCCCCCCGCCTCTCTCCTGCCTAGCTATTAACCATTTAGCTCTTTATTAAACCAATCAAAAGGCACTTAGACAGTGCTCTTCTGCAGCAATACGCCTATGCGCTTCATCATTAACCCCTAGCAACTATTTTTGTTGTTGTTGTTTTTCGAGACAGGATTTCTCTGTGTAGCTTTGGAGCCTATCCTGGCACTCGCTCTGGAGACCAGGCTGGCCTCGAACTCACAGAGATCCGCCTGCCTCTGCCTCCCGAGTGCTGGGATTAAAGGCATTCGCCACCAACAACTGGCTACCCCTAGCAACTATTTATTAATCTGTTTCTTGTCTCATTACAGTGTTTCATGTGTTACATAAATGGAATCATACAGTATATATAGTCTTTGGAGTGGCATTTTTCCACTCAGCATAATCTCTTTGTGATTTCCAAGTTACTGTACATGCCTATAATTTGTTGCTTTCAATTCTGAATAACATCTTTCATTCCTTGTTACGGATCCACCACAGTTTAACTGCATTAAAGGGTGTTTGGCATTTCTAGCTTTGGGCTATCACAGCTAAAACTTCTATGAGCGTTCTTGTTCAGGTTTCATTTCATAAATATAAAAGGGTGTACACTTGCCTTTTATTTAACATTTAGGTCTGTCCTTTAAAGTTTATTCTGAGGCAGTTGATTTCAACTTGTAGAAGACAATTTTTCTTTTCAATGGTTTAAAGCTCTTTCTAATCTGATAGACAAATTTATTACAGTTCAAAATAATTTATTTCATGTTTTTGTTTTTATTTTCTGGGACAGGGTTTCTCTGTGTAGCTTTGGAGTCTGTCCTGGAACTTGCTCTGTAAACCAGGCTGGCCTCAAACTCATCTGTCTGCCTTTGCCTCCCGGGTGCTGGGATTAAAGGTGTGCCACTGCCCACTGCAAATTAACTGATTTCTCATTCAGTAGTGTAGGCTGACCTCTAACTCAGGATCTTTATGCCTCAGTTTCCTGAGTGCTAGGATTACAAGCATGTGCCACCATATCTGGCTTTAAGTTAAAAGTCTTAAGTATTTTCTGAGTCTCAAGGTAATCTCTTAACTGTAACCCCCTTAAAATCAAAAGACAATTACATGTTTCCAAAATGCAGTGGCACAGAATATACATTACCATTCCAGAAAGGAGGATTGGGGCACAATGAGGAAATACTGGACCAAAGCACTGGTGAAATCCAGCAGAGCAAACTCCAAATCCTGTAGCTTCGTGTCTGGTGTCAAAGAGCTTAGATGGCTCCATCTTCCCAGCTTTACTGCCTGCAACACACACTTCTCTCTCTAGATCTGGTTCTGCTTCCTGTGTGCAGCTCTCCTTGGCAGGTATCCCACAGCTCTGGCGTCCCTAACATCTTGGGGTCTCCAACGCAATCCAGGCTGTCTTTCCCAGCTGCATGCAATGCCCTCAGCAGCTCTCTTTAATTGTGGAAGATTTTGTAACTCTGACTCTTGTATCCTTCTAAAGCCAGTCCACATGGACAACACTGCCAAGTTTAATTGACTACTTGGGATGGATCCTAGCCTCCTCAAATCATATTACAGCAGCTTTCCTTTGTTGGCCTTTTTGGAGCAGAACATTTTTTAGATCTTTTCTTTTTACAAATTGGAAGCTTTGCTGTGTCCAAAATGTGTGGTGTGTTCAGCAATAGTCTTACCTTCAAGTTATGGGTGGCAACCAAGGACAGTGGTAGTAGCCTATATTGTCTGGGGAGTCTCTTGGACTTCTGACCAACAATTCAAAAGGAAATTTTCCATGCCTGGGCCTGGGGGTTTTGTTTTAGATAGTTTATGGCTTTTGGGAGGGCATCATCACCCCACATAGCCTAACTTCATTGTGTGTGTGTGTGTGTGTGTGTGTGTGTGTGTGTGTGTGTGTGTTATATCCTTCTCCAGATCTAGCTGGATGAATGTAGTTCTCATCCCTCATCAAGGATACTTTTTGCAACAGAGACCATTATAGAAAAATTACAACCAATCAGAATGCAGAGTTATAAACCTACAACACAATGCATCTACAACTCCTGTACCTAAAGTTCATGGATCATTATGAAAGAAGAGATGGAGAGACTGTAGAACCATAGGACAAGAGATTTTTGCTGTGAGAGTTTGTCTCCTAGAAATATCAGACTCTATATGCATGTAGTCTGTATGGCAGCCTAAACATGATGACCACTAGACACTATAATGTGAAAGGAAGAAAGCTCACATGCCTCAACCAAAGACAAAGAACTAAAAGCAACAAAGAATGCTACGTGGGAAAAATAGTCTTTCCCAGGGAAGAGCACACCAATTGGTTATCCAGTATCAAATAGTCAGTCCTGAAACATATATGTACAAGTAAAATTATATAGACTGGGCAGATTGTATTTAGGTACACATGTATGTATTTAACAACAATTAAAGAAAAAGAGGCCATAAAGAGATCAGGGAGGGACATATGGGATGGTTTGGATAAAGAAAACAAAGGAAAGAATGTAATTATATTATAATCTCAAAAAATAAAATTTTCAGAAATATGTATATGTGATTTATGTATGTATATAATAATATAAGTTTTGTGTATATTATTTTAACTAAATATGAAATAATATGATATTCCTATGGCTTTTTCAAACATCCTTGGTGTTATTCCCCACCAGCACTGTCCATGTTTCTATCCCTTACCCTTCAACAATCTTTCCCTTTTCCCCATTATTGCACCTGTGTCCATCTGTTCCTTCTGTATAGCTTCCCCACCCCCCCAACTGCACTCCCTTTTTCCCTTATTCATATCTCTATTTATTCTGGGTTATATACTTACATCTAAGAATTCAGAGCTAGGATCCACAAATAAGAAAAAAATTCAGACAGGTTTGGTGGCACATATCTTTAATCTCAGCACTCAAAGCAGAGGTATGTGGTTCACTGAGCTAAAAATCAGTCTGGTCCACATAGGGAGTTCCATGCTAGCCAATGACTACATAATGGGACCCCCACCCTGAGGGAGGCAGGCAGATAGGACATAGGGGAGAAGAGGAGAGAGAAAACATGGCTGAACAAGTATCTGTGGAGTAGAATGTCAAGTCCTTCAGGCAACTGCTTAGGAGTGGTGTAGTTGGGTCATATGGTAGATGTATTTTTAGCTTTTGGAGGATTTCCCACACTTAACTTCCATGGATTCTCTATCAATTTTCAATCCCATCAACAGTGAATAATTGGTCCCCTTTCCTCACATCCTTGCCAGCATTTGTTTCTAGCTGATCTTATCCCATAAATCTTAAAGTAGTTTTAATTAATTTGCATTTCCCTATTTAGTAAGAATGTTCAACACTTTAAAACTTATTTCTTAGCTATTTTTACTTCTTTCAAGGACTCTGTTCAGATCCATAGTCCACTTTTTAATTGGGTTGCTTCTTTTCTTTTTGTGTTTTGTTTGTTTGGTTTTATTTTGTGAGACAGGGTCTCAACCATGTAGCTTTGGTTGTCCAAGAACTCACTATGTAGACCAGGCTGGCCTTAAACTCAAAAAGATCTGCCCCCGAGTGATAAAGGTGTGCCACCATGCCCTGCTTGCTTATTTTCTTAGCTCTTCTTTTCCTTTTTTAGTTCTTTATGTACTCTGGATATTAATCCTCAATCAGATGATAACTGGAAAAATTCTCTCCTACTCTGTGGACTTCCTGCTTACGATTGTTTCCTTTGCTGCCCAGAAGCTGTTTAATTTTATGAGGTCCTATTTGTCTGTTGTAGGCCTTAATTCCTGGGCAGATAGAGTCCTAGTCAGAAAGTACTTATCTACACCTATATTTTCTACAGGGTTTTTTTTTTTTTTTTTTTTTTTTTTTTTTTTATTGAGTGTTTCCCTTCCATGGCAACTTGCTTACTTTTTCCAAATACTATGACAGCCAGTTCTCAGGCTACCTATGTCTTCTTCTAGCAGTTTCAGTGTGTCAGCTTTCACATTGAGGTCTTTGATCATTTGTAGTTGATTTTTGTGCAGGTTAGAAATAGAGTTCTAATTTCATTCTTTTACATGTGGGCCTTCAGTTTCCCTAAAGGTGCTGAAATTTCAAACTCAGAAAATTAACAGAAAGAAGGAAACTTAAAAGTTAATTATCCTTAAGTATACTTAATATAACCTGATACTGGCAAAGAAAAGTTAAATTAGTTCGTTGAGTCCAGATAATTTAATATTACAATTTAAATGAAAGTGTTTTTGTTTACTTTGCCTTTCTGTTTCTGTGTAATAGCTAATTGTGTTAATATGTAATTTGAAAGCTAGGAGGTGCTGATTTTTGTTTGTATTGTTTTTTAAACTGGAGACTGAAGGAGATCTGTAGGGCAATGGGGACAGGAAGATGCAAAGGGGGAGTCCAAGAGGAGGACACGGTCAGAGAAGTTTATATTGTTGTTACTCATGAAAAAAGTAGTCAGTTGTATTGATTTTTGGACCAATTATGTGGGACCTGAGGCTAGCTTGTTCATTGAATTTAACATTGTCATTGTGATTACTGACTGTGGTGAGGCATTTGGAGAAATGATGCAAGTGAATATATAAATAGTGTGAGTTTAAGAAAAATTAGGACATGGGGATAGATAGCTGAAGAACTTTGTGAAAATAAACAGAACTACTAAGCAGTAGTTGGAGGGGAATCTAGCAGTCAAGATGAGGCTTTTGTTTTGTTTCATTGGGAATAGGGAACATTCACCAGGTAGGGTATTTCATGCTAATTAGAATGATTTGGTAATAAAAATTAATACAAAAGGATTGCTTGAATGGTACCTTTATATTACAGCAAAAAATGAGATGTAAGTTGCAGATTATACACATGTATTCTGTTTTGTTTTTACTTGGTCTCTGTATTCTTTTGGTTTCTGTTTTGTTTGTTTGTTTGTTTGTTTTGTTTTTTCCCTTGAGACAGGGTTTCTCTGTAGCTTTGGAACCTGTCCTGGAACTCACTCTGTAGACCAGGCTGGCCTCAAATGTACAGAGATCGACTTGCCTCTGCCTCCCAAGTGCTGGGATTAAAGTCATGTGCCACCACCGCCCAGCTGTGTGTATTCTTTTGAATTTTTTTCCAGATAATTTTCTTAATTATCTTAAATGTATATGGGTGTTTTGCCTTCGTTTATGTCTGTGTACCTGGTATGTGCTTAGTGCTCATGGAAGCCAGAAGAGGGCATTGGGTCCCCCAGAACTACAGTAAGCCACCAATATGGGAAGAGCAGCCAGTGCTCTTAACTAAGCCCTTTCTCCAGCCTTTGATCTTATCTCTTTAACTAGAAGAATTTACTAAAATATCAGAATCTCATCCCGTTTGTTGTCACACTGAGTTGTATTGATTAATGAATTACTCGCAGATCTGTATCATATTAGGATAAAAAAAATCAAAGTTGCCATAGTTTCTTGAAATTGTTTGTAGGTCAGAGATGGGCACAGCTGTGCACACTTGAGCTAAAGGCTAGCCTGAGTCATATATTGAGAACCTGTCTCACAAAACAAGAAGAAGGAGAATGGAGAGGGGAGGTGGAGGGGGGAAGGGACAATTCTAAGGCAGCTAAATGTCACCAGAGATATCAAGGCTAAGGCAATTTATAATTTAATATTAACACAGAAGTTTCTGTATATCCAAGTTTTCCTTAAATTTTGTATGCATCAAAAAAATCTTCACTGTGTGAGTACTTTAGACATTACACACTGATCATTTCTTGCTTTCTAATGATGTTGAGTCATCAGTTTGGAAAAAATTGGCCAACTTTCATTACAGTAGTTTATTAAATCTGATTTTTTTTTTAACTTTCCCACTTACAGTAGTTGAAAGTCTGCCCTCTTGTGGAGTTCTTAGATTGCAGATTAAATTTCATTTTGATCAAGCATGTTTTGTTTAGACCCGAGAGCTAACTCTCAAACATTTAAAACCAAAATTTAATTTAGAAAGAAATAAAATAGTGGTTTTTCTGTTTTGTTTTATTTTTCTTGCACTTCTAATACTGCCCATCTCTGTTTAAGTAACAACCTTTTAAGTTAGTCTCTGTTTGGGGAAGCAGATCTTAAAGACAGGCTGTGTCATTTGCAACATTAGGAAAACCAATTGTTTTTATGCTGGGGGATAGACTAACAAAGCAAAACATAGTAACAGTTTTCTTCTATGAAACCTTTTAGTTTTATTTATTTACTTTTTTATTTTGAGACAGGATCTCTCATATAGCCCTGTGTAGCAGTGGACTTCCTTGATCTCCCTGTCCTTCTGTACTCCCAAATGCTGGGTTTACTAAGCATGTACTACTACACTCTATTTATGAAGTGCTAGGGATGAACCCTGGGCTTCCTGTGTTCTCGGCAGTCACTCTGTCCACTGAGCTGCATCCCAAAACTCAACTCTCTACATTTTATAGTTATCATTCTGAGATTCAGGGCTATTGTTTTCCTGATGCAGTTTGTATAATTGTATATAGAGAAGGTTAGACTTTGTCTAAGTACTCAGTCCTCACTAAATCTAAATGCCACTATTTAAAGTCAGTCCATGAGAAATAATGGGAAAGAAAAATATTAAGGCAAATTCTTACTGTCTTATTTCTCAGCAAGCACAACTTCATTTTATAAACTGCTTTTGAAAAATTGCAAATCCCAACCTGATTTTCTTAGAGGTTAACTTTTTCCTATATAATAAACTCAGTGATATAAGTATACCCCTCTTTGTTGTGTATGTACACTTCTTTATGCATATATTATGATAGAGCTACATGATCTAGGCATGTATACATAAACATTCTTAGTTTGACCATGATGACTACAGGGGTCTTCTAAAGATGAAGCAAATTCCCCATAGTAGCTTTGTTTCATTTTATATTGTTCTCACTTAATGGTGGTAATTTGGAATTTTAGAAAGGCAGAAATGCTTTAAAGGAAGTAAATTTTCATAGTGCAGTAAGGCAGGGGGTTGCTGATGGGTAACTTTTTGAGCTAGGATTTGTGGAAGATCCACTCATCCATGTATGAATATAATGTAAAAAATCTGTTCTTGAATAGCTGATAAGGAAAGAGAATCTGATTCTGATGATTAAGTAGTGCAACATGAGATTTATTTACTTAGCCTCTATAGCTTTTGAAGATGTATATCTTACACATTTTCCAAATGGATTTGAAGCAGTTTATGAAATTAAACAAAATTAACTGAAGTAATAAAACATGCTGGTATGTGTATGTGTCCTGCTCATGTAGATGTGTATGAAGTCCAGAGGTTAATCTGAAGATGTTTTCTTCAATCATTTCTCCCTGCTTTTTGAAACAGGATCTGTCAACCTTTGAGCTTGCCATTTAGACTTTGCTTGGCTAACCAGCCGCCCCCCTCCCTCATCCCCCTGCAGGATCTACTCTGCCAGGATCACAGGCAGGCAAGCACTGTACTTACTGAGCTATCATCTCCCTATCCCTAAAATGGGCTAGTTTTGAACCTTTTCTACACATAACAGGTTTTACATTAACAAAGAAGGAAAAGCATCAAATAGTTTAAATAGTCCATATTTATTAAATTTGGGTCAAAGATCAAAATAATCTTATAATCACATGGCATAAAGATTTTGAATTACAGCAACAGACATTTGTATTCTGTTCTTGGGCTAGGCTCTAATTATTTCTCCCTGAGAACTTAAACAAATACTTAGCTTTTAAAACAACTTTTTCTCTTTTCTTTGTACCTTTATTGGCTTTTTTTTTTTTTTTTTTTTTTTTTTGGACTTAACAATGTAGGCAAATCCTTATATCCTTGACTGACAGCCTTTTTATGTGCCCAAGAACTGGTTTAGAAACACCTGGATTCAGGCTGATTGTGGTGCCAGAGAGGTATGTGATCCTAGCTAGCACTCAATAGGCTGAAGCAGAAAGATTGTGAGTCCAAGACCTGGTCTATATAAGGAGATTCTACTTAAAAAAATTATAAATTAATATAAAAAATGGAAAACACTCAATTCAAATGTTATCTCTGCTTTCTACCCATGTAGCTGCAAACTTTTCAGATCCTAAGGCTTCTATTTCAATCCAGGAAATAATGATAGTCATTATAATAACCTTCCTATGATATAATTAGGAAAGGGGTGTGTACATCATGTGAGCATGTACAGGTAAAAGTGCTTAAAAACAAACCTTTATCCAAAATGTTTGGTATCAGAATTGTCATGGATTTTTATGTTTGGGTATGGTGTTTATTTGTTTTGTTTCAATTTGGGACTATTTGTATAGGCACAGTGAGATATTTTGAGGATGAGACCAAAATCTAATCATAAAACTCATTCATGTTTCATATACTGTATGCACACAGTAATTTTAAATAGTATTTTATATATTTAACCTATGTGTCTATGTATGCTAAGTATATGTGCCATGGCACATGTGAGGAGGTCAGGAAGCTTTGTGGAGTCAGTTCTGTTTTACCTATACATAGGATCAAACTCAGGTCGCCACAGGCTCAGCAAGCTATGTTACTAGCCCAGATATGCCTGTGTTATAACTCACTATCACATAGTGTCAGTTACAGAATTTTCCCCTTGTAGCATGATGTCAGTGCTGAAAAGCTCCAGTTTTTGAAACATTCTATATTTTTATCCTGTGTTAATATATGAATTTTTCCTGAACTATCTCTGGGTTTGAGGGGCGAGGGGCTAGTTAAAATTTGGCATTGATTGTACCAGGGCTTTGCGCAGGCAAGACAATAACTCTACCATTGAGCTACATTCTGTAGCATAGCTGGAATTCTCGCTATTTTTATCTGTTTCTTAATTACCAGCTTCCCACTTTTGAAATTTCCAATTAAATATTACATTGACATCTAGATTATTCAAGTCCAGAATTGGACCATTATTGCATGCTAATATTCTGACAGAACTTTTTGCCTTCATTCTCTCTCACTACTACCCCATCTTCCTTTTGATTATTTTATTGCTCTTGTGAAATCCTGATATGGGAAGGAAAGAGTCAACATCATATGATATGCAGGCTTTTCTTTTCTGACCATATGCTCTGGTCAACCTGTTTATAAATACACTCTGCATACTCTGTCTAGTATCCTTTAACATGTGGCACAATCCCTTTTGTTTGCCTAGCATATAGTATCTGATACAAAATTGACATTGGACACGTCATCATGAAGGACCAAATAGTGTAGAAATGTTTGTTATGTTGAATGTCATGTATAACTCCGGGAATACTTGTATAGATTTGTGTGAGCTAGTCATCAAATCTAACTTTTAACTGCCCATTCAATAATATTAGAAAAAGAATGCACCACATTTGTGTGTCTTATCTATATCTATATATATATCTATCTATATATATGTGTGTGTGTGTGTGTGTGTGTGTGTGTGTGTGTGTGTGTGTGCGTGCGCGTGCGCACGTGTATAAAAGGTGTGTATATATATGATAGTCTGAGATAACATAATAAGCAAAATACAGAAATATAGTGTTACAATACACTTTTATTGAAATTTACTACATTCCAAACACAAACCTAAGTACTTTATATCTTTACATATATTAATTCAGCTCATCTTCACAACAAAATTAGAAATAACAATTACCTGCTTCTTACCGAGGTTCAGAAATATTAAATAATTTGTCTTTGGTCACCTTGTGAAAGAACTTAAATAGCTTAGTTTCTTTCTTCTTTGACTACATGTTGTCCCTTTTTCTTGGGGGAGGGGTCTTTCGGGACAGGGTTTCTCTGTGTAGCTTTGGAGCCTGTAGACAAGGCTGGTCTCAAACTCACAGAGGTCCACCTGCCTCTGCCTCCTGAGTGCTGGGATTAAAGGCGTGTGCCACCACTGCCTGATTTTACATTTTAGTTATGTAAATGGTTCATGCGTTTGACTCCTGCTGTATGATCACAGGCAGATTCTTATCTTCTTTGTATTTCAGGTTACTCATCAAAGATTGAGATGTAAGTATACTTAAGTGTTTTAAAGCAAATTTATAATACAGTTAACTTTTCTGCCCATTTTTCAGTGCTAAAATGCTTTATAATGTTATGTTTATATGGGTACATTATGTTTTGAGCCATGTATATGATCAGTTCTTCGGGGTATATTTTTATGTGTACAGGGATGAATGTGAGTGTGAGTGAACACTTGTGCACATATGGAAGTCAGAGGACAACCTCAAGTGTCTTTTCTTTCTTTGAAACGGGGTCTCACTATGTAGCTCTGGCTAGCTTGGACTTCATTGTGTAAATTAGGCTGGCCTCAAACTCACTGGGATCTACCTGCCCCTGCAAGGATGGTGGTGTTCCACCTCACTCAGGCCAACTTTTTTTTTTTTTTGTAGAATTTCTTGTTGCCCATCTAGGCTGTGTTGGCTGGCTAGTTAGTCCCAGGAGTCCACCTGTCTCTACCTCCTTAGCACTGATAAAAGTATACTTCATCATACCAGGCTTTTTAAAAATGTTAGTGGGGGTAAGGTGGGGTGAGGTGGAATAAGTAATATGTGCATGCTTCTCTGAAGCCAGAAGAGAGAGTGGAATACTATGGAGTTAGAGTAACAAGTGGCTGTGAGCCCCCAATGTAGGTGCTTGGTAGGTCCTCTGGAAGAACAGCAAATGCTCTTAACAACTGAGCACGATTCTAGCCCTGCCTACAATATTGGTTTTGGTTTGTTGCACAAGTGAAAATCTTTATGCTTGTGCTGCAGGCACTTTATAGACCAGGTTATCTCCCAACCATGTTCAAGGTATTTTGTAGAAGTGAAATTCTTTGGGCAAGATAACATGCACATTTCAGGCTTTGCTGTATGAGACAAAGTCCTCTGTCTGCCATCAGATATTTTATTACAGCCCCATACCAATTTGAATATTATTATAATTTCTGCCAATTGTTTTATTTGCATTTATTTTGCTTGCATGAAGCAATCATAAAATTGAAGGGAAATTAAATGAATAAAAAAAAATGGAGTCTTTCAAAAAAATCCTTGGCAAATACTTACCAGTTCCTTCAGACTTATTATAGTATACTAAATTAAGCGTTTACCGGTAATATCTTCCCATAACTAAGCAATCCTTTCATTAAACCACAAGCCATTCTTAAGATCTGTTGTTACTTAGTATATTTTGTTGATTTATTTATGAAAATTATAATGGATATTTTTCCTATTTTCTGTATTGGCATTATTTCTGGTTTCATAAAAGTAATTTTTGTTAGAAAGTGAGAAGTCTACTAAAAATAGCATTCTTAGGTTAAGAGCATTGATTGTTCTTTCTAACAGAAAGTAACATTTCCACAGATTACTCTTAAAAAGTATAGCTAGAATTCTAAGCATTTCTACCAATTTCTGATCTTCATACTCTTGGATTCCTGTAAAATTAATATTGTTGAGCGATGCAATATTTTTTTGGTCTGTAATCATTTCACTGTGTAGTTAAAGCACTGCTGCCTGTGTAGATACTGTTATGTCCCTCCCCCCTTTTTTATTCCATTTTGAATTTACATCAGAGAGTCTAAATACATGCACACCACTAAGAGAAATACATTCTTGTGATTGGTTTTTTTTTTTATTATTCCAATTTATATATGATCATTTTGAGCCTAAAATCCTTAGCTTGAGATTGGATTTGTTGTACATGTTATTTAGTAAAATAGAATAAAGAAGTCAGGTGTTACCCAATAGAACCCTCTCCTTACTGTTCGTTAGTTCCTATCTGAATCAAATATGCTTAAATATGGGAACTTACATGGACAATGATGAGCTATAAATGAGTAACAGTATTTTTGTGATGTTCTGTAAATAATTTGCATTTGATGGTTTCTTTCCAGTAATTACTAAGGAATTTGGAGTTTCCCTATTAACATAAAGTTAAAACAAACACATTGTTTTTTATTAGTGACCTGTTTCAGATTTTAATTTCTAGCCTATATTTTAAAGTGTTTGATGTTGGTGCTAAATGTGTAGTGTTGCTTAAATTTCTTCGTTGAGAGAGTTTCAAATTGATTAACAAGAGAAGTCCACATTGGAGCAGAAGGACTAGAGTATAGTCAGTGGTAAATACATCTTTCGTCTATTGTTTCTTGTGCCATTTCTTTCAGTAGGCTTCTACCAACAAATTTTATTAGTCACCCATCAAGGAAAGGTGGGGGGGGTTGTGTTACTTAGCTGCCCATTAATAAGTATATGTATACAAATAATTTTTAATAGAAGACAAATGTTTATAGTGACAGGATAGCTATTACATCTCTAAGGAATTGGGTGCTGTCCTTCTATTTGCCTAAGGATGTTCACTTTGTAACTGCTAAGCCTTACATCTATGTTTTGTGTAACTTGTTTGCCTATATTTATAATTTAAAACATGTGGAAGGATTCTGAGTACTACTTTTATCTACTTAAAAATATTTTTGAGTGGTGGAGGTGTGTATTGTAGATGTGTTTAGGCCACAGCATACAGTCCATGTTGGAGGACAACATAGGGGAGAGGAGTCAGATACCTCCTTCCACTCCATGAGTTCCAGGGACCAAACACAGATCCTCAAGCTTGCTGGCACCTGGCTTTTACCTATTAAACCATTTTGCTTGTAAAGTAGGGTTAAGATGTATGGATAAGGGAAGCCAATTATATCAAGTTTGTTTTTTTTTAAGTTTATGACTCAAAAACTTCTAGAGGTTCTCTTAAAAGTAACTAATAAATGCAGTGTTGAAAATGGAAACATTTAAACTAGAAGCAGTTTCTGAGAGGTGTAGCTCAGTGATGGAGTCTTGTATGAAGCCCAGGTTTCAATTCCCAGCCCTGAGAAAAGAAAATCAATAATGGAAATAAATTATTTAGGTTTCTAGTTTAGCCCTGTGATGTAATTGATGTATCATATACTAAAATGGTTTAATGAAAGCATGTTTTTAGTTAATACATAGATCGCCCTAAGTTGAAATTAAGATGAAAAAGAAAATCTGGAGACACTGAAAGGGAGAAAACATTCAATATTGCAGGGTATCCTTTGTATATGTGTACATACATTTTTTTTTTTTTTAGAGAAAGAGGATGCATTGCATCATTATAAATACTAAATACTGATCTTGAATTGTAGAATTTAGAATAAAGGAGAATAAAAGTCTTTTTAGATAAGGAGACTATCTTAGTGAGATATACACACATATGAAAACACAAGAAGAATCTTAAGAATCTAATGAGATAGTCCTCATAAGAGAGTAAAGTCTATTTGAGAGAGTGAAAAGAGAACTAACTAGACAAGAATTGAAGCCAGATTATTAAGTAAAAATTGTAGTTAGAGTTTGGAAAGGAATTAAGTGTTTAGCAAGTTTGAGTACCCCTCTCTAGCAGTATATCCCAGTAGTTAAGAAATAGACTTTGAAGCCAGATTATGCCATTTGAATTCCAGCCCCACTAGTTAAACTCCCTGTAATTTCCTTATTAGTAAAATGCAGTAAACAATTGTATCCTGCTGGGTTGTTTTGAGATCTAAATTTTAATGTGCACAAAGCATTTTGCAGAACTTCATATGTGGTAAGTGGTATATATGGATGACTTTTTAAAAATAGATTGAACAAATAAAAGCTGAGATTTTTGTTTTTAAATGCTAGTCATAATTTGATATAGTTCTACAAATAATTATGTGGTTTTCTTTGTGTGTGTGTTGCAGGGTTTGGGAAATGGAAAGTAATGACAGCTGGCACCTGAACTAAGTACTTTCATAGGCAACACCATTCCAGAACTTCAGGATGAATGGGGATATGCCCCATGTCCCCATAACTACTCTTGCGGGGATTGCTAGTCTCACAGACCGTAAGTTTGGATAATTTATCTAATATAAGATCTGCTTTTTGCTAACATTCATTTTTAGAGACACTTAAAATTATCCTAATGTCACAAATAACAGAAAAATGTATAATTTATTTGGTTGATGTAATTGTGGGAATAGCAAAATTAATGTTGCCACCTAATACATAAATTTAATTTGTTTCCTTTTTCCTTAAGAAATGGTAATAAGATCTTGGTTACAAAAATAAAGATTTTAAAAACAATGACACAAAGCTCTAAGAAATGCTAAAACTAAAGGGACATATTGACAATCAAGAATAAAGATTTTTATAGCAAGCATTTATAAAAACAGCACCTGAAATTGCTTTCCAACAATGAGAACTTGACAACCCATCTTACCTAAATTCTAGTGGTGCTGGGTTTTAAATATCATGTTGCCTATTGGTGTGAGCAGTATGACAATTATACTATGGAGCTAGTTTGAAATTACCTCAAAAGCATGATACCTGATATTTTAGTGAAATTTCTTAACCTTTAGGCAAATTAACAAATCCTCATTAAGTGTGCTGACATGAAATGGTGGAATTTAAGCTGCAAAATTTTGTTTGTTTGTTTGCTATTTAGAGTAGAATGGAAAAAACTTCAGGAATTTATGACAAGAATGTTTTATTGTTCTTCAGGAATGTTGTACTCTGAATATTCTACTACTGGGAGCTATTTGTTTTTGTCTATTAAGCTTTTAAAAATATCAGTGTACTGTAGAGTCAGGTATTGTTCTTGGTTTATTTGTCTGAGAATGCTACTGATCTCATCCATCTTGTAGATAAGTCACCTTCTAACCTTACATTCCAAAGCTGTGCTTTATTTGGTTCGTTAAAATTTTTAAATGAAAACTAAGCATGAATATAAAGAAGCTAAGTGTTTCCTAGTAGAATGTTCTGCAGTGATCTGCAGTGTTTTGAGAGGGATGGTTTCTAGGGTTGATTGAGACTTTTTCAGAATGAAGAGTGATGCTTTCAGTCATTTTTCACATTGATACTTCTAACTTATTTTTACTCTTAAAATTTATATAAATACACACGTGTATATAAAGACTTATTGCAGTCTGATTCCAATAATGTGCTTTTATTCTGACTAGTCCTGAACCAGCTGCCTCTTCCATCTCCTTTACCTGCTACAACTACAAAGAGCCTCCTCTTTAATTCGAGAATAGCAGAAGAGGTCAACTGCCTTTTGGCCTGTAGGGATGACAATTTGGTTTCACAGCTTGTCCATAGTCTCAACCAGGTATCAACAGATCACATGTAAGTACAATCAATTTTATATCCAAAAGTAAAAAGTTTTGGTCTTGTGTATCCCAGGCTGGCCTTGAATTTACTGTATAGCTGATGTTCTGCTGCTACTTCATGAGTGCTGATATTACATGTGTGTGCTACCATGCTTAGGTTATGTGGTACTGGGACACAGATCCAGGGTTTCATGTATGCTGAGTATTCATTCCATTAGTAAAGCTATATCCACAGCCTACTTTTGGTCTTTGAGACAATCTCACCTTATAGCCCAGTCTGGCCTCAGACCTGCTGTCCTTGTCAACCTCTTAAGGGCTAGAATTATGCCTGATTCATCACGAAAGTTCATACATTATTTTTAATGTCAGTACCCATCCAGAAGTGGAGACTGATGCCATTGGTTCCAGCATCAGGGAGACAGAGGCAGGCAGATCTCTATGAGTCTGAGGCCACCTGCTCTACATAACGAGTTCTAGGCCAGCCAGGGCTACCTTGTCAAAAAAGGAAGAAAAGAAAATGTCAGTATCCAAATGAGAGTATAGCCAATTTTGATGAGACGTTAAAGAGATTTAGTTAGGTCATAGTCAATTTGTGACAATAGTTTTGACCCACACGTATTTATGCAGATCTTTTCAACTTGTAGAAATCATCTTAACATCATCTGTACAAAGATTTAAATGTGCTCATAAAACTTATCTCCCCTTTTCTGATAGTACTGAAGTAATTAAAGTTCCTAGACACTGTGCAGTAAACTCAAAATTAACTCCATGGGAAATACAATATTTTTTTCTTGGAATTGACTATAGCATTTGAGCATAGGTGCATATTTTCACACAGTAGACTTCAAAAATAAAATTGAGCTAAACAGTAAGAGTGTACTTAGTATGTTTTGCACTATGGAAGTAATATATACTTCATAAGATTAACAACACAAAAATGTGTCTAACAGTATAGTCTGGGTGCAGAGAGATGATAAAGTACATGCCACTCAAACCTGATAGTACCTAAGTGCAGTCCCCAGAGTACACATAAAGGTGAAAGTAGAGAACCAACCTCACATCTGTGTCATGACATGTGCATACATGTTACATGCACACATATAATGACAAACTTTTCTCAAGGAAGATCTGTCACTTTTATCCCACTATAACGTACTATTGTATTCATCTAAATGTTCAACCATTATTAATTTTTAAAATTATTCATTAGGGAAGAGGTGAAGCATATTAGATACAGAACATATTTGGGGGACAATTTCCAAGTTGACTTAATTGAACTACTTATTAAATGTGACTTTTCTGGTGGAGAAACTAAGAAATCTCTGCTTACAACCAGAAGGAAGTACAATGTTCATATTTTAATCACTCTAGAAATTTCATTGTCTAGATACTACATACTTGACATGCCTATACATATTCTGTAGTATTTTCTAAATATTTAAAGAGGTAGGGAAAGGGCACATAAAAAATTAGGATTTATTTTATAGGAAGTTTCTTTAAGGTTATTCCCAGGAATTTATTGAGTCCTTCTGTTGGGTGCCATCTTTTAGGTCTTTAATATTGAATCCAGTGAGTTTCTGTGCATTCATGAATGCCCATGTATGTGCCAGGGTGGGTGGGTTTGTGGAGGTCAGAGGACAACTTTGACACTTAGTTCTCAACTTGTACCAGGCTGAAGCAGCATGTAGAGAACAGTGGTATCTAGAAAGCAACATTGAGTCTATTGCCATGCTTCCATGAACATGCCCAATGCCCTCTGAGCTCAGAAGCTAAGCAGGGTTGGGGTTACTATTTAGATGGGACAGTGTGAAATTGAAGACACTGTTTCCAAACAGACATGTCTATTTTAACTTGCTAATTACTTAGATGTTTGCTAAGAATTGCTAATGTGTTTATTTTAGCACTTGTTTGGTTTGGCCTTATACCATGACTTTATTTGAAAAACCAGTATAAGAAAGGAAAAATCACATAACCTATATATGTTCTGTTAATCAAATATGGCAACATTGCATATTCATTGGGAGAACAATCCCAAGAAAGTCACACTCACTCATTTTCAGACTTAAGGGAGAGTCAAAATATTCCAAGTCCAAATAGTAGCTTCTTAAGATTATCATCACTTCTATATCTTTTAATTATTGAGGAATATGTAATAGATTTTGCTTTTCTTTCTTAAAATAAACATGAACATTCTTAAATAAAATTGTTGTTCTGTAAAATTACAGTTTCAGCTTCCCTTTCCCATGCCCTAGATAAAGTATGGGGATGTTGTCTATAGGCACTTCTATTATTTTTAATAATTTCCTTTCTTCTGGGGTTGTATCTCTGAAAATCCATACCTCGGTCCAACTGAAGTATATGTTTTTATTCTGTATGTCTTCTTAAGAAATCAATCATGGTCTTTTTTTTTTTTTTTAAATGCCAGAGAACTGAAAGATAACCTTGGCAGTGATGACCCGGAAGGTGATATACCAGTCTTGTTGCAGGCCGTCCTGGCAAGGAGTCCTAACGTTTTCAGGGAGAAAAGTATGCAGAACAGATATGTACAAAGTGGTGAGGTTCTTTTTTATGGTGCATGTTTGTGAATCCTGTATCAGAACTTGTTTTAGATATAATTAAATTCAAGTGTCTTTAACTAGCTGGCATCTCATCTACAAATGTCTATATTTTAAATCAAGGCAAGAGTGAGAAGGAAACTTAATAATATTCTTGTGGTTTAATACATAATTAAATTCCTTGGGATTTAAAACAAAATTTTGAGTTTGTTTTTTAAGGTATCTTGAAATGTATTTAAGTGAACTTTAGAAATTTTGTTTTTAAAAAATCATAGATAGTTTGGAAGAAATTTTTCAGTAATGAAAATATAGGAAATCATTCATGGATAATTAAAGTACATTTTTTGTAATCTGTGATTTTAAGTATGAATTTAGATAGTAAATCATTATAATAAAAAGTTTACAACATTCACCATATTTAAGTTACATGTTTTAATTCTGTACACATTTTAAATGCGTAATTACTATATATTGCTATAGATCCTATTTGTGAAAAGATAAAGTAGAATTTTAAAAATAATTTGTTAATACTGTTGTCATTTTTAAAGGCATATTTCATAAGACAAGGTTTAAAAGTTTTTAAAGGTTAATTTATGTAGATTTATGATGTGGGTCTGTGTATATGTAGGTGTATATGTTCGTGTGCACATGTCATAGCGATCACTCACATCTTTTATATTTTGAACCTGAAGTTCATCAGCCAGGCTAGGATAGCTGACTACTGAATTTCAGGGACTCACCTGTCTTCACTCTCTTTTACTACCTACCCTGGTGCTAGAGTTAGAAATGTATGGCCTTACCCAATTTGGTATATGGGTTTTGGAGTTCTAAACTCAAGCCCTCATATTTATGTAACAGAACAAGTACTTTACCAAGTGAGCCATTGCCTATCCTTAAAAAGATAACTTTTTGTCCCTAAATGTAAATGTGGTTCACACATAGACTTTTTACTATATGCAAGTCACTATAATCGTAATTCTTTGGAACTTAGGGGTAATCAGAAAGAGCTGTTCTGATTTTACTTGCCCCTTTATTTAAATGGTTGCTACTTTCAAACTAGTAATTTCAGTATTACCCAAGAAATGACTGTTAATTGAGAGGGAGAAATTTTTTAATTCCTGTCTTATGCTAATGCTTTCCCCAATCAACAACAAAAAGAACAATCAGGAACAGTAATTATAGTCATTAAATTATTAAGTTACAGAATAAAACTACTTTGTACTGACGTTCACATCTTTAATAGTAGCCTTTGAGGTAGTCTTGAGCCCTAACCTCATTCTGCTACTGATTGTAGAACTATAGTCCCTTCTGTAATGTTACTGCCAAATAACCAGTATACCCATATACCTTCTGTTTGAATATTTCTGATGAAAGATATCTTTCATGTCAACACCAAGAAATAAAATTTAAATAGTAATTTGATTGAAGTTCCCAGAAGCCATATAAGAAAATCAGGGTTAGTTGATTTAATTAACTGAATTTTCCTGCTGCTTCTTTACAACAAAATGCCATTTGTGCATCAATCGAGAAGCAATGTTGTTGTTGAAAAGAAATAGAAGAATCTAAAACCTGGAGTAGGAGAAATGGCTCAGTGGTTAACAGCACTTTTATAGAGAATCCAGGTTCTGACAACTGTTTAAGTCCTGTTCAAAGAAATCCAATGTCCTCTTCTGGCCTCCAAGGGGACCTGGCACACTTGTGGTACACATATGGATAGGTAGGTAGACACTCATACACATAAAATAAAAGTAAACCATAAAAAAAGTAAGAAAATGAAAGCTATCCTCATATTTTCATTTACTAATGAAATACTCTTTTGAATATTTTGGATAGAAATTTCAATAACTCCAACTTTTTGTCCATAGATAAATTTATAATAAAACCTAGGTTGAAACAATTAACTTTGTGAAATTAAGTTCCTAAACACAGAAAAGGTATATGCCATAAATATTTCTATATAGTAACAACAATAATAAACTAGTTAGAGGCCTATATTAAAAGAAAGTATATGTAGAATTTTGATAAAAGCTAGATGAAGTGATTTAAAAATTCTTCTTAGTTCTAAGGCTGAAGGCTAATAGGATGTGTATTTAAGGTTGGGGATGTAATTCAGTTTGAACACCTACCTAGTATGTATGATGCCCTATGTCAATACCTATATCCATAAAAATGGTTAGCATCATCTCTATTTCCAGTACTATACTAGTTGTATTAAAAGTGTGTTTTTATAAAATAGATCGTACTTGAAATTTAGTTTGCCTAGTATCTGTGTATTGCTTCCTCAAACCAAAATCATTTCTGGAAGAAAGTAACTTTTAAATGTTTTTAAAGAATGCATTAACTCTTTATTATAAGAAGAAAATAATATTTAGTGTTTTTATCTGTTGCACAGGAATGATGATGTCTCAGTATAAACTTTCTCAGAATTCCATGCACAGTAGTCCTGCATCTTCCAATTACCAACAAACCACTATCTCACATAGCCCCTCCAGGTAAATAGATAGCTATGTATATGTCACTTATTAAATATTACATTCTATGGTTAATGAATATGCCTCTGAATATCAATGATATACATCTAAACAATCATGAATTATATGTAAAAAGTAGTTCTATGCTTAGTAGTGCTCATGAACATTCACCTAAAAATGTTGCATGTGGAATACTGTAACATATTAACTAAAGAGCTACCGTATTATTAATTGAATTTCACATAGAAAAAGTTTGATAAAATAAATGATGTGTTTGGGATAGTAATGTAGTTGACTGGTAGAATGCTAACCTAACATGTACAAAGTCCTGGGTTCAGTGGCTTAATTTCTAGTAGCACTACCACCTTAAAAAAAAAAAAAGTAATGTGTTTATTGTAAGCTTTGTATAAATAACAAAATTTGGAAAGCAGACTTTATTGTAAGAGTCATAAATTGGTATTCCTAAATAGAATGGTGATTTTTATGTAGTAAAAGAAGTGAACTTTTAATTTGATGTGACTCATTATATTTTGAATGTGAATAATTTATATGCTATTTTGCTGTTTTTCTGTTTGTATAGATTTTATTATATATAAATTCGAATTGAAAGAACTTTGTCAGTTAAATTTCAAGGAATAGCCTGTTCATTTCTTTTCCTGATATACTTCATTTGGGTTTTGGGTTTTAGCCGGTTTGTGCCACCACAGACAAGCTCTGGGAACAGATTTATGCCACAACAAAATAGCCCAGTGCCTAGTCCATATGCCCCACAGAGCCCTGCAGGATACATGCCATATTCCCATCCTTCAAGTTACACAACACATCCACAGATGCAGCAAGGTAAGAAAGTTATTTGTTACCTAAATAAGCATATTAATTATTGGATATACCTAAATATAATTCTAAAGAAGCTCATTTTGCATAAACTAAAATAATGTACATGTTATCAAAAAATTTTTAACTGTGGCTTAAATTGTTTTAAACACATTAAATTTGTTTTTTGGTGATTTATCATTGGAATAAATAGGGCATTGCCATTGAGTCTTTGATTAAGTTACTATGTAGTTATATTTTGTTATGAAATTAAGAGATCTTTTAATTGAGTTTCTTTTTATAGTATCATTTTATTTTATATTTATAATAAAGAAAATTATAATTTTGATACAGAATTTTCTGAGTTGAATTACTAGTCTCAGTTCTCCATATCATATGTTTATATCTATATCTTTTAAGGATTATACTGTCTCATGACTACTAAATAATTTATTAGCAGTACAGATTCTTAACACACTTTAAGTATTTAAAAAGCAGGAATTTTCAAGGGAAAAAACAGAACAAACATCTGTGGTTTTGTTTCCCATAATTATTATCAAAATTTAAATACTAATGTTAAGTTATTATTTCCTATATATGTGATGTTGATTATATTGTTATGGCTGTTATTATTGTTACTATTATTATTGTGTATAAAGCCAAAACTTAGTTTATTTAAAAACATTTTACTTACAAACTTTTAATTTTGTCATCTATCAAAACAGCCAACTTCTAGTTTCCAATATAAAATGTTATATTGAGACGATTTTACAATAACTTGAAGAGAAACTTGAAGGCAAATCATGTATTTGAAATACATATTGAATTTAATGTCAATGCTGATCATACTCAAGTGTATAAATGTAGTCTTAATGTTTGCTGTGTAATAGTATAAACTGACACACATGGTATTGGGGACATTGTAAATATAATAAGTCAAAGGACAAATACCTAAAGAGCACTTTTAAAATATAAACAGCCATGTACAGGGTGTATGTGCAAAAGCGCATCATTTGTACTCATAAATACTGATGATGTTGGATGGTAGATCCACCCGCTTTTTGAGCAAAACAGATTTTTCAAGATTAATTAAAAGAAAAATATAGTTGAAGGCCCTGTTCTACAATAAGTCGTTACTTGGATTTGCTCAGATGCCAGGAACTTGAAAACACTACTCAGAGTTTTGTCTGGGTACATGGTAAGTCAGTAGAACAGAAAAGAATTGGAGATAGGGAAGTTTAGAGTATGAGAAAGATAACATTTAAAAACTTTTCTACTTCTTAGTAAAAATTAAACAATACAGAAAAATGGCCATGCCCATGAGCCTTTTGTCAGCGTCTTCCAGGAAAAATTTTTTCTTTTAAATCAGTATTCACTAGAATATTTCACTTATAAACACTTAATATTTAACATCATCTAATACACAGTCTGTATTTCATTTTCACCAGTTTTATTTGTCATAAATATGTCTTTAACATGCGTACTTTCTTTTTCAAGGTATAATCTAGTTTCTTGAATGTTGTTGTTTTGTTTTGTTTTCTTTTGACTTTTTCCCTCTTTAAGAAAAGGTGTTACAGTGTGGGTCAGGCCGGCCTTGAATCCCTGTTCTTCCTGCCATGGCGTCTTTGGTGCTAGAATTACAAGTATTCACTACCATTTCCAGCTCTTTCAGCTCTCAGTCTAAATGATTCTGTACCCTTTTTCCTTCATCATACCAATTTTGCTTTGTTTTATGTGATATTGGCAGTTCATTGTATGGTCTCCTGTGTGTTAAACACATACTTAACTGAACCATAGTTAGTCTTTTGTTGTTATTTTGAGACAGAATCTAAGTTACCCAAACTGGCAGTAAACTTGCTCTGTTCCCCAAATAAGCCTTGAACCTTCCTGCCTCCTAAGTAGCTGGATTACAGGTCTATTGACTAGATTTGGCTCTGATTTGTGTGTGGTGGGGAATTAGCAATCTTATTTCATATTCTAGACTTTACTGTTTTCTCATCATATGGCTTGGTTTCTTCTCATATCCTTTATATTTTCTATCAGCTAGAAATATGTTTTAAAGGATTTATTTGTTATATGTATTTTTGCAAGGATATTCCATAAATGACGTATACTCTGTCATCTGGAAGTATACAAGGCCCAATAACCCACTTATTTGTAGTTTTTTGATGGTACCATGTGATGTGTTCACTGATCTAAATACAGTATGTATTTTTTGTAATTACTAAATAATCTGGGTTGATACTACAAATACCCTATTTTCTAGTAATCTTACAGAGAGATCATCATCCATTTATTCTGGGTTTAAGTTTTTTCATACTGGTTATTGGAATGTTGTAATAGTTTCAATTTTCATTCAAAAGGTGATGCCTTGAAATCAATATGTAAGAATGACTTAATAAATAATCTACACAACAAAAATACAAATTTTTGGTAGAATGAGAAAAACCTGTTTCTGAGCAGATTGAACACCTAGATTTGAAAAAAAGAGAAAAAGAGATTAACCATAAATTTCTATATGAGAACATAAATATGTGATTACATAAGTATATATTATACATACAATATTGTGTATATACCAAGGTATATAAAAATTATTAATATATTGTGTATATGTGTTGCGAGATTCCCTTCTGGGTCCTGTCGCCACTTCAGCACCCAAAATAAGACATGGAGACTCTCTTAGTTACAATAATGTTGGCCAATATCTAGGACTTCTATTGGCTAACTCTGTCTTAAATATTAACCCATAACTACTAATACATATATATTTCTCAAGGTCTTATCTTTCGAAGAATGCCAGACTCGTGCTTCCTATCCTCCCGGGATCACATGGCAGCTTCCTACTACATTTCCCAGAATCCTCTTCTCCTAGTCCCGCCTATTTTGCTTCCCTATTGGCCAAGAGTGTTTTATTCATTAACCAATAAGAGAGACATATACACAGAAGGACTTCCCCCCATCATATATGTACATATTCTATATACGGTGTTGAGAGCAAATCAAAAATTAACTTATGAACTAAAAATAGGCAATTTATTATTATGCAGCCAATATATACAGAAGAGTTTAACAGATATTTAAAATAATTATTAACTTGAAGTAACAAGTAAACATATAATATAAACTGAAATAAAATTTACATCAAATTGGTAGATATTTCACCTTCTTAAAATGGATAAAAGTTTATACATATTTTCTGAAGAGTTGTTTGCATAGTTTATAAATTATTTATTCACTCACTGGGTTAAAACCTCCTTTAAAAGGTCTAAGGGATAAAACACCTTTTTATCAGGTTTCCAGAGCATTTAATGAAGACTCACTCAAATCTTTAACTGTTTTGTAAAAAAAAAAAAAGGAAAAAACGAAAGAAAGACATTAACACTTACCCAATTCACTTTATAATATTAAATAATAACTGAATTCTAAAATCGGGTGAGGTGAAGAATATGAGGAGGAAGAGTATGATGCTGTTAATATCTGTTCATGGAAACAAATTCTAAAATTGAGACAATTGGCATTACCAGCCTTTATGACAAAATTGGATATATATTAGGAATTTAAAATATATAATTATTGCAATTCAAATGGATAGGGGCAAGGGGACCTGTAAGCTCCTTAGTTTATTTTAAAAATATTACTGAATGATAATAAATTGGTACAGCTTTATCCTGCTATTGGGTACCTAGAGGAGATAACTTGGAAATATTTTTCTTTAAATCATGTGCAGAAGACATGAGTGCCTGTAGTCACCACTCTAACTTAGTGAGCAATGGGTATCCTAGATAATAGGAGAAGCATATGACCTCTCTACATATCTAATGTCAATGTGTGGATATACTTATTCGCATGTGTGTGCATGTGAAAGGAATAACTAAAATGTTACTTTGAGTATAGAACTATCTTTGTAAAAATTTTAAAAATGCTAAAGAAAAGATATTGTTTACTGAAAGTATTCTTTGTAGTCCCTGAATGTACATTAAACATGAGATTAACCATATTTTACATACCACTAAGCAATTACAGGTATTATTTTAACTATCAGTAACAATCCTAAAGAAAACTGCAAGAAACCTTGTAATTAGTGAAAGATGCAAATGACCTCTGTTAACAACATGATAAAAAGTGAAACTGTGTTGCCCTGATAGATAAGAATATCGAGGTTAAAGTTACTTTTTACAAATCTATAAACTCAGTATAACATTATCAGAAATTTGAAACAGAGTGTATTGTGAAACCTAGGCAACTTCTAAAAATCATGTGAAAGAATAGAAGTCTAAATGGGCAAGACATTTTTTTAATTTCTTATGTCTTTTGATATTATAATTACATCACTTCTCCCTTCCCTTTCCTTCCTTTAAACCCTCCCATATATGCCTCCTTGCTCACTTTCAAATTCATGGCCTCTTTCAGGGGGTTTCATTCTCTTTTGGTTTCTGGTTTGGGGTTTTTGTTGTTGTTGTTTTGTTTTGTTTTGTTTTGAGAGTGGGTCTCTCTATGCCGCCATAGCTGTTCTGAACTCGCTATATAGACAAGACTGGTCTCTAACTCACAGAGATCCGCCAGCCTCTGCCTGTCAAGTGTGAGATTAAAGGCATGAATTACCACATCCAGCTGACCTCTCTTTTGGGATAGGTTAATTTTTAAAAGTAATATTATGTAGCTCAATATAACAGGAATCAAATTTGTTGTACTGTTAGTACAGACATGGAAAAGTAATGCATGCTAAAGTGCAGTGTGATTAAGTGTCTAGAAACATACCCATAAAGCAAATGAAAACTTCATACGTATCTTAATAGGGAATAATATATGATTATATGCTGTATAGTATATAATTGTATTTTCTAATAGGGAGATATTATTTAATTGTACTAAGACAGTTGAAAAAGGGCATAATTGTGTCATTTACTACAATATGCTTAAAATAAATTTTAATCTTTATAAAGCTTTTTTTTAATGTAGAAAACTTTTCTATAACTTTGTGGTAAGGAGGGAATATGACTAACAGTGTAAATGAAAGAGTTTTGGCTTTGTTGCTAATTAAGAAATGTAAACTAAAGTGACTATCAAGAATATTTTTCACTCTCAGTAACAAAAATTGTTGGTAAATAAAAAAGCATCATACTACTGATGAATTAAGGGACTTAAATAATTTGTAAAGGTATTTGAAAGTTTTCAGGAAGACTTACAAATGTGTGAAACTAGTAATTTTATTAAGTCTTTAAAGTTACAAATACTAAAATGATTCATGTGTATATCATAAACTAACTAACACCCAGTAGTTTGAATAAGCCACCTGTTCCCATATAAAAATGAATAAATATATTGTGTACATTATTATATAGCAGGATATAGGTAATTGCCTATTCAAAACGAATGAATTTAAGATTGAATTATATGCTGGGCGTTGGTGGCGCACGCCTTTAATCCCAGTATCCCAGCACTCAGGAGGCAGAGGCAGGTGGATCCCTGTGAGTTCGAGGCCAGCCTGGTCTCCAGAGCGAGTGCCAGGATAGGCTCCAAAGTTACACAGAGAAACCCTGTCTCGAAAAGCAAAAAAATAAAATAAAATAAAATAAAATAAAATTGCATATATATATGAAATAGAAAAAAATCACAGCATAATACCTAATTAAAAAGGAAGTTATATGCCTGAAGTTCATGAAGCCCTGGATTCTATCCGCAGCACTGCATTAAACTAGGTATGGTGACCCAGGTTTGTAATCCCAGCATTTAAGAGGTAGAGGAAGTAACGCCAGAAAGTCAAGGAAATCCTCAGCTACATAGCAAATTTGAGGCCATCCTGAGCCACATGGGGCTCTGTCTGAAAAAAGAAAAACAAGTTGTAAATGGATTTATAAACAGATCATTTAGAACATTATATTCCAAACAGAACAAACAGAACCTGTGTATTATTTGATAATATGTTTCTTTACAATAAAAATACAACGATATACATGCATAGAGTGATCTGATGCCAAACTATCCTTTCCTATGGAATAAAGTGAGAACAGAAAACACAAATATAGAGAGCTTTACCCGTATCTGTGGCAGTATTTGTTTCAAAATTTGTTTCAAAAATGGATCTGAAGGACATCTATTATAGTGTTAAGATTTGTAGTCAGTATTTGTAGTTTTATATTTTGTTTGGTTAGTGCAGTATCTTACATAGCCCATGTTGTATTCAAACTTGCTGTATATCCAAGGATCAGTACACAAATGTTCATTATATTCTTTACATTTCTGTATGTTTAAAATATTCTTGTAATTATTTTCTAAGAATTCCTCTAGTTAATTTTCATATTTTTAAAATGTTTTATTTCAGCATCAGTATCAAGTCCTATTGTTGCCGGTAGCTTGAGAAACATCCATGATAACAAAGTTTCTGGTCCATTATCTGGCAACTCAGCTAATCATCATGCTGATAACCCTAGACATGGCTCAAGTGACGACTACCTTCACATGGTGCACAGGCTAAGTAGTGATGTATGTAATGTCCTAGTATAAATGCAGTAATGGCTGATGTCTGTCTTGTAGCCCAGCATTTTATAGCACTAGTGAAGGATATCTACTCTACCTTGAGAATTATTCTAGAGTCTGAGAACATAAGTGTGAATGTAATACCTCGAGATTAATCTATAGAGTAGGATTCAATTGCAGTTATAATAGTGGTTATACCAAACTATTCTCTCAAGTAGCAAACCTTTGTTCGTATTTGACTTGTTAATAGTTCTCTGCTTCCTCATATTTAACATTTTCTCATTAAAATATTTTGCATATTAGAAATTTTCTTATTATGGATGTCATTGCATTTTTATGTAAATTGCCTATATTTAAAGGTAACAGAGATGACAGTGGACTCTGCTCAAAAGACATTTACAGTCTCATAGAGTACTCTTCACATCTCTCTTTTATAGAAAGCAAACCAAAATGGAGCATGCTCCTAATGTCAGTTTTCTTTATTCATTGCTATGCATAGGGTGTTGGTTCTTTTGGATACAATTTCAATTCTTCTAAGATATACCATGAAGAAAACAGGAAAGTGCAGAAGAATTATACTATTGAATTTCAACACTTTACCTGTCAGTAATTTATGTCTCTTTATTAGTTCTCTTTAAGATTTCAGTAATGTATCTCCTAGCATTCAAGATAGAAATTTTATGTTTTACTTTTAGGATGGCGATTCTTCAACAATGAGGAATGCTGCATCTTTTCCCTTGAGGTCTCCACAGCCAGTTTGTTCCCCTGCTGGAAGTGATGGAACACCTAAAGGTATTGTTCTAACTAGAAACATTTCTGTGTATTTCATATTTCAAGCAGACTTAGACCAAGTATCTAGATATTTAAGTCTGTTCCAATTTATTTAAATTGTTCATCTTTATATTTGCTAAATCCTAGTAAACTCTTAAGTATATACAGTATCATTCTTACTAGTAAATCCAGTGGCCTCTCGCAATCATAACCTTCTTACCTCTCTAAAATGTTTGAACTGTTAAATCGGATTCATCTGTCCACCTCCTGAAAAAACTTCATAAAACTGGCTTGCTGTCTTCCTGCTCTTTTCATTGGCATTCACCCCCCCACCCCCCGACTTTAATGCATCTCTACAGGCTCCTTTTTACTTTACTCCCTTTTCAAGATTTCTGTCACTAGAAATCAGTGTTCCTGCTGTACTTTTTACCTTTTGACCTTTAATCCCAACACTTAGGGAGGCAAGGGCTTGGTGAATCTCTGTGAGTTTGAAGCCACCCCATGCTGCATGCTGAGACCCTGTCTTAAGAAAAAAGGCAGTAAAGCCGGGTGGTGGTGGTGCACACTTTTAATCCCAGCATCTGAGAGGCAGAGATGAGCTCTTTGAGTTCGAGGATACCTGGTTTACAGAGAGAGTTTCAGGACAGCCAAGGCTACACAGAGAAACCTTGTCTCAAAAAAAAAAAAAAAAAAAAATCTGAACAAAAAGAGGAAGGAGAAGAAAGAGAAAAGATAGTAATAAGTTGTAAAATACCATATCATTTTCTGGTAAATTTCTAATGTGGGCTATTCTGCCCTATATGGTAAAGCATTTTTTTTTTGCAGATGATATTCCAACTTAAGGACATTCTTTATAAAATAGAGGCTGAACCTATCTCTTCAAGATTTTTCACCAGATGTTTTACTAGATTCTCCAGAGAGAGAAGGCAAAAAGAATGAAAATGAAATTAGGCAAGAATGATAAAAAGACGAGTGAAAAAGCTGCAGTGTGTGGTATTTTAGTTCTATAAATGTACACATTTGAGGGATTTAAGAAAGACCAGCTTCTAAGAAAGAAAACTAGATTAGCCATCATAATCAGACATTTATCATTCAAATTTGTCAAGGTTAGAAGTTATTGATGCCTTCTAGGAAGGGATAACAAAGAAATAGATAGTTAATCTAAATAACCACCTTGCTTTTCTGCTGACACTTAGGGGAAAATGGATGATGGGTAGATAAATAAATGACAGAATACCTCAAATTGAAGCAGCTTAAACAATATCATAAGTACACTATATGTCAAAAGCCTAAACATCACTTTATCAGGTTTCTTTCCAACTAGTCTTAAAATATTAGTGTATTATCAGTTATTTTAATTTGATTTTAAGGTAAATTGTTGAAATTTTGAGCTTTTTATAAAGTACTGTGTAAAAATTCAGACAGAAAAATCTGGTCCTTAGCTATTCATGCTTGCTAGCTATTTAACTTTGGAAAAATTTCTAACCTGTGAACAGGTTCCTTTTTTAGCAAAACTAACAATAATGCTCCACAATGTTCTTAAAAATAAATGAATTGGTCTGGAGAGATGATGGCTCAGTGATTAAGATCACTGACTGCTCTTCCAGAGGACCTGGATTCAATTCCCAGCAACCTACATGGCAGTTAGCAACTGTGTGTAACTCCCAAGAACTGACAACCTCACACAGGCATACATATAGGCAAAACAACAATGCATGTAAAATAAAAATAAATGAATTATTAAAGTAAATTAATTCATTAATCAAGCATGGTGGTACACACAGGTAATTGCAGCATTAGAGAGCTGATGGCAATGTCAGGAGTTCTAAATCAATGTTGGCTTCCTAGCAAGTTCAGGGATAGCCTGGGTAGCATGAGTCTTTGTCTCGAAAATTAAGTGAAGTAGTATATGAAGTATCTTTTATAGTTCAAGCTACAGTTCCAAAGTACCTAGGGTTAGAAAATTTAATATTTGATCCACCTTAACTGTTATCACTTAATATTTTTATTACACTAAAATGTGTAAAGTGGCACAACTGTTTATTTTTGTTGAATTTTTTTTCTAGGATCAAGACCACCTTTAATTCTACAATCTCAGTCTTTACCTTGTTCATCACCTCGAGATGTTCCTCCAGATATCTTGCTAGATTCTCCAGAGAGAAAACAAAAAAAGCAAAAGAAAATGAAATTAGGCAAAGATGAAAAAGACCAGAATGAGAAAGCTGCAATGTATGATATAATTAGTTCTCCAACCAAGGACTCTACTAAACTTACTTTAAGACTTTCTCGTGTAAAATCTTCAGATATGGACCAGCAAGAGGATATGCTATCTGGTATGGAAAATAGCAATGTTTCAGAAAATGATATTCCTTTTAATGTGCAGTATCCAGGACAGACTTCAAAAACACCCATTACTCCACAGGAGGTAAACCGCCCACTTAATGCTGCTCAGTGTTTGTCGCAGCAAGAACAAACAGCATTCCTTCCAGCAAATCAAGTGCCTGTTTTACAACAGAACACTTCAGTTGCTGCAAAACAACCACAGACTTCTGTTGTACAGAATCAGCAACAGGTATCACAGCAGGGGCCGATATATGACGAAGTGGAATTGGATGCATTGGCTGAAATTGAGCGGATAGAGAGAGAATCAGCCATTGAAAGGGAGCGCTTCTCAAAGGAAGTTCAAGATAAAGGTAAGAAATCTGGGGCACATGAGTGATTAATCCATTGTCATCTCATGTGTGAATTCCTTTCATTATCTGAAACAACTATATCAGACTTGGTAATTCTGTACCGTTTATTATCAATTTTGAACTATGTGATTTTATTTTCTATTATTCTAAAATAAGCATTACTGTTTCAATATTACACTTATTTTATCCAAGTTATGCTGACTGAATTGTACACCATCCATTTTTTCTGTAAAAAACAGGTTTACCATTGAATTATTTTAAAGCAGGTACAAACCAGGTGTGATGGTTGATGCCTGTAATTTCAGTATTTGGGAGGCAGAAGCCAAAGGATTGCTGCAAGGTGGAAGCCAGGCTGTACTTAATAGTGAGTTTGCTGCCAACCTGAGCTACAGAGTGAGACTGTTTCAAAAACAAACAAACAAACAAAAAAAAACCAACAAAAAAAAAAACAAAGTGGGTTTATCTTAGGAGAACTTACTTAAGTGTGTGTTTATTAAGAATTCATCTGTTTTGATAGTGCGAAGTTTTTATAGTAAATTTTAGAAAGTTTTAAGCTAATATTAAATAGCAAACTCTTAAGGATCTAAGAAAGATCTTTTGATGTGATTCAATTAAGTGTTCCCTTTTATCCAACTAGTATATGGCAGGGCACAGTTTGAAGGTATACCTATGAGTTTATTGGCTTACTTCATCCTTCATAATCAAATTAAAGTAAGTCTTGCCAGAAGTGATGACACACACCTTTAAACCCAGAATCTTGGGAGGCAGAGACTGATGGATCTCTGTGAGTTCTAAGACAGCAGTATTGTTACACAGAGAAACCCTGTCTCAAAAAAAGAAAAGAAAAGAAAAGAAAAGAAAAGAAAAGAAAAGAAGTAAATCTTTAGTGCTTAATAAAATCCCTTTAATTTTTTAAGCAAGATATATGAGATCCTGAAATTACTAGTATAATTTATGAACTTGATGTCTTTACAGATGTATATGTACATTAGATTATCCGAATGTAAAGCATATTTATAGTTCAATTTTATTCTTGATACTGAATAGAGTTCATTTTGCCTATCTGTTATGTGACAGGTTCATCACTAAATAACTGTGTTCTGTTCTAAGAAATATGCTGAAGGTTCATGTTATCTCTTTTATCATGGTGAATTTTTTAACATTGATGAAAAATGGTCTATATTTAGAAATTATACTATAATGTCTTCACAGTAAATCATAAGTAGGACCCATAGTCTTTATTTTACTGGTTAGAGAACTTGTTTTGTTTTGTTTTGTTTTTGTTTTTAGCCTTTTGAAAACCTTGGTCATAAACCTTTGTTAAAGATAAGAAAGTGTGGCTGACTCTTTAACTTGTGATGAGTTTCAGTATAGATTGTAATGTGCATTGTAGTTTTCTGCCTTTGTAAAAATTGTGCATGTTAAGGTATTCAGCTTTCCTTTATAATATTGAAGTATGCAAAATTTGTGACTACTATGACAGTTTTGAAACAAATATTCAAAATTGTTACTGACTAACCAGAAATACTACTAATGTAGAGAACGGAATTTCCATGTGAAATTTCATTTTTGTTATGGAAGATTCTGTTGTGGAAAATGGGGTAGGTGGATATTGTTTTAAGTGATTTTTAGTAGTTGTTGACAGGAACAAAAACAGAAGAAATTGTAAACACTTTTGTTACCTTTTCTGTATTTTCATTATGTCAAATGTGTTGAAACTGGAGATTTTAGTTTTAAAGTGGAATGAGGGGCTTAAGAGGTGACTTGGTAGATGAGAACATGCTCTGTTCTTGTAAAGGACTGGAGTTTAGTTCTCAGCACTCGTATCTGGCAGCTCACAAATGCCTGTAACTACAGCTGCAGAGGCCAGTGCCCTGTCCCCTGCACACATGTGCACATAGACACACACACACACACACACACACACACACACACACACACACACACAAATAAAAGTAAGATAAATGTGTCTTTTAAAAGTGGATTCAAGGGGCTGAAGAATGGGTCAGCAGTTAAGCATACTTGTTCTTGCAGAGGGTGCAGGTTTGATTCATAGCACCCACATGTGGCTCACAACCCTCCATAACTCTAGTTCCAGTGGCTCTGATGCCCCCTTCTGAGCTTGGCAGGGACTAGGCATACACATAGTACAAAGACGTAACATGGAAGCAGAACATTCATACACATAAAATAAAACAAATATTTTTAAAAACAGAGGTGAACATAAAGGTTAATTATAATAGGCATAATTTGCTTATTAGTAAACTTACTTTTCACCCCCTAACTTATTTGGGAGATCAAAATAAAGCAATTACATTTATTGTTCTTTCAGAAATTTGTAATGCGTATTCTACTTTGAATCATTTGAATAGTTTTCTCCATAACCTGTGATTATGTGGCTACAATAAATTTAACTGAAACTTACAGGACAAAGCTAGCATACAGTTCTAGTGAAGGATCATATGTTCTATGACTATAAAGACTAAGTAGATTTTACTAACTTCATTTCACAGTTGTCATTTTTTAAGGTGTTTTCTGATGTCAGTTCCTATTATGTTATATGTAAATTATATGGAGATTTGGAGATACTGAAATAATATATTATTGTGTTCCATGGGTGTACATAAAGTTATAAATAAATGTGTAATTTTTCTTAATTGGTAATTTTGCTAAGTGAGCCCTGGAAAGATGAAATAATCACTTGAATAATTGAATAATTGATCATATCTTACCATTATTTTGATGTTTTCAAACTAAATTCTAAAGTTAACTTTAATGTATTCTAGCATATGGCTCTAAGAACTTTTGGTTGTATCACTGGTAACAAGGAGCACTCTGAACTCCTTGTCTAGTTTGCAGTTTTGTTGCATGCCCTTTCTAGGGTCTGAGTTGTTTACCATGACATTTATATGTTATGGAAAAAATATTTTTGTCAGAAAACAGAAGCCAAACCCCTATATCTTATAATTAAGAATAAATACTGATAACTGTGGAATTCAAGAATAGAAATAGATTAGTCTTAAATATTCTATATATGTTGTGATTAAACCTACCTGGTTCTGCACATAGGCAGAATTGCTTTTCTTGATGCTGGGTGTTTATGTTCTTGGCCTGTTCTTTCTTTGAACATACAAATATACATATTAAAAAACAAATTGCAACCTAATATTACACTATTCCCAAAATAAGTTTCTCTCAGAAGCCGGGTGTTGGTGGCGCACGCCTTTAATCCCAGCACTTGGGAGGCAGAGGCGGGTGGATCTCTGTGAGTTCGAGACCAGCCTGGTCTACAAGAGCTAGTTCCAGGACAGCCTCCAAAGCCACAGAGAAAACCCTGTCTCAAAAAAACAAGAAAAAAAAACAAAAGACAAAAATAAGTTTCTCTCAATATGCCTTGCTCATACTTGTAGCATCTGTAATTGTATACATTAATTTTTTTATTTTTTTTATTTGAGTTACAAACATTATTGAATTACATGACAATTCCAGTTCCCGTCTCCCTCCCCTCCTCCCCTGTATACATTAATTTTTAAAAAACTGTTCACCTTTGCTTCTAAAATGACCTATAAGGATTGTATTTGTCCTTTGTGTGCTAAAATATTCCTGCTATCTTTTTCTTAAAGGTATTCCTTTATTTATCTTTGTCTATTTCATTTCCCAAGGTCTTGTTTTCCATATCAACAAATGTAAGGAACTTCCTAATGTTTATCATAATGTTAAAATACACTGACTGTAACTCTTATAAGAAATAGGTTACAGATTGAGCATTGTTGATTTCCTCCCTACCAAAAAAATAAAACCCAGAATGCTCTCATATGTAAAACTTACTGAGCATGAAAATTTCAAATTTGAGAGCATTATGAATTTTGTTATTTTGAGATTAGGGTTATCCAGCTAGTAAAATCTATGAAAATACTACAAAGTCTGAAAAACTCATAATCAGAAATGCTTTCATTCCCAAGCACCTACTGTTGTTTGAAAAGAGATACTGGTATTTGGGACGAGAATACCTGTGTGTGCTGTTGTTTAGGTGTCGGGTATTTTCATTTGTCCCAGATGGCTACTGCATTCTGCTTTTAATAGGTTTAGGTTTTATTTAAAATATATTTAGTAGCTGTAACAGTTTGTTTCTTGTAAGCCTAAGAAACTTGAACTTCTGGAAGGTTGAGCCTTAGTTTCAAAATATTCACAACTAAGTGACAAATGGTTTCAAATCATTTTTTTTGTACACATTTTCTTTAGGAGTATGGTAAATTCTGAAAGCTAATGTTACGATTCCTGAAACTAAAGAGAAATTAAAGGTAATCAGTGTCCCAAATATTAAAATTACCCTTTACAGATGGGCTTTCATTGTTGTGTAAAGGTCATGATGTAGTGAAGACAAAAGAAGAGGGCAAAGGTGAGCTGTCCATGTCCAGAGCCTCTTTACAGGGATAAACCCATGGGAGAACTGAAGCAGACAACACCCTGAAATCACAAAATTAGTTCTTTCCTGGACCCCCAACTCCCTGCAACAAAACAATGAAGTATTTTTCAACAGATGAAAAATTCTGATCTGGTTTGGTGGCCCATACCTTTATTTCAGCAGTCGGGAAGCCAGGCAGAAAGAAGCCTGGACACTATACCAAGCCACACACCAACATGAGACTGTCAGAGAGAAAGGGGAGTGAGTGACAGAAGAGGGAGGGGGAGGATGATCTACAACTTTGTATCCAGCAGTGTTTTCTTTATAGTAGAAAAAGTAAGATCTTTATTAATCTTTATTACATTGCTTATGTGTTATAATTTGTAGAATATGTATTTCTTTCAAATAAATTACTTGCCAGTTTTTATTTTAATAACAAAAGGTAAATTAAAATGAAGTTAATGATCCATAAATTCTTTTAAGAATTTTTCGTCCTTTTAAAATCCACCTAAGTTAATGTTTATTTCTGAAAAAAATATATTAATCAAAGAATGTGGCACAGATTTAACAAAATTCTTGAGATGTCTGGGGTTAATTATATTAGTTTTGAAGTATGATTAAGTTATTATTTTAATGACATTTACAAAAATCTGTTGCCTTGAAACTGTAGAAGTCTTAAGTTGTGTGAATTTTTGGTTTTGTTATAAAGGCTTAAGGGATAAGCTTAAGCCTTTCTGTTTGTGATGTAGTAATTGTTTTGTGTGCTGTATGGCAAGATTAAAATTTTGTGACACAAAAAAATTTGTGACAATATTTTAAAGGGATACTGTAAACATAATTTTAGTATTCTGAGAATTTCTTTCCTCGGGTATTGTTTCAGAAGGCTTCATATACACTCTTATCTGACAGGTTATTTGGAAAACAATGTAATGATAAAAATGATAACATTTTATTTTTGTTGTTTAGAAGTGCAGCATGTGTGACAATGGTGTTGACTTCTGTGTAACAGAGCAGATTGTATGTTTGGGGGTAGGTCCTGGAGATAAAACTCATGTTCTCATACATTCTAGGAAAGCATTCAACCACTGTGACATCTTCAGCCCTGAAGTATATTTTCATTACATTTGATTAGACTTTATATTGGAATGAACTGCTCCTTCTGTCTTTGAGAGTCAAACAATGGAATTTGGTATATAAAAGACACATTACAACTTTAAAAAGTGTTTTCGGGATTCTATTCCACTACAATAAAATAATCATGTCTCACCTGTCACTTTGAAGTTTTAATCTTGTAATACTGTTCCCTTAAATGGTATGTCCCATTGATAGATATTATCAGGGAATCTAGAAATTCTCTTGTTAAAGTAACTAAAATTGACTTTTTAAAACATAGTTTAAAAGTTCAGGAAATAAATTGAGTAGACAAAAACCACAAGGTACTATGAATCTGTTTTTAGATTCAGTTCATAAATGGTGAACCAGAAATCTTCTGAGTTAGGATAGAATCAAACAAACAGAAATGCATATCTGCTAAAAAGTACTTCACAATGTATTGAATAGTAGGTTTGTGTTAGTATGCATGTGTTGTTATATTTCATAATACTGTAGTTCTCCCCCACTCCCCCCCCGTAGTCAATAATATAAACCACTAGAATGAAAAGCCTAAAGACATGTTTGTCCATGAAAGTTGCTCAGAGCAAGATTTATCTAAGTAAAGTGTGTGCTTATAATCTTTCTAACAGGAGACAAAGGCAGGAGGATCTGGAGTTCAGGGCCACTCTGGGCTACATTATAAATTCTAGCCCAGGTTACGGTATATAGAAAGACCCTGACTCAAACACACAAACAGAAAGACAGAATTCATCTAAAAAAAAAAAAAATCCATGTTTCTGATTATTCCCATGATATAACTTCTTTGTTCAATTTTATTTCTAACATTGTGTGTTAACTTTTAAGTTCCATGTGCACTGTTAACATCTGAAGAATTTGAATTCTGGATTAACGTATAATGGCAAAGTCATGATATTTTGTCATTCTCCTATCATTTATCCTTTCTTCAGTGATATAACTACCTCTGTATTTTAGTCTTATTCTTTTCTATCTTGTATGTCTTTCATGTAGTAAAACACTGTGTTTCCAATTGTATTTGGCAGATTTAGGACTCATAATTGTTTTAACAATAAAGTGATCTTAAGTGAAAATATGTGATGTATAGCTAGTCTTACAAAGCAACTTGGGTCTTTTATATATAAACATTAATTCATGTGTGTATTACAAGTTCTATTCATTTGTATTCATATACTTACATACTCAAAATGCTACTGAGTTATTTTTGATGTAATCTATTAATTATTGAAGTTCAGTAAGCATACAGATCTCATATCTTAGTTTTAAAAGTAGTCATTCATGCTGTTTTAAAAATTAGATTTTGTTTTTTAGTAATATAAGAATGTATCTTGTTACTGATGTTGACTATTTATCTTTAAATTTCAGATAAACCTTTGAAAAAAAGAAAACAAGATTCTTACCCACAGGAGGCTGGGGGTGCTACAGGAGGTAATAGACCAGCTTCTCAGGAGACGGGTTCTACGGGAAATGGGTCAAGGCCAGCATTAATGGTTAGCATTGATCTTCATCAGGCAGGAAGAGTGGACTCTCAGGCTTCTATAACTCAGGATTCAGACTCCATAAAAAAGCCTGAAGAAATGAAACAGTGTAATGATGCACCCATTTCTGTTCTTCAGGAAGATATTATTGGAAGTCTTAAGTCTATACCAGAAAACCATCCTGAGACACCTAAAAAAAAGTCTGAACCTGAGCTCTCAAAAAGTGAAGTGAAACAAAATGAAAGTAGGTTGTCAGAATCTAAACCAAATGAAAACCAACTGCTGGAGACAAAGTCAAGTGAAAGTAAGTTAGAAACTAAAACCGAGACCCAAACAGAAGAACTTAAACAGAATGAGAACAAAACTACAGAATGCAAACAGAATGAGAGCACTGTAGTTGAGCCTAAACAGAGTGAAAATAGACTATGTGATGCAAAACCAAATGACAACAAACAAAACAATACCAGGTCAGAAACAACAAAATCAAGACCTGAAACCCCAAAGCAGAAAGCTGAAAGCCGGCCTGAAACTCCAAAGCAAAAGGGTGAAGGTCGACCTGAAACCCCAAAGCAAAAGGGTGAAGGACGGCCTGAAACCCCAAAGCAAAAGGGTGAAGGACGGCCTGAAACCCCAAAGCAGAAAGGTGAAGGCCGGCCTGAAACCCCAAAACACAGGCATGAAAATAGGAGGGATGCTGGAAAGCCATCAACAGACAAAAAACCCGATGTGTCTAAGCATAAACAGGATATCAAATCTGACTCACCTCGTTTAAAATCAGAAAGAGCTGAAGCCTTAAAGCAAAGACCTGATGGGCGATCTGAGTCTCTAAGACGTGACCATGATAGTAAACAGAAATCAGATGATAGGGGTGAGTCAGAACGACATCGGGGGGATCAGGCAAGGGTTCGAAGACCAGAAACATTGAGATCTTCTAGTAGAAATGAACATAGCATTAAATCTGATGGTTCAAAAACTGAAAAGCTAGAAAGAAAACACAGGCATGAATCAGGGGACTCACGGGACAGACTTTCTTCTGGGGAACAAAAATCAAGACCAGACAGTCCTCGTGTAAAACAAGGAGATACTAATAAATCAAGACCTGGTTTTAAATCACCAAATAGTAAAGATGACAAAAGGACAGAGGGTAACAGAAGTAAAGTAGATAGTAATAAAGCGCACACTGACAATAAGGCTGAATTTCCAAGCTATTTGTTGGGGGGCAGGTCTGGTGCATTGAAAAATTTCGTCATTCCAAAAATCAAAAGGGATAAAGATGGCAATATTACTCAGGAAACTAAGAAAATGGATATGAAAGGAGATCAGAAAGACAAAGTAGAAAAAATGGGATTAGTTGAAGATCTAAACAAAGGCGCTAAGCCGGTAGTTGTTCTGCAAAAACTGTCGCTGGATGATGTCCAGAAGCTAATTAAAGATAGAGAGGAGAAATCAAGAAGTTCCCTTAAGTCTATCAAGAATAAGCCATCCAAATCAAATAAAGGTAAGAATACTTCCACAGTCACTGTATTTTAAGTTTGCTTTTAAGTATAAGCAATGGAAATCTATAAAACTGAAAAAGTTGATACATGAAAATGTAACACTTATGTAAGCAACAGTGTATTATTTTCAGGAATATAGATTAAATATTTTAGTAAACTTTTTTCCAACCTGTACTTGAACTTAGTCATGGTAGTCAAGAATTTTACTTCTGTCTGGGTTTAGAGAGGCATTCTTTCTCTGTTCTTTCAGGTATTTCTGAAAGTTACTTACTAGTCAAGTGAATGATGTGTTGTGGTAGACATATTTAGCTCTAAAAAGATATCTTCGCTATAGAGTTACACTATACAATGAAGTACTTAATTTCTGACATCTCAGTAAAGGTATATATGGTATGCAAGAACATGTTTTATAATTTTTAATTATCATACACTGTTTTCTTATAGGCTTTATGATTTAGTTATTGATGAATCATTTGAAAATTTATTTAGAAAGTTATTTAAAAGTTGGAGAAATGGGTTTTGTAACTTAAAAATATAAAAGGGTGGGGAATGGCACTTCCTTTCTAAACTGGTTTAAATTGTTGATTTGTGGAGTTGGAGCTGGTGTTATTTTCGTGTGATGACCGAATTAAATTCTCTAGTTACCTGACTAAAATTAAGTGCTAAGAATATAATTGCAGTTTAAGAAGAAAATAATCTTGTATTCCTTTGTATGTCTGTGTTTAAAATAGTTTTTTTTAATGGTGCCATGTGGCGAGTCCTACTTAACCTGTGTTTAATTTGAATACTATCTAAATAAAAACAGTTCTGAAGGCAGTAGAGCAAAACATTTGTTTTAGGTTTTCATTCTGTTACTGTCACTTAAAGCTTAAATTCATACTTATAAACAAATACATGAAATTTAATATTATTGTTCAGTATGGTAGTCAGTATCCTTTTGGCTATTTTGGTCAAAATTAACATAAGTATTAAAATCTGTTTATCAGTAGTCAAGTGTGGTTATTGACTGCTGTATTGTTCATCACAGATGAGAGAATTTGTATCATCACTTGTAGCATTGCAGTATAGTAGGAATAGAAGATATAATTGTTACCATTTGTAGCATGTAACTGTAGCTGTCTATCAAGGACAATAGTATTCAAACCGATTTGTGGCTAATCTGTTTTTACTTTTACTTGATTGTATCAAACGTTCACTCCTTTGCTACTGTTTTGTTTCTCAGAAATGAAAATTACTTTCTGAATCACTATTATTTGTGCCCTTCTAGGATTGTTAGGACAGTCAGAACTGCAAAACTAATAGGTGGTATTTATTGTTTAACCTGAATGTGTCTTTCTGCAGTTGCTTCTTAAAATAATATAAAGAGGTACAGGATATGTGACTGGCACAAGAATTGTTTCTTTTAAGTGAAGTTTGTTTGATAGGGTTTACTGTTGGTTTGGGGCTTTCCGTTTGTGTTGATTGGTTGGTTTGCTGGTTGGTTGGTATTTTTGATTTTGTTTTGTTTGCTTGTTTTCCAAACAAGGTTTCTCTCTGTAGCCCTAGCTGTCCTGAAATTCAGATATATCTGCCTCTGCCTCCCAGTTGTTGGGATTGGAGGTGTAAACCACCATTCCCAGGTAAATAGTAATTGTCAGTGAGTTTTGAGACAGCTTGTATTTATAGAGAATATGGTTTGGGGGCTGAACATGGTGGCACATGCCTGTAATCCCAGTACTCGGAAGGCAGGGGCAGGAAGATGTCTGTGAGCTTGAGGTCAGCCTGGTCTACATAGTGAGTTCCAGGCCAGCCAGATCTATTGATTCAAAAAACAAAGCAAACAAAAGCTAGTGGAAAGGCTCAAAGGATAAAGGTGTTTCCTGTATAAGCCTGGCAGCCTGAGTTCAAGTCCCAGAATCTACATAAATGGGAAGGAGAGAACCAAGTCCACAAATTGTCCTGACCTTCTTTACATGAATACTGTAGCAAGCATGCCAGGCATACACATCATGGGCACGCATGTGCACAATAAAAATAAATAAAATGTTAAATAAAGAATATGGTATGTAATTTTAATAGAGGAAGTAGAAAGATGGAAAGTGTTAGCTACCCTGTTTTTAAGCTCTGTTTTAACAAAATCTTTTACTGCTGCTAAAAAACATTAAGCCTGTTATGGTGGTGCACTCCAGTAAGATTTGCTGAGGGAGGCAGAGGTAGGAGGATCATGAGTTAGAGGACAGCCTGGGCTACACATTTTTGCTGGATAGTGGTGGCACACACCTTTAATCCCAGCACTTGGGAGGCAGAGACAGTCAGCTCTCTGTGAGTTCAAGGCTAGCCTGGTCTATAGAGGCGGTAGGTTCCAGGACAGACTCCAAAGTACAGAGAAATCATGTCTCAAAAAACCAAAACATAACCCATTAGCAGGTGTGTAGCGTGGGTGTGGTGGTGCAAGCCTGTGGTCCCAGCCTTCTGCACCTGGACAACAAAGGTGGGAGGATCTGAGCAAATTTAGGCCAGCTTGGTGTCCCTAGGAAGTTTCTGGTCAGACAGAGCTAGACATGAGATCCTGTACACACAGGGAGAGGTAGAGGCAGGAAAGTCTCTATGAGCTTTAGGCCAGCCTGGTACAGAGTGAGTTCTAGAAGAGCCAAAACTCCATAGTGAGACCCAGTTTGAAAACACAAAACAAGCAAAAAGAGTGTATTATAGGATCAGTAAGAAGGCTGAGGGGGCAAAGGCAATTTCTGAGAAGAGGACAAGGCTATGAACTCCAAATTGTTAGTAGCCATATTATATATTTGCATGTTTTTTTCACATCTTTTTAATGCTAATGCATGTTTCTTGTAAGAATATGCTTGATATGGTCATATTAACAAGTAAATAGACTTAGGTGTCTACCATTAGAGAGTAGTATATGTGTACATGTAAGGATATTTGTGTGTATATGCACATATATTAATAGATCTGCAATTACAATATGTAGAATTTGGGGTGATACTTTGTTTTTGGAGACAAGGTCTCACTGTTTAGCCCTGGCTGTCCCAGAACCCACTGTGTAGAGCAGGCTGGCCTCAAACTCACAGTGATCTACTTGCTCCTGCCCCCACAACTTAAATCTAACCAGGGTTTTGATAAAAATATCTTTCAGTCCTCAGATTTATTTTCAGACAATACATTAGATGGGGAATGGGGTATGTATCAGAATCCTTTTATCTGTTGTTTTGTTTTTAGTGATATTCTATTTTGGTATATGTTTTAAATCTCTGTTACTAAGCTGACACAATTACACAATTGTGTATTTTCTTGCTATTTGTAGTTGAAACACAGTTAGGTAAAATAATTAGTCTGAATATTGCTGGGATACTATTACAGTTAATTTTGTTCTAGCACAAAAATCCTTAGTAACTTTTCGTTTGTTGAAAGAGCCATAAAAATCTACCCACAAATATTTTATTTTAATGTTTACATAGTTAATACTCACTTTTCAGGGTAATTTTAAGTTCTTTGAATATACTTTTAGGCCAATTAATTTTCAGTGTATAGAAAGGCATAGATTAATTTAGGTTACTGACATAACTTTTTCAATTTTTTATATGAGTGTATTGATTGTAAACTGATGTTACTTTTAAACACTTAGGTTAATATGTATGTAGCCTTAGTATCTAACATATTACTTCATACATGGTAAGTGTATAAATGAATTGGGACTGTGTTGCTGTTTTGTTTAGAAAAGGCATTGCTGAACAGAATAAAAGTATATACTGAAAAACCGGACAATAGTGGTGCAAGCCTTTAATCCCAGCACCTAGGAGGCAAAGGCAGGCAGATATCTGAGTTCACTGCCAGCTTGGTCTGCAGAGCAAGTTTCAGGACAACCAAGAGGGAAACCTTGTCTCAGGAAAAAAACAAAAAACAAAAAACAAAAAAAAACAAAAAGAGGAAAAGTGTATAATTGGTCTTTCATTCCCACAAACTATGTAACAAGAGCTACTTAGTTTCCAAGATCTTGTTCTCTTAACTTTGCATTAACTTTCTCTGCCCCACCTGCTGCCTGACTTGCATTACAATACAAAAGAAACCAGTCATACTCCTGTGTGTTCACTTCCCCTGGGCCTTGTTTTGATTTTTAGTCATTACTCAGTAGGTTCCCTGCCAGTCCTGTTTCCTTTCAACATTATCTTTTTGTCCCGGTGATACAGAGGAGAACCTTTTAATGTCTTATATTTGTATCAGTATATAAAATAACCTGTTTTATCAGAATATTATGTACAGTTTAGCTACAAATAAAAAATTAGATAATAAAATGATCTTTTAAGAGTGGCGTGATAACTAACATGCCTTACATAGTCCTTCACAGTTTAATATCAGTAATTACCAACATGTAGACACTCAGAAGTGTCTCAGAAAATCTTCACTTGAGGGCTGGGGAGATGGATCCATAGTTAAGAGCACTGTGCTCTTCCAGAACGCCCAGGTTCAATTCCTAACACCCATGTGGTAGCGCACAACAGTAACTTCAACTCCAGGGGATCCAACGCCCTATTCTGGCCTCCACAGGCACCATGGCATGCACGTGGTGCATACGTATGTATGTATGTATGTATGTATGTATGTATGTATGTATGTATGTATGTATGTGAAGGCAAAACACACATAAGAACAAAATAAAGATTTTTAAATCTAAAGAAAAAACATATTTTAAAGGGGGGGGTATAAAAGCTTTCATTTTCTTTCTTTCTCTTCTGCTTTCTTCCAACTACCTTATTCTCCATTACTTGATTTAGTCCCTTTAAGAATATCCTTTACTATTTGTGTGATCATCTTTTTTTGTTTGTTTGTTTTTTGGAATATGTGGATTGTATGCATGTTCACATATGTGCGTACTTTGGTGTGGGTGTCAGAGGTTAATGTCAAGTGTCTCTGTATGGATCTTCACTTTATTTAGTGAGGCATGGTTTCTCACTGAACCTGAAACTTGCTCACCTAAGGCATTAGTTTGGCTAGCCAGTCTGCCTCAGGAATCTCTTGTGTGCCCCCTAAGCATTAGTATGATAGGTGAACCCCACACTCACCTGGCTCCTTTACGTGGGTGCTGGAGGTGTGAGTATGGCCTCATACTTAACTTGGCAAGAGCTTTATCCACTGAGCTGTCTTCTTTAAAAAACTGAATTACAGCCAGGTGGTAGTAGCACAAACCTTTAATCCCAACACTGCAGAGGCAGAGGCAGGTGGATCTCTGTGAGTTCAAGGCCATCCTGCTCTACAGAAAGAGTTCCAAATAGGCTTCAAAGCTATAGAGAAACCCTGTCTCAAAAAAACCCAAACCAAACAAACAAGTAAATAAATAAATAATACAAACTAAGTTCCTGGGTAGGAGTCTAGAACATATCTAGTAGTTCTAACTATTAGCAATGATGTAATCAGTGTCACTTGGCCTAATGATAGCAGTTCTTATTAGAAGTATTTAGCATCTTGGTTATCTTTTGTAGTCACTGAACAACTAAGTGCTGCCATTAAAAATGTGTTGTTTGCCATCCTTTACCCAGGCCTTATCAATCTCATTTAGTTTGAACTGTTCTGCTGAGCTTCTATAGGGAATGTTGTTTCTGAGTGAGTTTGTAGCAAAGTCTGAATTCTTGAACTGGAGAATATTGTTCTGTTTTCTTTACAATAGATCATATTATTCAAGATCTTTAATAATACCGCAGTAGAAGTTTGTTTCATTTTAGCAGTTTTATGATGCACATTTCAAAAATCTCACATTAAAACTTTAGTATTGATGATATTTTTAGAATATTTATATAGAAATTATTCTTGTTGTAACTACTAGCTAGGTGTGATTTTAGAAGAGTATTTTGAAATTTTGTGCCCATGATTTCCATTTGTAGAAATGTTTGGTCATTATATGCAGTGGTTTTTGTTAATGTAAAGAGATTCGTTCGGTATAAACTTTTTTCATAAGAACCAAATGGATTGAGCTGGAGATTGAGCTCTGTGTGGAGTTTGCTCCAGGATAGCTGAGTCTATAGGCTGCAGTGAGAGAGATGAACATATACTGAAGGTGTTCTTACTGCTTAACCATTCTGTATTTCAAGTCACCATTCAACAACATGGTTTCTGTAGAGTTCTCAGACATATAGTAATAGGCATCTTATAGCTGAGGCTATAGGTTGCAATGAGAGAGATGAACATATACTGAAGGTGTTCTTACCACTTAACCATTCTGCATTTCAAGTCACCATTTAACAACATAGTTTCTGTTGGTTTCTCAGACATGTAGAAATAGTCATCTTATATGTCTTAGTTACTCTTCATTGCTGTGATACAGTTCTCTGACCAAACCCACTTAAAAGGGAAGAGGAAGCTAGTTCCAATTCATTGTGGCAAAGAAGTCAACATAGCACAAACTAAAGCAGTCAGTCACATTGCAGCCTTCAGGATGAGACAGCGTGGAATGCTGGTGCTGGCCTAGTCTAGGACCCAAGGCCTGGAAATGCCCCCATCAATTCTTGGAAGGGTCTTTCTATCTTGTATTTACTCAATCAAGTCAATCCCTTATAGGTTTGACCTGAAGCTAACCTAATCTAAATAATTCCTCACTGGTGTGCCAAGAGGCTTGTCTCATAACTGATTCTAGATCTTGTCAAGTTGATAATCAATGTTATCCATCAAATATTTGATGACAGAGAGGGTTAGCAAATAACTCTCATGAAAGCTTTCTTCTATATATGAAAGAAATGATCTTTAACATACTAAATTCCCTTATTCTTAAAAAAAATTAATGTGGCCTTGATGAAGATTCTATGCAGATATCAAGACACTAAGTTCTTACTTGCTACGGTACTATAAATAAAACAGGTATTCTAAATATAGGCCTTCCTATCTTTCCCACCAAATGCTCTGGCTTCTCATGTTTCAATTTTTTGAAGTTCTCATTTAAACTTATATAACTTATAGTACTGGAAATAGTGGAATTCAAACTTTGAAAAATAACCTTTCAAAGCTTGATATTCATTTTTGAAAACTGAGAAACAGCTTTCTGCTTTATACAATTATGAAGAGCAAATGAGTGTTGTAATAAGAGCTATCCTGTACATACAGGAATGCAGCCAGTCCAACTAATACAATTTTAAAGCATCTTTCTGTGTATGTTGTTTGTAAGCAGTGTGTATTTAGGATGTTCCTGCTGCACTTCATTACCATCATTATATGTCCATAGCAGGAAAAGAGTCCTCTGACCCCCTAATTCCTACTTTGCTGTCTTGAGTAGTATGTTTTCACTTACATAATTACTTACCAGAAAGCAAGGTCTAACAGTCTTCCATGTAGTAATTTGGCAACTGAACATTGAAATCTTTGTAATGTTGATATCAAAATTAAAACTATATAATGCTAACACTGGATTTTCTTTTGCTTGTTTCATTTATAATAGTATTCTTTCAATTTGTCTTCATTTAATAAACCACTTTACAAGAACACATGTATGACATGCTTAAGATGCTGGTTTCAGTGTCCAGTAACTTCTCCAAATAATAACAGATGATTTTGTAATGATCGAAACCTTATAGGTTATATAGTGATTCCACCAATAGGATCACTTTGTTTCACTTTAAATTAAGTATAATATATGAATCAGATGCCTGCAAGCTTTTTCCATAAATAACTATAAGTAAATATTATTGCTGTTTCAGTGCCAACAAATGTTGTAATTATCTTTCAGTGTGATCTACTCTTCTTTGTATTCCTTTATTTGAGGACATTTATAGTGGCTAAAACTAAAAAATCTTTAGTTTTAGTGGCTCTTATTTTGTTCAACAAATATTCGACAGTAGTATTGCTAAAAAAGTTTGAATACCATTTGCTGCATAATAGAGTCTGAGTATGCACAGATCAGAAGTGTGTGTGTGTGTGTGTGTGTGTGTGTGTGTGTGTGTGTGTGTGTGTGTATGTGTGTGTAACTTGGGAACAGAGACTAAATCATTGAAAATAATCTTGGGACCATAAAACTTCCAGACAAGATGGTGCACACCTTTAACCCTACCACTTGGGAGGCAGAGACAGATGGATCTCTATGAATTGGAGACCAGCCTGATAGACATAACAAGCTCCAGGCCAGCCAAAACTATATAGAGTACCTACATAGAGCTACTTGAAGGAAAAAGACAAAGTACAACCTTAAAACTATTTTTGCAACTTGTTTGAAATTGCAACTTAAAAATTCCTGTGTAAGGGCTTGGTGAGATGCTCCATGGGTAACGGCGCTTTACCAAACCTGACAACCTGAGTTCTTCCCTGGGAACCAAATGACGAAAGAAGAGAACCAACTCCTTAAAGTTGTTCTCTGACCCACACATGCACTGTGGCATGCATATTCCTGCTTGTGCACACACACACACACACACACACACACACACACACACACACACACACACAGTAAATAAAAATAAGTTTTAAAGAGGAAGTTACTAGAAATTAAAAAAGACACGCCGGTACATAGACTTCTTTTGCTTTCAGGATTGTTGCTTGGATGCCAACAGATAGAGAGCACATCTGTACAGTTTACTCTATTGCCCTTCTAACACCATAGAGAAAAAGGCTGTTAGCTCTCAGTCTTTTCTTTTCTTTAGGATATCTATGTTCTTAAGCAAAATTAAAGCAACTTTACACACTGGAGCTGTGTCCTTCTCCCTCAAATTAAGACCTTGCCATGTGACCTGACACAGGTTCTCTTTCTTATTATGCTGACAATGCTGACAAACACTAACATTTCACTCGATTGCTACTTTGACTCAATGTATGAGCTTCTGTGTCAAAAGTATGTAGTTTTTCTCCCAGTTTTCTGTCATCTTTATTTTTATCAAACTAGTGCTCAAATATAAAAGTCAACATTCTTTCTCTAAAGCCAGGCTTTTGCGACCTTGGGGTTTGTATCCACAAGCTCTCCATATCCATGCACTCACTGGGGATTTCAGTCCCTGGTTGAGTCTTTTACTTGCCCTTCCAGTCACTAGAATTGTGACTTTTACATAGAATCCCTGTTGTCTGTGTCCATAGCAAAGCAGAAGCGTGTGAAGTCTTGAAGAGCCTTTGTGATACTGAGTAAAACCTTCAGAACAGCAAATGGTATATTCTCAAAATTGATGCTGATTTTGTATCTTAAATCATGTAGACTCTTGAGCCTGGGAAATATATCTTGATACTCATTTATTTTTCTGTCATGATTTTTTTCTTTTTAAGTAAGCACTATTATTTGAACATTACAAGAGGTAATGTTAATGTTGGTTATAAGTGCTGATGTCTCCTGCTGTAAACTAGTAAGGAACTATTTGATCCCATTTTATAAAATCTATTATGTAAGATATCAATTCTAGTCTTCCACACAAAGGTTTACATAGGTAAGTAATGTTAGGTAAAATTGTCATCTTTATTATTCATCAAGGAGCAATTGTCTTAAAAAAATAGCCAAAATAATAATAACAAATGTTTTCTTCATAGAAACTGTGAATGTTTGTCTTTGTGTTTACATGGTGTTAATGATTCTCAGTTTGTTGATAGATTTTTTTGTGTGTCATTACTCTTTCATGGGAAAATGTGAAACTTTCATAACAGGCTTGAATTTATTTACTATTTTCATTTGTACACATTTTTAAGTATTTTGGTTTATTGATCCCACTTTACAGACTCCTGTTATATTTAATTAATTAAATGTTCACTATTTTGTCCTTACAAGGAAAATTTTTTGTGATGCTAAAGGCACTACTTTGCTTCTCAAATAGACAGTGGCAGGTAAAGATGTATAATGCTCTTACCCAACCACCATAGGCAACTGTCAAAACTATAGAGGAAGACAAGGAGGTGGTAAGTGCCCTCCATCTTAACATGTGTACTGAAGAGCTACTTTAGTTCCAGGATACAGAGGCTTGCGCCAGACCTAGTGAAGACTTTAGTTTTAAAAAAATTACAACATAGAGATGACATTGTAACTCAGTGGTACAGTGCTTGCCCAACATGTATAAGACACCAGTACCTTTTAGGAAAAGTTATTATATGATTAATTTTGTTATTAAAGTAATAACATCAATTCTTGAAGTTTATAAGTATATATACATGTATAAATTTTGTTTAAGGTTAATATTTTGGTTGTAAATGTAAAAAGATTTGTTTTTATAGTGCTAATTTGGTTAAAATTTTTATCTTCAGATTTAAATTTCTCTCTTACCTTTCATTAATAGGTAGTATAGATCAATCAGTGTTAAAAGAATTGCCCCCTGAACTCCTGGCAGAAATTGAGTCTACCATGCCACTTTGTGAACGTGTGAAAATGAACAAGCGCAAGCGTAGCACAGTTAATGAAAAGCCAAAATATGCTGAAATCAGTTCAGATGAAGATAATGATAGTGATGAAGCTTTTGAATGTAAGTATCATTTAATTGTTTTTAGGAATTCAAGGCAGATTAATATGTGTCACATAATTTGGGGGTTAACAAGGCACAGTTGCCTTAATTCTTAATAACCTAGTATAGCGAGGTTTTTTTTTTCTTTATACCTTAAAATTATATGAAAGATGAGATCAGTTGGCACCAAGAAAAAAATTTAGATGAGCTGTAATTAGTAATAGAAAACACCAAGTATGTGTCTATTTGTATTTAACCTGTACTGGACTCCTAATATATAGTAGGCATTGGAAATAAAAATACAAATAAAAATGTGTCCCCGTCTCACAGTCTCAGTCTGTTGGGGGGAATATGTAATTAATAACTGTAGTACAGTGGTAATAGTAGCTGCAGGGTGCTGTGGGAGCACATTGGCATCAGTGTCAGTGGGGGTTCGGAGAATGCTTACTGGAAGAGGTGACACTTGAGTTGAGTCTGGAAGGACACGTAGGAGATAGCCAGATAAAGAAATATTTAAAACCATACTATCACTAAATTATGAATGGCTTAGCCACATTGTGGATTATCTGTGTGGTTTGGACCTGGCTTCTCCTTTTTGCCCAGCTGTGTCCTGGAATTCCTCCCTTGTTTCACTGTTTTCCAGAGCTGGCTTCTTCACTACACAGCTACCTCTCTACAACACTGTGATCACCTGTCTTTGCACTAGACTTGCTATACCTCGCCTGTCTTCCTACTGGTCCACTGAAAAAGTTCTTCTCTTTTATCCCTATCTTCCTTCTTCTGGAGCAAGAGAGAATTGAGCCTAGCCAAGAGGGGTCAGCAACCTTGTTTGACTTAAACGGCATTCAGTGGAAACAGACTATGGGAGATCTTCACTTGTGTGCCAACTGACTTAGTCATAATGACCAAAAGAAGTGGGAAGACCACCAGTGTGTTCTACCTTTTCCACCTAGTGTCTGTAGATTGAGGTGTGACAAGCAAGGGCAGGAAGGACAGATGCATGCTGCCATTTTTAAGTGTATATTGCCGATGGAAGCTCTTCACCTCCTCCAAAGTTTTTAATCAATGTTCATTTACTCATCCTTTTAAAATTGTGAGCTCTTCAGCTAGAGCAGTAGACTATGATACTGAACAAATTTTAACAATTTTAAAATATACAACAAAGATAATCTGACATATGTGTGATTGTTATAATTTGTATTATCATGAGATGTATTAACAATACAGTATATTTAAATGGCTAAAGTTTTTTTTTTTAAATTATAATCAAACATTTGGTGATATAAGGACATGGTTAGCTCTGAGAAAAAAAAAAAAAAAAAAAGAGAAAGGGAGCATGGTGGCCCAGAAACTCACTCCCTTTTATTTGTCTGTCTACTCCTTCTCCTTCCCCCCTATTCTTTCACCATTTCTAAATTCCTTACTTGCAGCTTCATTATAAATTTCACTTCATCTCTAGTTGCTTGGTAGTGGCTGCCTGCATTGCTCAGTTGGTAAGGGTTATGAAATAACCAAGTAAGAAAAGGAAAGGGTAGCATAATCAGAAATGTCCACGAAATGTGAAGTAGAGAGAGTAGAGCCACACATTTGTCGTCAATGGAAGCATAAAGCTTCATTCTAAAACCATGGATGGCATTATAGCTGTGCCCAAATATATTAAAATCTAATATTGAGAGAACTTGGGCTTCAAACCTCTGCTAGAAAAAAGGAATTTTTCTCTAGATTTTTACAAAGATATCTAAGTAGTTTACTGTTTTATTTGGTTTATTTCAGTCCATTTATGTATAAAACAAGGGTCTACTGAAAGATGTTCAATTGGTAATTGATATAAAGAACCAAACTGACATTTTGCCATAACAATACTTAAAATGTACTATGGTGCAAAACTTAAAAGTATCACAAGATGAGTAGTTGGAAGAATTATGTTACTTTGAGATAGATTTTGTGAAATTTAAGATTTCCCTGCAGTTTAATCAAATTAGTTCACTAAAATCTAAAGCTTAAGGAAATTGTTTTGTTTTAAAAAAAACAATAATAATAATAATAAGGTCACTGGTGCCTGAAAAAGGTACAGAGGTAAGATAACAGAAGTGAGACTGAGCGCTTGAATTTGTAAAGGGGAGGTAGGGAACACTGAATTCATACTTTATGTGTATGAACTTCAATTGCACTCCTCTCCTTCCTCTGCTTTTTCTAGAGCAGTGATTAAAATAGAGAAAGGACAAGCTCGCCAATGAATTGCCACCCTGCTAACCTCATGTAGCACATAATGTGTCGTGCACATGTGGGGTTAGGTTATTTCATCCTGTTTTGATCCAAACTCCCCAAACTTTAATGAGTATGACATGAAGATGTTCCAAGGTCTATAAAGAATAATGATGCAGCATACTGTATAATTTCTAATAACCACAAGACTTATCAAGCATTTTCTAGTGATAGAATTGAGGGCAAATATAGATTTCTTTGAAATTAATTAAAATATAGAAAAAGTAAAGTAGATTGTAGTTTCGGTTTATAAGTATAAGGTCTTATACTTAACATTATAGCATGCTTCTTTCTGAGCAAGTTTGTTAGTTGCCAAATCATTATTTAGTAGATAGTTCAGTAACTGTTCAATTGTTGCAGAACATTTAGTGAGTATTATATAAACACATTACCCATCTCAGTGAATCCCACTTTCTGTCTCATAAATGAGACAACTTGTGTAAACAGTGTTCTAGAGCATACCCTAATCATAACCATGAGAAGGAGGTCCTGTCTCTCCTTATATTCATTATAGCCAAACAAAATTCACATCTAATTAGGAAGTACAATATTGAAGATTTGAATTTACTCATTCACATACAGTTGTTCTCAATAACAACTCTTCTGTGACAAAACTGTCCCCAAAGAAGTCAAGACCAAAAAACCTTTTTCTGTCCATACTGCAGTTCAGTACCAGGAAGGAAACCATACCATAAGTAGGAATAATGATGGCTGCAAATAGGTTAAAGTTACCAAGATTTAAACATTTATTGTGTACACATAGTGGTACTAACACAAATATAATAGTGTGTATAAGTCAGATTGACAAACTTAAATCTAAGCTGCATAGAGGGTTCAAGAGATTTGTCTGATTATTTGTATATTGATCATAGTTAGGAATTCAGGAAAGAAACCAGTCAGAGGAAGAAAAGGCTCTTTAAAAAAATCTAATAGACTAGACAGTTTATCTTTGTCACCAGCAATTTGTCACTATAGTAACTGGTGTAGGGACCACTGAGATAGTTCATCCGTGAAAAGGCACTTGTCACACAAGCTGGCAACCCCAGAACCCACTTAAAGGTGGGAAGGGAGAACCGACTCCAGAGCTGCCTCTGAGCTACACATGCACATAAACATACATGTGCAAAGTAACAATAAGTATCTTTAAATACCATTGTCATAATCTCAAGGTAGGACACATCAGTCCTACCTGTTTTTACCTGGTGGTGCCTGCACTGAAGACCAAGTGTAGTGTGTATTTTTTGCTTGCACTGCCCTCTAGCTTTCACTGCAAAACTGTCATTTTTTTCATATTGAAATGTAATCCTTTCTTAGCACTCAGAATCATTTTCAACTCACTACATCAGTTGCTATGTCAGATGAAATTGTTTGCCAGAGTCTCCTATCAGTATTGGTGATTTTAGCAGAATGCATACAAGCATTGGGAAGATGGGGGGGGGGGGCGGGAGTTTGAAGGTAACATATAAACATGCTTATGTAGCATGCGTAAGCTTAGAAACTTGTCAGAGAACTGTTTCAGTGTATTAGTGTTTGCAGTTCTGATATATACTCTCTGTAGGTTTGTGATGTTAGGTCATCAGTCTCTGGAATTTATTGCTAAGTTGTAAGTATAACTTAGCCGTTCATTGGTGGAATACTTGGTTACGAATATTCTGTAACAGTTTCTCAAAAGTTGACTATTTTCTCCCCAAACCCTTCTCCCCATAAAAAAATATAAATGGTGGTTGTTTTTTAAACCAAATTCTAAATAAAGGTTGTTTTATAAGTCTTAATTAATCTTGAGTTTTATATATAATTCTTGCTGATGTGCTGAAACCTTTTACTGAACTGTACACTGTGTTTTAATTCTCAGAACCTTCCTGTTGATTTATTAGCAAGCTGACTTCATGTAAAAATCTCTAGTTTTAGATTAAATATTGCTAAAAGTCATGATATCCTCTCTATACCCTAATTTAATCTTCTGGATAGATGAATGGCTCAGAATTTTATAGACCAACAGAATGAAAATGTAGTTCATTGTAAAGTACAAGTTTTGACAGTCTTTTAAAGTGAGGTAAATTATTTGTCATGGGGATCTGCTTCTAGCCTCTAGGAAACGGCATAAAAAAGATGACGATAAAGCTTGGGAATACGAAGAGCGTGACAGGAGAAGCTCTGGGGATCATAGGAGAAGTGGCCACTCACATGAAGGAAGAAGGAGCTCTGGTGGCGGTCGCTACCGAAACCGAAGTCCATCAGATTCTGATATGGAAGATTACTCTCCTCCTCCCAGCCTTAGTGAGGGTAATTCATCAGTTCCAGTGGATTTCTAAAACTGATTGCAGTGTTGGGCTCTAACTTTAAAGAACATTTTTATCATGTCCTAAGCCAATTAACAACCTCTAATTTAATTATAAATTAGATGTAGATGTTTATATTTATAGTAATTGTTGTCTAAGCATTTAATTAATGTTCAGAAACTAGAAATACAAGTGGAAAATATTTTGTCACTCTTGAGTTTCAGTGTTTCTTTTTGTTTATTTTAGTTGCTAGAAAAATGAAGAAAAAAGAAAAACAAAAGAAAAGGAAAGCTTATGAGCCAAAACTAACACCTGAAGGTAACATTTTTGCTTGGTTTTATGATCTTCAGCTTTTATTTACCTACTTGGAATGTAAACATGATTTTTTCTTCTTTCTTGTAGAAATGATGGATTCTTCAACTTTTAAGAGATTTACAGCCTCAATAGAGAATATTTTGGATAATTTAGAAGATATGGATTTTACTGCATTTGGTAAAATTAGTTTACAGGGTTTTTTGTTTGTTTATCCCTTTGTCTGTGTCTAGTTTTTTGCAAGATACACTAGAAAATAGTGATGATCTATCTGTACTGTCAAGAAACTTGAAATCGATTATGAGTTCATGTTCTCAAACTAAAACTATTGCAAAACCTAGGCTCCAAATTATCTTAAGTCCTGAGAATATAGCTATCACAGCAGGGTAGAGTAAGAAAATATTTCTGCAAGTAATTCTTGTTGAATATTCCCTAGATAATGAGAACATGCAGAAATAGGAATCAGTTCATTTATTACAGTGGTCAACTATGTAAGGATATGAGATGCTAAAATATATAATAACTTAACAAAGAATCCAATATATAAAATAAACCATCAGCTAAAATAATGGTATAGCCAATATTAGATAGTTTGATAAGATATAAAAATTATATCTGTAAATGAAGATAAGATTAAGAACACTGATTAGAATATTTTATTGAGGTGGGTGTGGTGGCATATACTTTTAATCCCAGACTTCGGGAGGCAGAGGCTAGCCTGGTCTACAGAGTAAGTTCCAAGACAGGCACCAAAGCTACATAGAGAAACCTTGTCTCGAAAAACCAAAAAAGAAATAGAGAAAGAGAGAGAGAAAGGGAAAGGAAAGAAATCATTCTGATTAGAGTGTTTCATCTTTTCAAAAACTTTTTAATTCTATGCTAAGAAATTATCTACATAATTTAGAATATAAAAACAAGAATTTTCAAATTAAGATATTGTGGGGAAGAAATATTTACCAAAGACATTATAATTTATAAAAAGAGTAATTATAAATATTGAACAAGATAGTGCCAGAACCCAAGGTTAACAACTGTGGAGCTGTTTATTGCCCCTTTACCCAAAAGAATTAAATAAAGATAACTCTCCAAAATGTACTCAATAGGAAAAAATTATATGCTACCTTGAAAAAGCAGTACTTTTTGGATGAGGATTGGAGGAAACCTTGAAGAAAAGAATGAGGGTATAAATAGCCTGATCTCACTCTCCTCTCTGACCCTCTAACAGGGCCCCCTACTGGCTGAACCCACACAGAAGCCAGAGGGCATTGGACCTTGTTGAGTTAGTTCATCCAGGTCAGCTCCCTGGGCAGAGAACATGATTGACAAGTGTCAACACTGTATCTGTAGTAGTAAAGACAAGATCAGAAGAACTCTGATGTCACCCTTGCTCTCTTTGGTTATGGCTTACATGGGGTTTACAGAGCTCTCTTAAACTACTCAGGCATTTTATATGTGTGATCAAAATTTTATTTTTGAAAGCTTATTAACTTATTATTCTTAGTTATTTCTTTTGCATAACTGATTTTTGGTTGGTTTGATTTTTCAGGTGATGACGATGAAATTCCTCAGGAACTGCTGTTAGGAAAACATCAGCTTAATGAACTTGGGAGTGAATCTGCTAAAATTAAAGCCATGGGTATCATGGACAAGGTATCTCAGCAAAAACATTCAGATTTTCCTAATACACGACATGTGCAGTTATTTTAAAGTTTTCAGGCAGATTGCAAAGTTAGTACATATTAAAAAGAAAACTCATGACTGTCACCTAACAGTATATTGAATTATATCTTAGGAAAAGCTCTTGGTGAAAGAGGTGTACAGATTGTTCTAAACAAAATTATGTATTCATTGACAGAGCATGGGCTCTGACTTCACTTTTTCATATATTTACATTGTTCAGTATAGAAATATACTAAACTTTTCTCTGGCATTGCTTTAGTCCTCTGGGGTTGTAAAAGAGTAGCGTCACTTCTGGTGCTAATAAAGTGTGGCAGTGTTTGATTAACTACTGTTAATTTATAGCCTCATTGCCATAGTCTTTGGTCAGTCCTCTTCTCCAGGAGTCCATGTTAGTAAGGTGTCTCTTTCTATTTATGGATAGCAGGTTATTTCTAGTGTGATACTTACTTCAAACAGGAACAGCGGCATCAAGAGGTGGCCTGCCATTGCATTTGTCATCTGCCACTGACCCTCTGCTGCCTAACTAGTGTGTAGCTAGAGTTCCCTCTTCCTCTAACCAGTCTCTAGTACAGTTGTTACTCTGAGACTTAGGTTTCCTGGTCTTCATGTTTTATCCTTTACTCTAATAAAAATAAAAGATTAACTTCACTTTGAAATTGAGGCTTAACACCTTAAGCCTCTTTACTTAGTTTTCCCATTTCATAATTTTATGATGGCCTGGAAAATATTTGGGGGGTTGTTTTATTTTGTTTTTAAATTTTAAGTTACATTTATGTATTTGGTTATTTTAAGTGTGGTCGGGGGAAGTCCTTGTACTCTGTGGCATGAATGTTGAGGGCAGAGAGCAGCTTGCAGGAGTTTCCTTCTGCATGTGGGGCCTGGAATTGAACTCAAAGTCAATTAAATTGTTTTGCTCTTCAGTTATTGTCTACAATCTAAGTAATCAATGTGCCATGAAATTGACTCTTAAAGCTAGAAATACCAAATCATGAACCAGGAATTTGTCTGCTTATAAATAAATAAATAAATAATTTAAAATAAGGGGTAGGGGCTGGAGAGATGGCCCAGTGGTTAAGAGCACTTACTGCTCCTGCAGAGGACCCGTGTGCTCAGTTCCCAGCACCTAAATGACAGGTGGCCGTCTTGTTATTCCAGTTTCAGGGGATCAGTGCCCCCTTTACAAGCTAAACACTGGTACACGTAAAATAAATGAATCTGAAAGGAAAGAATTGTTGAACTTCTAGTTTCTATTGATAATACCATATATAGTTAAAGAGATTGATTCATTTTGTATGTAAAACCATTTCAGCATTTTTTGAGATATCAGTACTAATCTTAGTCATTTATAAGTTCAGTAAGTACATGCAGATGATATTTCTCTTTCAGAAGGCAAATTCACTAACTGTTGGCTAAATGTAGACATTTTGTCAAAAAGATTCAGCTTTAATGTCCCAAGATAATCTGAAGTAATATACCAGGGAACAATCTTCTGTAATCCAGCATCAGTAATCACACTAGACCTAGCTCTAACTACTTGCTTGATCCACTTGGGTTTTTTAGCTAGTTTGTGTGCATGTCCTATCAGCATGCTAGAAATTGTAAAGAAATATTGTGCGGTGAATAAAACCTAAGTAACAAGAAACTCTTAAGTAAAACAACTTTACTTCACATGTGACTTTTTCACTCACAATTTCATGCTTGGTATTCAAAGTACTTTGAGGTTTTTCTGTTTGTGTTTTTTTGTTTTGTTTTCTTGTGTTGAATTTTTAAAGCCTGCTGGGTAACAAGCATGGATGAAATCTTTACTTCTTGTGTGTTTCCATGTGCATGTTGGATGTCACTGTAAAATGCTAGAGGGCAAAGCATCAGAGTCTTGATGGATAAATGGTATGAGTTGCTATGGGCTATGTGCATGCGTGTGTGCACACACTGGGTTCAGTTCTCTGTCTTTAAAAGAGGGAATCAGCTCTTTCAAGTCAGAGTTGAGTAGACGGTCTAAAGAGGAAAGTTTGTTTTCTACTATTACTTAAAGGACTGATAATGTTAGCTCTTCCATAGCCTAAAGAAATAATACTTAGATTGTTTCTTGAGTAATATTAAAACAATTTATATTTCCTTTTAGCTTTCAACTGACAAAACTGTGAAAGTCCTAAATATATTGGAGAAGAATATTCAGGATGGATCAAAGCTTTCCACTTTGTTAAATCATGTAAGTTTAAGACCTGTGTTACTAATTTTACCCCTGTTATTGTTAAATGTCCTGGTTTTCATTATGTTGGTTTGATAAAAATACTCTGAGCAAAAGCACCTTAGGGGAGGAAGGGAATACTTCCTCTTATACCTGAGTTCACAGTCCATCATCGTGAGCAAAGTCATAGCAGGAACCATGGAGGAGTACTGCTTACTGCTTGCTCACAGGCTCATGTTTAGCTAGTTTTCATATACAGCCAAGGACTACCTGCCTAGAAATGGTCCACTCACAGTGGGTGGGACCTCCTCCATCAATTAATAATCAAGACCATCCTTCACTGGCATGTCTATTAACCAATGTGATAAAGACAATTACTCTTTGGGACTTCTTTCTCAGGTGTTTCTAGACTGTTTGAAGTTGGCAGTTAAAGCTAACTATAGCACACTAAGATGAATTTTTTTTATAAACAACTTGCACTTACTAAGCAGATTCTAGATTTCATTGGAGTTTGTTACCACATATTACTAGTTATATTTATTGACATTTCTAATAAAACTTCACTTTTAGTGATATTAACATGAATAGTCCAATAAGTGTTGCCATAGGGCTGGGAAGATGGCTCAGTAGATAAAGTACCTGCCCCACAAGCTTGAGAACCAGAGTGCTGACCCCAGAATCAACATAAAAGCCAGGCAAGCATGCTGGCTACCTGTAATTTCCCCTCTTGGGAGAGGAGAGTGGCATTTGTAGTAAGCTAGTAAATGAAACTATCAAGATTTGGGTTTACTTCATATAAGTAAAATGGAAAATGATCAAGGGAGGCATCAACTCGCAGCCTCTACAAAAACATGCACACACATACCCCAACATGTATACATACATGCAAAAAAGACTTGCCATGCCAGCAGTGGTGTCATGTGCCTTTAATCCCGGCACTCGGGAGTCAGAGGCAGGCGGATCTCTGTGAGTTCCAGAACAGCCAGGGCTTTTACGTGGAGAAACTCTGACTTGGAAGGTAAAAAAAAAAAAGACTTCTCATAAAAGGAGAACAATAAAAACAAATGTAAGCTTCTGTAGCTAAAGCACTGGATCATCAGTTAGGAGTCAGAAGCAAGAGAATTACAAGGTCCAGGCTGGTGTTGGCTGTGTAAGGACATTCTGCCTTTAAAACAGACCTGATTTAAAAAGTAGTGTATTTATTGTTGAAAATTTCTGAAACACTAAAAAACAAATCCTCATCTAGCCATAACCACTTATTTACATTATCTCTCATTTGTGTAAACATGTATTATATACATATATGTCTGTTTTTAATACATGCACTGAATTTTATTTCATGAGAAAATGGTTACAGAATTTACAGAATTTCTAAGTGATCAACATGAAATAAAAATACATAGAAAAATAATGTGGTATTCTCTGGAATATTAAGTATGTGTATGCAGACTGATTTGTTGATGATGATGATGATGATGATGATTTTTAAAACAACTGGTAGACTTCAGGTTGGCCTTCAATTTTCCATTCCCCTGGTTTGCCCCTTCTGAGTGATGGGATTCCAAGCACGTGCTACCATGTATATTTAGTGCCCTCTTTTTTAACTAGTTAAAGGGGGGGGCGGGACTTTAGTTTGAGTTTTTGTTTGACAGAGAGTAAGAGAGAGTATGTGTGATTAGTATTGGGTATTGAACTAGTACCTGTGTATAATAGATAAACAAGAACACAGGCTTAGAGAAAAACTTAGGTGCCATTCTATGGTGAAGTTTACAAGTTCCTTAGGCATTTCACCAAGAAATTTTAATGTCTGCCATGGAGGATAAATTCTAGGATTACAGTGTATCTCGGTGGCAGAGAGTATAAGTGTCATACATACAGCTCAGAAGTGATCCTATAATCTAAAGTTTGTATTTCATTTAAAAGAAGAATGTGATAGAAAGATTTATACTCTAGCAATAAGCCTAAAGCACTCCATCCTAGTTTAAATGTCTAAAGTAAAAGAAAGACTGATGTTAATTGTTAAATTATCCATTTTAGAAAATGTTAGGTCATAAGTACTCTGCATGTCTCTACTGTGATGTTTTTAAGACATCAATTTTAAATCTTGATATATAACCCAGACAGGGCTAGAACTTGCCATATAGCCCAGACTTGCCTTAAATACACCATCCTCCTGTTTTAACTTACCGAGGAATAGAATTGCAAGCAAGCATTGCCATCCCCAGCTTTTACTTTTTAATTAGCAGATGGCAGAGGGAAGTATTGGAGATTGAACCAAGTACACAGTACTACCATAGAGTTAGACCTCTGTGTATATTTATTTTTCAATGTTTCAAAATAGTGCTTAAAAAACAAATATTGATCTAGGAATAATGGCTCATACCTGTAATCCTAGCACTCATGGGCAACAGTTGAACCCTTGTCTCCAAACAAGATACAAACAAACAAAAACAGATATTAGGAATAATTATGTCAGTAGCAATTTACTACTTTCTTTTTGTTTTTTTGGTTTTTTGTTTGTTTGTTTGTTTTGTTTTGTTTTTTGAGACAGGGTTTCTCTGTATTATTGCTTTGGAGCCTTACCTGGCACTCACTCTGTAGATCAGACTGGCCCTGAACTCAGAGATCCACCTGCCTCTGCCTCCCAAGTGCTGGGATTAAAAGTGTGTGCCACCAACACCCAAATAATTTACTACTTTTTAATAAAAGCTTTTCACTTGTTAATTCTTCCTTTGTTCATGAGTAAAGTTTGACTATTGCATTTATACCCGTCACAAAATTAATTTATATTCAGTATAGTTTAAGTTTAAATCTTAGATCTGGATGCAACACACAAAAGGTAAGGTGACAATAACTTTGTCATTGGAGTATCATCTAGTAGTGAGATAGGAAGAAAGGTAGATTGTATTTGAAAATGCCGAAACAACAGCAAAAACAGAATAAAAAATATCTTTCCTAAATTGGGCATGGTGATGCATGCATGTAATCCCAGCCCTCAGGAGACAGAGGCAGATGGACTGCTGCAAGTTCAGGGCCAGCCTGGGCTACCGAGTGAGATCTTACCTCGAAAATGTTTTAATCTTGGCTAAAGTGATATCATTATTTGTACTTTATTCCAGATATTCCTTTAAAATAGTCTTTAAAAGTTCTAGATACTTTTTAAGATTGTTCCTCCCACCATTGAAAATCATATATCTTTGTTTTTTAATATTGTGAACCATAGGTATTTTATTCCTACTTTATTAACAATGATCTGTTTTATAGAATAATGATACTGAAGAAGAAGAAAGATTGTGGAGAGATCTTATTATGGAGAGAGTTACAAAATCAGCAGATGCCTGTCTTACAACTATCAACATTATGACATCTCCTAACATGCCAAAAGCTGTATACATTGAAGATGTAATTGAAAGAGTTATACAGTACACTAAATTTCACTTACAGAATACACTCTATCCCCAGTATGACCCTGTTTACAGATTAGATCCACATGGAGGTCAGTTTGCCCTTTTATACTGATAGATTGGATTTTGGTCGGGCGGGGGTTGTTTTATTTTGTTTCATTTTTTTACACATTACCAAACTGTCCATTGTCAGTGCTAGGTGAATCAGAATACAATGATTTTACTTGTCCCCCAAATCAATAGATTATGTACATTTATAATAAATATTGACTTTGATTTTTTTATTTGACTAGAATATAAAACCATTAATAACTGATACATTACTTTAGCATCTATAGGTTGAACACCCATTATTCTGAAAATCCAAAATGCTTTGGAACATAAAAACTCTTTGAGGGGCTTGAGAAATGTCTCAGCAGTTAAGAGTGCTTTCTATTCTAAAGAACCTAAATTTGGTTCCCAGGACCCATACTTGGCAACTCATAACCACCTATAATTCCAGCTCCGTAAGATCCAACACCGTCTTCTGACCTCCTTGGATTCCCACACACAAAACATATACATATATGTACATAAATTAAATGTAAACCTTTAAAACCTTTTTAAGGACTAGCATGGAACAGAAAAAGCTTTATATTTGGGGTATACATGATTTTTAGATTAGGGACATTCAAGTGGTAAAATCTATGCAAGTATCCCAAAATCTGAAATACTTTTAATAAGTGATATTCAATCAGTATTTATTTATAATTGAAGTAATTTTTTTATTTTAGAGAAAATCCCAGATAATAATAGTTTTGGGTTCCTTTTAATTTAGCTCAAAATAATACTTACCTGAAAAATGAGTTGATTTAAGATATATATTCTCTTAGCTCCATAACCTGCATTATGTGATCAGTAATTAAATGTGCATACAGTTCATTTAATTACTTATTGTGTACTAATCCCAAGTAATTTGAATGAGAAATATTATCAATATAGTAGCCACTGTAGTGTACCATACATTATTTGTTACAAGAATCTTCCAGTACAGTACCACTTAGGAATAATTTCCTCTGTTAATTAACAGTCATTTTTAGTTGCTGCACTGTATTTTTATGTAGCACCCTGAAATGTTTGTGTTCTCTTAATTTAGAAGATAGTGTAGTTACCTCCATGGAAGAATGTTAAAGTTAATATTCTTCTTATCTTGAATCTCTTGTATTTTAGGAGGGTTATTGAGTTCAAAGGCCAAGCGGGCTAAGTGTTCTACTCATAAGCAGAGAGTGATAGTGATGCTTTATAACAAAGTATGTGACATTGTCAGCAGCTTATCAGAATTGCTAGAAATACAGCTACTTACAGACACAACGATCCTTCAGGTAAGTGTTTTTTGAAGCATTTTATGCATTTCTAGGCACGACAAAAATCTTACTCAATCTAGTATAATCTTCACTTGGTAGTAATACCTACACAGTGTTAACTTACCCACTATGAGTATTTTATGTGTAAACTGAAGAAATAGAGATTTAGCATCATTTTAAAGGAAGTACCTGAGCTAAAGAGGGAAGAATGCTGTATAAATTCCAAACTCTAATTTCTGTGAAAAATAAGTTAATTCTTAAGAAGTTGAGATATTTTCATTCATGAAAACAAAATGGCTTTTGTTCCTTTAATTCCATTGGTGTTCAATCTAAAATGTAGAGACTAGAGAAATGGCAGCTGTGAAGCAAATTATTTGATAGGAGAGACCGAGGAGACCATAGGAGGAAATGCATGCTAGGTCACAGAAAGGAATGTGCTCTCTGGGTGTTTCGAAGTATGACTGTTAGAATATAGTAAGGTACAATGTTACTTAAAGTCAGCCAAAGACATACTAAACAGTTAATCTTGAATTTTCAGGTTTCATCAATGGGAATAACACCATTTTTTGTGGAAAATGTCAGTGAACTACAATTGTGTGCCATCAAGTTAGTCACTGCAGTAAGTATAATCAATTTGTAATTTCAGTTACCCACAAATGAAATAAGATTTTCATCACTTGGTCCAGATGACCTTTTTTTCTCTGTTTTCCATTAGATTTGTTTTACAATAAGGATTATTTTAGTGCTGTTAGAGTTCATTAACTGAGAATTTAATTGCATTGATTATGTTTTCCTTGAATGTAAAAATCTTACTTTTTAATATTATGGTAAAAACTAGAATGATTTAAAATCTTAACTCTTGTCCTAACTTCTCTACCCAAAGTAATATATCCCTCTAATAAAACATTATACTGCCTCACGTTGATAATTAATTACAAAATTGGAATACATTTCTTTAGATCATAACTATCTAATGTGTTGAAAACGTTTCATTCTGAATAGCATGTATACTCCAATCTCCAGATAATATATTGTCCTTTTTTCATGATAATATTTCTATTTTGTTTTCTGCCATATAATGAGTTTAATTTGTAATTTTATAATTATTAAACAGGTGTTCTCAAGATATGAAAAGCATAGGCAATTAATATTGGAAGAAATTTTTACTTCACTTGCAAGATTACCAACTAGCAAAAGAAGTTTAAGGAATTTCAGGTAACTATAGTAGAATTTAACTACAATGGAGAACCTTATTATGTTGTAACTGTCATATATTAATTCTTACTACCACTTCTGTCTGGTTTATTTTTTAATGGTCACATGAAAGAAGTACTTCCACCAGAATTACATAGATAGCTTAGATAAGTGAAACAATATGACATGTTTTGGGGGACTTAAAGAAATTTATCGGTCCTGAAGTACAAAGATCTGTGGCAGTTTGAGACTATTAACATTTGGACCAGTTAATGCTTCATGTCCAGGGCTGTCCTGTGCTTTATATAATGCTGAGGAGCATTTCTAATCCAATAGAAATCTCTATTTTCATTTGCAACAACTTAAACTATTTCTAAGTACTAGAGGTCAAAATGGGTTACATGAAAAGCATAAGGAATGTGGTTCAAAAGGCTTGAGACAGTTTTAAAACGGTTTTTATGAACTATAATAACAAAGTTAGACAATCTTTTAGACTATGTTAAACTATTCGACAATATTTTAGAAAGGTGACACGTGGCTTTAAGAACAATATAGAAGGGCTGGAGTGATGGCTTAGCAGTTAATAGGATTGGCTATTCTTCCAGAGAAGAATTCCACATTTGATTCCCAGCACCCACATGGCAGGACACAACCACCTGTAACTAGGGCCCCAGGTAATCCAACACTCTGATCTGACCTCTGCAGGCACCTGGGAGGCAAAGCTAGAAGGATCACAGCAAGTAGAAGGCTAGCAAGTTCTAGATCAGCTTGTACAATAAACACTTATGTCACACACAGACACACACACACACACACATGTATGTAGGTGATTTTAATTCCAATCAACTACCCTGCTTAGCAAGTGTGGACCAGAATATATGGGCATTTGGAAAACTTCACACTTTTATTATTCTAATTTATTCAATAATTCCTCATTTTAATTTTTTATCTGCAGTGCATAAAATATTAAATTTCATATTAAATACTGTTTTTCCTCTCTTAAGTAGGCATTTGGTGGTTTTGTTGTTTTTTTTTTTTTAACTGATTTTAAAAGTATACTTAGACCCATCATAGAGCACTAACGGGAGGTAAAGAAAGCATATTGAGCCGGGCGTTGGTGGCGCACTCCTTTAATCCCAGCACTCGGGAGGCAGAAGCAGGCAGATCTCTGTGAGTTCAAGGCCAGCCTGGTCTCCAGAGCAAGTGCCAGAATAGGCTCCAAAACTACACAGAGAAACCCTGTCTCGAAAAACCAAAAGAAAAAAAAAGAAAGAAAGCATATTTAATCTCTTACGTGGTAATGAAACATAACTTGACTATTTTCATCTCTGTGATTTAAATTGTTTCTTCTTCATTACAGGTTAAATAGTAGTGATGTGGATGGAGAGCCAATGTATATACAGATGGTTACAGCACTAGTTTTACAACTTATTCAGTGTGTGGTTCACTTACCCTCATCAGAGAAGGACCCTAATTCAGAAGAAGACTCAAACAAAAAGGTAAGGAAATACTTAAAGGTTTTTATTAAAGTATTAATATACTTTAATTATTGGAAACACCTATATTTTCTGTAATCCTTCTAAAATGGAAATTCTTATCTAGGGGTTCATGACTGGGTTTTGAGTTTCTTGTAGAGCATTACACAGAACTCCGGTAATGAGTTCTGGTTCCAACTCTTATCTGAGCATCATGAAGCACATAAATCAGCAACACCCAACAGGCTTGTTATACCAGCTTGTAAAACTCAATCAAGAAATGAGTGTCAGAAAAAAAAGAGTGTCAGGGGAAGTATTAGAATAGATGCATATTATTCATACATGTAATTAGTATGGAATTGACATGGAAATGACTTCATGTTCTCTGATGAGTAGCAAGGTTTGCTTGGTTTTATACAGTCTGTTGCTACTTAGATTTTACTGGAGCGTTTGTTTGTCTTGTTTTGTTTTGTTTTTGAGATAAGTTTCACAGTGCAGCTTGGCTGTCCTGGAACTCACTCCATAGACCAGGCTGACCTCAAACACATGGAGATCTTCCTTCCACATGCTAAGATTAAAGCTGTGCATCACAATGCCCACTTCAAATAAAATTCCAAAGAAACAAGAATAGTTTATCTATGTTAGAGAGAGAGAGAGAGAGAGAGAGAGAGAGAGCGTGCGTGCGTGCGTGCGTGCGTGCGTGCGTGTGTGTTTGTGTGTTTTCCATACAAAATTAAAAAAGTAAATGTAGTCCAAAATAATGAGGTCCTCTGTTTCCTTCTCTCTAGGTTAGGTTAGTCTAGCTTCCTTTTCTGATGATTAAACATTAAAGTATGTTTATTTCTTTCTATTTTATATATAGATTTGAATATGGTCATTTTGTTTTATAATTTACACATAAACTTTTTTTCCTTTCAGATTGTTTTTATTTGAATTAGAAACAAGATTGTTTCACATGACAATCCCAGTTCCCTTCTCTCTCCTGTCCTCCACTACCACTCCACCCCCAACTAAAACCCCACCTATCATATATCCTTTCTGCTCCCCCTGGATGGTGAGGCCTTCCATAGGGTGTCATCAGAGTATCATATCATTTGGGATAGGGCCTAGGCCCACCCCCATGTGTCTTGGCTCAGGGAGTATTCCTCTATGTGGAATGGGCTCCCAAAGTCCACACCTATGCTAGGGATAAGTACTGAACTACTACAGGAGGTCCTGTAGATTTCTGAGGTTTCCTCAATGAAATCCATGTTCCTGGGGTCTGGATCAGTCCTATGCTGGTAACCCAGCTATCAGTCTGGGGCGCAAGAGTTCCCTGATGTTCAGGTCAGCTGTTTCTGTGAGTTTCACCAGCCTGGTCTGGACCTCTTTGCTCTTCACTTGTTCTTCTCTGCATCTGGATTCCAGTTCAGTTCAGTGATTTGTTTTGAGTGTCTGCTTCTACTTCCTCCAGCTGCTGGATGAGGGCTGTCAGGTGACATATAAGTCAGTCATCAAGCTCATTATCAGGGGAGGGCATTAAGGCAGCCTCTCCTCTGTTGCTTAGAATGTTAGCTGGTGTCATCTTTGTAGATCTCCAGACATTTCCCTAGTACCTGATTTCTCTGTAAACCTAAAATGTCTCCCTCTATTATGGTATCTCCATTCTTGTTATCTTCTATTCTTCCCCTGACTCAACCTTTCTGCTCCCTGATGTCCTCTGCATCCCTCCTCTTCTTCGCTTCTCATTCTCCTAGCTCCCTCCTCCCTCCCCCCATGCTCCCAATTTGCTCAGGGAATCTTGACCCTTTCCCCTTCTCCAGGGGACCATGTATGTCTCTCTTAGGGTCCTCCTTGTTTACTAGCTCCTCTGGCAGTGTGGATTGTAGGCTGGTAATCCTTTACTCTGTCTAAAATCCACATATTGTTTGTCTTTTTGATTTACACATAAATTATAGTGATATTTATGGCTAATTTTTTTACTCAACATTTTTTGTCAGTTTCTTTTTGCCTTGAGACAAACAATTGGCACACAACAATTCCATCTTAAATTAAGAGTCTCTTTATGAGATACTTAGAAGCAAACTTGTTACAGGATACATGCTTTTACTTTACTGGAGGCTCTCCATATGTTCACTTAAGTGATAGTTCCATTTGAATTCCTGCATTCTGATTTTACTGATTCTAGTTACTGTAAAATACTGCCATGTTCATTTTGTATTTTTCTGGTTAATATTACTGACTTAACTCCTTCTATATTTATCACTGAGTTCGTTCAGTTATGGACTGACTTTTTGATATCCTTTTTTTGTTTTAATCTTTTAATTTCTACTGAAACTTTCAAATTTTTTTATATTATAGTGGTTTCATAAATTTTGAAGTTAGAATATTCTTTGGTTGGTTGAATTAGTTATCTGTTATCTGGGGGTAGTGGCAAATATTCTAACACTGATCTATATATCTCCAATTCTGAAAAATAGTTTTTGCACTTTGACTGTATTTCTTCTTGTTCTGATATGGATCATGATAAACAGTTACTGATTACTTCTTAATTATATTTCTGACTACTTTAATAAGCTTAAATGAACTCTACCATTGTTTCTAAGTCTTTATAATGTTTTAAAATGTGTTTAGTATGCCAGCTGGCCTATCCCATTTTATAAAAAGAATAGCCTAAAAACTAAATTTGTCATCTCTCTTCAATATTAGCATGTCACTAGCAGCTGGCCTCACTTATTCATTGTTTTTCTATCTTATAAAGTTGTTTTTCTTACTCTAGGTTGACCAGGATGTTCTCATTACTAACTCTTATGAAACAGCTATGAGAACAGCTCAAAACTTTCTTTCCATCTTCCTTAAAAAGTGAGTAAGATCAACTGTGTGGTTAATATACTTTATAATTGATGGATATACAATTTAAGAAATATATTTTTAGACCTCATTTAATCTCATACACCTTGTTACTAAATACAGGGGTGGAGGAATCTGTACTTAACAAAATTGCAAACATTATGTAAATTAACATCTTTGTGGTTTTTTTTGGTTCTTTGTTTTGTTTTTTGACTAGATGTGGTAGTAAACAAGGTGAAGAAGATTACAGACCCCTTTTTGAAAATTTTGTTCAAGACCTTCTTTCAACAGTCAATAAGCCTGAGTGGCCAGCTGCTGAACTACTCCTTAGTTTGTTAGGGAGACTGTTGGTAAGAGCATAGCATTTAAAGATTATTAATTACTAGAAGACAACATAATGAGGATGTACTCTGATTCACAGATGATGAATTCTTTAAAAATGTGTAAGGAAACATGAACATTGCATCTATTTTTGCATGTATATAACTGTACATTATATCATCAATACCTGTAGAAAACAAAATTGTAAATTTTAGCACTTTCATTTTATTACATATAATGGCAATGCTTTTTGAGATGGCTTGGGGGTGGGGCTTAGATTTGTTAACATTGTTGGTTTAAAACATCTCAACAATGAGTTATTACAGTTAACCATTTGAAAGCATGAAACTGACTAATGTGAACATTTTGTCTTTTTTTTTTAAGATAATTCCTAAAATCATATGGTACTTTTTAAATCCTTATAGTACAGTTTAAAAATGGAAAGAAATACAGTGATTTCTCTTTTCATTTTAAAGTATATTTGGAGTTGTACAATATAAGTTGTTACAGAACTTTTGAAACCTTTTTATGAACTGGAAAAAGTAATACTGCTATTCTTTAGCTATAATGATTTGTAGAAAACCGTATTTTACTCTTAAGAAATTCTTACTTAGTAATATCCCATCTTTGATGTTTAGGTACATCAGTTTAGTAATAAGTCAACAGAAATGGCTTTAAGAGTGGCATCTCTTGATTACCTTGGAACTGTTGCTGCACGACTGAGAAAAGATGCTGTTACCAGCAAGATGGATCAAGGGTCTATAGAACGAATTTTAAAACAGGTATGGAAATAAAGAACTTTAATTAATACATAAATAGTTGCTCACTTGGTTGCTTTTGGTGTCAGGGAAAGAAACAGGGTCTAATGTTGTCCGGGTTGGTTTCAAACTTGCTATATAGTCTATAGTTGAGGATGACCTTGAACTCGTGATCCTCCCAAGTTCTGGAAATTCCAGGCATGTATCACTAGACCCAGTGTATGGAGTGCTAAGGATTGAACCCAAGACTTTGTGCATTCTAGGCAAACATTCTACCACCTGAGCTATATCATCCAGCCCTACATGTTCTTACCTTATATCATAAGAGTAGATGTTGCTGGCAATTTTCTTGTCCCACCTAGGTACCGCTGCGGCTTCAGCCCCAAATAAACACATGGACACTATATTAATTATTAAACTGTTGGCTCAGGACTTCTTATTGGCTAGCTCTGTCTTAATTATTAAACCATTTCTATTAATCTATGAATTTCCACATGGTCTTATTTTACCGGAGAACACCTGGTCTTTTCTTCCCAGTCCTTATATGGCGACTGTTTTGTGTGCTTTCCCTGCCTACCTTTCCCAGAATTCTCCTCATCTTCTAGCGTCATCTATACTTCCTTCCTGGCCAACAGTGTTTTATTTATCAACCAATAAGAGAAACATGTACAGAAGAACATCCTTCTTCAAGTAGATTTTGTAGATTCAAGGAAAATTGTTTTGTTAGTTGGTCCTGGGTGCTATGAGCTCTCACTGTAGTCCAGGCTAGCCTTGAATTCATAATGTTCTCAGAAACTTGTCCTAGTAATAAAATTTTAGGTCCTACTCTGGATCGGCTGAATCCAGAGCCCTAAGTGTAGAATAGTCAGTGGTTTAACAAGCCCATCAGAAGATTGTAATTACTGCTAAATTTTGAGTGCTGTTTTGTGGTATGTATTTGTACAAATGAGAATTGGCACGTAAATATTTGTAATATAGCATCAAAAGTAAAAACTTAAAATTACTATATTACTAGTATATATAATACAGTATAATCTTTTGCCATTTTTTTTTGAAGATTTGATTTGTTTCATTTATTTGTATGAGTATGTGTGTGTACATGTGTATGTAGGAGTCCATGGAAACCAGAGGGTCCATTGGGTCCCTTGGAGCTGGTATTACAGACATTTGTGAGCCACTGAATATGGGTGCTGGGATCAGAACTCCAGTCCTCTGATAGAGCAGTAAGCACTTTTAACCAATAGAGCAATAAGCCCTTTTAACCATTGAGCCATCTCTCCAATGATCATATTGTCCTTACATTTGACTAGTGAGATACCTTTTGAGCTAGCTTTGTGTCTTTTTTGACATGTATACTATATTCTTTTTTGGGTGGGAGTGGGGCAGAGGAGTAGGTATGTGGTTATGTTGTGTTTATGTTGTATGTACTTTCTAGTGTGTGTGCACATGCATATAGATGCCAGAGGTCAATTCAAGTGTCTTTTTTTTTTAAATCACTCTCTACCTTATTGTCATTTATTAGTTAAAAGACTAGAATTCTTTGAAGAAATAAATGATCCCACAGATTTGAGACACTGAAAGTAAAAGATGTCTGTAAAGTACCTATTACATCATGAAATAAAATCTTCAAAGAATAATGGGAACAGTGCTAGGGAGATAGCTTAGTGGCAAACTGCCAAGAAAGCGTAGGTACTAAATGCAGGTCCTCAGAATCCACGATAAGCAAACTCAGTTAAATTCCCAGAGCCTACAAATTCGCTCCTTTTCTACACCTAAAGTATCTCCACAGTAACTATAAAGCTTCCTGAAATGTTTAATGCATATTATTACAACTGTTAACATTCTTTTATTTACTAGATTAAAACTTTGGCATACATTCATAAATATAAAATATGCAGTGAGTTCATGACAATACTGGAATATGTGAGTCCTGTCTTCAAAAAAAACAAAAATTAATGATTGTCTCCTTTTTTTCAAATGTAAATTCAGTACAGGGTTGGATGATATTTGTGTAAATATCTTTGTGATGATATTTACACCAGCCATTTCTGAGCATTTAAGATAGCAAACAGCTCATAAAGCCAAACTTTAGTTATAAGTATGTTTTTGAGAAACCATAGTTTTTGTTTCTGTATACTTGTTTTCCTTCTTACTGGTTCTCCCCACCTCCATTAGGTTTCCATTTACATCTACATAATTTATTAAAACACACCAGTAGTCTAGTGGTTACATATTTATTATCCCATCACTTGGAAGGCTGGGGCAGAGCTCACAGATTTGAAGCCAGCCATAGTACAACACGGTTTGAGAAGTGGGTGGAAGGACCAGTGACAGACAAATAAACCACCGATAATTTTGTGGTTGTTTATATTTTGGTTTAGGTTTCTGGAGGAGAAGATGAAATTCAACAATTGCAAAAGGCATTGCTTGATTATTTGGATGAGAACACTGAGACTGACCCTTCACTGGTGGTGAGATTCATTTTGCCTTTTAAATTTAAATTGTCTTCCAAAAGTAAGTTTGGGAACTAGGGGGAAAGAAAATAAGAAAAATATTTGGAAGTATTTTTATTGGATTATCTTTAAGTCTAAACTAATCCTAAAAATGAGTATAGACCACCTTACGCTGAAGATGATCTGTTAACATGCAAAGAAGCTATCAAATTCATGTGTGTATGTGTGTGTGTGTGTGTGTGCACATACAGTTCTTTGAAATGTATATTAAGTAACATGTCCAGAATATAATAGGCTGTGTATACAATTTGTACACTTTATAGGCCTGGCATAAGTTCATAAATAACACTGTGCACATAATAGGGTGTTTTCAATTTATTTTTTAAACTGTGAAATGAGAGTTGCAATAACCTGTATATTTTAGCTACCTAGTACAGATTTCCACTCTCCTGTCATAGAACAGATACACAGAAGTGCTTCAGTGATGATTGTTTCAGTGTATTTAACTTATATATTTCTTGTATAGATAAGAATTGAAAACACATGGAAGTCTTTTATCTTAACAACATTTATTCTAAACTTTTCCAAGTGGTCTTACCATCAAATCTTACTGAGCCATATGAATGTCCTACTATATAGTCATTTTTATTAAGTTAGCTTTTAACATTAACAGTTAAATTTATAGCTAAATGTAAAAAAGAAATTCTATAATCCGGGATATTTCAGAAATGTATCTGTCTTTACTAATTGCATCAGCTCAAATATGCTTAATGTCTTTCCAGTTTTCTCGTAAATTCTATATAGCCCAGTGGTTCCGTGACACAACTCTGGAGACAGAAAAAGCAATGAAATCACAAAAAGATGAAGAATCATCTGATGGAGCACATCATGCAAAAGAAATTGAGACAACTGGTCAAATAATGCATCGAGCTGAAAACCGGAAAAAGTTCCTTAGAAGCATTATCAAAACCACACCGTCTCAGTTCAGCACATTAAAGTAAGATGCAGAGGACATGTGATTGGTGTGTGTGTGTGTGTGTGTGTGTGTGTGTGTGTGTGTGTGTGTGTGTGTGTGTGTGTGTGTGTGTGTGTCTCGTAGATTCCATTTACAAAGACCATATAAAGCTTCAATGCTCTCTGTTGTAGGATGAACTCAGACACTGTGGACTATGATGATGCGTGCTTGATTGTTCGATACTTGGCCTCTATGAGGCCGTTTGCCCAGAGCTTTGATATTTATTTGACACAGGTAAATTGACTGATTGTTGTGATTTTTTTTTTTTTTCTGGTTACTTTTGGACAGTATGTGATCATTGCTGGGGATATTTTTAAAGGATTGTGAAAGCTGCATTTGTCTCTGTTCCATGTTGTTCTCATGTCTTTAGCTATGCTTACCCTCTACATGCTGAATCTTGTTGTACAAACAAATGGACGTATTTGTATGACATAAAAATAAATTCTTCAGTTATCAGGTCATAGCAAAAGTTACTGTCTTTGATAAAAGTCACACATAAGGCTTTAGTGGAGATTGGCATTCTTAAGTGTATATACAGCAGTATGTTTGAGAATTCTGAGTTAAAGGAAAGACCTAAAATATAGAATGCTTTTCCATGTGTGCTGGTCTCTGTTAAGAATTTGGAACAGTAAGATGGTCCAAATAAAAAAACAAAAGGCATTGAGTAATAGATTGTGTTCTCTTATATTTATGTTATATTTCATTAAATTTGTATTTTAAATGTTTTAAGAATGTTAATGTTTGCCTGGCAGATACTACGAGTTCTTGGTGAAAATGCAATTGCCGTTCGAACAAAAGCCATGAAGTGTTTATCTGAGGTTGTTGCTGTAGACCCCAGTATTCTAGCAAGGGTAAGAGCAAAAGTAGTATGTCTTCCTTTTTTTCTCAAATTTGAAGATTATCTCTGCTGCTACAAATGACATTTCTCTTGCTCTTCCTTAGCTTGACATGCAACGAGGAGTTCATGGACGATTAATGGATAACTCCACTAGTGTTCGAGAGGCAGCCGTGGAATTACTAGGTCGATTTGTCCTTTGCCGACCTCAGCTTGCTGAGCAGTATTATGATATGCTGATTGAAAGAATATTGGTATTTGCTTCAGTTTTATAGTAATTCATGAATATAATTTGGCTTAAATATCACACCTTGTTTTAAATTAATCTAAAAACGTATAGATGCCAATTACAATTTTATATTGCCTAATCTGTAACCTATAGTAAAGAAGGTAATGCTTTCAAGAGCTACTCAATGTTATAATGTCAATTGTTGGTGAAAATAACCATTTTTCAATTACTGTTATACCAGTTTTTAATAAGCAATTGATAGTAATTATTTATGATAGTTAACTGCTTTTGGAGAATACTCTAGAATAACTATATTGTCATTGCAGAGTGAGCATGTGTGTGTCTGTCTCTCTGTCTGTGTGGACATGGAATTATTTCCATGGCAGGCACCCCACCCACTATAATTGTATTGATTTCTTACAGAACTACACATTGATGCATTAGCACACAAAAATTTTGTGTTGCTTCAATGAAAAGGATTTATTACCACTAGTGTAGTACAAGAGTAGTTAGTGCTTCAAGTTTTACTTGATTTAGCTTAACCATTTTGTTGTCTACATTATAGATAGCACTTCGTATGTTGTTGAAGTGCCAGACACTATTCTAAAAGTTTATTATCTTATTCAATTCTGGTGAATTTTTCCTCTGGGCTTGAGCTCATTACTAAGTGCACATACTTCCATGTTATATCATATTTTAAAAGTTAGGGCAGTAAACTAAATGTCATGTTTATAACATATGAAGAGTATATATATACAACATAATTTTCATTTAACAAATAGAGATTATAATGCTTACAAAAATTCTTATTTTGTCAAATTTCACACATGTAAAACATCTGAGTTTTCCTAACATTTGAAAATACATTTTTGTTCTTAGGATACTGGTATCAGTGTCAGGAAAAGGGTAATAAAGATATTAAGAGACATCTGTATTGAACAACCAACATTTCCAAAAATTACAGAAATGTGTGTAAAAATGATTCGTAGAGTCAATGATGAAGAGGGCATTAAGGTAAGATGAAAATTTAATCGTGTGAAATTTCTTTTTTATTAATGTTTAAAACAATTTAGGTATTTATTGAATCTAATTTTTTGTTTTGTTTCTATAGTTTATATTAATAAAAGATGATCTTTCCCAACCTTTTCAACCATTACAATATTTGTGTATATTCTATCCAAAGAGATTACCAGATTGAAATTATCTTGATTTTTTTTAAATAGTATATTGATTTTTCAGTTACAGACTTGCCTACAGCCTATAGGGTGTTATCTTAATTGAGGTTCCTTCCTCTCAGATGTTTTTAGCTGGTGTCTAGTTGACATAAAACTATCCTGTATAATTGATCCCATCTCAGTTTGACATGCAAACAAATCACCATAAAGCTACAACCTTTCCTTTCTTGTTCATCCTCAAGATTACACATTCAAATAAAACATCACAATATGACACATTTTACATACTTAAAAGAGCCCCACAGTCTTGCCAGGTGGTGGTGGAGCACACCTTTAATTCCAACACTTGGGAGGCAGTGGCGAATCTCTGAGTTCCAGGCCAGCCTGGTCTACAGAGCACACTCCAGGACAGGCTCCAAAGCTACAGAGAAATGCTGTCTTGGAAAAAATAAAATAAAAATAAAAACCACAGTCCACACCATGTTACAAATTCATACACTTTAAAAATTCAGTCTCTTAGGCCGGGCGTTGGTGGCACACGCCTTTAATCCCAGCACTTGGGAGGCAGAAGCAAGTGGATCTCTGTGAGTTTGAGGCCAGCCTGGTCTCCAGAGCGAGTGCCAGTGCCAGGATAGGCTCCAAAGCTACACAGAGAAACCCTGTCTCAAAAAAAAAAAAAAAATTCAGTCTCTTTAATGGAACAGACTTAGTAACCTTTCTAGGGGAGGCCTTACCGTCTTCAAGGAGTAAATGGAAGGAGGGATGGGTAGGAAGGGGGAACTGGCATTGGAATATAAAAACCAAATTAATAAAAAAAGTTTAAGAAAACATTCAATCTCAAAAACAACAAAAAATAAAAACCAAAGTCTTTTAAATAGAAAGTCTCTCACCTATGGGCTTCTATAAAATCAAAATTAAGTTGAATACCTTCGTATTTTAAGAGAGAAAACCTAGGCACAGTGCCAATCAGATAAATTCAGAACCAGACTCCAACAGTGTAAATCAAAAAGCCTGGGTCACTTCTCAGGCTCCACACTGCAACAAACACAACTTGTCTTCTAGACTCAGGCTGGGTACACTCCAGGGCTGCTGCTATTCTTGGCAATCATCCCATGGTACTGGCATCTACAAAATGATGGGTCTTTTACTGCATCTGGGCTACACTTTCACTAATGGCCTCTCATAGGCCCACTTCACGATGCCAAGCCTCAACTTTTCTCCATGACTCCTGCAGTCCTGGGGCTTCCACTGCTACTCTGGTTGCACCTTCATGAGTGGCCTTCCCTGGCTTCTCACAATACAAGGCCTCAGCTGCTCTCCATGACCCCTTCATGTCTTCAAAACCTAACACCTGGGAGACTGTTAGACATGACCAAGTTGGGCTGCCAATACAAGGTACAACCTTACATACCAGTGAACACAGCCTGTGTGTGCTGACTCTGAGAAAAGACTTCCCACAAAATTTCACCTCAGTGATGCTGGTCTCTCCCAATTTTTCCAAATTTTCAATTTCAGCCCCAGCTAACCAGAATCACAAATTCTTAACTCAAAATAGCAAACAGCTCTGATAGAATCAGTAAGGGTCTCACAAACTTCCTTCTGAAACTTCACAAACCAGGCCTCCATTTTCTGCATCGCTCCCAACATTCTTCTAAGCTCCAACAGAATATCTCACCAAGCTTTGAACACTCAATGATTTTTCTTCCCCAAAGTTCTGAAGTCCTTCCACAATCCTCCCAAAAATGGCCCACTATCCACTAGAAATTAGCCAATTTCTGTCCTGGGTTCTATAACAAGTGGGTAAGAATACTTGTTCTACAAGCATGAGGACCTGAGTTCAAATCCCCAGCACCCACATTAAAAGCTAGGCATGACCCCGTGTATGCTAGCGTTGGGCAAGTGGAAAGAGTCAGATACTCAGGTCTTGCTGGCTAGCCAGCCTAGCCAAATTAGCAAGCAAGAAAGTCTCCTTAAAAAATGATGGCGGTAGATGTCCTGCTTTGGTCTCTTATGTGCTCTCATGGGTATACACACCCACATACGTACATGCACACACACACACAAAAATAAAACAATAAAAGTGGTTTTAGTCTAATCAAAAACATTTTGGACTGGAGAGATGGCTTGTCAGTTTCTTGCTGCTCTTGCGGAGAACTCAGGTTTGATTTCCAGCACCCACTCCAGGTAGCTTACCACCACCTGTACTCTAATTCCAAAGGATCCAAAACCTCCTCTGGCTCCTGCAGGCACTTGCACACAGGTGATGCACGTCCACACAGGCACATACACATAAACACATGGTTAAAGAATTTTGAAAGTGTTTTATGTAGAAGCTGTAGGTTAAACATAGTTGTCTCCATCACCACCTGTTTGGAAAAGTTCATAATTTGGGAATCAGTTGGTCATATTTTTTTGTGTGTTTGATGGTTTTATTTGTTTGGTTTTGGTTTTTTCAAGACAGGGTTTCTCTGTAACTTTGGTACCTGTCTTGGAATCTGCTTTGTAGACCAGGCTGGCCTCAAACTCAAAGAAATCCACCTGCCTGTGCCTCCCAAGTGCTGGGATTAAAGGTGTGTGCCACCACTACCTAGCTACAATTAGTCATTTTAATCATGAAGAAATTTATAATAAACTCCTGAAAACTACTTTTTTGGCTAGCTGTAGCTTTGGTTGGGCCTTAATGAGAATTTACAATTAAAAGATTTCTGTTTTGGGCTGACCTAAGCAAGTGGATGCTCATGGACCTCAGTCTGACAGCTGGGAAACCAACATAAGACAGAACTAGGACCCCTGAACATGGGTGTCAGTTGGGGGTCCTGGGCAGTCTATGGGACCTCTGGCAGTGGAACCAGTATTTATACCTAGTGCACGAATGGCTTTGGAAGCCCATTCCCTATGGAGGGATACTCTCTCAGCCTAGATACATGAGGGAGGGGCTAGGTCCTGCCCCAATTGATGTGACAGAGTTTGATGGTTCCCCCATGGAAGGCCTCATCCACCCTGAGAAGTGGATGGGTGGGTTGGGGGGTTTGTGGGTTGAATGGGAGGATGGGAGGGAGAGGGAAAGCGAACTGGGATTGGTATGTAAATAAAAATTAATTTTAAAAAAGTTTGCTGTTTTTGTTGTTAGTAATTGATTTTCTTTTTCTTCTAGAAATTAGTAAATGAAACATTCCAAAAACTCTGGTTTACTCCAACACCACATAATGACAAAGAAGCAATGACAAGGAAAATCTTAAACATCACTGATGTGGTAAGAATGATGGACACAAGTGTGTGGTCACTGTGAATGCAAAGGTAGTTGAAGACCACCGCATCTTATGAGGGAAGAGGCAATGATGAAATGCGTAGCTGTGCCTGGCGTTAGTGCTGCTTCCTTTGTATTCCTGGAGTTTCTGGGATTTAAGTAAAAGGAGATTAATGTTTACACATGGCTGAGCTTCTTGATACTCACATTTATAAACATTGATGTTGAAGTTTTCTTTTCTTCCATAATTGAAAAAGGAAGAGAGAAAGGAGGACAGCTGTGTACTCTGGGCTAGCAACCTGCAGATGGCATTTAGAGTAGGTTAGATTTTATTAAATAAATGAACTGTAATTTGCTGGTGTGTATTGAGTAATAGCAGTTTTATATACTCAGTGACAAGATTATCTCCATTTTCACTGTTAGCAATAAATCTTTTCAAGAGGGTTAAGAAACAAATACTTTTATTTTCATTGTTTGAAACCTCACAAGTTTTTCTGATAGAGCATGGCATAAGCTATTTTTCATGATTTGGTCCCATTGTAGTCTTTAATAATAAACTAATTTTTACTAATTTTTAATGTTTTCCATATTACCAAGTGTTTGAATTGATGAAAAAATGTTTGCTTTAAATATAACATTTCAAATTTTAAAAGTAGACATATACTTCATGTTACAGCATAATTAAAAATGTCTATTTTAAAATAAATGGTTTTTTTTGAGAGAGAGAATTTCAACATTTTTCCCTTTTGTTTACTACCTCCAAACCCTCCCATATACCCCTCCTTGCTCTCTTTCAAATTGATGGCCTCTTATTTCATTGCTATTACATGCATATGAGTATATTCATATATATTCCTGAACATAACCTTATCAGTCTTTTTATAATGTTATTATAAATGCCTTATTTTAATAGTTGTATGGCCTTTCTTTTCACCTTAGGTTGCAGCATGTAGAGATACTGGATATGATTGGTTTGAGCAGCTCCTTCAAAATGTGAGTGTAATTTTGATGACATGAAATTTAATAAAGGGTCCTTATCTTTTTAAAAATAAAATTTTAAGAGTTGGAGAGAAGAGCATTGGCTGCTCTTCTGCCTGTGTTCAATTCCTAGCACCCACATGGTCATTCACAGCTATGTGTAATGAGATCTGATGCTTCTTCTGGCCTGCAAGTGTACATGCACATAGAGCACTATATACATAAATAAGTCTTAAAAAAAATAAATAAAAGTTTAAATAAATAAATAAAAGTAAACTATTCAATTCTTAAATATTTTGTTTTAGGAGAAGAAACTTCAGTTTGTTAAGCCTTATGTTTTTTCTTATTGAATCAATTATCCAGTTAACAGCTAAAATGTTTTCTGAATTATTAATTGAAGTTCTAACTTCACTTTCAGATAATTTTTTAGTATCTCTTTAATGTAGAACTGTGGTTCTCAGCCTTCCTAATGATGTAACCCTTTAATACATTCCTTATAGTGTGGTGATCCCCACCCATTAAATTATTTTGTTGCTACTTTATAACTATAGTTTTGCTGCTGTTAGATTCATAATGTATAAATATCTGATATGTGTGATATGTGATATGCAACCCCTGTGAAAGAGTCATTTGATCCCCAAAGGGGTTATGACCCACAGGTTGAGAACCAATGATCTAGAGACTACTCACGAGATCTTAAATATAAAAATAACATTAAATACATAATTATTTGGCATATTGCAAAATATATAGAATTTCTTTTAGTAGTGTAAAATTAAACCACAATTTGAACTTTTAGAAATTTTCAGTTAAGAATATTCATCTCCCAACTGTAAATGTTCCCATGTTTCAGTCCTTATGTGTAGGAGGTAGGTAGCATGTGTGGAGCTAGAAGAGAGTGGTAGGAGTCTTGTCATTCCTGTCATTCTCTGTCTTACTCTCTTGAGACTCTCTCACTGAATCTGAAGTTCAAGGATTTGGCTAGGCTAGCTGACCAATATGTTCCCAATAGCCACCTGTTTCTCCCCAGTACCAGGGTTACAGACAGCAGCTGTGCCCAAGTTTTATGAGGGTGCTAAGGATTTGAACTGTGGTCCCCAGGTAGTCTTACCCACTCGGTTATTTTGGAGGCAGTATCTCACATTTTTCCTCGGTTTTGCTCTAAAAACTGTAGGCTCAGTGATCCTTCTACCTCTGCCTACCCATCAAATCTTCTTCCATCTGTCTTTCTTCCATCCCTTTTTCTTTCATGGTAGCATGTGTGCATGTATGTGTGTGGGTATGCACGTGTACACATGCATGTGTGCATATACAGGCTGTATGAGAGCATTCTGTCCCCTAAGGGTATTGTTACAGGTGCTTGTGATTTGGAAAAGCAGAAAGTGCTTGTAAACTCTGAGCTGTCCCCCTAGCCCCAGACAAAAAAAAAAATTGGTTAAATTACATGTGACAGAGAAATAACCTCTCTGCAGCTATGTATGCATGCGTTTCTATAGGAACCTGGAAGAACATAAGGAGTGGCTGCTGGGGTTCCTAGGAATTCTAAAGTCAAGAATATATAGCACACCTACCATTTCCATACTTCCAGACATACATACATATGTTCCATTTAACAATTTTAAGAAATTTACAATTTTATTGAATTTTTTGCTTGTGATTGAGTAATTTTCTACATGAGATATAATCTCTTAGGCAAACTCAAAGTACTATATTAAATAGCCTCAAACTCACACATGAAAGACTTACACAGAAGAGTATTATCATTATCGTGTGTGTGTGTGTGTGTGTGTGTGTGTGTGTGTGTGTGTGTGTGTGTGTGTAAAAAGGCACAAATTAACATTTCTAGCATTTAGTCCATTAGCTTTCCTGTCATTAGTTATTTGTCACCTGATTCCTCAAATTATGCCAGTTCAACAGTGTAAAATGTGGTCCTCATCTGTTGTCATATGTTCAACTTTACTTAGGAAGTAACAATTCTCCACATGAACTGTGTATGTGTATTGCATCCAGTTTCCTAGTTTGTGATGTGTTCTCCCTGCTTTGAAGAATCTATTCATATTTCCCTTTCTATTGCTAATAGTTGAAGGTAGGGGCTGGAGAGATGGCTCAGAGGTTAAGAGCACAGACTGCTATTCCATAGGTCCTGAGTTCAATTCCCAACAACCACGTGGTGGCTCACAACCACCTTGAATGGGATCTGGTGCCCTCTTCTGGTGTGCAGATATGCATGGAAGCAGAATTTTGTATCCGTAATAAATAAATAAAATCTTTAAAAAAATAAAAAAGTGACAAAAAAAAAAAAAAAGAGTTGAAGCTCAAGCTTTCTGGGTACAAAGCATACACTCCACTATTGAGTTACACCTAACCCTCTCCCACCACGTTTTGTTGGTGTTTTGTTTTATTTAAGACAAGGGTCTTATTGTGTAGGCCTTCTGACCTAGAACACTCTATGTAGACCAGGCTGCTCTTGAACTCATAGAGATCCACCTACTGCTGCCTCTGGTGTGTGGAATTAAAGGCATGTGCTACCCCACATGGCATGATCCCAGTACTCTTGAGGCTAAGACAGAAGGATCTTGAATTCAGGTACAACAGGCTATCCAGAAAAACTGTTCTATAAAATATCAAAAACAAAAAGAAGAGTTTTATTTATTCGTTTGCTTGGCTTTTCAAGACTGGGTTTCTCTGTGTAACCCTGGGCTGTGCTGGAACTTGCTCGGTAGAGTGGGCTGGCCTCAAACTCAAAAGATCCTATCTTTGCTTCCGGAGTGCTGAGATTAAAAGGGATGGAGAATGTTAAAGGCACTTACTTGTCGCTCTTGCAGAAGACTTGAGTTGGATTCCCAGTGTCCACATGACAGCTCACAACCATCTGTAATTCCAGCCCTGGCAAATCTGGCATCCTGTTCTGACCTCTTGAGGTCAATAGACATGCAGGTTGTACGTATACATACATGCAGGCAAAACACTCATGCACATAAAATAATAAAATAATAGATATAAATAAAAAAAATTGTGTCTGTAAACCTTGCTGCTCAGTGAGAAAATCTGAGTACTCCCAGGTTTGAAATACTTGAACACGGAATGACTTCTGCAAATTGAAAAATCCACACCTGAGCTCATTTGACAGCCAAACTCACACATACTACAATTACCTTCAAGCAATTTATATAAGGAATATATAAAACTTAAATGAGTTTCATACTTAGAACTCTGTCCTTTGCCCAAGCATCTCCTTGTGTTGTATGCAAATGTAGAAGACTTCAAGTCTCAAGCATTTCACATAAGCATTTCATTCTGTACAATCACTTTGGAAAAGATTATTTCAAGTGTACACCATTAAAATTTCACTTAATCTACACACAGAAGAGTGACTAAATGGCTTGTGGCATACAGAGGTGACTATTAAATAGCAATGAAATAATAAAACTATCTGAATCAACCTGAATTAAAGTTATGTCATAATGTTGATTAAAAATGCAAGACACCTCCCCTCAAGACTGCTGTCTGGGAGGCCAGCATGGGACTGATCCAGACCCCTGAACATGGATGTCAATGAGGAGGCCTCAGCACTCTATGGGGCCCCTGGTAGTGGATCAGTATTTTTCCCTGGTGTAAGAAGGGACTTTGAGAGCCCATCCCACATGAAGGGATGCTCTCTTGGCCTGGACACATGGGGGAGGGCCTAGGCCCAGCCCAGGATGATGTGGTGGACTTTGGGGAGCCCCCTGGAGGGCCCTACCCTCCCTAGGGAGCAGAGGGCAGATGAGGTGGGGGGTTAGGTGGGGGGGGAGGGTTGGGAGAGGGAGAAGGGATTGACATGTGAATCAAGCTTGTTTGTAATTTGAACTAATAAAAAACAAAACAAAAAAAAAAATTCAAGACCCAAAACACCAATCAAGTTAAATTTGTTGAAGTAGAAAATTTAAATTTGAAAAAAAAAGCAAAAACCTGCCAGGACCAAGCATGATAGTGCATGCCTTTGATCCCAGCACTCAGGAGGCTAGAGCAGGCAGATCTCTGTAAATTCAAGGCCAGCCTGGTCTACAGAGTGAGTTCCAGAACAGCCAGCACAACAAAGAGAAACCATCTTGAGAAAACAAAACAAAACAAAAAAAAGACTCAGAAAAGCAGCAGGAAACCTAACCTGGTAATATAGTGCTTTTTTGTAAAAGCTTGCCTGTCTATGCATCTTGCAGTAAAAGTTTAAAATCATGCAGTTTCACAATTTGAATATTGAATTTTTGTTTTACTTCACTTTAGTTCCTCTCATATGAGCCACTCATGACTTGCTCTGACTCTATGAGACACATGGAGATAGAATATTTGTGTTATGTCTGATAACCCTGGAAGACTCCACAGAAATGAAATGCAGCTTTTTTTTAATATCCCTAGAAATAATTTGGCTAATTATTATTGGTAAAACAGATACACCTAAAGTCATTTTTCCCAATAACCTGTGGTTGTAAGATTGGATTGCTTTTACTTATTTACTCTAAGTAGGCTTGTCTCCATCCTCTTTATTGTTCTTCATAGTATTTTTAAGTACATCCTATTAATGATTTGGGAAAGAGTGAAGCACAAAGAATATGCCTTTATGTTTTATAATTTTAAGGCTTAAGGTATAATTCAGATACAGTTGTTAATTATTTAAAATAATTCAGCTAGCATCAGATAGTACTTCTGTGGTCTTGGATGGTGTGAGAGAGAAAAGTTGCTTTTCCTGCCTCTCTCCATTGTCAGGCCATTGCACACAGCTGTTTAAATGCTTGGTACTAAAGTTGTTAACTTTGCAAATTGATGATTTATAAAATATTTTTAAATATGTTATGTATTGTGACACAAACTGTGAGGCCCAGCAAAGACTATGTCCAAGCCTCTGTGTGTGTGTGTGTGTGTGTGTGTGTGTGTGTGTGTGTGTGTGTGTGTGTATTAAGAACTAAAAAACAAAATGCTTGATATTTGATGCATGTACATTATCATTATTGCCTGATAAATAATTTTACTGGGTTTTTTTATATGTATACATATATAGTTGTTGAAGTCTGAAGAGGATTCCTCATATAAACCTGTGAAGAAAGCTTGTACTCAACTTGTTGATAACCTAGTTGAGCATATTCTTAAATATGAGGAATCTCTAGCTGGTAAGACATTTTATATATTGCTCCTTAAGTTAATTTTATGAGATTTTCAAGTATTGGGGCCCTTTTCTCAGTTTTGCCTCTGGATTTGCTTGCTAATAACTAGCTATATCACTTTTAAGGGTAATTTGATTTTCATGATACAAATTTCTGTTTGATAATTCATTTTAGATTATATTGTAAGATTACCTAGATCAAACAATATAATAAAAGCATATCTACATATCTCTCAATATGTACTTTTACATGGCATATTGAACAAGACTAAAGTTCAGAGCCCAACATTTTTTTTTCTTTTTTTAATGGCATCACAAAACTATTTGGTTTTATTTAAATTTTAGAAACTTTCAAAGAAATTGTAGTAGCCATTAAAATGTTCTTAATATGTGCTTTCTAATATTTTTCTAGTTGTATACAAAGTTCTCTTAATATTTAATGTTTAATATGTTAAAGTTTCTTAATCTTTTAATCTGTTGAAATTTTTAATGTAAATTAAGTACTTAATATTTTATATTATGAATTATGTCAATCACAAACCTGAAGTCTTCTGTTATCAAAAATTGCATGAAAAAGTTAAGTCATAATTGGTACCTATTACTTAAAAGCATAGACTATTAATATTACTTCCCATTCCCTAATGTACATTATGAGGAGCAGCAGTAAGTAGACCTCAGTTACTCAGTTGAAGGACCGACATCCTCTAGCGGGGGTGTCACTTATGGCCCCCTAAAGGAATTGTAGATATCCTTTCTTTTGTCAAACAGGGCTTATCTTTCTTCACATTTTTCTCATTTTTATGTGTACCTTTTTTCCTTTTCTGTATTTCTCATCCTAGACTTCTCTGGTGATATTACTATACATTAATTTTCATCAGTGCCAATTATCTCTTTAAAAAACAATTTTTAAGAACCATAGTATCTCCTAACTGGCCTCATGTGAACAGTGTTTTGTGTGACTGCATAGAACACTGATAGAAATTCTCTGTCGCTTCCATTATTTAACATTCTCACCAGTAATCTTTAAATACAATATCACATAGCTAAATTGTTTTTGTTTTTGTCTTCCTCATTTGTTTTCCTATATTCACTTCCATTTATAGACGTTACCAGCTTATTCCCAAAGACTCTCCCTGAACTTCCCAACTTCTCTCTCCTTTTAAACTTCAGTCATATCTCCTTACAGTGAAACTTGCCTTTCTTAGTAAGGCTTCTGTCCTTTGTCTTCATTGTATAATTTTGTGCCCCAAAATGAAATACAGATAGTCTAATATCATAGGAAATACTAATGCATTTTATTAAGGCCCATACTGAATCTGTTATATTGAGTAAAGTAAGTAATATTTTGTCTAATTTTCACTACTTTACCTTATTTCAGTGTCTTATTTCTCTGTTTTTTCAGACTCAGACAATAAAGGTGTGAATTCTGGAAGATTGGTAGCTTGTATAACCACTTTGTTCTTATTCAGCAAAATAAGACCCCAACTCATGGTTAAACATGCCATGACTATGCAGCCATACCTTACCACTAAATGTAGTGTAAGTATAAGTGCTATGTTGGTTGGTTGGTTGGTTGGTTGGTTGGTTGGTTGGTTGGTTTTTTTTGAGACAGGGTTTCTCTGTATAACAGTCCAGGCTGTCCTGGAACTTGCTCTGTAGATATCTGCCTGACCAAATGGACAGAACTAGAAAGAAACATCCTGAGTGAGGTAACTCAAACCCAGAAAGACAAATATAGTATGTTCTTACTCATAAGTGGATACCAGACATAAAGCAAACAGTACCCAGCCTACAATCCACAACCCCAGGGAAGCTATAACCCTCTTCCAGAAACAGATGGAAGCAGATGCAGAAATCCACAACCATTGGGTCAAGCTCCTGGAGTACAATTGAAGTGAGGGAGAAGCAATAATATGAACAAAGGAGTTAAGACCATGATGGGGAAGCCCACAGAATCAACTGACCTGAGCTAGTGAGAGATCACTGACTCAGGTCTGACAAAGGGGGAATATGCATAAGACTGAACTAGACTCCCTTAATATAGGTGGCAATGGTGTAGCTGGGACAGTATATGAGGCCACTAGCAGTAGGTTCAAGATCTAACTCTAATGCACAAATTGACTTAGTGGAGCCCATTCTATATGGAGAGATACCTTGCTGAGCCTAGACACAGGGGTGTGGGGATGGGGAGGTGTCTTGGTCCTGAGATGATGGAGCAGACTTAGTATTAGTAGACTTCCTAGGGGAAGACTCTCTTGGGAGCAGGTAGGGGGAGCGAGAGGAGAGGAGGGAATGGGAACTGAGATTGGAATGTAAAATATAAATTAATAAAAAGAATAAATAAATCAGCAAAAAAAAAAATGAAAAACAAAAGAAATCCATCTGCCTCCCGAGTACTGAGATTAAAGGCTTGTTTGTTCTTTCTTCCATACAACAGGTAGTAGTAAGTACTTTAAATTTAGAATTCACATATGCTAGCCACATTGTCACTGACAGAGAACTGTCATTGACTCAGATATAACTTCTAATGGTTGTTACAAGTTATCTAAAAACATCAACAACTAAAATTCAGGCTTTATTTCTCTTAGTTCTTAAGCTAACCCCTCTGTAATTGTTTTATAAATGTTGTAGCTCTTAAGACCCCCAAAAGTGAATAAGGCAGAAATTGTAACTTGAAGAAACTTACTATATTTTGATTCTTAATTTACAATATATTTGTCATAATACATTTTATTACTTTTATTATAAAGCAATATGTTGACTATGGAACGTCTAGTATATTAGGAGACATTGATATATTAACATGCTATGGTCTAGAATAAAATGATGAAAATTCATAAAACATTGCTTAAAAAATAGTGTAAATCAAATTAGTTTTACTTCATATATAATCTGTAGCTAATACTTAGCTCATGTCTGCTAAACATTGCAGTCAGACACTTTGAATAACTTTATATGCAAGTTGTCTTATTTACTTTGTCAAGCACTATTTATCCTTAATTTTAAAGATAAGGAAATCAAAGCATAGGAAATATAAATAGTTTACTCCATGTCACATAGCTCATCAATGCCAAGAGTATAATTCAGTACCATTCTCTACTTCTAGAGTCTGGATTATAATATAAACATAGTCTTCTGACATATACTTTGAAGCATTGTTGCATCACTTTGAAACATTGTTACATCATTTTAGTGAACAGATTTTCAGGAATGGGTTCACTAGGGCATTGAGAAAAATTGGGGTTTTTCTGTTTGCTTCTTTATGGGCTTTGGATTTTGAGAGATCATTATATAGCATCTCTAGCCCCTTTGAAAAGCAGTCCATAACTATTGGAATCATTTTTGTAATCTGCTAATCTAACAGGCATGAAGGATTAATTCCTTGTTGCTTCACTTCTAAGAAAGTGGACCTTTTTCATGTTGACCAGTTGGCCTTATTTTTCTGTAAACACATGCCAGCTAGTAATGTTGCTTTTAGAGAAAGTTAGCTGATTAGAAGACAAGTGGGAAAAAGAGTTTGTGTTGCCGGGCTACAGAGATGCTCGGTGGTTAAGAGCACTTGCTGATCTTCCAGAGGACCTAGGTTCAGTTCCTAACACCCACATGGTGGCTCACAGCCATCTGTGACTCCAGTTCCAGGATATCCAGTGCCCTCTTATGACCTTTACCGGCACTAATCATACACATGATACATACATACATGTAAACAAAGTTCTGATACACATAAAATAAATAAAATCAGGAATTTTTTTTCATGTGCTTGGTTATTTTTTAGTCAAGAAAAATCTGTAAGTATAAAATTAAAAAGCCTCCTAGCTAGTTGTGGGTAATATATGTTTATTAAATAAAATATTAAGCACAGCATTTGTCCACTCCAGCACTATTGACAGAGCTGGATATTGGTAAGAGCTTTTGTTGTATTGTGGGATATTCAACAGCATCTTTTGGTTTCTGTCCAATAGATGCCACCACCCACTGTGACAACTAGAATTGCCCCTGACATTGCAAAATACTTGTGGGTAGAGAATGGTGAGCACAGTCACCCACAGTTGAGAACTACTAGGTTAATAACCTTCATCAAGAAGTTAATCATCAGCCGGGCGTCGGTGGCGCACGCCTTTAATCCCAGCACTCGGGAGGCAGAGGCAGGCGGACCTCTGTGAGTTCAAGGCCAGCCTGATCTCCAGAGCAAGTGCCAGGATAGGCTCCAGGATAGCTATACAGAGAGACCCTGTCTTGAAGAAAAAAAAAAAAAAATTAATCATCAGTCAAGCTTCAAAGCTACCAATCTTTGTAAAACATTCGTACTCATAAAAATAAATAAAATCCCTAAATTATTTTAGGTGTAACAGCTTTCACATTATTAAGTGCCCAAAGGCCACATGTAAATTAGTGTTAGAACTACAATGAAACTTGTGATAATCTCTCAGATGCAGTTCTTTTTCATATGTGGTGGTAGAGAACTCCTTGCAAGTACTTTTTAAAAAAATATTAACCTTTTTTTACTATTTTAATGTAACTTTACATACATAATGCTCTATTCTTATACTCCAGACACAAAGCTGTATGTGGTTTCTTTTAAGTTTTATATATTCATAAAGCATTAATTTTATCCTCATAGACGCAAAATGATTTCATGGTTATCTGCAATGTTGCAAAAATCCTTGAGTTAGTTGTACCACTGATGGAACACCCAAGTGAAACTTTCCTTGCCACTATTGAAGAAGATCTGATGAAGCTGATCATCAAATATGGCATGACTGTGAGTAGTTTTCTGTCTTCATCTTGTAGTAATATTAGGTAATAGTTTGTAACATATTGCTATATAATGTCAGTTAAGTCACAAGATCTTTTATTTTAAGGCAAATATATAAGAAGTAAATATCATACTTCAACTGTGTTTTAGTTTTTACTTAAAGAGTAACATTTTCTCTATCTTTTAGGTAGTACAGCATTGTGTGAGCTGTCTTGGGGCTGTTGTAAATAAAGTGACACAGAATTTTAAATTTGTGTGGGCCTGTTTCAATAGATACTATGGTAAGTTCCGTGCCTGAGCTTTCAAATTGTTCCCTAAATTCTGCAAGTGTGTCTGCATCATTTACATATCTGATAAAGGAGAGCAGTGAGGAAATAAGTGTGTTCTCCAGCATCCACTCAGAAGTTCTCTATGATCTTTTGTATTCTCATTAGTTCAAAAGTTTGTCTCTTTAAAGTGATAAGTTTTCTGGCCACTATATAAAGTAAAACTTTAATATTTTTTCTTACATTGTTATAGGCTAGACACATTATAAATGTATTTTATCCTTAAAACCATTAGTAAAAGTTATTTGTATTTTATTAGTAATTGTTTAAACATGATTGAAAGATAAAGAGATTACTGTAAATAACTGTTATTTATCTTTACTAGGTGCCATTTCAAAATTAAAAAGTCAGCACCAAGAAGACCCAAATAATACTTCACTTTTAACAAATAAACCAGCGCTTCTTAGGTCCCTCTTCACTGTTGGAGCACTCTGTCGGCATTTTGATTTTGACCTGGAAGATTTTAAAGGCAACAGTAAGGTAAAGATCACAGTATTTCCTAGTGTGCTGTGAATCACAGTCCTGTGATCCTGAGCTAAGAATCAGAGTAATGACCTCGGAAGAAGGCAGCATTAGATAGAGAATTGTAATGAGACCTCTGCAAGAGTCCAAGCCTGATCCAGGATGGCCTGCTGATCTATAGCAGTTTCTTACTAGTCTGTGGCAGATTTACAGTTTCTACAGCCAATTACATCAATTTGTTAACATAGACACACTGTTTACAACAACAGGGTGTGGCATATACTTGTCACAGACAAATCAGATGCCATTATTCTGAAATAAGAGACTGGAAAGGTGGTGTCTGCTTTATTCTGAAATAAGAGACTGTCTGCTTTTGGTGCTGGGGAAAGCACCCATATGGCAGCTCACAACCTTATGTAACTCTAGTTCCTAGGGATCTGATACCCACTTCTGGCCTCTTTGGGCACCAGGCACACGCATGATGCATAGTTGTCATACATGCAGACAAAGGTTTAAATAAGTTTAAATAAAGTTAATGGAATTGATTTTTTTTTCCCCACCCAGTGTTGTGAATGACACTTAGTGCCTTGTGTTGGCCAGGCTGGTGCTTTGCAAATGACCAACATCCACCCCAAAGTTCACATGAAAATTCTCATTGTTTGCTTTTGGGGTTCCCCCCCCCTTTATAGCTGAGAATCGAGGGCTGGTGAGATGGCTTAGCAGGTAGAGATACTTGCACATTACCTGAGCTCCATCCCTAGATCCCACAGGGCGACAGGAAAGAGCCAAATCCTTAGAATTAATTCTTCTGGCTTCCACACACCCATAGGGCACTATGGTGCCTGCTCATTCTGCCTCTCTCCCTCCCCCTCCCCCTCCCCTCCCCTCCCTTTCCCTCTCCTCCTCTGTTTCTCGGTCCCTCTCTTCCTCCCTCCCCTTCCCCTTTCTTACACATACTTGAAAACTTATCTGACATAGAGTATTCTTCTTGAATACCTTTAATATGCGCCCCCCCCCAGGTTAACATAAAGGATAAAGTGCTTGAGCTGTTGATGTATTTTACGAAACACTCAGATGAAGAAGTACAAACAAAAGCCATCATTGGTCTAGGTAAGTTAAGTCTAAATTTCTTAGTAGTCTTTAGCTCTTTGAGGGGTGGAGTAAGCTTTTTGACTATTGTGAGTCTAAGTTGTTGGGTTTTTTAGACATACTTCTTTTGGCTATGTGATCTGATGTGGAGTATGAAGCACTGGGGTTTAAAACACCTGGATTTTGTTCATGTTTCAGCCTGTGGCCTTTCTGGGTAACTCTGATCAAAGCCACTTCTCCTGTCCTCAGTTTCTTTCTTAGTAAAGTAGAGCTAACAATATTGTCTTCCACCCCTGCTTCCTAAAGCTGGCTTAAGAACACTGACTGGGACACCGTAATATTCAGGACATGTTCAAAGTTTTATGCTATTTGCATTTCTTAAATTTGTTCTTTTTCAGTGCAAATAATGTTGTTACATGTATCTGCTACTTGTTAATGGACAGTCTATATAGACTTAATTATAGGAACAGTTGGGGGGCATACCTGGTCCATGTTCCTTTTCCAGAAGCACTAGTGTAGTAAAAACATGTTTTGCAAGCAACTCTATACCGCTTACCTGTGAAGGAATTAGAGTATAGAGAATTAGGAACAGGAAAGTATTAAATTGCCTGAATTAAATACTCTTTTAAAAAGAAATCTAAAACTCTTTTGTCTTAGACAAATAAGTTGTTTTATTTATAAAAGACAAAGAGAAAAGTATGTCCTATACTTGGGATTTTATTGTTATTGTGTATTTTGTGCAAATACATAAAATATTTAATAATTTAATTTGTTCGGAAATATTTTGAAAGCATTGTCAAGGTTTATAATTTAATAAATATTCATGGGTAGTCACTGATACTGGTCTTTGAAAAAAGTGAGTGAAAAGATTCTGAGTTACCCAAACCCTGTTAAATTATGTTAACAATTTTATTGGTATTTAAATATAGCTGCCTTTTTCCTTGTCATCCCTTTTATAAATTACTTATAAGCCAGGTGTCATTGTGGACACTTTTAATACAAGCACTCAGCAGTCAGAAGCAGGCAAATCTCTCAAGTTCAACCCCGGTTTGGTCTACATAGTGAGTTCCAAGTGAGCTAGGATTGCATAGTGAAGTGTTCTGTCAAGAGAATTAAAAGAGGAAATATGAACACCATATATTAGAAAGTTTTAGGATCTGGTACGACCTCCATACCAGTGTATATTCTTGAGTAGTAAATGTAGATAATAAATTTTGGAGTGTCAAACCCAGTTGTATTACAGATTACTCAAAACAAATAAATGAAGTTTTAATTTAAGGAAGTGGCACTGTAGAATTGTCAAAAAAAAGTTCCATGGGCCATGGTTATCCTGTGTGACCTTGAACTAGTTGCCTAATTACTGTCTGCTTTAAGTCTGGTTTGGATTGGTATTACTAATGCTTGCTGCCATCAAGAGTCTTAATTTTTTCTTATTAAACATTATCTATATATACATTGATCGTTTAATTTTGCTAGTTATTAATTAGTGGTTATAAGTTAGCATTGTGGCCTCAATAGGGCCATTTGAGAAAGAATTAGGAAGATAATTTTAGTTCTATTTTTAAATTCTGTTTCATCAGTGGATATATTTCAGTTTTTTTTTTTTTTTACATTGTCACTGTAGTACCTTCTATTAGGGGGTCTGAAAAAATGTTTGCAGACATTACATCTTAATCCTGACATCATCCCTCTGAGGTAGGTGGGTGGTAAATATTATTGTCCCCATTTTACAGATGGAGAATTGAGGCAAAGAGAGATTGTGTGACTCACCCAAGGTCACACTACAAGTCAGTGGTGGAGCCAGGAATAGAACCCAAGACTCCTGACTCCTAATCCACTCCCCTAGCCACTAGGCCCTGCTCCCTCCTCAAGGTTTCCTCTTGTGTGAAATTCTCCTTTGAAATGCAATTTCTTGTTTTTAATTCATGGGGAAAGAAGTGCCTGCTCTAATGCTTCTCTAGGTAAGGCCACCAGCATATTCTTCCAGTCATTTTAAGTTTTAAGTTTTTGAAATTTTGAAATAAGGAGCTCTTTGTATAATTTGACATTTTCATTGTGTTATATTTATCTTTAGTAAGAATATATAAAGACATTTTTCCCTTTTTCTTAGGCTTTGCCTTTATACAGCATCCAAGTCTAATGTTTGAGCAAGAAGTGAAGAATCTGTATAATAATATTTTATCTGATAAGAACTCCTCAGTGAATTTAAAAATACAAGTGCTAAAAAACCTCCAGACTTACCTACAAGAAGAAGACACACGAATGCAGCAAGCAGACAGAGACTGTAAGTGAGAACATGGTTTGTGATTGACAATGCAGCCAGCTAGTTAGGACGCTTAAACTCTACCTCAGATAAGTAACATCCCTCGATTCTTAGAAAGGATGCCGTATTTTGGGTAAGTGGGAGTTAGTAAGCTAAAGTTCATAGGTCCAATAGTAGTATTAAACTCTAAAACAGTTACAAAATTTTAGGTATCTACAAGCATTAGTACTTTCCAGGAGGAGAAGGGAGTATAGTTTTTACTGTTCTCAAAGAGCCTCTGACATAATTGAGGAAAAAGACTGGAAACCACTTGAGCTTTAACATGAGCTATACCACTTTGTGGGTTTGAGTTGTAGACTCAGTCAGAAGCAGTGAACAAAGTTAATATGATCTTGATGTGTTTCTCCTTTGCCTTCTTTTGTAGGGAAGAAAGTCGCAAAACAGGAAGACTTAAAAGAAATGGGAGATGTTTCCTCGGGGATGAGTAGCTCCATCATGCAGCTTTACCTCAAACAGGTGCTTGAGGCCTTCTTCCACAACCAGTCAAATGTACGCCACTTTGCACTAAATGTCATTGCATTGACTCTAAACCAAGGTCTTATTCATCCAGTGCAGGTAAGCAAGTTTTATGATAGCAGCACGCACTGACAGCCAAATAAACTGTGTTGACGCCATGATGGAACATCAATAATTTTTTAATCCACTTAATAAAATGTGTCCTAAACCACTGCAACAACTATTCTTATCCCTCTCCTTCCTTTTCTTTCTTCTTCCTTTATAGTTAAGACTTAGTCTTGCAGGGCAGTGGTGGTGCACGCCTGTAATACCAGCACTCAGGAGGCAGAGGCAGGAGAATCTCTGTGAGTTCCAGGCCAGCCTGGTCTACAGATTGAGTTCCAAGACAAGATTCAAAGCTACAGAGAAAGAGTCATATAACATTGCTTAGGCTATCTGTCCTCAACTTGTGGACAGTTAGTATGTGGGCTCAAGTATCCTCCTGCCTTGGTTTCCTGAATTGTCTTCAACTCTTAAGATTTTAAACTTTGAGTAATCTGTTATGTTGCCATTGCTGCAAAATACCTATATATACTTATGTTAAACGTCCAGTCTCTATTACTTTTTTCACACTGGCTTTGATAAAATTCATTTTAATCCAATTTTACTCAGATTCTTAAAAACCAACAATATGTCAATGGAATTAAACAGGTTTAAGAGAATAATAAGCTAAAAAGCATAAAGTTTTGTTCTACCACAAAAAGGTAAATCCCATCATCTGAGTTTCATTTTTCTTTTTAAATTGGAGGCTAACATTAAAACTTTGCAATGTAGTTGGGATGATAGACTAAAAGGCCAGGTTTGTAACTCAGTGGTAGAGTACTTGCCTAGGGTATTCAAATATTCAAGTCATGGATTTGACCTCAGCATCACAAAAAGAAATGGGAAAAACGAAAAAGAAATAATGTCATAAATGGTTTAGTATCCTTGAAGACTTGCATTTTCTGCTGATCTACTGACTGATATCAAAAGGTCTGATATTTTTCTAAAACATAATTAAGTGTATATATACAGTGTTGTGTCATAAAACAGGAAGCACACTGACAAGTATTTAGTCTGTTTTTCATCACTCTGAGCTGTTAAAATCACTTTATAGCATGCAGCAGTATACTGAGATTTTTCACCTTTTTTTAAATACTCAGATATAGGGCCCATGAGATGGTTTGGTGGATAAAGTGAAAAGACAGCATCACAGAATTTTGTATTCTCCTTCCACCATATCGGTTCTGATCAGACTCGAGTCCTCAGTCTTGGTAGTAGTTAACCTGTCCACTGAGCCACCTCACTGACAGTCTTAACCTGGGAACATTTAGAAAAACTTAAATTTGTGTTGAAACTGTTTAAATCTAAGTGCATTATTCTTGCTCATATTTCCTTGCTTTAAGTTAAATTAAAGAAAGATGATCACTTTTAATGGACACCAAAACAGCAATTATAAGCAGTCTGTACTGCTACATTTTTATATCTGATGTACAAGCTTGACGTTTGTTGAGATGCATATAGAATTTACTGCTGTAATGTCTTATAAAGTCTTTTCTTCTCCCAGTGTGTTCCATATTTAATTGCCATGGGCACAGATCCAGAACCTGCTATGAGGAACAAGGCTGATCAGCAGCTTGTGGAAATAGACAAAAAATATGCTGGATTCATTCATGTAAGTGCTTTTAGTAACTTAGTATTGCTCTAATAAACCAGGGTGAGACTGTTCAAAAAAAGTCAGGAGGCATGAACTGTGGACCCTACTCTAACCTTGGCTAGCAAAGACTTCTAGACCTTGGGTTTTTTGTGTGTGTAAAATGAGGGGGTTACAATAGATGGTCTCTACTATTCCAGTACTTCATTCTGTGATTTCTATTATTTTGAATAAGGCAACCAAATAATGAAGTTAGCCATGAATGTAATGTTCAGAGTATACTTAATCTGAGTCTTAACATCCCTAATGCAAATGAGGCCTTTATTAATTTCAGATGAAAGCAGTGGCTGGTATGAAGATGTCTTACCAGGTACAACAGGCGATCAACGACGACGGAAAAGATCCTGTCAGGGGTTTCAGACAAGATGAGTCCTCCAGTGCTTTGTGCTCACACCTCTACACCATGATCCGTGGGAACCGCCAGCACAGACGCGCCTTTCTTATTTCCTTACTCAACCTCTTTGATGACACAGCAGTAAGCATAAACTTTATTATCGTTAAAAACAAATGTTCTAGAAACTATATGCCTAAAAGAGTCATGACTTTTAAATATTAACGTTTTGGTAAATGTCATTGACTATTTTGTGTTTCCTTAACTTTTACTAAGATACTTAACAAAGTTTATGGTCATAATCAAAAGGGTCATTTTACATGAGATTGAGGAATAAAATATGATTTGTCTATACTGAATATCTTGAAAATTTTATCGGGGTTTTTTCCTTAATTTTTTACATTTAATTATTTATTTTATATTTACAGGGGTGGGCCACAATGTGGGTGTGGGGATCAGAGGCCAACTTGTGAGAGTCACTTCCCTCCTTCTACCATGTGGATCACAGGAATTGAACTTAAGTCATAAGGCTAGGTGACAAGCTATTCTCTCCGCCGAGCCATCTCACCATTGAGTAACAGTCTCTATAGAAGTCAGCTGCAGCATTTAAACTGTCACTGTGGGGATAGATTCCATGTACACATGCATCAAACATACATGCACATATAAGATTATTTCTGTCATTGTTGTAGGACTCAGATATTGTTGGAGAATAATACAGTTTTGGGGAATTTGTTTGGTTGCTTTTGGTTTTTTGTATTTTGAGACATGGTTTCTCCTGACTGACCTGGAACTTGCTCTGTAGACCAGGCTGGCCTCGAACCCAGAGATCTACCTGCCTCTTCCTCCTGAGTACTGAGATTAAAGGTGTGCATCAGCATACCTGGCTTAATAATAATAACACAGATTTTTGGTGCGAAGTCTTTTTGTGTTGATTTTCTTCATCATTTTCTTCAGTCTACACTTTTATGTAATTGCAAGTTGACACACATTACACTGGCCAGGACCACCAGCCAAGAACGCAGAAAGTCATGTTCTGTAGGTTTTCTTTTTTAATTCATTTATTTTACAAATACTTCCTTAGTACCTACTATGGTACTCACCATTGTATAAGACATCATCAGATACAATAGTAAGGTCAGCTATAACACCTACCTGCCCACATAGAGCACACAGAGCATCCTGTCTTTCTGTAAACGTTACTAGATCTATTCTTTTTATTTTTTTATTTATTTATTATTATTATTATTATTTTTGGTTTTTCAATACAGGGTTTCTGTGTATTGCTTTGGAACCTGTCCTGGAACTCGATCTGTAGACCAGGCTGACCTCAAACTCACAGAGATCCGCCTGCCTTTGCCTCCTGAGTGCTAGGATTAAAAGCATATGCCACCAATGCCCAGCTTAGATCTATTCTTTTTAAAATACTACATAATTTTTTTATATGTAACATAGAAAATACATGTCCCAAGTTTGTATTTCAGAATGCCTGACATCTTCCCCACCATCCTCACCATTACATCTTTATTAGTATTAAACTTTTACAATGTAGGACCCTGCTAAGACTAAGAATGTTGTGCTGTGGTGCTATGGCTAGTGCTATTCAAAGGGTTTATTTCCATTAAGAAGATAAAATACAAATAAAGAAAATAATAATGATTGTGTGTAGCATATACTGAATGTGGGTTTCTATTGATACTTCTTCAGTCTTTATATCTCTGTTGGGGTTCATTCCTCTCTGATTTCAATGCTTAGTCTCTGTTAATTGACCAGATGTTCTATTATTGTGATAATAGAACTTTAAAACTTTACTCTGATTGCCTCCAGCACAGGATATCAGAAAAGACCTAAAGACCTAAAGAGATTAGATGTGATAAATGTACTATAAAGTAGAGGAGGATTGGAGACTATGGGTAAATTGCTATTTGTCTGAATCAGAGGTCTTTACTAAGCATAGTACATAGACCAAAGAAGCAGCTGTGAGCATTGGAGGACCACAGAAAATGATTAAACAAAATGATGGGCAGCAATTACAGAGAACATTTTAGGAACACAGGTTTTTCAGCATTGTGTTCATAGTACAGGTCATAAGGAAGTGGTCTCTTACAGCTATCTATAGTACAGAATGAAAGAACTGGTATCAGGAAAACAAAGAAGAAGCATTTTAAGAAAGGAATAAATTGAGAGTATGTGAGAAGAGACAGTGAATAACTGAAGTATTTTTCTCCTGAGGACCTGAGAAGATAATGTGACTGTTACTAATGACAGACATAGGAAGAAGAATCTGGCTTGTTTTTAAGGAGTTTGATTTTGAGAAGAGGAAACCATTAGGACTTTGATTTTCCAGTTCTGAACATTTCTACCTGTATCAAAAAAAAAAAAAAGTAGATATTCATATGAATTATGGTGTTAAAGCTGATGGGTAAACTAGATGTGGTAGCTCATGCCTGTAATCCCAGCCTGCAGGGGCAGGGTCTTCACCATAATAAGTTCAAGGCTAGTCTGGTCCACATGCTGATTTTATTTTAGGCTAATTAAAGAAAGAGAGGAGATGTCAGAGAAGGGAGAGAAGATAAATATTGGTAGGTGGGGTAGAGTTCTATTTTCTGCTTTTACTTGTTGTGACATTTAGACAGTGGTATACAACTTTAAAGAATTGATTGAGGGTCTGGAAAGTGGCTTGGTAGTTAGGATCAGTTGATGTTCTAACAGAGGACCAGGGGTCAGTTCACCGCACCCATGTGGCTGCATACAACCATCCATAACTCCAGTTCCAGTGTGTCAGACACCCTTTTCTGGCTTCTGAGTTCCCGGCATATACATAATGAACATGCATACAAGCAAGCAAAACAGTCTCACACATAAATCTTTTTAAAGAGAAACAAAGTAAAAATAAAACAATTCACTATTTAAAAATGGGTTGTCTTATAAATATTAATAGTAAATGTATTATATCTGTCTTATGAGCTTTTTATTATTTTGCTGCTACATGTTTTGTTATTTGGATGCAGAGAAAGTTGATAGGGGAAATAACATACATCTGATTACTAGTTCTGGTTTCATTTTTTAAATTCAGTGACCATTTCATTAGGATTTAAGAAGAAAACAACAGGGCACATAAGCTGTCTTATCTCTGCAGCTGCTAAAAGGAAGGAGATGGAGAAGAGGAGAGGGAGCCTTTGAGTTAGGTCCAAGACATCAGGAAGGCTCAACCGTGGCATCTACAAGCAGCTTTGCAGTTGTGTTGGGCAGTTGGGAGCTCCGAGAATCTTTTGGTGTTTTGAGACAGGGTCTCACCATGTGGCTAGCCCTGGCTCTCCTGGCACTCACTGTGGTGCTTTTCTTCTGCCTCCTGAGTTCTGGGAATAAAGGTGTCTGCTACCACATCTGGCTAGAAGCAAGAATAAGGGCAAGCATGCTTAAGCTTTTGGCAAGTACCCAAAGAGAAAAGGAAAGGGGGCTGGAGAGATGTCTCAGTGGTTAAGAGCTCTTGTACTTCTTGCAGAAGACCTGGGCTCAGTTCCCAGCACCCATATGATGCTCACAGTCATCCATAAGTCCACTTCCAGGGGATCCAGTGGGCCAGGCACACACAATATACACACACATTCATGCAGGTAAAATACCTATCCACCTAAATAAAATAAATCTAAAAAAGAAAAGAGCAAAAGGGGCTAGCTACCAGATGGCTCCGCATGTGTAGCTCTGCCATGCAAGCCTGGCAACCTTAACCTCTATAAAGGCAGAAAGAGAGAGCCAGTATCACATGGTTGTCATCTCACCTTCGAATGTCCCCTTACACACATCATGCATGCACAAATAATAATGGTGGTGATTTTGAAAAGAGAAAGGAACGTTAATACTTTCTCTGTTAAAATTCAAGAAAGTGGGTAAGCTTAGTGGTGAAGCTCTGCAAGTTATTGCCTTGGTCACTAGTTTTATGATAGTATTTCTGTAAGTTCTCAAAAAATAAATATTAATATGTCTTTTCTATTTATTTGGGGCATGGCATTTCACTGTGTTGCTTTGGCTGGTCTTGAACCTCTTAACTCAAGTGATACTCCTGCCTCAGCCTCCCTCATCCTAGGGTTACAGTCACATTCCAATGTTTCCCAGCCTACATTTCTGTTTAAGGTTCTTCTTTTTAAAGCCAACAACCAATATCAGCCATGATTTCTCTTGCATTGTGTGTATTTTGTACTATTTGGGGTTTTATTTTGGATTTTTTGTTTGTTTGTTTGTTTGTTTGTTTGTTTTTGAAACAGTATCTCACTAGTAGTTATAAGTGTCCTGGAATTCACTATGTAGACCAGGCTGGCTTCAAAGTCACAAGAGATCCTCCTGCCTCTGCTAGGATTAAAGGTGTTTGCCACCAGGCCTAGCCCTGGAAAATGTTTTTATTGGTGCATAATTGGAGGTGGGTAAATCCACATATTAGTAGTGTATTACATACACTTTTTTGAAGGCTAAATAGTAACATGCGTGTAACTGTTCTCCATATTTATTAAGCTTTGAGAAGACAATGACTAGTTACTATGTTTTCATATATACTTACTGATACAATGTGGATCTGTCATAAAGGTCTCACATAATCTATAAAGGAAAGAGATTTTTACTTACCTACACAAGAAACTTCCCCTCTTCCTTCTTGAGGTATCATGGTGTACTTCATTATAAAATCTCCTAAAGTGGCTGTAAGACCTCTTTTGTAAACACATTTCTTTCTAGTTTCACCCTTTCCTTTCATCTACTTTCTGCCTCTTTGCTTGTTTTCTCCTCACTCTCTCCTTTGTCTTTCCTCTTTTGTACTTCTCTTTATCTCTCTCCAGTATTAACTGAGGTTAAAGTGCCTTGTGATAATTTTCTAAAAGCTGTTTGGGTGGGTTTCTAACTCACCACTAAACGTGTACCTTCTTTTAAAATTTGCAGAAAACAGAAGTGACTATGCTCTTGTACATAGCAGACAATCTAGCCTGTTTTCCATACCAGACTCAGGAAGAGCCGTTGTTTATAATGCATCACATAGACATTACACTCTCTGTTTCCGGTAGTAATCTATTGCAGTCGTTCAAGGAGGTAAGTTACACGTATTGCTATTCTTTTTGTTTGGTTTTGGTTTTCAAGACAGGGTTTCTCTATGTAGCCCTGGCTGTCCTGGAACTCACTCTGTAGACCAGGCTGGCCTTAAACTCAAAGAGATCCACCCATCTATGTCTACCAGTACACAGAATAGAGGTGTGCCACTACACCAGCATATTGCTGTTCTTAAATGTATCTGCCCAAGTGTGGACATGGTAGTTTCATTGTTTTGTTTCTCATTATTCTTTCTACAGGCATATAAAGCCTTTCTAAATGAGCTTACGATATCTAGGCAGTACTTGAACTGGGAAACATGGGTTGCTATTTCATTTCTACTCATATCTAAAACCATCCCATTTCCAGATAGTTTTTTTTTAAGATTTTATTTATTTATTATGTATACAGTTATCTGCATTCATGCTTGCACACCAGAGGAGGGCACCAGATCTCATTACAGATGGTTGTGAGCTACCATGTGGTTGCTGGGAATTGAACTCAGGACCTCTGGAAGAGCAGTGGAGTGCTCTTAACCACTGAGCCATCTCTCCAGCCCCAGAAGGATTTTTTGTTGTTGTTGTTTTTGTTTGGTTTTTTGTTTTGTTTTGTTTTTTGAGACAGGGTTTCTCTGTGTAGCTTTGGAGCCTATCCTGGCACTCACTCTGTTGACCAGGCTGGCCTCGAACTCACAGAGATCCGCCTGCCTCTGCCTCCCAAGTGCTGGGATTAAAGGTGTGCACCACCAACGCCCATGTTTCTATACTTTGTACACATGTGGACTGTTCCATTGATAGGTCATCCCACTTTTTTCCTCTCCCTTTAAGGACTATCGGTGCTTTCTTTAATCATGTATCTACTTGAGCCCCATTAGAGGCCATTGCTATTCTGATAATGTTGTGTTGCTATAAGACTGGTGTGAGCATACATGGATGTGGATGGGTATGTGTCTGGTGTGTAGCTTAAAACCACTGTACTTACCCCTCCACTGAAGCATCTTAATGCAGTTAGCATGCACTAACTTTGTATTTTCTGTCACAACTCTTAAGATTATGAATGTACCTGATCCAGCACATGGCAGGATATATTCTTTAATACATTTAGATCTCATTTCACAAAATTGTAGTACTCAAAACTCAGCCTGATGACACTAGTAACTCAGAGAAATTCTCTTAGAAACCTAAGGAAATTCTAGGAGTGCCTAATCTCTTGTGGACCACAGAACAGCAGCACTTTCATCTGAGCTTGTTACAGCCACAGAGTCTGAAGCCTCACCCTGCACCGGCTCGATCAGATCTATGGTCTGAGTGTGCACAATAAAGTTTGAGAAATTAATAATTTTCTGGCAATTTTATCTGTCATGCTCTCTTAATTTTTACTTTTAAGGATGTACTTAGAAATGTGTCTCCTGTTATTTTGCAACAGTTCAAATTTTGAATAATTGTTTTTATAATTTGGTTCTCTCAATGTGACCCCCACCACCATAAATCAGCTCTTTCAAATAAAGTTTTCAGAAAGTAAAAAGAAACAGGATTTACTAATGGAAGAAAAATTGCATGGTATCTTGCTAAAAATTCTTGAAAGGGGTAGTTAGATGGAATCTTGGGGTGTTTAAGCCAACCATACTCCCACTTAAACTATAAGTGTTGCTCTTATTCTACAATGGTTTACATATGTACCAAATTAATAAGTATTGTAGAGGGTCTGTTTGGATGGGGAAAGATAGCGTGTGCATTGTATATGATTTAGTCTTAGGACTAAGTTTTCCCAAGAGCCTTACATCTTAGTTGCTAATAGAAAGTCAATGGACTTATCGGCTATTTATTGAAGGAAACTTTTGTAACTGTTAGATGGAGGATACTTAATTTGTTAGTGGCATTTTGTTCATATGTTTTTCAACAGAATGATTTCCTCTTTCTTTCAGTCTATGGTAAAGGACAAAAGGAAAGAAAGAAAAGCATCCCCTACTAAGGAGAACGAGTCCAGTGAGAGTGAAGAAGAAGTTTCCAGGCCTCGGAAGTCTCGGAAGCGGGTGGATTCGGATTCCGACTCAGACTCAGAAGACGATGTGAACTCAGTGATGAAATGTCTGCCAGAAAACTCAGCCCCTTTAATTGAATTCGCAAATGTTTCCCAGGGTATTTTGTTACTCCTTATGTTAAAACAACATTTGAAGAATCTCTGTGGATTTTCTGATAGGTGAGTTTATGTAAGCAATAAGAAAACAAACATGCTATTTTCAGAGTACATTAAGACATGCTCCATTCAAACATCCTAGACCGGGGAGGGGACTCAGGTTTGGTTCATTTTACTAGTATATATTATTAATTCCTCTGTTGTAAACCATTTTTTGGGTTGGTTTTTTTCTGCCCCAACATCCCTGTTTGGGCCTTTTTTATAATACCAAAAGAAGGGAAAACATGCTTCACTCAGTGTATTCCAGATTTAAAGGACTTTTTTCATTGATTTCTGTAAAAATGCTTTATTAAATACTTAGTCTAGTTTTAAAATATATCATAAATTTAGGGTTTAAAATGCTATCTACACAGAACTCTTAATAGGACCCCAAGTCCTTTCTAAAGTAAAGATAAAGCCATTGGTGAATTTTGAGCGTTTCACAGTCATTGGAACCTTGGATTAAAAAAAAAAAAAAAATCACCAAGTGGGGGCTGGAATGATGGCCCAGGGGTTAAGTCTCTTACCGAAGACTCAACCTCAGTTCCCAGCACCACAAGTGTCTCCAGCTCCAGGAGACCTGGCAGCTTCTTTTGGCCTCAGCAGACACTGCACATACATGCCAGGGACACACACATATACATTCATAAATTTTAAAAATCTTTTTTAGATCACCAAGTCAAATATTAATATTAGTAACCAAGTGGAAAGCCTATATGTCTTATTCAGCATCACTGTTGCTGTGGTGAAACATCATGACCAAAGCAAGGTAGGGAGGAAAAGGGCTGTTTGGCCTGTGCTTCCATACCACTGTTCATTGCTGAAGGAAGTCAGGACAGGAACCTAGAGGCAGGACCTGATGCAGAGGCCATGGAGGAGTGCTGCTTAATGGCTTGCTCTTCATGGTTGTTCAACCTGCTGTCTTATAGAACCCAGGACTACCAGCCCATGGATGGAACCATGTATGATGGGCTGGGCCCTCCGGCATTGATCACTAATTAAGAAAATGCTTAACAGGCTTGCCTTCAGCCAGCTGTTTGCAAGCATTTTCTCAATTGAGGGTCCCTCCTTCTCTCGAATGACTCTAACTTATAGCAAATTGACACAAAACCCCCCCAGCACAGTGTGTTTTATGCAAAGGGGCATTTAGTGCTGAAAATGATGAACATAGATAGCTCTATAGTGAAACATGTGGTTATCGTGTATAAAGCCCTGAGTTCTATCCCTAACACCAGTAAGGGACAGAGATTTCTCATTTGTCAGCTGTTGACACAGGAGAGGTTGCACAGTGTAGACAGAGTTTCTACTGTTTTCAAGAAGTGTCCAAAATCCAGCCACTCTGCTTAATCTAGTCTGGAGATGAAGCCAGAGCTTTGTGTTTGCTACGAGTGCACTGTGTCCCCGAGATCTGCTGTCTGCCCTAGAAGTCCAGATTGTTAAGAGAAATACTTGGGTGTGAGATATCGGTGACTAATTTAGAATAATTTTGAACAGTATAAAGTCTTGATAAGGAGTTGGAAAGAGTTTCAAAGTTACTAATAATGTGAAACTAGTTTATATGCAGTGTTTCTGGCTACCATGTAGACAATGAATAAGCAAAAAATCAAAATGAGGGAGGAACTGCTTAGATGATTCAGTGGATAAAGAGGCACTTGCCTCCACGCCTGACAGTGTGAGATCCATCCTTAGAACAAACATGGTGGAAAGAGAGAACTGACTCCACCAGACACCCTCTGACATCCACATGTGCACTGTGTCATGCGTGTGCACACACCCACAAAATAATAACAGATCAATGTAAAACGAAAGAGGTCAGACCACTGAGATGACTCAGTGCATGAAGGTGCTTGCAGCCATGCCTAGTCCCCAGGAACCACACTGTGAAAGGAGAGAACTGACATCTGTGAGTTGTCCTCTGACCTCCACACATGTGCCGAGGTGAACTCGTATACCACAAACAAATTTCTTTTCACAGAAAAGAACTAAAAGTTAGCGGGCAAACCAGTTAGATAGGCTCACTTGTAAGAAAGCTGTCCTGTTACCATGCTCACAGTCTATAAATTAGATACAAGAAACGAATTTCATTAAAATGATGCCTTCTACTTGTAATTGGGTTTCTCCAAGTCTGTTGCATCCTGAGCCAGATATCTCATTTCCATCGATGTCAATATAGATAGTGATGAAAACAAAAGAACATTGTTAATATTTGCTTTTTCTCTTTTCATTGGTTGAAATCAGCATGATTTAAAAATTGAATTATTACTAAGAAAAAACTAGAGTCAGTTTGAGTATGTGCCTGAACTTTTTAAAACTCTGGTTTTGTATTTCTAAAACAGTAAAATTCAGAAATATTCTCCATCTGAATCTGCAAAAGTATATGATAAAGCCATTAACCGAAAAACAGGGGTTCATTTTCATCCCAAACAAACACTGGACTTCCTGCGAAGTGACATGGCTAATTCCAAGCTAACGGAGGAGGTGAAGAGGAGCATAGTAAGGCAGTACCTAGACGTGAGTACCAAAGTGAAAACACTGAGAGCCAGCCTCACGGGCTGTCAGGCTAGCTTTCCCACTGCGTCCACTGCAGCATAGTTGCATTACCTTTGTAAATGCAGTCTGTGAGTTACTTTAGCAAAAGATGAAATTTTATCCAGCAGATTAGTCATTCTCTTGCCTTCTTTGGCCATTTTTGTCCCCCCCCCCCATCTCTTTCTCTCTCCCCCACCCTCTCTCCCTACTTTCTCTCTCTTTGGTATCTCTTTGTGTTAGATCTGGCTATCCTGGAACTTGATGTGTGATATGTAGACTGGGCTGGCCTTGAACTCACAGAGATCTACCTGCCTCTACATCCTAGGGGCGCAGATTAAAGGTGTGCACCACCATACCCAGCTTTTCTTGCATTTTTACATGAGTAATCCAAGTATACATATGCTTGGATGGTGTGTGTGTGTGTGTGTGTGTGTGTGTGTGTGTGTGTGTGTGTGTAACGAGTATGTAAGTGCATGTCTTTAAAATGTCTTTAAAGATTCAAGCTTGCTAACAGATTCCTATAATGCCAGCACATGGGAACCTGGAATGGGAGGATTGTAAATTGAAGAACAATCTGGGCTATATAGCAAGTTCCAGGCTTTGGGACCTTGTCTCAAACCCCCCCCAAAAAAAAAAGTGTTCTAGAATAAGCAAAACCCTGAGTGTAGCAGCACATGCCTTTCATTCCAGCACTGAGTCCAAGGCCAGCCTTGGCTACATAGGTAGCTTGAAAACAGCTATCCATGTAAGACCACACCCAAAAATACCAGCAAATCAATAAAGATCAAGACTGTCAGGTTTAGGGAACAGGGCTTCTATTTAAATGATGAAAAACTTCTGAAAATGATGGCAGATGGTAAGGGCTGTACAATGCAGTGAAGGTACTTAAGGCCTAGAGATTGTACAGTTAAAGTAATTAAAATGCTAAATTGCATGTACATTTTGCCATAATGAAACTTTAAAAATACTATTTGGGGAATATGTTTAAAAAGCTGTCCTAGTGGGCTCAGTAGTTAAGAGTACTAGCTGCTCTTCCAGAGGACCTGGGTTCAATCCCAGCATCCACATGGCAGCTCACAATCGTCTATAATGGGATTCATTGCCCTCTTCTGGCCTGCAGATGAACATGCAGACAGAGTGCTCAAATACATTAATAAATAAATCTTCAGAAAAAAGAAAGCTGTCCTGGTATTTTTTCACATTATAATTTTCTTAGAGTAACATGTGTATTACAGTTGGTTTTTTAACCAAAGACATATGAAACAGCCATGTTCAGTCTACATGCTTTCATACAACAGTGGGAGAGTAGTAATTATGAAAGGTATCATATGGTCACCAATCCAAACACATTGCCTATCTGCCTTTTTACAGAAAATACTTGTCAATTCCTAATTGACATGTGGGTCCAGACTGAATCTCTTACCCACTATAAACTACTAGCACAGGAAACATTTAAGAATTTGATGGTGTTGTTTAAAATATTTACTTAACACTCTCAATCTTTTTTCAGTTTAAACTTCTCATGGAACATCTGGATCCTGATGAAGAAGAAGAGGAAGGCGAGGTGTCAGCCAGCACGAATGCTCGGAACAAAGCAATTACCTCGCTGCTTGGAGGAGGCAGCCCTAAAAATAACACAGCAGCAGAGACAGAAGATGATGAAAGTGATGGGGAGGATAGAGGAGGAGGCACTTCAGGGGTGAGGCGGAGGAGGAGTCAACGTATTTCCCAGCGTATTACGTAAAATGATTTTTATGTGCTTATATATGTCAGTCTATTAAATGTTCACCAAGTAATGTAATACTTATAAAAACAAAACATTTTGTAGATAGAGATTCTCTACTTAACCATTTATACATCCTTTTGTAGAAAGTTTAACATAAAAGATAATAAAAAAAAACAGAAATGAGATTTATCCAGCATAAAGGGTTAATAATTTTTTTGAATTGTATTAATGTGTGCTATCCTTTTTATTGTTGCTAAGTTTTATGTAGCTTTATGGTTTATATGTACATATAATTTTATATATCAAGAGTAAAGACACGGGTACAAATTAAAAGTTATATGGTTTTACAAGTATATGTTAACCCCTTGGCGCTGGCGGTCACGGTGCGTCTCATTGCCGGCAATGGAAGTGTGCTGGGAAATCCCAACTCCCGGCGTCAAGGGATTAAAAGCAATAAAAACAATAATTTCACTAAAATTCTTTTGTGTAACACTTGGTCTTTTTTCCCCTCCCAATGTTTTAGTCATTGAGAAGGTCAAAACGAAATTCAGACTCTACGGAGTTGGCAGCACAGATGAATGAAAGTGTTGACGTCATGGATGTCATCGCTATTTGCTGTCCAAAGTACAAAGATCGACCACAAATTGCAAGAGTAGTACAGAAAACCAGCAGTGGCTTCAGTGTTCAGTGGATGGCAGGCTCCTACAGTGGCTCCTGGACGGAGGCTAAGCGCCGCGATGGCCGCAAACTGGTGCCTTGGGTAGACACTATTAAAGAGTCAGACATTATTTACAAAAAAATTGCTCTAACGAGTGCTAATAAGCTGACTAATAAAGTTGTTCAGACTTTACGATCCCTGTATGCCGCCAAGGACGGGACTTCCAGCTAATGAATTTGTACATGCAGCCAAATTTACAGGAATTTTTTTAAAAGGCAAAAAAAACTTGAAATATCAACATTCTGGCAAAAAAAAAAATCAGTTTTTTTGAAGCGTGGAACCTGGGATGCAGGAACAAAGGAAGGAATGTTGGGCAGACATTTTTGTGGGAGCTCCCTTCGCTGTTGTGCAGCAGAAACGTTTCTCGGTTCGTTTTTACTCCCACTGTATTATAGTTTAACAAAATTGTTTATATCTTGGAAAAAAGTTTCTGTTTAAAAAATAAACAAGTGAATGTTGGAAATGAGTCTGTTAATGTTCTTAATAAAGTGTTCTTGGAGTTGCATCTAAGCAATGGCTTTCTTTAGCTTAGCCCAGTTTCCAGGGAAGCACTGTCTCCAGGCTGTAAAATGGCAGAGTCTCCTGGATCTCTAATTTATTCTGTTGAGAACAAAGCATGCAGTATCTGTGACCTATCTGCAGAAGGAGTTTTTGTAAATGTAGATTTTGTTGTATTAGGTCACCCTGAAAACAATACAAGAAAAGGGATCCCCAGGCCATCTGGTGGAGCGAATACTGCAATAAATTTTTTTACTTCTCTTTGTTACTTGTCTGTTTCCATTTGAATTTCTTATTGTAAAGATCTGTTTAAATCCATTTATATTATTTTGCAGTCTTTTATGTAAAATTTATTATATCATTGGTTTTCAAAGCAGAACATAAAGTATTGTTTATACAGTTTGTACAGGCTGACTTCTGATAATTGCTATCTATTATTTTCATTCCCATAAGAGGGTGTAAACAGCTCCAGGGTTTATTGTATCCTGCAATATTTAGTATTAACTATATATGATTTAGCACTGTGCCAAACACATTTTCAAGAGTACATTTTGATATAAAAAGAAACTATAGTTTATTCCTTGTATGCTTCCATTTCTTTCTAGTGATGTCATGATGGTAATACTTATTTTTAAACCATGGGGAAAGATAACAATTCTGCTATTTTGGAAAAACAGCATTTCTCTTAAAGTGACGCCATGTTATTTTAGAAATAGAGTTGAAATAAGTATGACACTTCCTAGTTAAACACACTACATTTTGACACGCTATTTTTAATGCTGAGAGTAATTTTACTAGTTGGGATATTCATTTTGTAGCCTAAGAGTTTTATACATGTTTTCAGAACAATTGTCTTATAGATTAGTTACTACAAATACCTCAACTAAATTGGGAGAAGGATATTATATGTACTGATTTTTAAATGACCTCTAAAAAATGTTAAATTTTATGAAACCAGCAAGTAAATGAACGTATTCAGTTTGTGAGGAAGAGTGACTGCCACAAAATTCCTCTTTGTGAACACCTATTAAACACTATGAAAATACCTCCAAACTCTACTTCCTATGTGGGATCTTTCAGAATGCCTTGTTGAAGGCTGTGTTTGTTTTCTTCCCCTGACTGCATGGTCCTTCCCTTTTACTGTGCATTCTTTATGAGGAAACTAGAATGTTTTTTCCCTGGAGTCTTTGCATCAAAAGAAGACTTGAGGTAGCTTATAAACACAGCAATCTATCAGTAAGGGTAAAATACTATCTAGAGAAAATATAAAAGTCCCGCCTAGAGAATACTAAATAAACTGAGTTTAAAAGCCAACTCTTAAGTCCTTTGTGTCTGGCGATGCTTACTGTCTCTCACTTCTCACAATATGCCACAATATTTTGTTCCTGTTTTGGAGATGAGGATGATAGGCACAGAGCATTCAGTGGCAACAGTATTGAAATCTCTGATTGGCACACGTGCGTTGCATGACTTTGCATGTGTGCCAAGCATTAAGCTGAGATCCTACTGAGAAGAAACCCTTCTCCAAAGGTATCTTGTCTATCTAGGATTGCAAGAATTTTCATTTTGTTTTCTGAGACATTGTATCACTATGTAGGCCATGCAGGCATATAACTACAGTCCAGGCTGACCTCCACTTCATAGTCCTCATCTCATCCTCCCATGTGCTAGAACTATAGCATGCATGCACACACACCTGGTTGGAATCCTATTTAAAGTCAGCCTTAGAGCTGAGAGTAATCTGTTTCCTTGGTCAGAGGTGGGTTACTGCTGTTAGTAAATAGAATGTTGACAAAACGATGATAGTTTGACTCATAAATATGTAACCAAGGCTTTCAAAAAGTTGAAAGTATCTCAAAGGTGCCCTTTTTAGGTGTTAGCACTAAAGTGAAGACCTTGGTGGTCAAGCATAGAAAAGTAAACTTCAGGCATGTGGGGATTGACAGCCCAGGCTTACTCTGCTTTATTGATTAACTACTATAGATTTAAAATTGTAGTGACTTGTATGCTGGAAATGCTCAGGGCTAAGAGTGTAACAGATGGTGTGCTTGGCATATGTGAAGCCTTGTTTGCAGCACCCCTCCAAAAGAGACTGCAGCCAGGAATAGTTAATCTCAGCCCTTGGGAGGCAAAAGCATGCAGATTTCTGAGTCTACATAGTTCTAGGCTACACGCTAAGACACTGTTGAAAAACAGAAAAGAAAACCTTTCAAGTATACTTCTTGATAGACGTATTAATCTATATTTTAACACACTCAAATTATTCTATTTTAACAAAGAATGTCTAGTTTTTAAGCTGCCATATGAAAATATACATGACAATATTCTAGAACTCAAACACCGTTTTTAGAGGGAATAGCATATAGCCTATTTCACTAAGTGTGGATGTTTGGCTTGTTTGCACACACCAGCAGTTTTTGAGTGGTTTTCTGACAAAGACAGGTAAGTCAAGCTGATTCCTCCTCCTCCTCCTCCTCCTCCTCCTCTTTACCTCCTTCCCTCCTCCTCCTCTTCTTCACCTCCTCCCCCTCCTCCTCCTCCTCCTCCCCCTCCTCCTCCTCCTCCTCCTCCTCTTCCTCTTTTCACTTATTACATGTGCAGGTGCATGAACACATGTGGAGGCCTAGGTTGCTATGCTTGGCTCTTTGATGGATGCTGAGGATCCGAACTCAGGACTGCATGCCCGCTTAGCAAGCATTTTACCAAATGAACCATCTCTTTGGCTCCTTGAGGAGGAAGTTTTCCTAATGAACTTCTCAGAGTTGAACTTAGGAAGTGAATGGAAGGACTGGTATTTTCTTTGCCCTCACTTTTAGGTTCACAAAAGAATGCTGGTCACTAGAGTGAAATCCAGGTAGGCTGCATCTCCCAACCTGGAAAAGACAGACACAATGCAGACTGTCAGTCTATGTAGTGCTGCCTCCCTAGTGCTGAGATTAAAGTGGGAGTCCTCACATTTAAAACTAATTCCTCCACCAAATACTAATATGTGAAGCATTTGATAGTTTGTGCTCAACAGTGATCTTTGTTATTCCATGACAGAGTCTGCCTAGCATGGGTAAAGAGGAGAAAACAAACAACTTATCTGTTTGGACGTTTTGCTGTTTGCCTTGTGTTCATATTTGGCTAGTATGTTTAATGCTCTGTGTAACTCTCATCAGTGGAAGTATATGTATTGCACATTGATTATTGCTAAATTTGAATTTCTTTTTTTCTAAACATGCCCCTTGTTCAATTGGTCCTTTATGAGAAATTGGATTAAAAATTTTGAATGCCAATTGGATATGATAGATCTCTAACCAGACAATGTTTGTGTAATGTATTGACTAATGGTCATTAAAAACCTTGTAAGTAGCTCTCATAATTCAATCGTTTCTGGAGATTAGGCAGAGGATCTCAGTTGAGAATAGCCTAAGCAACTCAGCAAGACCCTATCTCAGAAAAATAGGGTCAGAAGTCTGTGTGCAGTGCAGTGTGTAACTCAGTGTCCTAGGTCTGAGGTCCTAGGTTCAGTCCCTGTCCACGGGTGACTGCCATCAAACCACCTTTCCTTTTGAAAATACCAGTAATGCATGGCTTACCTGCTCAAAGCAGGGTAGTGTGCTTTTCTTCTCATTGAAACCTTGTTTTAAGAAAAAAAAAATTTGTTAGTGGAAACTCCACATGAGCAGTGCTCCATCTTGAACACTGAATTTCAGACCACTTTTTCATGCATCCCCTGACAAAGGTATTTGAGCAAATTCTAGGCACATTGCCTATAACTATGTTATCTATAAATCTAATCCTTGCTAGCAAGGGCCCACTAAATGTTCATTCTCCAGCTATCTGGCTGGTTATGGTGATGAGCTGCTGTAGTCCCAACTCCCGGGGGTGGGAAGGGGTCCTCATTTGAATTCAGTTCAAGACAAGCATTCAGAACAGTAAAACCTCTCCCAAAAATAAAACTCAACCTCCTCCCACTTGGGGTTCTTCATCTGCCTTTATTGTCTTATTTGCAAAATGTGTTTATAAAGGAAGTTTTTTTTCTTGGGTTTTTAAGAAAATAGGTCATTTCAAATGGAGGACTACAGTTGTTTTCTGGTTTTTAGCTGTTTCTTAACTGAATTAGAAGATCGAGAGATCTCCAAGTTAACTAATGCTTGAGCTCATGTAACAGTAACAGAGGTGCCCTGGAGATGGAGTGTGAGCAAGGTCTAGTTTTCAGGAGATAGTCATGTTGTTTGTCCCTTTGCATTCAAGTTACAAATACCAAGCTTGCAACTGGATCCCAGCACTTGCAGCCGGAGGCAGGTGGATGTCTGAGTTGTTCATTGCTGCATAGAGGAAGCAATTTTCAGGCTGTGGTTTACATGTGTTTACATGTGTGCTGTGCTTTCTGCTGAATGGGGACTTCAAGCCTTTCACTTGGGACTTTGAATAAGCAACGGTTTAATCTGTCATGACCTTGAAAAGTTATTTTCTGTCTATTCAGCTGGAATTTTACACTTTTTTCCACTAAGAGATGACAGCATAAGTTTATCAATTTAAGCTTTCTCAGATTTAGAAATGTAGCACACAGAAAAAAATTATAAAACCCAAACCGAATACTGAATCTCTTTATTCCATAGTTTTAAATAAAATATATATGGACACATGAGGGAGGGATCTAAGAAATCACTTATTCTTGGTTTTTTTTGTTTGTTTGTTTTTTGTTTTTTATTTTGTTTTTTTTTGTTGTTGTTGTTGTTGTTTTTGAGGCAGGGTTTCTCTGTGTAGCTTTGGAGCCTATCCTGGCACTCGCTCTGGAGACCAGGCTTTCCTCGAACTCACAGAGATCCACCTGCCTCTGCCTCCTGAGTGCTGGGATTAAAGGTGTGTGCCACCAATGCCCAGCTTCTTGGTTATCTTAATCATTTTCTATTCACAATTTGCCTTTAGGGCATCTGCTGAGTTATGAAAGTCCTTTAGAAGACGGAATTAATCCATACTCAATATTGCACAAATAACTTAATTCACAGTCACCCCATCCAAGTTCCAAAAGTGCCATTCTAGAGATGGCTATGGCAAAAGCATTTCCTCTTGCAATAGAAGTGAGCTGATGTGACACTCACCTTCTGTACACCAACTTAGTCCTAGACAGCAGCGCGAGGCTCCCGCCTCTGAGATCAGTACAAGGAAGCTGCATGTGAGTTGGAATTAGAAAATAAAATCTTTGTAAGAGTGGCAGGGGAGAATTGAAATTCTGAAGAGCTGGGGAGGGAGCAGTAAAGGGCCTGACATGCCACAATCCGAACACTGGAAAGAGTTTGAATAAGGTTTGGTATGCAAAGCACTGTCTGCCACTTAAACAATTGTGATGCCAGACTACATGGCTGTGTTTATTTTCTCCAGTGGTGTTCAGCTTCCCTCCAATGGGTGTTTTCTCATGGAGACAGGACTTAGTGAAGAACTAAAGTGAGAGGAAATTGGAGGATGGAGGTTTACAGGTCTCTGAATTGCAAGAGCATGTGTAATGAGACTAGCAAAAGTGGAGTCGTGATACATCAGTTGTTTTTTAATTCTTATTATGTACATGTGGGTATCTGCACTTGATTGCAGTGTCCACAGAGGTATTAGATCCCCTGGAGCTGGAGTTTTAGGTAATTGTGAGACACCTCTTCGTGTGGTTACTGAGTCCAACTCAGGACCTCTGCAAGAACCATTAATGTCACTGAGCTATCACTCGGTGATAGCCCTTGATTTCTGTCTTAAATATCCTCCAAAGACTTATGTGTTGACAGCTTGATCCTCAGTTTATAGTACTGATGGGAGATGGTAATGTGGTAATGTGAATTTCATTAGTGTGTGTGGTAGTTTCAATGTAATTGGTCCCCTTAAGCTCATAGAGAGTGGCATTGTTAGGAGGTGTGGCTTTGTTGGAGTGGGTGTAGCCTTGTTGGAGGAAGTGTGTCAATATGGGGATGGGCTTTGAGGTCTCCTTTGCTAAAGCTTCCATCAATGTGACACACAGAGCACTTCCTGTTGCCTGATGGTCAAGACATAGGACTCTCAGCTTCTTCTCTAGCACCATGTCTGCCTACATGTCACCATGTCATACTATGATGAAAATGAACTAAGCCTCTGAAACTGTAAGCCACCCCAATTAAATGTTTTCCTTTGTAAGAGTTACCATGGTCATGGTGTCTCTTCACAGCAATAGAAACTCTAAGACAGTGTAGATCCACATATAGATAAGATGACCTTGTCCTTGGTTTGCCTAGAGAATAGCTATGGGTAATAACCATTATTTAAAGAAAATGAATCAAAAAATGACATTACCCAGAAGGAGAAAAGTTGTGGTGATATCTGCATGCCTTACAACAGTCAACTGTACCTTTAAGACCCTGCACTCTTAAAACTCAGTGATTTCAAGATAGTAATTATAAAGACATGCTATTAATTCAACCATAACCTTGTATTATTAGTACTTTAATTTTCCCATTAAAAACCATACTGCTTGCCATGCCTTACCTCTCCATCTAATTTTTCTCTATAGAAGCAACCACTTTGGACTCTATTCTTTATTAGAATCATTATGTCTACCCCTTTTTCATTTTTAACTTTTTTACCTTTATGTGTGCATGTGTGTGCTTGTGTGTGCATGCATGTGTGTATGAGCACACATATGAAGATCAGAAGACAGCTTGTGGAAGTCAGTCCTCTGCTTCCACCATGAGGATCCTAGAGCTTGAACATGGGTCATTAAGTTCAGTAGCAAACAAGTTTACCTACTGAGTCATCTTGTCATTTCCCTTCCTTCCTTCCTTCCTTCCTTCCTTCCTTCCTTCCTTCCTTCCTTTTTTGCTTTTAGTTTTTGGAGACAGGGTTTCTTTGTGTAGCCTTGGCTATCCTGGAACTCGCTCTGTAGACCAGGCTGGCTTTGAACTCACAGAGATTCACCTGCTTCTGCCTCCTGAGTACTGGGATTAAAGGCGTGTGCCACCACTGCCTGGTGACTCATCTATGGTTCTAAGGAATAAACTTATAATGTATAAGTCCTGGACTTAATATACTGAATTAACTGTATGATCTATTGATTTGCATTTCAAATCTATTTCAAAATTCAAAGTATTTTTTTCTCATTTTCTGGACACTCCTTATATACAGTATGTAGGGGATGCTCTAGTCATGCCTGCTTAGGGGCTGTCTACAGGTGTGCCTGACCACATGCATGGTCAGGGTGACATAGAGTGAGGGACGCTTATGTGGTGGGATGCTTTCGCTTTCATTTTGGCTTGCTCTACAGACTGCTGCCCACCGGCTGGCTAGTTCTCTCTGTAAGTAAGGCTTTTCCCTATTAAATTCCCTTGTATTTTTACCTGGCTCCGTATTGGTAATTTTCCCACATTATCTGGTGTCAGAAGTGGTATATTGTAAACCTAGGCCCCATTTGGGACAGCCTGCAGGTTCTACTGGGACGGTGGCCTAAGCCGGAAAAGTGCCCTGTCTCCACAGGTGCTCCAGACTCACAGTCAACCCGCTGCATCACACAAGCACATCCCCACTGCCACTGAGCCACTCAGAACCATTTGCCCAGCTGGGAGACTTCCACAGACCTCCCCACGGTTACTGTTGCAGTTTCTAGCTGCATGCATGGGACTGGCTTGGACTGTAGCCTACCCACGCCCTGAGGCCCCCTGCCCTAGAGTGGAGTAGGCGTTGGCTTTCAGCAGGGTCCTTGCAGCTGTAAAGCAACGCCTCATTCAGTGGTTGTGGCTGCAAGGCCGTACACTCTCTAAGCTAAGGGCAGTTGCCTTTGTGACCTCTCTCCACCTCTCTCCACAGCTGCCACCGACCACTGCCAAACGCCATGCAGACTAACTGAACGCCTTCGCCACCTGCTGGTCAAAGAGTAGAAATCAGGTAAAATCATGGCAGAATAGTTATCATTTGCTAAAATTGGTAATATTTTTGGTATTACATGAATTCAATGTTTGAGGAGGACGCTAATCTGCCAATTACTGGCCTATATGCAGTAATGGCAGTTAGCTTGCTGGTACAAATAATATTCCTAGCTAGAGTCCTCAGGAACAGGGATAAAGATAACCTCACCACCTGCTTGCAGAAAATAACAGCTTTATGAAATGAGGTTTTGGAGAACAGATTAGGTCAGGCCACAATTGTGCAGTAAGTGGAACAGAAGTTGGATGATAAGCTTGGCTCTGTGTCCAATATGCTAAAGACAGAGCTGTCTGTTCCCCAAGAGGAGGTGCACCGTATTTATGATAAGCTAAACACAAAGAGATCCTCCATGTTTGAGGCATTAGAGGCTAGGCTGTCAGAGGACCATGACGAACTAAAGAATATCTGTAGCCAGCTAGAAACTCAGATAAGCTCAGTGACCCAGAAACTAGATGCAAAGGTGCAAAATACCCAGGATAGGGTTGAAGAATTGGACAATGCCATTCAATCAATTATTGAAGCTTCTAAGGTAGCAGATCACAAATTTGAGTCTAGATTTGAATGTTTGGAACATGATTTACAGAACAGGGCTGATAGATTAGATAGGTCCATATGGTCAATTGCTGAGGACTCAAAATCAGCAAATCATGACCTCGAATCTAGACTCCAATACCTAGAAGGCAATATCCATACCATCCAGATGCTGTCTAAGGATGACCATATTAGATACCTAGAAAAACGTGTAGAGGAGCAGTTAGAGTAATTTACAGATTCTCTAACACACTTGGAATCTTTTATGATGCAGGAAATTGAAACTTTTCATGAAGATATCATTACTAGGCTTAAAGATCATTGGGATGTCTCAGAGGCAGAATCACTCCAATCTGAGGCACCTACTCTGCCCAGGTATCATGACTATTCTTCTAAGGTTGTTACTCATACACCATTAGTCTACCCAGCTACCATGGTAGAAAAGCCAGCTTCTAAGAAACCCCCTCAGGGACAGATAGCTTATTTATGGCAACCTATACAGCTGAAGGATCTTAAGAATATTAAAGAATCAGTTGTCTCATATGGTCTCCATAGCCCATATGTAAAACAGCTATTACATTCATGGGCAACCTTTAACAGGGTAACGCCCACAGATTGGGAACGATTGGTGGCAGCTGTACTTGAAAATTCATGCCAAATCCAATGGAGGGTGTTGGTCAGGGAGGAAGCAAAGCTCCTTGAGCATCAAGGCATAAAGGATGGTTATGAAGCACCCCTAGACAAGATTCTTGGTGAGAGTATTTATGCTAACCCACAGGCTCAGGCTGAATATGATGACCATATACTGTCCCTATGCAGGAAAGCAGCATTAAATGCCTGGGATAACGTTCGTGAGCCAGGAGAACACCTAGAAGCTTATACCAGAATAGAAGAGGGACCTACAGAACAGTTCCAGGACCTCTTACAAAGGTTAACTAGGGCAGTAGAATTACAGGTAACATATCCAGAAACAAGACAATCAATTATATATACAATAGCTTATGAAAATGCAAACCCAATATGCAAAAGAATACTTTTGCCTTTAAAGATCAGATCAGCTCTGCTAGAAGAATGGGTTTTGCATGCAGCCAACATTGACTGTAATGTGCAAGATACTGGAGCTTGGGTAGGAGAAGCCATCTCAAAAGGTTTAAAAAGGCAGCAGGAGATTAAAAGTTCTAGAGGCGAGGACGCAACGGTTTGGGAAAGAGAAGCACCTTACAGTGGTCAACATAGGTACCAAGAGGCTAGAGGTTACTACTGCTATGAACCAGAACCTTGGGTAGCAAAAGCCTTCCTCAGGAGACCACAAAGTTGCCAGGAACCTAGATGTTTCAGCTGTGGTAGAATGGGACATATCAAGAGAAATTGTAGACAAAGGAATTCTAACAATGCCTCATACGGAAGGCCATTGCCTTCTAGATTGTGTAGAAGATGTGGTAAGCTCAGGCACTGGACCAATGAATGTATATCGACCAGGGACATGCAAGGAAATCTGTTAAGGCTGGGAAACCCCAAAGGGGGCCTCAAGAAGACCCCCACATTGAGAAAGATCCGGTCATTCCCAGTAGCAGTGGAAGACAACCTCTCACAGGACAAATAGATAGTTCTTTGTCCATTGTGAAAAATGATACTGCTCTAGATGGTAGTTTGAATAGTGATGAAGAATCAAATGTGAATGGACAAAATGAAAAACACATATTTTGGGAAAAAAAAATTTTCTTGATTTTTCGAGACAGGGTTTCTCTGTGTAGCTATGGAGCCTATCCTGGCACTCACTCTGGAGACTAGGCTGGCATCGAACTCACAGAGATCTGCCTGCCTCTGCCTCCCGAGTGCTGGGATTAAAGGCGTGAGCCACCAACACCTGGCAGCAAAATTCTATTAATGATAAAAGATCTCAGTTGAAATTGAAAATTAATAATAAAGTTATTACTGGCTTAGTAGACACTGAGGCAGATGTGACTATTATTACCCAAAAGTCTTGGCCTTAGAAATGGCCTTTTAGAGAGGCGATGTACAATTTTTAGGAATTGGAACTCTATCTAGAGTTCGACAGAGTGTTCACTCGGTGGTCTGCATTGGACCGGAAGGACAGAAAGGGAGACTGAAACCATACTGGCAGATATAGTTATAAATTTCTGGGGTCGTGATCTTTTACAGCAATGGAATGCTGAGATTAATATTCCTCCAGTGTCGGATACAAATTGTGTACAATCTTTAGATAGCAGAAAAGATCTGGTAAGACACTATGGAAAATGGTTACCAACCATCCAGGCTGTACAGAAACTAGGTACAAATGATAGACTTTCAGAGGAGCCCAAGGCCCTGCCATTGAAGTGGCTTACAGATGAACCTGTTTGGATAGGACAATGGCCTATGACCTCTGAGAAGGTAGAGGCTTTAGAAAAGTTAGTACAGGAACAGCTAGAGGCTGGATACATGGAGGAATCGACCAGCCGTTGGAATTCTCCTGTATTTGTTATCAAAAAAGAAGTCAGGTAAGTGGAGAATGCTAACAGACCTGAGAGCCATAAATAAGGTAACTCAACCAATGGGCTCTCTACAACCTGGAATACCATTACCTTCCTTAATGCCTAAAGGATGGCCTATCATAGTCATTGATCTAAAAGACTGTTTTTTCACAATACCTTTACAGGAAAATGATAGAGAAAAAATTGAATTTACTGTACCAACTGCTAATAATTCACAGCCAGTTAGAAGGTATCAGTGGAGGGTTTTGCCAAAAGGAATGCTAATAGTCCTACTTTGTGTCAACACTTTGTACAGCAACCTTTGGAAATAATTTGTAAGAAATTTTTACAATCTCTTGTTTATCATTACATGGATGACATTCTTTTATCAGATTCCAATAAGGAAACTTTGGAAGGTATGTTTGAAATGGTGAAGGAAGTTCTGCCTTATTGGGGGTTACAGATTGCCCCAGAAAAGATACAAAGAGGTTATAAGATAGACTTACAAAGAATCAGACCTCAAAAAGTACAAATTGGAAGGGATCATTATCAAACTCTTAATTCTCTTCAGAAATTATTAGGGGAAATTTCTCAATTACAGATGATTATTGGGGTAGAAGGACATGACTTAAAGCATTAAAAAATGGCCCTTAAAGGTGATAAGGACCTAAACAGTCTGAGAATATTATCCACTGAGGCAGAAAAAGAATTACAATGGGTAGAAAACAGAATATTGGACATACATGTAGATCAGATAAACCTTGACTTAGACTGTATTCTGGTTATCTTGCCATCCAGAGAATATCCTTCTGGGATTCTGATGCAGAGGGAAGACACTATATTGGAGTGGATATTTCTGCCACATAAACAGAATAAAAAGTTAAAGACATATATAGAAAAGATTTCTGATTTGATTGTAAAGATTCTGATTTGATTGCAAATTAAGACTTCGTCAACTGATTGGAAAAGATCCAGCAGAAATTATAGTACCTTTAACTAATGAGGAAATTTCCTCCTTATGGAAGGATAATGAATATTGGCAAATAGCTCTTACTGACTTTTTGGGAACAATTAGCAACAACTATCCCAAAACTGACAGAATTAAATTCATAAAAAAGACAGTCCACATATTGTAAGACAAACTCCCATTTCTTGGGTTCTTACCTTCTACACTGATGCCGACAAATCAGGTAAGGCAGATTATAAAGCAGGTGAGGTAAGTAAAGTAGTTCAAAGTCCATATACATCTGTACAGAAGGCAGAATTATATGCAATTCTCATGGTACTCATGGATTTTACAGAACCTCTTAATATAGTTACTGATTCTCAATATGCAGTGTTATGTTACACATTGAGACTGCAGAATTTATTCCTGATAATACAGAAGTAACTTCACTGTTTATACAATTACAGGAAACAATCAGAAACAGAAGTAATCCTATATACATTATACATATCAGCTCCCATACGGGTCTGCCAGGCCCACTAATACAAGGCAATAATAAGATTGATCGTTTATTAATTGGAAGTGTGCTAGAAGCCTCAGAATTTCGTAAGAAACATCATGTAAATAGCAAAAGTTTAAAAAAGGACTTCTTGCCCTGGCATTGGTGGCACATGCCTTTAATTCCAGCACTCGGGAGGCAGAGGCAGGCGGATCTCTGTGAGTTCGAGGCCAGCCTGGTCTCCAGAGCCAGGATAGGCTCCAAAGCTACACAGAGAAACCCTGTCTCGGAAAAAAAAAAAAAAAAAAAAGGACTTCTCCATCACTTGGCAACAAGCCAAGGAGATAGTGAGACACTGTCCTACTTGTTCTTTTTGTAATCAAACTCCGTCGCCAACAGGCTGTAATCCTAAGGGCATTAGGAGAAATGAGGTTTGGCAGATGGATGTCTTTCACTTTGCAGAATTTGGAAATTTGAAATATGTGCATCATACTATAGACACATTCTCTCAGGGTTCCAATGGGCTACTGCTCTTAACTCTGAAAAAGCTGATTCTGTTATTACACACCTGCTAGAGGTGATGGCAGTTATGGGTATACCTGCACAAATAAAAACTGAAAATGCTCCAGCATATGTCTCCACTAAATTGGAACAGTTTTTCAAATATTATAACATAAAACATGTCACTGGTATACCACACAATCCTATGGGACAAGCAGTGGTTGAGAGATCTAAGAGAACACTTAAGGAGATGCTCCACAAACAAGCTTGGAAGACTAAACCCCCCAAACATAGGTTGCATAATGCTTTATTAACACTAAACTTTTTTAATGCCAATGAAAAAGGACAAACAGCTGCGGAAAGACATTGGACTACGGAAAAAACTGCTGAACTCAATCAGCTGGTATACTTCAAAGATGTACTAACCTCTGAATGGAAACCAGGGCATGTGTTACGTTGGGGTAGGTGTTTTGCATTTGTTTTCACAGGAGAAGAAAGACTTTGGATACCATCAAAGTTGATCAAGATTCAAGTTGAAAAGGAAAAAACCTTTAAACAAGGAGAAATGACATGTATTCTACTACGGTATATCTCATAAACTAAATAGAAACCTCCCAAAGGAAAGGGAAGTGTTTTGCTTTTATCTTCACAGGAAAACTCATCTGCCAGAAGCCCAAGAACACTGCATGGGTAGATGCTTAAGAAGAAAAGGTAGCTATAACCATCAAACAAATGGAACATGCCATATGGTAAACTTACAGCTGTCTCTTGGAGAACTCTATTTCTCTTTATTTCCTAATCCCTATTCAAGTAAATCAATGCTGGATTTAGAGTTGGATTTGGCTTTCCTCCTCTAAAATCCAAGTACTTTGTTAACTAAACTTTAGTTTCTGTATTGTATCAAGAAGCCAATTGATGTAATACAGAATAAGAGAAGAATTTGGGGACTGTCTCTTTTCTTGGCTTTTTCCTTCAAGGTGTATACTCTCTCATAATCATTATTCTCCCATGGTTGCCTTTTCTAGTATACATACTTACACAAGCAAACACTTCTCTGCTAACATTTATGTTTGAGTCCCGCACAGTAATGAAGACCTGCCTGACAAAAATCCCTGGAAACCCTGGAAAGAAAATGGGCCACACCTGCTCGACTGCACTGGATCCAACTTGCTCCATTTCAAGTGACACTCCAGCCAAAGCTTCGAGTACTGACTTCAGTCAAGTAGAGGATTTCAATCGAGATCTTCAATCAAGCGAATCCCATCTAACATGGACTGGATACAATCCATTCAAGACTTTCACTACACTAACATTTTCTTCCTACAGGACCCCACAAAGGCTATCGTCGTCCCATTTCAGCAGGAAGTAACTTGGAGGATGCTATGCCCCCTTTCCCCATTGTTGTCACTTAGGATAGTGTATATACCTAGTTAGGGATAATCTCCTATTGTTTATGGTTGGGATTGGAAGGAGGTGTTCAGGCTTGGACACCTCTTTCAGATGACTTTAGGGTTTAGTTAAAATAGATAGTTAGGATGTGACATAAGCAGATTGTTATGTCTTCTTATATTTCACCTTCATAATTGTTAATTTTGGATACTTTACACTGTTAAGTTTTAATCCTCTTTTAGACTAAAAGGGGAATTGTAGGGGATGCTGTAGCCATGCCTGCTTAGGGGCTGGCTATAGGTATGCCTGACCACGCCTGCAAGGGTGTGGTCTGGGTGACAAAGAGTGAGGGACACTTACGTGGTGGGATGCTTTTGCTTTCATCTTCAGCTTGCTGTACAGACTGCTGCCCGCTGGCTGGCTAGGTCACTCTGTAAGTAAGGCTTTTCCCTATTAAATTCCCTTGTGTTTTTACCTGGCTCTGTATTGGTAATTTCCCACATTAACAGTAATTTATGAGGCCAGCACCTCATATCTGACAGAAAAAAATTCTCATTTGTCATTTGACTTGAGCCCAAGTCACAGCCAACACATCATGTGCTCGAGTTTAACTTGGGGAGCAATCATGGTCTTTATTTCATGGAATTCTGGTTAGAATTGTAAACTGTGGTCAAACAACTTTATTGTCGGAAACAAGAATGGTCAACATATTGTAGATCAGATATGAGCCCACCAAGCTTTCTGCTGACTTCCTCAAATCACTGCTCAGACATACCTGTTGAGTAGTCTTCCCCACCTGCTCAGCTTAGCAAGAAAAATCGCTGCCTCTACAATCAGTACCAAGAGCCATGACCTGGAGAATGGGCTCAGATCAGCTTCCCCTGTAATGTGTGGGCTGCACTTCCACAGGAAATGGGAAACAACTTATGTTCAATTCTTGGCTAACCACCAATCAGAACTAAAAATGTTTTTTACTACATAAATGACCTGATAGAGAAGTAAGAATAGGCTTTCCTTTGTCATTTTCTAAGCATATTGATTTCATTTTTAACGTTGTAAAGTAGTTTTGGGGTTGTCTTACATAAGAATGGGTTTTGTTGTGACACTTCCATGTGCATGTGTCATTGATCGTACTTTGTGCATATCCATACCCTACTTTTCTCCGTTGGTTTTAATGTCAGTTCATTCACACGTTTGTGTTTGTGTAAAACTGGAAATCATGTTGAGCAAAGCAAGGCACACTCAAGAAAGAGAAATGTTTCCTTTTACCTCCGTGTGTGTGTGTGTGTGTGTGTGTGTGTGTGTGTGTGTGTGTGTGTGTTTCTGAATCTGGCTTACTTTATTCAACAGGATTTCCAACTCCCTCCATTTTCTTGGATGACTGAACACTATGTAGGACCTATTTGTGAGAATCTAAGCTGGTCCTGTATCTTGACAAGTGTGACTAGTACTGCAGTAAGCAGGCATGTGGAATTTCCTGTGCTATGCTAACATAGAATCCTTTGGGTTTGTACATAGCAGTTGCACTACCGGATCATATGGTAATTCTGTTTTCAGTTTGATGAGAAACCTCTGCATGAAATCCCACAGCCATGTATTATACACAGCTGGATTCTACAGCAGTTACACAGATTCTCCTTTTCCACATCCTTGCCAGCCTTTGCTATCAGTTGTTTCCATTTTCATTCCCTGATGTCTAGGGATGCTCAACTTTTTTTTTTTACATAATTATTGGTCATTTGTATTTCTTCCCTTACAAACTTTATTGATTAGATGTGGGGGTATGTGTGTTTGGTTTTTGTGTTTAATTTTTGAGTTCTTTATAGACCCTGCTAGATGTACAGTTGGCAAACATTTTCTCCCATTCTGTGGGCTCTCTTCACTGCTTCCTCTTCTGTGCAAACCCTTCTTTACACAGAATCCCAGATGAGTGTTTTTCCTGCATGTTTTTCTATGCACCACTTGCATGCACTGGTGCTGCTCATGGATGCCAGGTGAGAGTGCTGGGTCCCCTGGCATTGGAGTTACAGACAGTTGTGAGCTGTCATGTGGGTGCTGGGACTCGAAGCCAGGTTCTCTGGAAGAGCAACCAGTGCTCTTAACCACTGAGCCAATTGTCAGTTCTCAGTATTATTTCCTGAGTCATCAAACTCCTTTGAGGAAGTACTTGCCTGTGTCATCAATATCTTAGCTTCTGCCTGTGTTGTCCTCTGGCAGTTTCAGAGTTTGGGGCCTCACATTAATGCCATTGGTTCATTTTGATTGGATTGACTTTGAGGATGAGTGATAGGGCTATAATTTCATTCTTCTACATGTGGATATTTAGGGGTTGGGTGCCATTTATTGAAAAAGCTGGGGCTTTTTCTGCCAGTGTATGTTTTTATTATTTATTATTATTATTTATTGTTTGTTTTGGTTTTTTCAAGGCAGGGTTTCTCTGTATGGTCCTGGCTGTCCTGTAACTTACTCTGTAGAGCAGGCTGACCTCATATTCAGAGATCCACCTGCCTCTGCCTCCTGAAGGCTGAGATTAAAGGTGTGCACTGCCGCCACCACCTGGCCATGAAAAGGTTTTTTAAACCTTTGTCAAAACTCAGGTGTCTGGATTCCATTGTTTTTTTCTGCTGAGTAGTACTCCATTGTGTAAATATACCACATTTTCTCTATCCATTCTTCAGTTGAGGGGCATCTAGGTTATTTCCTCGATAATGAGATTGATGACTACCTTATATGCCATCCTACAGCCTTCATCCAGTGGTTGATGGAAGCAGAGGCAGACACCCACAGCTAAACATTGAACAGAGTTCATGGAACCCAGTTGCAGAGAGGGATGAGTGATGAACAATGGGGTCAACACAGGGCTGGTAAAACTCACAGAAACAGCTGATCTGAACAAGGAGGAGCTTAGGGACCCCAGACTGATGGCTGAGAGGCCAGCATTGGACTGATCCAGACCCCCTGAACGTGGGTGTCAGTAAGGAGGCCTCAATAATCTATGGGGCCTTGGGTAGCAGACCAGTATTTATCCCTGGCACACAAATGGACTTTGGGAGCCCATTCCACATGGAGGGATGCTCTCTCAGTCTGGACACATGGGGGAGGGCCTAGGTCCTGCCTGGGATGATATGACAGACTTTGGAGATCCCCAATGGAGGGCCTCGCCCTCCCTGGGAAGCAGAGGAAGGAATTGGGGGAGGGGGGAGGGAAGGGAGAGGAAGCTGGGGTTGACACGTGAAGCAAGCTTGTGACTAATTTAAAAAAATAAAAAAACAAACAAACAAAAAAAAAACTCAGGTGTCTGAATGGGACATGTCCCTTTATTGTATCCCACTGGTGTGTGTTTATTCTGTGACAGTGGCATGCTGTTCTTGCTCTTGCTCTGTAGTGAATGCACCCGGTACTGTGATATTGCTTTCTTTTTCTGGTCAGGATTGCTTTGGTTATTTGTGGTCTTTTATGCTTGCAGATGAGGTTTTATGATTTTTTTCTATTCTTGTGAAGAATGTCATTAGAATTTTAATGAGGATTAAATTGGATTTCTGGGTCACTTTCAGTGATGTTATAATTGATTTAATGTCAACCTGCCACAAACGAGAATCACCTGAGTCCGGGACTCCCACCTGAAGAGCTGTCCTGATTATCTTGATGGGTGTGGGAGGCCCACCTGATTGAGGGCAGCACCGTCCTTTAGCAGCCCAGATAAAAGGTCTGTGCTGGAAGGAAGATGGCGTGTCTGGCGTTGGTTGACACCGCTGTTGCTGCTGCTGTACATTCACTGGCAGCACAATTAGCGTTTCCAAGCCTTTCATCCCAGAAACATCCCGGGACAATGGACTAGGGGCAATCCGGAGATTTCAGGGCTTCTGCAGCCAGAAGCGACTGTGAGGCATCTTGCCTTGTGGACTGAGTGATTGCTGATTGTGTCCTTCCCTCCCCCTCTAAGAAACAGCTCTTGTGGAACTGCTGACGGGTGAGGCCTTCAGCCCCAAGGACGCCCTCTCAGGTTCTTGGTATCTCAGGTATGATTTAGCTGTTACTATTTGAAATCTGACCTAATAGATTCACACTGGCGTGTGTGTGTGTGTGTGTGTGTGTGTGTGTGTGTGTGTGTGTGTGTGTGTGTGTGTGTGTGTGTGTGTGTGTGTGTTGAAGACTTTCCATCTACTAGTATCTTCTTCAAATTCTTCACTGTTTCAAAATTTTCATCTTAAGAGTCTTTCACTTTAGGTTTATCCCTAGGTATATTTTAAGCTGTTATGAATGTGAATTTTCCCTATTTCTTAATCAACAAATTCATTATAGATACTTAAAATAACACACTTTATTGTATTTTTTTTTGCCATGTATGGTAGTGAGGCCCAGAGTCCTAGTACTTGGGAGGTAAAGGCAGAAGATGGGAGTCCAAGGCCGGCCTTGACTACAAAATGAGTTCAAAGCCTACCTTGGCTGTATGACAGTCTGTCTCAGAGTGGTCATAGTGGAGTATGTCTTTTTTATTTTTAATTTAATTTTATGTGCATTGGTGTGAAGGTGTCAGATTCCCTGGAACTCAGTTACAGACAGGTGTGAGCTGCCATGTGGGAATTGAACCTGGGTCCTCTGGAAGGGCAGCCAGTGCTCTTAATCCACTGAGCCATCTCCCCAGGACCCAGTGGAGTATGTCTTTAATCCCAGCTGTCAGGAAGCAGAAGTAGAAGAATGTATTTGAGCATAAAGCCAGCATGGTCTACATAGCAAGCTCCTCAGGACAGAGGGGAAGGGGAGGAGATAGCCTGTCTCAAAAAAACAAATGAAAGAAAAGATTTAAAAAAAAAAAAAGGAAGGAAAGCCAGGTAGTGGTGGCCCACTCCTTTAATCCCAGCACTCGGGAGGCAGAGGCAGGCGGATCTCTGTGAGTTCAAGACCAACCTGGTCTACAAGAGCTAGTTCCAGGACAGGCTCCAAAGCCACAGAGAAACCCTGTCTCGAAATAACTCTCACCCACTCCCATCCCCACCCCCTGTCAAAAAAGGAAGGACAGTGTGCAGGTTGGTTCTGTCAACTTAAGGCAAACCTAGACACGTCTGGGAAGAGGGCTCCTGACTGAGGAATTGTCTCCATGAAGTTCGCCTGTAGGAGAATCTGTGTGGCATTTCTTGATGACGTTTGATGTGGAGGGCCCAGCTCGATGTGGGTCCTGGTTATATATGAAAGCTGGCTAAGGAGGCATAGGGAGCAAGCTAGTAAGCAGTGTTCAACCGTCTCTGCTTCCATTCCTGCCTTGAGTTCCTGCCCTGACCTCCCTTTGTGATGGACTGTAAGTTGTAAAGTAAAACAAATCCTTTCCTCCCCAGCTTGCCTTTGGTCAGTGTTTTCATCACGGTAAAAATGTAACTAGGACTGAGGGACACTTGATGGTTTCCTGCTACACTGCTGAAAGCGATTATCTGGGTTGAAGTTTTCTGATGGAGTCTTGAGTGAGGGTCTTTGAGTATAGGATCATGTCATCTACCAATAGGGCTAATTTGACCCTTCTCTAGTTGTAGCCTCTCTCGCTCTTTTTTTTTTTCCAAGACAGGGTTTCTCTGTACCTTTGGAGGCTGTCCTGGCACTCACTCTGTAGACCAGACTGACCTCCAACTCACAGAGATCCACCTGCCTCTGCTTCCGAGTGCTGGAATTAAAGGCGTGAGCCACCACCGTCCCACCAATTGTAGCCTTTTTATTTCTTTTATTTTATTGCCGTAGTGAAAACTTCAAACAGCAAATGCTTTGTTCTTCCTGTTTAATGTAATTGTTGACTCTAATTTTGTCATACACAGCCTTTATTATTTTGAGCTATGTTTCTTCTAGTTTCTTCAGGGCTTTAAATTTTTTTAAAATTATGTTTTAAAGTGTGTGCATGTGTGTACCAGAGGACAATTTGTAGGAGTTAACCCATATTCCACTATTCAGGTCCTGTGGATCAAAGTCAGGCTTCAGGTTTGGTGACAAATATCCTGGCCATTGAGCCATCTAGACAACAATTCTTCGGGTCTTTCAACATGAAGTGATGTTGATCTTTGTTCAGTGTCTTCTCTGCAACTGTTGGGATGAATATAGGATTTCTGCACCTGAGTCTATGCGCCATGATACATTTGTTATTTGCATATGTTGAAACATCTTGCATGCCTGGAATGAAACCAACCTGGTGATGGTTAAAACCTTTTTAATGTGCTATTGAATTCAGCTTGCAAATATTTTATCGCACGTAAAGTTCATCAGGGAAATTGGGCCATAGCTTTTGTTGTTGTTGTTAAACTCATTTTTATTTTATGTGTGTGGGTGTTCTGCCTGCAAGCATATTGCCTGTGAAGGTCAGAGGAAAGCATCAGATCCCCTGGAACTGTGGTCATGGCAGATTGTGAATCATTCTGTGGGCACTTAGAATAAACCCTGAGTCCTCTACAAAGAAGAGCAAGTGCTCTCACCCACAAGTTCTCTCTCCAGCTGCCTTTGGGGATGATTGCTTCCCTACCAGGTTTTAACATCAGGCTCCATGGAGTGAGTCGGGTCAATGAGGATCCTGTGTTTTGCTCTTGGTGGAATTTGGAATGAATCCTTTTAGTTCAGGCTCTTCCTTGCCCAGAGTCATTTTTCTGTTTCACCCTCATGTCAATTCAGGTGTCTAGTTAAGTTTTTATGCCTTGTTTTAATGGAGGTAGGTCATATGTGTCTAGAAATTTGTCCATTTCTTCTAGATTTCCCAGCTTTTTAAAATACAAGCTTTTAAAAATAATCCCCCCACAATCTTCCAGGTTTCATTTGTATCTGTTGCAATATTTCCATCTATCACCTATAATTTAAAACTTATTTTGGCTCTTCTCTCACAGACAGGGCCTTTATCTATAAGAAGGGGAGGCTGCTGCTGGTATTGTGGCCTCCAGAGCAGCTAGGTTTTAATATTCCAGCCCTACACTTGGGAGAGCTGTGGGTGTGCTGTGGAGATGACTTGGTGTTTCACAGGGCCTGTTGGCTTTACCTTTTAGATGGATGTGGTTCTCTACTGGGCAAAGAAAGCCCTGGGCTACTTTCTGCTGGGACACCCTTTCTTGTCTTTGTATTTGTTAGCCACCTTCTCTCTCTCTCTCTCTCTCTCTCTCTCTCTCTCTCTCTCTCTCTCTCCCCTCTCTCTCCCCCTTCTCTCTCCTCTCTCTCTCTCTCTCACACACACACACACACTCACACACACACACTCACACACACACACACACACTCACACACACACACACACACACTCACACACACACACACACAAACTCACAGAAACCTGCCTGCCTCTGCCTCCTGAGTGTTGGGGTTTAAAGACATGCACCACCACACCTAGTTCACTTTTCTTAACAATTGAATAAATTGTATATTTATACAATATACCAGATTATCCATGCATCAACTGATGGACATCTAGGCCTTTTCTTTGATTTATTTGGAGGTTTTTTTGTTTTTTGTTTTTAAAGATTTATTTGAGTGTTTTGCCTACAAGGTTGTATTGCACTACATGTGTGCCTCGTGCCCCTGGAAGCCAGCAGGTGGTGGTAGATACTCTGGAATGGGAGCATTGGATAGTTGTGAACCTCTATGTAAGGTGATGGGAACAAAAGCACCCAGGCCTTCTGTAAGAGCAATGGGTGATTTAAACAACTGAGCCATCTCTCCAGTCCCGAGGAGCTGATTTTTGTGTAGGGTGAGAGAAAAGAATTTAGTTTCTTTCTTCATGTACATACCAGTTTTCCCTGCACAATTTGTTGAAGATGCTAACTTTTCTCCAATGTGTATCTTTATCAAAACTGAGGTGGGTTTAGTTGAATGGACTTGTATCTGTGTCCTTACATTATGTCTGTTTCTGTGTCAGTACCATGCTGTTTTTATTACTATGGTCCTGTAATATAACTTGAAATCAGGTATGCCAATACCACCAGCAACATTCTGTTTTACTCCAGGGTTACTTGTAATTTCATATGAATATTGTTATTTCTGAGGAAAATCACTGGAATTTTGATCAGTATTACAATGAATTTATAGACTGCTTCTGGTCAGAGTCTTTTTCACAAAATTCTTTCAATCCATGTGAGGCCTTTCCATTATCTAATGTCTTCCTCATTTTTTTTTGTTGTTGTTCAGTGTTTCATTATAGATTGGGATTATTCCATATATCAAACCATTTTGGCACCTGTGGAATAAGTCTAACTTGATCATAATGACCTTTGTTGTAATAATACAATTTGGAAGTATTTGGTTGATAAATTTTGTATCTATATTCAACAGCAAGATTGGCCTATAATTTTCCTGTTGTCTTCTATCTAGCTTTATGAAAAGAGGTTGGTAATGTTCTTTCCTTTTCTATTTTATGTAGAAATTTCAGAAACCCTGGTGTGAACTCTTCAAAGGTCTGGTAAAATTCACCAGTGAATCCATCTGGGTCTGGTCTTTTTTAGTTGGAAGAATTACTGATTCAATCACTACTTGTTATAGTTTTTATCTCATTTTGGTTTAATTTTGGTAGGTCATATGCACTTAAGAAATTAAAATACTTCCTTTAGATTTTCCAATTTAGTGTAATGTTTTAAAGGTAAATCTAATGATATTCTGAATTAAATTGGTATCTGTTTAATAGCTTTTCAATTCTAATTTTTTTTAACTGGGCTCTTTTTCTTTTGGTTAATTTGGCTAAATATTTGTCAATACATTAATGTTTCCAAAGAACCAATTCTGTTTCACTGATTTCTTTACATTTTCTTTTCCTTTTCATTAATTTCTGCCCTGATCATGATGATTTTCGTGTACTGATTTGGTGTTTGGCTTATTCTTTTTCCAGAGCCCTGGCATGTCATTGAGACTGAATTTCCTTTTTAATTTTTTTTTTAAATTAGAAACCATCTTACTTTATATATCAGTCCCAGTTCTCTCTCCCTCTTATCCTCCCATGCCCCCCACCGACCCCCATCCACTTCCCAGAGAGGGTGAGGCCTTCCAGGAGGGATCATAAAAATCTGTCAAGTCATTTGGGGCAGGGCCTAGGCCCTCCCCTGTGTATCTAGGCGAAGACAGTATCTCTCCGTGGGAAATGGGCTCCCAAAGTTCATTCCTGCACTAGGGATACATCCAGGTTTCACTGCCAGAGGCTCCCATAGACTTGCCAAGTGCTCCTAACTTACATCCACGTTCAGGGGGCCTGGTTTGGTCCTGTGTTGGTTCCCCAGCTGTCAGACTAGGGTCCATGAGCTCCTGTTGTTCAGGTCAGCTGCTTCTGTGGGTTTCCCTAGCCTGGCCTTTACCCCTTTGCTCATCACCCTTGCCTCTCTGCAGCTGGATTCCAGGAGTTCGACTCAGTATTTAGCTGTGGGTGTCTGCTTCTGCTTCCATCAGCTACTAGATGAAGGCTCTAGGATGGCATTTAGGGTAGTCGTCATTCAGGGGAAGGGAATTTAAGATAGCGTCTCCACTATTGCTTAGGTTCCTAGTTGGGGTCATCCTTATGGATCTCTGTATAATTCCCTAGGGCCAGATTTCTCTTTAAACCTAAAGTGGCTCCCTCTATTGATGTCTCTTTTCTTGCTCTCCTCTATTCCTCTCCCCACTCAATCTTCCCAATCCCTCATGTTCTCTTCCCTGCTCCTCTTCTCCCCTTCTCTTTCTCCTGCCTCCTGCCCCCCTCCCCCAGGCTTCCAATTTATTCAGGGGCTTTTGTCTCTTTCAGTTTCACTGGGGGACCGTGTATGTCTCTCTTAGGGCCCTCCTTGTTTCCTAGCTTCTCTGGTGGTGTGTATTGTAGGCTGGTAGTCTTTTGTTCTATGTCTAATATCCATATATGAGCGAGTACATACCATGTTTGTCTTTATGTGACTGGATTACCTCACTTAGGATGGTTTCTAGTTCCATCCATTTGCCTGCGAATTTCAAGATTCCATTGTCTCTCCCCCCCTCCCCCCGCTGAGTAGTACTCCATTGTGTAAATGTACCACATTTTCTGTATCCATTCTTCAGTTGAGGGGCATCTAGGTTGCTTCCAGGTTCTGGCTATTACAAATAATGCTGCTATGAACATAGTTGAACAGATGTCCTTGTTGTATGAATGTGCATCATTTGGGTATATGCCTAAGAATGGAATTGCTGGATCTTGAGGTAGACTTTTTTCCAAAGTGCTGTACAAGTTTGCATTACCACCAAGCAATGGAGAAGCATTTCCTTCTCTCCACATCCTCTCCAGCATAAGCTATGGTTGGTGTTTTTGATTTTAGCCATTCTGATGGATGTAAGATGTTATCTCTGAGTTGTTTTGATTTGCACTTTCCTGATGGCTAAGGATGTTGAGCAATTTCTTAAGTGTTAGGCATTTTAGATTCCTCTATTGAGAATTCTCTGTTTAGAACTGTACCCCACTTCTTAATTGAATTATTTGGTGTTTGTTGCCTAGTCTCGAAAAAATTGTTTGGCAATGAACCTTTAGTTTGTATTGTGTGGAACAATTTGAGGAGTATTGGTATTAGCTCTTTCAATTTCTGGTAGAATTCTGCACTGAAACCATCTGGCCCTAGGCGTTTTTTTGGCTGGGAGACTTGATGATTGCTTCTATCTCATTAGGGGTTATATGTCTATTCAAATTGCTTATCTATTCTTGATTTAATTTTGGTAAGTGATATCTATCCAGAAAATTGTCCATTTCCTTCAAATTTTCCAAATTTGTGGAGTACAGGTTTTCAAAGTGTGACCTTATGATTCTCTGGATTTCCCCAGTGTGTGTTATGTCTCCCTTTTCATTTCTGAATTTGCATGTTCTCTCTCTCTCTCTCTCTGCCTTTTGGTTAAGTTGGACAAAGGTTTGTCTATCTTGTTTTGTTTTGTTTTTTTCCTCAAAGAACCAACTCTTTGTTTCATTGATTCTTTGCATTGTTTTCTGTTTTTCTACTTTATTGATTTCAGCTCTCAATTTGATTTCCTGGTGTCTACTCCTCCTGGGTGAGTTCGCTTCTTTTTGTTCTAGAGCTTTCAGGTGTTCTATTAATTCTCTAGTGTGGCTATTCTCCGGTTTCTTCATGTGGGCACTTAGTGCTATGAACTTTCCTCTTACCACTGCTTTCAGAGTGTCCCATAGGTTTGGGTATGCTGTGCCTTCATTTTCACTTAATTCTAGGATTTCTTTATTTGATTTCTTTATTTTTTTCCTTTACCCAGGAGTGATGCTGTTGAGCACTGTTCAATTTCCATGAGTTTGTAGGGTTTCTACAATTTGTGTTGTTGCTGAATTCTAACTTTAAAGCATGGTATTGTGATAAGACACAGGGGGTTATTCCATTTTTTTTTTTTTTTTATCTGTTGAGGTTTGCTTTATTGAATGTGGTTGATTTTAGAGAAGGTTCCATGTGGCACTGAGAAAGTATAATCTTTTGTGTTTGGATAGAATGTTCTATAGATGTCTGTTAAACCCAATTGGGTCACAACTTCTATTAGTTCCTTTGTTTCTTTGCTAAGTTTCTGTCTGGTGGTCCTGTCCAGTGGTAAGAGTGGGGTGTTGAAGTCTCCCACTATAAGTGTGGGGTTTAATGTGTGATTTGCGTTTTAGTAATGTTTCTTTTACTAATGTGGATGCCTTTGTATTTGGTGCATAGCTGTTCAGAATTGAGACTTCATGGATTTTTCCTGTGATGAATATCAAATGGCCTTCTACATCTGTTTTGATTAATCCTAGTTTGAAGTCTAATTTGTTAGGTATTAGGATAGCTACACCAGCTTGCTTCTTAGGGCCATTTGATTGGAAAATCTTTTCCCAACCCTTAACTCTGATAATGTCTGTCTTTGTAGGTGAGGTGTATTTCTTGTATGCAGCAGAAGGATGGATTCTGTCTTTGTATCCATTCTGTTAGCCTGTGTCTTTATAGGTAAGTTAAGACCATTGATACTGAGGGATATTAATGACAATTGTTGATTCTTGTTTGTTTTGGATTTGTTTTTGGTGGTGGTATTGTGTGTGTGTGTTTTCCCCCTATTTCCGGCTTTTGGTAAAGTGAGATTATCTATTGTCTATGCTTTTGTGAGTGTAGTTAACTTCCTTGGGTTGAAGTTTTCCTTCCAGAACTTTCCATAGGGCTGGATTTGTGTATATATATTGTGTAAATCTGGTTTTGTCATGGAATATTTTGTTTTCTCCATCTATAGTGATTGAGAGTTTTGCTGGGTATATTAGTCTGGGCTGGCATTGGTAGTCTCTTAATGTTTGTAGAACATCTATCCAGGACCTTCTGGCTTTCAGAGTTTCCATGGAGAAGTCAGGTATAATTCTGATTGTTGTAACCAAATTTTGAACCCCTCAAATCACCAAGAAACCCATTCCAATGTAAAAGCAAAGAGTCTTCTATTGTTTAACGAGCTAACCCCATTAGCTCAGGTCCTTCGCTATGGGTGACTGGAGAAGGACCTGGAGAAGCCTCGAGGCAGGGAATATATTGGGTAGAGCAAGGGGAGTGTCTAGGGATACACAAAAGTCTCAGGATTGGTGCATTTCCGGGCTTGGATGACCTATTCTGTGTTGATTGGTCAACTGGTTGTTATGGACTATAGGCCCTCCCAGGACAGTTGCTGTGCTCTGCATGTCCCTTGTACAGTAAAGGACAGCCCCACCATCTAACTTCTCATTGGTTCCTTGCCACAAGGAAGGTATCTGGCCTCCTAGTGACTAGTGCAGGCTCAGCAAGGTCAGACGAGCACATATTGAGTCATAAGCCTGTCATGGCTGCTAAAGCAGGTGGCTGGTCCCTTCACTGATAGGTCTGCATTTATGTTACTTGACCTTTTTACTTCGCTGCTCTTAATAAATATTCTTTATTCTGTATGTTTGGTGTTTTATTATTATTCAGGTTGGTAAGTTTTCTTCTATGATTTTGTTGAATGTTTTCTGTACCTTTGAGCTGGGCTTCTTTGCCTTCTTCTATACCTATTATATTGGTGTTTTCACTGTGTCCCATATTTCCTCAATATTTTGAGTTAAGGATTTGCTGGATTTAAGATTTTCTTTGGTCGATGAATCTATTTCCTGTAGCTTATCGTCAGTGCTTGAATTCTTTCTTCATCTCTTTTACACTGTTGGTTATACTTGCATCTGTAGTTCTTGATCATTTACCCAGCTTTTCTATTTCCAGCATTTCCTCAATTTGTGTTTTCTTTATTGTCTCTATTTCAGTTTTCAGGTCTTGAACTGTGTGATTTTTTTCCTTTATCTGTTTGGTGGGTTTTTTGTTTGTTTGTTTGTTTGTTTGTTTTTTTTTTGGCTTTCCTTGCTTTCTTTAAGAGATTTGTTGATTTATTTTTTGGTGTGTTTTTTTCTTCCACTTCTTTAAGGGATTTTCTCATATTCTTTGAGGCCTCTATCATTTTCATGAAGTTGTTTTTAAGGTCATTCTCTTCTGCTTCGTTTGCATTGGGATGTTCAGGTCTTGCTGATGTAGAATCCCTAGACTCTGGTGGTGTCATATATATCTTTCTGTTGTTGGATGTGTTCTTGTACTGTCTTCTTCCCATGGATACAGTTGGGGTCTCTCCTTCTCCTGGTGGGTATGGGTTCAAGTCTCTATTCTCTCCTCTCTCCCAGAGGGTTCTGGGGCAAGACAAGAATGGTAGCTGATGCTGGATGCTTTGTTCTGCCTCCAGGTCCCTCTGGACGATTTGGTGACAGGAAGGGTCTGGCGGCCGCAGGTCAGGGGACTCGAAGAGGGAAAGGTATGCTGAAAGAGCCTCTGGCACTCACCTCTCTACTGGAGGGTGGAGGGCCAAGACAGGAATCAAGACTGAATTTCCTAATGTAAGCACTGAACTATAAATTTACCTTCTGGACGACTTTCAGTGGATCCCACGTGTTTGAGGATGTGTGTTTCCATTTTAGACTCTGCAAATTGTTTCTTGATTTAAGGATTCATTCACTATTCAAAAGTGTACTGTTTCATCTCCATGAGTTTCTCTTGGTATTTATTTGTAGTCTTTCTGCATTTCAATTAGATAAGATACAAAGAATTATTTTCATTTTCCTGTATTTGTTGAGACTTGTCTTGTGTCCTAATATGTGGTCTAATCTGGAGAAAGTTCCATGAGATGGTAAAAATAATGGGTTTGGATGGAGTGTCCCATAGATGGCTGCTAAGTCTATATGATCTATGTTGTCACTTAGCATATTTACCTATTTTGTTGCTGTTGTTGGGAAGACCTGTCAGTTGGTGAGAGTGGAGTGTCAAAATCACCTACCACTGTAATAAGGTTAATCTCTGGCTATATGTCTAGTTGCATGTGCTTTATGTATATACAGTATCCTCTTTATGTATGTATGTCTATGCATGTGCATATATATGAATGTCCATACAGTATCCTCCCTATGTAAGGATCTCTCTCTCTCTCTGTGTGTGTGTGTGTGTATCTATACAGATTTAGCTAACAGGATTAAAAGTGGGAGAGAGGATGAATGAGTATATTAAGTATTGAGGTGTGTAAAACAGCCAAGTTGGGGCACTGTTAAGGCCCATAGATTTTAGGGATTGTTAAAACTATGAACAGCTTTAATTAAGAAGTAAAAAGAGGGAGAAGAGAGAAATAAGTAAAGATGCAAGAATACGGGTTTTTACATGAGATATGATTAAGGACTGGAACTAGGTGTAGAAAAACAACCCGTGACCTAACTGAGCAAAACACAGACAAAGCAGAGCCATCATGAGACAACATGCCAGAGTGGAATTAAGTAAAAGACAAAACACTAGCTGGGTGGTGGTGGTGCACACCTTTAATCCCAACACTCGGAGGCAGAGGCAGGTGGATCTGAGTTTGATACCAGCCTGGTCTACAAGAGCTAGTTCCAGGTCAGTCTCCAAAGCCACAGAAAAACCCTGTCTTGACACCCCCCCAAAAAAAAACACTAATGAAGAGAACTGCTCACCCAGGTGTGCTGAGCTGAGAGGCGAAGTCCTCAGATACTTCTGGCATGACCTGGGATTAGTCTTCCCCTACTGAGGATGAGACGAGGGGGACAGAAAAATTTCGTGGTAGTTCAGTTTTGTTCTGTGGTGCTGGGGACCACAGCCAGCACCTGCACACAGTAGGCAGACACAATTTCTGCACTACTACATGTGCCTCTAAGAAATTGAATACAATGCAGATGACTCTGCATCTCTCTCCAAGGTTAAATGATGCTTTGGTTGAACATGGAGAACACCTGACATCACGAAGTTAGGGATGAGGGACAGTTCAGCCTTTGCAGACAACAGGATTCTTTGACAAGACTCCAAAATAACCCAAAATGACAAGGGTTGGAGACTCCTGCGATGTCATCATTTCTCTGAAAATCATCTCCCTGTAATTTTTACAAGGTTAAGATGACTGTTGTAGGACAGATGATTTTTTTCTTTTTTGGGGGAAAGGGGGTTTGAGACAGGGTTTCTCTGTGGCTTTGGAGGCTGACCTGGAACTAGCTCTTGTAGACCAGGCTGGTCTCGAACTCACAGAGATCCGCTTGCCTCTGCCTCCTGAGTGCTGGGATTAAAGGCATGCATCACCACCACCCAGCAACAGATGATATTTTAAAACATTTATTATGTATACAGTGTTCTGTCTGCATGTATGACTTTATGCCAGAAGAGGGCACCAGATCTCATTACAGATGGTTGTGAGCCACCGTGGTTGTTGGCAATTGAACTAGGACCTCTGGAAGAGCAGCCAGTGCTCTTAACCTCTGAGCCATCTCTGCAGTCCTGGAGCAGATGACTGTTGTAGGACAGAGAGGTAGCTCAGCAGACAAAAGCGCCTGCAGCCTGATGACTCCAATTCGAGCCCTGGGGCCTACATGGAGAGAGAACCAATTCCTGCATGTGGTCCTGTGACCTCCACACATAATACCTAAGACTAGTGTTGGACTGCCAAGATTCCCATTCTCTGCTGCCTCTGAAGCCCATATCCTTGTCTCTACCCAGCCTATCAAGCCACAGAGCACAAGACAAAGTTCTGTTTGAAGTGGCCGACTCCTATTATGTGGCCAGAGCCTGCTCAGCTGAACTGTAGGCTAAGACTGCCCTTTCAAGAAGACAGTGATGTTCTCCCAGTGACAGGAGGTTCCTGTTAGGTCACCCACATAAGCAGTGTCTGGAAACAGAGGGTAGTAAAGGAGGAAGCAAATACAAGATTTTTTTAATTCAAAGTAATTTAAATATTGTGACAACATGGCTTTCCATGTATGTATTGTTTAAATTATATCTGAAGATGAATCACATGCAAAACATAATACTTTTCTCTAGTTAAACAACCCTTCCCTATAAGGCAATGTTACTGATACATGTTTATTTTCCCCAGGAACCCTGTGGCTGCAGGCTGTAAATTCCCATTATTTCTAGCCTTCGACCCACAAAGTTCTCAGAACCACACTAGTACTTTCCAGGCCCTACTGGTCTGAGGCCCAGTGAACGGGTAAGTTCTTGTCCTCCACGTCGGCCACCATGTCTTCAATGGCTCTCCAGTCAAGTTTACTGAGGATGCTGCCAGTGCTCTCAGACACGCTGTCCATGCCAGCCACCAAAACAGAGGACTCAGGCTCTTCCTCTTCAGCTGGTGATATGTCCTGTGGGATTGGAAAGACAGTTGTGTCTCAGTATAGAGGTAAAAGGGATGTGGGAACTGAGTGGTGGTTTCCAAGGTCTACACTGACAAGGCACTGACACCGATGTGGGCCTCGATCTGATGGACAGTCAAGATGGGTTCTGATACCTACAGTGCAGTAATCTGTTCTTCTATGCTGGTTTTTAATTAAAAACAAAAGGAGAATTCTGCTAAATGGGAGGATAGAGTTTGAAACCCTAGAAGCTGAGTGTAGGGGGTATGCCTACAATTCTAGAACTCCAGCAGTGGAGGATCAGGAGTTCAAGCAGAGCTTCAAATTGACATCAAGTTTGAACCAAGTCTGGACTTCTCAAAGGGGGCTGGGAGTGACACACCAGGGCCAGAGAGATGGCTCAGTGGTTAAAAGTGCTTGCTGTCAAGTATGAGGAACTGTGTTTCAATCCCAGTACCTGGAGAAAAACTGCATGTAGCTGCATGCACTTTTAACCCCAGCAGAGAAAGGATGAGGGAGGGGACTTGCTAGCCTGCCAATACAGCAGAGAAACTGTCTCGTAGCCTGTGTATACACACCACATATTCACAAACACACAACTAAGAAGAAACAAAAAGGAACAGGGGTTATCCAACATAGAAGGAAAATTAGACTCCCTAAAATAGTGATGAATTCAGAGGTAATAGATATATAGAGGTCTAGAGATCCAGACCAGAAGCAACAGAGGGACCAAGATACTTATTTTAAGAGGAGGAGAAAGGCACTAGAAAATGTTGGAAATTTACCACTGGGTTCAAAGAAAATGAAAAACAAAACAATAATAACAACAACAAAAACAATAGAGGTCACATGAGATCCTATCTCAAGCAAAACATAATACATACAAAGAAAGAAGAAAAATGAGACAGGCAATTTCAAAATGGCCAAAGTGATTATTTTCAAATCTTACCAAAAGGCAGGAACCCTAAAGAACTTGGTGCAGACTCACCTGGAGAAGGGTCTTGGGCCTGTCGTGAAGAATCCTGTGGATTTCTGAAGGCAGAGTCCAGGGACTCACTACCGTGTCTTCTCTCTCATACTCTATGCACACCTGCTTCTTTGGAGGAGCCACCCCACGGCTGTTCGTATGCAGCAAGCTCTGACATGAAGTATTAGAACCTTTATAAGGAAAACAAAACACACAGGACCTGACCAATTCATTCATTCATGTGTCGACTGTGACCTTGATACTTTGTGTGTCAATGAATGCTTTCCAATGTGAAAGGTAAATGACAGGCCAACAAGAAACCCCACCAAGGGACTATAGAGATGGCTCAGTGGTTAACAGCACTTGCTGCTCTTCCAAGGGACACAGGAGATCCAATGCCCTCTTCTAGAGTAGATGGATTCTCAGTACTCATACAACATAGACTGCTAAACAATGTCTGCAATCTAGCATGATCAGCCTCAACTACCCCATATCACCTCCATGTCCCCTAAAAAAACAGAAACAACAACAAACCTCTCTGTCATTTGTCCTGCTAGCTGGAGTCACCCCCAACTTCTTACTCTGAGTTGGGCTGCTGCATCCTCACAAGTGCAGTCAGTTTGATCTAGAATCCCCAATAATTAGCAGCTGATTTGAAATGAGAAAGCAGGCCTTTAAAGAAGATGGAAACCCCTTTAAACTAAGTGTCCTCTAGAGGACACCACCTCTAGCAGCTGGAAATCCAGGGACACAGAAGTCTGTTATCAGTAGAGTTCCTAGATAAAACAGCAAGCTAAATTTTATCAAGACGAGGTATAGAGCTTTGTGAGTTCAAAGATTATTAACAACCATGCTTTATGCCATACTTAAAATCCTCAGCAATGTTATGATGTGTGTATTTATGTATGTGGATGAGCTCCTGCCATAGAGAAAGACAACTTGCAGGATTGGTTCTCTTCCACATTTACAGAGGTTCCAGAGATTGAACTTAGATCACTGGGCTTGGCAGGAGCCATCCTTACCTGCTGAGCCATCTTGCCAGCAGATGATTTTAAAAATAACTTATTAGCCTGTGTATTAAGAGACAGACTCTCAGGATGTTGCTTAGGTTAGTCTTGAACTCCTGGGCTCAAGTGATCACTCTTGCCTTAACCTCCCAGTAGGTGGGACTTCCATGTGTGCCTCACCAGAAGAGCTTTACTGTTTACTTATCGGTACTTTTGAGACAGTCGAAAGTAGTCCAGCCTGGCCTGAAGCACAGTAGGTAATCAAGGATGGCCTTGAACTCTTGATCCTTCCATGTTTCTATCTCCAAATGCTAGGACTCTGACTGTATGCCTCCACACCAGTGTGAGAGTTAGGTTTTAATAATAGACCTGAAGGCCCAAAGTAGAATGTTTGAAACAAAGACAATGACCAGGCATTTGGTGGTAGTATTTGACAGGGGATGTATTTATATGCAATAATACTTCCCTGTTAATATTGTTAAAAGCAAATCTATACATTTTTTAGGCAAAAAAAAAAAAGTTAAATAGCCACATGGAACTTTCTTAGCTAGTTATTCAAGTACTTCATTTGTTCCATGTAAGAGGTAATACAAAGAAGAAGAAAAGTGGTGGTACAGTCAAAGTGTTAGTCTACTATAGACAATGGAAATTCTACAACTAACTAGAGCCTCTTTATAGCAACTATGCAAGTATTAACTTCCATTCAGAATGAGGACATAAATTTAAAACTGATTATATCATATTGGAATACCTAAAGGATAAGATTAGGGCTGAGCCAGGCATTGGTGGCACATGCCTTTAATCCCAGCACTTGGGAGGCAGAGGCACTGGGATCTCTGAGTTCGAGACCAGCCTGGTCTACAAGAGCTAGTTCCAGGACAGTCTCCAAAGCCACAGAGAAACCCTGTCTTGAAAAACCAAAAAGATTAGGGCTGTCTACAATCCTAGCTATTTATAAGGCTGATTAGAAGACTGAATTTGAGGCCACTCTGGGCTCAGTAGCAAGACCCAATCTTAAAAGGATAAGGATATAAGGATGTCTTCAAAGACACACAAGGTGGAAGAGAGGATTTCAACTAAGGAACAGAGCACAAAAAGCTGTTATACGGATAGAAAACCAGCTGTTACAAAAGCAGGGAGGTTGTAGAAGGTGCCCTGGGGCTGTGAAGAGGGTTTGAGTGCCTCTGTATGGATGTGTGAGCTACTGCAGGAGCCAGGTGAGATAGACCAAAACAGAGCAGGGATGACAGCCAATGAAGGCTTACAATGGACAATGAATAGTATTTTCCATGGACTCTAAGGCTTTTTCCTCAGACATCAAGAAGCCACAAGGCAGGAGTGGTGGCTCAGGCTAGTAATCTTAGCACTTTACTGTCCCATTTCAAAGCAAGAGAACAAAATCCTGCGATAGCTAAATGTTTCTCAATAACATGCTCTTTTGGAATTAGAGTTTCTTTTTACAAAGAAAATAACTTTGGAGACCCCAAGAGCACAGTCAAATCACAAAAGACAAGGGGCTTCAAGTCTTACCTTGACGCCGAGATGAGCCTTTGGACTGCTCCAAGGGTTTCCCCTTTTGTAAACGACTCGATCTGGAAATATGTCTGCCTCGCCCAGGCCGATTTATTAGGAAATTCTGCCCATGTGGATTCTCTCTAAAGTAGAAATCACAAGATTATTAAAAATTCCAAATAACACTGCTTATGCTGTACTGTAGTGTTACCTTAGACATAAAACACATTATTCTTTGAAAAATCTGAATTTTGACAGGCAAATTTTAATATTATCTACCCATTTCAAATTCTCCACATATGAGGCAGCTTACTTATGTACTTAATCTGTTTGAAGAAAATTCTTGGTGCCTTTGATATTCTGAATAAGAACTATATAAATAACTAACATATCTATATGTTTGTTAGCCACATGTAAGAAAATTTACACCTGGGGCATTAGCAGCATTCTCTACTTAATAAAGCTTTGGATTCATATCTAAAACCACTGCAGGCGGTTAATTTATGGAGAGCTCTGCAGTAGCTGCAGCTGGATGGGCACAACTGGACAGGGTGGAGAAGTGCAGATGGTGAGGCGGGGCTGGCTGCTCCTGCCTGAATAAAAATGGCAAGGAGAGGAATTAAGAGGCAAATTCCAGAAGCAATTCTTCATGGAAACCAAGAAGAAAAGGCTGAGTAAATACCAAACACCCCTTTTCAGGTATTCCAAAATGCTTTGTAGCTTATTTAGAATTTAACACAATTTTTGCCTTTTTCTTGGCTATTCTATAAATTTATAGGAGCTCATAAATATGACACTAATTTTTTTCTTTATTATAACTCAAGGTAGCATAGATGAAGAGACACGGACATGCTACATTTCCGGCCAGGGATGTGGCTTAGTGAGTGTCTACCATGCATAAGGCTCTGGGTTTAACGCAGCGCTGCATTAGCAGGGTGTATAGTGCACACCTGTAATCTTAGCCATCATCAGGAGGGAGAGGCTGGAGGATCAGACATTCAAGGCCAACCTGGGATACAGGATACCCTGTCTGAAAACAAACTAACCTCAATGCTATATTTTATGGGTCCTGAGGTTTTTTTGCCAAGTGACAGTCCAAACTTGTGTTACCTCCTTGGAGAAGAGCAATGTTGCTGTCTGTAATGCTGAGCGGTGGGGGGTCTGTTAGGTAAGGGCTGATCTGCAGGTGCTGTTAGCTGTACTGAGTCAGACAGCAGTTCATTCATCAGATGGTATGCTTCCGAGATCCGCTGACTATAGTGGTTAGACAGCAGCAATCTGTAGACAGGAAACTAAATGTCATTTTCCTGTTCATTTCTAGAGGGAACACAGGCTTACAAATCTTTTTGCCTTACCAGATGTCTCAATCACTGGACAGCATAGTGTGCTACTATGACCCTGTAGAGGCAAAACACTATAATAGCGCACACTTTATAATCTCTGCATTTGGGAGACTGAGGCAGGAAGATGGCGACTTTAAGGCCAGCCTGGGTACACATTGACACCCTGGCTTAAAGAATAAGCATGATGCTGATAACAAAATAAAGATGCTTGTACTTTAGGCTTTTGAGGTATTTCAGACACATACAGATATGAAACAAAGTTGGGTGGGGGAAGGCAGCAGAAAAATTGAATGCCACAAGTAATATCTGAAAGTAAATTCCTAAGCAGCTTTTTTTCTTTCTTTCTTTCTTTTTTTCAAGACAGGGATTCTCTGTGTAGCTTTGGAGCCTGTCCTGGAACTTGCTCTGAAGACCAGGCTGGCCTCGAACTCACAGAGATCCACCTGCCTCTGCCTCCCAAGAGTGCAGGGATGAAAGGCTTGCAGCACCACCGCCAAGCCACACCAAGCTTTTCTTTTAATGTTGTCTCCAATAACATTGTTTACTGACAGGAAATTTATGTAATTCCCAATGTCCCAGCACACTAGAGAGCATGGTGAGGGCACAGCTCCCAGACTTACCTATCTTTTTCATGTTTCATCTTCTGTCTTTGCCTGATCTGCCTTGAAGTCATATAAAACTGCACAGGAAATGTCCAGTTAGTTCACTATTGTTGAATCCAAACAATTACAGCACTAGACACTCTTCTGGCATTTACAAAGGTGCAAAACAGTCATATTTGAGAAAGCTTTTTCTCAGTGTAAAATGTAATCTTAGATTAAAACACCATGAACTTAGCACTTAGCTGGCTGAGGCAGGAGGATCATGAATTTCAGGACAGCCTGGACTAAAAGAGACCTTGTCTCCAAAAACCTAGTGCAATGAGTTCATTATGACTTATTTTTCAAGCTTTATGCATTAGGACCAGCTAGATGGCTGAGCAAGGAAAGGTACCTCCTGCCAAATCTGAAGACCCAAGTTTGACTCCTGGGTATCCTATGATGGGAAGAGAAAACTGACTCTCAAAAGTGGTGCGCGCGCGTGCGCGCGTGTGTATGTGTGTGTGTGTGTGTGTGTGTGTGTGTGTGTGTGTGTGTGCGCGCGTGTATTATTGATTCCCATCAAACTTTGTCTTTGAGAATGCCACAAAAGTATTTCCCATATTAGACAAGAAACTCTTGATAAGTCAAAAGTGGTTCTTATACCTTAACAACTAGTTTATTCTAAATTTATATAACGTTTGGTTTTTATATTTGACTGATAGTGAAGGTGATATTAGAGCCCATCCTTTAGTGGGAGAAAGAACACATACACACATGTATCCCTCCCTACACATGTCAAGATTCTGGTTATAAACGTCAATAGACTTGAAAGTTCCAATTCTGCCTGCCAATTTCATTAAGAAAGTGTTAGTAGGTTGGAGATGGCTCAGTGATTAAGAGCACTGGCTGGACTCCCGGAAAATCCAGGTATGGTTGTTCCAAGTACCCACACAGCAGCTTTCAACCATCAATAACTCCAGTTCTAGAGGACTCAAAGCCCTGTTCCGGCCTCAGTGGGCACCAGGCATGCACATGATGCACAGACATTGATGCAGGCAAAATGGTCATACACATAAAACAATTTAAAAAAGAAAATGTTACATTAACAGCAGTAGGTTTTCCTTATTCATTTCTAAGTATTTGTGTGTGGATATGTGCACATCGTGCTATGGGTATGGAGATCAGAAGACACCCAGTAGGAATCGGTTCTCTCTGTCCACCATGTAGGTTCTTGGGACCAAATATCTTTGTCATGTTGCTGATCCAAATTACAAATTTTAGATGTGAGTTTCACCTACTTTTGCACCATAACATTAGTTTAAACATGACAACCATCTTAAAAATTCACTTACATAATTTGCTCTAACAATGCTTTTTTATAACAATCCTTTAAAAATATTTTTTATTTGAGATTACAAAGGAATAGACTATTCACTCTAATACTGTAAATCTAATACTCAAAATTAACTAAATCCTCATGTTGCCTTCATAGTGATCTGATTATCAAAGCAATACTATTTTGTTTCACCTTCGAAGCTCTAATTTGTTTTGGTGAAGTATGAGGTGTTGAGCCCACTCATCCCTGAAATAAATTCTCCTGGATCTAGCCATTAGAACTATCAAGTGCTCAAGGCTATATTAACTAACATTGTTCAAAGAGCAGCAAAACCCCACCCCCACCCCACTGTTCTTCTAATTTTAGAAAATTCTTTGTAGAGCTGGATATAGTGGGTGTACTAAAAGTACATGCTTTTAGTTCCAACATTTGGGAGACAGAGACAGCTGCATCTGTGCATTTGAGGCCAGCCTGGCCTAAATTACAGAGTTGTAGGTTAGTTAGGGGCCATGGCTCAAAAAAAATTCTTTGTAGATAACTTACATATATAAAAATCAAGTTTAAAATATTTATTATGTGTATTTGTTTGTTTGAATGGGTACATAGGAGTGTAGGTGCCCAAAGAGTTCAGAAGAGGGTGTTGGGTCCCCTGGAGCTGAATTACCGGCAATTGTGATCTGCCTGATGAATGTTAACAACCAAACTTGAGTTTTCTGCAAGAGCAGTACCTACAGTAATTACTGAGCCATTTCTCTAGCCCCCAAAACTAAGCTTCAAAAATGTCTTTAATATGCCCATGGCTGATTCAGCTACCAATGAGTCTCACTGAAAATGAAAGAAACAATTCCAACTAGCCACCCATTCAACCTCATTTGCTTATAATGACAGAGCCTTAATAAGCCTGACAGAGAAAAACATATTTAAAGTCAATAGATAGAACATAGTTTGCACAATATCCTAACACACTTTGTTCAGGTAACTCATTAACATATGCTCAATAAAAAGGCATCCGAATTAGATTAATTTCTTTCTTGAATATCTGCCAGGAAATACCTGCACCTATCCAGTGAGAACCTCTTTCCTGGGGCAGCACAGACTTACTGGACTGTTTCTGGGGCAGAAAGGATCACGTTCCTGTCCCCTCTTTTCTGCCAGCTGATTTAAATATTCTGCCATTCTCTCTTTTCGCTTTCTTTTCATCCAGATTTTAATCTCTCTTCTCTCCTCCTCAGTTCTTTGGGGGCATCTGCCAGAAGATTGCTGAATCCTAAAAAATATGAAAGGATCACTGGCTTTTCCATATGTTTTGTAGAAGAGAAATACCTAATACTGTTGCTCTGGAAGGAGAACACTGTACCATTTTGAAGCACACTACATACTAATGCTCTCTAGTCAGCCTTCTCTGATCTGTCCCCAGAAAGGTGGTCATCAGTGGAGTATGGTGGCATCTGCCTTTAGTTACAGCATTTAGGAAGCAGAGGCAGGTGGATTTCTATAAACTGAAGGCCTGCCTGGTCTACACAATGAGTTTTAGGCCAAACAAAGATATGTAGTAAGACCTTGTCTCAAAACAAAACAAATGGGGTAGGGGAGGAAAAAAAGAAAAATTTTGAGAGTGCTCTTAGCAAATATGCATCCTGGGGCCACACTGGGAACTCCAAGAGTATGATCCATATGCTTCACATCAGCACTGTGGTTTGATAATTGGTCCCCACCTTTTACTCCTCTCTCCCAGGTATTTCTCCAAATCAAACTCTTCTCCATCTAAATCCTACTGTGGCATCTGCTTTTCAGAGGACTCAAAGTTAATGCACAGTGACAGTCTCTACAGAGTCACTGTTCTGTGGAGACACCCCATGAGCTCTCTGAAATACAGACCAGGTCTGCACCTGCTCAAGCTGCATTAGTAAACTGCCTTCCCTCCCTTGAGCTCCCTCAGCACAAAGACACAACTTATAATTTCACCATTCAAGACTAGAAATCAAATTCTATCTTTAGTTAACATTTAATAGACCACTGATGAGATGTTCATAACATACTCATTAACTTCAAGGGATACAAGAACAAATGAAGGCAATTAAGTAAGTTTGGGTTTATTCTCTTGATAGAGACAATTCTCTCTCACTCTTTTTTGTGGGGTATCTTAGTTAGGGTTTTATTGGTGTGAAGAGATACCATGACCACAGCAGCTCTCATAAGGAAAACATTGGGGTGGCTCCCTTACAGTTCAGAAGTTCAGTCCATTATCATTGTGGGGAGCATGGCAGCCTGTAGGCTGCATCTTGATCAGAAGGTAATAGAAAGTGGACTGTTGCATTGGAGTAGCTTGAGCATGAGACCTCAAAGCCCACCCCCACAGTGATACAAGGCCACAGCTCCTAATAGTGCCATCCTTTTGGGGCCATTTGCTTTCAAACCACCACAGAGGGGCTGGAGAAATGGATCCAAGATTAAGAGCATGCAGAGGACCCAAGTTTGGCTTGCAGCAACTGGGTCGGGTGGCTCACAACCATCTGTAATTCTAGTTCCAGGGGACCTGAAGGCTCTGGCCTCCTTAAGCATCTGCATGCACATACCCAACCCCCGACACCCATAATTTCAAAAATTTAAGTATTTTGTGCTTTATTTTCTGGTTCCACCTTTTTTTTGTTTGTTTTTCAAGACAGGGTTTCTCTGTGTAGCTTTGGAGCCTATCCTGGCACTCGCTCTGGAGACCAGGCTGGACTCGAACTCACAGAGATTCTGCCTGCCTCCCAATTGTTGGGATTGATTTAAAGGCGTGCGCCACCAACACCCAGTTGGTACCACCTTTTGAGTTTGATTAAAATGTACTAAATTTTCAATGAGTTAATAATGGAATTTAATTGAACTAGGAAATTTGGTTAAATTCTACTTTGTGATTGAATCTATGTAGCCCAGATTGGACTCAAGCTTGACATCTTCCTGTCTCCACCTTCCTGGTATTCTATACCACCATGCTTGACAGGCTTGCCTGTCTTATACACCCAAGTCTAGAAGTATATGTAACTAAGGGAAACATGAATGGGACAGTCAGCCTTGTAGAAAAGAAAAACTGAGAGGAAAACATACTTTAACGTTCCACAGAAATGCTATTAGGTTTCTAAGGGTTAGCAGTTAGGATAAGTACCATGAGTTAATAATTAATGATTTCTATTAGGAAACAGAATTCATCATATGTTTACCACAGTGAGTCCAGGGGAAAGCTCCCAGAACACAAATGTACTGAGTTAAATATAGCAGTGAGTATGTTGTTAGAGAAGACAAAGAGTGACGCATATATACAAGCATTTATGAGGAAAACATCTATTCTGAGTTTCAACTGTTTCATAAAACTAAATTAAAATCTGGCAAACTTTAAATATTCTTGAATCTGCATTATTTTAAGTGGATTAGATTCTTCTGAGGCTGGGAATTAATTCAATGGTAGACTGTGTACTTAGTACCAGCAAGACCCCGGATCTTGTCTCAGACGCACGCACACATTTTCAATGATTACCTGGATATATTTCTAGCTTGTTTTTTTGTTAAGCCAAGCTCTTCACTGGAAACTCCACTCTTAGTTATGAGGTCATCAATAATGTCAGCAATATCAGTCAATCCAGTCACCTGGAGTTGATCTTCTGAAACACTTGAAAATAAAATTTCAGGAATATGAGTTTGTATCTATGATTTCATCACATTAAGCAGAATATGTAACACTTTTCCTAGAACATAAACTAGGGACACCTAGTCTTTTATTTCTAAGTTCTGGGATCACTCAGCATAAAAGCCTACTTATCAATGACTTTACAGATACTCTCAGAAAATGAGCTCTAAGCGCAGGCGAAAAATTTAACAGTTCATTAGAAATAGTTTCAGACTTTAAGAAAGCAGCAAAATGGGCTGGAGAGATGGGTCAGTGGTTAAGGGTGCTCACTGCGCCAACTATCAGGTGGCTCACAGCAAACACAAGGGATCCAATGCCTCTTGCCTCAGTGGGCATCTGTGCTCATTTGCACATATCCACATTTTCTTGTAAATATTTTATTTATATGAGTCCCCTATCTGCATGTATGACTTTATGCCAGAAAAGGGCATAGATGGTTGTGAGTCACCATGTGGGTGCTGGGAATTGAACTCAGGACCTCTGAAGGAGCAGCCAGTGCTCTCAAACACTAAGCCATCTCTCCTGACCCCACAAACACATATTAAAACAAAACTTGGGCTAGAAAGATGGCTCAGCAATTAAGAGCACTGGCTGCTCTTTTAGAGGACTAGGTTCAAGTCCCAGCATCTACTCATGGCTCACAACTGTCTAACTCCAGTTCCAGGGATCTGATGCTGCCTTTGGGCTCCTGGGACACAATTTGTACATAGATACACATGCAGGCAAAAAACTCCTACACATAATTTTTAAAAAACGTTTTAAATAGCAAAACTCCAACATACCCTTACTAAGCTTCCTCAGATGTGATCATCTGACGTAATCTTCATCTTATATCAAAATTGGGGAATTGACCTATTACTAATTTATGGACTATGCCATTTTTCTAATTGTTCCACTAATGTCCTTTTTCTGCTCAGAATCCACTTTGGTATTGTATATTTAGTTGTCATGACATCTGTCTTCTCAAATCTAAAACGATGTCTACCTTTGTATTTTGTATGACCTCGATGCTTTTGAGATATCTTAGCTGGTCATTTTATAAAATATTCTTGGGTGTAACTCCATTCTGATCATGGTCAAAATCAGGCTGCATTTCGTCAAGACTGTCACAATAGAAATGCTATGCTCACACAGAGGCACATAGTATTGCTATGTCTCAGGCTAGAGAGATGGTTCAGTCATTAAAGGCTAGGTTCACAACCAAAAATATAAAACCATGAATTCTTAAATGATTTACCTTTCAAATAATTCATTGTTGTTATTCACACCTAAAAACAAAAAGAACCATTGTTAATGAAAAGATATAGGTCAATGATCAGAATATATTGCATGAAAAACTGTTAAATAAAAAACAACTTTAAGAATTTTAGGTCATTGCTAGTTGGTGGTGACGCATGCCTCTAATCCCAGCACTCGGGAGGCAGAGGCAGGCTGATCTGAGATTGAGGCCAGCCTGGTCTACAAAGCGAGTGTCAGGACAGGTTCCAAAGCTATAGAGAAACCCTATCTCGAAAAACAAACAAACCAAACAAACAAAATCTAGATCAGTAATTTTTTTTTTTTTTTTCACCAGATAGGGTTTCTCTATGTAGCCCTGGCTGTTCTGGAACCTGATCTGTACACCAGGATGGCCTCAAACTCACAGAGATCCTCCCATCCCTGCCTCCTGAGTGAAGCAATAAAGCCCATGCATCACCACCACCTGGCTTTAGGTAGGTATTTTTGTGTGTGTTCCAAAGTGGGTGCAAGTATATGCTCATATATATGTGCATGTGTAGAGGTTGACATGAAGTGCCTTCTATTACTCTCTGACTTTTTGAGACAAGGTCTCTTATTGAAGCTGGCTGATTTGACTACAGAGAGCAAGCAAGCCCCAGGAATGCTCTCATCTGTCTCCAGCACAGGTGAGCCCAGATTTTATGTGGATATCACAGATCCAAACTAGCATGATTGTAGAGCAAGCCTTATACCAACTGAGCCATTTTCCCCAGCCCCATGGTCAACTCTTTTCAAACTTCAATTATTAACCAGAGATTTAGAAATGCCTTCATGGTGTCAAGTCCCCCGGAACTGGAGTTCCAAAACCCTATTTTGGAACTCTTCCTTTGGGATGGCCTCAGGGGTAATTCAGCAGTTAGTCAGTGTAATTCTCCATTCACAATGTGAAGCAGTCATACTCAGCTCGGCATCTTTCTGCACAAACAAGAGTCTCTGGGAATCTTATGGCTGTTTCCAAGATTTAAATCCAACCTCAGCTGATCAATTATTTGCCAGTAACCTTTTTTTAAAAAAAGAAATGGAAGTTGTAGAGGAGAACGCTATTCTGACTGCAAAAGTGAGGTAATGACACTACCTACCCCTTTCCAAGAAGCCAGACTGGAAGGAGAAACCTACTTAAGGCATCAAAATTCTTATTTTGCTTAAAAAATGATTTCTTTTCACGCATACAAATTATACATTAAATACTAGAGGAAAACACTTCAATGTATCCCTGTTTACATAGGTTACACAAGAAATGCTATGCCTACTGTTCATATTTCTATATTTCCTCAGGACCCAAGAACAGCACTTGTACTAAAAATGAGTCTCCAACTGGAATCAAACAGAGGAATCTAACCTCAGTCTCAACTCTGGAGTGAGAATAATGAAGTTCCTACATAAGCCAACCTTAAAAAGGGCCCATGCATGAAATACAGCAATGTACGTGGCAGGGACCCAACAAATAACCAAAAGTACTACTACTGATTAGAATTTAAAATTCTAATAATTAGCATTTTGAATTTTTCAATTTTTATAAAAATCAAATATAATTCTAATTACTACAAATTTAATGCTAAAATGTTATAGAGGTGTAATACATGGTTGAAGTGTATTTACTTCACACACCTTCACCACTATATCCTCCCAGGTATAGTTAGTTCAGTTACACTCTAATCAACATGTAAACCTAAGAAATAAAGAGCAGTACCAGGAGAAGTGATACTCCAGTCCACGGGAGAACAGATGGCTGAGCCTGCAGAAGGGCATGCGTAGGTTTTCTGGCTAGAATGATTTTCTGTAACTGAAACTTCTGTCTCTGAAGTTTCCTCTGTATCGTTTTGATCTTCCACATCTTCATGAGTCTGGAAGCACACTAATCCAAGACATACAAGTGATTAAGAGAAAAACAAAGGGAAAGTGTAGCAACTACCCATGCTTCCGCATGAAATACTCATGTATGGATGCTTGCAATACAACCTAAAAGCTTTCTACAGTACAGTGAACTAATTTAATAAAAAAAAAAATATAGTGGAAAGAGCAATTGTGTTCAAGAAATGATAGCAAACTGTAACAGGAACAGTCAGATTTTAAAACAAAGATTTAAATATTGAAAATAGCCACCCAAGCTAAAATAGTAGTGAGTAGGTTGGAACAACAAATGACAGAAAGCAGATTTAGTAAATTAAAAGACAGATTTAAAGACACACTCATCAATATAGTACTGAGCCCTAAAGATGAAGAAATCATGAAACATTAAATACACACACATACACCCCAAACAAACAGAAAAACACAACAGCGACTGGTAAGATGGTTTAGCAGATATTTTTGCTGCCAAGACTGACAACCTCAGTTTGACCTAAAAGACTCACATAGGAGGAAGAGAACCAACTCCCTCAACTTGTCCTGTATCTTCCAGGCATGTATTGCCCTCCTCCCTGCCACCAAGCAAATAAATAAACAAACACGTAGGTTTAAAACATTACATTAACAAGGTCCAAACATACTTAATAGAACAGAGGGATAAAAAAGGGCAACGGAAACAACAAACTTCCCAATGTTAAACCTTTAAACTGGAGAATCTACTTAGGTGTAAGATAGAAATTCATACTTAAAAAATCTCTAGCTGCTTTAAAGTTTAAGACAGTAATGAGACTAACAGCATATAGGCAGGATAAACTCCATCAATAAATACTGGGATAATGTCTTTCAAATAACGAGGAAAACACTACAATCAGAAAACACAATTCTCCCACCAGCTAAACACTATGACCTGAAAATCGCAGTAAAGATATGTTATTTTTATAGACAAAGATAGCTGACCACTCACAGACTTGGAAAGAACTAATAAAGGAAAGGGAAGATGGAATAATTAAAGAAACAGATACAGGATGCACACATGTGGCACACACATATACATGCAGGAAAAATACCCATATAACATGAAAATAAAAATAAATGAAAGATTGGGAATAGGGTGGAGAGCAATGGCTTCACCTCACATGAAAAAAGTATTTCTAGTTTGTTTTTTTTTTTGAAGCCAGGCTTCAATACCAGCCAGGTACCCAACACAAACCTTCTTCAGAAATGCTAATGGCTTTTGAAGCTGGTGGTTTTTCAATTTCAGGACCAGAAGACAATTCAACGTGATGTACCTTTCCAGCCTATGAAAGAAAACAAACACAGCAAAACAATTGCTGTAAAAGTTATGCTTTTTGATAATGTCAAAATAGCAAATAATTTTATGTATATCTTAATCATTTTAAATAATACAACAAAAATGAAAGAAATAGGATAAAAGCTAGTATGAGCTTATTGTCAGGGATAATGAAAAGGAAGTTTTACAATTTGTAGCCAAACTGATAAGATTTTTCACAAGAAATAGGAAATGACTTCATGTGTTTCTGCAGTGGGGGAAAGGTTAGCCTACATTGTGACCAAGTCCTCTACATCCAGATGAGGAAGCCAGGCCCAGAGGGTAAGTGATTTCCACAGTGTCAGGTCATGGAATTCAACTCATGTTCTGAAGCTTCCAAGTTAGTACTTGTTCACAGTGTCCTGGTAGTCCTATATCTCTAGGCCTGCAAACTCTTGTTAAATTTGGCAAATGAAAGTGTTGGAAATTGGAGGTGAAGGAGGAAGGGGAGATAACATGGATATTTGAAAAAGTCCTAGGGAAAACTTTTATAGACTGTGTATGTGGGGGGGGGGGGTAGTGTTTGAAGAAAAGGCCATCAAGAATTACTTTGATGCTCAAGACTCATTTGGCCATGTCTAAGTCTGTGGTAAAAACAAACAAAAAAACCCCATAAAACAACTACCACATAAGCTGGGAGGTGGTGTCATACACATTTAATCCCAGCACTCATGAGGCAGAAGCAGGCGGATCTCTGAGTTCAAGGCCAGTCTGGTCTACAAAATGAGTTCCAGGACAGCCAGGACTATGCAGAGAAACCCTGTCTCAAAAAAAAAAAAAAAAAAAAAAAGTCTTTGGGAAGAAAATGACACTGAACACAGTGTTTTCAAGTCACATTCTGGTTTGTAGCTCACACACTTCTCTCGCTGTGGGAGCTCGGGCTCCCTACTTAAAAGCTTATGGCAGTTGTTCTCAGCTGGGGGTGATTTGAGTGTCATTTCACAATGTCTGGGAAACATCATCTGATTGTTGTAACTTGGATTGTGCTATGGGCAGGCACCTAGTGAGTAAAGACCATGATGCTGCAAATGCATGGGAAGACAAAGAATTATGTGGAGCTGGGAGTGTGACTCACTGGTAGAGCACTTGCCTAGTATGTGAAGAAAAATAATTACCTGCACCAGTTATTCTCAACTTTCCTAATGCTGCCATCCTTTAATACAGTTCCTCATGTTGTGGTGTCCCCCAAACATAAAATTATTTTCCTTGCAACTTTATTACTGTAATGTTGCTACTGTTATGAATCATAATGTAAATATTTGCATTTTCTGATGGTCTTAGGAGAACCCTGTGAAAGGGTCAGAACTGTTGATCTAGCCTATTAATAATGCTGATTTAAAAAATTCAGGCTTAAGCCAGGTGGTGGTGGCACACGTCTTTAATCCAACATTTAGGAGGCAGAGGTAGGCAGATCTCTGTGAGTTACAGACCAGCCTGGTCTACAAAAGCTAGTTCCAGGACAGCCTCCAAAGCCACAGAGAAACCCTATCTCAAAAAAACAAAACAACAACAAAATCCAAAGCTTATTTAACATTATTTAACAAAGTTGTCAGGTATCTAAAATTATTTCATACTAATCATACTATATATATACTGACTTGAGACCATCACCACAGGCTCACACACAAAACAAATAGACAAAAAACCACTAGAAAATAAGAACGGATACCTCTTCCCAGTGTAGATTCAGCACTTCTGGTGCAGGGAAGTCCTGCTCTATATTCTCTGCAATGGCCTGCACTGTTAACAGCTGCTCATCCATCTTCTGAAGCTTGGCAGTAAGATGCTCTAACTTTTGTGCAGCAGGGCTTGGAGTGGGACAATCAGTATGGACATCTTGTAGCAGTGTCCAAAGCAGAGATTGTTCCCCAGAATCCAGTTTTGTGTTCTGTTCCTTGAACTGTAAGTTTGGTTCTAGCAGATCTAAGCATTAATCAAAGAAATATCAGCATTAGTTTTACTTCAGGGAAAAGTAGATAAGGACAATCTCATTTTAAGTCAATATGCCATTAGTTTTCAAATCTCTAAATAGTTAAGAAACTTACAAATTCATTTCAGTTTCTAGATGGCTGAAATTTATCTCTGTAGTGAATTAAAGACCTGAACAATGTAGTACCACAAAGCTCTACACACATAGCAATTTGAATGTCACCTTTATCCCCTTCTTATAAACTGCTACTGCATCAAAATGCAAGTCTTGAAAACCAATGACATTACACAGTAAAAGCCAGATTCAGTGTTGGCTGCTACAGACTCCAGGCAGAATGTGAGCCAAGCAGAAAACATCAGAACACCAACTCATTGCTTCTCTTCTAGCTGGCTGCCTCTTGCTTGGTCCCCAGCTCAGGGAACAGCACTAATATTCACCATGTTTCCCAGCTAGAAGCCTGAGAGTAAGTGAGGATTGCTCTCCTTCATATTCCAAAGTAACATCAAGTATTGGTGATTCTCCCTCCTCCATGTCTCCATTTCTATGCTACTTTACTGTTGTGTTCAGAATCTAGACCTCAAATAATATCTTATTTTTCTCTGTGTAGTGTATCTTCCACAGTGCCTACTAGGAGGAGTTAGAAACACAAATTTGACATTGTTACTTTGTCTCCAAAACCTTTCCACATGTCTCTAATGCCTCACCTTCAAGGTCTAAATGTCTGAGGATGTCTAACAATGGCACAATCTTACCTCCACCTCCAAGACTTCAGCTCTTGCTACTGCTTTCAACAAATCCCAACTTCAGCCACAAAACTGCACTACTGCAGTCAATCCCCAGTCTGATTACACTTTCTCCCTTCATCCAAGTCCCCCGAAACAATCACTGTTGCTACCTCTCCTTAATGGCCTGTCTCCTCAAGTAGATTACATGCTGTGTTGCTCAGTCATCATCCAGCCCTTGTAGCATTTACAAGCTGCATCCCAATGATCCCTTTATTCATCTGTCTTCCTTTCCCCAGTCACTGCCCACAGGCTGACAACCTGCAACTACTTTTTCACTCCTAGTATTGGGTCCCTAAAAGTTTACAGAATGAGAAATCCATCAAAAATAGTTTATTTGCCTACTATACTTAGCTCATAAAAGTTGTATGAAGATCAACTAATGCCACAAAGTGCTCTGAAATATGAGAGCTTTTTGGTAGTTTCTGGTCCTGGTGAGCCTTCCCAGGAGAAGATGGTGTCAGTGTTGACACTGCCTTACCCTGTTTCAGCTTTCTCTCATATGTCTTTATGATCTGTCTATTGGTCCTGTTTCTCAGCAGCCTGAAGTGTCTCCTTTAACCACCCTCAGAAAAGGTCTGGTGCACATAGGTTTAAAGGAGCAAGTACAGTAGAAACCCAGATGGCCTTGGCATGTAAGGGAAGGAGCAAGTTGTGTTTAGGAATATATATGCTTTTACATACATACACAGGCATGAACAATTAATGAAAAAAGAAGTCATAAATTTGAAAAAGAGCCAAGAAGGGTATATGGGAGTATTTGGAGGGAGAAAAGTGATAGGAAGAAAAAGCATATAATTATAATCTCAAAAGTAAAACAGTCAGGTGTTGGTGGCGCAGACCTTTAATCCCAGCACTGGGGAGGCAGAGGCAGGTGGATCTCTGAGTTCGAGGCCAGCCTGGTCTCCAGAGCGAGTGCCAGGATAGGCTCCAAAGCTACACAGAGAAACCCTGTCTCGAAAAACCAAATAAATAAATAAATAAATACAAAACCCCAAGTTACTAGTTGGCTACCGTGCTCATGTATTTACTATGTGCTACTACAGAATTTCCCACACACACATTTTATCATCTCTGTGTGTATGTGGTGGGCAGGACAGAGTGTGTGTGTGCCACCATGTGAGTGTGGAAGTCAGAGGACAATTTCAGAGAGCTGGTTCTCTCCTATCATGGGATCTGGGATTGAACTAGGGTTATCAGGCTTAAGAGTAAAAGTGCTTTTACTGGCCCTGAATTTTCCTTCTTTTCAAAGATGAGAATTCCTTTTAGACATCAGAATACTAAAAGACTCTGACAAGACGTTTGTTTTCAGGCTTATTACCTGGGGAAAGACGTGCACAAGTAGATCTGAAGTCTTCTTGCAAACGAGTGTGGGCCCCAGGCCTGAAGCCATGGCTGTACCTCATTTATACACCTTTCCCCTTTCAAGTGCTTTTGAAATGACCAAGTAGCAACACTTCTTACACAACAGGAATCTAGGGAGGGAGTGTCAGGCAGCACATCCTGGCTGTTTACCTCTGTCCTGCTGCCTGTCCAATGATATTACTGAGGGAATCCCAGGTTCCTTCACTTCCATAGTACTTGCTCTCCTGCTCTTCCCATCCAGACAGGGCTGAGTCACTTTTGCAGGTTCCGAAATTAAACTCAGAGTAGAACCTGCAGATTCTATCAAGAGCATAAAAGATACACAAATACGTATTGTAAATGTCCAAGCCAGGCAACTGAGAGGCTAATAGAACATTTCTAAATATTAACACAAGCATTTATCTAGAGATCTAGGAGACTGTAAGGATAACAGTGCTAAATACATCGTTAGTGTGTTTATTTTAATGTAGAAAAAAATATTACCTTGAGTTTCAAAAGCATGAGGGGGAATGGCATTAACAATTGAAGCTGCCATACAATGCAACTCTGCAGATGATGGTACTTCTGGAGGATGGCTCTGTTGCTTGGTAACATTCTCATCTATAGGCTCTTCACTAGCAGGTAATTCCAATAGATCATCAGCTTCAATGTCAATCACATCTATGTAAGTGTGTCTAGCCTGAGTTAAACATATAGTAATAATTTTTCTTTAATTTTAGATGACTATAAAAGGGGTGGGGGTGTTAATTTGTCATCCTTCTTGTTACTAACAAGCAAGCATCTGCATGCCTAACTTGGAGAAAGCAGCAGCATGTCTGTGCTTTCTACTTTACAGCACTATAGGGCAGAGCACCCAAGTAACTTCTGTCCTTTCTTACAAAGCTATGTGCATCTTTACATTCATGTCACCCACAAAATGGGGTACTATATGGATGACCATAGGAAGTTTGACACAAGGTTATTATTAAAATTCAATGCACAATCCAAGGCTATTATTACCAAATGAGGTGAGGAAGGAGACAAAGGCTTCTCTGATATTTCAGTGGGAACTTTGACATTTAGATATATATCTGGAATCAAGAGCTGAGAAACAGTCAAAGGTTCATGACCTGGAAATTAAGGAAAGAAAATCAGAAATGTTAAACATGTATTAGTCATTAATTTTCTAAGAACAAGTTTGCAACAAAACAACATAAAATAAATGGAAGCATCTTAGATATAAATATATTAAATAAAATTCAACCAATTCTAGTCTAAGGGTGATTTTTCTATAGGACTACTCTTTTATGAACAGCACATGGACAATAAGGTATGCAAATTTTGTAAAAAATATTCTAATTTCCTGTTTCTATTTTAAACATATTAAAGTATTTTACTTAAGAAAAAAACACATATTAGCTACATTTTAAAAACTTTCAGTATTTAAGTTTCACTGAGATATAATTCATACTCTTAAAATGGATTTAGGATAACCACAGAGCTCACTGCTAACTTTTACAGCTTAAAATGCTGGGGCTGGAGAAGATGGCTCAGCAGTTAAGAGCACTGGCTGCTCTTCCAGAGGATTCAGTTCCCAGTACCCACATGGCAGCTCACAACTGTCTGTAACTCCAGTTCCAGGGGATCTGACACTCTCATACAGACATACATGCAGGCAAAACACCAATGCACATAGAATAAGAATAAATCATTCTTTAAAGTTAAAAATAAACAAACAAATGTTTTAGCATCTAAATTTCATTAGTTATTTGCCTCTTACTCAGCAGTAAATAACTTAGAGAGGTAAGCACACAGTTGAACTCTATGCTTTTGTTCTAGGACTCAAATCTACTTTTCTAGCATTTTGTTTTTAATAAAATATTACTCTAAAATTCATATGTAAAATATAATTCATGTCATATTGACTATACTGAGAAACTGCTAACAAAGCTTGAACTTAAATCACAGGTTAGCTTTAAAATCTGAGAGAAAAACATTTGAATTGTCATCCTGTCTCTATGAAGACACTTTCTTGGTTAAACTAATTTCTAAGGGAGAGAGTGACTTTGGCTTTCACATTATGCCAACTAGCTTTAATGAATCAAACTTAATCTCAGAGAACAAAGAACTCACACCTGAAGTTGCAGAAACGACTTGTTGATTTTTACCACTTTCAGAATCAAGTTCTTGGGAAGTACCTTCCTTATCTTGTAAATTCGAATATATGAGGGAAAAGGAAAAAATAGAAAAATAATTTTACAAACACAGGAAATTAAATATATAAATACAGATAATTAGATAGTGTATGTAAAAGGTGGAAAGAAAATAGATTACCAGCTTAATTTGATCTTTAAATAATATGACTATAGATTTTATTTTATTTAACTTTGAGACATAGTCCTGGCTGACCTGGAACTCATTATGGTGATCAGGCTGGCTTCAAACTCACAGAGATCCCCTGCCTCCTGAGCTTTGGGTTTAAAAGCATGAACCACCATGCTAGCTAAAATCCTAATCCTGAAAAAAGCAAAAAAACAACCCATCAGAGTGGTGCGTATGCCTTTAATCCCAGCACTGAAGAGGCAGAGGCAGGGGGATCTCTGAATACAAGGCTATCTGTGTCTACACAGCCAGTTCTGGGCCAGCCAGAGAAGAAAGAAAACAACTCTAAGAACTGTCTAACCCAGTGCACTCAACAATCAGAAGCTGGTTAAATATTTTATGGCAAAAATGCAAAAGGAATATCCTTATAGAATACTCTTGGTAATAGAAGGGTAATGGGGGAAGTCGTTCTGTGTGTATGTTTGTCTTACTGGTTGATAAATAAAGCACTGTTGGCCAATAAGGAAGCAAGATAGGTGGGACTAGGAGAGGATTTTTTGTTTGTTTGTTTGTCATTTTCAAAATCATTTTCTTTTAGTTTCAAATATCACACTCTTTAAGGACAGGTAGTGTATATCTTACAGACAAATTAGATGTGACAAGTTGTTTCTGAAATGTTTTGTCTCAGGAAAAACAAATCAGGTATCAAAGCTGTTACCAGAATGAACAGGATTGCCTGATAATAGGCTTTTCATTTTTTTCTTTCTGGTTTGAACGAACTTCGAGCAACATTTTAAAAAGGCAACATTTTGTTATAATGAATGTCACAATCATCACATGGGCCATCAGGACCTAAAACACATCTAGAGTGGTATTGAAACTAGGAGGAGAGAAGGATTCTGGGAAATGTAGTAGAGAGACGGTCGCCATGTGATCTTGTGAAGAGAGATAGCATGCCATCCTCAATAAGATAAGTCTTTGTAAAATATATAGATTAATGGTTATGGTTGAAACTTAAGACAGAGCTAGCAAATACGAAATCCTAGTCATTGGCCTGAAACATTGTAAATAATATAAGACTCTGTATGTTGTTTGGGGGCCCTAGTGTGTTGGCGGGGCTCAGGTGTCTGGCGGAAATAGTTATCGTTACAGAAGGGAATGTTTAATATAAGTAGAAGTCAAAGGAAATGAAAAGGACATAAACCCAATGCAGTTCTGAAAACAGACTAGTTGGTAATTTTCAGATATGAGGTAACATTTTACATGACAAAAAAAGGTGTTCCATGCCATCTAATTTTTTCAGACTTAAACAACATATTAAGGATTATTACATAATATAAAGTATTTTAAATACCACTGAACTAGCATTTATTAGTATGCATGAACTATGCAATAATATTGACTACACATAAGCATCACCTTCAACACTGCTGTAAATGTATTGTGATGTAAATACAGTATAAAGAAATAGCCGGGGGCTGGAGAGATGGCTCAGAGGTTAAGAACACTGGCTGCTCTTCCAGAGGTCCTGAGTGCAATTCCCAGCAACCACATGGTGGCTCACAACCATCCCTTATGAGATCTGGTGCCCTCTTCTTGTGTGCAGATATACATGGAAGCAGAATGTTGTATACATAATAAATAAATAAAATCTTAAAAAAAAATAGCCTGTTAAGATACATTATAAGAGTATCTAAAGATAACTGGAAAAAACAACAGTGGGACATGACAGTTAAATTCTCAGGGAAAAGCTAGGAATATGGGAATACCCAGAGACCAGGAGTTCAGATAATATGAAAGGACATTTTTACTATGCTCTGCACCTAGTTATGTGAAATGTATGCTTTCATATTTGTCATAGCTTGCTATATTATATCAATGAGTATTTGTGTATTTTGTAAGAGGACAAAATCAGAGGATGCATAATGAATACTTGGAAAAGTTCTATACACCTCTGCTCAAGGACAGTCACTTGCCCTCACAGACTAACCAAAATCTAGTCTTCTTCTCCCTTCAACTTCACTAGTTAGAACCCAAGCCTGTCACTCTAGGTCTACATTTCCAGTGAAGGAAACCCAGGGCCTAGGGAGTCTAATTCAAAACATTCTTTATACTCACTTGAGATCTTTAAAATGTTTGTAATCAAAATATCTACTTTATGTTTTACTTAAATTACAAGTTCAGGCTATCGTAAATGCTATTTTTAATTTTTCCTAGGAAGAAATTAAGGAGAATAACTTGGGATAAATAACTAATATCACCTAACTTAAAATTCCCTTTAAATCACTGCCTTAAAGAAAAAATATAAATACCTTACCAACGTTATAAAAGATGTTATTTTTTAACTATGTGTATGTGTTAGTATATATGCTAAATACAGATACCCAGAGGCCAGAAGACTACATCAGATCCCCTGCAGTTGGAATTACAGTCACTTGTGAAATTGCCAACATGGATGCTAGAAACTGAACTTGGATCTCTGGAGGATAGCAAGTACTCTTAACCACTGAGCTATGTATGTCTCAGCTATAATATATGAACTTTTTAATTTTTTAAGTATTTACCTGGGTCTGTGTTTGTACTCGCATCCTGAATTCCTACAGCTTTCTTTCGTACAGAGGCCAAGAAGTGCAGTCCAGCCGCGGTATTAACATCATCTTCTAACATTTCTTAAATATAACAAAATACTGAAAGCAATCACTGAGAGCCAACATGTTACTGGAAGCACAGTAACTAGAGGTGTGTGTTGGGTTGTTATCAAAGTGCATTTTCTACATGAGGTGCTGTATAAAGTACATCTTAAAGACACAGTGAATCAAACCTACATTTGTAGAGGACACTGTATGACAGGCCCAGAAACCTAGAACCTTCTCTAGCTAATGAAGATCCAGTGGAAGCAATATGATCAGATCAATATTGTAGAAAAACCACCCCACAAGTGGAAAGTAGAGTTGAATGAACAAAACTGAAGATAATCAGGTAAGGCTTCTGTAGCCATGTTACAAAGGAGGTAAGAAAGGCTAGGTTGGGCTAGTGGCTGGGTAAGAAGGGAGAGTAAAAGGCAGAATTTGGGGGCTGTTTTTTCATTGACATTAATATGAATGGAGAGAGATAACATAAAAGGGGGGAAAAACCAGTTTGGGCAGGAAAGACAATGACTTACAAGCGGTCTTTCCCCCAAGCAGAGAAGCTCTACGAGAGCAGAATCAAAGTCCTAAGTATTTTATGGCAGTCTGAGTTAGACTGAGATTCTACAGGAAGATGGCCTAGGAAGACTAGCTGGAATAAGAGAATAACAATTACAATTAATAAATAAGGTATAATTAGATAGACATAAAACAATTGGGCATAATAAACACATATTTGGTCTTTGGTTCCAGGCAGTTTTCTACACCTTTAGAAGTTCTTAAGTAAGATTGAGCTTTTTATTCATAGGGACCAGAGTTTATGCTAATGAGGTAACTCCTAGAAGATTCCTAAACAGCTTCAGGGTCAAGGTTGGTCACCAGAGGAACCAATTACATTGTTAAAGGGTTAGTACCTACCATACCCCCACCTGTGGGAGGTGAAGGCATTGAAGATTGAGTTCAATGAATGATTTACTAAGTATGCAGAGAATCACAGAAGTGTTGTTTGGTATAACACAATGCACACCCACTGGTATACTACATAGTCATTAAAAATAACATCATAAAGCTGGGTAGTGGTGGTACATGCCTTTAATCCCATCTCTGGGGAGGCAGAGGCAGGCAGATCTCTGTGAGTTCAAGGCCAGCCTGGTCTACAAAGCTACACACAGAGAAACCCTGTCTTGGAAAAAAAATAGCATCATACAAACAACACTGTTCTGAACTGACTCTTGCATTTTTAACAAATATGTATTTTCTATGACAAACCAAATGCTAGGCATGGTTGCCCATAATTTCTGTATTTAGACCATTTTTATTTGAAAAAATTCTAATTCACTACATCATTTTACTGCAGAGCTTGGCAAACTTTCTCTGTACAGTGCCAGGTAGGTGTACATAAGTCTTTGTAGCAACTCCTTTACTTTGCTGTGGTCTGAAAGCCTTGAGAGGTATGTTACAGTAAAACTCTATTCATAAGAGCACACATGGTCTCGATCAGACCTATGTCAACCACTACTCTACTGGATAAAAAAAAAAGTACAAAGACCCTCCACCTTCTCAAACAGAATAAGAAAGTAATTGTAGTGGTTTGACTAAGAACGGCCCCCATAGGCTTATATATTTGAATGTTTAGTCATCAGGGAGCAGAACTGTTTGAAAGGACTGGGAAGTGTGGCCTTGTTAGAGGAAGTGTGTCACCTAGGGTAGGCTTTGAGGTTTTAAAAGCCCAAGCCATGCCCAGTCTTCTCTCTTTCTCTGCCACCCTCTCTCTGCTTGTAGATCAGGATGTGGCTCTCGGTTACTGTTCCAAAACTATGTTTGCCACCATACTCCCTGCCATGATGACAATGGACTAACCCTCTGAAACTGTAAGCAAGCCCCAATTAAATACTTTTTTTCATAAGAGTTGCTTTGCCGGGTTGGTGCGAGCACATGCCTATAATCCCAGCACTTGGGAGGCATAGGCCAGCAGATATCTGATTTCAAGACCCGACTTGTCTACAGAGCCAGTTCCAGGACAGCCCCACCTCAAAAAGGGTTCTGTGGTCATAGTGTCTCTTCACAGCAATAGAACACTAACTAAGACAGTAATTTAGTCTCAGTTTTTTGTTTGTTTTTTGAGACAGGGTTTCTCTGTGGCTTTGGAGGCTGTCCTGGAAGTAGCTCTTATAGACCAGGCTGGTCTCGAACTCACAGAGATCTGCCTGCCTCTGTCTACTGAGTGCTAGGATTAAAGGCATGGGCCACCACCACCCAGCTGCTTTTCTTGTTTTTATTTCTTCCCTCTCCCATCCCAAGACAAGAATTTCTCTGCATAGCCCTGGCTATCTTGGATCTTGATTCATAAACTAGTCTCGCCTCAAACTCAGAGATCCTCCTGAGCACTGGATGAAAGGTATGCGTCACCACCACCCAGCCTTATTATATTTATTTCTAAACAGCTGACTTAACACTAAACTTAGACATTAATCCTGTATATACATACCAAAAGGAATGTCAAATTTCTCCAAAGGCTGAGAACCACAATGTTCTAGTTGTTCCTAAATGGAGCCAAACAATCAATCTATTAATAATTCAAAAGCATTTATTATTTTGGAAAAAAAATCTAAGAGCTATGAAGATTAAATTCTTAGTTACAGGTTGCATTTCCATCATTTTAGGCCTGTTTACTCTGATAAAGCAACTGTATAAGAGTTCATGAAATCCAAAAGTCAAGCAATAAAAAAGTGGTATTACCAATTTAATACCAACTTACTAGTTACTATGAACAAGTCTCCATAGCAAGGCAGACTTGACACTCAAACTGTACCCCTATCCTGCTAAAGTCTTTAATGGACTCAAAAGACATTTAGTGCCTCTAGACACATTCATGAGGACTAAATGAAAAATCAAGGCTTTAAAACATACATGAATGAAATTATGCATCTCTTTAATTTTTTTTTGCAAACGCAGAATGAATGCTTAAAGAGTTATGATTTATAATATGTTATATAGAAAATCTACCTGGATAACCCTTAACAGGAAATGACATCATGTACCATGTCATTAAGACAGAGAAAAACCCAGGGTGACTTTATACACATCAGTCAACAGGCAGATGCTCTAATCTGCAGTTTTCAATTTGCCACCCAGTGGTTTTTCACATCCATAACTGAGTGTGTCCATCTGTGGAGGGAATCAGCAGAGTTCTTGTGTCTTACAATGGCCAGACCCTCCAAACCATAGCCAGAAACTTCCAGCAACCAGGGCTTCACAGCCCAAAGTGTTCCATGAAAGTTAGGGAAGAATCTACTGTAGTTGTTCTGTACCTTGGGTTCCATGACGACTTCGGACCCATTACTAACGAGGGAATCCTCTGGTTGGAAACTAACACTTTGCTTTCTTCTTGGCTTCTGAGCTCCAACCTTGGGTTCCATGATGACTTCTGACCCATTACTAATGAGGGAATCATCTGGTCGGAAACTAACACTTTGCTTTCTTCTTGGCTTCTGAGCTCTTTCTTCTTGTAGCTCTCGTTCAGCTCGTCTGCTTTGCCTGTAGAAGACAATAGCATAGAACATGGTTTCCCTTATAGTAACTTTAGGTTCTCATTTGTGTCTTGCTACTTGAAAACAATTGCTGAAAATCCATCTCACAAGATTTAATTAACAAGATCTTCTGCTAGAATACAAACAGTTATAGGTAACACTGAATTAAGTATTCTGATTTGGTCACTAGAATGTGGGGATAGATATACCTTTCAAGCAGTTTTCAAACTCTCTCTGTTGCATATTAGAAGCTGGTGCCAGAAACCCAAGAAAACCTCCATTAAGCTCCTTGAAGAGACTAAATAAAAACCTCAGCAAGGAGACTTCAACAGTGGAAAGGATAGCACTGGTAACTTTAAACACATGCTCTATACACATAACGTACTAATCATCACGTCTTGGACACACATACACACCCCAAAGGTCAAAGGCTGTAATAATAGGTGCTCTCCAGTTAGTCTTAAGCAGTCTTGCTTCTACACTCATATTTGTTTGTGCCCTGGAACACTTCCTGTCATCACCAACTCTCCTGCTGCCTTGTAACAGTTTGGAGGATATATGGTAAAGCGAGTAAAAATAAATACTGGTTCAAAGTGTTGAACTGCTTATGGAATTTTGCCTGATCAAAAATATTAGTGCTATAGAACATAACTGTTCATTCTGTCACAGAAACATGGAGAAAAACGCTCCAGCCCACAAAAGAAAGAAAACCTTACGAAAAATGGAGAGGGGGAAAAAGATAGCATTTCTCACAACAGGAGAAATCTTTCCTCACTATGAGATTAGTTAAATACATGGTAGCAGACACGGAAACTACTAATTACATTACTATGAAGGGACCGAAGCAGAACAATCTTTACAACCTTGGCATACCACGTTAACAGATAACATTTTATTCAGAACTTGCCTCTTCTTTCCTTGTGTTATTTTGGATGGTTCCACATTGACCTTTAGAAGCTGAAGATGACCAGAATCGCCTTGTTCAAATACATCATGTGCTTGTTTTTGTTGGCGCCTTTTAAATGCCATGAGGTTTTCAAGTGGGATAAGCTGGGGCTTCTTGTACTACAGAAAGAAAGCAGAACAATTCAAATACACAACCATGTTGAAAAACCAAAGGAAATGTTTGTTTAAATTAAACTAAGACACATAAGAGACAGAACACATCAAACTCAACAAAGAATGAATATCCACAGTTTAGATAGTTAGAGAGGGCCGTTAAAGTTTCACATAGGTCTTTTTTTACTTTCTCCCCTGGAGACCGGCTCAGGGCCTTAAGCACACTAAGTCAGTACTCGACCACTCAGATGCAACCTTTGCCCTCAAATAAGTCACCTTGTTTCAAAAGTAAAGTTCCCATCTTCTAAACTCCATTTCCATATAAAATCTTCCTCCCTGTGAGGGAACTATATGTATGGCATTTAACTGACTATAAACACAAGAGGCAGGATGTGGTGGTTGAAGACTATAGTTGGAGTGAGCATTATCAGCATATATTGATAATCCCTAAACAGGATAAGGAGAACTTAGGGTTCAGCACCTTATTCTAACAAAAACAAACAAACAAACAAACAAAAACTCTAAAATTCTACATCTTCAATCCCCTCTTCTGTTTATAGTATGTTCAGAAAACGAGGCATGACTAACACTTCTGCTAATGAATAAACATTTCTCTCCATAGTAGCACCTGTGAGTAGTTAAGTATAGCAGAGAATAAGTTACTCAATTACTATCCTAATATGCTACTACAGAGTTACAAAGTTAGAAGCTAAATCTGAATTTCATACATCAAAGATAGTATCATTGAAGAGGATTTGATGTATTTATAAAGCTACTGACTTGTTACATGGAAAGCTAATGACAAACTGGCATGTGCTTAAAAACTTTTATCTGGAGCTGGAGAGATGGCCCAGAGGTTAAGAACACTGGCTGCTCTTCCAGAGATCCTGATTTCAATTCCCAGCAACCACATGGTGGCTCACAACTATCTGTAATGAGATCTGATGCCCTCTCCTGACATAAAATCATACATGTAGACAGAACACTGTATACATAATAATTAAAATAAATCTAAACAAAAGCCTTTTATCCGAAACAGATTTGAAGATGATCATATCCCAACTGCTTGAAACTTCAAGCACACCACGTGCACTTGCTACACATACAACACGCTACCTAGTAAATTTATTTATATCTTATATATGTATGATAGAGTATAAATTCTGATATTTATATAAAATACCTAAAATACTTAAAATGTAAAACCATTTTATCCCTAAATTATATGCTATTGTCGCAAGAGAATTATCCTAAGAAATAGGCTGACAAACCACTCAGCAGGCAAAGGGCTTGCTGCTGAGCTGATGATTTGGTTCCCAGAGCCCACAAGGTAGGAGAGAACTAGCCTACACAAGCTGCCCTCTAACATTCAACCGTGGTATGAATGGTATGCACATGTGTGCTGGACAGTTTTATGTCAACTTGACACAATATTAAATCATCTCAGAGAACCTCAATTAAGAAAATGCCTCTATAGGATCAGGCTGTAGGCAGGCCTGTAGGGCATTTTCTTAATTAATGATTGATGTGGAAGGGCCCAGCCCATTGTGGCTGGTGCCATCCCTGAGGAGGTGGTCCTAGCTTCTATAAGAAAGCAGATTGAGCAAGCTATAGGGAACAAGACAGGAAGCAGCACCCTTCCATGGCCTCTGCATTAGCTGCCTTCAGGTTCCTGCCCTGACTTCCTGTAATGGTGAACTTTCAGTGATAGGGAAGTGTAGGCCAAATAAAACCTTTCCTCCTTCAGTGCTTTTGGTCATGGTGTTTCATTCCAGCAATAGTAGCCCTAACAAAGACATATACCCATGTTCTTGTATATGGTCAAGACACATTCTCAAGCTGTCACAGAACATAACAGTATTTACAGCATGGGAAAACAAAACAGCTTTTCAATCACCACACAAAAAGTCATTACCATATTCTCCGGGGGCAGACATGAATGAAGTAATGATAGTTGTGGATATTTTCTTCCTTCTGTGCCAGATTGAGGAGGTACTGAGGGCAATCTACTTGCTGCTTTCGATGGTGATGAGAACATATAAGGAGGCTTAAACTGCAGGTGTAGTAAAGGAAGTCCAACAGAATTCTGAAGAGCTGTCTCAGGGGGCCCTGGTTTAACATCAAACACACTTTCTGGCTTTATAAATACTGAAGAATCCTGCTGAGGTGCCAAGTACTGTTGTCCAACATACTGACCCAAGTTCACATTCTTAGGGATGTCTCTGAGGAGAGAGTCTGCCTTTTTCATGGCTTCTACATTATGGTGGCTTGAATCTAAATGACATGAAGTGCTGTGCACTATTCTCTGAGACAGAGGAAGTTGGCAAGAATCAGATAATCCCCATGCCTCTTTTGGTTGGGCCTGAGGCCTGAAAGGAACTTCTGGAATTCTTTCTAGAGGTAAGGAAAGGGGCTTGAATTCATGCTTGGGCTGAAAATGAAGCAAAGGAAAACCACTCCCAGGAGTGATTGTTCTGGCAGGTGGGATCAGCTGAGGAGCCCTCTGGACAGCATCAGGTGGGAACAGAAGCTGCAGGCCAGGATCTCCAGCAGGAGTGTGAGAACATGAGGTGGGTGGAAAGCTTTGAGATGTTCCAGTTTGACCTCTCATCTTAGGCTGGCCATCTAATTGGCACAAAGGAATACTCCCATGTGGAATATCCTGAAAGAAAAATAGTATTATATAAATTTAGGATATATTACAAATTTCTTTTTGAAAATGATATTCAGCATGAAGTGAACAGATAGCATGTAAAAAAACTGCTAAATACATTTATTCAAACAACAAAAATCCACCAATCAACTGAGTAGGACACAAATGCTACCTATCCTGTGTGTGTGTGTGTGTGTGTGTGTGTGTGTGTGTGTGTATGTGTGTATGTGATTGGCTTTTATTGTTAACTTGACACAACCTAGAATCACAAGGGAAAACAGTTTCAATAAGAGATTGTCTATACTAGGTTGGTCTGTGACATGTGGAAGATTCTTTAAGTTAATTCACATGGGAAGACCCAGCCCATAGTGTGTGGCACCATTCTCTAGGCATGGGGGTTCCCAACTGTGCAAAAGTGGAGAAATGGCACTGAGCATAAGCAAGCAAACAAGGCTCATATTCATTTCTCTCTGCTTTTGACTATGGATGTGAGATGACTAGCTGCTTCAAGTTCCTTCTACTTTGACCTGAATAATGGACTATAGCCTGGAACTGAAAGGTGAAATAAACCCTTTCTCCTCCAAGTTGCTTTTTGTCTGGTTATTTTATGACAGGAACAGAAATAAAACCAGAGTGCATGTGCAGGTAGAGACCATAGAACCACCTTGGCTGTCAATCTTCAGGTGCCATCTACTGTTTTTTGTCTTGTTTTATTGTTTTAAAACAGGTTCTCTCATTGGCCAAGAACACACCAAGTAGGTTAAGTGAGCTTGATGGTGAGTCCAGGGATCTGTTGCTACCACCATGCCTCAAGCCTTCAAGCATTTTGCCAAATAAGCTGTTTTCTAAGTTCTATTGGTATCTTTGTGTGAATTACCTGTGTGTTTCCATTACTGTCTTGATCAGGCTGACTGATTCCTCCATGGTCCAGAAGGCTGTTCTTGCCAGGCTCCCTGCTGCACTCTCCCATGGACTCTGGGTTAGCAAAACATTTCTGTCTGCTGTTGACTTCAGTACAACTACTCCTTCTAGGCTTTGGTATTTGGCTTTCCACAGAATGCACAGGCTGAAGCTGCTGAAGAAGTCGATGCATGTCTGGGAGATTAGCAACAGATGGCCCCACTATTTGCATTAGGCTCAGGAAATTGATCTGTTGCAGCTAGAATAAAACAAACAATACCTTAAAAACAATGAAAAGGCAGGACAGTGGTGGCACATGCCTTAAATCCCAGTACTTGGGAGGCAGAGGCAGGTAGATCTCCGAGCTCAAGGCCAGCCTAGTCTATGGAGTGAGTTCGAAGACAACCTGGGCTACACAAAGAAAACAGTCTTGAAAAACCAAAAACCAAAACAAAACTCCAATGAAAGGAAGGTTAACATATCAGCAAAAGCCACATTGTCAAATGCTTTAGTGAAAAACTAAAGCAGGAAGGCTTTTTTAAAAGAGACAGAATATAACTTCCTGTCATCTTGGGACATGAATTCTAACTCAGGAAAGAGAGGGGACTATTTGCACAAGTAACTCACATAAGATATCCAGGGGGAACCTTACTGGAATGAGATGATGCTTCAGGGAAAGTATGTTTTGAAAAGAGCAGAGCAGCACAAGGGAAGAGTATGGATTGACTGGATGAAAGGTAAAGGCAGGCACCAGTGCTTCCAGACTTTTCTGAACACAACAATCACCTCAGTGGCATTAAAAATTCCTGAAGACCATGTCACATCTCATCCGGTGTCAGGAGTCTGAAGATCAGAGCTAGGGTCAGCATGTGCTGAGATGTAAGTTTTCTACGTGCAAGAAAGCTTGACAAGAACTAGCACTCATATCAGCTCAGCTGGGCAAAAGGCAGATAGCAGGTTTGCTGAGAAGCAGACTACTGCCACACTTCTCAGACTGAAGCATGTGTGTCTTTGAGGACCTGCCAAACCACTTTTCAGCTTGTCCTCCACAGTTGCTGATTCAACAGGTCTAGGCTGGAAGCCTAACTTTCTTTCTTTTAGGATTTTTTAGTTTTATTATGTGTATGGGTGTTTTGCCTACATGTATATCTGAATACCATGTGTGTGTCTGGTGCCCTCAGAAGGCAGAAGAGGACATTAGCTCCCTGCAACTGGGACTAGGGATAGTTGTGAGCTACCACTTGGGTTTTGGTTGTCAAAGCCGGGTCTTCTGAAAGAGCAGCAATTTCTTCAGCTTCTAGAATTTTTATTTCTAATATCTAAATGGTGTTCATGTTATGGTCCAAGAATCAACTCTGGAAAATACTGGACTTGCAAGAGTACAGGGGAAAAATACTAAAGAAAAAGATTGGTAGTGGGGTTTTCTAGGCCAACAGAAGAATTCCTACTTGATGAAACAAAGCAACAGGGCAGCATAACAAGTTTTAAAAATGTATGGTTTCCATCGAATTATAAACAATACTGAGCTGGACAGAACACTCACCTGGCATCCACAAAGCCCCAAGTTTGATCCCCAGTGAAGACAGGGAAGAAGAAAAAGAGGAGGAGGGGGAGGAAGCAAAAGAGGAAGGAGGAGAAAGAAAAAGCAAGCAGGCAGGCAAGCAAGATAGTTCAGCAGGTAGAGGTGCTTGTTGCCAAGCCTGACAACCTCAGTTTTATCTCTGGGACTGTCTTGTTACAGTGTCTATTGCTGTGAAGAGACACCTTGACTACAGCAACTCTTATAAAGGAAACACTTAACTGGGCTAGCTTACATTTACAGAGGTTTAACCCATTATCATCATGGCAGGGAACATGGTGGCATGCAGACAGACATGGTGCTGGAGAAGTAGTTGATAGTTCTACATCTTGTAGGCAACAGGAAGTGGTCTGAGACACTGGGTGTATCTTGAGCAAAGGAGACCTCAAAGCCCACCTCCACAGTGACACACTTTCTCCAACAAGGCCATACCTCCTAATAGTGCCACTCCTTTTGTGGATCTTTTTTTTCCAAGCCACCAAAGGGACCCACAAGGCAACCAACTCCTGCAAGCTGTCCTCTGAACTTCACATGCATAGAGATATGCGCGCGCGCGCGCGCGCACACACACACACACACACACACACACACACACACACACACACAAAGTTTAAAAAAAAAAAAAGAGGAACATATTATAAGAAAATAATTAAGTCTAAAAAGAAAATATCTGAAGCTGGGCAGTGGTGGTGCATGCATTTAATCCCAGCACTAGGAAGGCAGAGGCAGGAGGGTCTCTGTGAGTTCAAGGCCAGTCTGTTCTACAGTTAGTTCCAGGACAGCCACAGCTATTAAACAGAGAAGCTCTGTAGAGAAAAAATAAAAAGAAGAAAATATCTGATGAAATACATTATGTGGAATGCTAACTTGAAAATTAATAGAAAATAACATTTATAATCTGGTCTTCAAAGATAATAGCATTAACCTTATTGTGTATGTCTTTTCAATCTGTCTCCATACTGAGTGATCTGTCTATCCATGTACATGTGTGTGTTGTATGTGGTGTGTGCAGATGCAGGTAGACCTGTCCCTGTAAGCATGTGTAAAGGCTGAGGGTCAACATCCAGTATCTCCCTTGACCTCTCTCCACCTTTTTTGAGACAGGCTCTTTCACTGAACCTGACGCTTGTAGATTCAGATAGACTGGCTGGTCAGTGAGACCCTGGGATCTGATGGTCCTACGCCTCTGAGAGCACTGGGGTTACAGATGTGTGCTGGAGAACTAAACTTAGGTCCTCATGCTGATACAGAAGGACTTCACTCACTGAACCATCCTGGCAGGTCACATTCTTTATGCTTTTAAAACAAGACTGACAGCATATGATATTTGTAAAATTTATGTGAAAAGTGAAGATTTTAAAGTGAAACCAGGATTATATCAAAATAATGTCCTAAAAAACACACACCCATATATAAGACAATGGAAGTATGAAATCCTAAGAATCTAAGGTTGGTAATGCCGCAACCCTTTAATACAGTTCCTCATGTTGTGGTGATGCCCAACCATAAAATTATGTTTGTTACTACTTCATAACTAATTATGTTGAAAAAAAAGGAATCTAAGTTTGGCTAGAGATACAGAAATAAGAGACTATAGTCTCATATAATATGTGGGGTCAAACAATCAAGAGGATAAACACAGTGAATGAAGAACTTGTCTAAACAAGAACAAGAACAAAAGAAATTGGGGTGGGGAGATTGCGACAAAAGGACATAGAGCAGTTGAAAAAATACTTTGCATACTTGAAGCTGGTAGAGCAGGTAGCATTCCTAAATGGAGGGGTAGGAAGGAACTGGGGAGAATCTGGACCAAGTCGGCTTCATGGGACTGTGCATGTGCTAAAAGAGTATTTTCACCAAGACTCCTAAGGTTCAATGAGAGAAATTAGCGCCTAGAATTATTACTATAAAATGGCATATAAGATATAAAAATAGCATTCCGCCGCCACCGACTGACCTGGAACTAGGTGAGTGAGTTTCTGCCCGCTCCCAACCCCAGGCCAGAACAGCACACACCCTGCCCATCCCCATCCCCCCACCCCCGCCTGTGCCTGCCAGCTTGGGCCAGACACGCCCAGGCAGGGAGGAGCTCCCTGTGCCCCAAATCTGCTAGCACCCCACTCTTCCATTCTGCCGAACGACCGAGGAACTAGGAACTAGTGAGGAGACTACCAGGAGCGTCAAGATCATCTAGAGTTGTGGACATTGAATTCCTAGCCCTCACACACCACTGGGCCACAAGAGGAGATAGAGAGAACCCACCTGCACCCACTAAAAGAAGATATGGGGAGAAGACAGAATAAGATTTCACTCAACAACAGAAAGACCAATATGACACCACCAGAATCTAGGGACTCCACTCCAGCAAGAGCTGAAAAGCCCAACACAGAGCATGAAGATGAGATGGACCTCAAAAATTATCTCAGCAAGTTGATAGAGACCTTTAAAGAGGAAACAAGAAAATCCCTTAAAGAAATAGAAGAGAAAGCAAACAAAAAATTAAACGAATTGGAGGAAAAGACAAACCAAAAAATTCAAGAAATAAATAAATCTCTTAAAGAATCTAAAGAAAGCCAAGAAAAAACATCCAAGCAAGTGAAGGAAGCTCTTGAAATAGTTCAAAGCATGAAAGCTGAAATACACACAATAAAGAAAACACAGAATGAGACCATGTTGGAAATGGAAAGGTTGGATAAACGATCAGGAACTAAAGATGTAAGTATATCCAACAGGATTCAAGAGATGGAAGAGAGAATCTCAGCTACTGAAGACTCGCTAGAGGATATACATTCATCAACCAAAGAGAACCTCAAGTCCAACAAAACCCTAACACAAAATATCCAGGAAATATGGGACACCGTAAAAAGGCCAAACCTAAGAATAATAGGTGTAGAAGAAGGTGAAGAAACACTGCTCAAAGGTACAGAAAACATATTCAACAAAATCATAGAAGAAAACTTCCCCAACCTACAGAAGGATATGCCTATGAAAGTACAAGAAGCTTACAGGACACCAAACAGACTGGACCACAAAAAGAAGTCGCCCCGACACATAATAATCAAAACACCAAATCTACAGAGTAAAGAGAAAATATTAAGAGCAGCAAAGGAAAAAGGCCAAGTAACATATAAAGGCAAACCAATCAGAATCACACCCGACTTCTCAAAGGAAACTCTGAAAGCCAGAAGGTCTTGGATAGATACCCTACAAGCACTGGAATATTTTCCAATCAAATGGGCTCAAGAAACAAGCTGGGGTAGCAATCCTAATATCTAACAAATTAGACTTTAAAATCAAAAGAGATAAAGAAGGGCATTTCATACTCATCACAGGAAAAGTCCATCAAGATGAAGTCTCAATCCTGAACATCTATGCCCCTAATACGAAAGCACCCACTTTTGTAAAAGAAACATTACTAAAGCTCAAACCACACGTAAAACCGCACACACTTATAGTAGGAGACTTCAACACCCCCCTTACACCATTGGACAGAACTACTAGACAGAAACTTAACAAAGAAACAAAGGATCTGAAAGAAGTTATGACACAACTGGGTTTAACAGATATCTATAGAACATTCCATCCAAACACAAAAGAATATACCTTCTTCTCAGCGCCACATGGAACCTTCTCAAAAATTGACCACATAGTTGGCAGCAAAGCAAACCTCCACAGGTACAAAAGTATTGAAATAACCCCCTGTATCTTATCAGACCACCATGCATTAAAGCTAGAATTCAACAGCAATACGAATTGCAGAAAACCTACATTTGCGTGGAAAATGAATAACTCCCAATTGCACCATTCCTGGGTTGAGGAAGAAATAAAAAAAGAAATTAAAGACTTCCTAGAATTTAATGAGAATGTAGACACAACATACCCGAACTTATGGGACACCCTGAAAGCAGTGCTAAGAGGGAAGTTCATAGCACTAAGTGCTCACATGAAGAAACTGGAGGAAAGTCACATTAGAGAATTGACAGAACAACTGAAAGCTTTAGAGCAAAAAGAAGCAAACACACCAAGGAGGAGTAGATGCCAGGAAATAATCAACCTGAGAGCCGAAATCAACAAAGTAGAAACTAGGAAAACAGTACAAAGAATCAATGAAACAAAGAGTTGGTTCTTTGAGAAGATCAATAAGATAGACAAACCTCTAGCCAAACTAACCAAAAGGCAGAGAGAGAGCATGCTAATTAACAAAATCAGAAATGAAAAGGGAGATATAACAACGGACACTGAGGAAATCCAGAGAATCTTTAGGTCATACTTTGAAAACCTGTATTCCACAAAATTGGAAAATCTAAAGGAAATGGACAGCTTTCTGGATAAATATCACTTACCAAAATTAAATCAAGATCAGATAAACAGTTTAAATCGACCTATAACCCCTAATGAGATAGAAGCAGTAATCAAAAGCCTCCCAACCAAAAAAAGCCCAGGGCCAGATGGCTTCACTGCAGAATTCTACCAGAAATTCAAACAAGAGCTAATTCCAGTATTCCTCAAACTGTTCCACACAATAGAAGCAGATGGGATATTGCCAAACTCTTTCTACGAGGCTACAATCACTTTGATACCCAAGCCACACAAAGATATGACTAAGAAAGAGAACTACAGACCGATATCCCTCATGAACATCGATGCTAAAATACTCAATAAAATATTGGCCAACCGAATCCAAGAACATATCAGAAAAATCATCCACCATGATCAAGTAGGCTTCATCCCAGGGATGCAAGGATGGTTCAACATACGAAAATCCATCAATGTAATCCACTATATAAACAAACTGAAAAAGAAAAACCACATGATCATCTCACTAGATGCTGAAAAAGCCTTTGACAAAATCCAACATCCCTTCATGATAAAGATCTTGGAGAGAACAGGAATAACAGGAACATATCTAAACATGATCAACGCAATATACACCAAACCAATAGCCAATATCAAACTAAATGGAGAGAAACTCAAAGCGTTTCCTCTAAAATCAGGAACAGGACAAGGCTGTCCACTCTCTCCATATCTCTTCAATATTGTACTTGAAGTTCTGGCTATAGCAATAAGACAAGAAAAGGGGATCAAAGGGATACAAATTGGAAAGGATGAAGTAAAACTTTCACTATTTGCAGACGACATGATAGTCTACATTAGTGACCCGAAAAACTCTACCAGGGAACTCCTACGGCTGATAAACACCTTCAGCAAGGTAGCAGGATACAAAATTAACTCAAAAAAATCAGTAGCCCTACTATATACAGATGATAAATCCAATGAGAAAGAAATCAGGGAAACATCACCTTTCACAATATCCACAAGCAACATAAAATATCTGGGGTAACACTAACCAAAAAAGTGAAAGACCTGTACAATAAGAACTTTGAGACTTTAAAGAAAGAAATTAAAGAAGATACCAGAAAATGGAAAGATCTCCCATGCTCTTGGATAGGTAGAATTAACATAGTAAAAATGGCAATCCTGCCAAAAGCAATCTACAGATTCAATGCAATCCCCATCAAAATCCCAACACAGTTTTTCACAGACATTGAAAGAACAATACTCAACTTTATATGGAAAAATAAAAAGCCCAGGATAGCCAAAACAACTCTTTACAATAAAGGATCTTCTGGAGGCATCACCATCCCCGACTTCAAGCTCTACTATAGAGCCATAGTTCTGAAAACAGCTTGGTATTGGCACAAAAATAGACTGATAGACCAATGGAATCGAATTGAAAACCCTGATATTAACCTACACACCTACCAACACCTGATTTTTGACAAAGAAGCTAAAGTTATACAGTGGAATAAAGAAAGCATCTTCAACAAATGGTGCTGGTACAATTGGATTCAGACATGCAGAAAATTGCAGATAGATCCATACCTGTCACCATGCACAAAACTTAAGTGCAAATGGATCAAAGATCTCAGCATAAATCCAGCCACACTGAATCTTCTAGAAGAGAAAGTGGGAACTACCCTTGAACAAATTGGCACAGGAGACTGCTTCCTGAACATTACGCCAGTAGCACAGACACTGAGGTCTGCAATTAATAAATGGGACCTCCTGAAACTGAGAAGCTTCTGCAAGGCAAAGGACACAGTCAGTAGGATAAAATGACCACGCACAGAATGGGAAAAGATCTTCACCAATCCCACATCTGACAGAGGACTGATTTCCAAAATATATAAGGAGCTCAAGAAGCTAGCCACCAAAACACCAAACAATGAAATTAAAAAGTGGGGTGCAGAACTAAATAGGGAATTCTCAACAGAGGAATCTGAAATGGCTGAAAGACACTTAACAAAGTGCTCAAAATCATTGGCCATCAGAGAAATGCAACTCAAAACAACTCTGAGATACCATCTCACGCCTGTCAGAATGGCTAAAATCAAAAATACCAATGACAATCTATGCTGGAGAGGATGTGGAGAAAAAGGAACACTCCTCCATTGCTGGTGGGAGTGCGAACTTGTAAGACCACTCTGGAAATCAGTATGGCGGTTGCTCAGAAAAATGGGAATCAGTCTACCTCAAGATCCAGCCATTCCTCTCTTGGGTATATACCCAAATAGGGCATGTACTTACAACAAGGACATATGTTCAACCATGTTCATAGCAGCATTGTTTGTAATAGCCAGAACCTGGAAGCAACCTAGATGCCCCTCTACTGAAGAATGGATTGAGAAAATGTGGCACATCTATACAATGGAGTACTACTCAGCAGAAAAAAGCAATGGAATCTTGAAATTCCAGGCAAATGGATGGAACTAGAGGAAACCATCCTGAGTGAGGTAACCCAGTCACAAAAAGACAAACATGGTATGCACTCACTGATATATGAATTTTAGACATAGAGCAAAAGATTACCAGTATATAATGCTCTTCACCAAAGAAACTAGGAAACATGAAGGACTCTAAGGGATAAATGGTCCCCAGGAATGGAAGTGGCATGAACTCCTGAACTAATTGGGGGCATGAGGTTGGGGGGAAAGGAGCTGCTACAATAAGAGCAAGAGAAGAGGAGAAGAGGAGAGGAAATGGAGGGGCAGAAACTGAGTTGGGGGAAGAATAGAGGAAAGAGAGCAGGATGAGAGATATGATATCAGAGGGAGCCACTATAGGCCCGAGAAGGGATCTGGAACCAGGGAGATCTCCAGAGACCTACAAGGATGACACGATCTGACAATCCAGGCAACGGTGGAGAGGATAACCTAAAAACCCTCCCCCTAAAATGAGATTGATGACTTCTCTTTATGCCATCCTAGAGCCCTCACCCAGTGGCTGATGGAAACAGAGACAGACATCCACAGATATACAATGAGCCGAAATCGGGAATTTAGTTGAAGAGAGGGAGGAATGAAGAACGAAGGGGTCTGTACCAGGTTGGAGAAACCCACAGGAACAGTTGACCTGAACAAGGGAGAGCACATCGACCCCAGATGCTGTCTGGGAGGCCCGTACAAGACTGATCCAGACCCCTGAACATGGATGTCAATAAGGAGGCCTCTGCACTCCAGGGAGCCTCTGGTGGTGGATTAGTATTTTTCCCTGGTGCAAGAAGGGACTTTGAGAGCCCATCCCATATGAAGGGTTACACTCTGGCCCTGGACACATGGGGAAGGGCCCAGGACCAGCATAGGAAGACTTGGTGGACTTTGCAGAGCCCCAGTTGAGGGCCCTACCCTGCCTGGGGAGTGGTGGGTGGATGGGGTGGGGGGTAGACTGGGGGTGGGAGGAGGGTTGGGGTGAGGGGAGGGAGAGGGAGAAGGGACTTGAAATAAGCTTGTTCCCTAACTAGAACTAATAAAATAATTAAAAAAAAAGAAGCCCATTAAAAAAAAAAAGATATAAAAATATGTGCTGAAGAGATGGTACAATGGTCAAGAGCACTGGCTGCTCTTCCAGAGGACACAGGTCCAATAACCAGCACCCACATAGCAACTCACAACTGTCTGCAACTCCAGTTCCAGGGAATTTGATACCTTCATACCAACACACATAAAATAAAGATAAATAATTTTTTAAAAAAGATATAAAGATATCTAAGTGAACATAGACCTGAGTAGAAGATTAGGTATGAGGGAAATTAATGTTTTAAGAGGAAAAAAGGAGAGGCTGGAGAGATGGTTCAGTGGTGAAGAACATATGCTGCTCTTGCAGAGGCCCTGAGGTGGCTCCCAACACCCATGTCAGGCAACTCACAGCTGACCTATAACCCCAGCTCTAAGGGATCTGATGCTCTCTTCTGGCCTCCACAGGCAACTACACTCACATGCACATACTTCCACATAGACACACATACATACACATAATTAAAGATAAAAATAAAGATATACCATTTAAAACTATTTATTGGTTGAAAGAAAACAATGTGCACAGAAAGATAGTGAAAGTCAAAGTGAACAGGCATTTGAAATGCCACAGAAACTTTCAGTCCAAGCCAAAATTTGGTCTGAAAGCTTGTCTAGAAAATACATTTGGAGGCTTTCAGGGATCTGATTTCATCTACCCAACACCTTACCCAAAATGCCCAGAAAAATAAGTTACTGAACTATATGTATATGTAGATGTATCTAGACTATAGGTCCAGAGCAGGAATTTTGAATGACATACAATGACTCATAAGAACAGAGAAATGCATGGAATTTCATTCTGACTAGTCTGCTATTTTAAACTACGTTTCACATGTAGACTTACTTCCATAGCCATACACTCACCTGAACTAATTTAAACATCTCTTCTTGGAGCATCTGCCGAACAGAACCAGAAGAGTCTGGAAACTGAACCCCATGTTCATTTCTGTGAGGTGGCTGAGGTGTTAGAACAGGTGTTTGTGAAGTAGCATGGACTCCATGCGACAAGAGAGGTAGCACTGAGGAAGATTCATCACGTTCAGAATTCTGTGCACTGTGGGAAAACATTCTAATAAAAAACGCATTCATTAACAACAAAAAATCCCCAAACAATTAGATGCCTATCATCTAAATATGCAACACTCTGTCTTTGGATTATTCTGGGCTATCCACCCATCATCTGAATGTCTGCACGGATCCTTCCCACCAGTGATGTTACAGCCCAGAACAGCTAGCCCAACCTGGCTCCTGAAGGATCTGAGCCAGACACTGCACAATCATCCTTATTAACTGTACAGACTTAGAATAAAATGTTGACTAAAATTAACAATTGAAAATAGACTTAAGAAAACAAAAAAGGATAAAAAGTGTTTAATTCTGGCCGGGCGTTGGTGGCGCATGCCTTTAATCCCAGCACTCTGGAGGCAGAGGCATGTGGATGTCTGTGAGTAGACGATGATGTCTACAAGAGCTAGTTCCAGGACAGCCTCCAAAGCCACAGAGAAACCCTGTCTCGAAAAACTAAAAAAAAAAAAAAATTTAATTCTAAATTTATCAACACAAATGACTTATGATCATTAAGCATGAAACCACAGAACTGTGAACATTTCATTTCCAAACAAACCAGAGTTTCCATTTATAATAAATCATAACAAAATACTTATTAAGCTAAAACTTAAAGACCAAACCAAGCTCTTTGGTCTCCTTTGAACAAAACAATTACTGGAAAATGATTCCTTTATTCTCTCTTGCTCTCTGTTTCCCTCCCTCCCTCTTTCTCCTTTCTTTCAATAGGGCCTCTCTATGTAGCCCTAGCTGACAGGGAACTCATTATGTAGACCAGCCTGGTCTTGACCTCACAGAGCTCTGCCTGCCTGCCTCTGCACCAAGTGCTAGGATTAAGGAAGCATGCACCACCACACCTGGCCTTCCCAGTATTTTCTAAGCAAAGACATTTTATAAACTAAATAAGGGAATAAGTATAATATTCAAATAAATTAGTCATTCTTTCCAAACCAAAAAGAACATACAAAATTGTATGTAGATTTGAACTTACATTCATTCCCTTTCATTAATGAGCATTCTTAAAATCAAAACTTTGGGGTGGTAAGAGGGGTGGGAGGGAGAACTGTGGTTGGAATAGAAAATGAAATAAAAAAAAAGCAGAAAAAACCCCCACAAAACTGCATTTATATGATAAGTCTATGAAAACAGACATCACAATTGATGTGACAATTTTAATACAACTTCATTGGGCTGACAATTTTAATACAACTTCATTGGGCTTTACTTTCAACAACTAGCAAGATCAATCCTAATTATGTGAGTTCTTTTCTATAGCAAAATTGTACTGAAGTTTCCTTCTAATTCAGCAAAATTTCTTAAGCATTCAGTTTAACCCTTATGGAAGAATTAAAAAGACAAACTGGATAAATCTGAAGATAACTGAATCTTAAAGCCCCGAAGCCTGGTCTCTCAACTTGGTCTCAGAAGCTCATCTGGGTTGGCCCAGCATAATACTGAGCTAAAGATATAGCTCAGTAGTAGACAGCTTATCTAGCCTGCCTGAGGCTCTAGGTTAAACACCCAGTAGTGCAAAATGAAGGAAAGAATACTAAAATGAGCTAAAAGCATTTCTTATGCTATGAGGGGTCAGAAGATGAGCAGGAACAATAATATTTCAATAATATATCTAATACTGATATTTTTGTGCCTGAAATGATTGTCCCAACATAGTTCCCTATGTCTTTAAAAGACAGATGGTATAAGAAAATCTGTAATAATTAATTGATATGTCAAAACTGTGTGCCTGTAGGCCTTTTGGATGGCTCGGAATCACAGAATAAGTGTTATACAGTTTTTGGAAAGGTATCCTGGAGCTCAGGAGCCAAGGAATACCACAGGTCACAGTAAACACAGCAGCTTACAGCCCTGTTTCAAGAGGGGCTTCCCCAGTGTATCAACTCTGCTCTGGCAGAAAAGGGCTTCTCCTGCGGCTCCAGCCCCCCAGAGTGTAACAACTCTGCTCCGTCAAGGGAATGTTTTCCCTGACAGAATGTTACAACGTTGCTTGCTCTGTTCTGCCATTGTCCCTCTGCCAGTCCGCCCCCCTCTCTCTGCTGTTGCTCTGCAGCAAAGGAAGTTCTTTACTCAAAGCTCCTTCAGGGATTTTTATTCTCTCTCCTCCTAACAGTTCCAAGTGGACACAGGGTTTATAAAGTTTTTCCAGGGGGCGGGGATTGGTCAAATTTGAATCCCTGAACTGACTGGCTAGTTCTCTGTTCAGGGATTGGTTAGTTTTCTGCATGGGCTTAGGGCCAGATTGGGCTGTGGTTTCAGGGCCAAAGTGTGTTTCTTTTACTGGTCTTTTTGACTTTCTGGCTTTAGTTTTAGGACCAGGGTGTATTTCTTTCACTGGCTCTGATTCTAGGGACAAAGTATGCTTCTTTGGCACTAGTTTCAGAGTCAGGGTACATTTCTTTGGTTCTGGTTGCTGGGTCAAAGTGTGTCTCTTTGGCTCCGCTCAGAGTGTATTTCTTTGGCTAGATCCTTTTCCCTACAGTGCCTATGCTGCTCTTTGCTTATTTCCTGGGCTTTTAGTACAGTTAGTAATCATTTCAGACTGGCACAGGAGGTATCAACTCATTCTCTTATTTTTAAAACATGATTTCAAAATGGTACAGTAAATAGAAATCCTTACCTAGAAGTTTCTGAATTTGCATCTTTACAAAGTGAATGAGGAATGGTATGTTCAGAATATGACAAGGCTTCGATCATACTACAAATAAAAATAAGTGATTAGGAGCAAGAGATTCTTCACATTTCTATGGTGCAGGTGAACTACTGTTCCGCCAACTAAGAACCCAATTGTCTAATAGTGCTGCAATGCCTAGCTCATAATCACAATCTGTTTACATTGGTCTCCATAGTAATTAGATTCAAAACAATAGCAAAGACTCCATAACTCAATACACAACTTGAACAGCACTGATAGCTTAGCAACGAAATACAATTTGAACCTAGGGAACATGAGGTTAGCTATGGCCCACAGTTCTACAGAATAAGGAACACTTTACCCAGACCAAAGAATCTATTAATATACTTGAAACTGTCAAGATTAATGTTAAGAATACAAATATCTCTAATATTTATTATAATGGCATCAGAGCTCATTAAATTTATTCTTTAGTGAAGAAGAGATGGCTCATTTGTAAAGAGCTTGTCCAGCATGTATAAGGCCCTAGAAACAATCCATAGCACCTCAAGGGCAGACTGCCTCATCTGGGGGTGATGCACATGCTTTGATTCCAGCACTTGAGAGGTGGAAGCATGGAGATTGTGAATTTGAGGCTAGCATGGACCACACAATAAAGTTCTAGGACAGCAGGTATGCATAGTGAGGCCCTATCTCAAAAGCAAAAAGGTTTGTATTAACTATTCAAAAAAGAAATAAATCTGTGATCTGAGAAGAATAAAAGAGTATAATGTTACCTCTCTTGTCAAGTGTTTTAGTTAGGTTTCTACTGCTGTGATAAAAACTGACCAAACCAACTTAGCAAGGAAAAGGTTCATTTTACCTCACAGGGTTACAGTCATAGAAGAAAGCCAGGGCAGGAACTGAACAGAGATGAAGGAGTCAAACTGCTTACTGACTTGCTCCTCCTGGTCTACTCAGTTTGCTTTCTTCAGGGCCAAATGCTCAGAAGTGGTACCCTCCCACCCCCACCCCCAGGCAGTACTCTAGCCCTTCCTGCATCAAACACTGATCAATAAAATGCCCTACACATTTATCTACAAGCAATCTGATAAGAGTTTTCTCAACTGAGGTTCCTCTTCCCAGAAAGAGAGAGAGAGACAGAGACACACAGAGATATTAAGGCAATCCTAAAATTCTTTGTGTGTTTGTGTGTAGTTTGTACATCATGGTATGTGAGCAGGGGTGTGGGTATGTATGGAGGCCAAAAGTCAACCTTGGGTGTCTTCTTCAGGAGGTGTCCTGATGGGGAATGTACTTCTGTGTATGTTCATCTTATTGATTGCTGAAGAAAGTACTGTTTGGCCAATGAGGCATCAAGTTAGACGGGACTAGGAGTCAAAGAGGATTCTGGGAAATGTAGTAGGAGAAGTGGTGATCCAGGCAGGAAGTGACATAGCAAGGAAACTCATATTTAAGCAAGGACAAGCAGGAAGGGAGTCCCTTTTCCCCTCCGCTCTTCCTCCAGATTCACAATGTGATCCACCAGCAAGGAAGGATGCCAATGGAAGGTGTCCGATAAGTCTTAAAAATTTACAGATTTATGATAATTAAGACTGAACTAGCAGATGAGAAATCCTAGTCATTGGCTAAGCAGCATTTGTACCTAATAAAAGTCTCTGCTTTATTTTGTCCATCCATGTGATGGGCACAACTCTGGTGGGCGGCTGGCATAAAGCACGCACGTGGCGGTGGGGCTCGGCAGCTTTTGGCAGAAAAGATTTATCGTAACAGTGTCCCTTCTGCTTTTGGGGGCAGGGTCTCCACAATTAGGTTAGGCTGGTTGCCCACTAGATACTAGGGATCTGCCTATTTAGCCAGCACTAGTATTGTGAGCACCCACCACCATACCCTGCTTCTCACATGGCACTAGCGATGAACTTCAGGTCCTGTGCTCATATCCCCCAAGCCCCTAAATTTTCAAAAATTCTAAAAATTTAAAAGTCATGTTCAAGTTACAACTTATGAAAACTGCTATCGCTTTCACCTCTCCCTGAAACAGTCCTGTGCCAGCAGCAAAGTATGCACATCAGATCCCTAATAGACAGAATACAGTGACTAAAACCCAACAGTGAAGGTCATATGTATGAAGATGCACAATGCTTTTGTATTTAATTCAATAAAAAAAATGTAATCAGTGTGGACAAACAGTTCCCCACTTAACAGGTGAATAAACTCTTATCTATTTATAGATACAATTTATTTTGGTAAGGCTGACAGTGATAAGAGGACAAAGGTAAAAAAGAAATTACTTCTATGAGAAATGTAACATTTACCGAAAAAAACTCACTGCTATTGTAAATTAAAGCTATGATACTAACATAAAATATATATTACAAGTTATGAAAAATGTCTGAAACCTTTGTTTTTTTTTTAAAGGCGATAATCGTGTTGCTATGGTTTGAATGAGAATGGTCCCCACAGGCTGCTATGTTTGGATGATTTGTCTCCAGTCAGTGGAACTGTAAGAAGGAGTGGTCTTATTGGAGAAGTGTGGCCTTGAAGGAGGTATCTCACTGGAGGCACACTTTGAGGTTTCAAAGTCCACACCAGGCACAGTGTCTCTCTCTCTCCCTCTCCCTCTCTCTCTCTCTCTCTCTCTCTCTCTCTCTCTCTCTCTCTCTCTCTGCCTGCTGCCTGTGGATCAGGATATGAAGCTCTTACTACTGCTCCAGTGCCATGGTGATCATGGACTCTGAAACAGTAAGCAACATCCAGTTAAGTGCTTTTGTTTTTAAATAGGAGTTGCCTTGGTCATGGCATCTCTTCACAGCAATAGAACAATGACAAAAACACACATCATACTTTCTTTTCCTTACCCTTTCTGCTCTGTCAATTTTGTATCCGCATTCATCGTCAATGGTTCTCCTCTGGAACATTGAACCTCTTCTACCGAATGCTGTTAAAAATCAATAGTGCCCATACCCACAATGAAAAGAGATGAAACACATAGGCATGACCATTGGGTATTTTGAATTTCACATTAAGTATCAATCTAAAAAGCAAGTGACAAAATGAACCAGAAAAGGTTCAGTCCTGCTCTGACCAGGTCCTTATACATATGAACCGCCTTTAGTCCATCAATATGGGCTACTAAGTCTATTAAAATAGAAGATGAGTTGTTGCCTGTAGACTAAGGTTTTACAAATCACATGTAAATTAACCTGTGAAAACTACTACAAAATGAGGGAAAACTAATGCTTTTGAAACAAATGTTAAAATAGCAGAAAGAGGGCTGAAGAGATGGCTCAGAGGTTAAGAGCACTGGCTGCTCTTCCAGAGGTCCTGAGTTCAATTCCCAGCAACCACATGGTGGCTCACAACCATCCGTTATGAGATCTGGTGCCCTCTTCTGGTGTGCAGATATACATGGAAGCAGAATGCTGTATGCACAATAAATAAAAAATCTTTAAAACAAAACAACGAAAAAACACACCATAAAAAAATAGCAGAAGGAGCTCCCTTCTGCCCCGAATCTGCTAGCACCCCACTCTTCCAATATTGAGTTGGGGGAAGAATAGAGGAGAGAGAGCAGGATGAGAGATACCATATCAGAGGGAGCCACTATAGGTCCGAGAAGAATCTGGAACCAGGGAGATCTCCAGAGACCTACAAGGATGACACGATCTGACAATCCAGGCAATGGTGGAGAGGATAACCTAAAAGCCCTTCCCCTAAAATGAGATTGATGACTTCTCTTTATGCCATCCTAGAGCCCTCACCCAGTGGCTGATGGAAACAGAGACAGACATCCACAGATATACACTGAGCCGAAATCGGGAATTTAGTTGAAGAGAGGGAGGAATGAAGAACGAAGGGGTCTGTACCAGGTTGGAGAAACCCACAGGAACAGTTGACCTGAACAAGGGAGAGCACATCCACCCCAGATGCTGTCGGGGAGGCCAGTACAAGACTGATCCCTGAACATGGATGTCAATAAGGAGGCCTCTGCACTCCAGGGAGGCCTCTGGTGGTGGATTAGTATTTTTCCCTGGTGCAAGAAGGGACTTTGAGAGCCCATCCCATATGAAGGGTTACACTCTGGCCCTGGACACATGGGGAAGGGCCCAGGACCAGCACAGGAAGATTTGGTGGACTTTGCAGAGCCCCCGTTGAGGGCCCTACCCTGCCTGGGGAGTGGTGGGTGGATGGGGTGGGGGGTAGGCTGGGGTGGGGGAGGAGGGTTGGGGGTGAGGGGAGGGAGAGGGAGAAGGGACTTGAAACAAACTTGTTCCCTAACTAGAACTAATAAATAAATTTAAAAAAAAAAAAGAAAAAAAAATAGCAGAAAGACCTATGTTCCACCTTAGTTGGTTGCTTTTACTCTTTACTTTTTGGGGGGCCTGCCACCCAGCTCCCAAATAAATCACACAGAGGTTTATTCTTTCTTATGAATGCCTGGCCTTAGCTTGGCTTATTTCTTGCCATTTTTTCTACCTTTTGCCTCTGGGCTTTTACCTTTCTCTATTTCTGTATATCTTTTCTGTCCTTATCCTGTGTCCAGGTGTGTGGCTGTGTGGTTGGCCCCTTCTTTTCTCAATCCCAGATTTCTCCTCCTATTTATTCTCTCTGCCTGCCAGTCCTGCCTATCCTTTCTCCTGCCTTGCTATTGGACGCTCATCTCTTTATTAGACCAACCAGATGTTTTAGATAGATAAAGTAACACAGCTTCACAGAGTTAAACAAATGCAACATAAAAGAATGCAGCACATCTTTGCATCATTAAACAAATATTCCACAGCATAAACAAATGTAACACATCTCAAAATAATATTCTATAACATTCCACATGGAAATTTGATAATACATAGAAACTGCAAACTACACAGAACTATATTTCATAACCAAGGACACTTTCACCACTCTTGACTAACTTGCTGAAGTCCTTCAGGAAATGGAACATTTCAATGTCAGAAAGCACTGTGCACCCAATATAATCTCAGAGAAAAACAATTCAGTATATAGTCTACAAGTCGGCACACCTATGGCAGACAGCAGCTTTGCCTTACCATACTGTACAGTGGGGTAGGCAACTTAGGTGCAATTTCACCACTAAAGTTGCATGGTCATGTATGCTGTTCACTGGCTTACCTCTAGTAAGAGCTTTGACGCTGGCATGCAGATGGCAGCACTGGGACCTCTAAGACTCCCAAAAGGTTCTTCTAGAAGGATTAGAAAGGAATAGAATGCCAACCTTTAAAGATAATCTTTTCGCTTTTTCTCTCTCTAAGGTTTAGGGGATATTACAGAAAACACAATGCAACAAAACTATTTTCTAACCCCTTACAAATACATTTCAAAAAACGCCTAAAGACTAATTCCTCTTCATCAGTATGTCCCAGGAGAGCCCTGAGAGACCTTCTTTCCGAGAGAGGCTAACAGCTAGGGAGAGGCTGATGGAGAGACTCACAGCTGGGAAGAAGCTCAAGCTGGGGAGAGGTTCACAGCTGGGGAAGAGGCTCAGAGCTGGGGAGAAGGTCAGTTGGTTCACAGGTATCAAAAGGCTAAATCACTACCTAGGCATGGCAAGAGGTTCAGCTACCAACATTAAAATGTCTTGCACATTCTTGGTTTTATCTGAAAACCAAGGTACAAGTTAATATGCTCAGCATTTCAAAAAATACCACTTAAATTTTAGTTCTACCAGGGCATGGTGGCACGTGCCTTAATCTCATTATTACGAAGGCAGAGGCAGGAAGATCTCTGTGAGTTCTACAGACCCAGTTCCAGGGCAGCCAGGGCTGTTGCACAAAGAAACCCTGTCTTGAAAAATAAAATATATTTTTTAGTTCTAGCCATATTAAAACATATTAAAGAATAAAAGAGTTATTTTAGTATTAGTCACACCAAAGGAAATTATGATCTACATGAACTGACCTTCACAGTCTGAGATGTGCATATCCATTTCATCCCGTGTAAATGTGTCTACTTCTGAATGATTCTCGACAACATCTACAAACTCTTTCTCAGCCTTATGAGTGACGGGAATAATCTCATCATCAATTTCTTTCACTTCAGGATTTTCTGCTTCAGCTGGCATTCTGCTAACAAAAATGCAGTGCTGAAAATTACAACCCATTCTTGGAAACAAACAGCTTCCTTTCATTTAATTTGTTCTTCAGCAATAAACAAATGTCATTTTAATATTTTCTAAGTCTTTTTAAAAATACATGTCTTACATTTCTGCTTCCATTAGTTACTGGACGTAGGTTCTATGATGAAAATTAGAGCAGTCACTAATCTGATTATAAGGGAAGGCCCGTTCAGACACCTTCTCAACTATTGCTAAGAGTCTTAACTGGGATCATCCTTGTGAATTCCTAGGAATTTCTCTAGCACAAGGCTTCTCCCTAACCCCATAATGGCTCCCTCTATGGAGCTATCTCTTTCATTGCTCTCCTCCTCCATCCCTCCCTCAGGGCCTTTTCAGTTCCCCATGCTCCCATTCCCCATGCCCTCTCTTCTACTCCCCCCACCCCAGTTTACCCAAGAGATCTTAACTATTTTCCCTTCCTGGGGCCTTCCATGTGTGTCCCTTTTAGGGACCCAATAAGGGGTCTTTCAGGAGGAAGCCTCCCTCAGAAGATATATGCTAGGTCAATAAGGAAGAAACACAGTTAACAATGAATTAACTGCCACAGTACTTCAGGAAGCTTGCTTTCTGTTCCTCTACTTCAAAGAAATGGTTATTCCTTTCATTTTTAAGAGCCCAAGTCTTCCTCTTAAGCCAATAGACTTTGTTGAAAAGGAGGGTACACATAGTGACTTACTTCCAGATGCTTTGATAACATTCATTCTGGTCATTTCTCTCATCAGCTCCAGCCTGAACTGCTACTGCAACTGGGGAGTCAACATTATTAGCATTGCTCTCCTCCTCAGCTGCCACTTGAGACTCAGGGTAATGATTTTCTAGCACCTAAAGAAACCATTTATAGAATTATGTAAGGAGTATTGAACCACGTTTTAAAATATACTTTTAAATCATTCATATTTTATAGAGCTGATAAACTCTCTTCAACATTCATTAAGTATTTACTGCATTTGTATAGCCAATTATTTGTTTCTAGAAGCATTGGCCAATTCTTTAATCTACCTGGAAAAAGTAAATTTGACTTCCTAAATAAAGCACAGAAACCATTCTTCAGCCAGGCAGTGGTGGGGCACACCTTTAATCCTAGCACTTGGGAGGCATAAGCAGGTGGATCTCTGAATTCAAGGCCAGCCTGGTCTATAGTGAGTTCCTAGATAGCCAGGGTTACACAGAGAAACCCTATCTTGAAAACACAAAACAAAAGCAAAGAAGAAACCATTCTTCCACACATTTAAGCTATGATAACTCTGCTTTTGGTTCACAAAACAACAGTAGTTAAAGCAGGACATACTCATTTCCCTCGGTTTGCCATTATAATGACATTTGAAAACTGAGGAGGTAGCTCTGTCCTCAGATTCCTTGCCATGTAAGCACAAGGACCCAAGTGTGATCCCTAGAACTCATGAAACAAAGCCAGGTATGATGGCACACAGCTATAATCCCAGCTGTGAGCAGACAGAGAGAATCCCTGGGTTCACTGGTCAGCCAGCCAATTTTCCCAGGCCAGTGAGACATCGTCTAAAAAAACTATGTGGACAGCATTTGAGAAATGACACCTAAGGTTGACCTCAGGCCTCTGCACACATAAACACAGAGTGAAAGATATTTCATAATTACATCGTGTTAGAAACACATGCACCTAAAAATACAAGTGCTGGGGCTAAAGAAATGGCTCAGTTGTAAAGAGCATGGCTGCTCTTCCAGAAGACCTGGGACTGATGTAACTGCAGTTCAAAGATCTACCACCTTTTGGTCTCCTCGGGTGCTGCATGTATGTAGTACACAGACATATATGCAGGCAAAACAACCATACACATAAGAAAAATTAAAAAAAAATACAAGTAATGTATTTATTTTCTCTAACTCAGATATCTTACCTACAAATACAAGTTGCATGAAAAAAGTACCTTCATTTCACATAAACTTCATACCTTAAAATAACATAAACTGATATTAAAAAGGAAAGAAAAAATCCACTAAAAAACACAAAACTTAATGTATCCACATGTGTGCGCGCACACACACATTTCTTCAGCACTGTTTTAGAAATGAAGGTCTTTGCCATTAACAATCAAAAGATGAACTAATTAATTGATCAGCATCACTCCTCCACAGATGTTTTTCTAGGTCAGGTTTTCCAACCTTTTCTGTCTCAAGAATGTAAGTAAAAACATCCCCTTCAAGCACTTAATGAAAACTTCAGTAATAAATACAGGGTAACCCAGTCTTTTATCAACTAACACATGAAACCTTTTTAAAAGAAAAAATACAAATATAACTGAAGGGACTCTGGCCAGCCTGAGTGTGGCCAGCATGGCTCTAGCAGGCCTTGCTAAAAATCCCTTAGATTACATTTCTAAAGCTAGCCACTTGGCCACTTCCTCCTCCTGAGGCTGACTACTGAAGTCCAGCAATCATAAGTCCCCCTTGATTAACGCACCCAATTAAAATTTAACACCGTATCCTAAAGGGGTTTCCCCTTTACCCTTATAAACCACCATTTTCCTATGTGCCACATCTGTCTCCTCTTTATCCAGAGGAAGTCCTTTGTTCCTCCTGAACAAATAGCCCTGTCCCATTTCCCTTATCCCCTTCTCCCTTGTCATTCCCTGTCTCCTTTACAACCACATTCTAGCCCATTCTGACAGACTTCCCCTTCTTAAGAATGTCACCTGCAAGGTCATTTGCTGCTGTTTTTTGCTTGAGTCAGAAAGCTACCACTTCAACCTACCATGCTTAATAAAGGATCACTCTATGAAAACAGGTGTTTAGGTGTGGTTTTTGTGCCTAACCCGGGGTCTGGTAGTAAAGCCCTACTGTTTAGGAGTCTCCTTCAGCAATAGCATGTTACCAATAATGTCACCAAATCATTTTTTCCCCTTTATATTATGTACAAACAACATAAAACCTAAAACCTTCACAGCCTCCCTAAAAGAACTTTCATTGTCATTTTCCTTTTTTGTTGTTGTCAATGTTTTGAAGTTTTTGTTTGTTTTGTCTGTGTAGCCCTGGCTGTCCTGGAACTCATTTTGTAGACCAAGCCGGCCTCAAACTCAGAGATCTACCTGCCTCCACCTCCTAAGTGCTGGGATTAAAGGTGTGCACTGCCACTGGCCAGGCCACTGTAATTTTATTAAAGAGTGAAAGGAATCTCTTTAAGAAAAAGATACTCTGTATTACACTGGGTGATACAGAGTATAACCAATACTGTCATTAATTTTCTATTACTTTAATAGATTCTTTAAAGTACAAACAACAGTTTTAAACTAAAATGGTCCTTTCTTCATTTGTAGTAAGTGGTTAATGTAATCACCTTAATAATGCCATTTTTTGTCCTATATGCAGCACAGTAGGGTTGCTCCAGAAGCCATAATGAGGTAAGAATAGCAGCTGTCGAGGTCTTTACACGAATGACTGGACTGTATTTACAGGATGACTGAGTAACTCCAGAGTCACAGAGGAGTCTTCGGTCAGACCATCGTACCATCCACTCCACCAGTCTCCCAACATGGCGGAACATGTTCTCAAGTGCCAGAGGAACATCTTCCTGAAGGCTGGCAGCACTGTACTCAACTGCTTGGAAACGGTATCCTCCAGTGTCAATGGACTTGGGAATGGAAAAGGATTGGTTTGATGGTCTCTGCATTAAAGGTTTCTCTCTTTTATCATCCTGAATTCTATAAATTGGCTTTTGTTTTAAGCCAAACAATCCCGCCTTTCTTTCATTTCCTGTGACTTCAGGTAGAAGGTTGTCTGAAGTGCTCGCTGACTGGTTAACTAGTTCTGAAGCTGAAAGCACCTGGCTTTCTACATTTTGGGCACATGTGCTGTTTAGAGAGAACAGTTTTTCACATTCATGTGACTCAGGAATAACAGCAAAGCAAGAACCAGCTCTATACACACTCTCGCTTCTGGTTTTGCTCTGGCGTCGTTTTAATGATGTATGCATATCAAAAAGTAAGGAATTAAGTTCGTGTTCTCTGAGGTGCCCAGAAAAACTTGTCAGAAATGGAATGCCAGGATCACTGGAACAAAGATCTCTTTCAAGAACGTAACTCAAGAAGAGCTCAAGGAAGTTAATGTATTCATCATCATCACGCTCAAATTCCCAAGCACCAACTGTTGGAAGTACTTTTTTCCGTAACGTTTCATGATCTTCTTTCCTTTGGGAGCTTTCTTTCTGATTACATGTTTTCTTTTTATCACTGGGCTTACCAACCAATGTTAATTCCATATGACTTGGGGCATGTCTATGGTTTAAAAAAAAAAGAACAAGATAAATTCAGCCATTGTTTATTAAAATTGATCTTATAAAGATTTTAAAAACATTTTCTGTATTGATCAAGTCATATATTTTTTTGTGTGTTTCAATTACCTATACTTCAAATGAAGTATGATCAACTAACATAATCTCTAAGACACAGACAAATCTATAAATTCAAAAGAACAGTGGACTGGAGAGATGGCTCCACAGCTGAGAGTATTGCTGCTCCTAACACCCATATGTCAGCAGCTCAAAACTACCTGTAATTTCAGTTTCAGGAGATCAAATGCCTTATCTCCATAGGAACCAGGCACACACATGGTACACTTACATACACATGAAGTAAAAACAAATAGTTTCAAAAGTACAATATGCAAAGAGAAATTAGGCATTAAAAGAAATCAAAATATATTCATGTAAAGTTCACTAAAGAAAGAACAAGAGGGCTGGGATGATGGCTCAGTGGGTAAAAGCATTTACAACCAAATCTCATGTCCTGACTTTGATCCCTGAAATCCATACAGTGGAAGGAGAGAGCCAATTCTCTCAAGTTGTCCTCTGACCTCCACAGGAATGCCATGACATTCCCCCATACACACACACACACACACACACACAAATATAAAAAGCATAAACGTTCATTCAGAAGGTGAAAAATGGTCCTAGAACAAAATTTTAGAAAAATCAAAGTCAACAAAAATCACAAGCCACCAATATACATCTAGTGTTCCATGCTTCTCCTTCCACTGCCTGTCAACCCCTGCCCCCACCCATACAGTATGAACAAGTAGTTCAATTTCGTAAGTTCCACTACACAAATACTTGGAGACTCTCCAAACTACAACAATGAAAACAAACGGTTGCTATGAAACTTGTTGGCAGGCACCTTAGCTGTCAGTCACAACTGTCAAATGACTTTTCAGCACAGTTGCTAGATTCTCAGCTCTCTTGGTAAAAGGGAAAGCTGTGAGGTACCTGGGCTCAGGTGAATGCATGTCTGTGTACCCAGAATGCACAAAAGCAGACTGCAAAGTATGCCTATGTATTTAAGTACAGTTGCTTTGTTAAATAAGCAGTTAAAATGTTATTAGACTTCATTCATGTGTGTTTGCACTAGACATGATAATTTAACTTAAGATGAAATTTATTACTGATTATATGGTTTTTAAGTCCCAAGAGGACATATTTCATTGTAGTTACTAGAATTTTAATCAAAACAAACAAAATCCAATGGCTTAAATCACAGATTTATACAACAAGTAAAGAATTTATGAACAAGTTCTAAAGACAAGCATGCAAGGTCCCTCCTTTGGGTCCTCAAACCATTATATGGCTAACCCAATCATGTCAAACTATAGGTGAGTATCCCTTATTTGAAATTCTTGGGACTAGAAGTATTTTGACTGTGGGTAGGTTTGGGGGGGGGCACTAATATTTGCATGTATATAATGAGATATCTTGTGCCTAAGGTCCAAGTATGGTAATTTAGTGATGTAACAATTATCTGTAATGTTCAAGGGCCTGGCTTCTAGCTCCAGCACTAAAAACAAAACAAACACAAGATTCATTTACATTTCAAATAATCCCATAATTCTTACACCTAATGGCCCAAAGGAACATTTATATAGTATTCTTAGTGTGCCTCCATTTTGACTTTGGCTTGTCTTAGGAAATCAGGTGTGAATTTTCAACTTTCAGTATTTTACTGGATTTCAAAGCAGAATTCCATATTTTAGGTTTTTAAATTAAGTATGTTCAACTTGTATTTAAATCGAAAGATTAAGTTGGACACGGTGGTCAGACCTTTAATCCCAGTACTAAGGATGCAGAGGCAGGCAGATCTTTGAGTTCCAGGCCTGCTAGGGCTACATAATAAGATACTGTCTCAAACAAACAAAAAAAAAATATATATATATATATATATATATATATGTATGTATGTATGTATGTGTGTGTGTGTGTGTGTATGTATGTATGTATGTATATGTGTGTGTATACACACACATATACATACACACACACTAAATCTAAAGATTATTAAAAAATAAAGAACTCAAAATCCTCCATTGAATTTTGTCTATTCATTTGATTGTTATCTTAGATGTCAAAATCATTCAGTAATGTCAGTAATGTTTACAATAAATTCTTAAGTTTCTAAACTTGTAATACCCTTGTGAGTATAGAATCTGACACTTGTCTACTTTTTATTTTGTTGAGGTCTCTGGAATGGAGATCAGCTCATCACTTTCACTCTCAAGGTATACCTCTGATATAAGTGTATCCAAGGTTTTTCTTCAAAAGACAAGGTTTCAGAGAATGTGTCTGCGTCACTGTGTACCAAGGAACTGCCCAGTTCTGTGAGTGTACTTCTGCTCAAACTAGTCCCCAGGGAGAACCTATCAGAGGCAGGAGCAGCATCTGGTTTTTCCTCTTCATCAGGTTCCCAGATGTTCATCTCAGAAGCACCTATGTTCCTCTGCACACGTTTCAGGGCTTTCACCCTCACTTTATGGACAGAACGCATGACCACAGACATCAGTTCTTCAGTCTGAGGACCTAGGGGAAAAAGGACCAAAGACCTTAGGGGTCATTAAAATGTTTTAACTCAAGATTTAAGGCCAAGTACAGTGTAGCACATGCCTATAATCCCAGCACTTAGGGGGCAAAGACAAGAGGATCAGAACGGTCCTGGACAGCTTTGTCTACACACTAAGTTCTAGGCCATCCACAGCTACATAGCAAGCCTGTATCGAAGGAAGAAGAGGAGGAAGAGAGGGAGGAAGGAAGAGAGGGACCTAAGTCTGTCAGGGAACATGGAATCTACTAAGGCTGATTTCCACATTCTTACAGATTGGGTTTTTTTTATTATTTATTTATTTATTTATTTGTATTTGTTGGAAAGCTATGGCCCATAAAAAAAAAGAAAAAAACAAAACAGGACTTTGAAAGCTGAATAAGTTTCATTAAGGAACAAGAAAAGGCAAGGAACTAAGATTACCTCTCTACCCCTTTTTAAAAAGTATATCCTCAGGGAAAATAATTTTAGGGTAATCTTGCACCAATTCAGGAGGCAACAACAGAATGTCAGCCACATCTAAAAACCAAACAAACAAAACCCACCACAGCTGAAGAAGGTATTTCTGATGCAGGTGTAATGGATGTTCATATGACTTTCTAAAAGGTTCTGAAAAACTCATACAGCCTGATGGCCTAACTCACAAAGCTGTGGAAAGCCAGACAGGCACCAAGCCCATCTTTGTGTGCTGGCATCCCTCCATGGGAAGCTACTGTGTGAAGACAGGTGAGGCCCTTTTTACAGAGCACCAAATCATCCTACTGAAGGTTGATGACAAAGAGAAATTAAGGGATAGGTCTCTGCAAAACTGATTTAAAGGAAAAGAAAAGGCCCATAAAATGACTGGTTGCAATTGTGTAGTAGGAAAAAAAATCTCAGGCCAATGGTGTCACTGAAAAGTACCTCATTACAAGAAATGAGCAAATAAAAGCAGTCTCATCTTCTTAAAAAAGAGACATAATTATGAATAAAGAATAACAAAGATTATTTTCTATTCCTAATGAAAGGGAAAAAAGAATTAGTGCTTTCTACTACATGTAATGAGAAATAATAGCAAGGTTAAGGTTTCCAGGATTGTCTATTAAAAATTTAAGCATTAAGAAGCAGGCAGATCTCTGTGAGTTCGAGGCCAGCCTGGTCTCCAGAGCAAGTGCCAGGATAGGCTCCAAAGCTACACAGAGAAACCCTGTCTCAAAAAAAAAAAAAAAAAAAAAAATTGAGCATTATTAATACATAGAGGATATTTTAGAAGACAGAAGTATCAAGAAATTTCTAAGTACAATTGTGCAGTGCACAACTCAAAGTACACAGCATGTTGTAATTCCGAAAAAGAAGACATTTAAGATTTTCCATGACGGCTATAGTTTGTTGGTAAAGCATGAGCAAGAAACCAAGAGGCCGAGATGTTCTCCACCATGGCAAATGGAAAGAAGAAAGGTTAAATGGTAGGTTTTATGTTCTATACATGTTGCTACAATAAAAGTATCTACAAGGCTACCTTGAATGTACAGAATAAAGTCAAAACCATAAATAACTTTAAACAAGAAAAAAGGCACTAGTTTTCAATAAATACATGAAGTATGCAAAGACTATATGCTCTATTTCGTTTCATTTTTCAGGTGAAATCCTGCTGTGTTGACCAGGATGGTTTTGAATACATGGGCTCAAGTGATCCTCCCCACAGGTCACCCTAGCCTATCTGCTGTTATCTATCTCTTACCTTGTTTAATCCACTCTCAATACATATTGATCAAGGAGGAAATAGAATAACCATTTTGCTTATAAAAAAGGAAATGAGGCCTCGAGAGATTGAGCAACTTGCCTAACAGACAATTACTGACATAGTTACAACATGAAGTTGGTTCCATCTAGCAACAGACTAACATAATTAATTAGCTCTAAAGTGGGGTAATGCATCCATTTGCTCATTCTCCACCATTAGGGAAAGGCAGAAATTCAGATACTTAGGGGGCAGAAAACAGATACTTTCAAAATAAGAGCATCATGTAGCTGAAGAAGAGATGGCTCAGCAGTTAATAGCACCTGCTGTTCTTCCAGAGGACTAGGTTCAGTTCCCTGCATACACATCAGGCAGTTCACAACCGCCTGTAACTCTGGCTCTAGGGGAACTGAAGTCTCCAAAGGCACTTGAACACACATGGCATATACACATAAATAAAAATAAATCTTCAACATTATATCCATCAAACATGAGAAATAGCAAATACCTTTCACAACACCATGTCTGAGTTTCTGTTGAAGAGAGTGGTACTTTTCTCTTAAAGGAACCCTTATGGCCTCAGGATTGGGAAATGCTTTCACAAAAATTTCTGCTACCTTAAGAAAAAAAAAAATAATGTTTTATGACAAACATCAATTCTTTCTTTTCTTTTTAATACTTCAAACACTTTAAGTCAAACATAAATGTCTTCTTAATAAACTTTTGATGTTCAACCAAGCTACCAGATATCAGCATTGGTTTTCTTTCTTCCTTTTTAATTAAATTTTAAAGTATTTGATAAAATTATGTATATTCAAGGTATAGGATGTGATGATCTGATGTATAATTCATGTTGATATCTTAGCCAAATTAGGATGTCAATCACCAAGCATAACAATCCCTGCATGTGTGCACATACAGTGTAAGACACCTAAGATCTCCTTTATCAAATTTCAGGGAAATCACAGCATGTCATTAACTACAGTCACCATGCTGTACACTCACTCCTAGAACTAATTTATCTTACAAATGAAAATATGGATCTTTAAGTCAACATCTCCTCATGCCCTCCACTTAAAAGAAAAATCAAGAAATAGTTCATTTTCCTCTATGCACTTAGAAACAGCATAAAAAAAATCTCCTGTGGAAAATATTGCACTGAAATGCATCTGACAGAGATCAGTCCACTAACCTCAAGGAGCTATGGAAACGCTGTTCCAAGAAACAGAGAAGATACTAGAGGCTGAAGAAGAGAAGGATGATGACGTAGTGAGGGGTGACATGACCCCTTTTTAACCATACTCCTAACACGCCCCCCTATTTCTACACACCCCTAGCCTGGCAACTACCATTCTGCTCTCTGCTTCTATGAGCTTTAGTGGGATCATACTTGTCTCTCTGAACCTGGAGGATATTATGCAAAGTGAAATTAGTCAGACGGGAAAAGGCAACATCATCCCTAACTAAAACAGAAATCCCTTAGGATCTATGATTCAGATTTAGTTTATTTTTACCAACATATTACCTTCCTGACTGGTGGTAGTTCTCCAATGAGGCTCAAAATTATATCCTGAATAAGTTCTTCCATATTAAAAAACCGAGAGAATGGTAACATTCTATAGGCCCATTCCAGTGCATGAAAACAGTGCTCAACCACACAAGAATCAAATTCCACTTCGAGGTCCTATGTGTACATGGAGAAGATTGTCTTTTCAGTTTACATGGACAGATCAGAATGAGTTCAAAAGATACTGTATTATGAAGAGTAAACTCTTTTATTAAGCAATAAATTTCTGAGTAATGTTTATTTTCTATTCTTGAGTTGATAAATACCTTTTCCACCTTCACATTTTCTCTTGCCTTCTGATATTGCCTGCAACTATATGATAATTTATCCCGGATGTGCAACATCCAGCACAAAGCACAAAGTTCTCTGAAGCAACCTAAAAAATATGAATATAAAAGAAAATTATGTATTACATCTGCAGGTTATCTCTATTTTCAAAATAAATGACTTATTCTGATGATTATAAAAGAAAAATGTGGGGGCTGGGTAGATAGTTCAATGAGTAAAGTGCTTGCTGCTATGCAAGTATTCGGATCAGAGTTTAGGCCAAAACACCCATGTAAATTCTGGGCAAGTATGGCAGCATACTGTATAACACTTATGAGGTGGGTATGAAAAAAATAAAGAGGCAGGCATGGGCTGGTTAGTGATGGGGTAAGTCCTTCTGTGTATATGTTTGTCTTACTGGTTGACAAAGCACTGTTGGCCAATAGGAAAGCAAGATAGGTGGCGCTAGGAGTCGAGGAGGATTCTGGGAAATGTAGTAGAGACAAGGTAAGTCTTTATAAAATATATAGATTAATGGTTATGGTTGATAATTAAGACTGAGCTAGCAGATAAAAAATCCTAGTCATTGGCAAGCAGCATTATAAATAAGACTCTGTGTTATTTGTGGGCCTTAAAGTGGTGGCGGAAGTGGGCGGCTGGCAGAAAGAGTTATTGTTACAAGTAGTGGTGCCCACCTTTAATTCTAGCACTTGGGAAGCAGAGGCAGGTGGGAATCTACAGAGGGAATTCCAGGACAGCCAAGACAACACAGAGAAACCCTGTCTTGGGGAAAAAAAAAAAGAGGTGGGGACGGAGCATCCTCAGAGAAGGGTAGCTAGCTAGACTAACCAATCAACTGAGGCACCTCAATGTATCAGATGGAGAGAGATCAAGAAAGATACCTAATGTCAACCTCTGACTTCCACATGCATATACATGCTTGTAAGGACACACACACAAACACATAAATCTGAATACACACATTCACATTCCAAAACAACAAAAACAAAAATGTGTTCATTGTAGACACCTTATATAAAAGTTGAGATCCTTCCAGAATTTCAATATCTATTATTCTAGAATATTTTATAAATATCAGTTGCATGATGATATGAAAACAAATTTACAGAGTAAATGATTTACTACTAAATGGACGATACAATTAGTTCTAAGAAAGACATCTTGATTTGCCTGGCATGGCGGTACACATGTGTAACACCAGCTCTCAGAAGACTAAGGTGGGAGGATCATGAACTCAGGCTAGCATGGGATAGAGGGCATTAGAGTCTATCTCAAAACAAAAAATCAAATAACGACATATCAAAACAAAACTATCTGAGGGAGATGACACCTCAGAAACAAGGGTGAAGTAACACACAGCTGACAGTTTTTTGGTACCACATAAAATTTGGCATACTATTTCAAGAGATGAAATAACTAAATATATTAACTCAGAAATTACATTTCTGAGACTCTGAAGAAACATTTTAAAATACAAAACAGAGCCGGGTGTTGGTGGCATACGCCTTTAATCCCAGCCCTCCGGAGGCAGAGACAGGCAGATCTCTGTGAGTTCGAGACCAGCCTGGTCTAAAAGAGCTAGTTCCAGGACAGCCTCCAAAGCCACAGAGAAGCCTTGTCTCAAAAAAAAAAAAAAAAAAAACTAAAATACAAAACAGAATTAGTATGCCAGAGGCAACTTAATGTCTGCTAATAAAAGTCATAAAAATTCATACTAATGAATATAAGGGGAAAGCCCTAGGCAGAATAAGTTAAATCAAGAAAATAGGAAACAAAATTGGTTCATCTATACAGACAGGTTCAAAGCCTGCCCCCTTAACATTGTGGCAGTAAAGTATATCTTCATTGCAAAGGAATGACTATAAGAAAGGCATTCTTGAGTACTAAAATTCCAAATTTAAACAAGGAAGCACCAACAGTGTCACAATTGGCACGATTTGTCTTATATATAGTAAAATTTTAATTTACTACCATACCTATAAACCATCTACATACATACATGTCAGAGTGTCTAATAAACCCCTAAATAGAGTATCAAAAGCAAACTAGAGTCGAGAGTTTAGAAACTTTTCCAGACCAGATGAAAAGTATATTACAGTTCATATGCAGCTGAGTTCTAACCGAGTAGCTCATTTCTGACAAACCTAGTGCTTTGATGGAAACTTCATCAAGCTTGTGGTCTCCGGCTGCTCCAGGTCTAATGAACGCTATCCCTCCTTTACAGTAATTAAGTAAGGATTCGGGGAAAGAACTAAGCGAAGGAAGGGACCCTTTCACTCGAATCTGAAAAGAATGATAGAATATATTAGTCATCAGTAGCAAACAAGCTTTACAGCAAACTGCAAGGCAAGATAGTCAAGAAAACCCACACAGCACATAAGCAGCAAAGGTCCTCTGCTACAGCATAAGCAGCCTGCAGTGAGCTGCACTCTCAAAGACTCACAGATCTAATTCAACATCCATTTACCACATTGTGTCTGAAAAGTAAAGGGCGCTAAACCATTTGCATTATTTTGTCACTCATATCTCCTATAGTTATCTGTCTTTCCCTACAGTCCTAAGCAAGAAAATATTAAATCTCATCTGAAATGAACTGTGCAGTACCAAAACCAAACAAACAAAAAACCTTCTCACACTGGGCAGTGGTGGCAAATGTCTTTAATCCCAGCACTTGGAATCAGAGGCAAGCGAATCTCTCAGAGTTTGAGGCCATCCTAGCCTACAAAAAGTGAGTTTCAGGACAGTCAGGACTATACAGAGAAACCCTGTCTCAAACAAACAAGCAACGCCCCCCCAAAAAAAACCAAAACAAACAAAAACCTTACTTATATATATAACTTTTAAAAAGTGAATCTATAAATGACAGAAATGGAAAGTCATCAATAGGCAAGTCCTAAAAAGCAATGACTCTAGGAAAGGACTATTGATAAAACGTCAAGAAGTTGATGGGTTGATGGGGAACTTGATACAGGGTCTGACATGACCCACATTCCTTGAGCTAGTTCACTTTTAAAACTGTGGGGCCTCAGCGAAGTACACAGTAGTTCCAAAGGAGTCTTTTGAAGAAGATCTGAGCCTGAATCTACTCAAACCTCTGTATATCAGTGGAATGAACAAGCTAAATGGCATTAAATGAAGACATGATTACAAATGTAGTAGATAGTACAGAACAATCACACTGCTTCTCTAACAGCAAGGGCTTTTTATTTTTAAAGGGGGTACTGTTATAGATACCAAGAGAAAAGTTGAGCAGTAAATTTACAGCATCCTTCTACCTGTCACTTCAAGAAAGAGGGGATCTAATCAAATGCTCTGTAAGCACACTAAAGGCAGCCCCTCCAACAAACACTTTATCAGCAGGATAGTTCTAAGAAATAGACCCAGCAAGGAAATGGGAGCCTCAGTCCTACGGCCACATGAACAGAACTGTCAACAACTTGAATGAGTCTGGAAATGGGTTCTCCCATCAAGACATTGAAAGGCAGCACAACTCTGCTGTTACCCTTGAGTGCTTTGAGATAGAACCAGCTTGGTTTGCAGGACTTCTGGTGCACAAAAACAGTGAGATAAGTGGACAAAGTATTAAGTCACAAAATTTTGGCAATTTGATAAAATGAAATAGAAAACTAATATGGTGCAGATACTTAATTTGGTATCATTTTTTAATGGAATTAAAATTTAAAAAGCTAAAAAAATTAAAAAGTTTTATAAAGTTCATCTTTATAAGTGATGGCTACCTGGTTTTGCTATATTCAGTTAGTCAACCATAAATAATAACTGTCTAATTCAGGAACTTTTTCATCAACACCACATTCCCCCGCCTCCATACACACACACACACACACACACACACACACACACACACACACTCTCTCTCTCTCTCTCTCTCTCTCTCTCTCTCTCTCTCTCTCTCTCTCTCTCTCTCTCTCTTTCCCACTTCTCCAGACATTGGAAACCACTGTCTACTTTCTGTCTCCATTGTAATGACAATGAACAAAATGAACAAACTTTAACATACTTTTTTTTGAAGGTCTCCATTTTTTTATTTTTTATGTACAAAGACTAGCATGATCTGTTTCACTGGGTAGACAGTCATGAATAATCCATTCAAGGTTGCTCAGTCCAACTTAATGAAGCCTATGTTCTTCACAATACTGATGGAAGCACTGACGGCACATGTTCAGCCCGTATTTTCGGATCAGACCGTGGGGGGTTTGAGCAGACTCAGCAAGAGCAAGAGCCCTGGCCGAACTTCCGCGGGTGATTCCAGTAAGCTGCTGGTGACTCATCTTGCCTTCAATCAGGCAGAGAGGAAAAAAGTTTAACATACTTTTATGGGAGGTGAATTTTTAAACCTCATTTTTCTCTTTAGAAAGCTTGTTTGAGGCTGGAGAGATGGCTCAGAAGTTAAGAACACTGGCTGCTCTTTCAGAGGTCCTGAATTCAATTCCCAGCAACCACATGGTGGCTCACAACCATCTATAATGAGATCTGGCAACCTCTTCTGGAATGCAAGTATACATGGTAGAAGACTGTATACATAATAAATAAATCTTAAAAAAAAAAAAAAGCTTGTTTGGCCAGGCATCATGGTGAACATCTTTAAATCTTGGTGCTCAGGCAGGCATTGGTGGCACACGCCTTTAATCCCAGCACTCGGGAGGCAGAGGCAGGTAGATCTCTGAGTTCAAGACCAGCCTGGTCTACAAGAGCTATTTCCAGGACAGGCTCCAAAGTCACAGAGAAACCCTGTCTGGGGGTTGGGGCGGAATCTCAGTGCTCAGGAAGCAGAAGTAGTGGATCTCTCTGAGTTGGAGGATAGTCTGGTCTACATAGTAAGTACCATTTCAGTCAGGGCTGTACAGTGAAAATATGTCAAACAAATAAAAGCTAATTTGAGGCTAAGGAAATGGCTCAATTGATAAAGTGCTTGCCATGCTACTGACAGGACCTGAATTCGTTATCTCCAGGATCCACAATAAGCAGGACATAGCATGAATTTGTAATCCCAGTGCTCTAAGGGCAAGAGAATTGCTGGAAGCTTGTGAGCCAGCTAGCCTGGCATGTGCAATAGCAAATTGTCACAAATAAGGAGGAAGATGAGGACTAACACCTGAGGTGTCCTTGAACCCTCTCATGCACACACTAGCTTTCACATACACAAACCACATGCAGACATATATGTCATACCTATAAAAAGTTTTGTTTTGGTTTGGTTTGGTTTTTGTTTTTCGAGACAGGGTTTCTTTGTGCAGCCCTGGCTGTCCTGAACTAGATCTGTAGACCAGAGATCCACCTGCCTCTGCCTCCCAAGTGCTGGGATTAAAGATGTGTCCCACCACCGTTCAGCCTATATAAAGTTATTTTAAAGCTAATTTTGGTCAAGCATGGTGATACATGCCTGCTGAGGTGAATACTAGCACTCAGAAGCCTCAGTTAGAAGCTGGCCTGGGTTATACAATGAGATGCTTGTCCCCTCTTAAAAAAAAAAAAAAAAGACAAGACTGGGAAAAGATATTCACCAATCCAACATCTGACAGATGGTTGATCTCCAAAATATACAGAGAACTCAAGAAGCTTGTCTCCAAAACATCAAACAATCCAATTAAAAAGTGGGGTACTAAATAGACAATTCTCAATAGAGGAATCTAAAATGGCTGAAAGACACATAAGGAAGTGTTCAGCATCCTTAGCCATCAGGAAAATGCAAATCAAAACAACTCTGAGATACCATCTTACTCCTGTCAGAATGGCTAAAATCAAAAACACCAATTACAGTTTATGCTGGAGAGGATGTGGAGAAAGGGGAACAATTCTCCACTGCTGGTGGGAGTGCCAACTTGTATAGCCACTTTGAAAATCAGTATGGCGACTCCTCAAGAAAATGGGAATCAGTCTACCACAAGATTCAGCAATTCCACTCCTAGGAATATACCCAAAAGAAGCACATTCATACAACAAGGACATCTGTTCAACGATGTTCATAGCAGTACTATTTGTAATAGAAACTGGAAGCAGCCTAGATGCCTCTCAACTAAAGAATGGATAGAGAAAATGTGGTACATTTACACAATGGAGTACTATTCAGCAGAAAAAACAATGGAATCTTGAAATTTGCAGGAAAATGGATGGAACTAGAAGAAATCATTCTGAGCAAGGTAACCCAATCACAAAAAGACAACCATGATATGTACTCACTCATATGCGGATTTTAGTCATAGAGTAAAGGATTACCAGCCTTCAATCCACACTGCCAGAGAAACTAGTAAACAAGAAGGACCCTAAAAGAGACAAACATTGTCCCCTGGAGAAGGGGAAAGGGTCACGATCCCCTGAGCAAATTGAGAGCATGGGAAGAGGTGGGAGGGAGCTACGAGAATGAGAAGGGAAGAAGAGGAAGGATGCAGAGGGCATGAGGGAGCAGAAAGGTTGAGTCAGGTGAGGAATAGAAGAAAGGGTATGTGATAGGTAGGGTTTTAGTTGGGGAGGTGGTAGGGGAGGAAGGGAGGGAAAAGGGAACTGGGATTGTCATGTAAATCAATCTTGTTTCTAATTCAAATAAAAAAAATGATAAAAAAAGCCAATTTTCAAAAATAAGGACTTGCACATGGATAATGAGACATATCTAATACCTAGTCAGCTTGAGGACAGGTGAGTCAGCAGAAATCAGGATGGAAGGGCATGGGAGGCCCAGAATCAAACTGCACATCTCAATAGTATACAGCAAAGGAAGTCCTAGCCAGTGAAAAAGACTCCTGATAGTAACCTAGCCAAGAATTCCCCCTTAATTTTCCACACCTGGAACTACTGAGGTTATCACAGAACACAGATCTGACCTCCGGAGCAAGTAGGGGAGGAGGGGTCCTGAACAGAAGAAATCTTCTATGCTTTAGGGTGGAATGAGTAGGTACAGTCTGGAAGAATTTATGTACGTGACACTTTCTATTGCCACACAGGGTGAGATAAGCCAGAAATTCACAGAAAAAATTTACCTGAGTTGTTTACTGTAAATAAGCCCAAGATATGTAGACTCATAGGACAGGAGTCGTCAGGGAAGCACTTGGAGTGAATATGAGCATATCTCAAGAGTCTTACACAGCACCTGAATGACTAACACAGCCCGTACCTTCTGCATGACTTTTCTCGCCCACCTCAGCTGCAAGATGTACCACTGTGCTACCGCAAAAGAGCATCGAGCTGCCCGGAAAAGCAAGAGCACTCGCTGCAGGATTCCAGACAGCTTTTGGCGATTATCTTTTTCAGCTTTTAAAAGAAGATTGTCACCATGTTCCTGAGGACAACAGAACAGTTACTATTACTTAAATAGCTATTTGGTATGTTACCAAGGCCATACTTTGCTGGAAACCAGAAGTTTATCTACTGCTCTTGCGTTTGTAACAAGATCACTATTATCAGATTATTTTTTACAGAAGACAAAATCAACCGGGCATTGGTGGTGCACGCCTTTAATTCCAGCACTTGGGAGGCAGAGGCAGGTGGATCTCTGTGAGTTCCAGACCAGCCTGGTCTACAAGAGCTAGTTCCAGGACAGCCTCCAAAGCCACAGAGAAACCCTGTCTCGAAAAACCAAAAAAAAAAAAAAAAAAAAGAAATCAACTTTAAGAGAAGAGTGCACTGAGCTTACTTCACTAAGAACAGCTGGCTGGGGACAATACAACGGAGGTGCTGGAAGATACAAGTCAACAGGTACCAAGCCCCACAGCTTCTTACTGAAGTCCTTGGCAGAGTCCATCAATAGCTGCAGTGTCTCTGAAACGATATCTGCATCAGCCATGACTGATGCTTTCAGCACTTCTTGCATAGACCCAAACAGCAGATTAGCATCTTCTTCTTCAATGGGATCTATCAAACATGAACCAAGGCAACATTAGCCAAGTATGGTAGCTCATGGCCGTAGACCTAGCACTCAGAAGGAGCCCAAGGCAGGAGGAAGGGATGAATGTTCAAGGTCGCACTAGGATACATAACAAGATCCCATCTCCAAGATAATAGTAAATATAAATATATGTACAAAACAAACAGAATATAATTCCATTCAGCTGTTTTGTTTTAGGCATCGAGGGCCTCTTACATATCAAGCAATTCTACTAATGAGCTGTATCCCCAGGCCACAGTATGTTTTCCGCTGACATCAGTTTTCCTTCCTCTTGCCGTGCTCAGGATCAGACCCCAAGAGGAGCACATACCAGGCAAGTGCTCTGCCCCTGAGCTACCATGCCAGCTCGTCTGACATCAGTGCTAGGTGCTTCTATGACTAAGTATAAATAGCCTCAAATTTTTGATAATTTTGTCAAGGTATTCATATTTCTAAATATTCATAAGCTTTTATAATAGCACAGGTTCATATTAACCTGATATCCTTAGAATGTATATAAATAACACACCTGTAAATTGCTTATATCTTGAACCCTTTTCATTTTTTGCTTCGAAAGAGACTGGCTGACCTAAAAAATATTGTAGTTTTTCCTGGAAAATCTGTGCTGGTATCATATTAAATGGTAGGTTCATACCCTTTTTCTTGAACCTGAAATGACATCAAATTAAGAGAAATAAAATTTTTAGAAAAAGAAAACATTTTACATCAAGAAGTAAATGTACTTAAGAAAATAAGGAGTTACTTGCTTTGTTCACCCTGCTTACAGAAAGGGAAGGAAAAACAACCTCCAAATCCTATTTGGGACAAATTCCCCAACTATCTAATTGACTTTTATTTTTTTATTTTTTTATTTTTTGGTTTTTTCGAGACAGGGTTTCTCTGTGTAGCTTTGGAGACCAGGCTGGCCTCGAACTCACCGAGATCTACCTGCCTCTGCCTCCCGAGTGCTGTGATTAAAGGCGTGCGCCACCAACACCCAGCTCTAATTGACTTTTTAGGATATTACTAACATAAATATGCTAAGTAAATGCTTGAGCAAAAGTAAGTAAGCCACTGAGACATTGTCCAACACAGTAATCACTGTAGCAGATAGTTATTTGCTTCTACTTTAAATTGAAAAATCCAACTCCTTGGTCTCATTAGCCACATTTGAAAAGCTCAGCAGTTACTACACTACGCAGCAAAGACAAAAACATTAGAAAGAGGTCCTAACAGACAATGCAGAATGAAGGATTCCACATACACAAATATCAACAAGAAAAATACAAAAATACTTAAGATGGTATTATTATGCAATACTTGAAGCTTATCCTGAAATCCATATCTTGGGCTGGTGAGATGGCTTAGCAGGTAAAAGCGTCTGCTGCCAAGCTTTATGTCCTGACTTCAATCCCTGGAACATACATGGTAGAAGGAAAGAAGCGACTCCCACAACTTGTCCTCTGACCTCCTCATAGGCATTATGATACATATACACCCAAATGTTTGTGCAAGCACACACACACACACACACACACACACACACACACACACACACATAAATAAATAAATACTTCAAGAATTCATACCTCACAAAATTGAGATCATGCTTACAGAAAACCTGGAAGGCCACACCAATGGAAACAGATGTCTTCCAGTCTCCAAGTTTATGTGCCAACCACACAGCCTCTGGAATCAGGCCACCAATAAGTAATAATTCGAGTGCATATTCAACTGTCCATACATTTGAGAGATTCTGATCTCTAACAAAACTGGCCACTTTAGAGTGTTGTAGAGGAATAAGTCGTAGGGAATGCTCTGTGAGTGAATTAGAGAAAATGATATCATAATTGCATACATGTACTCCAACTCTCACCTCCTTACATAATTAAATTTCTTTAGTTAAAATTTCCAAAACAATAAAGAGACATACAGAATAAAAAAAATAATACCCTCTAGAAAAGTTTTAAGACTGAAATATGTGTTTCCTTAAATAAGCTATGCATAAAATATAAACATTCTTTAAAAGACAAAGAAACACAGCAGAATAGAATGAGTGCATTACACAAAATACGGTAAGCATTGTGAGATTGATAAATGGACATACATGTGTACCAGATCAGGGGCTACAGAGATGGCTCAGTGGTTAAGAGCACAGACTACTCTACCAGATCAGGGTTCAGTTGCCAGCCACATGATCAGCAGCTCACAAGCACCCTTGGGTACTGTAGTCACACGCACATACACACAAATATACACAGACACATAATTAAAAATAAAATAAATCTTTAAAAAAACATTGGATTACAATATATAATAACTGTGAACTATTCAGAAATACATTCCTATTTTTCATAGTAGATTATGAAATCTGGAAGATAGAGACTGCATTTATCTCGTTTTACATCATCCATAGAGCCCATTTTTTTTATTTCAGAAAATATTCAAAATGTATAAAATGCTTAATACATCAGTTTTCATCTTAAAAAATAAAAGGACTAGGGTCTGGAGAGAGTGTTTAGTCAATAAAGTGCTTTCCTTACACCCATGAAGATCTGAGTTTGAGCTCCAGAACCCATATTAAGGAAAAAAAAAAAAAAAAAAAAAAAAGAAAAAGAAAAAAAAAAGGCAGGCATGTTTGTGTGTGCCTGTAATCTCTGGACTGAGACAGCAGAGGTACATTGATCCTGAGTTGCAGGGCCACCAATCCAATCTATGTGGTGTATTTCAACCCAGTGAGAGACCCTGTCCTGACTCAAAAACAAACACAAAGAAAAAAATGGGTAGATAATGCCTAAGGATGACACTTGAGGTGTTTTCTGGCCGCTGCATGTGCACACACGCATGGGCACGCGCACACACATGCACGCACGTGGGCTGGCATCCAAGTACAGTACATGTCATTCACAGTACTTGGGAAGCAGAGGCAAAAGGATTAAAAAATGTTCAAGGCCTTGGCTACACAGTGAGCTTAAGGCTTACATGGGCTACATGAAACCTTGTCTCAACAAGCAACAACAGAAAAGGGGCTGATAGAGCACTTGCCATGCATGTGCTCTGCTCAAGGAAGGCGGCAGGAAGGCAGGCAGGCAGGCAGGCAGGCAGGCAGGCAGGCAGGCAGGCAGGGCAGGCAGGCAGGCAGGCAGGCAGGCTGGCTTATGGAAGGCAGAAGGAAGATGAAAGAAAAGGTAAGTAAATGTGAGCTGTGAGTAGCAGCTCACACGCATAATCTCAGCTAGTCTGGAGGCTAAAATAAATAACAATGGGTTCAGGAATAGAGACAAGCTTGAGTAACAATTTGAAACAGTGCAATCACACAGGATACTTACTTTAGATAGCATGTGTACAAAGCAAGGTAGGAAAGTATTTGTTTACCATATACCTGTTTTAATATGTAGTGGAGGAAGAACATTCACACTGTGAGGAGGCAGAATGCAGAGTGGTTCATTGGTGAAATAGGCAGCCATGAAACGGGCCATGCACTGGACAACTCTGACTGCTGCCTCAGGATGTACATTTCTAGTCACTGCAAACTCACAATGAGACTTCTCGGAATCTAAGGAATATAGCACACCAATAGGAGAGTCTCAACAAATTATAAAGATGTAAAAATTACTTGAGACAACCCCCACTCTCAGGCTCATCTAGTGTCATCACCCTGGAGTGCAAAATCACCCAGAAGAGTCTCCTAGGCCCCTCCCAGAACTGCCCCACATGCTCAGGACCATCCAGAATCACATCCTAGTGCATCCAGCTAGGTCAGCAAGTGCCCCAGATCCCTGCCCAGGTCCAGCTGGAGTTGCTGTTCACTATCCTGCTCCTTTTCAATATAGAGTTGAGGTATAGTGGTAAGCACAGCTGCCTTTCAATACAGTGCCTGAAGCCATAGCTAGAGCATTGAGACAGAGAAGGAATACAAAGGGACACTAACAGGAAAAGAAGTCAAATTATCCCTATTTGAAGAAGATAATATGATTATATACATAAAAAATACCAAAATTTCACCAGAAAACTTATAGAAACAAACAATATGTTCAACAAAGTGGCAGAAAACACACACATACAATCAACTTATAAAAAACAGTAGCCTTTTTATATACTGATTACAATACAACAGTCATTGAAGCACTCTCATTCACAATAACCTCAAAAAACCAACAAATATATAGGAATAAACCTAACCAATGAGGTAAAGAAACTGAGAAAGGCTCTGTAAGATGGAAAGATCTCCCACATTCATGGATTGGTAGAATACTGTAAAATGACAATCCTGCCAAAATCAATTTATAGATTCAACACAATTCCAATCAAAACAGTCATAATGCTCTTAACAGAAATAGAAAAAGAAAAAAGCACTAAAATTCATACAGACACACAAAAGACCTCACATAGTCAAGAAATCCTGAGCAAAAACAATGCTAGAGGGATTACCAAATCAGATTTCAAGCTGTATTAGTTACAGTAATAAAAACAACACAAAGAAGTCAAGTAGATCAACAGAACGGGATAGAAGACCCAAACCTAAGTACATACCATTACAGAGATATTAGACAGAGATGCCAAAAATACAACTTGAGGAAAAGATATCAACTTCAGTAAAGGGTGTGCCCTGGTTAGTTTTTTGTTGGCTTAACACAAGCTAGAGTTATCTAGGAGAAGGAACCTCAATTAAGAAAAATGCATCTTGGGTGGTAAAAGAAAGTATACTGAACAAGCCAGTAAGAAGCACTCCTTGTAGGAGGCGGTGGTGGTGGTGGTGGCACATGCCTTTAATCCCAGCACTCTGGAGGCAGATGCAAGGGGATCTCTGTGAGTTCAAGACCAGCCTGGTCTACAGAGTGAGTTCCAGGACAGCCAGGGCTACACATAGAAACCCTGACTTGAAAAGCAAAACACAAACAAAAAGAAGCGCTCCTCTAGGGTCTGTTTCAGTTGCTGCCTATAGTTCCTGCCGTTTTCCCTTCATGATGGGAAAGTAAAATTAACTGTAAACTGTAACATGAAATTAACCCTTTCCTATACAAGTTTCTTTGATCAGTGTTTTGGGGAGTAGTTTGTGGGGGTTACTTTTTAATTGCTTTCAGACAGGGTGTCTTGGCTGGCCTAGAACTTACTATGTAGACCAGGCTGGCCTAGAACTCAAGAGATCCGCCTGCCTCTGCCTCCTGAGTTCTGGGATTTTTTGGTCAGTGTTTTATCATAGCAATAGAAAGCAAACTAAGACAAATAATGCTAGAAAAACTGGATGTTCACATGTAGAAAAATGAAATTAAACCCACATCAATCACCCTGCTCAACAACCAGCTCAATTGGCTTAACGACCTCAATGTGAAACTGACACTGTTAGAAGACAACATAGGTAGTCTTCTACAGGATATGGGTGCAGGAAGGACTCTCTGAATACAATTCCATTCCCTCAGGAATTAAAGTCAACAACTGACAGGTGGGATTTCACAAAACTGAAAAGCTGCAGAGCAAAGGAAACAATCAAGTGAGTGACACAGAAGTTCACAAAGTGGGAGATAACCTTTGCAAGGAACTAGGAAGCAAGTGAACTTGTTTTGACTCCTTGAGAGAAGTAACTTTAATGACTTCTTAGATAAATCTCAAAGAACAGCTGTGCTGTAACTGAGACGCTGACATGTAAAACCCACATAGAATAACAGTCACTGTAAAGGCAGGACAATTTTTACGTATGAACTATTTTTTCTCTAATATTAATGCTACTAAGCCAGTGGGTTAGCACATGCCTATAATCCCAGCACTCATGAGGCTCAGGCCAGCAAGGGGCTAGTTACTGAGTACCAAGAAAATCAGAGAGAAACACAGCACGACCCTGTTTCAAAATAAAAAAAAACAAGCCAGGTAGTGGTGGCACACATCTTTAATCCCAGCATTTGAGAGCCAGAGGCAGGCAGATCTCTGTGAGTTCAAGGCCAGCCTGTTCCACAAAGTGAGTTCTAGGACAGTCAGGGCTATTTACACAAAGAAATTCTGTCTCAGAAAACCATGATAGATAGACAGACAGATTTATAGACAGACAGATTTTAAAAAGCATACCTGAGCAATCTTTATTGTCTTTTACAGGTAACTGGGACCAGCTGAGTATTTCTCTTACTAGGTGATCACATAATCCTTGAGCATCGTTCAAATTATAGCGGTAGAGGTGACAGTACAAGAGAGAGAGATAGTACCGCAACTGAAGAAAGCACATCCTTCTTCCTCCTAAAACAGCAAAGAGTTAAACTGATAAGCATGGTACCAAGGGACTGCTCTCTGGCTAGTGCCACAGACAGGTTTTTTTTTTTAAAAAAAAAAAAAAAAAAAAAAAAAAAAGACTTATTTATTATGTATTCTGTCTCCATATGTCCCTGCAGGCCAGAAGAGGGCACCAGATCTTATAACGGATGGTTGTGAGCCATCATGTGGTTGCTGGGATTTGAACTCAGGACCTCTGGAAGAGCAAGAGCAGCCAGTGCTCTTAACCTCTGAGCCATCTCTCCAGCCCCCCAGACAGATTGTTTTGTTTGTTTGTTTGTTTGTTTTTTGGTAACTGTTTTATACTTCAATAAAGGATTTATTTAAAAACAGGGCAGCAATTGGACATGGTGGTGCATGCCTTGAATCCAGTACTCAGAGGCACATGCAGGAGGATTTCTCAGTTTGAGGTCAGCCTTGTCTTCAGAGAGTTCTAGGCTAGACAGGACTACAAAGTGAGATCTGATCTCAAAAAAATAAAAATAAATAAAGCAAGTCAACAATACTTAGGTCTTTTCATTTTAAATTCTATTTTGTTTTCTTTTGGTAGATCCTGAGATGACAGCTAAAGAGATGCAAATTCTCACCATTGGACACAAAGGTCTTCTATTGATTTCTATCTCCAGTTCTGAGTGAAAGAACTTCAATTTTATTTGGGATTACTACAATAAGCCCCTCATGTGAACCAAGACATAATATTGTGCAAATATTACAGAATGCCTGCTTACAGGAGTTAACTCAGTTAGGCAGTGCACCTTCCCCCCATCCTTTTCACTTTCCACGTCAATGGTCAATTGCATAAATGTGATAGCTGGAGCACAGGCCCACAAAATGCCTTATTATTATTAGAGCAGAAGAGCTAAAGGAGCCTGAGCCCTTGGAGGTGGCCACAGGAACACCAGATCAGCTGAGTGCCAAATTCTGGTCCATTCCTAAAGCACTTTCTTTGAAGCTATTGTTAGTCCATCATTAGAAACCACACCCATGGCAATAGTTATAAAATATAAAATATATAGTTATAAAATGCCCACAGTGGACTCATTAAGGAAACTGTTTCCATCTAAAACTTCCTAACTCACTGAATCCTTCTCCTTTATCCAGTTAACCAAGTCTTAAAACTGAATTACATTAAACTTTTCTCACAAATCTACTCAACCACAATTTCCATTAATCAAACTTGCTATGTGTCTGGTAAACATAAACTACATTCCATGTGGCTTTGGTTCACTCTCTTCATCTGAGTAATGACCTTGCTTCTATGTACAAACACAACCCTCCATCTACAAATGTATCAAAGGGACGTTACTAAATGAACTATTATACATAAATATTATACATAATTATACATGAATATTATACATAATTATACATTATGTATAACTATTATACATAATGAACTATTATGCATACTATTATATATGTATATTATACATATACATAAGGTGTTCCTGATGTATACAGGGTTCGTTCCCAATCAAACCATCATAAATAGACAATATCATAAATCAAAAAAGCATTTAAGTCAGCTGAAAAGATAGGTCAACATTAAAGAGCAGTTGCTACTCTTGCAAAGGACCTTGGATGGGTTCCTATCACCCACATAAAACCTCACAACACTCTGTAACTCTAGTCCCAGGGGATCTAACACCTTCTTCTGGTCTCCATAGGTATCAGGCATATACATAGTGCACAGACATACATGTAAAACTCTCATACATATAAAATAAAAATAAATAAATCTTTTTAAAATGCAATTATATACATAACCTCCCAAACTTCACAGTACACCATGGAATATCAGTTGCTACCCTTGTGATGACACAGCTGACAAGAAGCTGAGACACTGCTGCTCTTCAGCATTGCATACAGTGGTGATTTGAATAGGAATGCTCCCCCCTCCCCCGGGCTCAAGTGTTTGAATGCTTGGCCCAGAGGGAGTGATACTATTAAGAGGTATGGCCCTGTTGGAGTAAGTGTGTCACTGTAGGAACAGGCTTTTGAGGTCTCATATGCTCAGGCTATGCCCAGTGTGGTACAGAGTATCCTTCTGCTTGCTGTGGATCAAGATGTAGAACTGTAGTCTCCTTCTCCAGCACCATGTCTGCTTGCACACCACCATGTCCCACCATGATGATCATGGACAAAACCTTGAAACTGTAAGCAAGCCCCAATTAAATGTTTCCTTTATACGAGTTGCCATGGCCATGGTATCTTCTCAGCAATAAAACCCTAAGACACATTCTTCACATAGCATTACTTCTAGTTCAGGAAAAATTGAATACATATGGCTTTCAGGCCATCACAAAGTTTAAAAGTTTAAGTTAAACTATGATAAATCAGGAACCTTCTGTATGTATTTGAATAATCTTTTCCTTATAAAATGTGTCTTGGGCCAATAAGATGGCTCTATAGGCAAAGGTGCTTGCCACCAAGCCTGACAACTTGAATTTAAGCCCCAGTTCCCACATGGAGGTGGGAGAGAGCTACAAGTCATTCTCTGACTTCCACAGGTATGCTGTAGCAAATGTGTATCCCTCCATACAAATAAATAAATGTAGTTTTAAAATACAGCCTGTAATCCCAGCACTCAGGAGGCAGAGGTAGGCAGAACTCTGAATTCAAGGGCAACCTGGTCTACATAGTAAGTTCCAGGCCAGCAAGAGCTATAAAGTGACACCATATTTTTGTTTTTGTTTGTTTGTTTGTTTTTTAATCTTACCTGATCCTACTGTCTTTTCACTCCATACAAGATCTTCCTTCATTCCTGTTCCCTGCACCATTATTGGCCTACCACCAATATTATTACATAAGCAAATCACATATTTGCACTTTGCCATTTTTTTTTTTTTACTTTTGCAGGCTTTTGGTTTCTCCAGATCCCAGAAACTTGTGACACCTTTTATGGTGTGACTCAGTTGACATAACTTATTTAGGATCTAAACACATGAAGAATGTATATCCTCTGTTAAACCAGGATTTCTCTGTGTAGCCCTGGCTGTCCTCAAACTCACAGAGATAAGTCTACCTCTGTCCCAAGTGCTGGGATTAAAGGATGTGCCACTACCACCCAGCTCCGTCCAGTTTCAACTCAACTTAAAATATCAGCCTCTCCATGGTTCTCTGGTGCTGATCCTTCAGGCTTAGACCGTGGAGAGGGGTGCTCTTCTTGTGCTCCCAGCCCACACAAGTGACTGTAACAAAAGGTCAGCTTTTGGTATCTCTAGTGCCTGTGCATAGCTGGGCTACAGCATGCACTGACAAAACACGAGTAGATGAAAAAGGGAAATGTGCAAAGCTAACAGTCAGAAAACAAATGTAAAGCCCGGGGCTCTGACCAGGCAGTAACTATACTCAGGCCAGGTACAGAGCTGCCACCTAGGAACTTTTATCATCTCAGTCACACCTGCCCTATATCATCAAAGACGTCATCAGTTTCTGGAACCTACAGTCCTATGTCATTACAAAATCCCCATCCAAATCATACTCAACTCCAACTCTCTGTTCAACCTAAAACTCTCTAATCTCTTAAAGGCCAGAAGGCTTAACTCTATGGTTCTCTTAATGTCTGTAGGAAGGAGGCAGAATATTTGATGTATAGTTTCCCATTAGTATCTGTGGTGTCTTTAAAAGGAAAACACATGTTCAAGATAAATCTCATTTCTTACCCATTTAACATTCAACTGCAGGTTTTATCATTAAACAAGGTAGGGGTGGGGTGTGTAGGAAACTTAACTAGAGATCATTGAAAAGATTTTAAAATCAAGAATAACTTAAAATACAGTACAGTGTTTCTGACAGTCAAGTTCCCTACAATCTGCATCTTACTGAACAGTAAGATAGCATGAACACTCTGAGGTTAAATATTTGTAATTTATGCAGAATATTAATTTATATTCTTACCAATATAGTGTTACTTGTTTTTAAGCATCCCTTACCTTTCTCTTGGGTTTCTTGTAGAGCTTTCTTCCAGAGATGAACTGATTTTTCATATGATCCTAACAGAAAGCACTCTTCACCTAAGGGTGATTTTACCCAACAATTAGTTACAGATGATTACATTACTTTTGTTTACTTAGTTTTAAAATTCAATAGATACAACTCTAGCCTGAAATTATTCTGAAAATCAGGTAGTGCAACTCATTTTGAAAAACCAAAGCCCAGTTAATCATTTCACATACCCAAGGAGTTAGAAACTGCTTATACAATACTGACCATTGATAGGTGTAAGTTCTAAGGCTTGATTCAAGCTATCCCCAGCCATCTGCAAGTTAGTCTGTAGATGACATAACAGAGTCTTGACAAAAGATATTTCATGTGTTATATTTTCAGTTAACTGGATGTCACCATCAGGAATTCTTTGGCTTAACTGTGCTCCATACCATAAAGTTTGTTTGTACAATAGTCTCCAAAGAGCAATCAATCTGTGCACAAAATTAGATAATTGTCAAAACCAAATTCAGTGAGTAATGACAAGTTTAGCTACATTCAGAAGCAACATACTGACCCAGTTAATAATCATAGTTCAGTGGTAAATTCATATAAGGACAAGATTTTCACAAATGTTTTATGAACCTGTATGTATTTTTCTTTTTTTTTTAGTAGTAAACCATAATAAATTTTTTTCTATGTGTTATTTTGTGTTATTTCTTTCTCTCCAACTCCTCCCTCCCCTACTCCTCCCCCCCACCCCAACCTACCCCCCACCCCATCCACTCTCCAATACTTTAATTGTGTACATTCAAGATCATTATGGCTGCCCAAGACCAAAGAAAAAAAAGTGTGTGCTTTCTAATGTTTGGGAAAAAAACCTGAAACAATTTTTGATTGACACATAAAATTAATATATAGAAAAAAATTTACATAGAGAGGCTGGAGAGATGCCTCAGGAGTTAAGAACATTTGTTCCTCTTCCAGAGAACCTGAATTTACAGCTCAGCACAACATTGGGCAGCTCACAACTGCTTCCATCTTCATCTCCAGAGCATCCAATGCCCTCTTCTGCCCTCCACGGCAGCGCCACCCCCCCATACATACACATAAATTAAAACAAAAAAATAAATGTTTAAAAATCATATAGCTATATCAGGGATAATCTATTATTCTGAATCAGACACTTATACATTTTTTAAAGTAACATTTTAATGCTGGGATCCAAATTGTTACAAAGTTTCCCTCTGGAGTGAGAAAGTATTCTGGGATTATTACTAACAGTTTAAAACCTTATAAACATACTAAAAACTACCAAATTATACACTTCTTACTATAGCATTAGAAAGTCAATGTGGTTTTAGTAATAGAATTACTATTCATACCTGTGACTTGGCTTTTGAACAAGATTTGTGACTTGAGGACAAATCTTCCAAGGTGAGTCCCAGGACCAACTTTCCCTCAAAGCTGAAAAAATAGGGACCATTAGTGAGTCCATCTCAGCTGTCTTCCTTCCATCAGCTGATGCTGAAATGGCCTCAGGCTGAAGTTTGCAGATGCCATCTAAATGGTCAGCAACCACTCGGAGTAAAGAAAGGCAGGCTAAAAGTTTCTCTGAGAAGAGCCCATTTTTTTGTTGCTGAGTCAAAAAAAGCTTTACAGTATTTGAGGTCAGCTTTATCAAATGGCCCACATCTTGTTTGTACCTCAAATCCCAATAATGGACTGATAGACACTGATGGAAAAGTTGAAAGACACAAAGGACCCACGTATTATGCTTCAGACTCTCATTTAAAAACAGGTCAGATTTCGGCAAAGGACATTTTATAAACTGAAGAACATAGAAAAAGTGAGTGATGCAAAGTACTGTGTAATTTAACATCAAGTTTTTTTCTGTTACATTTTTTGAAATTCCTATAGTCCACGCTGCAAGTAGTTTTTTCTGGATACAATGTAGTTCTGCAGTAGTTCTGTCTGTCTCCTTGGAATCATCCTTTGCATGAACTGTATCAAACATAGTTGCAAATTCCAATCTTCCTTCCTTGATAATGCTAAACCGTAGATCTTTTCTTTGGTTACAAAAAGGAAATGAGCTGTTTGGAAATTGTTCAACTTCATTAGCTTCTTCTCCTTCAGAATCCTAAACACGAGGGGAAAAATTATATTTAATACCATTCAAGCCTTATGCATAGGATCACTGTATTGTTCTCAAATTTCTATTTCCTAACAACAGCAACAAAATCAATGAATTTCTTAGATAAAATCAGTATGTACTAATAAGTACCTGAACATCTGTAGTTTCACTTAACTTCATTGTTTCTTCTTCCTGTAGAAATCTGGGGACAGTGCGATGTACTGAACCTTCCTTTCCTTGACGCTTTAACAGGCTAGACCTTAAGGAATCCAGTGATCGCAAGTTCAGCCCTTTGTGCTTTGGCTATGGGAAGAAAGACATGATTTCCAAGCACAAAATTTTATCTGTAATTCTAAAGCAATTAAAACTTCTAGTGTCAAAAGGACTAATATTACTGTTGGTACAGTTTTAACTTTGAAAGGAATACCAAAAGGCACTGTACCTTAGATAGCATCATACTTTGGTATGCTTCCTCAAGCCTCTGGGTTGAATCAATTAGCAAGGACCTCATGAGCGCTGTTGGAGTCTGGTCATCAAGGAACCGAAGGGATGTGACCATATATCCATCAGAAATAATGAGGTAAGGTAGCCGTGAGTGTGCTTTTATAGAAAACCTCTGTCTCAGAGGGTCACTATCAGAAGCTGATGAATCTACAGGATTATTTGAATCTTGAAATGTAAACTGCTGTGGTCTAGCAAACAAACATGAAAAGCCAATAATCAGCAAGAGAAGGATCTTAAAGGAAGTAATCGTATTATTCAAAATAAATGGCAAAGAAACCACATAGAATGATGAGAAAGCAAGCAGATGAAACAGACATGAAACCATTAAGTTTGTATAATTGACTTGCAGGAAATACAACAGTAACCAAAACATGTCTATACATGTTTCTATTTTTTCCTAGATTTATTTATTATGACATTTATTATGCTTTGTTTTGGTTTTTGTTTTGTTTTGGTTTGGTTTTTCGAGACAGGGTTTCTCTGTGTAGCTTTGGAGCCTATCCTGGCACTCGCTCTGGAGACAGGCTGGCCTCGAACTCACAGAGATCCACCTGCCTCTGCCTCCTGAGTGCTGGGTTTAAAGGTGTGAGCCACCAATGCCCGGCTTTGTTTTGTTTTTAATTATATGCAACCTGTTTAAGAATTATAGCATCTTACTTTTATTATTAAAGAATTGAGTAGCTGGCTTTCCTCCTAAAATATGTAAATAGAGGAATAGAATTATAAGAATTAGAATTGGTACAATTGTTACAAAGGAGTTAAAAATAGGACATTTAGAGAATATAATGGTGACATTTTATGAGTTTAAAACTAAATGTCTCTCACATAAATACGTCATAATTCTATATTGGACTCTGATCACACAATTTATAAAACATCTAATGTTTTTGTTTTGTAAATATAAAAGGAGACATATTAGTATATTACAATTTTTTAGACTATAGAACTGTTAAAATACAGATTGGGAGATCTGGTTGATAAAGCATTTGCCTACTGTGTGCAAGGCCCTTAGTCTGACCTCTAGAATTGCAGAAAAGCAATTGAGGATGCCCAATCTATAGATCTCAACTATAGATTGCTTTTCATTAGCTAAATGTCCCACAATAGGTTAATTAGAGAAATGTAAGGAACCATTAAAAAACAGTGATACTGCAGACTGCATCAGTCTATAGAAAGGAAAGTGACGTGGGTATGTCCTTGATTGTGTTTAGCAAAATAACAAGGCCTAATTTTTAGTGACAGATAAATGCTACTAGGAAACTGTAATTTTGTGCAGTGAAAGTATTTTCTTTTATTCTCTTTACCCTAAGGTTAATTGTTTTTTATTTTATGTGTATGTAGTTTTGACAGCATAAACGTCAGTGCATACAATTTCCATGAGACCAGAGGGGGGTTACCCACTGAACTCAGTGAGTAAAAACACTTGCCACACAAGCCTGACATGTTAAGGTGGAAGCACTGAATTGCTTCCACATGTACACAGGGGCATACTGGTGCCCACACACACATCATAAACACTCACTCATACACACAAAATATTAAAATAAAATAAAAATTTAAAAATTAGTTAAAAAATAAACACATTTCATGTAATTTATCATATTTGAAAGAAACTAGCATATTACTATTATTATAAATACAAAATGAGTATCTTTAATGTTTAGAAGACAATACCCTAAGATGGTAATTGTTATCCTTGAGGATTAGAAGTCTAAGAATCATTTTTATACCATTTAATAATGTGTCGTGGTTTTCAAATTTTATTTTTTGAAATAATGAACATCTATCAGAAAAGAGAAACCAGTTAGAAAAGCCTTAAAATACTAACTTTAAAGGAGAATGTGAGGAAATTCCAGTAGATACAAATTAAGGACCAAAATCCATCCTCAGCACCCACATGGAGGTTCATGATGTCTGTGTGTGACTCGAGTCCCAGAGGATCTATCACCCTCATCTGGCCTCCTTGGGCACAGAATGCACAATATTCAGATATACATGCAAGCAAATACTCATACACATAAAATAAAAGATGAAGGTCAAAAAAAAAAGAAAAAACAAACCAAAAAACCTACAACTTTGACTGCAGGAATCAACAGTTTTCTCCTAGCATTAATCCTAGTTCTTGTGGCTAGAGAGATGACTCAGCAGTTAAGAACTTTTTCCTGCCCTACCAGAAGGCTGGAGTTTGATTCCCAGCAACCATGTCAGTCACAACCATCAGCTCCAGGAGCACCTAAGGCCTCTAGCCTCCACTAGCACTGCACCCACTTCCACACACAATTTTTAAGACTAATTTTTTGTTTGTTTTTGTATTTTTGTTTTTGTTTTTTTCAAGACATGTTTTCTCTGTGTAGCCCTAGCTATCCTGGAACTAGCTCTGTAGACCAGGCTAGCCTCTAAGTCAGAGATCCACCTGCCTCTACCTCCTGAGGGCTGGGATTAAAGGTGTGAATTAATTTTTAAAATAGCTCTCTATATACATCTAGCTATATACAGTAAATAAAGTTACTCAGCACTTATTTTATATGAGAACCACATATAATAATGCAGATTTACTTCATTTCCTCATTCCTATAAGACAATTACTGTCATCTTCATTTCACAAGAAAAGAACAATGTATTCATGTATACAATTAGGAAATATAAAAACTAGTATTTGAAACTTGATTTGTCTAACTAAAATTAAAATCCAAATATGGCTAAACTTTTCATTCTATTAGTAACAGTTTTTGTCCTTTGAAAAAATATGTTAATTTTGAGTTACTAAGTGCTACACTTTTAAAATAATGTCATGTTTTATTATCTTTTATAGTAAAGATAAGTTTTCAGTACTATTAAATATTTAAATAACTTTATACTTACATAGTCACAATGTCAAATTTTCACCAGGATTAAGCCACAAAAAGAAATAGGAAGAAAACTATAAATAATTAGGAAGAGATAAGAAACAGATATTGACATGATAGACTCACAGTAAAAAAAAAAATTTGGAGATGAAATTTTTTTGTAAAAACACACAATAAAATTAATCACCAAAGAAAATAAGTTCTGTAAATAAAACAATTCAAATGTCTCACCTATATGTTATTAGTGGATGAAGAGGAATAAACTCAGCTGGCCCAAATTCTATAGAGCAACCAAGTGTAACTAGTGTTAGCAATTCACCTAAGCAGGTCAATAAAACCAGGGAGCCACGTTTTAGCACACAAGCCAGAAAAAGACTGTCATGTGTCCAGCTGATGTCACCTACCCAATATGACCTAGAAAGAGCAAATGACAGTTTTAGAAAGGACTGGTTAGTAGGCTACTGTCACATAAATTTTGTTAATTTTACTTTTTAGGGGAAAAAAGGCTTACTTATATCTACTCCAACAATATTCCAATTAGAAGTTTACTCAGATTTATAAACAATTCAGAAATGAAAAAATTCCCAAAATTCTCAAAAAGTTAGTCAGCATCTTTTTTCAAGACAGGGTTTCTCTGTGTAATAGCCCTTGCTGTCCTGGATCTTGCTTTGTAGACCAGGCCTTGAACTTACAGAGATCTGCCTGACTATCTCACCAGTGCTGGGATTAAAGGCTCTTGCACCACGGCCCCACTGTACTTGGTAAATTCTAAAAGTTGCTTTATATAAAGAAAGTATGAAATACTTTTAAAAGAAGGGTAGAGTAGAAAATATACAAATGTATTTTCTTCTTCACTGTTTTTTTCTATCTTCTTAGGAATAGAATTTGAGTAGGTAGAGCAAAATGAAGTTTTGTAAGGGAAGGTAAGATGAAAACTTGAGAGGGGAGACCATCATTCATTCAGGAAGGCTGGGGTATTCATAGATTTTTTTTTTTTTTTTTTTTTTTTTTTTTTTTTTTGGTTTTTCGAGACAGGGTTTCTCTGTGTAGCTTTGGAGCCTATCCTGGCACTCGCTCTGGAGACCAGGCTGGCCTCGAACTCACAGAGATCCGCCTGCCTCTGCCTCCCGAGTGCTGGGATTAAAGGCGTACACCACCAACGCCTGGCCGGTATTCATAGATTTTAAACACCACATTCGTGGTGATTTTTGGAAAGCAAATGAGCTATAAGATGTATACAAGTACGCAAGTGGTGGCACACGCTTTTAACACCAGCACTCGGGAGGCAGAGACAGGCAGATCTCTGTGAGTTCCAGGGCAGGCTCCAAAGCTACACAGAGAAAGAGAAACCCTGTCTCAAAACAAAACAAGAAAGTAAATGACATTCTTTATCTAAATATTATCTTTTTTTTAAATTTGTTTGTTTGTTTGTTTTTGCTTTTGTTTTTTGAGACAGGGTTTCTCTGTGACTTTGGAGGCTGTCCTGGAACTAGCTCTTATAGACCAGGTTGCTAAATATTATCTTTATGTAATTAGTAGAGCATCAAACTTCAATAACTGTCCTCAGAGATAAGCACATGAGTTCTTACCTGCTAAGTGTAGCTGGGACCACAGGATTCTTGTTACTACATCCTTTAAGACCACCACAGAGAGTAACAAAATTCAGTGTGTTTATAAATAGTAACTGAGTTGCCTAGAAGGGTGAAAACATGACATAACCAATACCATTACCTTCTGTGTGCATAATTTCCTAGAGGCTGAAAGAGCTGTCATTATACTAACAAAGGAAGTCATCGTTCTATGCCAAGCAGTACTGATGACAGCCCTTTACTCTTAAACTGTTCAGAGTAGCCATGCACTTGAAATCCTCCCACCCCAGCCCTGCCAACAGCTGGGATTAGCGCACATGCCCTCCTTTTCTTTTATCTTTTCACTTCTTACTTTGTTTTGTTGCATTTTTGACAAGGTTTTGCTATGTAACCCAGGCTGATCTTGAACTCAATTGCCCCAGTGTGCAAAATGCTGGGATTACCAGCATTTGTCACCAAGATAAGATTTTTAATTTTACATTTCTTCAAAACAGCTTTTGAAAATGATGACAGCTGATTTATATAGCTTTACCAAACCACAATGGACTGAAAATGTTACTTTAAAGAACATAAAGTAGCCCTAAGGACAGATGCTTGTTTCTGACCTTTGGGTCTCTCTGATTAAGAGTCACAGCCAGGGCAAGGCCATCTCTTGAGAAGGCCGAGATCAGAGCTCCTCTTGACTTCACAGACTCACACTTGGGAGTCAGACTGCACAGGAGATATTCCTGTTGTGCCCAGTGAACACGGAACGGCAATGACCTAAGAAAGCAATAAAATTAATGACAGCAAGATCCAACAGGTTTCTCTGGGTAGCCCTGGCTGTCCTGGAGCTAGTTCTGTACACCAGGCTAACCTCAAACTCAGAGATCTACCTCTGCCTCCCAAGTGCTAGGATTACAGGAGTGCACCACCACTGCCTGGCATGGGCTAACAACTTTATGTACATACTTATTTTTGATGTATCTGTTTTTGAGATGAGATTTCAATATACGACCCAGACTGGCCTTGAACTCCTGGGCTCAGGTGAGCCTCTTCCTCAGCCTCCTAACATACATGACCATGCCAAGCTCAAAAAGAGTCCGTCTAAACCTCAGTGGATGTACATATATGTATTACACATCAGTGACTGTTCAGTAACTGTTGGTAAATTTAGTTCAGTATTGGAGATTTCTAAGTAGAGCTATGTTCCATAATCAAACCTAAATATACCAGTTTCATCTAAATGTTTAAACATTTTTACATGACAGCAAACTACTGGAATAATAAAAATAGGGAGGAGAATGAGGACAATAGGGATATGAATATGATCAAATGAAATGTCCTAAGGAAAATTTTATTTTTTATGCAATTAATGTACATTTAAAAAACAGAAAAAAAGGGGAAACAGAACTCTTTTTAGATTATGTCAATTTCCCACATTTGTTTTAAGGGATAATTAAATAGGTGTATATAGTGATCAACCTGCTTATAAACTTGTTTTACTTTTTATAAACAATAAAGTACTGCTAACATAAAAAATTCATAAAAATCACATTACTTTCCTAAATCTTATTTAAGTAATACAAACTTTTAATATATTTTGCGCTATTTTATGGAGCCTTGGAATACAAACTATTTTACTATTAAAAACAAACAAACAACACTTGAGTATAGGCCTGGTGGCTCCAGCATTTGGGATGCAGAGACAAGAAGATCACTTGGGTCCAAGACCATCATGATCACATAGAGTTCCAGGACAGCCAGCGCTACACAGTGAGACTTTGTCCAAAAACATGAAACAAAACATAACAAATTGAGCATTTGAAGGTACATCAGTAAATCCAAATATCCTTGCCCCTTTAAAGTTTAATTCCTTTCAAAGTAATTATGTTCATTGTATCAAGACAAATATATCACACACTATACTATCTCTTTCACGGTCTCCTGTCTCAGAGAAAAACAAAAACAAGAGAAACTTGCTAGATTAAATGTTTAAAAGTGAAAGGTAGAAGGGAAGGGTCTACAAAGCTTTAAAAAACAGAAATTAAGACCTAAAAATCTTAAATATACACTGGTCAATGACAATTCTTGTTTAAAAGTAGAAAATAAATAGGGAAATATTTACCTCACCTTACAGATGTAAATACATTCTCATACCACTGAATGGCCAGAAATGTTAACTTCAAGCATTCTCCAGAATAAAAAGTAAAAGAACACAGGCAGCAGTCGCCAAATAACTGCAGATAAATTTAATAGTTTAGTATGAAACTAATCAGAAAATACATTGATATATGAAAATATGTCTCATATATTTTCATTCTTAATAAATAGTAATCTAAAGACTAATTAATTTTTTCTTTGCCAGATAACAAGGCCCAAATGGAAAATCAGCCTAAGGACATGGAAGAGTTCTTTTGGGGATGGGGAGAAAACCCAGGGCCTTGTGCATCTTGTTTACACTCAAGTCCAGTTAAGAGACACCAAAGCAGGAGGATTTGTACTGGTATTCGTATAGGACTGTGGAGTAACTACTGACCATATTATCAATATTACAATTGATAATAAAAAATATAAAAGGGGCTATAGAGCTGGCTCAGCGGTGAAGAGCACTGACTACTCTTCCAGAGGTCCTGAGTTCATTTCCCAGCATCCACATGGTGGCTCAAACCCCTCTATAGTTGGATCTGATGCCCTCTTCTGGCGTAAAGTCATATATGCAGATAGAACACTCATACACATAAAATAAATAAATCTTTGGAAAAAAAGATAATAAAAATATTATCAACGTGACTCAAAGAAATTCTCAACATGCATTTAATGCTTGAGGACATAGAAATGCTTATTTGACTATAATATACAAATGTTATAGAAGTACTACATGCCATCATAAATACATTTGAATATTAGTTTGAAAAAAAATATACTGCCATTTACTGTTGCTGGGAAGGTTCCTGTAAAATAATCCTCTTCTTTTGTAGTGTTATATTATTTATATTAGAGTATCAATACTCTGGGTACTTACTGGGTCGGACCAATAACAGTTCAAATGCAATTTTTTGGGGGGGTGGGGGGGGGATTTGAGACAGGGTTTCTCTGGGTAGCCCTGAACTCAGTTTGTAGACCAGGCTGGCCTTGAACTCACAAGAACTCTGCCTCTTGAGTGCTGGAGCTAAAGGGACCAATGATTTTTTTTTTTTTTTTTTTTTTTTTAATGAGAGGCTGTCACATAGTCCAGGCTGGTCTGAAATGATCATCTTGCCTCTATTTCCATAGTGCTGAGATGGCATGTAACACCAAGCCTAACTTCAAAATACAATTTCCAACAAAGGTGGATTGGTAATAGATGAAAGTGCATACACAGATTTAAACAATGAATCCATTATATACTTAGAATTTAAGGTCTTATAGAACATTACCAGCTCTAGCTTACTATAGAACATGCACACATTTTATTTTAACTTGATTATTTAAGGCAAAGGTCTTGCTATGCAGCCAAGACAGCCTGGAGCTCAATATGTAACCCAGGTTGGCCTTGAACTTTGTTTAGTCCTTGCACATCTATCTCCCAAATGCTTGGATTGCAGGTATATACGTACTACCATGTTAACTATCCTAATCTGCCTCCCAAGTGTTTGGATTGCAAGTACATACTACCATGTTCATTACAAGTCATATTATACTAAGGGAAAGGAAGTCTTAATTTGAAACCATTTTGTTTTGTTTTGTTTTGTTTTTTGAGATAGGGTTTCTCTGTGGCTTTGGAGGCTGACCTGGAACTAGCTCTTATAGACCAGGCTGGTCTCGAACTCACAGAGATCCGCCTGCCTCTGCCTCCCGAGTGCTGGAATTAAAGGCGTGCGCCACCACTGCCCGGCTTGAAACTATTTTTAAAAACATCTTTTCCAAACAGTAGTTTCACAACTGCTCTGACTAGGGACAAACAGGTACCCAATTATACCCCTGACTAAATAGTTTCTCAAATAGGGACAGTTCTTAAAGTCTAAAAGGTCTACTCCATAGTGTCTCATTTGGATTTTACCTCATTTTTGACAAAAACAGCATCCACTACAGCTTCTTTATCTTTAGAGGAAGGCAATAAAACGGCTTCTTCGGGTATTATTTGGAACCACTGACCGACCAATGGGAGGCTTTTAGAAGATAAGATATTCTTCAATTCCGAATACTCCCATAGAAGTATGCAGCCAGAAGATGTAATGAGCAGAACTCTTTTCCCATTTTCAGCTACATACAAGTATAGCCTTAAGGAGCTTGCTAATTAACACAAAACAAAGCAGAAAAATAAAACTTCCAAAATCTGAATTTTTCATAAAAGCACATAATTTTCTTTTCCTTTTTGACTTTTATGCAATAAGGTCTCATTCTGTAACAAGCCCAGGTTGGCCTCAAACTCTCTGAGATCCTCCTACTTCAGCATTCCAAATGCTTGCCTGGCAAGGTTAGCTACCCTTGCAATGAGAAACTCAAGCTGTGTTACCATTCAGGATGTTAAAACTAAAGCAATAATAAAAGTACAAACAACAACATTTACTACTTTAGGTTTTTTGAGACAGGATTTCTCTCTGTAGTTCTGGTTGTCCTAGAACTCACAATGTAGCCCAGGCTTGGCCTCAAACTCAGAGATCTGCCAGGCTCTGCCTCTGAGTGCTGGGATTAAAGGTGTGGGCCACCATGCCTATAATGTACTAGAGATTGAACTGAGTATATTTCATGAGCTAGGCAAGTTCTCTTAACACTGAGACCCACTCATAGCATCCTTTTTACTTTGTATTTTGAGATAGAGTCTCACTTGGCCGCTCAAGCTGACCTTCAGCTCAATCTGCAATCTAAGCAATATTTAGGCTTCTGGTCCTCTTGCCTTGGTCTCCTCAACTGTTTGGATTACAGATCTGAATCACAAAACCTGCACTGCTATATAACATTAGGAACCCATTATCACACGATAGGCATGCCAGGTTAATGAGGTGAAAAAGTTAATGAGGTGAAAAAGGCACCAACGAAATTTCAGAATGAATATTATATAGACAGAAACAATATGCATATATACATAAACAGAGATACATTATCAAAATAAGAATATGAAAAAAAGTCACTCTTTTTCCAGTCAAACAAAAATTTTTAAGATCCCTACCTATTGTAGCTTTAATAACTTCTTTAGGCTTTTCAGTCACTTGTATCATTTTCACACAGTCTTGATCTTTGTTCCACAGGAAAAGCTCTCCTGTAGTGAGAACCCCAGAGAGCCACACATCTGTTCAAAAGTGAAATGCAATTTTTAACATATTATCCCCCATTTTTTTTTCTTAAAATATCATAGTAAGCTAGCCTTTAGAACACAACAGCAATACTTAACCATTACTGGATATTGCCAGAAAAAAAACATCCTTCAACAAAGGCTGAAGACTAGGAATCTTCTTCTTTGTTCTTCCAGACAGCAAATTAATCTCATTTATGAATTTCTCATCCAAAAGAAAAACAGCTTCATTCTCCTAAGAGAAAAAAACATGTGAAGGACTTAGGTGGTTCCAAAAGTTAATTCAATCTTATCTACATAAATTACCCTAGAAAGGAAAACAAAATAACATTTAAGGACAAGAATAATTTATACAATAAATCTAAAGTAAATACTAAACTCATAACCTAAACATTTTTTATTCTGCGTTAACATTTGGGCTAGGGTGTAGCTCAAGGATAGAGTGTTTGTCTAGCAATGAGATCCTGATTCTGTATCTACATATTATATATCTAGTACTAGGAAAGTAGGAAATAATAAAATACCCGTTGCTAAAGTTACGGGGTAAGATTGATGGGGAATGTACTGTGTATATTTATCTTATAGATTGTTTAATAAAATTCTGTTTGGCCAATGAAACAGCAAGTTAGACAGGACTAGGAGTCAAAGAGGATCCTGGGAAATGTAGTTAGGCCCAAATGTGTATTCATTTGGGCCTAACTCAGGCAGGTGGCTGGCGTAAAGTGCACATGTGGCAGTGGGGCTCAGCGGTTTTTGGCGGAAAGATTTATTGTAACATAAGGTGTTCTAATGCCTGCATTTAAAGCTCTTTAAAGGCTAACACTCCAGAGCCATTTGCCAATTCTGCAAGCCAAAATTATTTAATGTCCTACTCGTGTAAGCATCTGTATGGAGAAGCTTTTTGTTTGGCTTTGGTTTTTTGAAACAGGGTTTCTCTGTGTAGCCCTGGCTATACTGGAACTTACTCTGCAGCCCAGGCTGGTTTTGAACTCAGAGATCTGCCTGCCTCAGCATCCCAACTGATGGGATTAAAGGCCATTAAACTGCCACCACAAAGCTGGAAAATTTTTTATACAGTTTGAATAGATTAAAATGAATATGGCTTTGGAAATCCATAAGCTAATGACTCAGACAGATCACTTTTCTTTTTATCTAGAAAAACTAAGGTCTTTTGGATGAAGTTTGTGGACCCAGCAACGACAAAACTTCAGAACCCGCTTAAAAAAAAAAAAACACAAATTACCAGGGCTGGAGAGATGGCTCAGTACTTAAAAGCACTGGCTATTCTTCTTGAGATCCTGTTCAATCTGTAGCACCCATATGGTGGCTCACAACCATCTATAACTGTACTCTCATGGAATTTTCATGGAATCTGATACCCTCTTTTCGTATGCAGACATACATGCAAACAAAACACTCATACACATAAAACATATAAGCAATGTTTTGAAACATTCTAAACCTTAAAAAAAGTAAACAAACAAAAAACATAAATTACTCAGCCTAGACTTATTGAGCTGGAAGTACTATGGGACTTGGCAATCTGTTTTTTCATTATTTTAGTTAGTGTACAATGTATGGGTTTCATTACGAGGTATTTTCAAACATACTTGTCACACATATTTTGCTTGACTGGGCCCATTAGCCTCCCCTGTCCCTTTCCTACATCCAAGAACTCCCCCTTCTGCTTTATTCATGTTATATACATACATATAAAGTGTAGATGGGACATGAGAAAAGACATATCATATTTATCTTTTTCCGTTTTCCCATTACCCTCTTTCGTCCTGTCCACTTCCCACTGGGCCCCTTTTTCCTCCCACATGGTCCCCTTTCTACTTTCACATCCTATACGTACTTATTTTTAAATGCAGATTTTTTTTTTTGGTGGGGGGGAGAGCATTTTATTTAGTGAAGGCAAACATCATCCAGAAGAGACCAGATGGGCAAAGGTGCTGTGATAAGGGAGCCTAGGAGGAGCCACATAGCATAGAAATCTCACTCTGGGCAAGGCACTGGCTCGCAATATGGAAATGTCCTCAGCCATTCAGCACCATCCGGACAAACTCTTCATAGTTGATGCAACCGTTGCTGTCCTCATGTCCTGCCACCAGCATCTCCACCTCCTCCTCCTCTATCATCTTCTCCCGAAGTGTGACAAGGACATGATGGATTTCTGCACCCATGACGGTACCGTTCCCTTCCTTGTCAAACACACGAAGGCCTTCAACATAATCCTCATAAGTCCCCTGATCCTTGTTCTTGGCCACAGTCTGCAGCATGGGCAGGAAGTGCTCAAAGTCCAGCACCTTCACATTTATCTCATCACTTTTGGGGTTCCCCAGGACCTTCAGCACCTCAGCGTTGGTAGGGTTCTGGCCCAGGGCCCTCATCACGTCCCCACACTGGCTGTACAGGATATTGCTATCGAGAGTTCGGTCAAACAGCTGGAAAGCCTCCTTGAATTCTGCGGTCTGGTCCTTGGTGAAGTCATACATCTTGGCCGCTCAGCTCTGCGGGACTTTTTTTTTTTTTTTAATGCAGATTTTTAATTTTGAGGAAAAGCATGCAGCATGTGTCCTTCCATGTCAGGCTTCTTTTGTTTAACAGGGTAATCTCTAGTTCACACATTATCCTTCAAATTTTTTTCTTTATAGCTGAATAAATTTCACCTAGATGATTTTGATGAGTGTAAAAGTTGAGAACTCCTGGGTGGGAGGATGGCTCAAAGGTTAAGAGTACTTGCTACTCTTCCAGGAGACCCGGGTTTGATTCCCAGAAACCATGTGGCAGCTCACAACCCTATGAAATTCCAGTTCCATGGGATCTAACACCCTCTTCTGGCCTCTTTGTGAACCAACCATGCATGTAGTATACTTACACACATGAAAGGAAAATACTCATACACAGAAGACAAAAAAAAAAAAAAAAAAAAAAAATTGAAAGAAAAACAGAGAACTCTTGTTACAGGGAAGTTAACAGTATACTTTCTCACTGAAAATTTCAGTCTTTATGTCAACAATCATTATAAATTAAAAGGGGATTCTGTAGGTTTGCCCACTCTAAGGTGTGAATTATGAATTCATATATTATGGATGACACTCCTTGATTATTACTGCCTTATGGCCCACATCTCCTGTTCCAGCCCTGAGGTTACTTTAAAGACACATTGGGAATCACTCCACTGTTTTTATAGGGCAAGTGTAGGAAATTCAACTCCCCCTATAAACATGAAATGAAAGAAAAAATTGAAAGCAAAAGCTTTTACCTAGCTAGACAGATGATTCAATTTTCTATAACTGCTAACTTGTACATTGTAACTTAACACACACACACACACACACACACACACACACACACAGAGAGAGAGAGAGAGAGACGAGAGAGAGAGAGAGAGAGAGAGAGAGAGAGAGAGAGAAACCTGTTCAGAGGACAGGTGATCTTCTGAATATGATGTGTTATTTGGGTTTTTTTTTGGGGGGGGAGGTTAAGGCCACAAAATATTCCTACATCTTACAGGAAAACACACACATTTAACAATTATAAAACCATTAATATATGAATAAAGAAAAACTCACTTGACCCAACCAGGAAACTCTGGGCCAGGGTTTTTTCTGCTTGATACTTGTTGATGTCAAAACTTCTAATCTTATCTCCATGTTTGTTGAGATACAAATGACCAGTTAAGCAAAGCCAGTCACAAGGTCCTGTGAATAGTAACAGTAATAATAAATAGCCCATACTATTTACAGAGAAAGTTACTTTTCTCAACACTGTGACAAATACCAGATTGAAACCACCTAAGGAAGCAAAGAAAGATTTACTGTGGCTCAGTTTCAGAAGGCCCAACTCACAGCTTGTTGGCCACATTCATTTGGGTACAATACATGGCTACAGGAGCAGAGAGAAGAGGAGTCTTCACCTCAAAGGAGAAAGAAAACAGGGAGTAGGGACACTGGAACATGTATAATTTTCAACGGTGCACCCCGCTGAAGTGACCTATGTCCTCTAACTAGACCTAAAGTTTCCAGAACTTCCCAAAATAGCATCAGAAGCTGGGGCCAAAGTAGTCAAGAAAATGAGTCTGTAGGGGACATTTGAAATTCAAATGATAACCCTGAACATTTTAATTTAGAATTTCAAGAACTTTTAATTATTTTCTAACAACTCATAATAATTCCTTTTTTTTTTTCCAGGTAGGAAATTTTATTGTGTATTGCATCTGAATCCTGAATAGAATCAAAACACATTTGCTTTCTTTACACAGTACTTCTCAATAACATAAAGATAAAGTAGGAAGGATATTGATGATCATGTCTCCATCTGGGTTGCATGTCTCAGTGTAGCTGACTGTATTTTAGTACAGAAGGTCAGATACCCAGTCTTGTGTTCTTATTCTGACTTTGCTACTCTTCTGCCTCTTCCCATGACATTAAGGTAGATTGTGGGACTACTTTGGCCAAGAAAGTATAAGTAAGTGATGCTATGGATTTTCAAGGCTAAATCACAACAGGTGAGAAAATAATCTCTGGAGTTATTTATGAAACCCCTGTCACCAGGTTAGCAAACTGTCTTGCTCATCTAAAATGGAGGCCACCAAGTGGTGGTGGCACATGCCTTTAATCTTAGCACTCGGGAGGCGGAGGCAGGTGGATCTCTGTGAGTTGGAGGCCAGGCTGGTATAGAGAAAGAATTCCAAGACAGGCTCCAAAGCTATACAGAGAAATCCTGTCTTGATCCACTCTGTTGGACAGTTCACCTGAGACTATACTGGAAACCAAGCAGAGGGAAATCACTCTGAAAGGGAATCTCACTGACCAAAATAAGAACACTTTGAACTTGTGATTCTCCTGTCTCCACTTCCAGATGTCTGGGATTATAGGCCTGCCTTCACAACCATACCTGATTTTGTGGTATGGCGAACAGGACATTGTATATGCCCCAACCCCGAAGGCTACCCTGGACATGGTCTCCTGTCCAAGTGAGCCTCAAACTCCTTATAAGTCAAGGTTACCTTGACTTTTTTTGTTTTTTGTTTTTTCAGACAGGGTTTCTCTGTGGCTTTGGAGGCTGTCCTGGAACTAGTTCTTGTAGACCAGGCTTACCTTGAATTTTTAATCCTCCTGAAATACATCCTGTGTATGTGTGTGTGTGTGGGGGGGGTAATATCTTAACCAATAAGCTCAGCTTCTCTCCATGATCCCTTCATGCCTTCAAATCAGTGCCAACTAGGAAATTTGCACACTACCAAATATGGTGGCCAGCACAAGGTACATACATCCTTGACCTTCTCTGAATCATAACTTCGGTGTGCTGACCCGGAGGAAACACTTGCCAAATTTGGCCTCTCTCAACCAGTTGATCCTTCAGCCCCAGCTGACCAGTATCAAATGTCCCAGCAAAGCAAATATTTCACCTGAGTGGTTCTTAATTCAAAGTGTCACTTGAATAACCCCGGTAAGAGTTTTGCTTTCTTCTGTGATTCACAAGCCAGGCCTCCATCATCTGCATTTCTTCCCAACATTCTGTCCTTCCAACAAAACAGTCCACGGAGCTCTGAGCACCTTTCCAGCCAAAAATAAAAATGCCACCACAATCCTCCCAAAAACATACAGTCAGGTCTGTCACAGCAGAACCCCATTTCCATTTTAGTTAAGATTTCTATTGCTGTGGTAAAACACCATGACCAAAAAGAACTTGGGGAAGAAAGAGTTATAGCTTGTAGTCCTTCATCCAGGGAAGTCAGAGAAGAAATTCATGATAGGAATCGGAGGCAGGAGCTGATGCAGAGACCACTCAAGATTGCTGCTTACTGACTTGCTTCCCCTAGTTCAGCCTGCTTTCTTATACACCCCCAGGACTACCCTCCACCCCAAGGGTGGTACCACCCACAGTCAGCTGAGCCCTCTCACATCAATCAAGAAAATGCCACACAGGCTTGGCCACAATTCCAATGGGGGGTGGAAGGGCAGCATTTTCTCAATTGAGATTCTTTCTTCCCAAATGATTCTAACTTGTGTTAAACTGACAGAAAACTAGCTAACCAGTGCCAACTAACAAAAGGTCAGGTGTTCCAAACTAAAGATGACTTAATTATACAAGACAACCAAAACACCGATGCTACCAAGCGCCACACGACAGGCAAGAACTGAAGGGACAAAATCGGCTCAATTACGCAAAATACATAACAGGAGTAATCTCTCATGTCTACCGGGATGGGGGAAAGGATACCTTCATTTCACACAAATCTGAGAGTGCAATTTCAAGAGAGGCATTGGCTTTATCTGGAGTTTCTGCCACTGAGGATGCTCGGGAACCGCGTCCATTCCTTGCAGCTCTGTCGCCGGCTAAGGTCGGCCCACAAGTTTTCTCGTGACAGTGTGGCCGAAGAGTCGCCCGAAGGTCTCCCCTGGAGGTGTGGGGGCCCCTGCGGGGAGGGCGGCGCCTGAGAGGCCAGGGAAAACCGGAGTGGGAGGGCGGGGAGTCCCGGCGGCCACGAGGAAAACGGGGTCCCCAAAGCGAAGCGGGACTCGCGGGAACGCACTGCCTGGGAAGGACTCCAAGGCCGTTACCTCCCGCTGAAGTCGGCAGAGCCTCCAGGAATCCCGTGCCGAGACGAAGAGGCCGCGCCCGCCTCAACCGAGCCGCTTCCTGGAGACGCGACGGCTGGAGCGCCCCCACCGCGCATGCTCTGTGCAGCCCAGTGGGCGGGCTCCTAGGGGGGCTCCTAGATTCCGCCTCCCGGGCAGCTTCGCGCCTGCGTACAAAGATCCCCCTGCCAGCCTGTGGGAATAGTCTCCCTCCGCCTAGTTTGTCCTGTACTCCCGCTCCTCCCAAGGGTCCTTCCCGCCCTGCTCCTGTCCTCTCATCAGCTCGGTAGTCCCTTCTCCATCCATCGCTTCTTTTGTAGAGGGCCCTAGTTCGAGTCCCCATCACTTACAGGGTGACCCAACCCTGAGTGACTCCAGTTCCAGGGGAACTGACACCCTTTTCTGGCTTCCATGGGCACCAGGCAGGCCCACACGTGTTGCACACACATACATGTAAGTAAAACAGTCATAAAATAACAAGTTCAAAACACAACCTAATCCTCCCTAGAGGAGCCCTCTGTAGATCTAAAAGAAAGGCGTTGACTGCCATCTGTAAAGAAGAATATTGGAGAAATGTTTTCCTAGTGGGAAACTATGGAGCATTTCTTTTTTTTTTTTGTCATTTGTACAGATTTTATTTCTTCTCTTGAGACACATCTATTTAGTTCACTTGAACAATCTTCAATGGAATTACTTGTTTGTTGTTATTATTTTTTTTTACCTTTTAGCTCTTTATAAATTCTGGATATTAGTCCCCCCCCCCTTTTTTTTTTTTTTTTTTTGGTTTTTCGAGACAGAGTTTCTCTGTGGCTTTGGAGACTGACCTGGAACTAGCTCTTGCAGACCAGGCTGGTCTCGAACTCACAAAGATCCGCCTGCCTCTGCCTCCCGAGTGCTGGGATTACAGGCGTGCGCCACCAACGCCTGACATTAGTCCTCTTTTATATAACTAGCCACCAAATATGCTCACCTATTTTTTAAGTTATCTCTTTGATCTTGTCTCCTTTGATATGCAAAAACTTTTATGTAATTCCACTTGCTAGTTTTAAATTTTTGCTTCCTGTGCATTTGGAGTCCTATCCAGAAAAAAAAATCGTTAACTATAGCATTCATTATCTTTTAATTATTGCTCACGTGTTTTCTTGTGATCCGTTTAGAGTTTGGGGTATTGCATTAACATCTTTGACTCATGGAACCTCCTGTAGAAGCCCAGTATTTATCCCTACCATAGGTGTGGACTTTGGGAGCCCATTCCATATAGAGGAATACTCCCTGAGCCAAGACACACGGGTGTGGGCCTCGGCCCTACCCAAAGGATACAATAGACACTGATGACACCCATGGAAGTCCTCACCATCCAAGGTGAGCAGAAAAGATACGTGACAGATAAGGTTTTAGTTGGGGGGGGTAGGGGAGGACGGGTGGGAGAAGGGAACTGGGATTGTCATGTAAAACAATCCTGTTTCTAATTCAAATAAAAAAAGTTGGAAAAAAATCTTTGACTCATTTTGAGGTTTTTTCACATGTGTTTATTTGTGTAAAGGTGCACATTTATGGCTCAGATATGGAGCCAACTTTCAAGCAGTAGGTTCCACCATACAGTTCCCAGTTCAACTCAGGTCATCCAACTTGGCAGCAAGTGCCTTCACCTGCTAAGCGGTCTTTCCCAGCCCTTGAATTATTGTGTAAGGCAGTGGTTAAGTGAATATCCTGTTTTCCCAGCAGCATTTGATGGAGTCTGTATTTTGTAATTTTTGGGTTTTTTTGTTGTTTTGTTTTGTTTTGTTTTTTGAGGCAAGGTTTCTCTGTGGCTTTGGAGCCTGTTCTAGAACTAGCTCTTATACACCAGGCTGGTCTCGAACTCACAGAGATCCACCTGCCTCTCCCTCCCGAGTGCTGGGATTAAAGGCATGTGCCACCACCACCCAGCTCTGCCTTTTGTATGCTTTTAGCACCTTTGTCAAAGAATCAATTGACTGTAAATGCATGGGGTTATTTCTGAGTACTCCAGTCTCCTCCATTGTTCTGTGTGTCTGTCTTTATACCAAGACAGTAACTGTTTTGTTACTATGGTTCTTTGTATGTCTAGAAATTAGGTACAGTGTGGCCTTGAGCTTTTCTCTTTTGGTCAACATTAATCTGACTATAAGGAATCTTTTTCACTCCCATATGAACTTTAGGATTATTTTCTTTCTTCCTTTCTTATTTATTTATTTATTTATTTATTTATTTATTTATTTTTGAGACAGGGTTTCTCTGGAGCCTTAGCTGTCCTAGAACTAGGTCTTGTAGACCAGGCTGGCCTTGAAACTCACAGAAGTCTGCCTGCCTCTGGCTCCTGAGTGCTTCGATTAAAGGCATGCTCTATCACCAACCAGCTAGAATTATTTTTTTTCTAGATGTATGAAAAATGTTGTTGGTATTTTGATGAGGTTGCATTAACTCTATAGATTGCTTTCTTAGTTGGAGTTTTTAATAATAATATCAATTCTTCAAACTCTTCCATTGACCTGGAGCTCAACAATTAGGCCTGACTGGCTGGCCAATGAGCCCAAGGAATCTTGTCTCCTTCTTCCCTGGAAGTACAGGGCATCACCATAGCCTGCTTTTTATGTGGGTATTAGAGGCTGAATTCACCCCCATGGTTGCATAGCAAGCCCTTTTCTCATTGATCCATACTCCCCCAACCTCATAAACAAATACATTACATACACATACACACACACAATCATTACACAAGTAGATTACCATTGATCTATATATCCAACCCGTGTGTGTGTGTGTGTGTGTGTGTGTGTGTGTGTGTGTGTGTGTAATACTTTTTTCTGTGTATGGTTGTTTTGCCTGCATGTATGTCTGTGCGTCATGTGCATGCCTGATGCAGGTGAAGGCTAGACGAGGGCATGGTATCCTCTACAACTGGAGTTACAGACAGTTGTGAGCCTCCATGACAGTGTGGGGAGTAGAATTCAGGTCCTCTGGAAGTCAGTGTTCTTAACTCTCTAGTATGTTTTTATATTTTAATCAGTGGCTAAATAGGTATGTTCACTTATTATCTTGGTTGCAGTTCTATTGCTATGAAGAGATACCTACTCCAATGTCACACCTCCTAATCCTTCTAATCTTTTCAAAAAAGTCTACTCTCTGATGACTAAAGTATTCAAAAATATGAGCCTATGAGGACTGTGGCAGTTTGAATGAAAATAGCCCAAAGGTCCATAAGGAGAGGCACTTTTAGGAGTTTTGGCCTTGTTGGAGTAGGCGAGGCTTTGTTGGTGAATGGGGTGGGATTTGAGGTATCAGACACTTAAGCCAGGCTTAGTGGCACACAATCTCCTCCTGCTGCCTGTGGATCAAGATGTAGAACTCTCAGCTTCTTCTCCTGTATCATGTCTGCCTGTGTGCTGCCACGCTTCCCACCATGACAATAATAGACTAAACATCTGAACTGTAAGCCAGTCCCATTTAAATGTTTTCCTTTATAAGAGTTGCCATGGTCGTGGTGTCTCTTCACAGCAATAGAAACCCTAAGACAGGAGTCATTCTTGTTTCTTTTTAAATGATTTATTTTATGTGCATGATGGGGAAGGTACTTCTGTGTATGTTTATCTTATTGGTTGTTGAATAAAGCTCTGTTGGCCAACATGGGAGCAAGATAGGTGGGACTAGGAGTTGAGGAGAATTCTGGGAAGTGTAGTAAAGAGAAGTCTTGTGATCCAGGCAGGAAGTGACATAGCAGGCAGACTCAGAATATAAGCAGGGACAAGCAGGAAATTGCTCTCTTCCTGCTACTCTCTTGTCTGGAGCCACCATGTGATCCCAGGAAGACAGGATGCATTCTGCCAGCATCCTCGATAAGTCTTTATAAAATATATAGATTAAGAAGTCCTAGTCATTGGCCAGCAGCATTGTACCTAATATTAATCTCTGTGTATTATTTTGGGCAACCATGTGGTGACAGGGCTCGGGCAGCTGGTGGAAAGACTTACATTACATGTGCATTTGTGTTTTGCCTGCAAGTATGTCTGCGCTCGGGTTTCAGGTCACTTGGAGCTGGATTACAGACAGTTGTGAAGTGCCATGTGGGTGCTTGGAATTGAAGCCTGGTCCTCTAGAAGAACAATCAGAGCTCTGAACCACTGAACTATCTCTCTAGCCCCCATAGGGGAGGGCATTCTTATTCAAATCACCATACTCGAAGAGAACTTACAAGTTATTTGATTACTCACCTATATGTTATGTCAATTGACAGTTTAAGTTTTTTTAAATGCTCATGTTAATATTTCCTATCATGCATTCATGTCTATGTCATTTCTAATATTTTAATCAGTTTTTCTAATTTATTTATTTTTATCTCATGTGCTTTTGTGTTTTGCCTGCATATATGTCTGTGTAAAAAGCGCCAGATCCCCTGAAACTGGAGTTACAGGCAGTTATGAGCTGCCATGTGGGTGCTGAGAATTGAACCTGGAACCTCTGGAAGAGCAACCAGTGCTCTTAAGCACTAAGCCATCTCTCCAGCCCCAGACATTTCTAAATTTTTATTATTGGTATTTAGAAGTACAGAGTTTGCTCTGTAATTTGCCCTATTCTGCTTATTTTACCACAATGTTGTGTGTGTGTTTCAATTAGTTTCATGAAGTGTTTTCATATCTTCTTTTACATTTATCCTTTTATTCTGTATTCACTTAAGAGCACATTATCTGCTTCCTGCTCTTCCAGAGGATCTGAGTTTTGTCCCCAGTAGGCGTGCTGGGTTCCCAGCCACCTGTAACTCCAGCTCCAGGGACTCCAGCGCCTTCTTCTGAATTCCTCAGGCACCAGAAGACAAACAGAAAGACATAGACATACACAAATAAAAAAATAAATCTTTTAAAACATGAAAGCCAGACATGGTGATACATGTGTACCTTTAATCCCAGCACTCAGGAGGCAGAGGCAGGCAGGATCTCTGAGTTTGAGACCAGCCGGGTCTACATTGTGAGTTGTAGGACAACCAGGTCTCCATAGAGAGAACCTGTCTCAATAAAGCAAAATAAATTAAATAAATAACAAACAACAGATAGATAAAAACAGCCTCCAACCTCTTAACAGAATGGGCTAGGGAAGTGCAGTGAGAAGCCATATGGAGTTCCTGATTAAGCTTTCTCTCTAAAGATGAGCTTCCAGTTTCCTGTTCATACTGCAGGCATTTTTATAACATGGGATAAACAATAATGAGGCCTATTGGAGATGGTTTATGTCTTAGTTTGGGTTTCTATTGCTGCAACAAAACAAATGACCAAAAAGCAAGTTGGAAGGAAAGAGTTTATTTGACTTACACTTCAACATTGCTGTTCACCTCTGAAGGAAGTCAGGACAGGAACTCAAACGGAAGGCAGGGGCTGATACACAGGCCATGCACAAGGCAAGTACTGGCTTGCTCCTTTGGCTTGCTCAGCCTGCTTTCTTATAGAAACCAAGGACCACCAGCCCAGGGATAGCACCATGGGCAGCATGGGCTGGGCCCTCCCACATTGGTCACTAATTGAGAAAAATGCCTTACAGCTGGATCTCATGGAGGCATTTCCTCAGCTGAGGCTGCTTCCTGTGACGACTCTTACTTGGGTTGACACACAAAACCAGCCATTACAGCTTTAACTTTTGTTTATTTTGTTTTGTTTTTGAGACAGGGTTTCTCTATGTAGCTCTGACTGTCCTGGAACCCTCTCTGTGGACCAGGCTAGCCTAGAACTCAGAGATCTACCTGTCTCTGCCTCCTGAATGCTAGGAGTAAAGGCATCTGCCACAACTGCCTAGCAACTTTTAACTTTTTCAAAGACATGCTTAATATCTATAGCTACTTTGCTGCCTTTCCCTCTCCATTGACACAGGACAGAGGATTTTTGAAGGAAAAAAGGAAGAGCATCCTCAATCTCAAATCTTAGTGAAATCCTGAGGACCATTAGAGAATATTTTGAAAGCTATATTCCAAAAAGAATAATTAATTAATTATGTAGGTAATTTAGAAATTAATAAATTCCCAAACATATATGATCTAAAATTACAAAATCAAGAAGATATAAACTATTTAAACAGATATATAACAAGCAACAAAATTGAAGTTGTATCCTAATACAGAAAGAGTATCCTAATACAGAAAAGAGTATCCTAATACAGTATCCTAATACAGAAAAGCCAAAGCTCTAAAGAACTAATGCCAATGTTCCTTAAACTAGTCCATAAACAAAGGGAAGGGATGCCACCAAGCTCATTCTATGAAGCCAGCATTATTATGTTTCAAATCCAGGTAATGATACAGAAAAAAAAAAAAAAGCTATAGACCAATTTCAATTTCCCTGATGAAAATAGATATGAATTTTTTTAGTAAAATACTTGTAGATGGAGTTCAACAACACATTTAAAATATCATATACTATGATCAAGTTGTTTTCATCCTATGGTTACAAAGATGACTCAACAATATGCAAAACAAAGAATATAAAATAACATGCAAATAAAGTTGGGGACAGAAGTAACACAAGTTTCAGGATACACAGAAAAGGCCATTGACAAAATTCACCATCCCTTCATGATAAAAGTTCTAAGAAACATAAATAGAAGGAACATATCTCAACATAAAGAAGGTTATATATGACTAACATATATCCAACCTTATATTAAATAAAATAAAACTGAAAGTGCTTTCTCAACAGTGAAGAATGGCACAAATGTACCTGTTGTCTCTGCTTTTGTTCAATGTAATGCTCAAAGTCTTAGCTAGAGCAATAAATCAAGAGAAAGAAAAGAAGTCAAAGTGATGTCTACACTTGGTTGTCAACTTGATTACATCTGAAATAACCAAAACCCAGATGCTGGGTACACCTGTGAGGGTTTTTCTTGATTGGATCATTCAAGATGGGAATAGCACTCTAAACCCAGATCGTTTGATGTGGGAAGACCTACCTTAAATCTGGGACAGACTTCTGGAGGCAACCTATAAAGGAAAAGAAAGAAGGAAGCACTGTTCTTTGCTGGCTGGCCCTCAGGCAATGCATTTGTTCACTGGCAAGTTCACTTGTTCACTACTACTAGAGCCTACTTCTTCATGATTCTGGCATCTACTAAAGACTAACTGAGATATCTCAGCCTCGTGGACTGAACAACTATTAGATTCTTGGACTTTCTGTCAGGAAACAGCTGTAGTTAAAATAGTTGAACCATAGCCCTTAAGTCATTCTAAAAAAAAAATCTCATTTTTTATATTCATAAATTCATCCTATTAGTTCTGTTTCTCTAAAGAACCCTGGCTAGTCCTATTCACACATGACACAATCCAATATGATCCTATGAAAAATCTCAAAGACCCCACCAGAAAACTTTTATGCCTGATAAACATTTTCAGCAAGATAGCTGGATACAAAAGCAACACAAAAAGATGAGTAGCTCGAGCCAGGTGGTGATGGCACACACCTTTAATCTCAACACTTGGGGAAGCAGAAGCAGGTGGATTTCTGTGAGTTTGAGGCCAGGCTGGTCTATAGAGCTAGTTCCAGGACAGTTAGGGCTGTAACACAGAGAAACCCTGTCTCAAAACACAACAACAAAAAAGAGTAGCTCAATTCAAAGAACCACAGAGGTTAGGTATGCAGTGTGTGTGTGTGGGGGGGGGGGGCAGATCTCCCTATAAAGGGGAAATAGAATAGGTTGTTATGGATAGATGGGGTGGGGTGGACAGATGGATAGCCTGGAACAAGAGGATCTAATGGGGAGGGGAAGGGAAAAGGAGGGTGAGGGAAGGGATGCAGGGACAGCTAAAATTAAGGGCAATTTGAAGGGCCATATGGACACCTAAAACAGTAGATGCTTCCCAAATTATATACATAGCTGAAGGCTATCTAAATGAAATTGCCAAACAGCGGGGAAGACAGAGCTGCAGATTGCACAAGTGGACAAATGGGATGACATAATTTGAAAGCAGCACAGCAAACAAAACAATTTGCAGAGTGATAACAGTCTAAAGAATGAGTAAAACTCTTTGCCAAATATATACAATAGTGGGTAGATACCTAGAATCCACAAGGAACTGGGAAAAAAAAGGAAACAATTCTTTTTTAAAAAAAAAAAACTAGAAAAAAACTTAAATGGAAATTCTTCTTTGGGAACACACCAAATGTCAGATGATACCAGTGCAGTGGGAGGATTTGGCAGCATTCTTAGGGGCCCATGGCCGTGGATTGAGGCTGCAGGGATCATGGAGGTAAAGCTGAAGACAAAGAGTGGATTCTTGTCACCAAGCTGTTAAACAGAGAAACCGTCTCAAAAACAAAAGTAAATCTTGAAATTCCATGCGTGTTTGTGTATGTGTTTGTATCCCGTGTCTGTGGGTATCTGCAGAGGCCAGAAGAGAGCACTGGTCCCCGGAACAAGGGGAACAGGCAATTGTGAGCAATGAGATGTGGGCACTGGGAACTGAACCCAGGTCCCTGGGGAGAGCAGAGTGCACTCTTAACTACTGAGCCATCTCTCCAGCCCTCAAGTTAAACTTTACTTTTGAAAACGGTTTTGGTCATTCTGCTATTTTTTTTTCTTTTAGAGATTTATTTATGAGGGCTCTATCTGCATGTAAGATATTATGGCAAAAGAGGTCATCAGATCCCACTATAGATGGCTGTGAGTCACCATGTGGTTGCTGGAAATTGAACTCAAACCCTCTGGAATGGCTGACAGTGCTCTTAACTGCCCGTTATTTTTACATATTCATTTAATTTTTATTTTTAAATTTTAATTCCCTCCCTCCCCTATGCTCCTCTCACATTCATGGCCTTTTTCTTTATAGTTACATATATGCGTAAGTAAATACAACCTGCTGAATTTGTTTAGTGTTGCTTGTAAGGATATGATTTCAGGACCGACTACTTGGTATTGGATAATCAGATAGGGGGCTCATCCTGGGGAAAGATGAATTCCCCTGCTGTCAGCATCCCTTAGTTGCCTATAGTTGTGGGGGAAGGAGAAGGGGAGTCCTATGTGATTTCTCCCTTCCAGGTTAGCATGTGTATTGGTGTTATCCTGTTTAGGTCTTATTTATGCAGCCATACTGTGGAGGTATCATGGGTATAACTTCCCTGTCATTTACATGAGACACCATCTCACAGCACAATTCCTGGTCCTCTGGTTCTTGGTATCATACTGCTCCCTCTTCTGTGTTGTTCCTTAAGCCTTAGGTGCAGAAATTATGTTGTAGATGTGTTCAGTCTTGATCAGTTGGATCTCTGCGTTTCGACTGGCTGTGCTTGTCAGTATCTATGCCATAAAGAGAGGCTTCTTTGATGATGGGCAGAAGCTACACTTACCTTAGGGGATAAGGATAATTTCTAGAATGCATTTAGGGATTATGCTGGTCTAGCAGAGTGGATGTAGGTTCTGCTCTAAGACCCATGACTTCAATAGCCCAAGGATAGATTTCCAGTTCCTGTTAGCTGTTGGTAACAGCCAGGATATTAATGCCAATTGCACCTTTAGGGCTACCTTGCCATGCTGTGCACTGTGGTGGTTCATAGGCATCAGAGCTGGGTATGACTATTGTTTCCCTTATTTGGTACCTTGCACATCACCTAGTACTATGAAAGCTAGAGCTCAGGGAAGAGGTTTTCAGGCAAGATCCAGCTTAGGTGTTCTTGGTCCTGTGTGAAGTATATGTTGTCTTCAGCAATAGGGACTTACCTTCAACTTCTGGAAAGCAACCAAGTGCAACAGTAAGAGCTTATTGTTTGGGGAGTCTCTTGGGCTACCTACATCAATAACTCAGTAGGAAAATCTTGTTACATTTTCTGTTCGTGTGTGAACACATGTGGAGGACAAAGGACAACGCAAATGCCTAGGGTACAGGTACATTGCTCTTGATTACAGGTGTTTCAATACTTGCTGCAGGTATATGGAAATCCAAATGGTTTTTGCACATTGACTTTATAACCTAGAGGTTTTGTTAAACTTAGTTCTAATAGTTCTTGTTACTGGGCTCCTTTTGTACATTGTATAATTTTTCATATAGACAATTTTACCTGTGAAGAAAGGCATCCACTTGAGCTTTTCTTTTCTATATGTGCACATGGAGCTCGGAACTAACTTCAAGGGATATTCTTCATAATCCCTCTTCAATCCACTGCTCCCAAAGTCTCTCACTGAACCTGAAGCTCACTTTATTTGCCTGCAGTGGCTGACCAGTGAGCCTGAGGAATCTGTCTCTGCCTCCCAGCTGTGGTGGGGTTGCATGTGTACAACCTGGCTTTTTATGTGGCTGCTGAAGATCCGAACTAAAGTCTTCATGTACACTGAGCCACCTGCCCTGCATAGTTTTTCTCATTCCCATATCCTGCATTTCATTTGCCATATTGCACATATTGACAAGGCAAAGACATTCTGATTTTATTCTCTGCAAAGAAGAAATCATTTAAATTTTCTCTATTGTGATTATAGCTGTTACATATGTCCTTTATTGGGCTAAGTTCTATTATTTCCCCCTTAGTCTGCTAAGAATTTGGTTATGAGTCTTGGGGTGGTCTTGTATATCCATAACTGGTTTAGATTTCTTGGATCTGAAGGTTTGCAATTTTCATTAAAACATAGGAAGTGGTGATGCAGGCAGACAGACAAATCTTGTGTGTCTGGCATCCTGTTTTTGGCAAAAGTGCCTTTTTTTTTCTGGTTTCATATGGGTTAGGTGAGAATCCTAACTCCAAGATGGAGTCCATGACTAGAGACAGGTCTTTTTCTGTTAACTACACTTCCAGGTTACAGCTAACAGTATCCATACTTTCCCAGGAGCTATGGGACAAAATGACTGTAAAGACACAAAGACTAAAGATAAAAAGTACAGAGCACAGACCACAGGGCATGGTGGGTGCCAGTAATCCCAGCCTGTAGAAAACTAAGGAGGCTTTTGGGTTAGAGACCTGAAGACACTGGGGCTCTAGATCCACCAAGAGGAAAGACAGACTTCAGCTTTTCACTTCTTCCAGTCCATTCATTCTTGTGCTAAAATGGGCTCCAGACTTTCATTACTTTTATTATGAATCACCTAAGCCTTACATGTCACTCAACCGTTTCTTCTAAGGGTAAAAATGAGAGAATGATCACATTCATATCTTTAAAAGTAGACAGTAAGGAATGAAGGTAGAAAATAAAGGAGTAAAAGGGTGGAGTGCAGGGGGAAACTCATGCACTCAGGCTTGGTCAGCCTTACAGAGTAAGTTCAGAAGTCAACCAAGTGTGGGTTGGAGACACACTGCCAGGATCCTGGATCCAACACAGTAAATTAACATGTAAAAATAATTATTCTCAGGCTGGAGAGATGGCTCAGAGATTAAGAGCACTGGCTCCTCTTTCAGAGGTCCCGAGTTCAATTCCCAGCAACCACATGGTGGCTCACAACTATCTATAATGAGATCTGGTGTGCTCTTCTGGTGTACAGAAATACATGCAGAGAACACTATATACAAAATAAATTTTTAAAAAAATAATTCTCATTTTTTCCCTTAGAAGAAATGGTGTGATATTAACTAAGATAAATATTTAATTTCAAACATGTTGTATATTGCTATAGAAATTAATTAAAAGGAGAAGTAAAATTGACGGAAATTAATGTCTAGTATTGGAGGAAAACAATAAATAATGCAATTTAAAATAGCATTATTTCAGCCGGGCGTTGGTGGCGCACGCCTTTAATCCCAGCACTCGGGAGGCAGAGGCAGGTGGATCTCTGTGAGTTCGAGACCAGCCTGGTCTACAAGAGCTAGTTCCAGGACAGCCTCCAAAGCCACAGAGAAACCCTGTCTCAAAAAACCAAAAAAAAAAAAAAAAAAGCATTATTGCTTTTAAATACTTAGTCTTAAGAGGCTTACCATTTAGCTTCAACCTCTTCACTTATATATGAACACATAATAGAGTTTACATTTTGGTAATGAACTCAAAAGTCGTCTGAAAGGTGTTAATATTAAATAATTTAAGTAAAGATACTGATAGAGAATATTCAAGAAAACACTAATTTCTTTTACATCTCAAGTTTGGGGTCTTAGTTCTTCATTTATTTGCCATGACTGTATCACCACTATTTTTCCTCTAGTGAAGGAGAGGGGAAACAAAGAATCCTAAGTAAGAGAATAAACAATCTGTGAAAGACTTCTGAGATTAAACTATAAACATAAAGAGAAACTAATGTGATTCAGGTGTTCAATGAAGTCACTAGTTAATAAACAATTAAAAACCTGTCAAACACAAATTGTCAGGTCAACATCGTGTATCTTGCATAAACAAGTAAATAGGTTGTCTCTTCCCTGACCATTCTGCTACACTGAAACTACCTAACAACAAAAGTACATCACAAGACCTTCAGTGACACAACTGTCCACAACGAATGCACCTTCCTAAGATGTTCCACCAACAACCCGCTCACTGCCTACACATATGTAACAGATACAACATAGGAGCATAGGAACCCTGATCAGGAACTTACACAGTGGACAGTGCTAGAACATTGCCCCTGCTACATCTGCCGACAGACTTCCAGGATCAGCCTACCTTTGCAGGCACAAGCCAAAAATCTGAGTGGACAGACCATCCAGATAATTTGCTTTGATGTTCAAGTTTTAGCAACAATGGGAGGTCAATGCAAACATTTGCTGGGGGGCTAAAATTCTTAAGCTTTCTCAAAATGTGCTATAAGAATAAAGGGAATAGGGCTGGAGAGATGGCTCAGCAGTTAAGAGCACTGACTGTTCTTCTAGAGGTCCTGAGTTCAATTCCCAGCAACCACATGGTGGCTCACAATCACCTTGAATGAGATCTGGTGCCCTCTGCTGGCATGCCCGCAGAAGACTGTATAGACTGTATACATAATAAATAAAATCTTAAAAAAAAAAAAAAAAGAATAAAGGGAATAGTGTTCAGATATCTGTCAATTTCATACTTTTTGACTTTGTATCCTGCAGATCTGTAAGCAGATACTGTGGCTATATGTGTGTATAGTCATCTCTAGACATTTCTTTCTATATATTTGTGGAGACAGGGTTTTACCATTAAGCCAAAGCAGGCCTTGAACTTGACTCTTTCACCTAAGCCCCCCCTGAATGTGGTGATAATACAAAAGGTACCTCACCCAGATGAGTGAATATATGTAACACATATATTAAATACACTTAAAACATAACTAGAGACAGTGGCATGTACTTCTAGCAGAAATGGATTCACATTTAAATGAAAGCATTTAAACAAGATCTTCATTTAAAATAATCATGACAGAATTTTAAATGCTAAAACCATTAATATATCAGATGCAGTCATTTTATAGCCTAAAAAAGTTGAACTTAAGAAAATGTAAGCTGAAAAATACGAGGTAGTAGTGATACCCAATTAGTGGTACTTTGATCTTTTATGAAATATACATTTAAAGATTGTAAGTCAAAGGGAAGCTAAATTCTTTTTAAAAAAAATGTGGAAAATGAAATCTACAATCATAGGAAAACATAAAAGTAGAAGTAGAAATGTATTCAAAATATATTTATAAAACTGCCAAACTTGCAATAGTGACAACAAAAAGAAGAAACCACTCATATAATTCAGAATGGAAGATGGGTATGGTGGCACACGCTTAGATTCCCAGTGCTTGGAAGACTGAGGCAGGAGGATCAGAATATATTTGCAGCCAGCCTGGGCTACATAGTGAGACCCTGCCAAAAAGGGGGTGTGGGGCGGGGAAGGTAGGAACATATCTCAGTTGATAAGGGTCTTTTCCCAGCATGCATGGAACCCTGGGTTTACTGCCCAGCAACACATAAAGTGGGTATGGTGAAGCACTCAGGTGGTGGAGGCTGGGGGATCAGAAATTCAGGATCACTCTGGTGGCTACAGAGTTTAACACTAGCCTAGGCTTTGTGAGACTCTATTGAAAAAAACAAAACAAAACTAGTCGGGCAGTGATGGTACATGCCTTCAGTCCCAGCACTCGGGAGGCAGAGGCAGGAAGATCTCTGAGTTCAAGACCAGCCTGGTCTACAAGAGCTACCCTGTCTCAGGGGGTGGGGGTGGGGGAGAATCCCCCCAACAAAAACAAAAACAAAAAAACCCCAAAAACCTAAGGAGAGTGGAAAGGAGTTCTGTTTTTCTTTGTTAGCTTTAATCATTCTCACTCTTTCCTTTCTTCATTGATAATACTTTGGACACTTAGTGTCCAAAATTCTAACATGTTAAAGATAATTCAGAGCCAGGCGTGGTGGCCCAGGCCTTTAATCCCAGCACTCAGGAGGCAGAGGCAGGCGGATCTCTGTGAGTTCGAGGCTAACCTAGTCTCCAGAGCGAGTGCCAGGATAGGCTCCAAAAAATTCAGGGGTTGAGGGTATTGCTTCAGTGGTAGAGTACTTACTTGCTTAGGATGAATACCCTGGGTTCAACTTAGCACTATTAAGAAAAGTTAAAAACTAGATTACTAACAATTTTGCTTTATCCACTATGTCTTGGGTAAAACTTGTGTTGTGGTCATTAGTAAGAAAGGAACTGGAGAAATCAAATCAGAGAGGGAAATCAATCCATAAGCTACAGAAAACAATAGAATCTATAAATGGGTTGTTCTTGATGTAACATGGAGGGCAGTTAAAACACAAACAGGCATTTATGATAGAGACCCAGGAATTTAATTTGTAACAAATTCCAGGATGCTGCTGCTGCTGGCTTGAAGCATACACACTCTGAGAGTGAGGGTTTTAAGGAAACAGTAGTCACTGTACAGCTGTGGCTGACCTGTAACTCAATATGCAGACCAGGCTAGCTTTGAACTCAAGAGTTTCTCTGCCTCTGTCTCTCAAGCGCTGTACCACAGCTGGCTGATCATGAAGGTTTTAAATACAAAGTGTCACAAGCTTATCGCACATTCAAACAATTCTGTATATAAATACATACATATCCAGCACATATACATACATACCTAAAAATGTATACATAGAAAAATCTAGTGTACATATTTATGGTGAATAGAAGAGAAAAAAGAGGGAGAAATATCCTAAAAGGTTGTAATTGATACAATTAGTGGTTCAGGAAATTTTCTAGAAATTAACTTTAAAAATACCTATTTAAGGATTGTTATAGAATCCGGTGCTATGGGAACAAACCCAGCCTATAAGGTGTTTTAGTTTTGTTTGTTTTGAGACAAGGTTTCACTATGTAGCCCTAGCTGGCCTGGAACTCTGAGAGTTCCAGAAATCTGCCTGCCATTGCCTCCCCAAATGCTGTATTTAAAGTGTGCCATTACACCTGGCATTGCCTAGAAATTATGATACTAGATAAACATGAAGTAATATAAATTCAAAATTGGTGCCAGTAGTAAAATTTAAAATAAGAACATTATCTTTGTGTGTCAGAATCATACATAATCTTATTTCAGGTTTCTGCAAAATGATGTTGTTTGTGTGTGGTGCTGGGAACTGAATCAAGGGTATTTTACATTTTACTACACAAACATTTTACCACTGAGCTACATACCTGGATCCAACTAATCAAAAAAAAAAAAAAAAAAAAAAAAAAAAAAAAAAAAAAAAAAAAAAAAAAAAAAAAAAAAAAAAAGCTAGTCATAAAAAATTCATTTGGCAAATGTACTATTTGTAGCTAACAATCACTTATTAAAATCAAATTTCTACCAAAATTCTTAGATATACAACATCTGTTTTCTGGACCCAGCTGAGCTTTTTTATTTTACAGACCAAAATGCAAGAAAGAAAATATATTACAATAATTAATGAAGCCGTTCCAACTTTGCTTGGAGAGATTTAAAATTCCCAGTGATGGCTTGTACTGCTACTGAAGAACTCATTGACTGGAGTTCAACCAGATAACCACAAACAGCATCCAGACAGAGATTTGTAAATCTTCTCCTGGAAAGGGAAAGACATCAGGTCACCCATTTGCTTTCTTCTTGAAGATTCATTCATTCATTCATTTTTTATATGTATCAGTGCTTTTGCTGGCATGTATGTATGTGTACCATGCACATGTCCCATACTCTTGGAGGCTAGAAGAGGACATCAGAGCCCCTGCAAATGTCATTATGAATGGTTGTGAACTGTTATGGGGTTGCTGGAACTTGTACTCAGGAAGTCCGAAAAAGCAGAAAGTGCTCTTCATCACTGAGCCCTTGATTCAGAACCCCAACCATCTACACTTAAACCCATTTCCTTCAAAAGGCTGTTTCAGACCTAGTTTTGATTAACGTTCTTATAGTCCGTTGAAAAGCAAGGATTAGATAACAGTGAATGGTAAGTAGCAGGAAACAGAGAGGGGAATGTAGGTGGAGGTCAGTGTTAGCTGGAGGCATTAAAGGATGACTCCTGTTAACATTATTTACATACTTTCAGCCTTTAAAAAGACTTTCCCTTTCAATCATCCCACAAAGACATAACTGAAATGTCTTGGTCCTCATTCATAAGAAGGAGCATAAGGTAGTTTATAAATTAACTTTCAGTTTAGAAAATTTAGGGCCATGGCTGAAAACATTTCTAGTCTTTCATGAATGCAAATGCTTAGGTGATCATTAAATATGGATTGCTAATATACCCATGAAATTCTCTACTGCTTCTTTGTAATATCCAGAGTAGTGGTTCTCAACCTATAGGCAACGACCCCTTTAGGGATAGCATATTGATATTAACATTACAATTCATAACAGTACAAAATTGCAGATATGAAGTAGCCACAAAAATAATTTTATGGTGGTGGTGGTGGGGTCACCACAACCTGAGGAACTGTATTAAAGGGTCACAGCATCAGGAAGGTTGAGAAGCACAGCTCTAAGAGCATTCCATACCCACTTCATACTTGTTACCCAGGTACCTTTCACAATTTAAAACTTGGCTAGGATTCTCAACATATCTTGTCAGTAATACATGGATACAATCCAAAAGGTGCAGTGGCCTTTTCACTCTGTTCCAGAATGGATCCTATGAAGAGAAAATTTATGTATGTATACACAGACACAGTTTATATTACAACTCATCAAATATATAGGTGTGTGTATGTGTGTTTTCCTAATTATTTATATTGGATAAGGAAGTCTTTGGAATGCAAGCAAAATTTCTTTACAAAGCATTAGAAGCCGCCGATCATATGGCACATGTCCTTAATTCCAGTCTTCTGGGGGCAGATAGGCAGATCTCTTTGAGTTCAAGACTAGCCTGGTCTACATAGTAAGTTCTAGGTCAGCCAGCGCAGTGAGCCATTTTCCTTTAAATTTATGCAGTCTGATCATAGAGTAAAAGAAACTAGCAGTCACAGAACCTTAATCTGTTATGGCCCATAAGATTACAACAGGCTGCTTCCTGTCTCTATCCTTATCTTTTTGTAGTGTAAGGTGAAGGCACTACTATTTTCATTATGTCCTAATTATGAGGCTCAGTTGAGTTATTAGAAAAGCCTTGGAGAACACATTATGTGGTGTCACATTATACACCGAGGGAACTAAGGTAGAAGGATCCCAAGTTTAAGGTCAGCCTTCAAAAAACAGTGAAAGATTCAACTTTTGTACAACTACACACACGCGCGTGCACGCGCGCACGCACACACAGACACACACACACACACTATATATATATATATATATATATATATATAATATTTTTTTTTTTTTTTTTTTTTTTTTTCCTCCAACATAATGCATGTGGGATGGGGCGGCAGGGTGGGGCAGGTGGAAACACATGGAGACCAGAGAAAAGGACAGTCTAGGATGTTGTTGCTTGGCAGGTGTCCGCCTTAACTTTTTTCTTTTTCTTTTGAAGGCACAGTTAGAGGCCCCAGGATGCACCTGTCTGTGTCTCTCCAGTACTGGGATTACAAACACACCATTGCATTAGTTTTTAATATGGGTTCTGTGGATCAAACGTGGGCTAGAAGCACTTTACTTCTAGGATCTCCCTATCCTCTACATGAGATGTTTAAAAAATGAGGATACATGAGTAAATGTGCTGTTAATTTTGTTTGCTTAAAGCAAGTAAGCTGGGGATTGCAGTCTTGTGGTAGAACACTAGTCAATCATGTGCAAGACCCTAGGATAGTCCAGAAATAGCCCCTACTTTGGTTTATCTATTACGACACGAGTAAATACATACAATTATTGTTTTGTTTGTTTTGAGACAGGGTTTCTCTGTGTAACAGCTCTGGCTGTCCTAGAACTTGCTCTGTAGACCAGGCTGGCCTCAAACTCACCTGCTTCTGCCTTCCAAGCGCTGGGGTTACAGGTGTTTGTCGCCCAGCTAATTATGTTTACCCATATAAAATTAGTATTTCAAAGCAAAGCAACCCTCAGATAAGAGTCCAAAGTTTATTTTACTTGCATAATTGAAGCAAATCTCCACTGAAAACATGCAGCCTAAATGTTAAGATACCTATAAACATGTAATTGGAACACCTCACAGGAAACCCAGGGAAGATCATTTTGTTTTCTTTACCCGTGACTTGAAGAGCTGATCGTAAACTTCTAGTAGTCTAGGTAAAGGCACTCCAATTTCATTCATGGTCTGTATCACAAAACCCACATCCCAGTTTAATGTACAAACTTGCTGCTCTAAGAACAGCACAATAAAATCTGGAAAAGAAAAAAAGACAGAAATTCAGATGAGAGCTTTGCGTGTCTGTACATATGTATATCATGTGCATGCCTGGTGTCAGTGGAGGCCGGAAGAAGGCATCATGTCTCCTAGAGCTGCAGTTACTAACATTTGTGAGCATACAGGTGGATGTTAGGAACTCTTTTCAGACTCTCTGCAAGAGCAACAGGTGCTCTTACTGCTAAGCTAGAGCCCAGAAATATGGAACTCTTGACTCAGCAAACTGTTTAATTATTAAATGAGTGGTTTCTAGTGGCTATCTGAAAATGAATTTCAAGCACATTTGGGGGCCAGGAGGTAGGGTCATTTGGGAAAATGGTTCTCTTTAAAGCATCAAAACAAAGTCTAACAGCATGAAAACGAGGCAGATATAGTGATACAAGCTTGTAATCCCAGCAGTAGAGAGCCAGAAACAAGTGGATTCCTGGGGCTTGTTGAACAACCAGCTTAGCTTACTAGGAACTTACCAGGCTATCCTATCTCCAAACAAACAAAGCTAAGTAATAATTAGGGAAGTTTCCTGACCTCATATTCATGTTTATGAATGTACATAAGTGTTCTCTTTCCCTCTCCCTCTCAACAAAAAACAATAAACATATTTTGGAGCATGCTCTTTGTATATAGAATGTCTTGAGTGTAATCCCCAGGACCAAAACCCAAAAACAACCTAAAAAAAAAAAGAAAGATATATACATGCAAACTGGACACAGAAAATAAACCTGTAGTTGCCAAGGGCATAAGGGAAGAAAATAATAAGAAGTGATTAACTATTAAGTATAGGGTTCCTTTTGGGGTTAATGAAAATCTCCTAAAATTAGATTTGGGTCGGGTTATGCATACACAAGTTTGTGCTAAAACCATTAAACTATACACTTTTAAAGATATTAAAATAAAATCATAAAATCTGAAAGAATGTAGAGAAGAATAGTTTTACTACTGGAGAGAACTTGATAATTGCAACATCTATATTTAAAAAACATATATATACTCAACAGCCTGTCAGAAAGGACTACTATACCCCAACAGCAGATATTATGTTTTCAATGTTCCACCCCTGGTGTACTTACTTAGTTCTTCCAGGAAGGGTCCACATGTAGCCCAGATTGGCCTCACAATCCTCACAGCTGAGGACAACCTTAATGCTTGACCCTCCTGTCCCATCCTCCCGCCTGCTGGGATTACAGGCAAGTGCCAAAATGCTTGGATCAATATGCATTTTAAAAGACCAATTATGGTCTCATTCTTAATAGTCATTACTGTTTATTATAAATAAGCTCTAACAAAACTTACAATTGATATTTGAAACTTGAAAACAACCAATATAAACATCCATGAACAAGAGGTATCACAAAACAAAGACAAATTTGAAATTGTGATTATTGTGGAATTTATATTTATTTATTTTTGAAGCAGAGTCTCTATGCAGCTGTCCTGGAACTATGTAGACCAAGATGGCTTTGAACTCACAGAGATATGTCTGCCTATGTCCCCTGAGTGCTAGGATTAAAGGTGTGTGCCACCATGCAATATGGAATTTACTATTTAAAGACTTAGAGCAAATACTAAGATTCCTTCTTTTCTCTGTTAAAGTCAAGGTCTCACTATGTAACCCTGGCTGGACTGGACCTTGCTATGAAGACCAGGCTGGTCTTGAGCTATCAACAGTGCCGCCCACCTCTGCCTCCTGAGTGCTGGTACTGTCTGAAAGTCTTGTGGAGCTTGTTAAACCATTGAACACTGCTACTCTAAACTCCACAGCACAGGGTTAAAATAATTAAGAATCAGCCAGGCGTTGGTGGCGCGCGCCTTTAATCCCAGCACTCAGGAGGCAGAGGCAGGCGGATCCCTGTGAGTTTGAGGCCAGCCTGGTCTCCAGAGCGAATGCCAGGCCAGGATAGGCTCCACAGCTACACAGAGAAACCCTGACTCGAAAATCCAAAAAAACAAAAACAAAAACAAAAAACAAAACAACAACAACAACAAAAAACTAGGAATCTAAACCAATGCCAAAAGACCAAATGGTCCCAAACTTAAGTGTTTTCACATACTTACCAAAAATGTAAATACCACATAAATCAATTCCTTCATTTATTAATTTTATCTGCATGCATATTATGGATGAGTTTATATGTACCAAGTTTGTTTAGTAATTCATGGAGGTCAGAAGAGGGCTTTGGTACTGGGCTGGGCATCAAACCCAGGTCCTCTGAAAGAGCAGCAAAGGCTCCAAAGCAGCCAGTTTCCTTATTTTCCTATCAGTGAAGTGGCAAGGACACAATGCAGTTTTAAGTATAGCTGACAACAAAGAGATCTTAGTACTTGAGATGGTCTGTAAGTCTGAATGTTCATTTCACAAACAGCAAAAGATTTAGGGATGGTGTACAGTTCAGTGTTGTTTGCTTAACATAACAAGGCCCTAGGCTAAACCCCAAGCAAGGCTAAAACTGACAAAATTGGTGATTTAATGTGTGATTATAAATATTTTCCTATTTCTCAGTTTTAAAAAATAATGTAGTAAGTATTTAGTATCCTACTTCATAGCTATTGTTTTCATAATAGAAAGAAAACTGTACATTAGCAATTGGCTCATAACAATTACACTCAGCATATTCGGTAAAGAAACAAGTTCAGATAATTAAAATTTTAGTCTAATTGTTCTGAAAAAAAAAAAAAAAGAAAGAAAAAACCAGGCATGCTAACACATGCCTGTGGTCCCAGAACACATGAAGGTGAGGTAGAAGGATCCCATGTTTAAAGCCAGTCTGAACTACATAATTATAGAACCTACTTAAAAAACCCAAGTGCTGGCCCAGTATAGTTGAGTGGCACAAAACCTGCTTACCGTGCACCAGGACATGGGTTCAAACCCAAGAACAACACACAGAAAAAAAAAAAAACAAAAAAAAACAAAAAAAAACAAAGAGGAAGAGCTGAGGAAGGAAAAGAGAAACTGAGAAAGAGGGTGAGGTGATGAAAGGATCTTGGCTTCAGAACAAAATGCTGTCATACACATGCACACTCTTGGGTGCGCCTCTTCAATGTAACAGCTGAATCTCAAATAACCAATACATAAAATTATCAGCCATTTTTATTTATTTGACACTAGTAATGGTTTTCCCAACAGGATAATCACTTAAGCTATATTTAAACCATATTACCACTCAGCATAATTCCAAAATTGATGGAGAAAGTTGGAAAGCTACTCCGAGAAAATTTCATGGTCAACTATCAAGTTCTGTTATTCTTCAGGGATTCTATCTGGAGAATCAGAATTAAAACTGCTGAACTAGCAGAGTGGTGGTTGTGCACACCTTTAATCCCAGAGGCAGAGAGGCAGAGGCAGAGGCAGAGGCAGAGGCAGAGGCAGAGGCAGTCTGATCTCTATGAGTTCTAGGATAGCCTGGTCTACAGAGAGAGAGTTCCAGGACAGGTTCCAAAGCATACAGAGAAAGCCTTTCTTGAAAAACAAGACAAAACAAAAAACTGCTGAACTAAATAAGTAAATAGATGAATGGCAAAAAGAAAATCTATATTCTGCTCTAAAGGCCAATGAAGTTTTCCGCTTACCTAGAGGAAAGAAACGAGGTGTGCCAGCATAAATTTTGCCAAGGAGGACAAGCTTGAGGCTGAGGGCATGCATTCGATCTGATGAGCTCAATGTTACACTGTCATTCAATTCTGGAAGAGAAATGTAAATAGAAATCATGACTGTTTCTAAATGTGAAATGTTTAATTGGCTACTTAATAGCTTCAAGATGCAAAATAGGACTGATTTTTGCATGAATGTAGTAATCAGCAGATTCTGTGAGCGTCTGGTTTACATCTCACTATAGTGATAGTTACAAGATTTTGAGGCAAGTGTTTAAGATAATTGTAAGGTGGTATATATCCAATAAACTATTTACACTTTCAGTGAGCATGCTCCCAAATATTCACCAGGCTCACACTGTACTATCACCTTCCCACTGTACACATATGTCCTCTACATCCTCTTTATCAAGCATATGGAGCACATTTTCATAAGCCCTGGATATATTAGCTAAGGCTAGCAGCTTGTATTCTTATGGGTCACTAAAAAAACATAAGGACACCTACCTTTCTCTATGATATCCTGCCAGAGTGTATGCACCAATATGGGATCTGAATAACCAGCACAATGAATGATTGCAAGTTTACACTCTGCAAGTTTAAATGGGTCAGCAAATTCCCCATAAAGCTGTGGGAAGAAATTCCAAAATTAAACATTCAACTACAGGTCAGTGTCCAGAGATTAATAGTAAAGTACGCCTTTCAATTACAAATAATCAAATATTATCTAAAGTATATAGACATGATGGGAGTTGAGTAGCCATTATACAATATTTTTAGGAACAAATATTTTAAAACATGTACACATACAGCTCTGCCAAGAGTCATACGAAGAGTCATATGCAGCAGCTAAAACCTATCAGTCCACGGACAAGCTGTCAAAGGTAACTTTCTTACTTTTCCATCAAGCAAATCTCTCTCTCTCTCTCTCTCTCTCTCTCTCTCTCTCTCTCTCTCTCTCCTCTCTCTCTCTCTGGGATTTCTAAAAACAGGGTGACTATTACAGAAATTTCACTGCTTTTCAGTACCTTAGTAATGTCCATCAGCTCAGAATCCAGCTGAGAAATTGCATCCTGCACTGAGGAATGATGGGAGTATTGCCTTTGTAGTGTCTCTTGTATCTGAAGTTGGATCCTAGCGACCTAGTTTCAACAGAAAACATGACGTATTAATATTATTACAATATTCAACAGGTACCTGAAATGATTCCTTGTCAAAAGTTTAAGTCTGCTAAAGTGAAGACAGGCTTAACTACAAGAGACTGCCCTCTCAACATAACTGATGCCACAGGAAATAAGCTGTGACAAGGAATCTTACTGCTCAATGTTAATTGCCATTAGTAACCCAATGATCACAGGCAGACAAATTTCTAGACTGGACCTCAGTCTGCCAATGCTAGTTGATTTAAGTTCACTCTAGAAAGGAGAAATAAAGTCAAACATGTCATGGACAGTCATAGATTTTTAATCTTAGTTACCCTTATATTCCAAAAATCAATGATGAATGCAATGCAATCCAATTGCTGCTGAACAGTGGGAATATAAAACAAAAACAACAACAAAACTATACATATGATATGGGAAAAATATCTCTGAAATTATGCCTCTTATGTCCCAAACAGGGTTTCCATAAGATTTATATCCAAACATGACAATAAATAAACATATATAAACAGAAGCATTTACAATCAATAATGACTTCAACATGGGGGAAGAGGAGGCAGTGGTGTAACTGGCTACTGCTCAACATGACACAGACCACGTATTTTAGTACTTACTTCCATTTTTTCTTCTAATTCATGAAGGAATTCACCATCTGCTGCTATTGATGAAATGGCAGTGGAACTTTTAGCACTAAGAATGGCTCGAGCAATGTATTCTAGTCGCTGTTGAAGCGAAATTTCTGTGCTGGGGGAAAATCCATAATTTGAGCTATATTGTTTTTTAAAATCTGAAGATTCAAATATATCAAGACATACTATTTTAAGACCAGAACAAAACTAGCTATTTGAAATAAGAGACTATTAGTGGTTTTTAAATAGACCTAATTATTTTTCCCTCCCTCCCTCCCTCCCTCCCTCCCTCCCTCCTCCCCCCCCCTCCCTCCCTCCCTCCCTCTATGCAGACTCTGACTGGCCTGGAACAGGTATCAATCACCCTGCCTCTACCTTCAAAGTGCTGGAATTATATCTGTGAACCATCATGTTTGGCCAATTACTTTAGCTTTCTAATGAGAAGTTCATAATTTTACACAACAAATATGTTTATGTCAAAAACCTAAAATCCTATTGTTAATTGAATCACTGGGGTACACCACATTGGGAAGCATGTTACTGGGGAAATTGGAGTTCCCTTGTTTTATATTTTTTGTTTCATTAATAAAAGAATTTTAAAATGAAGTAGAAAGAAACCTTGAAGACATTTAATTTGTGTTTAAGAGAAAAAAACATTAGGGCAGGTAAGCTGTAAACACTTGCAGGAAGATTAGAAGAGAAATGGAAAAAAAAATTTCATTTGTAAGCAGCCACATGAGGGATAGAGGAGGCAGAAGCAAAGGCAGGTGGATCTCTGTGTAGCCTGGATGCTAGCCAGAGAAAGAGTGATCAAGTCTAGAGCATCCGGAAAAATAGATGGAAGAAGACATGGACAGAAATGAAAACTAGTAACTCAGAAAAGTAACTACACTAAGGGAGGTTTCTTCAAGCCTAAGTGAATTATCTCATTAAGGGAGTAATTAATTAATCCTGCCTGTCCCTAGAATGTCTTCAAGTGAATTAACTTTCCTGTGGGCTAGACTCACAGACAGATGATTGACAATTCAAATGGATGAACTCTTTTTTCTGTTTGTTTGTTTGTTTGTTTTTTGTTTTTCAAGACAGGGAAGGCTTCTCTGTAGCTCTGGAGCCTGTCCTGGAACTCACTCTGTAGACCAGGCTGGCCTCAAACTCACAGAGATTCACCTGCTTCTGCCTCCCAAGTGCAACCACCACCATGCTATTAATGTTAATTCTTAACTACAAAAGCAACAAATTAACAAAGGCCTCTATTGAAAGTTGCCTTTTATTATACCAGAAATTAAGAAGGCCACTTTATACTTTGTATGTGAGGGCAACTTTCAGAATTGAATGATTATAGAGGGCAAGAAAGTCAAGAAAGCATTGTGTATTTGCACCTACCTTAACCACGCCCCCCCAGACAGACACAGAGTCTCATTCTTTCTAGTAGCCATAGCTGAATTCTCAACTTTCTTTTTCAAGGGGCGGTCACTGGAGACTGAATTACCCAGGGTCTCGTGCATGGTAAATATGTGCTCTACCAGTGAGCTACCCTCACAGCTCTCCCCACTCTTTTGACTATGTTGCCTAGGCTGGCCTCCCTGGGTTCCAGTGGACATAACCACATACACAGCTCTGTCCTATTCCTTAGAATAACACCCTTACATGCCATACCTGTGCATGTCAGCCAGTTTGGATAGGACACGAGCGGCACTACTGAAACTTCTGTTCTTCTCATAATATCTCCAGAGTAAATCCATATATCGAACTCTATTTTGATCCACTTTGGCCATTCGGACTAGATGTGGCTCCAGAAAAGGAGAGGCAATCTAGAAATTGTAGTTACATGAAAAATTTTTGTGATCACCTATGTGCATTTAAAGTAGAACAGTGTATTTTGTGTGTGTGCCTTGTTCAGTGGAAATAAGCAAAACAGGGCTGGAGAGATGGCTCACAGGTTAAGAGCACTGACTACTCTTCTAGAGATCTGGTGCCCTCGTCTGGTGTGCAGGTATACATGAAAGCAGAATGTTGTATACATAATAAATAAATAAAATCTTTAAAAAAAAGAAGCAAAACAGAATCCAACATCAATAGGTGAAATCAATTTCTCATCACAAATTGTTTGTTATACTAATTAATGAAGAACTTTCTATATCACACTAACAAAAAAAAAAGTGTAAAATTCTAATTCTTTTAATGAACTTTGAGAACAATTCCTGATTGTGAGCCCAAAAGGCATCTCTGGCACTATCAAATTCCAGGTCTCAAGTTTATAAATCAAGGAACACTGATACTTAAAAAGAAGCCAACCAGTTACTCAATGGCAGAGCCTAATTAGTGACCCAGAGCCTACTATTCCACTACACTGCTGTTCAAATCAGCCTCTAAACAACGTTCAAGAAGCAGTCTATTTTGCTCCATAGAAAAACAAATTACACTCTTATCTTAAAATAGCCCCTAATGTTATACATAAGATGAAAAACTAATTTCCTATATCTACAAGAACTATTATTATGCTACTTAGAAACATAGATTAACATAAACTTATTGTACAAATACTAGTTTTACCTGTAGTAGTTTATCTGCAAGGTCAGCTTGTATTAGCCAATTATAAAGAGCAATACTAAAGAGCTCATCCTTGGATCGCTGAGCCAATTTTAGCATTTGTTCAAACTAAAATAAAGAAAACAGTGAAAGTTGTGATGATTAAAGGCTTTCCTGCCGGATATAACCCCAGCCTTCTTGTAAGAAAATAGGTTGAGTGGTAACTATTAGTTACTTCCTTTCCCAGTGATTGTGCCACCACTACGATGTAGAGCTTTCAAACACACCCCCCTTCCAGAATGGACGTGTGCCTGTCCCTTACATGGTGTCCCGCTTCTTCATTGCTCAGCATGTTGGGATCTGATGACAACACTGGAGGACCAGGCTTTTTGGGTACACTAGGAGACTGCGGAGCAGCCTTACTTTGATTTACCAGTTCTTGAAGAGTGTCTGTAATGCACTTGTAACTGTTCAATCTGAAAAGAAAAGGGTCAATTACATATCTAACTAGAAAATATTTTTCTCATGCTAGATGAGCCCAGGATAAGTAAGGCTGTGTCTGAAACAATTAATCAAGCAGACAAACAAAGAGACATAATGATATCAGCCTCTATATCATAGGCCAAGGCAGGAATGAGTTTGAAGCTTGTTAAAAAAAAACAAAAACAAAAACAAAACCCAAAACTAGGGATTGAAGAAATGGTTCAGTGGCTAAGAACCTGGCTACAGTTTCAGAGAACTAGGGTTCAATTCCCAACACCCACGTGGCAGGTCATAACTTATGTAATTCTAGTTCCAGCAGATCTAACATCCTCTTCTATAGTCCACAGATACTAGGCACAAAAATGATGCATATAAGAGCAGGCAAAACACTCATATACATGAAATGATAAAAATTAAAAAATCCTAAACCAAACTAAAGCACCCTTATCCTCTATTGCTCCCTAAAAACTCCAATATACTTTTTCAAAAGATTTGAAAACTATTTGGTTAAATGTAGAAGGGCAAAACCACACAAAATAAGATTTTGTTTTGTTTTGTGTTTTTCCAGATAGGGTTCCTCTAAGCAGCTTTGGAGGTTGTCCTGGAACTCGCTGTGTAGATCAGGCTGGTATCAACTCACAGAGATCCACCTGCCTTTGCCTCCCCAGTTTATGTGCCACCGCTGCCTGGCACAAAAAAAAAAAAATTTAAGCATATTTTTCTTTAAGTCTCTACAAATTTGTGAACTCAAAAGATCTCCTTTTGGAAAAAAAAAACCAAAAAACAAAATAACAAACTTATTTTCACCTTGAAGCAGAAATTGGGGAGGAAGGGAAGCCAGTTTTACTCTCAAATTAGGGATCTCAAAAAAATATAATTAAGTTTCAAAAGTTAAAAAACAAGCAAGCAAGCAAGCAAACAAACAATAAAAGAAAATCTCAAAACTACAAGTCAAAGACCATTTATGAGGAGCAGGTGTGGTGACCCATGTCTGTAATCCTAGTATTCAGGAGGAAGGAAGAAGGAAGACTATCATTGAGTCTGAGGCCAGACTAGTTTACACAGATTTCCAGTCTCCCCAGGGAAACATAATGAGACTGTCCCCGCTAAAAAACAGCAAACCACTCGTAAGGCTTGAGATGGCAGCTCTGCAGATGAAAAAGTACTGGCTCTGCAAGCATGAGGACCCAAGTCCAAATTTCCAGGACTCATGCAAGAAACAGTTACTCATTCAGTAACTGCAGCACTGTGTGGTCCGAGGACTGCTGGGACCTGCTGACTGCCAGCTTAACGCCAGCTTAAGTGAGAAACCCTGCAAAGGAGTAACTTGGAGACTGACAGAAAACAGGCCATTTGGTGTCTTCCCCTCGATTCCAAGAGTGCACATACATGTGTGCATATATCACATGCATAAACACACAATACTGTACCTTTTCAATTACTAGAAAACTAAAATCTTATGTCTAGGGTGAAAATTATAATCCTCATTCAGTACTTGATAAAAAACCAGGTCTTTTAAAGTAAGAACATAATTAAATGTTTTCGGGGTTGTACTTGAAATGTTCCTTCCCTATACTAACATTCAAAATTTTATGCAAAGAAAGGCCTGTCTATAAAAACCTGACAATCAGCTAAGGCTGAGAACTCACCTCTCTTGGAAAGTCTGAAGACCAACAACATCATCTTCTGGTTCTCCATGCTTATAGAAATGGAGTCCAAGACCCTGAGGATCCTTTTTCTCCGCAGCAGTAAGAGAAAGTTCCACCACACCCTCATAGAAGCGCACTGATGGAAAGAAAAGGCCGACTGAGGCTTAAGCTTCCCACTAAGTTCCCAATGCTTTTTCTTAGCAGACACACGACAGACCCAGAAAGCAGAATTTCTAGTAAATGTCTGCTATTCTGGTGACAGCATCGAAAAATAGTCCTGATGTCTCTTATCAAAAAAGGTCTAATATGGCTGGAAGACAGCTACTAATGGATCCCTTCTTGGAAAGAACTGTAGGGAAGCTATAGGCACGCCTACTTAGGGGCTGGCTACAGGTGTGCCTGACCACGCCCTCGAAAGCTTGCCAGGTTGTGGTCAGGGGACGTAGGGTGACTGCATTTTCGCTTTCGGTTTCTCTTTTGGGCTTGCATATAGACTGCTGCCACGCCGGCTGGCTAGGTGGCTCTGTAAGTAAGGTTTTTCCCTATTAAATACCCTTATATTTCTACCTGACTCCGTATTGGTAATTTCCCACTATAAAGAACCTTAGTACATAAGACAACAGAAAGAAGTTTTAGGAAAAAAAAAAAACAACAAATAAAAGATCTTATGCTTCAAATCTATACTAACAGTTACAGCTTTTACCTGTAAGATTTGTCAAAAAATTTTAGGCATGTTAAGATTAAGTGAAACTCAGTAGTGTAACTTGACAAGGCCTGAAATTCCAAGCCAAAAGTTCCGTATTACCCAGAACCAGAGGAGTACGTGCATAACCTCAGGCTTGGATGGCAGAGGCAGAAGGATCAGAAACTCAAGGTTATCCTTAGTGCCTTCAAGGCTAGCCCGAGTTACATATACCGCTGTCTCAAATAAAAAGCACTTGCCTCACATGTACAGCTGCTACGTTTGATCTCCAGTAGGAGAAGAAAACCCAAAACTACACAAAATTAAAACTACAGATGCCAGAAGATCTGCATCTGGGAAGAGAGACTTTCATCGCCCTGCTGTATTCCTACATGGCGATTTGTCCTGAGTTAAGAAAAAGATACAAAAGCAGTTTGCTACTCACCTTGCCTATACTGAGCACAGACACTGGGAAGGTCTACTTGGTTGCTGATTTTCTGATATTCCTTCAGTGATTCCCTTAACATTCTTTCTTTTTCACTCTTATTTTGAACTTGTCGGGACCGCTGAAGAAGCTCATTTGCCTAAAGAGATGACAAAAGCTTAAAAAGAGACAAAATCAAGCAGGCAGATGATGCTGTCTATATACATTTTAATCTGTCCAAATTTACATGTGGATTATTATCATTATAAATAAAAACTCTACAAACTTACTTCTTAATTTTAGGCAGAAAAGTTTTTGACCAAAAATATCCTAGCTAGTCTTAATTCCTCTCCCAAGTATGTTAAGCCAGATAGCTTTGTCTGGGAATGCTCTTGCCTAGTCAATACATTATTGGTCAGCAGGCAGTTCATCATGTGACACTTATTTATTGTTTCTCACCTGTAGGAAAGGATCAATAAGAATTGCCTCATTAACTTTGATTCACTCCAGATTTACTTAAAGTCTTAGTGGTTTTCCTTACTTTCTAAGGAAGGAAACAAATTTCTTAGTGAATAAACTTTCTTAATTTCTAAATTAAGTCATTTTCCTTAACTCCTTTGTGGGTTTTTTTTTTTTTGGGGGGGGGTGGGTGAGACAGTGTTTCTCTGTGGCTTTGGAGGCTGTCCTTGAACTAGCTCTTGTAGACCAGGCTAGTCTCCAACTCACAGAGATCCACCTGCCTCTGCCTCCCCAGTGCTGGGACTAAAGGCGTGAGCCACCACCGACCTGCCCTTTGTGTTTTTTTTTTTTTTTTTTTTTTTTAGTTTATGTGCATGGGTGTTTTGCTTACATGTATGTCTGTGCAGCATGCCATGTTCCTGATGCCCACAGACATCAGAACAGGGTGTCAGATCGCCTGGAACTGGTGTTACAGAAAGTTGTGAGCTGTCATTCAGGTGCTAGATACTGAACCTGGGTACTCTAGAAGAGCAGTCGGTGCTTTTAATCACTGAGCCATCTCTCCAGCCCCATAATCTTGGACTTTTAAAACATGGCCTAAAAATGTTGTCAACGATTTTCCTATATATAACACTTAAAAGAGTATACATGTATTTTTAAGAAGCCATGTGTTTCAACCCCTCTCTTAGTTGAGGATTCTAAGACCAGAACATACTAAGAGACTGCCCTGAGGTCATATATTGAAAAAGCATGAGTTCTCCATTCCTATTCATCACACTGTAAACCTCATCTATGAAAACACTAAAAAAAGCAGTGAACCGTCATACCTTAGAACAAACTGCATCATCTGTGCTATACAGAAGGGGACAGATGTCCTGCAGATGCAAACTAATGCCATCCACAGCAGCATTGTCTCTGATGTAGCAGCTGATAAGAGAAGCAATCAACGCACCGGTGAGCTCTTTGTCTCTGATCACTAGATCCTTAAAGGTAGTGATCTTTAGCTGCTCTTGAAACTCCTAGAGAGAGAGAGAGAGAGAGAGAGAGAGAGAGAGAGAGAGAGAGAGAAAGCCTTTCATCAAAATCACAGAAACACACACACAAAAAATTCCTAACAAAATCACAGAAACACACAAAAAAATATTCCTAACAAAGTGAAAATTATCTTTATTTATTTGTTGTTGTTTTCATTTTTGAGACAGGATCTTAATAGGTAGCACTAGCTGGCCTGGAACTTCTTATGTAGACCTGGCTGGCCTTGAACACAGATCTGCCTGTTTCCCTCCTTCCATATGTTAGGTTTACAGGTGTGAGCCACAATACTGAGATTTCATTAATAACAAAAAGCAATGTAAATACCAGCAGACTCTAATTTGAAACAGGGCTGAGTATGCAGCTTAGTCCTAAGGCCCTGGTTCAATTCTCAGTGTTGAAAAGAGAATACACTAAACCAGTGATACAGCTCTGCAAAAAAAAATCTACAGTAAAATCATATAATGTTGGAGGTAAACTACATAGGTCTAACTCAAACCTCTGACTTTGTATTTGAGAAAAGTCAAGTCAAGGCAGAGTCAGCACAGTACCAGGCCATGTTGCTTTTGGCAGCTGGCAAAAAACAATCACGAGGTTAGAGTTAATAAATCTGGCTGGAGCTGGGTGTGGTAGTTCACACTTTTCATCTCAGCACTTGGAGGTAGAGACAGGCAGTTCTCTGTGAGTTGAAGGCCAGTCTGAAGTACATAATGAGTTCAGGACAGCCAGAGCCACATAGATCCTATCTAAAAAAAGCCAAACCAAACAAAAGAGAATCTTGTGCATTTGTTTTATTTTTCCTAAATAATGTTAAATGCATGAATTTGTCCTGCATTTGGACAAATTTGCTTGATAAGATGAGTTCTAAAGGGTAAGTAAAGTCATTTATAGTCTTGTAAGTAATTTTATAGAGATGTATTTTCTTTTCTTAAATTTCACCAAAATATCTACAAAATATTGCAAGTTTTGGGACAAACACCTAATTTGCATTCCTCAAGCACATAATTGACAATGGAAGGAAAGGAGAAAGTATCTACCCTAAATTTATAATCAGACAAAAGTCAAAAGCATCCTTGCTGGAATGGAGAATAAAATAGTTTTCATTAACTAAATATAAGAGTTTTGAATTTTAGGGGGCTGGAGAGATGGCTCAGAGGTTGAGAACACTGACTGCTCTCTCAGAGGTCCTGAGTTCAATTCCCAGCAACCACATGGTGGCTCACAACCAGCCCCTGTGAGATCTGGTGCCCTCTACTGGTGTGCAGATATACATGGAAGCAGAATGTTGTATACATAATACATAAATAAAATCTTAAAAAAAAAAGTTTTGAATTTTAAAAAGAGGAAAACAAAGAACAGGCTTAAAAATAAGAAAAAAACGTTCGGCAACACCCACCATAAACACTTTCTGGGCACCAATAAAGAGACCAGGGGTCACAGTTTCACTTGAAATGCTGCTTATGGCCAAGACTTAAGGGGTCTGGAGAGGCAGCTCAGCAGTCAGTAGTACTGGCTGCTCTTCCAGAGGACCCAGGTTGAATTCCCAGAACCACCATGGAAGCTCATAACTGCCTGTAACTCCAGTTCCATGGAATCTGATGCCTCCCTTGGGCAGCAGCAGATAGGCATGAGGTGCTCTTATGTACACACAGGCAAACACGCATATATGTATACCACCCCCCTCTCTTGGAGCACAAAAACCTTTTAAAATAACAACAACAACAACAATGAAAGTCAAGGCTTAAGCAGTTTGGGAATCAAACAACCCCAAAGGACCAGCCGACCTCACCTTTTGAAGTTCTCCTACAATGACAGTAAACTGATGTTCACAGAGGAGTTTCCACAAAGCCAGAGCCTGGTAGGACTTTCTAACCAACTGCTGGATTGCTTGAAGTGAAATCTTCTCACTCAGTTGAGCCTCTAATGATAAAACACAACTAATGAAATACAAAATGACTCAGGGTGAACTGTTTTCTTATGTCAAATAAAACAGCTAAGAATGAAATCTCCATGTTTCTCCCTGACTCTAGCACAGACAACAATAATCACTGGTACATTCATTCTCATGAAATACATTTGTGTGTATACACACAAAAACATTTGCATTTGCATGCATGAAAATAAAAACATGGCAGTGTGTTTGTCACATTTTCTAAGTATGCCACATTTGAAAGTTCCCACCCAAAGGACATTTAGACACTACTTCAAACACACTGCCACCAAAACAGTAACATAGAAGGCCTTCTGGAAGGCACCATAAAGTTTCTCAGGACAGTTTCTCAAATCCTACATTAATAAAACCTAATACATTATTAAGTCAATTCAGTCAGTCATGATAATTTTGCCTTATCTTTAAATGAACAGCATATGTCAAAAGGGACAAAATGGATAAACACTATTGATGAGGAAAGTACTTCATTGTATGTTTATCTTATTGATTGTTGAATAAAATACTGTTTGGCCAATGGCAAGCAAGGACTAGGAGTCAAAGAGGATTCTGAGAAATGTAGTAGAGAAGTGGTGATCCAGGCAGGAAGTGACATGGCAAAGAGACTCATATCTAAGTGAGGAAACAGGAAGTATGTCCCTTTTCCCCTTTGCCTCCTCCAGCAGCAGGATATGAGCCACCAGCAAGGAGGAACGCCAATAAGGCGTCTGATAAGTCTTATAAAATATATAGATTTATGATAATTAAGACTGAGCTAACAGATGAGGAATCCCAGTCATTGGCCAAGCAGCTTTGAACCTAATACAAGTTTCTGTGTATTCAAAGGGCACTAACTCAGGCGGGCGGCTTGCGTAAAGCATACACATGGCAGGGCTCGAAGGCTTTTGGCAGAAAGATTTATCGTAATACACTATATATTGTATGTGTATATAATACAATAGAATGTTATTCAGTCTTAGACTGGAAATTCTAACTCATGTTACAACACGAATGAATGTAAAAAAAAACGGTATGCTAAGCGAAGTAAGCCAGTAAGAAAATTGCTAATACTAAGTACCCAGAGTAAACAAATTAAAGACTGGTAGGTGCTATAAATCTTCAGATAGGGAAAATATGGAGTTACTGTGTCGTAATGAGTTTCACTATAGAATAATGAAAAAGTTCAAGAGATGGATGCTGGTAACTATTGTTCAACAATGTGAATGTGTTCAACTGTCCACTTCAAGGGGACTCTGGGGGCCCTAAGCTGAGTATAGGTATTCCAGAGGGTATATTCAGACTCAGCTATGTCTCCATTGGTGACCCCACCAGCTTCAATGGACTATCCCAAACCAAAGGTCATCCAGATAGCCCTGACTAAAAGGGTCACACAACAAAGCTCAGTCATGAAGCTGGGAAAGCAACTGGGATGTATGTGGGAGGTTTGACTGGAGTGGAAGGAGGTAGGAGAGAGAGAGAGAGAGAGAGAGAGAGAGAGAGAGAGAGAGAGAGAGAGAGAGAGAGAAAAGAATGCATATACTTGTTTGAAACTGTTGACAACTGAATGAAAAAGCAACAAAAATGGTCAACTTTATGGTCTATGTATGCCATTATGAAGAAGAAATTCATCAAATAGAGTGCATCATGCTTTCTGGTGGCAAAGAAGTGTAAATATTTGAAGTACATAGTTTCATATATATATTATGAAGTTAAGCTGAATTACTGAAACCAGCAATATCCATGCTGCTTTATTTTAAAGCCACAAAGATGGCACTTCAATAATAATAAGTTTGCATTTTCAGAAAATCTCACTCTGAATAAAGGAAGTTCATTGTTTCTTATTCAGGTAATGCAATTCTTTGGTGGAGCCAAGTGTGGGTAACTGGTGTAACTGACCACAAGAAATAATTTACCATGAAACTTCCTCTGCAGCTCTTGTTGCATTTGCTGGGTGTTTCCATTCTCAGGACGCATGAATCCTACCAGCCTCTGTGGCACTTTGGCAGTAGTACTGAAACAGAAAATACAGACTGTGAGTGTGACAGCTTTAATGAGGTATGGAAGGTGTACAATTCTCATTCATCTCTCTGGGCAGTTAAAATGGTTTAACAGGTAACAATGCTTGCTCCCTAGTCTGATGACCACAGCTGGATCCTCAGAACGCCCACATGGTGGAAAGAGAGAGCCAATTGAAGCAACTTGTACTCAGACCTCCACATAGATGCTGTGGCACACCCCTCTCCCCCAACTTCAAATAAATGCAATTTTAAAAAATAGAGAAATAATAGAAGTGGACAGTCTTTCCTAACATTACAGAAAGGAATAATCCAGGCACAAAAAATAATATTGCATATTTTCATTTAGATAAAATAACAAGCTGATTCACTGTGACATAAAATAGACTACTGGTTGCAGGAACCAGAAGAGAAATGGAGAGAGACTGGCAATAGATACAGAAATGTTCCAGGATCAGATAAAAGTGATATTGTATAATCTCGTGAATACATTAGAATCTATAGAAAAGTACCATTTAATAGGACAGATCTTGGACAGGGCATGGTGACTCATTAATGCTGAGCACTGGAGGAGAGGCAGGCAGATTTTTATGATATGGAGGCCAGCCTGGTCTATGAGGTAAGTTACGGGATAGCCAATGCTACATAGTGAGATCCTGTCTTAAAAAAAAAAAAAAAAATTATGACTAACTAGGAAATGTTTGTGCACACATTTAATCCCAGCACTTGCGTGGCAGAGGCAGTAAAATCTCTGTGGTCAAGGCTAGCCTGGTCTACAGAGCAAGATCCAAGACAGCCAGGGCTACACAGAGAAACCCTTTCTCCAAAAACCGACTGTATAGTATAGTTCTGATGGTTCACACAAATACAATGGAAAAGAAAAACTGAATAGCCCGTACTTCAATGGTAGAGGACTTGCTTCATTGTGTGCAAGGCCCTGGGTTTCAGCTCAGCATCTCAAAGAAAGAAGAAAAAATATCTTTCATACACAGGAAAAGTGAATAAATAAATAAATCTGGTTCTTACTTTGGATTTCCTAGTGGTCCTCCGGAAAACTGGGAATTTCTATCTAGAAACTCCTGCAAACCCTTGAGTTCCTGCAGCACAGACTCCAGCAGCTGGCTGGGCACACTGCTTTCAATCTGTAAGAGGGAGGGTTTTCAAAAGTTGAAGACTTGGAAAAAGTGTACACATAAAAAAGTACTATTAGAGTCAGCACTGAATATATAAAGTTTTAGTTTTGAGCCAGACTATCTTTATAAATAGTACCGTTCTCAAGTCCATTCAACATCCAGTTAGACAAAATGAAGGGCAATGAAGGTTACCCCGTCCTCCCCTCCTGTTAACATTAACATATAATTTATGAAAAGAAAAACACAAATATAACATGAACATCTTAATTACCCACATTTTCGTGGTCATTGCTCAGATCTCAGTATAGCGTATAACAACACCCACATCTTTATGGACTTTTCTGGCAATCAATCAATCAATCAATCAATCAATCAATCAATCAATCAATCAATCATCCCTCTTCAAGGGAACCTTCCTACTATCATTATCTACTGATTCAGCCAGAGAAGCACATACAAATACTATGTTAGATAAAATGTATGGTTATTATTAGAAATGTGAACTCTAATCCTAGTACTTGGGAGACAGAGGAAGGCAGATCTCTGTGGGCTCACTCAAGGTTAGCCTGGTTTACAGAGTAAGTTCCAGGATAGCCAGAGCTGCTACACAGAGAAAGAGCCTCAAAAAACAAAAAACCAAAACCAACAACAACAACAAAAAAAAAAAAAAAAAAAAAAAAAAAAACAGAAAAAGGAAGGAAGGAAAGGAGGGAGGGAGGGAGGACGGAAGGAAGGAAGGAAAGAATGTGAACTTTAAGAGCATCACAATTCGGACTGGTTGTGTATGTTGGTACATGAGTACAATTCCTGTACTTGGAGGTCGTAGTAGGAAAATCACAAGATCAAAGTCAGCTTGAAATACATAGCAAGACCCTGTCCGGAAAAACAACAAAAAACTTACACAGGAAAACAGAACACCAAAGAAAACAAAGAATATTAAAGAAAACAAAACAAAACAAAACACCAAAACCCTGATACTTAACCATTTTAAAACAAAAGTGATGCTCCAGATTCTCCAAAGAAAATTTCCTACCTGCTCTGTGACAACAAAGCTTTGTAAGAGGTTTCTTTGAAGCAGTTTGAGAAGGTATTAACTCAGGCTAATCAAGTCCTGAGATTGTGATATTATTCTACATAGAGTGAGAGCAGATGAGGAGACTAAATATTAGGGCTGACTCTCTGACCCTCACAGCCACTCTCAGAGGGAGAAGGGCTATTCTTCTCATTTTGTAGTGGATTAGCAGGCTGTGAAAGTGTTAAAAACTTTGCTCAGTAAGTGACCAGTACAAGATCAAACTAGAAAGAAGACAGTTTACTGGATGAGAAGACAAACACCTAGGTAAAACAATCACTGCATCTTACTTTCGACATTAAGATACATGAAACACTACCTATTAACATCATCTATTGGTTACATACAAACAAGGAGATGACATATAGGAACTTACTGCAGTGATCTCCCTGTTGGAACTCTTGAATACTCTTTCAACAACTAAGCTAGCATCCCAAATATTTCTAGAACAAAAAAAGTTTTAATTATTATACTGTAAATGAATGCAACATTTTATAACATGTAGTTACCCTTCTATAGGAACATAAGGCTTCACTCACACTTTCAAACTTAGCATCTACTTACTTTTAACATTTACTAAGTTTCCTAGAAGATGGGGACGGCTCAACAAGAAAAGACACTTTCTTGTAGTACAAGCCTACTGGCCTGAATGCCATCCCTGGAACCCACGTGAAGGTGGAAGGAGAGAAAGGATTACACAAAAGTGTCCTCTGACATCCCCATGTACATTGTGGCATATGCTTAGTCTCCATCATGCATACACACCAATAATACATATAATTAAAAAAAGAAAAAAAGAAAAAAGTGGAGAAACTGGAAAACTTTCAAATATAACATCCCTATTACTCCAGAAAGAGTATTAAATGAAAGCCTACTAAAGAACAAGCTCAGTGGTTAAGAACACTTACTGCTCCTGCAGAGGCTTTAGGTTCAGTTCCCAGTACCCACCCACATGACAGCTAACAACAATCTGTAACTCCACTTCCAGGAGATCCAATGCCCTCCCCTCTTCTGGCCTCCATGGTCACCAGGCATACACACAGGAAATGCGTTCATACACTAAAATAAAAATTATAACACAGCCAGGCATTGGTGGCACACGCCTTTAATCCCAGCACTTGGGAGGCAGAGGCAGGTGGATCTCTGTGAGTTGGAGACCAGCCTGGTCTACAAGAGCTAGTTCCAGGACAGCCTCCAAAGCCACAGAGAAACCCTGTCTCTAAAAACAAAAAACAAACAAACAAAAATTATAACACACACGCCAGTATTTATCTCAGTATCTACACAGACATGGCAGCTAATCAGAAGGTATGGGAGGACTACAAATATGTGCACCATTGTTCATCCTTCCCTCTAGCGGTTTCCTCTGCGGGTGACTTCCATACCCGTCCTTAAAGGGATGGAAATTCCTCCTCATCTTTTGAATTGAGGCTCACTAAGTAAGGCAGGACACAGAATGTCACTGTTGTAAACAAGAGGCAAAGGGAGGCTTTTCAAGATTTTACATTCTCATACAACCCTACCACCATCAAGAGACAAATTCTTTTTTTTTTTTTTTTTTTAGATTTTATTTATTATGTATACAGTCCTGTGCCTGCATGCCAGAAGAGGGCACCAGATCTCACAACGGATGGTTGTGAGCTACCATGTGGTTGCTTGGAATTGAACTAAGGACCTCTGGAAGAGCAGTCAGTGCTCTTAACCGCTGAGCCATCTCTCCAGCCTGAGACAAGATGTTTTACAGAGAACAGAACTGTGTGCCCACTTCACACCAATGGATAAATGGGGCTCAAAGCATATAGCAACCCAGTTAAGAGAAATAAAACTGTTTCTACTGCCACATCTGATTGTATATGCATGAGTAAACCATGTAAGACCAGACCTGCCCAGCTAAAATCTACATACATACTACTCAGTTACAGTATGCTTTATGAGGCTAGTTATTAATGTGCATGAAGATAAAAGCTGAGGCTATACGCACTGAAATAAAACAATGAATACAGTTAAAGGCCAAAAAAATCTTATCAGTGGATGAGCTTAAACCTAAAAATAAAATTCACTAAGTAATGTTCCAAATATAGATTTAGGAATATTTCACAGTTGCAAATAGGACAAAATAAGACAGTAGTAAGGTAGTCTACAAAACACTTACCCCATGATTCGAGAAAAGTAAATGCAAATACCATTGTGTTTTCCTGAGTACACAATCTCTGGTCCAGTTAAACCACTCATGCTTGCAGCCTGCATTGCTGGATTTCCCAAGGCATACATTGGGGTTGACAGGATAGGAGGCTGAGCACCTGTACACAGATAAGAAAGTCTCTTAAAAGTAAATCCTAGGTTCACCGTTGGGGCTCATGAGCTCCAACCTGCTATTATTTTGCTAAATGGACATAGTATCAAACAGCCTTTGAATTCACATCTCTATTTCGAAGGATTAGTGTGCCTCTCAGACTTGATTGGAGAAGTTTCTTTGTGCCATAGATGGCAGTTAACAAAAAAACTCACAGAGGTTGAAATATTGAGAATAAGGACCTGTGGAGACTTCAGTCACAATGGGACACCTGTATTATAGCCTGACCCCACAACCACCACCAGAAGGTACAGGGACCATCACAGGAGATAAGGTGAGAGACTGTAAGAACCAGAGGTCAGAGAGTAACAGGGTGAGTGAGACAGTGTCTTGTGGACATGACAGGACTTGACTGCTATACTCATGAACTCAGCATGGCTGGTTATACAGGATTGAAGCAGTCAACATGCCAACATGGCTGAGGGAAGGGCTCACAAACCTCTACTAGCTGAGGAGCTATTGACAGTTAATGGTTTCTGGGTTTAAGGGTTGCTGGGGTCCTGGCATGCTACAGTGGATGGCCCCATGTCCATTAGGATACAAACAGCACTGGACTGGGTGGACTATTAAAAAAAAAAAAAGGAGCAGGAGAATGAAGGCTGAAGAGAGGGGTCTTGGGACAGTGGTTCTGGAAGGAATTAGGGATAAATATGCTGAAACACACTGTATGCATGTATGAAATTCTCAAATTAATAAAAATAATTTTTAAAAAATCTGAAATGTTCAGAAATTTCAATAATCAATTTGGTATATCTAGACAAAAAAAGGGAAATATTTAAATAAAGAAAATGGAAGAAATAGATACACATTTGATTTTGTTAGCTAAAAATTGTAGACTTGGATTTTTTGTTTGTTTAACTTTTTTTTTTGTTTTAGTTGTTCAACATAGGGTGTCTTTGTGTAGCTTTGGCTGCCCTGGAACTAACTTGGATGGTTTTTCTCAGCTAACTTTTCTTTTACATGATGAAAAGTAAGAAAACTTGAAATCAGTATCTAATGTTGGAGAGAAAAAGAATGACAGTCATCAGGACCCAGTTAATCCCCATATGCTAGTGAGAGACTGCCACACTGTTACAGGAATTCCTAAATGATGCATTCAAAGTCAATGCAAAAACTTGCTTGGATGCCATCTCTGCTAGCTGGGTGCTGGTGTGTGTGCTGATCTGTGTGTGCATGCAACTACAGACCAAACTAGATTTTAAGTATGCATCTGGGCTGCCGAGGGCAACCTTGATTTTCCTGGGCCTGGAACTTGGCTAATAGGTCAAGCTGGCTGGCCAGGAACTACAAATCCCCCACTCCCCTCGTCCTGTGTTGGAGACTACAAGTGCATATCAACATGCTGGCTCTTTTAGATGGTTGTGAGGATTGAATTCAGGTCATCGTGCTTGTGTGAATGATAAAATCCTCAAAGATATCCTCAGCATCGGAATTTTGTTTATATTTTTTAAGGGATTAGGTAAGTTCATCTTTTTCAACATTAAATATTAAAGACAATAACTAATGATAGAATGAACAGAAGTGAAATGCCAAAACATAGAAAAGAGGTACCGTGGCATGGTGTCCCCAATGGGGATGGACTCGGATAGGCACCACCACTAGGGACAGGAGAACCTGCAAGGAAAAAGAGAGTAGAGATTTGTAAAATATTTCCCCAGTGCTTTGGATCTCATCAAGATTATATTAAGAAGCTACTGTGAGTGTGACTGACACTACCTCCATACAAAAGAATTAGACAAGTATTCTATTTTCAGGTAGTCAGCTAACATTCTTCCATTTGGAAGACACAGATATGGTCTTGCCTATTACTTGATTATTCATCTCTTTCCATTTCTTTGAATACTAAGTAAGCTGTGTAGATAACTACTGGTTACAACGTATGCTGCTTTTTAGTATTCATTAAAGAGTCGGTATTGCCAGACATGATAGCAGCACACGCTTTTAATTCCAGCATTGGGAGACAGAGGCAGGGGGACTCTTGAGTTCAAAGCCAGTCTAGTCTACATAACAAGTTCCAGGCCAGAAAAGGTTACATAAGAAGACTCTCAAAACAAACCAAAACCAAAAAAAACCCTAGTAAACAAACAAAAAAACCCTAATAAACAAACAAAAAATTAACGGTCACTCTCTCAAGAATTGCTCATGTACTAATAAAACATTAAAATTCTCCATTTCATAAAGTAAGTCATCACTTCTAAACCATAAACCAAGGCTAATTTCAGTGTTCCATACTCACTAGAATACATTGGAGACCCCAGGATGGGACCAACATTACTCGGAGTGGGAAGAGTAGCTGGAAATCTCATCTGTGCTTCCCCGCCATACCTATTGTGTGTGACAAAAGGATGACTTGAATTAAATTGTGCCTCCTGTAAAAGCTGGGATAATTCCTGCTTCTATTCAGCTTATTTATATAAGTGGTAGACTTTAATGTATAGTGCTGAAGTGAGCTTTCTGCCTAGCAAAATCCTTTGATAAATGCTGATTTGAAATTGCTACCAGGAAATTAGAGGGACTCTACTAATGTCTAAAAAAGGATTTGTAACGAATAGTTTGCTTAATAACGAAATACACGGGGGTCTCTCTGACAGTGTGATTAGCCATAAATTTTTTAAAAATTAAAGATTTTTCTTTATGTATGTCTGTGTACCATGTACTACCTTGCACATGGAAGATACTAAAGGATGTTCAATCCCCTGGAAATAGTGATAAGACAGTTTTGAGCTGCCATGTGGGTGCTGGGAATTGAACCTAGGTCTTTCAAAAGGGCAGCCAGTGCTCTTGGCAGTCAGTGCTCTTAACTCCTTAGCCACCACTCCAGCCCCTATAAATTTAAAAACTATATCACATACTAAATTCTCGGCGAAATATTTTACAGAAAGAACATCTCTGAAGCCTGGGGCAAAGGTTAATGATGCAACACTTGGCTGGGAAGTGTGCATCCTGGTTTAATCCCCAGTACTCAACTGGGCATTGGTGGCACACACCTTTAATCCCAGTACTCAGGAGGCAGAGGCAGGTGCATCTCTGTGAGTTCAAAGCCAGCCTGGTCCACAGACCTAGTTACAGGACAGCCTCCAAAGCAATACAGAGAAACCCTGTCTTGAAAAACAAAAAACAAAACAAACAACAAAAAAAGAAACAACAACAACAACAACAAAAAAAAAAACCTCCAGCACTCAGTTTTTTTTTTTTTTTTTAAAGCTATCTCTTTGACTCCAAGTTTCCTTACTGTGACTCAGAATCCTTCAGTTCAAAAGAACTCAGAATCCCTCGGTTCGGAAGAACTGGTTATAATTGAAGAAAAAAAAAGATGCAGGGAAATAACTTTGGTGAAAGGTACAAAACAATAATAAAATTTAAAGAAAACCTAGAGAAAAGGAAGGCATGCATTGTAATCAGACTTCCAACAGCGTAACAGTTTTTTCGAGATTTCACTCTTAGTAATGAATTTTAATAATTTGCCTATTTCCTGCCTGGCAAAGCCTTACACTATCACACTGGTTTTTTAAAAAGTGGCCTGAAAGTAGTGTCTCTTTATCCCCAGCCTTCAAGAGGTAGAAGCAGGCAGGTCAGCTAACATGGGCTGCACAGTGAGGCCCTGCCTCAGAGGAAAAAAAAAAAGACCCAGGTGGCTGGAGAGATGGTTCAGCAATTAAGAGCCCACTGGATACTCTTACAGAGGACCTAGTTTCTATATTCAATACCCACATGGTTGCTCACAACTGTCTAAAACTGGAGTCACAGGGAGTCATTACACTCTTAAGGCCCCCCCCAAAGGCACATGCATGAGCTACAGACACATGCAAGCAAAATACCTATACACAAAAAATGACATAATTTTTTAAAAAGTGGTCCAGGAGATAGAACTTAGTATGTTTAAGACCCTAGATCCAATTTCCAGTTCTACCAAATAATCAATCAATCAAACAAACAAAAAGCAGGTCCTGGACTGGAGAGATGGCTCAGTGGCTAAGAGCACTGGCTACTCTTCCAGAGGTCCTGAGTTCAATTCCCAGCAACCACATGCTGGCTCACAACCATCTATAGTGGGATCTGATGCCTTCTCCTGGAATAAAGGCATATATGTATATAGAGCACTCATATTTTTAAAAAGAAAAAAACCTGGTCTTTCATATATAAATATTTCACAATAATTTTAAGGTACTTGATGGACATTTGGGGACTAAGGACGTAGCTCAGTGGTAGAGTGCTTAGTGCTTGTATAGCATGGGTAAAAAACCCTATGTTCAACATTCAGAAAGCACCTCCTCAACAAAGTGGCTCACTACTAAAGCACATGCATGCACGCACTCACACACTGCACCCTGACAAGTACCTAAAGAATGCTCGTGTAGCCCAAGCAGACACTTCTCTATCACAGGCAGCAGTGGAACAAGCGAGGATAAGGCAAGTTGCACAAGCTTGGTCTTCCTGTAAGGAAAAATGAAAGACACGCCTAGTAGTTAAAGCAAATGTTGAATAAATACATGCTGATACAGTGAAATCAACTGATATTTAAAAAATGAACAGCCCAGATTCAAAGTTTTGCTCAGGCACTAGTATTACAGATGCTTTCTCTTTATTAAAGCTTGATCACCCGTTATTCTTATTTTTTTCCTGTAGTCTATCCTTCTAATTTTAAGAAATTATCAGTAAGAGTCAACATTTACTAAATACCTATCATGTACTGGGTACTATTTTAAGAAGCCAGTATATATCAGTCCTTATAGCACAAAAGCAAAAACTAAAACTAAAGATTAGTGAATACAACTTTCTCATTCCATTGAGAAAAATATATTTTCAGCAGGTAGTTTGAATCCTGGAACTGTACACTTAACTTTAATTAGACAGTACCAATTTTAAGTAAGCCTTCTCAGTTTTAAATCTGTCAGAGTTCCGGCTATGAATCACTAATGTCTCCACATCTGCTTCAACTTCCTGCCTCAGGTTTATTCAGTGTGCTTGGTAACATACACTACATGTACATACTCTATTTGAGTACAAGACAACAGATAATCTATGTATTACTGTGTTTTACTTCCAATTTACAAAGAATTTTAACATCCTTGTTGCTTCCTTCTTTAAAATATCACACCATAAGGTATACTTACCTGATGTAATTTGAAGAATCTTTCAATCTCCTCTCCATCTCCACCCACGTTACTTACAAGCAGATGTCTCAGCTGATCTACAGGTCTAAGTTTATGAAACATAAGACTACCCTAAGAAGTCAAAATCAAGAAAGAACATGAATAAGTGATTACCAATCGACTGGTGGAGGGCTGGAGATGCAGCTCAGGGGGAGAGCTCTAGCCAGGCATGCAGCCCTAAGTTCTCTCCCCAGTAATACACACACCTGGCTGGCAATAACTGACTGCTATCTTATTTAACAATAAGCAACTCCAAGAATACAAAATAAACCGAACAACAATCAACCTATATCCAATTTCCATATCTACAAAGTAATTAACAATCTTACCCTTCTAATAATGCTCCTCAACCAGAGAATTAGCTGGATTATTCACATATTATTATTATTATTATTATTATTATTATTATTATTATTATTATTATATGTTGGCATATGTATGTATATTCATAAAAAATAAAGCTGAATCCTTAGTCATCCATTATACACAGATACATTCCAAACAGGTCCAAGGTTTAAAGGACAAAATAAAATTATAAATATACTAGAATAAAATACAAGTTTTCTTTTTTAAATAAACCTCAAACAAACAAAAAATACTTCAGTATAATACAAATTCTAAAAAGTAACTGTTACTGACTACTTTAAACTCATCTGTAGGGGAAATTTTCAATAGTTAAGTCACAAACTAAGAAAATCATGTGAAACTAAACCAGAAAAACTTAGTTTCTGTGACATATAAATCTTAATAAATCGTGACTCAATAGATGAAACAGACAAGTCTGCAGAAGTGGTGGTACAGTGGTCCCCCGTAATCCTCAGGACAGACTACAAGAGCTGCCTCCACCCCGAGATGCTTCAAACTGTGCATAATATCAGAGCAGAGGTATAGCTCAGTGTACAGTGCTTGCCTAGCATGCAAGGAGTTCCTGGGTTCAACTGTTCACACTACCATGAAAGGAAGACTTTTGTACATTTAATACAGCTTGTTTTGCCCCTATGAAAAGCAAATATGCACATACCTGTGCTGAGAGGAGAACAAACTTCTTGGGAGGCAACATGTGCTGCTGTACAACAACCGGCGAGTCAGTTATAGGGACATGATCTTTATTTAAAGGTGTGATGATTTTATCTACTTTTAAGTCATCTATTGCAGAAAGAGCCCAGGAGTGACCATCAACACGGGTTGTCATCTATGGGAAAGAAACACCCCGTTTTCATATTTTATTAAATTCACATATGCCAAAGCTTCTAGAAATAAAAACCACAAAACCCCAAAATAACCAAACTAAACAATGACAATAAACCTTCTAAAGCCAGTAACATGAGTATTGTCAACATATATTTAGCTTTTTACTATACTATTCTTCCAAACAGCATCTTTTATATGAAATCTGTCGGGTTCTTCCTTCCTTTTTCTGGATATACTCTCATATGCCTTCCAGGCTCTCTGACTACCTCCCAAGGCAGGCTACTAACTTCTGCAATCTAAATGACAAGGCTTTCACACTGGGCAGTGGTGGCGCACGCCTTTAATCTCAACACTTGGGAGGCAGAGGCAGGCAGATCTTAGTGAGTTTGAGGCCAGGTACTTGTAAACCACTAATGTGGGTGTTGGGATCTGAACTTGAGTCTTATGATTGAACATCAAATATGTTTTCCAAAAATTATGTCCCTCTAGAATTTCTTTTTTTTTTTTTAATTTAAATTAGAAACAGGCTTCTTTTACGTGTCAATCTCAGTTCCCTCTCTCTCCCTTCCTTCCCTGACCCCCACGGATCCTCCTAACCCCAACCCCTTTCTGCTCCCCAGGGAGAGTGAGGCCTTCCATCGGGGATCTTCGAAGTCTGTCATACCATTTGGAGCCCTCCCCTGTGTGTCTAGGCTGAGAGAGTTGCCCTCTATGCCCTCTAGAATTTCTAATCATATATTATGAAAATAGCAAGAATTCAGAAGACAAGTTATTTACCATACTATCTTCATTTAAAACATTTGTAACTGGAATAGTGATGTGTCCAAGTGATTGAATGACCAATTATCATGCACAGAGCTTTGGGTCTGATCTGAGGCACTACACATGAGTTTTATTGGAAGTCCCAAAACAACTGACCTGAGTTTCCATCATTGGCTTTTGGAAAGGAAATGTGTCATGGTTGATACACCATAAAATGTCATTATCTTCATTTTCTGAGGCTGTCATCAGTAGAATTCCTAAAAGTTAAACACATAAAATATTATTACATGGCCAGGCGTTGGTGGTGCATGCCTTTAATCCCAGCACTCGGGAGGCAGAGGCAGGGGGATCTATTAGGCTGGACTAGTCTACAAATAGAGTTCCAGGACAGGCTCCAAAACAACATAGAAAAACCCTATCTCAAAAAACAAAAACAATAAATAAATAGTCTGCATTACCAAAAATTCTAGTGATTATCAACAGTACATACAATTTATACAATGGTGGAAACAATCTAATGGGAAAAAATTGAACTTTGTTTTTAAATAAATGGTGCTTGGAAAAAATAAGTTATATAACTAAAAATGTTTACAAATAAATCGAAAAAAGGAAATGCCAGACCTATACCAAGTAGATACATCAAGAAATGGAAAGGTGGTCTAATTCAAACAAGTTACAAAATAAGTAAAAATAAATGACTTGAAAGAACCAAGTACAACATGGCTGGAGATAGCTTGTCCTGTAAGCAGAGGAATCCAGGTTCAATCCCCACAATCTCTACTCTGAGAGAAATGGATATGAGCAGAAGCCTGGGCATCAATGACCAACCAGCCACGTCTATGATGAGTTCAGGCAGTGAGACTTGTTTCCAAGAAAAAGAAAACTGAGGAAGGCAGACTGAGCCTGAGGAATGACACTTGACACTGTCTGCAAGTCTCTACACAAGTGCACACACAGAACATGTGATCATTAGAAAGCACTTACTAAGTGTCATTGATCTTATAGTGAGTAGCTTGAGAGAAACGTTTACTTTTTCACATTGTTGCGTGTCTGAAGTTTGTCAATTTTCATTAGTAACTTACAAAAACTTATTAAGTATATGCCAGGCTGTGGTGGTATACATCTTTAATCCCAGCACTTGGGAAGCAGAGGCAGGGAGATCTCTTTAAGTTCAAGGCTATCCTGGTATACATAGGAGAGGTCCAGGTCATCCAGGGCTGTACAGTGTAACCCTGTCTCAAACAAACAAACAAACGTGGGTGGTAGTGGTGATGAGAGAGGTGGCTCAGCAGTTAAGAGCATTTGTTGCTCTTTGCAGAGAATCTGGGTTCACTTCCCAGGTCTCATATTCATGCTCAAAGTCATTTGGGAAAACTACAGTTTCAGGGGATCTGATGCATTCTTCTGACCTCCAAGGGTACCAGGCAGGCTCTTGGTGAAAATACATACATATAAGTCGAACACTCATACACATTAAAAAAAAATTCTAATCTTAAATCTTACAGCACTTCAGAACCTACCTTTACTGTAAAGAGCTTTATGCACTTTTGAAGGCTTTTCAACTGTTGAAGATGCTGAGAATCCAGGAGGTAATCGGACGTGAACCAGTGTCAGCGTATTGGGACGAGCTAATGGCTGTCTAAATGGACAAGTGCTGAAATACAGCCTCACACCTGATAATGGGGCACAGACACCAATTAGTAACAAAAAGTAAGGACCAGAAGAAGTTTCACACAAAAACATAGACATCTGAAAAGCACACAGCACTTTCCTCACTGGCCTGAAATTCCACACTAGCAATTTAAACAAATTTCTAGAAAATGTCACTGAATGGAGCAGTGACAACACATTTTCTATAGCAAGAGCTTGTGACAAGCCAAGGGAACCTGTGTCTCAGTTAAGGATCTTTCACTAAAAATAAGACACTTACAGGACTAGTTATACATCACAATATGAGTAGGGAAACCGTAGCTCCCATTTTTTAAAAAAATCTTCATTTTATGAATTCTCAACATAGCTTAATAACTAGTGAAGGAATGAAAACATTTCTAATTGTACGTTTCCAAACCAAGTATCATCAAAATTTGTAAGAGCAGTGGCAGATATAGAAACAAACGTACCTGCATGAGTGACAGCCAGTAACTGACAGTCCAATGATTCAGAGTTTTCAATCACTGCTATTTGAACAATTGGCTTAAAAACAGAACGATCAATAGTCCTATAAGAAACAAAACCAAAATGCACCCTAGTTTATAAAGTCAAGTCAGAGGCAGGTATGGTGGCACAGACCTTTAATCACAGTACTGGGAAGCCAGAGGCAAGCAGATCTCTTTGAGTTTGAGGCCAGTGTGGTCTACATACTTAGCTCTAGGACAGCCAAAGATAAAATAGAGGGCCCTGTCTCATTAAATAATTAAATTCCTTAGAAAGTAACATAGCAGCAGTAGAAAGCAGTATCAAGACTCCAGTATATGCAGAGTTAAGACTAGGCCCCTTTTCAAACCACTGAAAAGACCATTTAATAAGGCTAAATAAACCCAAAGAGCTCTAGTGTTCTCAAGGAGTCAAATTACTATTGCAGGGATCACTACTGATTAAAAGGGAGAAAACAGAACTCTGTCATTAGGAGATAAATAAATTAAGCACCTCCAGATGCATCGATTTAATGAGTTTATGTAACCAGTATGTACTAGCTTAAAAAAGGAATGAGAGCTGGGTGTGATGGGAAGCAGACAGGGGGATCAGGAATTCAAGGTCATCCTGGACAACATCAAACTTTTGCTTCAAAAAAAAAAAAAAATACTACTGGGACCCTCATACATTATAAGACAAATTGAGAGACTAGAATATTTTATAAATAATTTCTGTACCTTCCTACCAAATGTCAACATTATGAAAAATAAAAGTTAATGAATAAAAGGAGTGTTCTGCATTAAAAAGACTAATGACCAATACAATTCATATAATCTAATAATAGAATTTGGAAAGAAAAAAAAGCCATAAAAATTGTTAAAGAGTTGTGTTGGCGTTAGCAGTATATTTACTCAAATTGGAAAGATGAGAATCACACAGCCACTGTACAAATTCATATTCTACATTTAAAAAGAGAGAAAGAGAATGAGGAGCCATACTTTATCATGAAAAATAGAATGTAAGCAAAAAACAAAAGAAACAAAGTCAAAATTTCAGAACTACTGGGAAATTAAACATTCACTATGTAATTATGTAGTTATACTAGTCCAACTTCCTCCCATATACATTTTTTTTTGAGACAGGATCTTACTATGTAGTCCTGGTTGGCAGAAATCACCTGCTTATGGCTCCTGAGTGCCCCGCCATGCCCACTTGCTAATTTTCTGCAATGTTACCACTGTACTTAAAAAAATGGAAGTGGAAAGACACGCTACCTGCACTTGACTTCCAAGTGACTTGGCTAGTACGGAAGAAGGTTAAGGAGGAGACCATCATTAGCAACTGGGGAATTTAGATAGATATCCTAAATCACAATTGATCAATTTGAGAGTACATAGTTAGGTTCTTTAGCAATTTAATAGTTTTGAGACAAGAGTTTCCCTGTGTAGCCCAGAGAGCATCAAAGTGAAAATCCTACTGCTTCAGTTGCATGACTTTTTAACATGCTGCTCATTTTCTTGTAGATGTGGCAAGCTTTCCAGAAGATAAAGAAAAAGGAAAACTGTCTTTCTAATCATTTGCACTCAGAATATACATTTTTATAATTAATAAGTAGGAAAAGAAAGCTGAAGATTTTCATTATGATAATCTGATCATTGTAATTACCCAAATTTACAGATAATCTAAAAAGTTGAGACCACTATTATAAAGGGAGAAGAATATCTACAGATCACTAAGTAGTTTGGCAAGTATGCAACATCTGGTTCAGAGTCCAGTACAGAAGTCCTTAGATTGCAAGTTGGATTCTAGCTCTTTAAGAAGCCAAAGAAAGAAATTGTATCATTTAGCTTCTGTTTTATTTAGAATTAAGTGGGATATTAAAGCTATGAAATTCTACCTTGTACCATGGAGGCCTGTTGCAAGGGGGGAGGAGCTGACCTACTTTATCTCTGCTATAACACTTATCACAACAAAGAGCTTGAGTTTAAAGTTCCAAGAAAAAATGCTGGTGTTTCAGCGAGGTGGCGGAATGTTTGCCTAGTGTGTGGGAGACCTTGGGTTTGAGTCTCAGCACCTTTGAAAAAAAAAGTCCAAGAGGGAAAAATGCAACAAGCTATACTTCACTCAAAATATGTTTCAAACCAACATGAGAACAGTCTATAACAACAAGGTTTCAAATACAATTTAATGTGATGTTCCTTAACCATTCAACTTTTAGAGATGTCTGGAGGCTTAATTTTATAGTATATATAACATATGTGCTATGTATAAATGCTATAGAAAGAATATACACTTATGTACATATACCATATATAAATAGTATAATCATATCTGCAAATGAAATGTTGACATTAAAGTACATATTACCTAGCAATGTTTCCAGCAGCACAGACAATGGCATTCTGTGAAACTGAGGCAACTCTACTCATCCCTTGTCCATCATGGCCCAAATCATAAACCTGTGAATAAAAATTGCTCCTTTAGACAGAATTATATGTCATATACATTATATTAAAGTTGACTTGTTCATTTAAAGAGTAAAATGATACTTACCAGACAAGGAAACATTAGAATATTTGAAATCTCACCAAGTCAAACAAACAATCAAAAAATGGCCTAAGAAAATGTTTGAGGTGTTTATTAGAAAAATCACAGTTGGGTCCGGTGGTGGGGGGCCATGCCTTTCATCCCAGCACTCGGGAGGCAGAGGCAGGTGGATCTATGTGAGTTCGAGACCAGCCTGGTCTACTGAGCAAATTCCAGGATATGTTCCAAAGCTACATAGAGAAACCATGTCTCAAAATGAACAAACGGGGGCTGGAGAGATGGCTCAGCGGTTAAGAGTTAACAGTCTTAATAGCGGTTAAGACTGTCCTTCCAGAGGTCCTGAGTTCAATTCCTGGCAACCACATGGTGGCTCACAACCATCTTAAGTGAGATCTGGTGCCCTCTGCTGGCATGCAGGCAGAAGACTGTACATATAATAAAATCTTAAAAAAAAAAAAAGATCAGAAGGAAGAAAGGAGGGAGGGAGGGAGGGAGGGAGGGAGGGAGAAAGGAAGGTAGATAGCAGGGAGCAAGCATCCACAATTGGGGGTCTGGAGAGATGGCTCAGAGGTTAAAAGCACTGGCTGCTATTCCAGAGGTCCTGAGTTCAATTCCCAGCAACCACTTGGTGGCTCACAATCATATATAATGAGATCTGGTGCCCTCTTCTGATGTGTAGTCATACATGCTGGCAGAATACTGTATACATAATAAATAAATCTCAAAAAGAAAGAGAGAGGGCCGGGCATTGGTGGCGCACGCCTTTAATCCCAGCACTCAGGAGGCAGAGGCATATGGATCTCTTTGAGTTCGAGGCCAGCCTGGTCTCCAGAGCGAGTGCCAGGATAGGCTCCAAAGCTACACGGAGAAACCCTGTCTCAAAAAACCAAAGACAGAGAGAGAGAGAGAGAGAGAGAGAGAGAGAGAGAGAGAGAGAGAGAGAGAAAGGAAGAGAATGAAAAGAAAAAGCACAGTTGAAGCCAGGCATGGTGATGAACACCAGTAAAAACAGATACTTGGGAGGTAGAGTCAGAGCAAGACTTCAAGGTCATCCATGGCCACAAATCAAGCTTAAGGCAGTCTAAACTTCATGAGAATTTGTCTCAAACAACAAATTTTACAAAACACAGAAAGTCTGAGTGATAAAACCTTCTTCATAAAACAGAGACGTGCCAGGTCTTGATGGTGCATGCCTTTAAACCCAGTACTTAGGAGGCAGAGGCCAGCCTGACCTAAAGAGTGAGTTCCACGATAGCTAGGGCTACACAAGGAAACCTTGCCTCAAAAAACAAAAGCAAAATACAAAACAAAATAAACAAAAGAGGGGTGTAAGCAGGTAAGATAATTCACTGGCTAAAGGTGCTGGCCACTACCAATCCGACAACTGGAGTTCCATCTCTGAATACCATAATAGAAAAAGAGAACTAGGGGCTGGAGAGATGACTCAGCGGTTAAGAGCACTGGTTGCTCTTACAGAGGACCCAGGTTCAGTTTCCAGCACCCACATGACAGCTCACAACTGTCTGTAATTCCAAGATCTGACACCCTCACACAGACATACATGCTGGCAAAATATCGATGCAAATAAAATAAAAATAAATTATAAAAAAAAAGAAAAAGTCCTGCCTTTAACAAAGGAGAGAGAGAGAACCAAAGGCTTGCCCTTAAAAAAAAAGAGAGAACTAACCCCTAAAGTTATCCTCTGTGTCACATAGGTGTGCATAAACACATGTGTGTACACACACACACACACACACACACACACACACACAGTAATTTAAAAAAAATTTAAAAAGGGATGCTTTTCTACTTTTAAGTGGTAGCAAATATGCATATTTACCTGTATTACTCCTTTTTCCGATCTTGTATACAAAATATTTCTGGAATTATCAATTTCAATTTGAACAATAGGATCTAAAAGTAAAACAGAAGAAAGCCAAACCCCAACGATTATCAATTGAACAGTCACAACAAATTAAAACTGATGCATTAGGATTTGCATTCAGGGGCTTTCTACTCTCTTACTTAGTTGTTAAAGTAAGGACCAAGCCAGAGAATGTTAGCTCACACAAAGATGTCAAATACTGTCACTATCAAGGGGAGCACAAATAGCTTACAGCTTCAGGTAAGTTACTGGATGCTGCTCTCCAGTAATCCTAGCTTGTAGGAGGCTATGGCCCAAGAACTGCTTAAGAGCTTAAGAAATAGATTAAACACAGGTGGTGGTGGTGGTAGTGGTGATGGCACAAACCTTTAATCCCAGCACTCTGGAGGCAGAGGCAGGAAGATCTCTGTGAGTTTGAGGCCAGCCTGATCTATAGAGCTAGATCTGGGACAGCCAAGGCTACCCAAGAAAACTTGTCTGAAAAAACTAAAAGAGAGAGAGAGAGAAAGAAATATATAAGAGTTACTAAGCCAGGCTGTGAATATAGCAAAACTCTGTCTTAAAAGAAAAACTACTCATTCTATCTTCTAAATGAATTTTTAATTTTTAAAATTTTGTTTTCAGGGCCAGTTGGTGGTGGCCCATGCCTTTAATCCCAGCACCTGGAAGGCAGAGGCAGGTGGATCTCTGAGTTTGAGGACAGACTGGTTCTAGGACAGCCAGGGCTGCAAGGAGAAACCCTGTCTCAAAAGAACTAAACAACTGAGAGATATAAATTTGAGCTGGGAATTTATTCTTGACCATTTATCACATATGTAAATCTGTCTCTCTTACTTGTGCATGTATGCAGAGACAGACAGACCACACAAACATCTTTTTGTTTAAGTAGGAAAGGTATTTTGGACATAGTCCAGGAATGATCCTGAATTTGCAGAAAATGAACTGAAGATTACAATGTCTTTCTGTTTTATAATGTCTCTGCTCTTTGAGACACCTCACGGACATATAACAAATGCAGAATTTAAGTATATAAAAAGTATTTTAACTAAGAATGCAAATTTCTGAAGAAAACGTTAAGCCTGACACCGGGCATGGTGGTGGTGCACGCCTTTAGTCCCAGAACTGGGGAGGCAGAGGTAGGCAGATACGAGAGTTTGAGACCAGCCTGGTCTACTAGAGCTAGTTCCAGGGCAGCCTCCAAAGTCACAGAGAAACCCTGTCTCGAAAAACCAAAAACAAACCACACACACACACACACACACACACACACACACACACACACACACACACACACACACACACACACACACACACACACAGTTAAGCCTGAAAGTACCAAAAATTTTCTTTTATTTGCCCAATTTGTTTCCTACTTACCATCTTCTGAGAATGTGAACTGCAGCAAGGAAGGGACAAGGAAGGAAAGTGAGCTCTTCGAGTGGTTTATCTTCCTACATCTTTGACTGAACCAGCCTGCTTCTGCCTTGGAGAAAAGCAATACATGACTTGTAATACAGGTAACACAATGACTGTATCCATGCTTATTAAAGCCTCTCCATGTCTCCATGAATCACCAGCGATTATAAAGACAGGAAAATATCTTCAAAATTAATTACAAATCATTCTATAATTAGAAATAACTACTAAATACAAAAAATAACGTTCAAGAAATATTATTCAATGAAAAGCCAATTGTGAAAATAACTAATAGTAACCTAAGGACATACATTTGCAAACATAAACTGATTGCATATACATACAAACACAGCATATACATACAAACACATGCAAACAGATATTTATCTATATATAAATACACATATACCAACATAAGTATCATGCTTTGAAACAGTGGTTCTTAACTTTCCTAATGCTGTGACCCTTGAATACAATTCATGTTGTGGTGATTCCCACCGATAAAATTGTATTTGTTGTTACTTCATGATTGTAATTCTGCTACTGTTGTATATTGTAGTATAAATATCTGATATGCAACCCCCTATGGGGGTTTGTGATCCATAGGTTGGGAACGATTGCTTTAAAGTCACATATAAACAGATTATCACAGTAGGAAAGCTGCGATACATTCACAGACACAGTGCTTGTCTAACACTTGTGAAGCTCTGAGCCAAGTTCTAGAATACTGACCTTTGCTCCAAGAAAGAAGGGTTTTACCCAGGAGGACTGGGTCTTATGGGTATGGAGAAGTGATGGAAGACTATAGTTTATGCTTGAATATTTTCCTATCCTATATATGTATGTGTGTGCATACATACATACATACATACATACATACATACATACATACATACATCCTGAAGGAGCTTTGTAACCTATGAGATTAAGATATCCTTTATTAAGTAAATGCCAGCCAAACGTAAGCCAGAGCATGCCAGGGGCAGCAAGGCAGGAGGCCAGAGAGAAGGGGCCCCCCCATGTACCTTGTCTGTCTCTTTAAACCCTATCTCATATCATCCTGACCTCACCTTGACCATGCCCATTAGGGCGTGGTTAGGCACACCTGTAGCCAGCTTCTAGCAGGAGTGGCTTACACTGTCCCCTACATATATATCATGCAATTAGAAAATTAAGACAAAAGCTTTTCTTTTCCTTTACAAGAGACAGAAAAACAAACAAACAAACAAACAAAACAAAAACAAATGTAAATGTTAAGGCTTACTTGGTATGCTACTTCATATAAACATCCGTCCTTTCCAGCCAAAAAAATCCTGCCACTCTCAGTGGAAGTAATTGTTAAAAGGTAAGTGTTATCCGTGGGAAGAGAATACAAAGGGTCTGGAAGCAGCTGCATCCCACCACACATACTGTCGTTAAGAACGCCAGAACCTACAAGTGTGCAACAAGAAAAACCAGGGAACATTTTTCTTAGCTTTTTCAAACTTTAAAATAATCCTCACATTATCTTGAGAACTGGTAACTTTACCTACTAAAATAGCCCAAACACCTATGGCATACTTTATAAAGTTACCATAAAAGCTTGAGGGACTGGAGAGATGGCTCAGACTCAGGGGTTAAAGAGCACTTTATGCTCTTTCAGAACACATGAGTTCAGTTCTCAGCACCTACATGGAAGTTACTAACATCCCTCTGTAACTTAAGTTCTGGAGGATCTAACATCACCTGGCCTCCTCAGACACCAAGCAAACACACAATGCACAAATATACATTCAGGCAAAATATTCATACACACAAAATAAAAATAAACCTTGCTTGGCTACGGTGGTGCACACCTTTAATCCCATCACTTGGGAGGCAGAGCCAGGCAGATCTCTATGAGTTCGAGGTGAGCCTGGTCTACAGAGCGAGTTCCAGGACAGCCAGGGCTACTCAGTAAAACCCTACCCCAAAAAACTAATAAATAATTCTTAAACAAAAAAAATGGTTTAACACAGTGGCCAGGGATGTGGTTTAGTAGTAAAGTGCTTGCACTGCATATGTAAGATCTTGAACTCAATTCCTTGTAGCGTACATGCACAAACATTCACTAAAGATAATTCTTAAACTGCACGTATAGTACACATATTTATCACATTTAGCAAAATAGCAAGAAAAAGCAAACCCAAACTCATGTGAGGATTTAGTACTAAAAAACCATTGTAATATTCATTTCAACATACTATCATTTTTAAAAACCTAGCATATGGGGGCTGGAGAGATGGCTCAGAGGTTAAGAGCACTGGCTGCTATCCAGAGGTCCTGAGTTCAATTCCCAGCAACCACATGGCGGCTCACAGCCATCTGTTATGAGATCTGGTACCCTCTTCTGGTGTGCAAATATACATTGAAGCAGAATGTTGTATACATAATAAATAAATAAAATCTTAAAAAATACAAAAAAAACCTTAGCATATGAGTGGGCTACCATACCTGTCTGTACATTAGCATAGCTGAGTCCAAGAATTACTATATCCACAGGGGTTGCCAAAACCAACAGGTGGCGTACATGAGGTTGAAAAATGCCTATGGCAAAGCAGACAAAGGTACATTATCTTCTGAAAAACACACAGCATGTAGGCAGGAATAAAATATGGCTGTACCATTAAAGTGAGCTCCTAACTAGACAACAAAAGTCTGATTCCCAGTCAGCAAATTGTGATGATTAAATATTCCTATGTTAAAGCACTAAAAAGTACATAAACATAGAAAAGAACTAACAGGAAATAATGGATTTAACAGTTAGTGTCATATAAAAATTATAGCATACACATACCGGGTAAACATTACCTAGCCACACATAAGAAGGAAATTTGTGGGATAAATTTGAGGTAGCCCAATCCAAGTTAGCCTCAATCCAGTGATGTAACTGAAGATGACCTTGAAATGATCTCCCCCCTCCCTGTCCCATGTTGGGATTACAGGCATGTGCTGCCACACCAGGCAGAAAAGGAAGGAAATTCAGATATACCCAACATGCATGATCTGTGAAGACTCATACTAAGTGAAGCAAGCTGGACACAAAATAACAAAAACTACAGATAAAAAGTCAATCATATAGATAAAAGTAGAGTGATTGCTGCCAGGTGTTATAAGGAAGAGTAGGAATTTTTTTGATTGAGCCCTTAAAACATTTGGAGAATATGTGCATAGTCATAATCTCATCCTGATAGTTTTATCTCTTACCAGATTTTGGTTTCACAAGCCCCACAGCAAGAATTGTCTCACTGAGTCCATCAAAATAGGCAAGGTCACCTCTGTTCAAAGTAAAGAAAACATGTTTATATATGTATATGTGTGTGTGTGTGTATATATATATATATATAATATATATATATATATATATATCTTATTTATAATGCTCTTTATTAGCTGCATAAATTTAGATATAGAATAGAGTAAAAACCTAAAACAGCAAACAAAACTAGTGAAGGACTAAGACACAGGCACTAGATCTTTCTAAGGATAAGCTAGAGAAACTTTCCAAGCATCTATCCAAGCTGCAAGCAATGGCTACCAAATAATGACAATCCCCGGACAGGGGCAGGAGTGTGGAGAGGACTGTCTGGGAAGGCTCTCGGAAAACTTAATGATAATAATAGAATAGGAAAAATTCTCCAGTGTGTAATCTGTATCATAATGCAGAGAGATTATAAAGGAATTCAGAAACCAATGGTATTGAGGTCATTCCATCAACAAATCCAAATTCAACATAACTCTTGACCTGGAAAAAAGCCAATTCTTGCCACAGTAAAGGTCTACCCACTGAACCCTAGTCAAAGAGGAGGCAGATCCATGTCTTAAGATAATTACTTGTTAAATGAATGAGTATTAGATTTGAATAGAAAAGTAAAAATGTCACTAAAGTTAAGACTTTTATAACAAACACACAGACCATTGCTATTATGATTAAGACACTCAAGGAAATGCCTAGTTAAATAAATTGTTTTTGTTTTGTTTTTCAAGACAGAGTTTCTCTGTGGTTTTGGAGGCTGCCCAGGCTGGTCTCGAAATCACAGAGATCCGCCTGACTCTGCCTCCTCTGCTGGGATTAAAGGCATGTACCACCACCACCCAGAGTTAAATATAGTTTTAAGATTAAGTATCTTTCTACAGAATGTAAGTTGTCAAATGGTATAATTTTGATGAAATAGCATTTTGAATGTGTTCATGTGTACATATCTGTTTCTAAAAGGGCATCAGTTATTCAATGCAAGAGTAACAGCTTAACTACACAGGCCTTCTATGACAATTCCTATCTCAATAAGGATATAGATGACTCAAACAGGTAACTGAGTGACTGAAATATGAAGTGGAAGTAACACAAGACTTACCTGTAAAGACAAAGAAAGCTAACCAGATCAATATACTGCTATATTTAAGATACACTGACTTTGGATTTTATATATTCTGTATATTTAACTTACACATAAAGTAAAAAAACCATGAAACAACTATCACTTCAATAATTACCAACTTCCACAGAAATGTAAGGAAACAGTCTTTATAAGGCACCACCACCAGGGCCCATGTAATGGAAAAAGAAAACTGACTCGTGCAAGTTGTTTTCAGATTGCCACAAACACTGTGGTACACACACCCGAACACATACACAAAAGAAATTAAATATAATCAAAAAACAAAAAATGCCAAATGACAGATCAAAAATACCAATGTATAAGCTTTTCTACAGACTACAAATTGGAATTTATGCCTTGTTTCTTAAGAGGTCCTTTGGAAGATGGGGATATAACTCAATGAGAGAACACTTAACATGCATGATACAGTAGGATTAATCCCCAGGACTTTGAAACTAGCAAACCAACTAATAAACAACAACAAAAAACAAGAGCAGTATTTTGGTTGGGGAATGTAGCTCCATGGTAGAGTGCTTGCCATGAGTAGGTTGAGGTAGTACTTAGACCAAGAACGTTGTTCAAGAAATTGTTACAAAAAGAGTCCACATTGTGCATATGTGTGCACAGGTATGCTTGTGTGCATGCATGTATAGAAGTCAGAGGTTAGCAATGTAGGCTGTCTTCTTCCACTTTCTACCCCCCCCCTCCAGACAGGGTTTCTCTGTATTGCTTTGGAGTCTGTCCTGGAGCTCGCTCTAAAGACCAGGTTGGCTTCAAACTCACAGAGATCCACCTGCCTCTGCCTCCAGAGTGCTGGGATTAAAGGCATGCACCACCAATACCCAGCTTCTACCTTATTTTTTAAGACAATTTTTCTCACTGAACTTGGAGTTCACTGTTTCAACTAGACCAGCTGGCCGGTAAAACACCAGCATCTGCCTGTCTCTGCCCCTCAATGTATACTGTCATGCCTGGCCTTTCTTTATGTGAATGTTAAGGATCTGAGCTCGGGTTTTCATGCTTGCTTCTTGAATAGCAAGCACTTCAGTCACTGAGCCATCCCAAGCCCCCAAATCCACATTTCAATGCCCCCAGATGACTAGATTGCATAATGGGAAGCACTGACCCAAACAAGATAAACAAAAGTTAAAAATCAGACAGTTTCTGATGAGTAGAACACTAGCTGCAATAAACAATAAAGGTTAAGAGAATCCCAAGCCAGCCTTCCATACATACCCATCTTCATAGTTCCACATGAATATGTCACTGTCAATTGTAAGCCAAGCTCTGCTGATAGGGGGAAAAACACCCATCATGCAGTTACACTGCATATCTGAGGAAGCATGAATGTAAGGTGCAAACAGTCCAATTATTTTTTCTCAATTCGTTTAGTACCTTTTGACTTAAAACCCACGATCTCTTGGCTAGATTTGTCACTCGGTGATTCAGCGATTGCCTGGCACCCATGAGGCTCCTGTCCACATTCCTTCTCTCTTTTCTCTTTACTTCCCTTTTAAATTATTTTATTTATTTTGTGTGGTTGTGTTTTATCCTGATGTATGTCTTTGTAACATGTGTGCCCAAAGAGGCCAGAAGAGGGCCTTGAAGACCCTGGAATTAAGAATTAACAGACAGTTGTGAGCCACCAAGTGGGTGCTGGGAATCTAATGTGTGTCCTCTTTACTGCTGAATTATTTCCAGCTGATAACACTTGTTCCTTTTTTCTTGAGATAGCACTATTAGCTCAAGCTGTCTTGGGAACTGTAATTCTCTTGCCTTATCCTCACAACTGCTGTGGTTACACTGGAACTCACTTATCCCCTGTGTCTACCACCCAAGCACTGAGATTAAAGGTGTCTGCCACCATGAATGACCCATGCTTATTTACTCTAAGACCGGAAGCAAACTACCCAGGCACTGTTTTTGACGTAAGGTCTTATGATATAGCCCAGGTTGGCTGCAAGAGTGCCAACAATCCTCCTGCCTCAACCTCCTGAGTACCAGCATTAAAGATATATGCCAGTACCCAAGACTGAAAATTTTGGGCGAGGTGGGTAATGAAGATTGAACAGCTGTGCCTCAGATAAGACAGACAAGTGCTCTACCACTGAGCATTGGCTCTGCTCTGAAAACTCGTAAATAACTTACAGACATTGTGTAAACATAGAACAGGAGTTATAATAATGAAAGCACTAATCTAATATTTATAAAATAGCTAAATAAAAAAGCAATAGGATACGTCCAAACTGTTCAACCAGCTCAGGTGGAAGGGGAACTCTTCGAATAGTGCTGATCTCTGGAAGGCTGGGTACTGACAGCAAACCTGGTCCTTGGAGAGGGTAATCCATATCAGACATTCCAGAAACGGTAGGACTGTCTACAAAAATAAATAAATAAATAAAAAGAAGCATTTATATACAACAGTAAGGTATTATTAGAATAGATAAGCAATTCAAGCTCCCTCTATCCCACCCCACCCCAGTGCTTTTGATGTCTTTGATATTAAGGAATTCTGACCTGCTATAAAGTGGAACTAAGAAATCCCATTGTTAAAAGTTGGGACAGTTACTGGTTTCAAGGCTATCAAGATTGGGGATGTAGCTCAGTTAGCACAGTTCTTGCCTAGCTGTAATTCCTAGCTTAGCAAAAAAATCAGGCATGGTGGCATATGTCTGCATTCCTAGCACTCTGGGAGAGAAGGTGAATGAAAGAGGATCAAGAATTCAAGGCTATCTTAGACTACAGTTAGAAACCAGCCCCAGTTGCATTAGATCCTGTCCTAAAACCAAAACAAATCCATTCTTTTCCCCTTTGGATTTCTCCTCCTCCAGACCAACATGTCACATACAAATAGTACTAAAAATACAATATATTACTGGGAGTTGGTGGGGGACATAGACTGTTCTCAATAAAGAATTATTTTTCCCCTCAAGACAGGGTTTCTCTGTGTAGCTTTTGAAGCCTGTCCTGGCACTCAATATGTAGACCAGGCTGACCTTAAACTCACAAAGATCCACCTACTTCTACCTCCCAAGTGCTGAAATTAAAGGTATACACCACCACTGCCAAGCTCAATAAAGAATTCTTATTGTGCTTCCTTTCTCTTGCTCGATGTTTCAGAGCCTAGGGGAAGGAGTGGGCTAGTCTGCTTGACTCGTACTTCAGGGCCCTGAACACTACACCTGACTGACAATAATTCAAGTCACCTTACTGGGCTCTAATTTGGAATACACAGATTTGGGGGGAAGTGACATTAAATACTAATCACTGTGGTCCAACAATCATGGATATGCCTCCTACAACATGGTTCACTCGTATAACGGCTTACTCCTCCACTGGAGTCTTTTTTTTTTTTTTTTTTTTTTGGTAACTCTAAATCATATAATACAGGTTTTTTTTTTTTTTTTTTTTTTTTTTTTTTGAGGCAGGCTTTCTCTGTGTAACCACCCTGGCTGGCTTGTTCTAGGTCCTTGAACTCACTTTGTACACCAGGTTGCCCTCCCAGTACACAGAGATCTGCCTGTCTCTGATTCCCCAGTGCTGGAGTTAAAGGTGTGCATTTCCACCGCCCAGCCTAAAATATAATTTTAATACAATGCACAGCTGAAACAAAGTAGCAATACAAAAAAGATGAATAACTCTGTGAAGATGAGAATGTGAATGGTCAAGAAAACTCAAAGATAACAAAAGGCTCTCTTTTTGGAGACAGGCTCTCACCGTTTAGTTCTGGTCATCCTGCAATCACTATGTAGACTACACAGACCTCAAACTCAAAAGAGATTTTTCCTGCCTCTGCCTTCTAAGTGCTGAGATTAAAGATGTGTAGCACCATGCCTGAATTAAACTACAGACTTCACTAAGAGTTTGGGAAGGATCTGAGGCAGAAATCTCTGAGTTCAAGGCCAGCCTGGTCTACAGAGTGATTTCTAGGACAACCAGGGCTATACAGAAAGAATTTGGGAAGTCTGTTAGGCAGAGGGGAAAAAAAATGCTAGAGGGAAAGGGATTGGTGTGAGGAAGTATATGTAAACAGTGTACATATTTAAGAGTATCAGAAAGCACGACTCTTTATATCTTGTTTTCAAACTTAAGGTGGACATATTCAGATGACTGTGGCTAATAGGTCAAACATCTTCTCAAAGGCAAGCCCATTTGTTAGTAGCTGTCAAGTACAAAGGCTACTGGTACTTCTGATTAGAAATCTCTCGAAAGGTTTTTATAAATCGTTACACGTGTATTGGTCTACTTTACATCAATTATCCTGCTTAAAGTACCTTTGTTTTGCTCACAAGTCTCATCTGTACCATAACCGGTATCTACTTTTCTCCAACTTTCATGTTTCAAGAGTCACTTTGTAGCAACTAATGCAATTCCACAAACCTTTAGTTGGTTACAGTTTTTTAACCTTAAGGCAAATACTTTCAGGTATCTCGTTTGTTGACAGATGCACTTTGTCCTACCGTCCCTGTCAGTCAGAATTCTGACTCCTATTACTTCTTTACTGGTTCGTACCACCATTTATAAATATGCCAATTATACACATAAGATACGACTCTGAGAGAACCTTGTAGATTTCCAAATTAACTCGTTTGCTTTTCTGATTGCCTCATCCCTGATACAAGAAATGTACAAAAAGGGAATCTGGTATCTACAATGAACAAAATGTAGACAAGAAAAAAAAAACTGAGAGGAATTTGCAGTTCTTCAAAAATTTAGGAAACCCAGCCCTAATCTCTGAATGTCTTCGCAAGCACTAATGTAGAGATAAGTAAGGACTAAGACAAGAGAATCAGACCAGAATCTCTTAGGCGGAGAAACAGGGCTCCAGTGGACCGATTGATTCACTCACTTGGGGCGGACACCATGAGCAGCTCGGAAAGGTCCGGGTACATGCGGTCTTCTTGCAACTGTCGGTCGATAAGCCTCCCTGCATTTTCCAAAGCTTCCTGCAGGGAGGCGGCCGACGACGTGGAGGCCATCATCATCGAGCCCAGCACAGACGATGGCATGTCGATAATCGCGGACACCAGGCTACAAAAATAATGCAAAGCCGAGGTGACACGAGATAAAAACCAAGCGAGTCCAAAACCGCTCGCTGGGACGCGCGCGCCAAACGAAACACAGGGCGCCAGATCATGACGCACTTCCTGCTCGTCCTCCTGGGTCCTGGAAGACGCCGTTTCCGGGACAGAAAGAGGAGGCAGTTGAAGGGGTTGGACTTTGGAGGAGTAAGGGAGGAGGCTGGAGTTGAGTTTGTAGATTGCCTGGGGAGGGAAGGAAGGGTGGAGAGGGGAGGGACCAGGAGGAGAGGGGCGGGCGGGGTAGGAAGGGAAAGGGAGGAGGAACTCCGGGTGCGGAGCGGGCTAGGGGGCGCTGGCGGTCGGCCGAGCGGTGGTGACCCTGCGCGAGCTGAACCTTGGCCTTGAGCCCCACCCTCAAGTTGGAATTCGGTGACTGCAGCTACTTAGCAGTGCACACATCCGTTACCATAGCGCCCTAATATGTGCACTCAATAGACCATCTAGTTCTAGGAAACTGAAAGTCTACCGGGCCAGGCATCATGGCTTCTGCTGGTAATATCAAACTAATACACTTTTGACCTTTGAGGTAGTTAATGCAAAGACAAAGTAAAAGTCTCATGATGTCCAGGCACACACCTGTAATTGGAAGCCAGCCTGGGCTATGTAGTGAGACCTGTCTCAGAAACAAAAAGATAAAAAATACTATGATGATAGGCTTCGCTGTAGATTTTCTAAGGTGGAATATATATATATATATATATATATATATATATATATATATATATATATATATTACTTCAGAGGAGCAATGAGAGAGAACAAGGACTTTGTTTGCAACAGAAAGAAACTTCAGTAGAGAAGGCAACCACCCACCTGCTCAAAGCTGCCAGGGTGTTGTCTTTTTGTCGTGTCATGTTGTCCCCCCCCATACATCCATCCGTCTTTCCTGTCAGTGTCGGTCCTCCTCCCCCTCCGCCTACAGAGTTTCTCTGTGTAGCCCTGGATGTCCCAGAACTTGCTCTGTAGACCAGGCTGGCCTGGTCCAACTCACAGAGATTCACCTGCCTTTGCCTTCTGAGTGCTGGGATTAAAGGCATGTTCCACCAATATCACCTGACTTTTTTGTTTTTGTCATTTTTTTTCTCTCTTTTTATTATTATTAATTCAAGTTAGGGAACAGGCTTGTTTCACATGTACTTCCCCTCTCCCTCTCCCTCTCCCTCTCCCTCCCCTTACCCCCATTCCTTCTCCCCCACCTCCAACCTACCCCCCACCCCATCCACCCACCACTCCCCAGGCAGGGTAGGGTCCCCAACCGGGGCTCCAAGTCCACCAAATCTTCCTGTGCTGAGCCTGGGTCCCTCCCCATGTGTTCAGAGACAGAGTGCATCCCTTCAAGTGGGATGGGCTCTCGAAGTCCCCCACATACACCAGGGCAAAAAGCCAGTCCACCTCCGGAGGCTCCCAGGAGTGCAGGAGCCTCCCGGATGGCATCCATGATCAGGGGGCTGGATTAGTCCCGTACTGGCCTCCCAAAGAGCATCTGGGGTCGATATGCTTTCCCTTTTTCAGGCCACTTTTTTTTTTTTTTTAAGAGACAGTGTTTCACTAATTCCTGAACTCACAATGTAGTCCATGCAGGATTCAAATTTACAATCCTCCTGCCTCAAGGACCAGAATAGCTGTGATTATAAGCATCATCTACCATACCCAGCCCAATTTTTTTAAGTGTGTCTGTGTAGACAGGGTTCTCTCTGTAACCACCCTGGCTGTCCTGGAACTCACTCTATAGGCTATAGTGGCCTTGAGCTCACAAGAAATCTGCCTGTCTCTGCCTCCCAAGTGATGGGATTAAAGGTGTGTGCGACCTCCACATAGCCGCCTTATTTTCTTAAATAAGACTCTAAATTCCTGTTAATTGTATATGTTCTGAGGAAGTCAGTCTGCTGAAGGAGAGATACTTTGTATTCTATGTTTAATTAAAGATTTTTATTTGTCTATGTGAATGTATGTCATGTGTGCAAATGGCCACAGAGGCCAGAAGAGGGCATCTGACACCCTGGATCTGAAGTTACAGGCAGATGTTATTAATCCCAAAGATAGAAGGAGAAAGACCACCAACCCAAATCATAATGGCAAAATTAATTAAAACAAGCAATTAATTAAGAAGCTTTTTATTAACGTACACAGGCTGCTTCCCCTTAAAGCAGCGTTTGAGAGATCTGTATTGGATGTGAGGACAATAAGGCTTTTATAGATCAGGGGTAGGAGGTTTCCAAATGGATTTGGCAGGTAAAATAGGTTGGGTCACAGGAGCAGAACATAAGCATAACAAATTAGTCTTTCCTGTAACAAAAGAGGTAGTTGCAAGGTGGGCAAAACAAGTTAGTCATAGTCATAACAAGATAGTCACATAGCCTTTTGAAATAAAGTTGGGGTTGCAAGATAGTTATAAACAACTTTTGAAATAAGACATAATTGTCATTCATGGAACAGGCAGTACAGAACCATTTGTAGTTAAGGTTGCATGTGGGTCATACCCCAGTCCTTGAAAAACCTAGGTTTAATCATAAACAGGAATGAACCTAGTTTGGCTTTACTATAAGATGGCTTTTAATCCCAGCACTCAGGAGGCAGAGGCAGGAGGATCTCTGTGAGTTTGAAGCAAGCCTGGTCTACAGAGCGAGTGCCAGGATAGGCTCCAAAGCTACACAGAGAAACCCTGTCTCAAAAAACCAAAAAAAAAAAAAAAAAAAAAAAGGCTTTTAAGGTTAAGATGGAGGCAAACAAGCTGGTTCTTCAGTGTGTTTTGTTCTTAACAAAATCTGAATTGTTTGATTTTATCAATAAAGACTCAGTAGCCAGATGCTGGGGTGAAAGTCTGCTACCTCAGAGAGGCTGAGAAAGCACCCAGCTGGCCTTCTTCCTCTGTTGCTGTATCTGAAAACCCCCTTTTCTCCTATGTCATCTCAAACAAAAATCTCCAACTGACTGTCTGTTCCTTCTACTGCCTGTGTGCCTCTCTACCCACCTCCTGACTCTCTCTTATTCTCTATTGTTTTCTCTTAATCATCCTATAATCACTTCCTGTCAACTGATTGCTTGCTCTGCTTCTTGACCTATGGTTGGCTTTATTTAATCCTGTTTACAATATTCAAAGAGAAAGCTCTTGAATTATAGGTGTGTGCTAAGGTTGAGCCACACCACAACTAGAAACAGGTTTTCCCAGCAAATAACACAATCTCAGGGTTCACAGTGTGATAAAATAACCTGCAACAGATGTGAGCTGCCCAGTGTGGGTGCTTGGAAAGCAGACTCAGGTGTTCTGGAAGAGCAGGAAGCACTTTAATCATGGAGCCACCTCTCCACCTCTTTAATCTGAATAATTAATGCAGCATTTATGCATTATGTCTTTAATTTTAAGGCAAATATTTATATTGCCTATAGGATACCAATTATGTGATAATGTGACTTCCTATCTCTCTTACTGAATGCATACCTCAAGATACTGTCTCCTCCTTTGGAAATGTGGCATTAGAGGGGAACTACAGTAAGAAAAGCAGTTACTGGGCTGGAGAGATGGCTCAGTGGTTAAGAGCACTGACTGTTCTTCCAGAGGTCCTGAGTTCAATTCCCAGAAACCACATGGTGGCTCCAAACCACCTTGAATGAGATCTGGTGCCCTCTGCTGGCATGCAGGCAAAAGACTTTAAACATAATAAATAAATAAAAATATAAAAATCTTTAAAAATAAAAAAGAAAAGCAGGAACTTTGGATGTTTACTGGGGAGAACTTAGTAATGAGCAGGCCAGAATATATCCCATGTGGCTATGGTAAGGTTGAAATTATCATTGCTATGGTAAGGTTGAAATTATCATTACATTGCCATTAATGTCTCCATGGGAATTCTGAAAAATACCATTCCTTATTTCTTCTTAATTAAGGAAGCTTTTTTTCAGTTCATGTTTTGGCAAGTCAATACTTGAGTTGCTCAAAACTGTGTTTAGCCAATTGAATTGATTTTTACCTCCTAAAATAAAAAATTCTTTTTTTGTTGTTACTTTTTGAGACAGGGTTTTTCTGTGTAGCCGTGGCTGTCCTGGAACTTGATTTGTAGACCACTCTAACCTTGAACGCACAAAGATTTATCTGTGTTTCTGAGATTAAAGGTGTGTGCCTCCACTACCTGTCCAAATTTCTCAATATTAAAATTTCCCCAGCATTACTTATCTACTTATATTTTCACCTTATAGCAAAGCAGTTCCACCTTATCTAAAGGAAATGGTCCCATGTTCTCAGAGAAACCATAGTAGAGCACAGCCTAAGATAAACTTTGTTTTTCCCATACATTTGAAGCTATGATAAACTTTATAATAGGCATGGTCAGAGATTAACAACAATAATAAGGTAACACTATCAAAACAATATCCTGCAATTAGGATTTACACTTGGGAGGCAATAGGTGAAAATAAGTGTTACTTGCACAAAAGTAGTGTGACACCATTGTGACAGTGAATTCTGTGTGCACACACTGGACAAAAGGGTGGTTCACATTTATGCAGGACAGAGCAGCTCGGTGTGACATTTCATCATGGCTCAGAACAGTGTCCATTCAAAACTTATAATTGGTTTCTTAAAAAAAAACTATTTTACGTGTACCTGTATATGCCTGAGTGAATGTCTGTGTACCATATGCATGCAGTCCCTAAAAGGTGAGAAGAGGCTGTCAGATCTCTGGAACTGGATGGCTGTGAACTGCCATATAGGTGCTGGGAATTGAATTCAGGTCCACTGGAAGAGCTGCCAGTGCTTTTAACTGCCAATGGCTCTCTCCAGTCACAAGTTGTTTTGTTTCTGATATTTTCTGTTTAATATTTTTGGACAGCAATTGACCCATGGGTAACTAAAATTACAGAAAATAAAACAATATAAAGATCTAATATACCAAGAAAAAAATAAAACTTTTGTTATTGATTTGTAAACAAGCAGTTGTGTCTCTGTATGTTAATTTACTCTCATTTTGTAGATCACAGGTCTGGCCTGGTGACTATTTTTATTTTTGTTTACTTTGTGTTTTGTCTTCATGTATCTATATGCACCACCATACATGTGCCTAGTGCCCTCAGAGTTCAGAAGAAGGCATTGAATACACTGGAGCTGGAGTTCAGGATGTTTTTGAGGCACTCTGTGGATGCTGGGAACCTAACCCAGATCTTTTCAAGGACCAAAATGCTCTTATCAGCCGAGCCATTCTCCAGACCCCCGATAGTTGTTCTTAAGTTGACATAAAATAGATGCTTGAGTGATTTCTATCACATAAACTGAATGATCTAACATTGTTGGCCTAATATTTCTTCATAGTAACAGTGTTCCCAAAAGTTAAACTCAGCTGCTTCTATTTTAAAAAATATGTGTATGTGTGTGAATACAGTGTTTAGCAGATAAAAGTGATATTTCAATGTCATCAACAGCCCAATTATTGATTGTTTTCTTTTAGATAACTGTGGTTCTTTGATAAATATCAGAAGCACATTATGCATAATTCTCAATTTGCTGACTAAGTGAAGGGAGCAGGCAAAAACTTGGCCTGAGTATTGCCATTTTGAGTTCAGACCCCATTTTGCCTGTAGGGTGAAATAAAGTTCAGGTTCCCAAGCCCTAGAGGAGCTGAGAACGTTCCGATGGCTGATCAACCTCCTCCTTAAACAATGGAAACAGTCTGCTATGCCCCTTAGTTCTCATATGGTCCTAACAACCGAAAAGACAAATGAATCTGATTGGATGTACTGAAAAGCTTATGTACTCTATCTGTTTACAATGATGGAATGCACAAAGAAGTCCCTAATCTTTGACTCTTGATTGGTGAAAAATGTAATTATAACATGGCAACAAATGTTTGTGGGTTTTGAGCTTATAAATACCACATCTGCCCCTGTTTGGAGCTGCCAGGAGAAGCAAGGCTCCCAAGTCCTTGTCCAGCAGCCCTGGATCAGCTACTCCACCTATGTGGTGATTTATTAAAGACTTTGGAACCCATAACTGTTGTCTCTCTCCTTTCTTGTGGTGCGCAATGGACACAGGTGTAATGTAAGTACTAGAAAGACATACTCAGGGGTCAAGACCTAGTTAATACTGTTTCGTTAAAGACATTTTTAAAAGGAAGTGATTCCTTTGTAGCAGGGATACGACATAAGTAAACATAAGGATTACAACTCCAATTTGCTTGTCACTGCCTTGGTTTTTGCTTTAGCTCCTGCTTTACCAACTGTGGAAGTGATGACTTGGGAGACAGTAGACCAAAGCAGCTCCAGAACCCCAAGTTCTTACAGAAGCAGGAGCTGGGGACGGGCTCAGGAGTTAAAGTGCTTTCCATCAAGCATGAGGACCCACGCTGAGATCCCCAGGATCCATGTCAGAAGCCGGGCAATAAAGTGGAGGCCAGTCAGAAGTATTTCTGGGGCTTACTGGGGTTTGCTGACCAGCTAGTCTTCAGGAATTAGTGAGTCCCAGGTTCTGTAAGAGATGCTGTGTCAAGTAATAAGGTTGAGGAATGGAAGACACCCGCCATTGATATCTGATCTCCACACATGTGTATGTGCATTTGCATGCACACAAACATGAACACATGCATACACTACACACACACCAAAATTCTGATTTGCTATAAATGCTCATATTTTACACCTATCAGCAACATGACTGGGACTGGAGAGATGGTTTAAGAGCACTTACGGCTGTTCCACAGGAGTTGAGTTTGATTCCCAGTGTCCATATGGTGACTTATAACCATCTATAACTCCAGTTCCAGGGGATCTAATACACTCTTCTGGCCTCCACAGACACCAGGCATGCATGTGATGTACAGACAGACACCCATACACATAGAATTAAAAAAAAAGACTCAGCTGGGCATTGGTGTTGAACGCTTTTAATCCCAGCACTGGGGAGACAGAGGCAGGTGGATCTCTGTGAGTTCCAGGCCAGCCTGGTCTACAGAGCAAGTTCCAGGACAGGCCCCAAAGCAATACAGAGAAACTCTGTCTCGAAAAACCAAAAAAAAAAAAAAAGACTCGAAACCATCTGTAACTCCAGTCTTAGGAGATACAATGCCATCTCTAGCTTCTGAGGTTACAGGGCACATATGTGGTGCACATACATGCATGCAGGCAACATACTCTTATATATAAAAGAGAATCTTAGAAATGAAACAGAACTGAGCCTAGCATTGTGGCCTGTATTCCCAACATTTGGGAGGCAGAGAGAGAAGAGTCATTATTGTAAGGCCAGTTTCTGCTATAGCTATGCAGATAGTTTGAAATCATTCTGGGCTACATGACGCCCTGCTTCCAAAATAAAATCAAGAACTAACCTCAAAGACTGTTTATTCTCTTAAGAAAAATTTTTGGTCAGTCATGGTGGTGCACACTTTTCATCTCAATACTGGAAAGGTAGAGGCAGGCAGATCTCTGAGTTCAAGGCAAGCCTGGTCACAGAGTGAGTTCCAGTATTTCCAGGGCTACACAGAGAAACCCTGTCTTGAAAAAGAAATAAAGGAAAGGAAAGGAAAGGAAAGAAAGAAAGAAAGAAAGAAAGAAAGAAAGAAAGAGAGAAAGGGAGTGAGAGTGAGAGAGAGAAAGGAAGGAAAGAAGAGAGAAAAGAAAGAAAGAAAGAAAGAAAGAAAGAAAGAAAGAAGGGAAGGAAGGAAGAAAGGAATAATGATTGGGGGCTTGAGAAATTGTTCAGTGATTAGAACTAGATGGGACTTATGCTCCATTCCAGTACCGACACAGAGGCTCACAACTTTATGTAACTCAGGTTCTGGGGACCTGTGATGGCATCTTCTGGCCTTAAAAATGAAAAAAATACATTACTGTGTATGTGTGTGCTTGAATATATACTTGTAAATAATACATGTCGAGGTCAGAGCCCAACTTGTGGGAGTTGGTTCTCACCTTTCACCTTATGGAACTTGGGGGTTGCACTCAAGTACTTAGCCTTATTGCCAAACACCTTTATCCATTGAGCCATCCTGTAAGCCCAAGGAATACATTATCTTTTTTGATGGGGAGGATTTCAAGACAGGGTTTCTCTGTGCAACAGTCCTGGATGTCCTAGAACTCACTTTGTAGACAAGGCTGGCCTTGAACTCACATCCACCTGCCTCTGCCTCCCAAGTGCTGGGACTAAAGGCATGTGCCACAACTGCCTGGCTGGAATATATTAGTCTAACCAATGGGAGATTACAGACTAACCTGTAAGGACTTTCCACTAGAATGATCCAAAGCTGCTATTCTACTGTAAGCAATCATTTTCTTTGCTTTGGTTTTTTGGTCCTTCTTGCCCAGTGGGTAAACTTAAATGGCCTACTATCTATCCTTACCCAACTGATGAATCACTGAGTGTTCAGAAAAACCAATATTCTAGTGTGCCCTATTTTATGTTCTAACACATCATTATTTTTGCTTCTTAGTCAAATTAATAGTATAGTGAAGCAATCCCCAAATGATATCTTAGAATTATTTACAGAGTTTTGATCTCCTGGGCACTCTAAGGCAGGTCTGCTGATTGCACTGGGAATCTGCTTGAGTGGCTTCCTGTTTTGATTAATGAATACATTCATTTTCTTCAAGAAAAGTAAATTGCTCATTATGCTTATAAAGTTGTTTCACACAGACACAACAGAAATACTTTAATGTGGAAGCTGCTCATATAAAAATATTGTCTATCATTTATCAAGAATGAAACCATCTTTTTGTGATGTTTATGGTGATGGGCCTCAATTCCAATGGGCGATGGAGTAACTATTGCCTATTATTGTTTTCCCTCTAGTGCTTTGAAGTTTAAAGTTTAATAAACCATGCATCCCAAAATTTCACCTACTTGACTACTGAGGAACTGAAATAGCTATTGAAGAGCTTACGGCCATGGTTTCATAGTAAACTTCATTCATAAAGTGCTACTCCAGCTGGGGTGGGGGGCACACACCTTTAATCCCAGCACTCAGGAGACTGAGGCAGACAGATCTCTGTGAATTCGAGGCCAGCCTGGTCTACAAACTGAGTTCTAGGACAGCCAGGACTCTTACCTAGAGAAACACTGCCTTGAAAAAACAAGCAACAATAACAAAAGATAAAGTTCTACTCTAGTACGTAATCTGTGCACAGGAAAGACATATCAGCATTAGCAATAACTTATTTTAGTGTAACATAAATTAGCCTTACTGATTGAAATTCAGGGTGTTTTTTGTGGTTAATAATCTCTTGGGACAGACACAAACTTTGTTGCTACAAATTATATGCATCTTGCGCATAGGAAAAGTAACTTTTGCCTGCAGAAGTATTTCTTTTATGAATTCATTTAACCAAGTACTCAGACTGCCTTCCCAGCAATTGTACTATCACGGAAGAGTAAGGCACCATGTGGTAGGTGGGCCTTATGTAGTTGGAGGTCTACAAAGTTCTACAGATGCTTGCTAAGAGCTCATTAGCTTAGTTTGACAACTGGATGATGAGTGGTAGAATCAAGGGCCCAGAGCTTGGTAAAGAGTCAAAGATTTCAGGACACTATGTTCTGAGGTTGCTTATTGCACCAAATGACTGCTGAAGTTGAATGGAAAAGTTTGGGAAATCATGCTTACTTTTTTTGTTTTAATTTGTTCTTTTGGTGCTGGATATCCAATACAGAGCCTTGTACTATGCTCAGCAACCACAAATTTACAGTTTCCTATTACTAATAAGTCTGCATTTTATTACAAGGATAATGGAAATGTCAGATGATGTTTTCATTTAAGAGGTTCAGATAAACAAAACAGAGAGAGAGATAGGACATTAATACTAAAGCTCATGAGTAACTTTATCAAACTATTTTCATTCTTGAGTGAGTAAGAAGGCTCAGTAGGGAAAGGTGTTTTCTACTAAACCTGTTACCTGAGTTCTACCCCCAGAACCCAGAGGGTGGAAGAATACATTTTCAAGTTGTTCTCTAATCCCCAAATGCCCACCATGGTATGTTTATGCCATTTCCCCAATAAATAAATCTACCTGAAATGGTCACACACACCTTTAAAACAACATTTGGGAATAAGGCAGATGGGTTATGAGTTCAAGGTCAGACATGGGTTACATTGTGAGACTCTGATTCAAAACAATTTTTTAAAAGATTTTATTTATTTATTATGTATACAACATTCTGCTTCCATGGTTGTTAGCCACCATGTGGTTGCTGGGAATTGAACTCAGGACTTCTGGAAGAGCAGTCAGTGCTCTTAACCTCTGCTCCATCTCTCCAGCCCCAAAACAATTTTTTTTATTCAACCAAGTATTTCTCTTTTTTTTTTTTGTTTGTTGTTTTGTTTTTTTGAGACACGGTTTCTCTGTAGCCTTGGAGCCCGTCCTGGAAGCCACTCTGTAGACCAGGGTGGCCTGGAACTCAGAGGTCTGCCTGCCTCTGCCTCCCAAATGCTGGAATTAAAGGCGTGAGCCACCACCACCCGGCTCACCCAAGCATTTTTTTTAGACTTTAAAAACAGAATAAATGACATGCCATTAATTCATAGCTTAAGTAAGGAACTAAGTTGTAAATAAGCCAAAATAAATCGGAAACACAGTAGACATGTAACATTTGGAACCCTTGCTCTGTAAACAAGGCTAGCCAGGACTGTTATTCTTTTGTTTAAGCTGCAGCTGCTAATAAGGAAAGGAACAACGAATAAGCAATCCACGTGGAGTTTATTTACCAGAAAGGGGGGAAAGGGGGGATGGGCAGTCAGCCAACCCTAGGGGAGCCTAGAGAAAGAGAGAGCGAGGGGTATGGGGCAGGACCTTTTAAAGGGAAGGTTGCATATGCGCAGTAGGGCAAAGGTCGAAAGGCATGGTGGGTGAGTGAGTGCCTGGGTTGTTAGGGGGCGGGGTTAGGGTCATCCAGGTGTTTTGTTCTTACAATCCCGGCTGTTGTTTATTATAAAAGTTAGAGAATTGGGCGTGGCAGGTTAGGGAAGTAGGGGCGAAGATGTCTTAAGGCTGCTTCCTGCTGGCCTGGGGCGTTGACCATCTTTGGGGGGGTTGGGGGTGCTGCCATGTCCTGGAGTTGATTGTTGTTTCATTGTAGTCCGGGCCACTCTGGTGCCTTTTAGTCCTGGCAAGATGTTTGTGAAAGACCCGCTCGGAATGCTTCTGCATGCCCCCTGCCCCTCTGTCTTCCCCGCCTGTGCCGGTGCTGGGTGTTCTCTCTGGAGCAGGCGGGAGCAGCAGTTGATTGAGGGCAGCGCGGCGGGGACTGAGCAGGGCAGGGCCAGGGTTCGGCCAGGGGCTGGAGAATGCAGCGCGGGCGGCGCCTGGAAGGGGAACTTGAGCTGGGAGAGCAGCGGTGCTGCTTGTCCAGGAGCTGCGAGCGGGGAGCCGCCTCCAAGGCCAAGGACACGGGGGCCGCGGAGCTGCCGGGGCCTCCCAAGCCTTCACCCCGGCAGGGCTCGCGCCCCCGGCCCGCCCCGCCTGGCACCGCGCCTCGGGGCTGGGGCCGAGCAACGAGCACCAGGTGGGCCGGCCCGAGGGCGAGCACCAGGTGCGTTGGCCCGAGGGCGAGAGCACCAGTTAGGCCGGCCCGGGGCCCCGCCCCCACACCCCCACCCTCCGTCCCAAGGTCAGCTATCTGGACGCGGAGGGAATTGAATCTGTTGTACCAGACACCAGACCTTGAGAATATGCTGATCTGGAATGGCTCTGTGTCTCATTTGAACCATCCAATAGAAATGATTCTGTATTTCGCCTCATTTGAAAGACTCTGTGTTTCACCTCATTTGAATGACTCTATACTTCGCCTCATTTGAATAACCCTGTATAGCGCCTCATTTACATTGACCAATGGGAATAGCTCTGTACAATGCCTCATTAGAATTATCCAATAGAATCCCTGCTTCTAGCTTGCGCCTTTTTCCCTATATAAGGACCCCTTTCCCTTGGCTTGGCGCGCTTGGCCTAACAGAAGCTAAGTCGCCCCGGGTACCCGCGTCTCTAATAAAACCTCTTGCAGTTTGCATCCAAGTTCGTGGTCTCGCTGGTTCCTGGGTACGGGTCTCCTTCTACGAAAGTACCTCTTCCGGGGTCTTTCATTTGTAGAGGACATTTGTATAGAGGACAAGGTTAAGTTTAGGAAAAAAAATTTTTTCTTAGGTCCTGTCATTTGACGGGAAGATTATAAGATGAGGGAGGAGTTCCCGAGGAGTCCCAAGATGAGGGAAGGGAAATTGGGACTGGGGAAGGGTTGGATATTACCTGGAGTGAATCTGACCTGTTTGGATCTGATTCGGCTCCCTGGAACTTATAAGAGTCCTTAAAGTTTGGGAAAACAAAGATTAGACATATTAAATCATATCTAGGTGGTATGAAATCTTTCTGGTTACCTTTAACCAGAAGGCACAAACACTTGGTGATCCTTGTATCTTTAGATCCATGGTTTTTAGGCTGGCATTCCTGTAACAACAGCTAAGTTGGGCGCCAAAATGTTATTGTTTTGTTTAAAAAGAAGAAAAGAGAAATTATGAGACAGACATATTGACTATAAGTTTATTATAAGGGCCGGTAGAATGGGGAGACTAAGAAGAGGAACAGGGTAATGGCTGACCGCCATGGCCAGTCGCCATAGACAGACAGAGCAGGAAACAGAGAAACGGGGAGAGAGAGACAGACAGACAGAGAGAGTAAAGAGGAGTAAAGGGGCAGGAGCCTATCTTTTAAAGGGGTCCTCTGCACCTGCGTGCAGACTTCTTTCCCATGGAACCTTGGGCTGACCAGGGTATTGCCTGAGTGGATTCCACCAGGTAACAGGGGCAGGCCAGCATAATGCCTGAACCTTTCAAGGACAGTGGGAGTCTGTGACCGAGGGCAAACATTTAAACATTCCCCGCAATTCTCAGTGTTTTGGCTCCTTAGTGCTTGAGTCATATCTAGATCCTAGTTTCTTCCTTCGAGGACACGGAGAAGGTGAGCAACTGTGTGAGCTTCGTCATGTACATCATAGAGGAAGAGTAGCACTAAAAGAACAAGATCCTGTTGACTTCTTAGAAATATGCGAGGGCCGGGCATTGGGGGCGCATGTCTTTAATCCCAGCATCGGGAGGCAGAGGCAGGTGGATCTCTGTGAGTTCGAGGCCAGCCTGGTCTCCAGAGCGAGTGCCAGGATAGGCTCCAAAGCTACACGAGAAACCCTGTCTCGAAAAACAACAACAACAACAAAAGAGAAAGAAAGAAAGAAAGAAAGAAAGAAAGAAAGAAAGAAAGAAAGAAAGAAGGAAAGAAAGAAAGAAAGAAGGAAAGAAAGAAAGGGAGAGAAAGAAAGGGAGAGAAAGAAAGAAAGGAAGAAAGAAACATGCGAGGACTATCACCTTTCTGTCAAAGTTTTTAGGACTGATCCACAGTTTGAATTGGGATGCGGTCTCCGTGACGCGTTCCCTCCGCGCCGCTAGGGGGCGAGAGTCTGAATGCCTCTCTTACTGCGCGCGCTCTTGGCGACGCGGAAGGGGGAGATGGTACTTCCGGTTTGGCTCGCCGGCAGTGGCGCGCTGCTTGCACGGGTGCTTCTGGAGAGCCTGTGGGGCTCCGTCAGCCATGGAACCCTCCGGGCCCAGCGAAGGTGGGTTCGACGCGGCCAGCGGGGGTGGTGGGCCGTGCTGGGGTGGGGGGCCGGAGCGCCGCGCTGACGGGCTGTTTGTCTTCCCTTCTTGTCCAGTGACAGGCGCAGACGCGGCGGGACCCGACCCTCAGCTGGCGGTCACCATGGGCTTCACAGGGTTCGGTGAGTGACTGACCTCGGCAGAGCCCAGCGTGGTTTGCAGAGGGCTTAAGAGCTGACGGTTAGGAGAGCTGTCACTTTTGACCCGCGTCTTCTGCCGGTCCAAAACCGAATTGCTTCGGTCCCACTTAGTTTGTTGAGACCAGTTCAGATGACACTTGGGGACCTTGACTGGAAGGGATTACTGTTGCGACCCAGTCTGAGAAGGACATTTATTGGTGGCCATTAAGTAATATTATGGTGGCTGTCGATTCCTTCTTTTTGGTTAGTCTTTCTCGTCCAGAATCCGCACTTCAATCTTTCTATAAACCTTAGATATGACAATTATTAGGCGATAAAAGATGTTAAAACATCTAATGTTAAAAACATTAGTGCTAGAGCTGGAGAGATGGCTCAGAGGTTAAGAGTACTGACTGCTCTTCCAGAGGTCCTGAGTTCAATTCCCAGCAACCACATGGTGGTTCACAGCCATCCGTTATGAGATCTGGTGCCCTCTTCTGGTGTGCAGATATACATGGAAGCAGAATGTTGTGTACATAAATAAATAAATAAATAAATAAATAAATAAATAAATAAATAAAATCTTTAAAAAAATTAGTGTTAGCAAAATTCGAGTGGAACTTGTTTTGTAATTCCTTCTTTCCTTCCTTCCTTCCTTCCTGCCTTCCTTCCTTCCTCCCTTCCTTTCTTCTTTCCTTCCTTTTTTAATTTTTTGGGACAGGTTTTCTCTGTGTAGCATTGGAGCCTGGCCTGGCACTCGCTCTGTAGACCAGGCTGGTCTCAAACTCACAGAGATCCGCCTGTCTGTGCCTCCCTAGTGTGTGTGTGTGTGTGTGTGTGTGTGTGTGTGTGTGTGTGTGTATAATTTAACTGCTCCTGTAACAAATTGTAACATATTTAGCACTTTAAAACAACACAAAGGATTGTGGGTTTAGTGAGCATAGGGCCCTAGGTTCCACCCCCCAGATCCAATACATAAAACAACCCACAGATATTTTTCTGGTAGCTTTGTAAGTTCATGTGAGCCGAATTGAGTTCCGTCTTCTAGATACCAAGCCTGAAATTAGTTGTAAATGCGTGTAGGCTGTAATCTGGTAGCTCTGTTAAGGAAGTTGCTTTTATTTCTTGGTAATAGGACTGTAGTATCTTTGCTTCCCGCTGTCTCTTAGCTCATTAGATTATCTTTAATTCTCATTTGCTACTTTTCTCTAAGTCAGTGGTTCTCAATCTGTCAATTGCAACCCATTCACAGGGATCACATATCTGATAACCGGCATATCATATATTTACATTACAGTTTATAACAGCAAAATTACAGTTATGAAGTAGCAATGAAATATTTATGGGCGGGAATCACCACACCATGAGGAACTGTATGAAAGGGTCACAGCATTAGGAAGACTGAGAACCACTGCTCTAAGTCAACTACAGTGCCTTGATTCTTTGTCAGGCTTTGACTTTTGAATTCTGACATACCTGTTCTTTTTTTTTTTTTTTTTTTTTTTGTTTCTTTTTTTTTTGGATTTTGGAGACAGGGTTTCTCTGTGTAGCTTTGGAGCCTATCCTGGCACTTGCTCTGGAGACCAGGCTGGCCTCGAACTCACAGAGATCCACCTGCCTCTGCCTCCCAATGCTGGGATTAAAGGGGTGGGCCACCAATGCCCAGCTGACATATCTGTTGTTAAGGACTTCTTTGAATAGAATTGGCTAACTAGGATAGTCTATCTATTTTATTTTCTTGTCGGAGAAATGGTCGTCTTATTTATCCTAGGTTCACCTTGCATAGATAAGGGTAATCTTGAACTTCTGATCCCTTTGCCTCCATATTCTGAGTGCTGAGATGATCGGCATGTATATGCAGTGCTGTGGCTCAAACTGTGGGCCTTGTGGTACTAGACAAGCACAGTTGTAGGGCATCCCTGAGTCAGGTAGTCTTTCTGTCTGAAGTCTGTATTGTTATATCTGAGGAGTCCCTCTGCCATGTGTCAGGGTATTCTCAAAGTCTCAAAGGATAGTTCTCATTTTCCCTGACAATCAATGTTGTTTCAAGGTGTAGATATCTAGCTAAGTTAGGTGAAGATGAGGAAGTTGGCTGGTTAATGTTTGGTAGGCTCACAGTCCTAATTTAAGAATCTAAAATTTGTAGTTTTTAAGCATTATGTTCTCAGATGTTTTGGATTTTTGCTTACTATGTTTGTGGATAACTGTAATAATCCCAACCCTTGAGAGGCTGAGACAGGAAGATTGTGAGTTTGAGCCTAGCAAGACTATGTCTCTAGAAAAACTGACAACAAAAAGTTTTGTATTTTATATTTTGAATTAGGGATGCTAAACTAGTAATAGCTGTTTATAAATATCCCAAAGTTCAATAAACAAACAAACAACTCTTGATACTTAAAACACTCTGGTCCCAAGCATTTTGGGTAATGGGTAAACTTGTATTGTTTTTCCTGTTACTGTTTTATCATTATCATGGAAACATGCTGTCAAGTAGATAGACTTGAGTGGTTATTGATCAGTCAGTAAAACTGGAGTGACTATAGCTGGTTGATAGTGCCACATGTCTTTAATCCCAGCACTTGGAAGGCAAGGCAAGTGGATCTCTGTGAGTGTGAGGCCAGCCTGGCCTACAAGGTGAATTCCAGGATAGTCAGGACTACATAGAGAAACTCTGTCTCAAAAAACAGAACAAACAAACAAAACAAACAAAAAACCTAGAGTGCCTTGAGTCCCTGGTCAGCTCATTGCAAGAAAGTCACAGTAATGTTTGTTCTGATCCTAGGGAAGAAAGCCCGAACATTTGACTTGGAGGCCATGTTTGAGCAAACTCGAAGGACAGCTGTGGAAAGAAGTCGGAAAACACTAGGTAAGAAGCACAGATATTTCCTCCTTCTATTGGCTTAAATGTTATATAAACATACAATTATGTTGACAGGAATAAGACAAAAAAAAAAAAACTCTCAAATTCTTGTTTTTATTACAGACACCCATCTTTAATCAGAATTGTTAAGCGATTGTAATTGTTGGTTCCTTTTGAAGCAGAATTTAAAGCATTTATTTTCTGTTTTAAACATGACAAAACTTGTATTTTGATGCGCGGTGGTAATCATGCCTTTAATATCAGTACTTGAGAGGCAGAGATAAGTGGATCCTTTGAATTTAAGGCCAGCCTGGTCTATAGAGTGAGTCTCAGGATTGCCAGGACTGTCTTGAAAAACCAAAACCCCCCAAAACTTTTATTTTGCTTGGATAAAGAACGTCTACATAACCTGTAGAACACATGTGAAAGTGTGTTCTATGGGGGCTGGAGAGATGAATCAGTGTTTAAGAGCACTGGCTGCTCTTCCAAAGGACCTGGGTTCAATTCCCAGCACCCATATCGCTGCTGTGATTCCAGTCCCAGGATCAGATACTCTCTTAGGGTCTCTGTAGATAGTAGGCACATGTGGTTCACAGACATAGATGCACAGAAGATTTAAACAACAACACAAAATGTGTTTATGAACTATTATTACAGGACGCAGAATAGCGGTTTCTTAATTATCTCTCCTCCCTTCTCTGTCTGACTTTCATTTCATTTTTTCTTTCCTGCTTACAGCGGAACCAGTATTTGGAAGGCTGGGCCAGAATGGCTGTCACCATTGCTTGTTGACCCAGACAGTATAGAACATTGTGACATACACTGAATGTGGCTGCTGCTGGTGACTCCCTGGTTTAATGAGCTGTAGGAGATACTTACTGAAGCCTTATTTCCAGCCTGGCTTGATAGCAGATGGCTGGCATTTCTAGGGACCACCTCAGGGTCTTCAGAGGACATTGGTGCTTTGCTTTCTGTGGATATAACTCAGATCTCTCTTACACTAGAAGAAGGTCTGGAGTCTGGGAACAACTGGATTTAAATCAGTGCTGTGATAGTACTTCTCATGTTAATTTATTTCATCTTGTTTGTTTCTTGTCTTGTTTTTGTTTATCGTTTTGAGACAGGGTCACACTGTAATCCTGGGTGACTTGAACTCCCTGTGTAGACCAAGCTGGCTTTGACTTCTGCCAGTATCTACCTCAGGCTCCTGAATGCTGAGATTATAGGAACGAGCCACCGATATCTTGATCATACTCTAGAGGAGATATGGGGGATCTTACTGTGTTACCCTGGGTGGACCAAGTTATCCTTCCATCTCAGCCTCCTGAGTAGCAGATATTACAGGAGTGTACCATTGTGTGCAGTAGTTGGTTTCGGTTTTAAAATGATGAATTGTGGGGCTGCAAAGTGGCTCTGTGATTAAGAGCACTAGCTATTCTTCCAAGGCACCTGGGTGGAATTCCCAGCACCTATTTGATGGCTCACAACTCTGAACTCTAGTCCCTGGGATATGACGCCCTCTTCTGGCATCTGTGGAGACTGCACATATATGGTACCCAGACATACATGCAAACAAAATATTCATACATATAAAAATAATAAATAAAATGCTCAAAAATTAAAATGGTGAATTATTTAGCAATAACATTTAATATTTGGTTTGTGAACTTGAAACTAATATCTTTGGAAGTAAGCCTTTTATGTGTGATGAAAAAGCAGCTATACATACATAGTTTTTTGAGAGACGCTCTCACAATTTAGTCTTGGCTGTTTTGGAACTCCTCATGTAGACCAGGCTGACCTCAAACTTATAGAAATTCTCTGTCTTTGTTTACTGAATGCTGGAATGAAAGGCATGTGCCACCATGCCTACTTTTTTTTTTTAAGACAAAGTCTTACTATATAATCTGCAACTTGGTATGTAGGCTAGACTGGCTTCTAACTCACAGAGATCCACCTACCTCTACCTCCCTAGTAGTGGAATTAAAGGCATATGACCCTATATCTGCTGGCTATTACTATTATTTCTTTTTTAAAAAACTTCATTATGAGAAATTTCAAAACCACAAGTATTACTATTTATATAAATTACTATAATTATTCATGGCTAGTTTTGTTTTTTTTTGTTTTTTGTTTTTTTTTGCTTTCTTTTTATCTGAGACAGGGTTTCTCTGTGTAGCTTTGGAGGTTCTTCTGGAACTTGATCTATAGAACAGGCTAGCCTTGAACTTACAGAGACCTGCCTGCCTCTGCCTCCCCAATGCTGGGATTAAAGGCATGAGCCACCACCCCCCAGCTGGCTAGTGTTATTTCTATTTGCTAAATCTTAGCCATGTTGTGTCATCAATAAATATACGAGTATGTATCTTACCCCTCTTCCATTGCATTGCCTGTACCCAACTCCCCATGCAGTTGATTGAACCCAGTTCCTAGCATATGCTTAGGCAAGTGCTCTACCAGTGAAGTACATCTTTGTTCATGTTTTTTTTTGTGACAGTCTTTTAAGTCTCAGCTATTGAACTCTCAATCATCTTACTTTAGTCTCTCAAATTTGGGATCATGGGGATGTACCACCATGTCTAATAGTGTATTTGTATCTATTTACATGTAAAGCTAGACATGGTAGTATGCATCTCTAATCCCATTGTTCTTACATCGGGATCACATGGAGACAGGAGATTCTTTGGAATTCATGGGTCAACTAGTCTGATGTACTCAGAGGCAAAAGAAAAGCACTTTACTTGACAATAAGGTAGAGGGCAATAACACCTGAAGTTGATCTCCGATCCGGGGGCAGGGGAAAAAAAAACCCCAAAACCCCCCAACAACTCAGTATTTTCTAAAAGGATGAACTAAATTGTTTTTCCTACTTAATACTTGTACCAGGAAGTGTGAGAGTAAAACAAATAGATGATTTGTTGGCCCAACTGAGTATCCAGCAATTTAGTTCAGTTTTGTTGTCATCTACCTAGAGAAGTCATAGGATTTCTTCAATTTCAGATGCTAATCATTGATCTGTATAATGTGACTTTGTATCTGATCCCCTAGGAAACGATTATGCTGACTGGTTTCTATGAATTCAGGGTTCCATGCTTTCTTTGTTTAACCCTCCCGCCTCCATATTCAGCAGGTCTAGCTATGCCAGATCTAGTACTTTTCAGAAGCATTTAGAGGATGAATCTCTGTCCACTGCACTACTTTCCTACAGTAGTGGGCTGCTAGGGACCCTCCCTAACTCCAGTAAGGTAAATGCTGGTGTGGCCAACGGGTTCCTAGTAAATAACAAAAGACAGTTTTTATCACCTTAAGTATTTTAGGAGCCTTAGGACAAAATGTATTTTACATCTGAAAAGGTCAATTCTGATGATGAGTTCAAAACAAAATTAAAAAAAAAAACATGCTGTCTGGGTATATTTGGAAATACTTCAAACACAAAGGTTTTAGTGAGTGTCTTTATTATCAGAGGAGTCTTATGTTGAAGTATCTCATATTAAATGCTTTGGACAGTGGTTGTTTTATTTAAATAAGTTTTGTAGTTCCTGGCAATGTAGGTTCTTAATACACACTTGAGAAGATTAAATTTAATTTAGAACTAAAATAATCACATTATTTATCATCTATCTATCTATCTGTCTGTCTACCCACTTATTTTCATGTAGCCCAAGCTGGCCTGGAAACTATATATAGCCTTGACCCTACTGTCTCTACATCTCATTTACTGGCATTTCAGTTATATCAATAATGCCTGTTTTATGTGCTACTGGGGGTGGAACCTAAGGCTTTGTGAAAGCCTCGTCTATATCACCAACCCAAATACTGCTTTAATAATCAAATCCTTATTATTTGGAGATGGTTTTAAATGGCCCAACCTGTTAGAGCTTGGCATTTCAAGTTGGAGAACCTAGGTTTAAAAAGCAGATTCACATTCCACTTGAAAACTGGACAGGATTTCAGATTTTTGACCTTGGTAAGTGGTATGATATCCTCAGCAAGTTCTTAGGTAGGCTAAAACATTGGACATAGTACCTTATAAAGGACTGCTTATGTATCCTTTTTAATTTTCTTTTTCCTAAAGTATGTGTCATACTCTTCTTCTTCTTCTTCTTCTTCTTCTTCTTCTTCTTCTTCTTCTTCTTCTTCTTCTTCTTTTTTTTTTTTTTTTTTTTGTTTTTTTTTGTGTGTGTGTGTGTTTTTGAGACAGGGTTTCTCTGTGGCTTTGGAGGCTGTCCTGGAACTAGCTCTTGTAGACCAGTTTGGTCTCAAACTCACAGAGATCCATCTGCTCTATCTCCCGAGTATGGGATTAAAGGTGTGCGCCACCAACGCCTGGCTCATGTGTCATACTCTTATAGGTTTTGAGGAATAAGGTTTGAACATTAAGAAATAGTTTGTGGGCCGGGTGGTGGTGGCACACTCCTTTAATCCCAGCATCGGGAGGCAGAGGCAGGTAGATCTGTGTGAGTTCCAAGCCAGCCTGGTCTACAAAGCAAGTTCCAGGACAGGCTCCAAAGCTACAGAGAAAACCTGTCTTGAAAAATAAAAACAAAAAAGAAATAAAAAAGTTTGTGGATAAATTCAATGTGTCTTTGTTGGCCTAGTACCACATTCTTGGTTTGACTTTGACTGGCTTCTACTGATTTGAACATGTGAATATTGAACACTGCTGGAGAAGTGAACCAGGGTTCTCCTTAGCTTTACTATTGTTTGGGATATTTATGTGTATACAGAAAAAATCACATTCTGTGGGAAATTATTCATTGTTATAGTTGTTAGAGATTATTTCTGTGTTTTCCCAACCTTGGTCATTAAATTATATTCAGATTATAAAATTAAAGCTGATATGCAAGTTCACTGACTTCTAAAAACAATATTTGTGTGTGTGTGTGTGTGTGTGTGTGTGTGTGTGTGTGTGTATCTGTGTCTGTAGGAGGATTGAGAGTTACAAGATGATTTGCAGGAGTTGTTTCTCCCATCATGTAGGACATGGGGCTTGAACTTGGGTCAATAGGTTTGGCAGCAGGTGCTTTAACTCTTCTCAAAAAGTGGACAAATTGTAATATGCACCATGATTCTTTTTTTGGGGGGGGGGCTGGTTTTGAGACCGGGTTTCTCTGTGACTTTGGAGGCTGTCCTGGAACTAGCTCTTGTAGACCAGGCTGGTTTCGAACTCACAGAGATCCGCTTGCCTCTGCCTCCCGAGTGCTGGGACTAAAGGTGTGCGCCACCAACGCCCGGCTGCATCATGATTCTTATGGTTGATCTTGTTACTGAAATCATACTTAAGGGAATAAGTCAAACTTGATGTGTGGCTGAGGATGGCCTTGAACTCCTGATCTTTCTGCTTTCACTTCCCATATCCTGTGATTACAGACGTGTAATCCTGCCTGGGCTTTGAATATGATTTCAGTGAGTAAAGTCTGAAAAGAGAAAATGCTGAAGAAAAATTTAGAAACTAAGACTTGTTTTTAAACCTCAAGTTTTTTCCTCTAGTTAAATCCTACATCTTCCACTGACCTAGATTATATCTTACCTTTTCCTGGGATTATTTCATACCTTGTTCCATTAGTACTTTATAAAATATTTAGTTTAATATTTTCTATGTTTTGAAGCCAAACCTCTTTATTTTTGTTTGCTTTCATAATTAGAGTCCCTAACTTGATCCATAGTAGTATATTGCCAATATTTAATGTGACTAATATAGTTTAAATGCCAACATCTAATTTTGTTTTCTTAGTATTTTGTTATTAAATAGATTAAAGTTAAGAGTGAATCTTAAGAAAATGGGAGGCTAGTGAGTTGGTACAAATAAACAAGTGAAACATTTTCTTTTTTGAAACATTTTCACATTTAATTCCTATGGGTAAATCACATTAGAAAATATTCAGATTCATATTTTTAGTGATTTCTGTTGTCTTGGCTTTTGTTGTTTTTGTTTTGAGACAGGGTCTCTAGCTGGAGCTCACCTGGAGCTCAGTGTGTATGCAGCTGAAGCTGGCCTCAGATTCATAATAGTCCTTCTCCCGCCTGCTGAGCACTGAGATAACAAGCATGAGCCACAATGCCTGGCTTGCCTTGATACTTACTGTCTTCCTTTCTACAGTGGTTCTGAGTGGTTGACTGAAGTTTTTAGATGATAAATTTCGTTCATTTGACTCTGTTATTTAGCTTAGTACAGATTAGCCGTAAATAGTTAGGCTGTCCATTTAAAGTTGCATAAAATATGATGTGCTTTTAAAGAAATGGTTATCTAAAATTGATATCCAGACCCTTAGAAGAAAAAAAAATGTGTAAGGAGTAGGTTTGCTTTTGTAAGGGCAAGGCATATGTAGAGTTTTCACTGTATTAGATTCTGAATTGGGTAAAAATGCTAGGGCATCTGGTCTGTGGAATTCTGTTTAGCTTTGGTTTTTCATCAGCCCATAATGAAAACACTAATTTTTTTTTTTTTTTTACTCTGCAGTTTCTTCCTTGAACCCAACCCCCCACTTTGATCTAATGAAGCAATAGATGAACACAAAACATTCCTCAATTGAAACGTTAAAGTTTTGGTAGTAAAAACAAAAGTTAACTCTTTTTTGTTTGTTTCTTGAAGTGTGATGTCACTATATAATTTGTCTGGCCTGGAACTCACTTCTCACTTTATAGACTAGACTGGGCTTGGACTCAGAGATCCTGTCTCCTGAGAGTTGGGATTAAAGGTATGCACTAGCTTGCCCGGCAAAAGTTGGGAAAAAACCCTAATGTTTCACTAGAATGAGACAAGTAGTTTGGAGTACTTATTACTGTTAAATTCTGGATGCCAGGCTTTGGTGGTGCATGCCTTTAATCCTAGCACTCAGGAGGCAGAGGCAGACATATCTCCATGAGTTTGAGACCAGCCTGGTCTGCAGAGAGACCAGGACAGTTCCAGGACAGGTTCCAAAGCTACACAGGAATTCTGGTAGTGGGTGGGTCTGCTGTACAAGCAAGTGGTGAAGGTTGATAGGCCTTGGAAGAGAAGCATGGTTACTATTATACAAGGTATCGGATGTTTGTTAGTTACTCTTATAGCCACTAGAAGTCTAATCACATCAAGGAAGGGCCCAGCTGTGGGCCCAGACCTCTTGTTGTTGCTGAGGAAACTAATGTTTCTATTCAGTGGGCAAGTTAGTTTATGCATTGGGGTTTTCACCTGGAAAGTAGGATAATAGTTAATTTCAGAGGTTGTTACAAAGATTAATTTGTAGGGAAGTTTTAAAAGCACCTTGCACTTAGTGGGCTCCATCTATGTGGTGACTTATTTGTGCTAAGGTAAGATTGATGGCAACACGCTATGATTCCTTGCAGAGACATCATAGAAGACCCAATTAAGAATGACTCATGTAAGAAAAATTTAGTATCTCTTAGGACAAGAATTCTAGCATGGGGCCTTTATCTTCTGAGTCCTGGCATGAGGGCCGTGAAGCTTTCCTCCCTTTTTCTGCTTTGCCAGCTTTAGAGTGTTGGTTTGTCCTGAATGAATGTCTTCATGACCCCTAATTGTCAGAAATTTGAATTGTCCAACACAGATGAGCACATGATAGTCACCGGAGGGGAGCTGTTTTGAATACCTGTTTGGGAATAAAAAATGTATACCTAGTATACATAATATTGTATTCCAAAAATGGCCATTGAAAGAACAATGTATTTTAACATGGAATGGAGTTCTGCCTTCCCTGGGCAGGGAGAGGCCCAGCATGACCAGAAGCATCATATCGACCTCTCCCTGTAGATTTCTGCCTTTCTGTCTGTCCTGATTAGGGACAGAATATGCCTTAAAACCTGGGAGAGAATCAGAGTGTAGAGAACAGATGTCTCCAACTGTCATCAGGTGGAAAGATTGACGAAGAATATGTGAGGATAGGAACAAAGCTGCTCTGCTCATTAAACTGACCACAAGGCTTCTGTTCTTTATGTTGTCCAGGCACCTTCAGCATCAGAATATCAGCTCTTGCCCACATTGGTTCAGTGGAGAGCACAGAGAAAACAGCATTTGCCTTTCCTCTTCCTGGAGGGTTCTTACTTTCTGTGTTTAACATGAAACACTAGTTTCTTTAAATACTTGCTGGGTATCTCTTTGTTTCTTGTCTTCTATGACCCAGCAACAAAGACTCCAAAGTGTGCCCGGTGGTGGTAGTGCACGTCTTGAATCGTACCACTCAGGAGGCAGAGGCAGGAGTGTCTCTGTGAGTTTGAGGCCAGCCTGGTCTACAGAGTGAGTGCCAGGACAGGCTCCAAAGATACAGAGAAACCCTGTCTCGAAAAACAAAAACAAACAAACAAAAACAAAATTAAAAAAAAAACTCCAAAGAATATAATATTCTCTCCTTTTTTCATTTTTTTGAGACAGGGTTGTAGCACAGGTTGGTCTTGAGCTCTTGGCAATCCCCCTGCTTCTGTCTCCCAAGCACTAGGATTGTAACTATAGGCAACAACTCTCAGCTTTATTGCTTAAAGAGGAAATAAAAAGTTAAGATTATTAGGATGGTAGCAAATGAAATGATTCATATAATCTTGCTATGTATGTACCCTTCTCAGTTGCCAAGTGAGATTAGCAAAGGAACAATTCTTTTGGATAACTTTTCTGTGTCTAAAAACCAACCAACCAACCCCTTAGAGACTTATTGTAGTTGAACATTTCTCAGATTTTGGTGGTCTGGTAAAAGGTCCAGTATAGGGAATTCAGAAATGAGTGAGGGCTGCTTCCAGCCTAAAACACTGAGAAGGAGTTACCCAGCATTTCACTTCTGAATGTTTTCCATGTCTATCTTTTTACATAGTGCATTTGTGTTTCACAAAAATTTGCTTTCTGTATCTATTTTCTCTATTTTTATTCACAGTAGTATGTAATACTACTACCATATTGTTTCATCTATATGAATGAAAAGAAAAAAAGATTTCTTCTAGCAGTCTATTGATAATTTTCCCCTCTTGACTATAGTATAGTTGCTTATCACTATTTTTATTGCCTGTATTTTATACTATATTGAAAGGCTTTATATAATAATTTTGTTCATTTCTTTTCTCACTGTTGGTCATTTTAGGTTGAGAATTTATTTTCTATTGTATAAAGTTGTGATAAAATACAGTATAATGGGCCGGGCGTTGGTGGCGCACGCCTTTAATCCCAGCACTCGGGAGGCAGAGGCAGGCGGATCTCTGTGAGTTCGAGGCCAGCCTGGTCTCCAGAGCGAGTGCCAGGATAGGCTCCAAAGCTACACAGAGAAACCCTGTCTCGAAAAACAAAAACAAAAATACAGTATAATGTTTATTATCTTAAACCTTTTTCTTGATTTGATACTGGATCTTGTTGTGTAGCTCAGGCTGACCTTGAACTTGTAGTTCTGCTTCTGCCTCAGGAGTATTGGGAGTACAGGCATACATCATCATGCTTGTCCAGCTCATTCATTAAAAAAAAAAAAAAAACTAGTTGTGTGTGTGTTGTGTGTGTCTGTGTGTGTCTGTGTGTGTCTGTGTGTTGTGTGTCTGTGTGGTGTGTGTGTGTGTGTGTGTGTGCACATGGAGGCCAGAAGGTGAAATTGTTTTCCTTCATCAATCTCTATATTATTGTTGTTATTATTATATTTTATTATTATTATTATTATTATTATTATTATTATTATTACTGTTATTAAACACCGGGTCTCTTTTTAGCCTTGGCTGTGCTGGTACATGCTATGTAGATCAGGCTGACCTGGAACTCACAGAGATTCAGCTCTCTCTGCCTGCCAAAGGTTGTAATAAAGGTGTGTGGCACCACACACAGCTCCTCTCAGTGAGCCTTTGTCACTGACTTGGTGCTGGCTGGTTCAGGAAGGTGGGGTCAGCAAGCTCTAGGGATCAGCAAGTCTCCACTTCTCACCTGAGACTATAGACACACTCACATGAGTTCAGCTTTAAAATAAATGGGTGCTGCTGGAGAGATGGCTCAGTGGTTAAGAGCACTGGCTGCTCTGCCAGACGACTCTGGTTCAATTCCCAGCACCCAGATGGCAGCTTACACCTGTTTGTAACTCCAGTTGCAGGGGACCTGACACATTCACATTGATACACATAAAATAAATAAATAAAAACTGAGGCATTTTTCCAGTGTCTTTAACTATTAAAACTTTGTGTTTTGTTTTTCAAGACAGGGTTTCTCTGCATAGTCCTGTCTATCCTAGAACTTACTCCGTAGACCAGGCTGGTCTTGAACTCACAGAGATCCTCCTGCCTCTTCCTCCCTACTGCTGGGATTAAAGGTGTGCAGCACAAGCTCTGTTAAAACCTTTAAAACCCCATCCATCCATCCATCCATCCATCCATCCATCCATCCATCCATCTATCCATCCATCCATCCAGTATGTGTGTTTTAGGGGGGCAGTAGCTATAGGCCATTGCACATAGGTCAGAGGACAACCTGCATGAGTTAGGTCTTGGGGATTGAACTGAGGTGGTCAGGCTTGGCAGCAAGCATCTTTACCTGCTGAGCCATCTGTCCCCATTTTGAAGTGTATAGCTGTAGCCACAGTCCATCTCTGTAACTCAATCCATCTTGTAAAACTGAAACTTTTTGTCATTTAATAAGTCCTTATTTTTCTTCAGCTATCGGCAACTCTGTTTTCTGTTTGATTTTTTACTGTTGTAGGTTATTTTGTACATCATACGCTAATGCATTGGTATATTCAATATTTATCTTTTTTTAAAAAAAGATTGTTATTTATTATGTATACAGTGCCTTGTCGGCATGTATGCTTACACATCAGAAGAAGGTGCCAGATCTCATTACAGATGGCTGTGAGCCACCATTTGGTTGCTGGGAATTGAACTCAGGACCTCTGGAAGAGCAGCCAGTGTTCTTAACCTCTGAGCCATTTCTCCAGCCCAGTATTTATCTTTTTTTTTTTTTTTTTTTTTTGTGGCTGGTTTATTTCACTTAGAATAGACTCCTTGACATTTATTCATTGCAGAATACCCTTTCATTTTAAGACTGAATTATAATAATCTATGTATGGATATATACTACATTTTTCTTACCAATTCATCTGTAAATGAACAGTTTCCTCCACTATTTTAGATTGGAATAATGCTGCTATGATTTTGGATGAACAACCACCTCTGAAAAACCCTGTTTTCAAAGCCAAGCAGAATGGCTCATGACTGTAATACTAGCACTCAAGAGGCAGAGGCAGGACAATACACTAGTAATTAGAGACCAGCAGGTCTATATAGCATGCTTCAGGCCAACCAGGACTATGTAGTCAGATCTTGTCTCAAAAGAACCAAAACCAAAAGATACAACAACAGAATACTCCTGGACTCTTTCTTCAGTTGCTCCTACACCTAGAAGTAGGATTGCTATGTCACATTGTAACTTTTTAACTTTTCTTATGGTGACTTTGCCATAGATTATTTAGTTTTTGCTGTTATTGACAATGTGGTCACTTTTTTTAAAAAATATTTTTTATTGTTTTTAATCGTGTGTATCTGTGTGTGGATATGTTCATATGAGTGCAGCTCTCTTGTAGGCTAGATAGATCAGATTCCCCCTGGAGCTGGAGTGACAGTCATGTATTGCCTGATGTGACTGCTGGGAACCTGGTTCTTGCTAGAGTTCTTCTGTAGACCAGGCTGAAACACACAGAGATCCCCCGCCTCCTTCTTCCTAGCTTTGGGGTGAAAGGTGTGTGTGGCCACACCTTCCTTTACTATTGAGCTATCTTTCCAGCTGGGTCTCATGAAACCCAGACTGGTGACCCTGAACTCCTGCTTCCATCTCCCAGGTATTGCGATTATAGGTGTGTGCCGTCACACCTGGTTCATGCTGTGCTGGGGATGGGAGCCAGGCCTTTGAATTGCTTTCTTAGCACCTCTACTCACATTTTCTTTTGTGACTTAATTTTCAGCCTAACATTGAATAAATTCCAAAGTCTAACTGTTGGAAATTATTTCTACTTTTAATCTTCAGAAGCAAGAGAAAAAGAGGAAGAAATGAACAGAGAGAAAGAATTAAGAAAACAAATTGAAGATGTTGAACCAACACCATCAAGCTCCAGTGCAATCAGAGAGCAGTCAAAATCATCATCCAGGTGCCTGAATTTCTCAAAAGGCTTCTCTGCTCCTAAATTCTCATTCTGCAGATGTTCATAATCTAGTGTAGCCAAAAAGATATTTATTTATTTATTTATTTATTTATTTAATACTATTTCTCCACATTAGACAGTTGTATACTCCTAGACTGTGAAAATGCTGAGAGTTGCTGGGTATTGGTGGTTCACGCCTTTAATCCCAGCACTGGGTGGGGGGGGGCGCAGAGGAAGGGGATCTCTGTGAGTTTGAGGCCAGCCTCCAAAGCAACAGAGAAACCCTGTCTCGAAAAACAAAACAAACAAGAAAAGAAAATGCCTAGAGTTAGCTTTGGAATCCAGGAAGTGTAAAAAACAACATCAATAATCTCTAACTTTACATCATAATCAAAAAGAAAAAAAATCATACTCTTTTAAATAACTATTTGCCTTTATAGAATTTTAGGAGAAATACTTGTCCCATGTATTTTGTTTAAATAGAAACCTATTATTTGTTATTTTAAAGTTTATTTTTGGATCATCTTTGTGATTACATTGAAGAGTCAAGTATGATTCCAAGATTTTATACTAAGGATGTTCTGGTTTATGATTTGGTGATCATTTTCATTTTCTTCACATTGAGGGTGGGTTCAGTGTTTTTGAGATGAGGTTTCTCTGTTTCTACTTTCCAAAGTAGCTGGGATTGAAGTATGTGCCATACTCAGCACTGTTTTTCTAGTGCAGTTTTGGGAAGGATATACTTGAGAACAAGTAAGAGCTGCGCATGCTAAGTGAGTGCTCTACTTTTGAACTGTGTTCCCAGCTCTTTGTTTTTTACACAGGGTCTCAGATTGGTCAGCTGCTCAGGCTGGCCAGGAACTTCTTGATCCTTCTGTCTCTTCTTCCTGAAGATGGGTATTATAGACATGTGCTGTCAATGCCTAGCAATGCACATAGTGGTAAACTGCTACTTACAGTTTGAATTCATTTCTGACCATTCTTCTGTATTCCTGTTTAATTGAGAAATGCATGTACACACACACACACACACACACACACACACACACACACACACACACGTACATACACACTATCTTATTTTTGTATTTACTTTTATTTACTTACTTATGCATTTATTTATTTTTGAGACACAGGCTTGCTCTGTAACCACCAATGATCTGGAACTCACAATAATCCTCCGGCCCTCATCTCTTGGAGCCTTAGGATTGCAGATTTGTACCACCATGCCTGATCATTAATATATCTCACACACACACACACACACACACACACACACACACACACACACACACAAACACACACTTATTATTGTTGTTGAGACAGGTCTCGATAGGCATTGTGTAGACTAGACTGGCATTAATGTCACAGAGATCTGCTTGCTTCTACCTCGAGTGTTGGTATTAAATGTGTACCTCACTTTGCTCAGTTTTTAATATGTTCTTAAATAACTACTAGATTATTATTATTTTGCCTTTGTAGTGTGTTGGGAGTCAGTATCACATACCATGTAATACTAATACTTCCACATTTATTGGCTTTAAAGAAATTGTATGGGGCAGGTATGGTGGTGCATACCTTTAATCTCAGCACTTGGAAAGAAGCAGTAGGTGGATCTTTGTGAGTTCCAGGCCAGCTAGGACTATGGAGTAAGACCATGTCTCAAAAACAAAAACAAAAACAAAAGTTATGTGAACCTACCATGGTGGCACATGTAATTTTAGTTTGTATGAAGTCAAAGTGGGAAGATTAGGAGCTCAAGGAAGGGCTGTATGAGATCCTTCTCAATCAAATACCCAAAGCTAAATGATAACAAGAAGAAGCATTTTATCGATATAAGTTGTCACTCAATAATCATGAAAGACAGGTATCATTGAGCCAATGGACTGTCACTTCAGTTAGGAGAGAAATGTCATGTACTTACCATCTGATTTGTAAGGTAGAAGCTGGTTGGTCATTTGCCTTTCCTTTTAAGAGATTCACAGAAGGGGGCTGGAGAGATGGCTCAGAGGTTAAGAGCACTGGCTGGCTGCTCCTCCAGGGGTCCTGAGTTCAATTCTCAGCACCCACATGGTAGGTACTCATGCAGGCAGAACACTATATACGCAATACATAAATAAATAAAATCTAAAAAAAGTTATTTATAAAAAAAAGAGATTCAACCGGGCATTGGTGGTGCACACTTTTAATCCCAACACTCGGGAGGCAGAGGCAGGTGGATCTCTGTGAGTTCGAGGCCAGCCAGGTCTCCAGAGCGAGTGCCAGGATAGGCTCCAAAACTACACAGAGAAACCCTGTCTCGAAAAACCAAAAAAAAAAAAAAAAAAAAAAAAAGAAAAGATTCACAGTAAAAGTAGTGAATTTTGCTTACAAATTTACTTCCTGTACTAAAATTGGATTGTAGATATCGTTTTATGTTCAGTTACAAATGTCTTGTAAACAAGTCTGCTGGGAAAACAGAGCAGAAAACTTGACTCTTGGCTGTCTTCCTACCCAGTATGGACTGTTTTTCAGTCTCCAGTTCCTGTTTTGGCACCATACAGAATCAAGGAATACTTTAAACATGGAATGTATTTTGCTTTCTATCAGACATTTTTGAACATAATTTCATGGACTTTGTTTTTCAGAATTCTGAAAATATGTTGAATTCAATAAATTTTGGCTTGAGAATATTAGAAGTAAAAAGCCAGAAATGGAATTAGGAGCTAACACATTCCATCCAGATTTTATGGATATATTAGGCTTAGATAATGAACCATGAAATTAACACGGATCAACTTAGTTCCCAGTTTAATGCTTACCTCTGAACTAGTTAACACAGTTAACTTAGCATAGCTGCTAAGGATCAACATTTTAGTTTAATGGTCTCAATGGTCAGATATTTTTAAAAAGTCTGTGACTTCTCATATAATTGGAAAATTGGACTTTAGAACAGGGTGCATAACTGAGTATAAAGTTATTCAGCTGTTATTTATTATTTATTGAACATCCTCAGTGGGTAAACACTCTTAGGCAGTGGGTTATAGCTAGCAAGTCAGCTCTGTCTGTTCTCACTCACTATGTTCTTTTTTTTTTTGTTTTTGAGACAGGGTTTCTCTGTGGCTTTGGAGGCTGTCCTGGAACTAGCTGTTGTAGACCAGGCTGGTCTCAAACTCACAGAGATCCGCCTGCCTTTGCCTCCTAAGTGCTGGGATTAAAGGTGTGTGCTATCACCGCTCAGCATTCACTATGTTTTTATTGGAGCAGGAGCACTAAGAAGTAGATAACAGTCCGTGAACAACCAAATACCTGACCAAACATGGTAATTCAGCATCATGTAATGAAGATGAACAAAATAAAGTAGTTAGGCTAATGGTGACTGGTAGAAAGGTGTGCCCTGAAGCCTCTGAGGAGGTGACAAGCCATAGAACAAGCTATAGGGAGCGTGGTTCAACAGAGCAAAGACCCTTATGGTGAGCTTGTCTTACCCTGTCTAGTTAGGAAGGTGGTGCTGCTGTCATTGGAGAGTTGTGCTATCTCTTTATGTAAGGTTGACATGTATGTTAGACTGTTTTCCCTACAGTATTAAAACTAGATGAAAACAAAAGTTCCATTTTCCTTCAAGTAGCTATCGAGTGGCTTCTGTATACAAACACCATTGAGTTGCCAAAGAGCAATGGATAAGATAGAAATGTCTGCTTTCATGAAACTTCCTAGAGGGAGAAGTCAGTGCTATTTCATCTTATGAGATATTGAAAAGATTTACATATTTAGGGTTGCTTAGCTCTTTGGGGGGTGAAATAGAAGTATATTGGATGGTTTGTGGCCTTCAGAATGCCTGTAGATATTTGATGGAGACCTTAGTGAGAATGTGAAAGTTTCAGATGTGTGAGAGTAAAAGAAGAAAACAAAAACAAAAAAAAAATGGTCTGGGAATTAGTATGTTAAGGCCCAGAGCAAGGCATTTTTAGACTCTAAGAAGGCTATATTTGGTGCTTTAACCATGTGTAACTCTTGGGTTAGCATTGGAAAATAGTTCGTGTTTTCGAATTTGTGCCCCAAAGTTCTAGAATAATGCTAATTTCCTCACATGGATGGCTTTATTGGCTCCTTTGGTGACAGTGATTGGATTAAGTGCAGTTAACAGAGGCATTGGTTATCTCAGTGGTTTTCATGAATTAGTTTTTATAGTTTTCTTCTGAATTCTGCTGTCCTCCTGTCTCTTTTTATGGGTGATAATGACTTCATGAAGCTCCAACGGATAGTGCTTGAGTAAGATAACTAGATGAAAGTCTTTTTGTATGTTTCTATATTTTTTAAATACAGAGTCTTACTCTGAAACTCCAGCTGGCCTAGAACTCTCCATGTAGACTAGGCTGGCCTTAAACTCAGAGATCTATCTATGCTTTTTGAGTGCTGGGATTAAAGGTGTGAATGACCATGCCAGGCAAGATAGAGTAATATTTGAATACTGCATTTATTCACTTAATATTTGAACTGCAAATGTGAAAGTACTTGAAAAACTTGTCCATTATAAGGAGAGGTAGGATTTCCTGAGAACTTAGCGCTGTCTCCAGAGATACCCTGGAGAGGCAAAGGCTCTGTAGCAGAAGCAAAGAGTATCTGTTTCTGTGTTTTCAGGGACACAAGCAGCAGTGACAGTGAAGACAGTTCTGATTCATCTGATGATGAGTTAATTGGCCCTCCTTTACCCCCTAAAACGGTAGGAGAACCAGTTAACACTGTGGATGAAGATATCCTTGGCCCTTTACCTGCACCCCTCGGTGAAGGAGACGAAGATGATGATGATGATATAGAGGATGAAGGAGAAGAAGAAGTAAGTACTCAGAGGTTATGTAAGAACTCAGAGGAGTTACATCTTTAAAGTAGTAGAGAGAAGAGTTTCCTGCTAAATTGCCAGTCGAGTGGAATAGCCACCACATAGGGATTATGAAAATCAGACTTGGACAAGGTGTATAGCTTAGCCGGTAAAGGTGCCTGCCTCCAAGCCTGTAGACCTGAGTTCCATCCCCAGGATCATGTGGTGGAAAGGACAGAACTGACTCTGAAAGTTGCCCTCTGAACTCTACATGCACAGAGGCATACAACACATAAATAAATGGATGTAATAAAGTAGTTTTTAAAAGCAGATTTGTCTTAGTTAGTTTTAAATTTATTTCATTAGCCCAGGGTCTTTTGTATGCATGCAAGCACATATATGGTGGTGAAATGTCATGTGATCGTTGCCAGGCGATCACCACATAGGGCTATGTTTTTATGTGAGTGAAAGATGAAGCTGATTAGAAAAACATCCAGGAAGCTTGAAGATATGCTGTCAACAGGAGCAGAATTTAATTGACCATGTATCTGGTTACATGTTTTAGGGGCTTGGTCTGGGGTAAGTTTTATTCTAGCAAGAGTGATTGGAAGCAACAAAGGCACAGGGCACAATACAAGATTAAGGAGAAAATCAGCCTGTCTAGCACAGAAACTTCATAAGAAGAGCAGGCCTTTGACCTGGAACTGATGTGTGAGTAAACCCAAATTGTAGCTGTGCTGAAAAGTCAAAGTGTGGCTAAATTAAGGACTTTAGAAGTCCACTTGTAAGCTTAAGCTGTTCAACTTTTTACAAATGTATAAAATTATGTGGCAGTCAAAGCAAGGCTGTTAGTGATGCATGACCACTGGAGTTTAAAAGTACACACTTAGGGCTGGAGGGATAGCTCAGCCATTAAAGGCTAGGCTCACAACCGAAAGTGTACACTTAATGGTAATGCAAAGTGTATTAGTATCATTAGAGTCTTAAGTGAAACTTCCAAAGGAAAGACAGAATGGGATTGGGGAATTCCTTACATCTGTCCCTTCTTCCCTTCTTCCCTCCTTCCCCCCCTCCCCCCTCCCCTCCCTCCCTCCTTCCCTCCCTTTCCTTTTTTTTTCTTTTTCTCTTTTTGATTCATAGCACAGAATCTCCGAGAAGTTAGGGCAGTTATTTATGGTGGATGGCCATTTAGCTTGAGGATTTTGAAATGGGAATGACACCTTGCAGTGGCTTTCTTAGATCCCCAGAAATTATGTTACCTTCAAATAAAGGCTTCCCGTTTTCAGATGATAGTTTAATATTTGATAAGTGGAAGCTTCATGGGTTGTTTAAGGTTCTAAGTGAGCAGGCAACTTTCCTGTATTCTCACATTGATTCAGATATGTGGGATGCTGACAGCTTCTGAGGTCATATAACAGTAGAAATGAAGCTATTATGTCTTAAGCATAGATGTTATTATGAGATATAGCTGGATGATTTCAATAAGTGTATTACAGATAATTTATGTAGCAGTCATTGGCATGTATTTCAACATTGAATTCAAATTATTTCTGGCCTTAGAAATAATTTTATCTTGTCCCATTGTCTAGATTTTTGTACTTATTGATTTAGAAGCTAAGTTTAGTTCTTTCAGGAAACTGTTTCAAGGTAATAATCAGCAAAACTATAAGAGATTGTTTTACCAGGATGCTGTCTACATTTTTACAATCTAGGATATATCAGGTGGTCCATCTGCTTGAGCATTATGAAGTGCCTTTGCATTCTTCTTTTGTCTGTCTCGTATTTATATTTATACCATCAACCTTTTGTATCTTCTTTCCCTCCCCTTTCCCTCCAGCCTTTTCTTGTTTATTTACTCTTTGGCCCTAAGCTTATGAATTTACTGAAATCTTTTTGTAATCCACTTTTGTTTCCAAATTACTCACTGATCATCTTTCTCTATTACTGATGTTTCAGAAGTACTAATTTGTCCCACGTCACCAGTTTCCTTTCCAAGTCTGTGCTGTCAGCTTTTGCCCTTGTCACTGACACTCCTCTCAGATCAGTGACACTCTAAATATGCAAATTCAGTTTGGTGTGGTGGTACACCCCTGTGATTAGGAAGCTTAGGCTAGAGAATTGCTTTGATTTTGAAGCCAGCCTGGCCTATTATAGGGCATACCAGGCCAGCCATGGCTACATCAACACAAACCAATAACAAAACCAAACAGAATTAAAAGGAAAAAAAAATCCAAATCTAGACATCTTTTTCTCAGGTCTCATTCTACCACTGCTGCAACATAGAGCATAGTTGACCTGTGCCTTAACTCTTCCTTTCTTCCTTTGAGCTCTTGGTTTGCTGCCTGTCCCTTGACTTTTTTTTTTTCTTCCAGGAGATGTAGCTATCAAACACCTGTTATCAGTCAGGCACTTTCTACTGATGGGGGACACATGGGATAAAACATTCAAACTCTAGTAGTATTTACATTTCTGCTACTATTTCTTTGCACTAATATCGTCATGGGCATTTTCTAAGGACCTTGGCTTGCCTACCTTATCACTTGGTCTTGGGTAGTTTCTTGCATCTTTTTACCCTTATAACTTATGTTCATTCCTGGCAGCTAGTGAGTGGTATTGTGCAGTCTAGCTTACGGTCTAATTTCTGACTACTCATGAAACTAAGCTCTATGCTCCATATTCTAAATTCAACACATCTTGAGATCAAACTCAATGTTGTTTCTCTTGTGTAGACTCCTGTTTTAGCCTCTCAGCTGAACCGGTTGCTGTGGGATCTTCTATTTCAGTGTCTTCTCAGGGCTGCAGGGTTAAGCATTCCATAACAGGTCATGTCACAAACCATAGGAGAGGAGAGCAAAGCAGTCCATAGGCAGTGCTTCATCTGGAGGCTTCTGAAAATAATTTAAGCTTGTTGTTGCTCAGAAATCTTCAGAGCATTGTTACATCATATAGGAAAGCAGCCAAGTTCAAAGTCAAAAATACAAACTGGGACAACACTGAATATGAATGTAGAGTAAGTCTTAGGTACTGTTGAATAGTTTTACATCTTACCTTTTTCCAAGTGATTTGATACAGCAGTGTAAAAAATCATAAACTGGGAAAATGAAGAGAAAAGGAAAACAATGGGAAACTGAACTCTACCCTTGCTGGGTGAGGCACCATACCCTCCCCTCTTTAAAAAAAAAAGTCCAGGGGCAGGAGAGAGGACTTAACTGTTAGGAGCACTGACTGTTCTTCCAGAGGATCTGTGTTTGATTTCCAGTGCTTACATGGCATCTCATAAGTATCTGTAGCTCCAGTCCAAGGGGTTTGATGACCTCTCTGGCCTCCTATAGTCCCAGCACTTGGGAGCCAGAGGCAGAAAGATAAGGAGTTTTAAGTTCCAGACCACATAGGGCTATATAGTAAGACCTTGTCTCTAAAACACACCACACCACACACACACACACACCAGCAACACCCCCCCCCAAAAAAACACCAAGATGTTGTTGTATAGATATTCTCTTTAAAATTGGGATTAAAATACTTTCTTGTAATGTTTGTTGTTCTAGACATTTCTGCTCATTAAACAAAGATGATATGATCAGTCCTAAATTGAAGTGAGATTATTAATGGATATTAGTTTACCTTAGACTAAAAGGGACCGACTAAACTAGTTATATTGCTTCATTTTGGTTGAATAGCTTATAGTTCACAGATTTAAAAATTCAGAGGTTCTATTATAAAACATATAATACTCAACATTAGTAAATCTAGCATTTGATGTGTTTGTATATGAAGGAAAATAGACTTTTCAGTGCCTAAACTGTTCACTGAATAGTCAGTGAACATCTCTGTTTCCTTGTTTCTCCACAGAGATGAGCTAGTTAGCCCAACTTACTTACCTGCTTACTTCTGTCTGGCCATTAGATGGTGGATTGCTCTTTACATTGACACTGCCCATGGTATTTAACATCACTGTTTTACACCCCATTCTTGGAAGCCTCTCTGTGGCAAGCAGCCAGTCTATTTTACTACTTAGTACATTGTTGACTTGGCTGCCAGTGGCAGAAAATGCTGAGCAAAGATAGAAATCTTTTTCTCTCTTCCCACAAATCAGACATTAAATCAGTTTACAGGTCCAGTATATCACAGATAATTACTTTTTTTTTCTTTTAAATCCTGCCATCATTATTTGAACTTCAAGATGGATGTTCAAGCTGTAGTCATCATTTTTGTAGATCTGTCTGTCAGCAGGAAGACAGAAGAGATAAAGGGGCTACTTACTTTCAACCTAACTTCTTCCATTTGAGAAATATAGCATTTATTTTTAGTAGTCAAGATTCCAGCTAAAATTTAATGCTTCTCATACAAAGGATAAACTGATAGTAGGTAAAGTAGCTATCCTCCAAGCATATGTCTATACCTAGTATTTGATATTTGGTTATTGTAGTTGCAGATCTCTGCTTTGGATTTTAAAATTTTAGCCATTGTTAAACAATTTTTTCATAATGTATACTCTGTATATGTATATATTTGTAGTATATTTATTTGATGTTATTCATGCAGTTTGAACAAAAGCCACTCTCTCCAAGGGAACAAAAGACTTTTAAAATGTATACCCAAAAACAATGGCATTATTCAGTACTAAAAATGAATGGAAAGGTGGCTGGGTTGGGGATACAGCTCATTTGTTAGAGAGGTTGCCTATGATCTGGAATGACTCTGTGTGTGTGTGTGTGTGTGTGTGTGTGTGTGTGTGTGTGTGTGTGTGAGAGAGAGAGAGAGAGAGAGAGAGAGAGAGAGAGAACATTAGTAGGGTAATGAGTTTGAGACAAGCTTGAGCAAAACAGTGAGACTCTGTCTTAAACAAAAATACAGAACACCAAAGTTTGTGGCTTCTAATGCAATCTTTAGACTCTTAGGATTTGGTTCCGATCCCAGCTTGTGTGACTTTAATGTGAATTCTCTTGTGTCTGTCTGGTTTGCTATTTGCTTATTTTCTTTAGAAATCAAGTGCAATCTCTCTTTTTTTTTTTTTTTTTTTTTTTGAGACAGGGTTTCTTTGTACTGCTTTGGAAGTTGTCCTGGAACTCTCTCTGTAGACCAGGGTGGCCTCGAACTCACAGAGATCTGCTTGCCTCTGCCACCCGAGTTCTGGGACTAAAGGCGTGGGACACCAATCCCCGGCTGAAGTGCAGTCTTTGCAGTTCATTGAATTAAGGGAACACTCCATAAAACTAGCCTCAGCAAAGATCTTAGTTAGTGGAACTAAATATGTGTCCATTTCACTTGCAAAACCATTGAGATGCTTCTTTGGGAACTGAAGGCAGAGATTGTTTTGCTTTGTTGTGTTTGTTTTACAGAAGAATTTCCAGTAAAAGGTCTCATCAGAGAATGTGCATTTTAAATGCTTCCTGTAGAGTGACACTGTAGTGAAACAAGTTATAGAAGTAAACAACATAACTTTACCTCAGTTGAATTTGATCAACATTTTTAAAGAGGTTTCACGTCACCCCGATTCTTTCTACAACTAATAAGCAACTCAGCCCCCACTTCCTTTTTATGGACATGTCTAGATCTTCCATCAGAATAGGCTAAAATAGAAGCCTTGAATGACAGACAAATCAGATTTTTTTTTTCCTATTAAGTCTCTCTGACAAAGCAATCTGCTGGTGGAAATGAGCTCTTAATTGGTCTAGATAATAAAAACCTGGAGTCAGATATAGAGGAAAATGGTGTGGGATCAGAGAGAAGGAGCAAGCCACCGACACACCTTACCTCCTCCGAGTCTCAGCAGACAAGAGAGCCAGTTCCTGATTCTCCCTGCTTATATCCTGTTCCTGCCCAGCTACCTCACTGTCTGTCTGTCTGTACAGATGTCTAAACCTCTATGGTTAGCTAGTGGCAAGCTCCATTCTCTGACCTCCAGACAGGCTTTATTTGTACAAGCAAGATACCACCACATGCTGGTTTTTAGCTGATTCTAATTAAACCCTCAGTGCTCCTTTTCCATCCTCTGGATTCTCTTGATTAACGTTCTGACTCACCTTCGGGATGTGATGGCTAGTTTGCTGTCAACTTGACACAAGCTACGGTCTTCAGAGGGGAGCGAGCTTCAAATTAGAAAATGCCTCTATAAAATGGGCTTTAATCAAGCCTGTAGAGCATTTTCTTAATTAATGATCAATGAAGGAGGGCCCAGCCCATTGTGGGAGTTTCCATCCCTGTGCTGGTGGTCCTGGGTTCTGTAAGAAAGCAGGCCAGGAGAAGTAGTAGCACCCCTCTATGGCCTCTTTCATCAGCTTTTGCCCTGTTGTGTTCCTGTCCTGACTTCCTTCAATGATGGACTAAGATTTGGAATTGTAAACCAAATAAACCTTCCCTTGCCAACTTTCTTTTGGTCGTGGTATTTACTCATAGCAGTAGTATCCCTAATACAGAAGACCATTTCAAGTGTGATCTTCTTTCTCCACACCACTTTTCCTGATGCCAGCTGCATGTGCTACTTCCCAGGCTTGGTGAAGCTTGCTGTAGCAAACTTAACTTGCTCTTGTGATGCAAGGCGTTGGTGGTACACACCTTTAGTCCCAGCACTTAGGAGGCAGAGGCAGGCACATGTCTGAGTTGGAGACTAGCCTGGTCTACAAGAGCTAGTTCCAGGATAGCCTCCAAAGCCACAGAGAAACCCTGTCTCGAAAAAAAAACAACAACAAAAAAACAAAAACAAAACAAAACAAAAAAACTTGCTCCTATGTTGTCATTATTTGTGTGCTTACCTCCCCTGTCTCCCAATTGCAGTTATTTGTAATGACCTCAAATATAATTACTTTTTGGTGAAGTCTAATAGTTTTTAAAAGCTTCTAGTGCCTCTAGTACAGTGTTTTATGAATAGCAAGTATAGAATTGAATGTTTTTTGTTTTTACATTAAAATGTTAATTTTATGACAGTCGAGCTTTCTTTTTTAAATCATGGTGCATCCAAATGGAAGCAGAGATAGAGAATGGAAATAAAAAGCATAGAAATGCAAGTAAACCTGTCTCGGTAAGAACCATGATCTCTAAATATACGCAGTGTGTAGTGGTTAATGATTGTGAGTGAAGTAAATCATGTTGCCTGTGTCATAGTCACAGCACTTTGTAAAATGACTTTTTGATGGCTAGAGCTGGAAAGAAAAGCGCCAGAGCGCATTCAGTTTAGGACACTGTAAATGATGAAACCAAACTGTGATCAAATTACCTTTTTTCCTTTTTGTCAGCATCTTGCCTTAGTGCCCACCCGGCTCAGGAACTTTAAGAAGCTCCCTCTTCATCCACCTCTTTAGTTTGAGGATCACTGCTTTGAGTCCCCGGGTGGTTGGCTTTCTATCATTTTGCAATGCTGGACACTGAACTCAGAGCTCTGTATAAACATGACTGCTCCATGGTATGGTTAAGGGGAAGGCTTTTATTGTAGTTAGGAGGAGGAGGAGGACAAGCCAGAGGCACCTGGAGGCCAGCATGAGCTTTGATATGCTAACAGTCACCACAGGTGGCCATCTGTCCTTCTGTCAGAGGTAAGGGAAATGCCCCACCCCCCTCGCCCAAGTGGAGCCTATTTCTGGGTTTTTGGACTGCCCCTTGGAGTCTGAGGAATTGGAATTTCCTTTGGACCTGACAACCTCATTTTATTTTTATTTTTATTTTTTTTATCATTTTTTTACTTGAATTAGGAACAAGATTGATTTACATGACAATCCCAGTTCCCTTCTCCCTCCCGTCCACCCCTACCACCCCCCAACTAAAACCCTACCTATTACATATCCTTTCTTCTATTCTTTAACTGACTCAACCTTCCTGCTCCCTCATGACCTCTGCATCCTTCCTCTTCTTCCCTTCTCATTCTCATAGCTCTCTCCCCCCTCTTCCCATGCTCTCAATTTTGACAGCCTCATTTTAATATGCACATTTTACTTTAGTAGTAATTAGCTGGCTTTTGGGTTTAGTGTTACTGTTCAAGCTAGTGGATTGGAAATGTTAATATATTAAATTTTTTTAATGAATTTGCCTTTTACTCATACTTTATTCAGTTTTACTTATCTGAAGGGCAGTAAATTTGTTTATTCAAGTGGAATTTGAGGATTTATTTTTATTTTTAATTTTTTTTTGGTTTTTCGAGACAGGGTTTCTCTGTGTAGCTTTGGAGCCTATCCTGGCACTCGCTCTGGAGACCAGGCTGGCTTCGAACTCACAGAGATCAGCCTGCCTGTGCTGGGATTAAAGGCGTGCATCACCAACACCCAGCTTTTTATTCTTATTGTAAGTGAATAAATAACAGTTCAGATGGGAAATGCCAGAGTTGAGAAATAATTTTTTTTTTTAAAAACAATTCCTATTTGTAAATAATCCTGTTTTTATAACAAAGATTATAATGAGCAATTAAATGGCGACTTTGCAATTATTGAGGTTTTTCATTGACCTCCTGTTTTCATTGCTATCCTGTTTCACATTACAAGTTTAAATTTTATGACTGTAACTAAAGGCTAAGTGTAACAGTGATTTTTTTTTAGCTGTGAACACCTGTTTCCCATGAACTTTGTCTGACTCCCTGGCTGGCACGTTCTGTGGTAGAGTCCAAGTTTGGGCCACCACTGTTTTTCTCTGTCTTCTGGTCTAAAGCCTTTCATTCCCTTGGACTTGGTCCTTTCCAACCACCTGTATCAGTCAGTCTACTTCCTCATGCTTAGGGAAGGAGTGAAGAATTAAAAGTGGTGAATGTTCTCATTGAGTTTTGATGAGGTGATAAGGTAAGGTCATCATATATAATATAAACATGCTGGCCTTTTTCACTGCTTGTCTCTGTTTTAAAACAAAATAATTTTATTTGTGTGTGTGTGTGTGTGTGTGTGTGTGTGTGTGTGTGTGTGTGTTCGTGCGTGTGCAAATGCATGTGATAGTCAGAGGACAGTGTTCTCAGGTACTACCACATGTGGGGTTGAATTTAGGTCCTGAGGTTTGGAGCCAGAAGTCTTTACCTCCTGATCCATCTTGCCAGTCCTGTTGTTTTCATTGTCTATATTTGGTCACTTTAATTTGAAGCTGACTTTGAAGAGCTGTTTTATTTTAAAACAGTGGGAGGAAGCTGAATGACTTTTAACTTCAAAGGAGAATTAATATTAAAAAAAAAAAGTTACACCTGCCAAGTTCTGTCCACAGGGGGTGCTAGAAGCTTTCTTCCAAGTCCTCAGTGTGAGTCCATTGTGCTCATGTATACAGCCTCATTCTCTGACATGGGCACTAGGGGGAAGTAGAGACATTTTGGCAAGAGTCCATTTCCATTTCCAACTGTCTCCCGTTTATAGTGGAAGGGGAAAAGATTTTTTTGTTTGTTTTTTGTTTTAAAGCCAGGTCTGGCCTTGAAATTGTGAATCTCCTGCCTTTACCGCCCAAGTGGTAGTATTACAGGTGTGTACCATCATGCCTGGCTCAAGATCTTTGTTAAGTAATACTGCTTACAAATTGGCACAAGTGAGTTGTAGTTTGAGATAAATGCTGGAATGATTACTTTTAATTAAAGCACATAGTTTTAAATTTCATCTTAAAGCTTTTTAGTTAGCAGATTCCAATACAGGAAAAGGATTGCTAGCAGAAATTCTACATATAGGCACTTTATAATTTATGATTTTATTGGTAAGGTCAAATAACACTTATTTCTCTTATCTCCCAATTAAACAATATAAATCCAATCTTGTCAGGACCCTACTCTAAACCCTCTAATTCATTCCTATTATTTGAGAAGTAATGCAGGTTCCTTGCTTTGGACCCTGAGGTTTTGTTTGACTTGATTTCCACAGAGATTTCATGCTTATCCCCTTTAACTTCCTGGCTTTCTGCTTTTCTTTGAGCAACTAGAATGCTCCATGCAGAGCCCTTGCTTTTATCAGTCTTGTAAATGGCCTGATGCTCAAAGCTTTTGGTGGCCCCTTTGTCTTATTTGGACCTTTGTTTACTAGTCACTTGCTACTTTATATCAAAGTGGCTCCTCCAGCCCTCTGCTGTTCTCACTGTCTTATAGTACTGCTGTTGACATCTGACTGTTGGGTCAATGTCTCTCTCTGTGAGGGATTCACATTGACTCCATACTGCATCTCCAGTGGCTATAAAGGTACCTGGCATTGAGTAGGCCCTCGAGCAATATCTGTTGAATGAAATGGGAGAATGGGTCTTCTTGCTAGTGGTCACTTTTCTCTGGGCATATCATTGACTCAAACCAGATCTGATCTAATCTCAGTTTGCTTTAGAGACACTCAGAAGCCCTTATCCCACACTGGCAGGATGGTTCTGCCACAGTTATCTTGTAAAGGCTTTGGCCATTTTAAACTCTCAGTGTCAGGCAGGCCTTTTTTATCCATTCAAGTCCTCCATGCTTCTGAGCAGTGGTTTTTATTTTGTTCAGCAAACATCTTGTGACACCTGCTATGTGAATGGACAATGATAGTGGGGACTCTTCTCTTTTCTTTCTTCTCTTCTGTTTTAATGCGTGCGTGCGTGCGTGCGTGCGGCGTCTGGTGTATATACCTGTGTTCATGCACATGCCGGAGGAGGAGAGTGTGCCCTGCTGTTACCCTCTACCTTGTTCCCTTGAGACTGTCTTTCACTGAATCTGGTGCTAGGCTGACAGGCAGCAGTCCCCAGCAGTCCTGCTGTCTCTGCATCTCATGGTGCTGACTACTTCTCTTATAATCATGAAAAACTGCTGGGAGCATCTTGTTTGTATCTTACCATTTCTTCCCAGTGTGTGCTCATCTCCCCTCCCTGTGGCATGCCTGATGCTTTTTCTGAACCTTTCCCCCATTTCAACTAAGAATATTTTCTACCATCACAGTATTCTATAAACTAACAGTGACCTTTCTCATCATCTTTTATTCTTGCTTTCTTCTATTCTAGTTCTTCTCTCTTCCTGAATATACTTCATCTCTGGGCTGTTTTACCTATGTTTCATATTACCTTAAAACTTTTCTTTTGGGTGTGTGGAGTCAGAGTCTCAGTATGTAGCCAAGATTGGCATTGAATTTGTGATCCTCCTGCCTCAACCTACCAAATGTTGGCTTTGCAGGTTATGCCACCATTTCTAGTGAAGGTGGTGGTGACAGTAGCAGCTCTTTCCCTTCTTTCTTTTAGAACTGAATTTAGTGTAACAAAAAAGTTGTCCCTGTTTCTCAATCTCAGTTGTTTTACTTGCGTTACAATGTTAGACCCCCGAAACCTCAAGTATCCGGGGTCCCAGGCCACGTTCGCGGTCACCCCAATCACCAGGCGGATTCGAGAGCTTGCTGCAAACTGCATGAGGCTTTATTGTAATTTAACGAGCTAACCCCATGTTAGCTCGGGTCTTTCACCCACCCGCCATGGCGGATGGCTAGAAAAGACAGTTTGAAGCCGCTGCCTGATCTTTATAGGGCAGCGTAAGGGGAGTGTCTAGGGGTACGCACAGGCTCACGATTGGTGTGCCTCCAGGCTTGGAGGGCTTGCCCTGTGTTGATTGGTCAACTGGTTGTTATGGCCCATAGGCCCTCCCAGAGTGCTATGCTCTCTACTTCATTGCTGTGAGATTGTCCGTAAAGCACACCCAGGGTCGTAAAGCATAGCGCCACCAGCTAACTTCCGATTGGTTCCTTGTCACAAGACAGGCATCTGACTTTCTAGTGACTAACTTCTGATGGGTTCCTTGTCACGAGACAGGCATCTGACCTCTAAGTGACCAAGGCAGGTTTATGGCAAGCACGTGTTCGGCTGTTATGGCTGCCAAAAGGGAAGCTGGTCCCTTCAACAAGTTGGTATTTTCAACTAGTGACTGTTGCTAAAGAACTGAAATCACGTGATGATCTCATACAGTTCTCTGAATGTTGAAGGAAACGGCCATGGAAACTAGTGTCTCACCTCTTTTCAGTTCAGTAGGTGTAAGCATGGTGTTTGAAACTCAAGTAGAAGACTGTTTTGATTTTTTTTTTTAATACTGCTTGAGTCTTTTTTTTTTTTTAAGATTTATTTATTTATTGTGTGTATAGTGTTCTGCCTACATGTATGCCTGCAGGCCACAAGAGGGGACCAGATCTTATAATGAAAGGTTGTGAGCCACCATGTGGTTGCTGGGAATTGAACTCAGAACCTCTGGAAGAGCAGTCGGTGCTCTTAACCGCTGAGCCATCTCTCCAGCCGCTGCTTTGATCTTTGCCCCAATGTCTGTAAGTGTCAATTAGAAGACTTTGGCATGGAGTCAGCTACGATGGACAGCTAGGAGGCCTCAGGAGTCTCTTATCTCCATCTCCACCGTGTTGGAATTATAGGCACCCAGCACTTTGCCTGGGCATTTGTGTACTCAGAATGTGGGTGCTTGAGATTGAACTCAGCTCCTCATGCTTGTGTGGCAGTTACTTGAGGGACTGAGCCATCTCCCCAGTTCTGAATTGACAGACTAGCACACATGTATAAAAGAACTCACTTTTTAAAAGTCTCCAGACCTCGATCCTTGTCTGAAAGGACGGTCGTTCACTCCATTTGCTGCTAGGAGTGCAGCTAATTATGAGATAATTTGATACAAGAACAAGACCAGCAGCATGACTCCCGTGGCATGGCCTCCAGGCAGCTGTTAATGTGATTTTGCTGCTTCTATGTCAATCTGGGTGTGGCTGTTCTTTTGTAGCTGACAATGTGTGGCACACTCTAGACTAGATTTTTTTTTTTCATAAACTAATTAAATTAGTTATTTTTTACTGTTAAGGCACAGTCTTGATTTTTTACTGTCATAAAAGGTAATGCTGAAAAAAAAATTAGAGAAACCCTGTCTCAAAAAACCAAAAAAAACAAAAACAAACAAAAAAAAAAAAAAGGTAATGCTGCACCAGGTGGTGGTAGTGTGGTGCATGCCTTTAATTTCAGGAGATAGAAGCAGGCAGATCTCAGTTTGAAGTGATATTGCCGTGACCTGTACTGCTTTGAACTTGACCTGTGGCAGGAACTGAAGAAGTGACAGGTACTAAAGCTGGGATTAGGTGAGCTGTGTAGGTAGAATTGTACCTGCAGCAGCCCAGAAACTCAGTGCATCAGTTATGTATTGAACAAATGAGAGGATGCATCTTGGTAGGAAGTCTCTGTAGGAACAGTCTCAGGTTGCAGTTACCTGGGATGAGGAAGCTGCAGTTGCCACTTTCTGCACATACATACTAATTTTAGCTGAAATTCAACCATTCTCATAGCTCAGGGGGAACCTTTGCCATTCCCATGGGTCTGAGGCATTGGCATCCTTGACATAGATTGTCATGTCAACAATACACATTCACTTAGGACTTCATTTGCTCCCCACATGACAGCTATTTGTATTTTGATAAGTATTTTTCAAAATTTTATTTGTGGGGCTCTGGCTGCCCTGGAACTCACTCTGTAGACCAGGATGGCCTGGAATTCACAGAGATCCACCTGCCTCTGCCTTCCAAGTTCTGGGATTAAAGGCATGCACCACTACCACCTGCCCCACTCTGAGTCTTGAACCCAGGTCTTGTACATACAAAATAAGTTCTCTACTACTGAGCTACTTCCCAAACCTTTACCCTGTTTTAAATTGTGTTATTTTTTGCCCTATCTCGAAAAACAAAAAAAGCAAAACAAAACAAAGAAACCATCAGAATCATTAAAATTAATTAATTGATAAAATTGAAGCAAAAGACTTGAATAAGGAATTTCTCCAAAGATAAGCAAATGGACAATAATTTTTTCTTTCATAAAAAGAAAAAAAAACCTGCAATGTCACTAATGACTAAAACAAACACAAATCTAGATGGATGTAATGGCATATGCCTTTTATCCTGGCTCTCCCAAGGCAGAGACAAGTGGATTTCTGAGTTTTCAGCCAGCCTGGTCTGCATGCTGAGTTCTAGGCAAGCTGTGGCTGTACAATCAGACCCTGTCTTGGAAAAAAAAATCACCTGAGATGGAGCATTGGATTAAAAAGCACTTAATGCACACACCTGAATTCCTGAATTTTAACCCTTAAAGCCCATGTCAAAAGAGGGGACAGGGAAGTAGGGAGAGATATCTCTATGGTTAAAAAGCACTTATTGCTCTTGCAGAGGACTCAAGTTTGTTTTCTAGCACTGAAGTCCAGTAGCTCACAATAGCCTTTAACACCATCATCAGAGGATCCAACACCCTCTTCTGGCCTTTTAAAACACATACACTCAGGTGCACATGTACCCCCACACAGATACATATGCATACACATAATTAAAAATTAAAAAATGAATGATTTAAAAGTCGGATGTAATACCATGCACCTGTAATTCCAACACTCCTATAATGAGATGGGAGATAGAGACAGGAGAATTGCCTGAAGTCTTGCAGGGAACTAGCCTAGAGTGCACTGCATAGGAGAGACAAAAGAGAGCCTGCCTTAACATGGTTGAACAAGGGCTGGAGAGATGGCTCAGAGGTTAAGAGCACTGACTGCTCTTCCAGGGATCCTGAGTTCAATTCCTAGCATCCACATGGTACTTACAACCATCCGTTATGAGATCTGGTGCACTCTTCTGGTGTGTAGATATACATGGAAGCAGAATGTTGTATACATAATAAATAAAATCTTTTTTAAAAAAAAAACATGGTTGAACAAGAGAACTGACTACTGAATGTGGTTCTCAGACCTCCACAAACATACCATGGCACATGTGTCGTCCCTCTCAACACACGCACACACACAGAACTGACTACTGAATGTGGTTCTCAGACCTCCACAAACATACCATGGCACATGTGTCATCCCTCTCAACATACGCACACACACACAGGCACGCATATGCACACCACATCCATATGTCATTCCCCCATTTTGTGTGGGAGGGTATGTGCACATGTGCATAGGTGCCCCGGAGATCAGAGATCCCCAAGTAGTCTTTTTTATTATGGCTTATAGTATCAAACATACACAACTTTCTTAACTCTTGGCTTTTCACCTGAATGACTATGATTTGCAAATCTTTTGAAAACACTGTAGGGTGTTCCTCATATAGAATTGCCCAGGTTAGCCCAGATGTGCTTACTGTTGTTCTCTGAGATAGACCAAAGAGCCTGGGAAATACCCTTCAAGTGGCATTTAAAACTAATCCAAGACAGGAAGGAGTATCTTCTTTTTTCCATTAACATTGTAGCTTTTGTTAGGAGTTCTCCTTATTTTTTTTGACTTTTTTTTTATATGAATTACAAACAAGATTGAATTACATGACAATCCCAGTTCCCTTCTCCCTCCTGTCCTCCCCTACCACCCCTCTAACTAAAACCCTACCCATCACATATCCTTTCTTCTAATCTATACCTGACTCAACCTTTCTGTTCCCTCATGACCTCTGCATTGTTCCTCTTCTTCCCTTCTCATTCTTGTAGCTCCCTCCCCTCTCTTCCCATGCTCTCAGTTTGCTCAGGGGATTTGCCAAAGTAATTTAGTCTATGATGTTTCTTGGCAGCAAAATCTTGAAAATATTTTATTGTAATTGTGAATTTCACACTAAGCCATATTTCAAAGTCATTAGTAAAAAGTTCTGGAAAAAGTACAGTCACTAAGTGATAGGCTCCAAAAAGATGGATTGCTACTATTTTAGATGATTAAGTTCTGCCAGTTATATGGGCTTTTTATGAGTTATGCCCTCCATGATTTCCAGTAAAACTTTGGTTTTAAATGTAAACAACACTTTTAATTCACTCCTAATGTAAATATGAAGTTCTGTGGTCTAAGTTTTTGCTTAAGTGTTAGAAAGTGTCTATATATAGGCACATTCTGCACTGAATTAAACGAAATAATTCTCATACTAGCTTTTTTTTGTGATGGTATTTCTACTTGCTGAATGATTAAAAAGTAATTATGAAATGAAAGGCAGACTATAATAGTTTCTTCTTTTAAGTAATTAGTTATAAAATGAGATGGGGGTTATGATAGTTTCCTCTCTAACTCAAATGTTTCAAATGCTGTCGCCTAAACACAGATACAGCAGTGTCCTATGTAATTCAGTGGAGTGAGAGCTCAGAATCCATTTATTGGACATTTTAATTATTTTGATTTTGTGTTGGAATATTTTCATCTCTGAAATAGGTTATGTGTAATATTTCTCAGAAAATATTGAACCTTAAAGTACTATCTTTGTTTTGAAATAAACTGAAAATTCCCCAGCTGTTAATTTGTGTTCATCTCCCTTCTGGTTCCCAGTTGCCTTCAGTAATCTGTTGCAGCAGTAGACTATAGCAGCATTTCCCATGCACATGGCCTAAAACAAAACTGCCTTCACCTCTGTGCAGTTGTGGTGTTCAACCTGAATTTAGTTGTGATATAATCATTTCCTTACAAAGTTTTCATTTTGGGGTAACTGTTTATTGCTTCTCATTGGAAGCATGGACAGCATCTGCTTCTATTTATGGTCATACCCATCAATCCCAAAGTCTGACTTAAATGAACAATTACTGACTAACATGATCATCAAGATAGACAGGAGTAATTTATTCATTCCCAAAACTTTTCTGCATTTCCATGTGTTACATTCTTCATGAAGAGCTTTGTATGTGCCATGCCTTCATAGCAAACTCTACATAAATCCACAGTTTTCCAGGGAGGAGAATGAGAGTATCATTTAAGTTAATGACACAGTTAACAAGTGGCAGGACTACATTCTAGCATTCTTGGCCTTTTTATCCGGGGTGTTTTCGCTCAGGAAAGGACAGTTTAAAATGGAAAGATGGGTAGTCACCATGCTGTTGGGAAGCAGGCTAAGTCTGGGGCATTTACAGTGACTTGCTGATTTACTCAGTGCTTCTTGTGTGCCTTGATCAGTCCTAGGCACTAGGAATAAAATGACAGCTCACAAGTGGTAAAGTAGCAGATGGAAGGGAAAATAGAGACTAGGTGAAACCATACTTTGGAAAAAGCTTAATTGTGAGGGAAAAGGTAAACATTAGGTCATAAATATACATTAAATTGATAGTTTTTGTTTGCTTTGTTATGTTTGTCCTCAACTGCATGCCCTAACCCCCATTTGCTATACACAAGTACAGGGACTGGATTGAGGTATGCATTAGGCAGGCTTACTCTTCTCTTTCGGTGCAGCTAGGAGGCCTAGTTTATGGGAAGTACTTATCTGTTTTCATGTTAAGGAAAAAAGCCATAGCAGGAGAAAGATTGACGGTGGTGGTGGTGGTGGTGGGGGGAAGCACATATCCCATGTGTTTAGTTAAATGGATAACAAAGTAATCCATGAATTTTTGTTGCTCTTTTTGAGACAGAGTTTTGCTGTATAGCTCAGGCTGTTGTTTTTTTTAAAAAGTATTTATTTTATTGTATGTGTATGTGCTTGAGTGAATATATGTGTAGCATGTGCGTATGAGTCTGCAAAGGTCTAAAACGGTGCTAGATCCCCTGGAACTAGAGTTATAGAAGGTTGTGAACTGACATGTGGATGCTGGGAACTGAGTGTGGCTTCTCGACAAGAGCAGTAAGCTCTGTTAACCATAGCACACTCTTTCCAGCCCTGCAGGTTGGTTTTTAACCTACTATGTAGCCCAGGGTAGCCTTGAACTCAAGATCTACCCAAGCCTCTCAATTACTAAAACCACAGGCATAACCAGCATGTCTGGCTTGTAATGGACATAATTGTTGTTTTTTTATTATTCTTTTTACTCTTTGGATTTTTTAGGGGCATGGCACCTAGCTCCCAAATAAATCACACATAGTAGGCGTATTCTTATTTATGAGTGTCCGACTTTAGCTTGGCTTGTTTCTTGCCAGTTTTTCTTAACTTAAATTATCCAGACTACCTTTTGCCTCTGGGCCTTTTCCTTTCCTTACTTCCGTATATCTTACTTTCATTCTTACTCTGTGTCTTGCTGTGTAGCTGGGTGGTTGGCTCCTTGCATCCCCCTCTCCTTGTTCTGTCGTGCTGCTCCTCCCCTTCTTCCAGATTTCTCCTTCTATTTATACTCTCTGCCTGCCAGCCCAACCTATCCTTGTCCCTGCCTCCCTATTGGCTATTAAGCTCTTTACTAGACCATCAGGTGTTTTAGACAGGCAAAGAATCACAGTTTCACGGAGTTAAACAAATGCAGCATAAATAAAAGCAACACTGCTCTACATCGTTAAACAAATGTTCCAGAGCATAAACAAATGTAACACACATTAAAATAATATTCTACAACACATAGGATGTAAGTGTAATCTCCCTGCTTTTAGATAATGAAGATTTGATTAAATAATGAAGACTCATAATCACATGTTTATTGTGAACTCTTACATGTTATTCATGTGTCCTCTACTGTCTCTCACTTAATTGTTTCACACTTCTGTCATTTGTTACATTAAATTATAATCATAGCTGGGCAATGGAGGCATGTAACTTTAATCTCAGCACTCAGGCAGATGCAGGCAGATCTCTGTGAGTTTGAGGTCAGTCTAGTCTACAAAGCGAATTCCCAGATAGCCAGAAATGTTACATAGGGAAACCCTGTCTCAAAAAAGCAAAACCAAAAAATTGTAGTCATGCTGTCTGCCTCTTGGGTCATGAGCTTCTTGAGAGAGGAGGTTGGTAGATGCCTGATTCCACCTACTGGGTAGTATGACTTCACTTGAATAAATGGTTATTAAATAGGGGTGACTTATCATTCTACTTGGAGGTGTCTATATGTACTGTGTATGTGTTAAGTGTACATGGTATATATAGAGTGCAGAAAGAAGTGATCATGGTTTACTAAGATACAGCCAGATTTTTTCCAAGAAATTTTTTTTTATTAGTTCAAATTAGAAACAGCCTGCTTCACATGTCAATCCCTTCTCCCTCTCCCTCCCCACCCCTACAGCCATATTTTGATGTTTATTATTTATCTGAGAACAGTGTTTTATAGGATAAATTTATTTTAAATTTGTCATTAACATGATTGTTAGAGTAGTTTTAATTTCAAGCTAATTTATTGTTTCTTTAATGCCTGCTAGGTTCCCTTTATAATTGAGAATTTTGAAACATTCCCACATAATTTTGAGATGTATTTACTTATACAACAAAATACTGTACTTATAAAGATGTAGAGGTTTTGTTTTAAATTTATTCTTATGTGTATGAGTGTTTGGCCTACACAGATGTCTGGGTACCACATGCATTCCTGCTGCCTGTGGAAGCCAGAAGTCATTAGATTTTATAGAACAGGATTTGCAGATGGATATGAGCCACCATGTGATTGCTGGGAATCAAACCCAGTTTCTCTGCAAGACAGCACTTTTAACTGCTGATCTGTCTCTCCAGCCCCAATTTGGAGATATTTTTCAACTTTATTCAAATTTTTTTAACTGTAAACTTTATTAAAAACTTTTTTTTTCAAATTTATTTATTAGTTCTATTTAGGGAACAAGCTTGTTTCACATGTAAGTCCCTTCTCCCTCTCCCTCCCCTCACCCCATCCCTCCTCCCCCACCCCCAGCCTACCCCCCACCCCATCCACCCACCACTCCCCAGGCAGGGTAGGGCCCTCAACGGGGGCTCTGCAAAGTCCACCAAATCTTCCTGTGCTGTCCTGGGCCCTTCCCCATGTGTCCAGGGCCAGAGTGTAACCCTTCACTTGGGATGGGCTCTCAAAGTCCCTTCTTGCACCAGGGAAAAATACTAATCCACCACCAGAAGCTCCCTGGAGTGCAGAGGCCTCCTTATTGACATCCATGTTCAAGGGTCTGGATCAGTCTTGTAATGGCCTCCCAGACAGCATCTGGGGTGGATGTGCTCTCCCTTGTTCAGGCCAATTGTTCCTGTGGGTTTCTCCAACCTGGTACAGACCCCTTCGCTCTTCATTCCTCCCTCTCTTCAACTAAATTCCCGATTTCAGCTCAGTGTATATCTGTGGATGTCTGTCTCTGCTTCCATCAGCCACTGGATGAGGGCTCTAGGATGGCATAAAGAGAAGTCATCAATCTCATTTTAGGGGAAGGGCTTTTAGGTTATCCTCTCCACCATTGCCTGGATTGTCAGATCGTGTCATCCTTGTAGGTCTCTGGAGATCTCCCTGGTTCCAGATTCTTCTCGGACCTATAGTGGCTCCCTCTCATATGGTATCTCTCATCCTGCTCTCTCTCTTCTATTCTTCCTCCAACTCAATATTTCTGCCCCTCCATTTCCTCTCCTCTACTCCTCTTCTCTTGCTCTTATTGTAGCAGCTCCCTCCCCTCTCCCCTCATGCTCCCAATTAGTTCAGGAGTTCATGCCACTTCCATTCCTGGGGACCATTTATCCCTTAGAGTCCTTCATGTTTCCTAGTTTCTTTGGTGAAGAGGATTATAGGCTGGTAATCCTTTGCTCTATGTCTAAAATTCATATATGAGTGAGTACATACCATGTTTGTCTTTTTGTGACTGGGTTACCTCACTCAGGATGGTTTCTTCTAGTTCCATCCATTTGCCTGCGAATTTCAAGATTCCATTGCTTTTTTCTGCTGAGTAGTACTCCATTGTATAAATGTACCACATTTTCTCTATCCATTCTTCAGTTGAGGGGCATCTAGGTTGCTTCCAGGTTCTGGCTATTACAAACAATGCTGCTATGAACATGGTTGAACATATGTCCTTGTTGTATGAACATGCACTATTTGGGTATATACCCAAGAGAGGAATGGCTGGATCTTGAGGTAGACTGATTCCCATTTTTCTGAGCAGCCGCCATACTGATTTCCAGAGTGGTCTTACAAGTTCTCACTCCCACCAGCAATGGAGGAGTGTTCCTTTTTCTCCACATCCTCTCCAGCATAGATTGTCATTGGCATTTTTGATTTTAGCCATTCTGACAGGTGTGAGGTGGTATCTCAGAGTTGTTTTGAGTTGCATTTCTCTGATGGCCAATGATTTTGAGCACTTTCTTAAGTGTCTTTCAGCCATTTCAGATTCCTCTGTTGAGAATTCTCTATTTAGTTCTGCACCCCACTTTTTAATTTCATTGTTTGGTGTTTTGGTGGCTAGCTTCTTGAGCTCCTTATATATTTTGGAAATCAGTCCTCTGTCAGATGTGGGATTGGTGAAGATCTTTTCCCATTCTGTGGGTGGTCGTTTTGTCCTACTGACTGTTTCCTTTGCCTTGCAGAAGCTTTTCAGTTTCAGGAGGTCCCATTTATTAATTGCAGACCTCAATGTCTGTGCTACTGGCGTAATGTTCAGGAAGCCGTCTCCTGTGCCAATTTGTTCAAGGGTAATTCCCACTTTCTCTTCTAGGAGATTCAGTGTGGCTGGATTTATGCTGAGATCTTTGACCCATTTGCACTTAAGTTTTGTGCATGGTGACAGGTATGGATCTATCTGCAATTTTCTGCATGTCCAAATCCAATTGTACCAACGCCATTTGTTGAAGATGCTATCTTTTTTCCATTGTATATATTTAGCACCTTTTTAAAAAATAAGGTATTCGTAGGTGCTTGGGTCAATATCAGGGTTTTCAATTCGATTCCATTGGTCTATCTGTCTATTTTTGTGCCAGTACCAAGCTGTTTTCAGAACTATGCCTCTATATTGAAGTCGGGGATGGTGATACCTCCAGAAGATCCTTGATTGTAAAGAGTCGTTTTGGCTATCCTGGGTTTTTATTTTTCCATATAAAGTTAAGTATTGTTCTTTCAATGTCTGTGAAAAACTGTGTTGGGATTTTGACAGGGATTGCATTGAATCTGTAGATTGCTTTTGACAGGATTGCCATTTTTACTATGTTAATTCTACCTATCCAAGAGCATAGGAGATCTTTCCATTTTCTGGTATCTTCTTTAATTTCTTTCTTTAAATTCTCCAAGTTCTTATTGTACAGGTCTTTCACTTTTTTGGTTAGTGTTACCCCCAGATATTTTATGTTGCTTGTGGATATTGTGAAAGGTGATGTTTCCCTGATTTCTTTCTCATTGGATTTATCATCTGTATATAGTAGGGCTACTGATTTTTTTGAGTTAATTTTGTATCCTGCTACCTTGCTGAAGGTGTTTATCAGCCGTAGGAGTTCCCTGGTAGAGTTTTTCGGGTCACTAATGTAGACTATCATGTCGTCTGCAAATAGTGAAAGTTTTACTTCATCCTTTCCAATTTGTATCCCTTTGATCCCCTTTTCTTGTCTTATTGCTATAGCCAGAACTTCAAGTACAATATTGAAGAGATATGGAGAGAGTGGACAGCCTTGTCCTGTTCCTGATTTTAGAGGAAACGCTTTGAGTTTCTCTCCATTTAGTTTGATATTGGCTATTGCTTTGGTGTATATTGCGTTGATCATGTTTAGATATGTTCCTGTTATTCCTGTTCTCTCCAAGATCTTTATCATGAAGGGATGTTGGATTTTGTCAAAGGCTTTTTCAGCATCTAGTGAGATGATCATGTGGTTTTTCTTTTTCAGTTTGTTTATATAGTGGATTACATTGATGGATTTTCGTATGTTGAACCATCCTTGCATCCCTGGGATGAAGCCTACTTGATCATGGTGGATGATTTTTCTGATATGTTCTTGGATTCGGTTGGCCAATATTTTATTGAGTATTTTAGCATCGATGTTCATGAGGGATATTGGTCTGTAGTTCTCTTTCTTAGTCATATCTTTGTGTGGCTTGGGTATCAAAGTGATTGTAGCCTCGTAGAAAGAGTTTGGCAATATCCCATCTGCTTCTATTGTGCGGAACAGTTTGAGGAGTATTGGAATTAGCTCTTGTTTGAATTTCTGGTAGAATTCTGCAGTGAAGCCATCTGGCCCTGGGCTTTTTTTGGTTGGGAAGCTTTTGATGACTACTTCTATTTCATTAGGGGTTATATCTGATCTTGCTTTAATTTTGGTAATGATATTTATCCAGAAAGCTGTCCATTTCCTTTAGATTTTCCAATTTTGTGGAGTACAGGTTTTCAAAGTATGACCTGAAGATTCTCTGGATTTCCTCAGTGTCCGTTGTTATATCCCCCTTTTCATTTCTGATTTTGTTAATTAGCATGCTCTCTCTCTGACTTTTGGTTAGTTTGGCTAGAGGTTTGTCTATCTTATTGATCTTCTCAAAGAACCAACCCTTTGTTTCATTGATTCTTTGTACTGTTTTCCTAGTTTCTACTTTGTTGATTTCGGCTCTCAGGTTGATTATTTCATGGTGTCAACTCCTCCTTGGTGTGTTTGCTTCTTTTTGCTCTAAAGCTTTCAGTTCTGTCAATTCTCTAATGTGACTTTCCTCCAGTTTCTTCATGTGGGCACTTAGTGCTATGAACTTCCCTCTTAGCACTGCTTTCAGAGTGTCCCATAAGTTTGGGTATGTTGTGTCTACATTCTCATTAAATTCTAGGAAGTCTTTAATTTCTTTTTTTATTTCTTCCTCAACCCAGGAATGGTGCAATTGGGTGTTATTCATTTTCCACGAGAATGTAGGTTTTCTGTAATTCGTATTGCAGTTGAATTCTAGCTTTAATGCATGGTGGTCTGATAAGACACAGGGTGTTATTTCAATTCTTTTGTAACTGTGGAGGTTTGCTTTGCTGCCCACTATGTGGTCAATTTTTGAGAAGGTTCCATGTGGCGCTAAGAAGCAGGTAATTCTTTTGTGTTTGGATGGAATGCTCTATAGATATCTGTTAAACCCAGTTGGGTCATAACTTCTGTCAGATCCTTTGTTTCTTTGTTAAGTTTCTGTCTGGTGGTCCTGTCTAGTGGTGTAAGGGGGGTGTTGAAATCTCCTACTATAAGTGTGTGTGGTTTTACATGTGGTTTGAGCTTTAGTAATGTTTCTTTTACAAATGTGGGTGCTTTCGTATTTGGGGCATAGATAGATGTTCAGGATTGAGACTTCATCTTGATGGACTTTTCCTGTGATGAGTATGAAATGCCCTTCTTCATCTCTTTTGATTGCTTTTAGTTTAAAGTCTAATTTGTTAGATATTAGCATTGCTACACCAGCTTGTTTCTTGAGCCCATTTGATTGGAAAATTTTTTTCCCATCCTTTTACTCTGAGGTATTGCCTGTCTTTGAAATTGAGGTGTGTTTCTTGTAAACAGCAGAAGGATGGATTCTGTCTTCATATCCATTCTGTTAGCCTATATCTTTTATGGGTAAGTTAAGACCATTGACATTTAGTGATATTAATGTCCATTGTTCATTGGTTCTTCTTTGTTTTGGATTTATTGTTGGTGGTGGCATTGTGTGTAGATTTCGCCCTCCTGTTTCTTTTTGTGTTTGGTAAAATTAGATTATCTATTGCCAGTGTTTTAGTGAGTGTAGTTATGTTCGTTGAGTTAGAGTTTTCCTTCCAGAACCTTCTGTAGTGCTGGATTTGTGGATATGTATTGTTTAAATCTGTTTTTGTCATGGAATATCTTGTTTTCTCCATCTATAGTGATTGAAAGTTTTGCTGGGTACAGTAGTCTGGGTTGACATCCATGCTCCCTTAGTGCTTGTAGGGTATCTATCCAAGACCTTCTGGCTTTCAGAGTTTCCATTGAGAAGTCGGGTGTGATTCTGATTGGTTTGCCTTTATATGTTACTTGGCCTTTTTCCTTTGCTGCTCTTAATATTTTCTCTTTATTCTGTAGATTTGGTGTTTTGATTATTATGTGTCGGGGGACTTCTTTTTGTGGTCCAGTGTGTTTGGTGTCCTGTAAGCTTCTTGTATTTTCATAGGCATATCCTTCCATAGGTTGGGGAAGTTTTCTTCTATGATTTTGTTGCATATGTTTTCTGTACCTTTGAGCAGTGTTTCTTCACCTTCTTCTACACCTATTATTCTTAGGTTTGGTCTTTTTACAGTGTCCCATATTTCTTGGATATTTTGTGTTAGGGATTTGTTGGACTTGAGGTTTTCTTTGGTTGATGAATGTATATCCTCGAGCGAGTCTTCAATAGCTGAAATTCTCTCTTCCATCTCTTGAATTCTATTGGTTATACTCACATTTTTAGTTCCTGATCGTTTATCCAGCCTTTCCTTTTCCAGCATCACCTCATTCTGTGTTTTCTTTATTGTGTCTATTTCAGCTTTCATGCTTTGAAGTGTTTCAAGAACTTCCTTCAGTTGTTTGGATGTTTTTTCTTGGGTTTCTTTAGATTCTTTAAGAGATTTGTTTATTTCTTGAATTTTTTTGGTTTGTCTTTTCCTCCATTTCGTGTAATTTTTTTCTTGCTTTTTCTTCTATTTCTTTAAGGGATTTTCTTGTTTCCTCTTTAAAGGTCTCTATCATCTTGCTGAGATAATTTTTGAGGTCCATCTCTTCTTCATTTACTGTGTTGGGCTTTTCAGATCTCGCTGGAGTGGAGTCCCTTGATTCTGGTGGTGTCATATTGGTCTTTCTGTTGTTGAGTGAAATCTTATTCTGTCTTCTTCCCATATCTTCTTTTAGTGGGTGCAGGTGGGGTCTCTCTATCTCCTCTTGTGACCCAGTGGTGTGTGGGGGCCAGGAATTCAATGTCCACAAATCTGGATGGTCTTGCCTCTCTTGGTAGTCTCCTCACTCGTTGTGGATCGGTTGGCGGAAAGAGATGGAAGAGTGGGGTGTTTCCAGATTCAGGGAGCTCCTCCTTGTCTGTGGGTGTCTACCCCAAGCAGTCCTGGGGTCGTTGGGGTGAGTGATGGTTTGGGTGGGGGTTGGGTAAGGGTAGAGGCTCACTCACCTAGTTCCTGGGTCGGTCAGTGGAAAGGGATGGAAGAGTGGGGTGCTACCAGATTAAGGGAGCAGGGAGCTCCTCCATGCCAGGGTGTGTCTACTCCAAGCCGGCAGGCGCAGGTGGGGTGGGGGTGGGGTGTGGGTGGGGTGGGGGTGTGGGTGTGGGTGGTAATCGGGGTGAGTGATGTTTTGGGCGGGAGTTGGGAAAGGGCAGAGACTCACTCACCTAGTTCCTGGGTCGGTTGGCGGAAAGCTATTAAAAACTTTTTACATTTACCCTCTACCCACCTAGTCTCTCTCTATGTGTGTACACATGCTATGGGGTGCTTAGGGATGTTGAATGACAACATTTGGGAGTCAATTCTTTCCTTCCTTTATGTGTGGTCCTGAGATCCATCCCAGGCCATTAAGTCTGACAGCAAGTGCCTTTACCCATTGGGCCATCTCATTGGCCTTTCTTGTTTTTAAAAATATAACATTTTATTTATTAGTGTTGGGGGCATGCTTTTGCCATGTTACATGTTCGGAGGGCACGGGACAACTTGTGGGAGTCAGTTCTCTTCTATCCTGTTGGCCCCAGAGATAGAACTCAGGTAGTCAGCTTGCTAGCAATATTTTTGCCTATTGAGCCATCTCAGTGGCCCTAATAGAAAGTTAATCTTTTTTTTTTTTTTGATTTCTATAATTTGTGACTTTACGGAAAAACAGACCTTAATTTCTCAAATATTATCAGTATCTACTGATTTATTGTTCAATGTTTGATTTAGAATAAACAAGATATAATTTTTTTTAACCTAAAGAGTTTCTTGGAGCCAGGTGGTTGTGGCTTATGCCTTTAATCCCAGCACTTAGTTGTCAGAAACAGGTGAATCTCTGAGTGAGTTCCAGGACAGCGAGGCCTACACAGGGAAACCCTGTCTTGAATAACCCCTCCACCACTGGGAAAGGTTTCTTTGTTTAAAGTCAAGTTATTAATTGATAGGTCAGGATACCTGTAGACTCAACCACCAAGAAGGCTGAAGCAGGAACTCTAGGCATTCTAGAGTAGTTTGAGTAATCTAGTAAGAACTTCCACTTTAAAAACAAACAAACAAACAAAAAGACAGATAAAACAACAACAAAATGCTCAGGCTGGGTGGTGGTGGTTTATACCTTTGATCCCAGCACTTGGGAGGCAGAGACAGGCAGATATCTGTGAGTTGGAGGTCAGCCTGGTCTACAGTCAAAGCAACATAGAGAAACTCTGTCTCAAACAAACAAACAAAAAGAATGCTCAGATGACTTATAAGCGGAAATAGAGGAATTGTAGTGCATCTAGACACACAGAAGAAAGACATCCTCATTTATTTTCCTTTAAAGGAAAGATTTATTTATTATTTTTACATGTGTGTGTATGCCTGGGTGAGTGTGTGTGTACCACATGTGTGTAGGAGTCCATGGATTCCAGATGAGGGTGTTGTATCTCCTGGAGCTGGAGTTGTAAAGTTGTAATGAATTGTTGTGTGGGTGCTGGGTGCTCTTAACTGCTGAGCCATCTCTCCAGCTCCTTCTCCCTATTCCCCTTCTTTTTCTTTTAAGGCTTTGTGGTTAAAAACAAAGCACTGTCTCTGCTTATCAATTTATTTATTTGTTTGTTTGTTTGTTTATTCATTCACTCATCTATCTATCTATGTATATGTCCATTTATTTATTTTTGGGTTTTTCGAGACAGTGTTCCTATGTGTAGCTCTGGCTGTGCTCGAACTCTCTCTGTAGACCAGGCTGACTTGGAACTCACAGAGATCCTCCTGCTTCTGCCTCCCCAGTGCTGGGATTAAAGGTGTGTGCCACCACAGCTCAGCTGATTCTGTTAATCTTTATTTCACTGTGGACAGTGGCTCATGTTTTTGAGCACTAGCCACTCATGAGGGAGGCAGAAAGTTTGCAAGTTCAGAGCCTTTCTGGGCTATACAGCAAGTTGAAGGCTAGTGTGAGCAACTCAGAAAAATTTTGCTGAAAATTTTACACAAGAATTCAGAAAGGGCAGGTAAGATGGCTGGGTAGGTAAAGGCACTTGCTGCCAAGGGCGATGACCTGAGTTTCATCCCTGTGACCCACATAGAGGACACACATACACAAACACACACACACGCGCACACACATGCATGAATGCATGCTAGACAATTAGTAAGTTTTTTCAAACGTTCAAAGGGAAGAAAAGGAGGGACTGGGGAAGTAGCTGTGCCCTGGTAGAGTGCTTGTCATACATAGTCTTTGAGCATCGGTTGCACACACAGCAGTGTGCCCCCTTTAATGTGCTGCTTAGGTCCACATGCCTATCACTTCACTCATTGCTGTAATGGAACCTTCCTGTTTCAGAACCCCGTCCAAAGAATTCCTGACTCTCATGAGATAACACTGAAGCATGGCACTAAAACAGTAAGTTTAAATGTTGCTGTTCTTCTTTTCAGTTACATCTTTCCTTGTGCAGTCTGCTGATAAGATATTAACAAACCTAAGACCATTCTAAGGCCAGCAGATGTCATGAAAGGTTCAGACATCATGGAGTAGAAAGATGACTTTCACTTGCCGTCAGTGTTATTGTTGGCTTTAAGAACCTCTTTTCCTGGGATACAGAAACATTATAAAGTGACACTCAAATAATCGTTTTGTTTTTAATAGCTTGGGAAAATTTCCCATTGTCCTCAGTTTTATTCCCATATCATCGAAAGGCATGAATTTGTTCACATATGAATGCTGAGATAAGAACTACACTTTAAATGGTTTCTGTGTTGCTCTAAGATTACATCAATTGTATTGTATTTTCATATTATTTACCTACTTATGTTACTTAAAGCCTAATAATAGAAATACTTGCTATGTAAGATGAAATCACTAAGGGGAGGGGGAGGGAGAACGGATTGATATGTGAAACAAGCTTGTTCCTAATTTGAACTAATAAAAAAGAAAGAATACTAAAAATATATAAAAAATGATAAAAACTCTAAAAAAAAAGATGAAATCACTCTGTGTTACTGCAAAATTATTAAAAATGGTGGTTGAGTGAGCAAAGCTTGCATATGCACTGAAAGCATTAAAAACACTGAAATTGGGGCTGGAGAGATGGCCCATTGGTTAAGAACACTGACAGACCGTCCAGAGGCCATAAGTTCAATTCCCAGCAGCCCCATGGTGGCTCACAACCATCTATAGTGAGATCCGATGCCCTCTGCTTCTGGCATATAGGCTCTATGTGTAGATAGAGTACTATATACAGAAAATAAACAAATCTTTAAAAAAAAAACACTGAAATTTTAAATCATCATACTTTCTTATTTCACTGAAACTACCATTTATTTTTAGATGTATGGCAATAAGAAAACACATTGTATAATGAGAAAGAAAACATTAAGCAGAAGTAGATCCAGAAATGTGAAAATTAGTAGATAGGAATCTTATAATAGTGCTATTCATGCCACAGAAACTTTTCACTTGTAAAGATTGTTTTCATACATATATTTGTTAAGTATAATCAGTTTATTGTCATTTTCAATAATATGAAATGTCCTCATTTCTGGTGCTTAATATCAATACACATAAATATTGTATTAAAAATACTTTGTGGTCTTCAATAGATTCTGAATCTATTGATAGATTTTTAGCATTGGGAAGTTTCCCCCAAATATTTGAGAACCTCTGCCTTCATTTTTTTTAAAATTATCATATGCTTAAAAAATATCATGGGGCTGGAGAGATGCCTCAGAGGACTTGGGTTCAATTCCTGTACCCACACGGCAGCACATAACCTTCTGTCACTTCTCCATCTCTCAATAGCTCAGCCTTTATTTTTTTTTTATTTTTTTTGATGAACATATTCACAGATTCCATTCTGTGGATATACCATAATTCACTTATTTATTTACTTGTTGAGGCGTATCTTGTTTCCAGTCACTGATGATTAGGAAGGAGTAAAGCTTCGACAACGTGGACACATAGATTTTTCTGTGAACATGGGTTTTTAGTTCACTTTGGCAGTTGGCAGTGCCTTTCTGATAGCCATGGCACTGGGACTAGAAATGGGGATGGTAATGGTAACTTGCTTTCCTCCATTCATTGCTTGTTTTGGACAGGTTTCTGCTTTGGGTTTGGATCCCTCAGGTGCCCGTTTGGTCACTGGAGGATATGATTACGATGTTAAATTTTGGGATTTTGCTGGAATGGATGCTTCTTTCAAGGCATTTCGATCCCTTCAGCCTTGTGAGTGGTATGTATTTACTTATTCTCTTCATATTTGGCTTCTTTATCTTTATACTTGGAGACAATGCTGTTGTCATTTGACCTCAGTTTATAATGAATGATATTTAACTTATATAAATTATATCATTATTAAATGAAAATAAAACAAACCATACATTTCTTTTCCTTAGCTACACACACACACACACACACACACACACACACACACACGTATATGTGTATATATATGTGCATAAATGACAAGGTCTTATTGATTCTTAAAAAATTTTAATAAACTTAATTTCAGAAATTTTATTTATGGAAAATTGACAGATTAAATTTCTAAAATTAAACTTATTAATTGAGGATACTACTATTAAACAGGATAGAGAGTCTCACTATTCGTTGTCCTGGGGTATCACTGGCTTTAGGCAGAGTAAGCTAGAAAATACATGTTTATACTAATCTGTGTATGTCATATATCAGTAACTTTTGTATCTGTCTGAATCTGTATGAAGCTAATGTGAGTCGTAGGGTGCCTCTCATTCCAGTATCACCTGGGTTTATTCTGTCTACCTCTGTCTTGCATCTCCTCTTTTGAACACACCCACAGGGTAAGTGATCTAATGATCTGCTCTTGATATCTAGTTAGTCAGCAAAGCAATAGAACCTCTTGTGTTTTGGAAAGTATTCTTTAAGTTCCCTACCTAGTGTGACAGTTCCTGCACATAACCAGTGAATATTGGAAATATAGGTACCAGGTTATGCTTGTGTGAGTGTAGGAGCCCACGGAGGCCGGAAGAGGTGTCTGAGATATCCTGGAGCTGCTGCTACAGGTAGTTGTGAACTGCCTCACATGGATACTGGCAGCAATATTCGTTCTTAACTGCTGAACCGTCTCTTCAGAACCTAATGCACTTTTAAAAAGTGAAATGTTGTATGTGAGGGTGTTTCATTGTCCTAATTTTGTTGAATCATTATTCCAGTTCCTCATTCTATCTCTTAACATGTTAATGATCTGTCCTTTTTTGCCAATTAGAAATTTGATCCATTAATATCTCATTTAGTTAATAACAGTTGAATATGGTGGTTGTACTTGGCATGCCATTTGTGTTGTGAATCTGTTCTTTAAAATTCCTCAAAGTGGCTGAAGATGTAATCCAGCTTGTTGTTTTCTGACACTGTCCTATAGAAACCTGCTGTTGTACCACACACTCTGATTCCTTGGCTTGTTTCTGGCACGAGATATTACATGTTGAGTGTGTAAGCTCTCTATGTCTGTAGGTTCCAAATCCACAGATTCAGTCAACTGCAGATACAAAAGAATACTTGAAAAACATGCCTGTGAGGGATTTGAGCATCTGTAGACTTTGGTAACTGCAGTGACCCTTGAGTCAGTTCTTTCTGGGACTTGAGGGATGATTACATTATAACAGTACAATCTTATTCTTTGGAAATTAAGAAGTAATACTAGTAGCTGCTTCTTTCAAGGTCCTTTATGCATATTGTTATTATTTAATTTTGGATAAGTGTTATTTTATATGCATAGTTTTTTGTATATAGGTATTTGCTTGCATGTATGTATATGAAGCAAGTGCATGATATGTTCCTATAGAGAGGGTGTCCGATCCCCTGGAGCTGGAGTTACAGATGGTTGTAAATTACCCTGTGTGTGTGTTGGGAACCAAGTCCAAGTCTTTTTCAAGAGCAGCCAGAGCTCTTAATCTCAGAGTCTTTTCTCTATCTCCAGTGTATAGTATTATTTTTAAACCTTTATCTCAACCCCATAAGTTAAGTATTATTCTATTAATATTTAAAAGTTTTTTCAAAATTATATCTGGGTGTTTTGCCTGTCTGCATGTGCATCACATACATGCAGTGCCTGCAGTGCCCTGCAGAGACCAGAAGAGGGCATCAGATCCCCTGGAACAGGCATTACAGATAGTTGTAAGGAGCTATGCAGATGCTGGGAATTGAACCCAGGTCCTCTGGAAGAGCAGAGAGTGCTTAACCACTGAGTCATCTCTCCAGCACCAATATGTAATAATTGTTTTTAAAACCCTGTCCCAATCTTGTTAAGCTAAATATCCTCCCTCTTCAGTGGAGGAAACCAGGACTCAGCAGAATCACCTATGTAGCATATGAATGGTGTGGTTCAGGAACAGCTTTGTCTAGTCTGCCATCTGTTCCCATCTGTGGATTTTCTGTATAATAAGATGTCTGGAAGCAGAAGGGCTTGCTCATCATCATACAGCTAGTTAGCAGAGCAAGGACTTGGATCTCCAGACTTCTGACTCACATTCCGGTGCACTTTTCACTACAGCCGGACACCTTGGCTCATGAGCCCCAAGTGACAGCCCCAGACAGCTGTGTTTATCTGTCTTGCATGTCCCAGCTTGTTCTGCTAGCCAAGCAAAAAGTACTTAAAAGGATCCTCAATCTTCACCTTCCCACCCCCCTCACTTACACTCGTATACCCCCATTTTGCCCCATGAATAACTTCACAGAAAGAATTGTGCAATGCTACTAAGCCATTCTGTGGTGTCAGAGTTACTCCCCAAGAGAACATTCACTTCCTCATGACTCCAATTTACTGTCAGATTGGCTTTCTCTCTACTCTCTTTGATCGGAATCTCAGTTGTATAGGCAGGAATTTGAGGAGCAGATGTTCTGCCCCTTGAACAAGCCCTTTAATTCTCCTTAGTACTGTGTCTAATGATTCCTAATCCTGTCCTTTTAACTGAGTGGCTAGCAGAATTAATAGCAAAGTGGGACAGGAATGATGAGGCTGGTACTGGGCATTTTCATTTTAGCATGGGCAGAGTGGACTACAGAGAGCACATGAAAAATGTTAATGTTTCCCTTCCTAGCTAAACAGCAAGATGATGCTGATGTGGGATTGCTGAGAATTTAGGTCTCCCTCTGAATGTAAACAGAGCATTTGGTAGAGTGGTTAGCCAGGGCGATGGAGTCATTGCCTGTTTCTACTCCCACTCCGTACATTTTTGCTATTTTTAAGATTTTAACTTCACTTTGAAAACAAAAATTAATCACCAGAAAACACTGATAACACATAGGACTGGATCTCTTAGTCTTGATTGGAAAACAAAACAAAAAACAACTAGCACTTCTCAATGGGAATAGCAGAGATTTGTCCCATGCACTAGTAAGTTTTCCCAGTCTTAGAGACCTTTGTTGAGCAGTCTCAAATGTCTAATTATCAAAGATCTGATGTGTTTTGTTTATACATAAAAAACCCATTTGGTCTAAATAGACTATAATTTTCTCAGTTCCTGATTAATTGCTTAAAATTTGATCTGTCAGGGTCTTATTAGTATATAGAAATCTGATATAATTCGACTAGAAACACTATAATCAGCGTTTGGAAATGTGAAAGACTGATTGGTAAAAAGAGAAGTGTAAAGAATATGCACAGCAATACTATCTTTGGGGCTGACATAGCATTCAAGGAGGAGCCTCTGGGGTTAAGGTCCAGAGCTTTTCTGAAAGGGCATGTCTGTGGATCACTGATTAAGAGGAGTGGCTATGTTTCTATGATGGTAGAACTTTCCAGAAATCAGTCTCACCAGCCTAAGACTGTCTGAGGGAACTGCTGTTGGCAAACATGCACTCTAGGAACCTGATGTGGAGAAAACTGCCCATTTCTGGAGCTGGACACTGGCAAAGCTGTGACCATACAGAAGTCTGTCAAGAGGACCACACTAGACACTCCTTCCAATGTCTTTCTAATACCCTTTTGATAAAACTTAACAATTCTGTCTGTCTAACAAATGCCAGCTGGCAAAGCAAAAGTATTTCCAGGGTTCATTTCCATTTTTACAGAGCAGACACTGAAGGGTGGATTTGGAGCTGAGAGAAAATAAATGAGCAATTCATACATAGAATCAAACAAGTAATTTTATATTTTATGGGCAGACTTAAATGTAAGTCCAGAAGGTACGGTCTAAGGAAGTGCTTAGTGCACAATCCAGGACAGAACCTGCTTAAGAGTCTGATTCCCAGTATTTACAAAGGATGCCTTGAGTCCAGAGGTGCTGTCTTCCTCGGAGGTCCGGGGCGCTAGGGAGGCCTTTGCTTTTCTAGACCTGTCTCCCACAGCCTTTTGGTTTGCAGCATCACTTCTTTTAGTACTCTGACATGTTGATGATGAACTTGAGGTGACATGTCTCCTGTGGTCACACATTGTTTTATTTTTATGTGTGTGGAATATGTGTGTATCAGTGCGAGCATGCAGAGGAGGAGGTCAGATGTCCTGCTCTCCTCTTATTCCTTACAGAAAAGTGGTTTCGAGCAGCTCTGTGACTTAGCTGCCAGCCAGAATAATAATTTTCTTGAGCTTCTGACAGATAGACATGAATTTTATTTTATTTTATTCTTTTTCTTCTGTAAATTCTGGTTTTAGAAGATAAAATCATCACAAATTAATAGTTGCTTTTAGCATATGCATTTCTAAGCTTTGGAGTTACAAACAATAAATGGGATCAAATGGGCTAGAATTTGTTTAAATGATTAATATATAAAATAAACCAAAATCCATACCAATGTAAAATATTTTGAGATTGATTTTTAGATTAAGGTAGATTTAATAATCTGTCCTCCCCCCATTTTTATATCATATCCCCTTCTTCTTTAAAAAGAGATTGACTATGACCAATAACAATTTATAATCAACCCCCCTTAACCGAGAACAAACATTTATAAACAATATTTTGGGAATTTGAGTGTAGTTCTCTAGACTATCTCCTGCTGATTGTTGGGTGCTGGTAATCTTTGAGGAACTCTGAGAAAATTTAGAATATGGTTAAGTCCTTACTGGGGTGTTTTGTGTGGTTGATGCATCCCCTCCAGCAGCCTTGAGCTGTTGTGGATGTTGGATCACCTGGGCCATCGTTCCAGTGGAGACCTTTCAGGGGGTTTTGTTCAATCAAACCATCTGAACCTGGAAGGAATCTGCAGCTTCTCATCTTCTGTGGAAACAAAAGCAGAATCTCTTTTCCAAAGCAACATATCCTTATACCCAAATTTCGAAGTCAAGATACCTTTAAAATATATATGTTAGTGGTGGCACACGCCTTTAATCCCAGCACTTGGGAGGCAGAGGCAGGGGGATCTCTATGAGTTCGAGGTCAGCCTGGTCTACAGAGCGAGTGCCAGGATAGGTGCCAAAGCTACACAGAGAAACCTTGTCTCCAAAAATCCAAAATAAAAAAACAAACTATATATATTTATGTTGGTTTAACTTAGTGGCTTCCACAATCAAATATATTTGATCAGTTAGCTCATTAACAGTCAAAAATTCAAAGAAAACACAATAATATACATCATCCAGAATTTCCGTGTATTTTCCATCTTTACATGGCTTATTATAATTTTTTATTACTCTATTCCTTTTTCAAAGACTATTTTATTTTCTTTAGAGTATTCTTTTAATCTATGACTGTCTATCGTACCTTCTCTCTCTCCCAAGCCTATGTACATTTTTAAAACACACTGTGACACATTTAGAGTTTTTTTTTCTTTTTCTTTCTTTCTTTCTTTCTTTCTTTTTTTTTTTTTTGGTCTGAATTTGTCTTTATTGCATAACTGTAATTCTTTTCTGACCACTGCTTTAAACTGCTAAATGGGCATGGCTAGGACTAAAGTGGCAGCTTTTGCTGCTGGCTCCACCCCCTTAGGCTTTTCCACATTGTGGAGGTACCAACGAGCATCACTGGAGCATCACACTTACCTCCTGTAGACAGTGGCTGGGAGAAGCCCCTTTCTAAGAAGCCTCTTTGTAAGAGGCTGTGGGAAACCCACCATGCAGCATGGGCTGTGCTCTCAAGCCTCTTTGTACTGCAGCTGTGGAATACTGGGAGTCCGACCAGGGAACATAGTTCTGTACCTTGAACTGCAATGAGAGACATGAACTATGAAGCTGTTTTGGCTCCATTTATGTGTTCTAGAACTCTTTTTGAAAGCTTTCTCATGCCTTATGTAAATTTGAGAGGTCCACATTGGTATGCCATTTGCAACCTGAGGTTTCTTTCTTGCTCGTCAGTTCCTGAATAACCACTCAGAGGCTTGATGTTACCTATAAATGTTTGACTAATGGCTCAGGCTTATTATTGGCTATCTCTTACATCTTAAATTCACCTATGTATTACCACATGGCCGTGGAGTTATCTCATTTTATACATGTTGTGCTTCCTCAGTGGATTTCCTACCTAGCTCTATCCTGCCTTGCCATAGCCCAAGTAGCTTTATTTATCAATCAATGAGAGCAACACATATTCACAGTGTACAGAAAGAGCATCCCACAGCAACAAGATCTTATTTTTCTTTATACCAAGACTCACATTTATAAAGGAAACTATTACAAACAGCTTATAAAATTAATTTTTTTTGATTTTTCTCTTTTTATTTGAGACAGGGTCTCTCTAGTAGCTCTGGCTGGTCTGCAACTTATTGCATAGACTAATCTGGTCTTGGATTCACAGAGATCTGCCTGCCTCTGTCTCCTGAGTGCTGTGATTAAAGGCATCTGCCACCATGCCAGGCTTACAAAGTGACCATAAAAATTGTTCATTTTTATATTTGATAGAGAAATTTAGTATTTTGCATATTGACTGTTCTCTCTCTCTCTCTCTCTCTCTCTCTCTCTCTCTCTCTCTCTCTCTCTCTCTCTCTCTCAAGTAACCCTGAGACCGTTTGATATTGATGCTACCTGGGCATGGGGCATGGGCAGTTTACCAGTAGCCATGACCCCATAGGAGAGTGAATCTTGCCCTCTCTCAGCTTCATCAACTGACAGTAACTTCTCCATTAGTGGTAGATGCTCAGGGGTCTCTCTGCCATCCATGCTGGAATTTGACTGCCTTTATCTTATACAGGACTTACATAGGTAAACCACAGCTGCTGTCATAAACTGATGTGTGCAACAGCCATGTCATGTCCAGAAGTCATTACTTTACAGCTCTCTTCTCCATTTGCTTACTTACATTCTTTCTGCTCCCTCTGTGATGTTTCCTAAGCCTTGGACACGGGGAGGTTGATCAATATGATCATTCTATAGCTGAACATTCTAAGTTACTTATATTTATCTATTTGACCAGTTGTGAGTCTCTGTATTTACCACTACCCATTGTACAAAGAATATTCTCTGACAGAGGCTAAGAACTGTACACATCTATGGATATTGACATAAATATTTCAAAGGCAGTTTGATTGTTCAACAAACCAACAATAGTAGGTTTTCCCCTAAGGCCTATGAAGTTTGTAGACATGGCTTTCTGACTACATTTACTCTGCTGGGTATAAATTCCATCCTGGTGGAACAGGCCTCAGATACAATCAGAAGGTGACCCCAATAACAGTCATGCCACTATTTTACCATTGGACACATCTTGCCTGGTAGGCTGGTCTGGCATTGGGTAAGGCCATTGATAACTTTTCTTTCGTAACATCTTGCATAGCACCTGCTGACACTATGAAAGTAGACAAAAGGAAGGGAATTTTCTGGTTAGTTTGAGATTGATATCTGTGTTCTGCAACCTGTAGTAGTGTCTTAACCATATAGTTATGGTAGACAACCAAGAGCAATGGCAATACCTGTGCTAACAGAATTCTTTATGTACTTGCGTATTAAGTTTTTGTTTAATTATTTGTTTCTCATTCATACTTGCTTTGAACTTTCTTTACTAAGAGAAGGGTGCCAGTGGGCATGCCTTTTTCTCTTCATATATATATGCATGTATTTGTCTTTGAAATATTAAATTTTTATTTAATGCCTACATTCTTCCTAGGAGGTCAATGTCTATTCTTTTTAATATATTTTTGGCTTTAATTAAAATATACTTACTGTTTTCTTTTCAAACAGGGTTTCTCCTTGTACCCCTGGGTTGTCCTGGAACTCACTCTGTTGACCAGGCTGACCTTGAAATCAAGAGATCCACCTGCCCCTGCCTTCCTGAGGGCTGTGGGCTTGTCCTGAAGCACTGCATCACTCACCTGACTTTCTTTTCATTTTGCCTTCTGTGTCATGACCCCTGTGTTGCTCTCCCTTCCCTCTAAGCAAGCTGCATTAGTGAAGCTTGGGAGTAGATCCTGCCACCAACTGTGGTCACACGTTCATGGAACAAATGAATTAGGATTAGGTCCCACCAGTGATGGATCTCAATGTGCTTATGCAAATTTTCAAAACTTGGAAAAATCTGGGATGTCAGTTTTTTTCTTATAATTAGTTCCTGGTCTCTGTCTTTTTCTCTGCACATTTTCTGTGAATTACAGATATTTTTGGCCAGTTTTTCTCTCTTTAGAATAGATTTATTTTTTTTCTTATTCTGACACTATCTTTCACTGCCTCATAGGGATGTAGCATCGGTCCCACCATCTTAAACTGGAACTACCCTCTGCCTATTTTTAATTTTTATGGTTTTGAGGAATGAACACAGGGTCTTGAACATTCCCAGACAATCCCACATTTTCTATTCTTATCTGGAGAAATCTATTCCTAGTGAGTGAAAGCTCACCTCATTTGTATCTAATTGCTTGCTAAAGGCCTTATCTCCTAAGCCAGTCACACATAAATTTGGAGAGGGAGACTCCTGTGGTTTATTTAAAATGGAGACAGACTTAGTCTATTAATTTTTTTTCATATGGTAGCTTTCTTTATCTCTGAGGTTAGATTTTTTTAAAATAACATTTTAGAACCCCGATTTTTCAGATTCTAAGACAATTTTATAATTATTTCTTCTTAAAATCTTGACTTGTTTAAGCTGAATGTGGGGGTGGGGAGATGGTTCACCATTTAAGAGCACTTCCAGAAGATTCACAGCTGCCAGTGACTCTAGCTCCAAGGGACTCAAATACCATATTGTGGCCTCTACCTCATGCACGAGGGTGCTTGCACACACCATACATTCACACAAAGCACATGTGCATACATGTAAAAAAAAATAACAATTTAAATTGGATATGATGGCACACACCTGTAATCCTAGCACTTGGGGAGCTGAAGGTTCCGGCTCTCAAGTTTGGAGTATAGTACCAAAACGAAGAGAAAACAACAAAAATCATGTACAATTAAATTAGCTGTAGTCCCTTCCCCCCAAGTACCAGAAATTATACATATTCCTTCAACATGCAGGTAACTATAGGTTGGCTATCAGTTATCTGAAAAAGCCTGTGGGAAAACCATTGATTATCCCAATTTTTCTGACTTTAGAATATTTGCATGTACACATCAATTCCAGACATGAAATTTCATCTATACCTTGTGGCCATTGTTGAGGAAGTGATTAATGATAGGCTTTATCTCCTAGCATTCTGTGGGCTAGATTGGCAGAGGCTGTAATAACTTGCTTCAGCAAAATGCTTAAAATCCATTTTCTTTCCAATGAAGTAGAGGGCTTGTGTATGTAGTTGTGGAGAGATGATATCCTCATTTTTTTTTTCTTGTTTTTAAAGCTTTGTGGCTAAAAAATTCTGCACGTCTTTAACTCCAGCACTTTGGAGGCAGAGGCCGGAGGATCTCTGGGATTTCTATGCCAGTTTGGTCTACAGAGCAAGTTCCAGGGCAGCCAGAGTTATTACACAGAGAAAGCCTGTCCTGAAAAACCAAATAAATAAAAATCTGCAGATAAGGTTATTGGAAAAAAGCCAGAAGCCTTAACTGGATTGAAAGGTGTAAGGTTTAGGAGGTTTTAACAAATTGCTGTGATTGTAAAAAGCACTGGAGGATGATTTTGTGCCTTTTGGAATTATTAATGTTGTAATTGTATAACATTTCCTTTCCCGACCCTGCTAAATACAGCAAAGGTATAGAAAAAAAGCTCACTAAATTATTTTCTTTTGTATAGCCATCAGATCAAGTCATTACAATACAGTAACACCGGAGACATGATTCTTGTTGTATCTGGAAGCTCACAGGCCAAGGTGATTGACAGAGATGGTTTTGAAGTAATGGAATGTATAAAAGGAGACCAATATATTGTAGACATGGCCAACACCAAGGTAAGCATTCAACTGTATTTTAATGAATTTTAATCCAGCACTCCTTTCCCCCTTCAGTCCTGTCTTTCCTCCTTCCCTCCTCCTCTTCTCTATCCTTCTTTCACTTCCCTCCTCCCTTCCCCTCCTGACTCTCCCCTCCTACACTCCTTCCTCTCTCCCTCTTGCTTCACCTTCCTTCCCTCCTTCTTTCCCTTCCTCTGTTCCTCCTTCATGATTGGCCTGCCTCAGCTTTCTGAGTGTGGGGTCACAGTACCCTATCTTATCTCGTCAGCCCATTTATTAACAAATGGTTTCAGTTGTCATGTAATAATTCATCCTAAAAGTTACTAACTTAAGAAAGTAATATCATGCTGCTTTTCAAAATTGTATAGTTTGTTTGGGAGGTTCTTCTGCTAAGGGTAGTGTCAGCTGGTCCTCCCTCAGTAACAGTTGGAGCACCAGCCCATTGTATCTCTATCTCTCTTTGTCCCCTTTCTACTCCTAGCCCTATTTTGCTTGTGTTTATATGCCTGCTCTCTTGCTCTGCATCATGGTTTTGCTTTCTCTACTTGGGTAGTTTTCACCTTCTTCCACCGTGGTGCTTGTTGTGGCCAGTTCTCACTCTTGCTTTCTCTATTTGTCTAGTTTGGACTTCCTCACAGTATAACATTTCTGTGGAGCTTGACTTTTTTCTTGATGACTGGGTTCTATAAAGAGAGAATGGGAACTGTGTCCCGACCTGCAGGACGTCAACCTGGGGCAAGAGAGTCAGGGATAGGGAATGGGGACAAGAGACATAGAAAGAATGACCACAAGACAGGATTCTGATCAAGTGGCAAACTTTTTACTTTTCTCAGGCTAGCTTATATAGTCAGGATATGGGGAGGGGCAAAATGGGTTGTTTGTGCACCAGGTGTTGGTATAGGCAGGATATTAGGAAGCCACAAAGAGGATATTTGGCAGGGTAAAGAGTTCATGAGTAAGAGGTCCAGGAAGGGGTTGCCTGGGTGACTGAGCCTGCGGGTGGAGGACTGGGTTAAGTTGTTTCTTTTCTTGAGCTGAGGTTTTAAGGAGCTGCTATGTAAAGGTTAACTATGTGGCCTGCCAAGCATGGCCTAGGATCTCATGCCAAGCCCTGAGATTTGGCTCCCAACAAAACTGTATGTTTTTTAGCATCTAAATTTATCCTAGTGATGTCAGATACTTAGGAATTCTGGGAGTACAATTGAATCTTTGCTTATGTCATTTCCACTAATCTTCCATCAGCTAAAGTAAATCCACAACTATGATCCTTATCAATAGAATAGAAAAATGTGTCCTGATCCCTAGTGAGAGGAACTCAATCTTAAATTGCAGAAATTTGGATATAAGGAGGGATGGTAGACTGGAACAATAGTGCCATCTGCTACAGATAAAGTGTGAGCGGATATGTTTAATGCAGGTTTTTTTTTTTTAAAAAAAAAAAAAAACAAGGTATCTATCTCTGTGTAGTCCTGGTTGTCCTGGAGCTCACTATGTACACCAGACTGGCCTTGAACTTACAGAGATTTGTCTGCCTCTGCCTCTCCAGTGTTGGGATTAAAGGTATATGCCACCATGTCCAGCTTATTGCAGAATTTTTGTATTTCATTTTAGTTCCCATTTTTTACTTTTTCTACTCTTTCAATTCCCATATTCTTGTAAACTAATTCTCATGATTTTTGCCTAAGTCAAACTCCTGTATGAAATTCGTATGAATCCTGTATGAAATAATTCATATTGTGGTTTCTATGTTTGTGGACTTACCTATTTGCTTAAACTTTTTTGTAACTCCCAAATCAATACTCATTGCATTTTCATGGTTATATGTGACTGTGTGTTTACACAAAGTGGCCAAAAAAATTGAATTTGAACAAACCAGCACTGTCATTTTTCCTGTTTCAGGACTTAGGTTGTAATTAAGGGTTTTAAATATTGTCTTTTTTCCCCATGCTCCTCCCTTGCTTTTTGTTGATGATTTTACTGTTTAATATGTCTCCCCAATGTACTGTTCAAAGGGCTATGGTGCTGTCTAGTGTTCCTCAGCACAAGTCTGTGGTATGTATTATAAAGACATTGTATGTGTTAGCCAAACTACCTTTAGGTACAGCTAAATTGCCATTGACTGTAATATAAATTAAACAAGCTGTCCTTAAACACAGACACATTCAAATGAAGTTATGTATTGATTAATTGAAGGTATGACCAGAGACTTTCAGAAGACCACTTACATGCTAACTCACCATACTTAGATCATAAACTATGAATGAGGAAAATTGGCTGTAATATAATTATTTGCTTTAGGTGAGTTATTAGATTCAATTGACAATGTGTTTCAAATTGCCCCATGTTGAACCTGGAGAAATGCCGGGGTTCAGTCTTTTGTTTCCTGGTAGATTATTATTGAATCCTGAGTGTGTAGTAGATGATCCAGACAACATTTGAATAAAATTTAAAAATAATTTTTTACTTAAATTGTAGTGGTGACTTGAGTATTTTTTTAAAAAAATGGATGTATCTAGTATTTCTGACTTTCTTGTTTAAAATCATTGCCCTGACAAGAGATGGCTTAGCAGTTGTATAGTTAGTGAAGAGACTATTGCTGTGAAGAGTCACCATGAGCTTGGCAACTCTTATAAAGGCAAACATTTAACTGAGGCTGGGTTACAGTTTCAGAGGTTTAGTTCATTATCATTGTAGCAAGACATGGCAGCATGCAGACAGACATTGTGCTGGAGAAGCTGAGAGTTGTACTTCTGGATGGGCAGGCAGCAGGAAAAGCATGAGACACTGGACCTGGCTTGAGCATCTGAGACCTCAAAGCCAACCCCCAGTGACACACTTCCTCCAACAAAGCCACACCTACTAGTGCCACTCCCTTTGGGTCTGTAGAGACCATTTTCATTCAGATCACCACAGCTGGTAAATGTGTTACTGCCGTGCCTGGCAGTCTGATTTAGGTTCCTGGGACTCATATGGTGGAGAGAAGCAACTCCTCAACATTGTTCTTTGATCTGCACATGTGCATCATGGCACATGTGTACCCATATGAACACTCCTATGAATATATATGCATATATGTAAAATATTACAAAAAAACCTTCACTCTATTGGGGTTAATGCTGAAAAAGAAATATAGTTAGATGGGGCTCTGGACCTGAGAAACACTTCTGATGTCAGAATGCTTGTCTCTTAAGTCTTGGAGCCATGTTTTGTGTGTTGTACAGTTTTAGAAGTTATGTGCATGTACCTCAGAGACTGATGTGGATTGCATAGAGGTGTTATAGGAACTTTTTCTGGGAAGATGTGAATCAGTGACTCCCTCCATAGGTAGGGTACCAAAGGACAGACCAAAGAAAAGATTCCACTCAAATCTTGCTTGGTGAACCAGTGGGTTTAATTGGGGCTTAGGTGATAGGTTACAGGATAATGGGCAATTTATCAGAGGTTGTCAAAGAACTGTCAAAGAAAAGTTCCCCCTCCCCAGAAACTGTGAACCACTGTGCTGCCCCAGGAACCCCTATTCCCCTCTGTGAGAGAATGTTAATGTCTAGTCTCCTGAGGTTGCATGTGGGTAACTACAGGTATCTGATTTCAAGAGGGTAGCAATCATGTCACTCCAGCAGGATAGAAGTCCATAACGAGGCGGTGGATTCATATCTGTCTTGTGTTGGATTTCCCCATGAGATACAAGATACTTTTTGAAAATCAGATTCTGTGATGGTACGTGTCTACAATCCCAGCACTTGAGGAAGACAAGTTTGGGCCAGGTAGAGTACAGAGAGAGACCCCGTCTTGGCAAACAGTCAGGTTTTTGAGTTTTGAGATACAGTTGCTGCTTATCTAGGACAATGGGAGATTACTTCTGCAGGTGTAGGTAGTTAGAAAAGTAGGACAGTATTAACCAGGAATCACCGTATAATTAATACTTAAATGTTTCCAAAGTGCTCTTTTAGCAACTGTGGTCACAGAATAATCAAATACATTTATCCAAAACCAGAATTTGGGCACATTTCTTAGTCACAGAATATTTTCCTCTGTTACTTTCAACTTTTCAGCACACATTGTACTTGGGTTCATATGGGACTTCTTGGCACAGAGCCTAGAAACATGTGACTGTTAAGCTAATATAATTCAATAAATCAGAACTTCTTAACCAATAAACTTTTTTATGAAGTTAAATTCAAAGGTGTTTTAGTAGGTTTTTAATAAGTGGATACTTACTGTAATATTTATATAATCTCATCATTAATTTTCTTTTATGAATTCATCCCATCTCTCTCCATTCCATCATTGCTTTCAATCCCTTTCAACAGAAAAGCAAGTCTGTGCCATTTGGTTCTTAATTATATAACCAAACTGAATAGGGCTATTCGGGGATCCTAAAATCTTTGAAGCTTTTAGGGGGAAATTTTCTTTTCACAAGTGGAGAATTGAAGAGACATAAGAACCTGAGGGGAGGATTGTTTTAAAAACTGTATGTGTTTTTATTTTTATCATTTAATTTTTTTTCTATAATACTCTGATCTACTAGCTGAGCTATTAGAGGGATTGTGTTTATTTTTAAATACACAGGCAGTCATCCTTGATTTCTATCCATTCCAAATAATTACCCTTACTACTTGGAGAACAAACACATTAGTCATGTCTTTTTAGCAGTAAATTCTTTTCCGTAAGATGTAAAATTTTTAATATTTATTAAAATAACTGTGAATTCTATGTATGTTTTTGTTTCCTCAAGCAGTTTAAATTAATGCTTTTCTTTTATTTTTGTGATGCTGGGGATAGAATCCGGACCTCCTACGTGCTGGGCAAGCATTCCACCTCAAGCTGTAGCACCATCCCCAACTTTGGCTTTTGTCATAGATAAAACTATTTTTTATTTTAATTGGGTTTTTGAGACAGCATTTCTCTGTGTAGGCCTGGCTGGTCTCGAGCGTAGAGATTTTCCTGCTTCTGCCCCTGGGGTGCTAGGAGCAAAAGTTTGTGCCACCTGTCAAAACTTTAAAAAAATACACACAATGATTTGATTTATGCTGTATTTCTTTTCATTTGGTAGCCAAAGCTTTTTAATCTAATATAGTAGAAACTCCTTAATGTTAGATTCTGACCTTTTGATACATCTGTATCATTCTGGGGAGTCGGGATTACTTTCTTACACTCTGGTGCAATAGTGTTCTAGTCTCATTTTGTATGTCTCCTGTTCTGATAGTTCTTCAGGAACTCATCCCCTCCCTCCCCCCTCTCTCTCTATATGCATATATATAGAGAGAGTCTCACTATGTAGCCCTGGCTTTCCTGGAGCTCGCTATATAGACCAGGCTGGCCTCAAACTCATAAAGATCAACCTGTTTTTGCCCACCAAGTACTGGGGTTAAAGTTGTGCAACACCAGGTCCAGTAGCCATGACTACTTTTATTTATTGATTTATTTTAATTAAGTTTTATTGCTTATATGTTTGTCTGAGCACCATGTTTGTGCCTGGTGCCCACAGAGGCCAAAAGAGAGCATCAAGTCTCCTGGGACTGGAGTAGCAGACTTCAGTTTGTGAGCTGTCATGTGGGTGCTGGGGCTAGAACCCAGCAATTGCTTGTAACTGTTGAGCCATCCCTCCAGTTCTCCCCAACCCCCATGACTGCTTTTGATAGGGAATTCCTTTTAGAAATCAAGATCTGAGTACTAGATGTATTCATTGTCAGTTGATTGGCATTTCTTTTATATCCAGAAGGCAGACCAAGTACAGAGACAGACAAAACAAAAAATATTGAAACCAACGAATTCATATGGATGGATCTGATTCTAATCAAATCTCACAGCCTTTCTTAGTTCAATATTTATAATGCATTTTTTTCAGCAGCAAGAAGTTTGGCTTCCAACATCATAAGTATGTACTCATCTGTTCAATGCTGTTATACATAGAACATAGTTTTAGAGTTGCTGAATCTATAACTTTTGTTACTGGGAGAGTTTTCAGTGTTGCCCAGGAGTCTTCATTTTTCTTGATTGTGGATAGGAACTCTTAAGTAGAAAAGGATGATTATTCTGATTAGGTTATATGTCACAGTACTGTAGGAAAGAAAGAATATGTTTGTTGGATCCAGCTTACACAGAAGGACACTTAAAATTGATTCCTGAAGCCTGGTGTGGTGGTACATTCCTATAATTCCAGCTGTTTGAAAAGTTGAGAGGGTAGGATTGTGAGTTTGGTTAGTCTAGGCCACATAGCAAGACTTCTTTTAAAAAACAGACAGACAGACAGATGGTATTGAGATTCCTGGCAAAAAGATTCTATGTGTGGGGTGGATTTGATGTGGAGGAATGTTTACTGCTGAATTTTGGTCCAGGGCTGAAGATGTTACTATGCAAAATGGAAGTGCTGCTGCTTTCTTTTTGTTGTTTACATGAAATCTTGAGAGCAAGACAAGCTAAGCAAAGCCTTGCTAGAAGACTAGATTGGATGATTTAATTTTTAGTCTGTCTAGGTAGAAAATGATTCTAACAAATCACTTCCGAGAGTGTGGTGGAAGAAAAACAGCAAAAGTGTGTCTGTGGACCCCTGGAAGAACGGAAGAGTAGAGTTCTCAGCCATACAGTGAACTCTGATGTTAGTTCCAATGACATCAAGTAATGTCTAGAAGTTTCAAGATATTGATTCTCAGCTGTTTCAGCAGGGAGTATGGATAAAATTGTTTTGTAAACATCTGTTAGTTTGTCTTTTGTCTGATGCAGTATGAGAAAGATTTGCCCCTCTTGTCCTTGTAGATGGAGGGATACACAGCAAGGAACGGGCATGAATTATAGTAGCTAAGAGTGATACTCCTCTCCCACAGTGTATAAGCAGCAAAGACGTGAATCTGACTCCTTTAACCACAAAGACTTCTAAGCTGCCAACAGTTGAGTGTGCCTGGAAGCAGATTCTTCTTCATAGCTCCAAGAAAGGAATGTAATCCTCTTGGAATCCTTATTTCAATCTGTGAAACACTGCAGAGAGTTCAGCCACATTGTGAAATACAAAGTAATAAATGAGGGGTCTTATAAGCCCCTAAACTTGTGACATATGTTACTCAGCAATTGAAAACTAATGCAATTCTGGGAAAAAAAAAACAAAAACAACAACTCCCAAACAAGACATATTAAGCAGTGAGAAGGATCTTTGGAGAAGCAGTAAGGATTGTGATTAAGCCTAAAAGAAATGATTAGCACTGAAGGTAGGGAGAGAATATTTTTTATATTAATAATGGGAAGGACAGAAATAGGTTCATCTGAAAATACACATAATATTTTTCATAGTAATAGCCTCAGATTGGAAATGGCAAGTGCCACCATCTACAGGTGGAGCAGTTTTCTTGATTTGTGTTTGAATGTATCAGGGTGGGCTTTAAGTAGGATCATAAGGACTTAGAATTGCAGGGCTGGGGAGTTGGCTCAGTGGGTTAAGTGCTTGCTAGGCAAGCATGAGGACCTGAATTTGGATCCCAAGCACCTGTATTAAAGCCAGGCGTAGCAGCACTTGCTTCTGATCTCAGTGCTGGGGAGGCAGAGACAGTCAGATTTCTGGAGCTCACTGGATAGCTATTCTAGCTGAATTGGTGAGTTCCAGGTTCAATGAAGGTGGAACACAATTGAGGATGACACTTGATACTGACTTCTGACCTCCACATACATCCCCCTCCCCATTATCTCTGTTTTCCTCATGATATTCTTGAGTTTTATTTATGATTCTGGGTTTTGCATAGAATATTCTGATTGAGCAGTAGTGGGAAATTGTTCCAGAATAAAATTTTTTATTGTATTCACAAGAAAAGAGAACACTTAAGATTATACTGAGACAGTGACTAATGTTTAGGACTTAGAAAATAGGAAAGTTAAAAAATTGAAAGACAGATGGTTATGTGGTTAATAAGTGGACTATCTAGAACTTATACATATCTGGAGAAAAATATTTGTCAAAGTAAATAAATATTAAGAGTTTACGGTTTCAGAAGAAGAACCTTGTGGTAAACACAAAGTAAGCCATAGTTAGTGCTGCTGGACTATCTTAGGTCATTGGAGTGGTGTAAGCCAAAGAAGAGTGAATTTCTCTGTGATGTATTGAGATGGGTGTTTATGTCTCTCAGATGTTTGAAGGTCATGGTCCTTAGAGTATTTGGTTCATGGAAGGAAATGATTGAGTGTGATTGATTACAAAGGGTTGGGTTGGTAAGGGATGACCTGTGTGCCAAATCCAGCCTCCATCTGATTTTGTAACTTTAAGTTTTATTGGAAGACAGCCTTATCTCTTAGTTTCTTGTTTGTAGTTCCTTTTGTATTCCAATGGTAAAGTTAAGAAGGTGGACTATAAAGCTTAGAGTACTTATTATCTGAATCTTTAGAGAAAAAGTATTATGACTCCCAAATTAACACTGTGAACACACCCAAAAAAATGTTCTTAAACAGATTTAATTTGAAGTGATTACTAAGACTGATAAACTGCTTAAGCACTTCAGGGTCAGTCGACAGCATCTTCCTTGCTGCATTTCATCTCTTCACAGGAGCAGGTTGTTGGCTCAGCATGCCAATGACAGGGGCACCTTTATTTTGTGGAACTTGAGGCTCCCATTATTCTCTGACAACAAACAGTACTTCTACAGCTTGTTCTTTTTATGTTGTTATCTTTGGAACAGCCACAGAGTGGCTAGATTAGTATAGATCAGGTGTGTGTGTGTGTGTGTGTGTGTGTGTGTGTGTGTGTGTGTGAGAGAGAGAGAGAGAGAGAGAGAGAGAGAGAGAGAGAGAGAGAGAGAGAGAGAGAGAGAGAGAGAGAGAAGATAGAGATTGAAACAGAGAAGTGAGGCAGAGACAGAGATCCAAGTGCTACACACTGCGAGGGCACATGTTTCCCTAGAGTTTCAGTCTCTAATCATATTGGAGGAAGTGAAGAATGATTTCACAGCCTCTGGCCTTGTATAGTAAGCAACAAGAAGGCAGAGGCTGGTCTCCACCTTGCAGGACTGGACCTCCCTGAGGGTCCAGGCATGTGTGTGTGTGTGTGTGTGTGTGTGTGTGTAGGTGATACAAGATACAATATTGGTCATGGCTATGTAGCGTTCTCTATGCAAAGTAGAGCATATCATGAAACATAAGAAGTTGCTTACTTCTTCCATGCAATTTGCTATTAAGGCCATTGAGTAAAGGGATATTCTTGCCTCCCCTAAGACATATTGCTTAGATAAAGAGGGAAAGACCAAAACTAATTTATTTGATGAAAAGGTGTTTTAGTCATGAATGGTTCTTATGTGTCACTTTAAAATTCTTCACTAATGTTTGCTGTGGTACTGAATCTGTTTAGATCCAGTTAAGAATCCTTAGCTGAACTTCATTTTGTTATGACTAATTTTGGGCTCTGTTTGAACACAGGAGCTCTTAACATTCCCCTTGCCTTTGTCATGCTTCTGTCTTTACAAACAAGAAATAACATTCAGTCTTTGGAGCTTTTTCAATGTAATGTATTTATTTGTGTTCTTCTGACTGCTCAACAGCTAAGGTGTTCCTTCCTTTGTGTTAACATCTTCTGGATGCCATTTTCTCTTGGTTTATTTATTTTTTTAATATTCTAAGGTGGTATTTCAACTCTAATCCACAATTATTAGTTTTTTTTTGGGGGGGGGTCAGCTTTGATGGATAGATTGAGTAAGATGTTGGATTGGTGTTTGAATAAGAAAAGGCAGCTTGCTCCTGTCTGAGATGGTTAAATAGGAGATGTCTGTAGAATCCCTGAGTCTGGGCGTAAGGGGAGGGGGAAATAGTGAACTGGAGCTCACTGGGCAGGAAACCAGCTATGCCTCTGATTGTGATATCAGGCAGCTTTCTGCTTGGGTCAGGCCAGTTCAACCTTTTGATAATTTCGATACAAAGTTGTCTATGGAGTTTACACTCAGATCTGCAAATTGAGCTACAAAAATAGATTGCAAAAACCTACCTCAAAGTGCTTTAAATAAGTATATGGTTTTATGGGAAGGGAGAGGGACCTGGGATTAACATGTAAAATACTCTTCTTTATAATTAAAATAAAAAACAAAAAACTAAATAAAATATTAAAAAATAAATATATGGTTTTATGCTGAGCCACATTCTTTGCTGTCATCGAGTCCATGTGGGGCTCATAACTTTGCTGTTATGAGCCATCAACTGACATACCTGAATCCAGTGAATTTGTTTGAACAGCAGAAGAATGGGAATGTGGAGTAATGTGCCAGATTGGGAGAGCCACGGCAGTTCAGTGTCTAAGTTCTCAAAGACTGGGTGTGTCTTGAATTGTTAGGGTTTTCCTTTTATTGTAGCTCAAAAGTTGTTCCTGGCCCAAAGTTAGATATTAATAGACCAAATTGGGCCAGATACCTGCTAACTGCAAGTCATTGAAAAATTCTTTTCTCTCCTTAAATAATTGTCAGATTATTTCCATTTTAGAAAGATTAATCGGCTCCCTAATGAGCCTATATATTTGAGTGAACTTATCATTTAATTATTATTTTTCAGTCCCTTAGTTGTGCTTAAATCACTTATGTGTTCTTGCCATTTGTCCTTATCTTACCCAGTGGCCTGTCTCAGTTCTTACAGTACTGATTAACTCTAATTAGTATGTGGCATAGTGGATTTGCCTTCCCAAAACATCTTTCTTTGACTAGCAATGTACCGATTTGGTTTTCTTACTGCTTCACTGAGTGTTCCTTTTCATCCTTTTTCAATTCAGCCTCTAAATGTTGGAGTGTTCCAGGCTTATTGTTGAGCCCTGTCTCATAGTTATACTTGGGGAGCCCCACTAGGGAATCATGGGTCTGATGGGCCGACCTGCTGGACACTAATTGTCACCTGCTGTGTATTTTCACAGCAGCTCTCATCAATGCTTGCCTTCTGACTGCTCTCATCTGGTCAGACAATTTTAGATACCCTATGTTGACATTGACATCTTAGACATGCACAGCTCTTCCCTTGTCTTCTCTTACTACCTGATGGTCAGACTCAGTGAATATATAACAGGCCCTCAGCATAACTGTGAAAAAGGAGATTATGGCTTTTCTTCATAGATCTGTTTCTGTAGTTGTTTATTATCTCGACAGTGGCATCACCATTCAATAGCTAATGAAGCAGAAAAGCCTCTGAGCTCTCTCCCTCTTAACCTACAAGCAGATCATTGACTGTTCTGACAACACAGTCATGTGAACAAAGCTGTTCTAAACATTTGTGTGTAGACTTTGGATGGACCAGTTTTTATGATGTAGCCTCTAGCAATGAGGGCTGTTGATTTTTTGATTTTAGCCATTATAATAGATGTTTAATGGATTTCATTTGTATTTCCAATAGAAACATTTTAATGACCAATGATATTGAGCATCTTTTTGCCATTCTTATTGTGTGTATGTGTGTGTATGAGTAGGAGCGCACACACTCCCATGCAATCATGTGTGGAGTCCAGAAGTTTGACCCAGGAATATCCAATTGCTTCTCCACCTTAGTTTTTTTTTTTTAATTTATTTATTAGTTCAAGTTTGGGAACAAGCTTGTTTCACATGTAAGTCCCTTCTCCCTCTCCTTCCCCTCACCCCATCCACCTTAGTTTTTGAGATACATTTTCTCAGAGCTCAGGGTTAGGGGTAGACTAGAGTTTTCTCCATAGCCGTGGGGGGTGGGGGGGAGTTTTAAGCATAGTCCTTCCTTTGGTTCTGTATCCTGTACCAACCAAAGTGTGTGGTGTCTACAGTGATACTCTCTTACCATCTAGTTTTGTTGGGCAACTAAGGGCAGTGGTCATAGCCTGTATTCATTTGGAGACCTGTAAGACCTCTCCGAATGCCTGCATTTTTCAGGCTCTGAGGACCAAGCCCAGGTCCCTAATGCTTGCAAGGCAGTGCCTGTGCGTGCTTTCTGGGTTCTGAGGACCAAGCCCAGGTCCTTGTGCTTGCAAGGCAAGTGTAACAATAACTCTTTCCACCAGGTGCTTGATTTCTGCCACCACATTAGGGCCCCTAAATAACACACAGAGTCTTATATTAGTTGCAGTGTTGTTGGTCAATGACTAGGATTTCTTATTTGCTAGCTTTGTCTTAAGTATCAACCATAACCATTAATCTATATATTTTATAAAGACTTATCTTATTGAGGATTCCAGCGGCATGAGTCCTCTCTTCCCGGGCTCACATGGCGACTCTCCTCTTTACTACATTTCCCAGAATCCTCCTCGACTCCTAGCCCCCACCTATCTTGTTTCCCTGTTGGCCAACAGTGCTTTATTTATCAACCAATAAGACAAACATACACAGAAGGACTTCCCCTATCAGGCAAGCGCTTCTCTGACTGAGTCATCACCCAGTTTCCTTTTTCTCTTTTAAAATTCTTTGGAATTATTTGAATATTTTTCAAATTGTATTCTTGCCTTCTGACTTTAAATTTCCTTTTTAGATTTATATATTTCATTTGCCTACATGTGTGTATGTATACCACATACATGCCTAGTGCCCTTGGAGGTTTGAAGAGGGCATCACATTCCCTGGAATTGGAGTTATGGATACTTGTGAACCTCATATAGGTGCTTTGAAACAAAGCCAGGTCCTTTATAGGAGTGATGGGTACACTTAACCACTGAGCCATCTCTCCAGCTCCTATCTGCTGGCTTTTATTATGTGTCTTTGTATAGTTTTTTTCTTTGGTAAATGGTGGCTATAGGTTATATTCTGTTCATTTACACACAGTATTATCCCTTTGTATTTATGGGATATTGGACCTACATCTGATTTCCCACTGGATAACCAAATTTCACAGATGCTCAAGTCTTTCATATAAAATGACATATATACTAGCATGCAGAGGGGGAAGGAGTGAGAGTGGGTATTGTCTTGGGTTCAGTTATAAGCATTGCTAATGCCTCCAAAGAAAATTGGTAACTGGTAAAAATGTTTCAGATAATTGTGGCGCTGATAGCAGGGCTATTTCCAACTGGAATATAGGCTGGGCCCCAGAACTAAGAACTGTTAGCTGCCTAAGAAATCATGGCATTAGCATAGCCAGTAGGGCAAGAGAGATTACTCAGAGAAGACTTTGTCATATTTGATTATATACTATGTATAGAAGGCAATCTGAGAAAATTGGATAAAAAAAGTAATCAAGTTAAAAACTGCAAAGCTAAGATTGAGCTAATTGGGAACTAGGATCCACAGAAACGATTTGTCATTGATAATCCAATGATTCCCACTTCAAGCTCATGTACTAGCAATGCCTCAGGTGCTTCAAGGCCTTCCTGGAGGTCAGCTCACCCAGCAGTGCTATGCCTAAGAGTGTTGGTGGTCCATAGCGAACACCTCACCTGTCTTTTCTGCTGATTTACTGCATATCTTAAAAGTAATTGTAGATGCAAATTAGGAGTATTTTCAGAAGAATAAAAATGTTTGCATAAGGAAAAGAAAGAAAAGTAGCTCTGGTTTAGATTATTAGAGCTTTGCCACACAGGGGATTCATCTCTCCCTACTTTATCTCCAGCCTCCCACCTAGACACAGTAGCCTTGTGCAAGCCAGGAGAGCCATGCTTTTCCATGCTGGCTTACTCTTTGCCAGTTGTGGTGGCCCTAGAGCTTAAGATTGGACATACAGAAGGCAAACATTACCCCACGGACTAACCACCTAACTTTTTAAGTGTTGTATTCCATACTTATTCCACTTTCTTCTCTTACATGTTATTCAGACAACCACCTCCTATGATCTCCTTAGTGATTTCTGTAAGAATCAGATAAAGAATAGGGTAGCATGTGGGTATTCTACCTGACTGGCAGCGGAGCTAAGAATATTTTAATACTTTGTAGTTCTTTACCAACTGAGGAGCTGGGTTTCAGTACCCTTTCCCTATTTTGCATATAATAAGAATATTTCTGGGGAACTGAGGGAATGGGGTGGATTTGATGAAAACCCATCATTACATGTATGAAATTCTAAAACAATACAAATAGTTACGAAGTTAATAAATAATATATTACAAATAATATATTTGATAAAATTTTTTCTCATTCATTTAATCAGTGATTTATGCTTTCAATTATTTTCTTGGCATGTATTTTCATATTTTCTGAATACTTACTAGCCACCAGGGATGAAACAGAAGTGCAATGATAGGTGACTTAATAGGATGCGTTGTAAAAAAATTTAAGAATATACAGAGCCTCACTGTTGCCAGTTTTTAAGCCTTGAAAAGGTGCCTAGGATAGACCAAGGAGTTGGCAAAATTAAGTGTTGAAAGGGCTAGTATGCTCTGGTTGATGCTAATGTACAGAAAGAATATGCTGTAGATCTTAATCTTTCTCCTCCCCCAGTCATTCCCAGATCCTTCCCAACCCCATACCTCCCAATTTTGTGTGCTCTCTCACTCACAGAAAAAAAAAAAAGGATAAAAAAAATAACAAATCAAACGAGTTTATTTTGTGTTAACCAGCGACTCCTGGGCATGGGGCATGCCCTGGAGTGTTGATATACCTAGTGCCCCTCCATTGGGAAAAACCGATCTCCCCTCCCCAGCCAGTATCAATGCAGATAGCTTCTGGGTTAGGGGTGGGACTTTGTGCCCACTTCCCCTTGTCAGTGCTGGGATTCTGTCTGGCTTGAGTGTGTATAGGTCTTGTGCACCGTGCTACAATCTCTGAGATTCTATGTTTACCAGCCCTGTTGTGTCTGCAGGCAGTGTTTCCTTGGAGTCTACCACCTCTGGCTCTCACAGTCTTCCTGCCTTCTCTTCCATATAGATCCCTGAGCCTTGAGGGGAGGGGTTTACATCCATGTAAGGGCTGAGTGTGCCAAAGGCTTTCTGTCTCCACCCTGTCTAGTTGTGGGTCTCTGTGGTAATTGCCATCTACTGAAAGAAGCTGCTTCTCTGATGAGGGCTGAGCATGGCACTGATCTGAGTCCCAGCCTAGTGTCAGGTTTTGTGTTAAGACTATCACCAAAATAATACTGTGTCCTTATTTCATCATGTGAGTTCATGATGTCTATTTGCACTGTATTAATAATGTAAACTTTGATTACTTGTTTAAGGTGTTGTATATCAAGTTTTTCCACTGTAAAATTTTTCTTTTTTTGTAATTAATTTTTATTAGTTGAAATTAGGAACAAGCTGCTTCATATGTCAATCCCTTCTCCCTTTCTTCCCTCCCAATCTTCTCCCCATCCCTTCCCCCAGTCCCCCATCTGCCCCCCACCGCATCCACCCTCCACTCCCCAGGCTGGCTAGGGCCCTCGACGGGGCTCCTCAAAGTCCACCACATCATCCTAGGTCGGGCCTAGGCCCTCCCTCATGTGTTCAGGCCAAGAGTGCATCCCTTCACATGGGATGGGCTCTCAAAGTTCCTTCTTACACCAGGGAAAAATACTGATCCACTAGCAGGGGTCCCCTAGAGTTCGGAGGCCTCCTCATTGATATCCATGTTCAGGGGTCTGATTCAGTCCTGTGCTGGCCTCCCAGACAGCAGTCTGGGGTCCATGTGCTCCCCCTTGTTCAGGCCAGTTGATTCTGTGGGTTTCACCAGCCTGGTACCGACCCCTTTGATCTTTATTCCTCCTTCTCTGCAACTAGGTTCCAGAGTTCAGTTCAGTGTATTATCTGTGGATGTCTGTCTCTACTTCCTTCAGCCACTGGATGAGGGCTCTAGGATGGCATAAAAAGTAGTCATCAGTCTCGTTATAGGGGAAGGGAATTTAGGTTATCCTCTCCACCATTGCCTAGATTGTCAGTTTTTGTCATCCATGTAGATCTCTGGAAATCCCTAGTGCCAGATCTCTCCTCGGACCTATAATGGCTCCCTCTGATATGGTGTCTCTCATTCGGCTATGCTCTATTCTTCCCCCAACTCAACATTTCTGGTCCTCCATTTCCTCCTCTCCCCTCCTCTTCTCCTCCTTTCATTCTGGCAGCTCCCTCTCCCCTACCCTCATGCTCCCAATTAGCTAATGAGATCCTGCCTCTTCCCATTCTCTGGGGGGTTCATGCATTTTTCTTTTAGAGTCCTTCTTTTTTCCTAGTTTCTTAGGTGAAGAGGATTGTAGGCTGGTAATCCTTTGCTCTATGTCTAAAATTCATATATGAGTAAGTACATACCATGTTTGTCTTTTTGTGACTGGATTACCTCACTCAGGATGATTTCTTCTAGTTCCATCCATTTGCCTGCGAATTTCAAGATTCCATTGCTTTTTTCTGCTGAGTAGTACTCCATTGTATAAATGTACCACATTTTCTCTATCCATTCTTCAGTTGAGGGGCATCTAGGTTGCTTCCAGGTTCTGGCTATTACAAACAATGCTGCTAAGAACATGACTGAACATATGTCCTTGTTGTATGAACATGCACTATTTGGGTATATGCCCAAGAGAGGAATGGCTGGATCTTGAGGTAGACTGAGTCCCATTTTTTCTGAGCCACCGCCATACTGATTTCCAGAGTGGTCTTACAAGTTTGCACTCCCTGTCTCGAAAAACCAAAAGAAAAAAAGATGTGTTTTTCTTCTTTTTAATTATTGAATAATTTGCAGAGAGAGAGTTTGTGGTCCTGTAAATATCAAGTTCAGTTTCAAGTTTTCCTCTACTAGTTTTCAGATTTATTGATGATTCTTTTCTGAAAAATTATTTCTGTGATGATTGCAAAATCTTTTTTTTTTTTTTTTTTTTTTTTTTTTTTTTTTGGTTTTTCAAGACAGGGTTTCTCTGTGTAGCTTTGGAGTCTATCCTGGCACTCACTCTGTAGACCAGGCTGGCCTCAAACTCACAGAGATCCGCCTGCCTCTGCCTCCCGAGTACTGGGATTAAAGGCATGCGCCACCAATGCCCAGCTGCAAAATCATTTTCTATTTATCAATTAACATCATTTTATAAGGAGGTAGGTTGGAAAAATCTCTCTCCCCCCATCTCTTTCTTCCCCTTTCACCCTTCCGCTCCCTCCCTCTCCCTGCTGTGTAGCATTGAACTGCTTCTTTCCTTTATTTTGAGTTCTGGGATTAGAGGTTGTACCACTATTCCTGGAATTTTAAATAATTAGCTTAATGTATTAGTATGCACTCAAAGGTTCTTATTATAGTCAATGGTTTATAGTCCCTTATTATCATTATTTGTTTTGATGTTGTAACTCTCCCAGAAGTTGAAGCCCCTCCAACCTGTATTTTAACCCTTTTCCTCCCTCATCATTTTTGCAGTGCTGTCTTTTTGGCAGAGTGTGATGTTTCAGGTTCTGCTTTTTCTTTGGCAGCACTGTAGTCAGTCATTTCTCCAGGAAGCTCTGGGTCCTCTTTATTGGAAATTCATCTTTAGAATAAAAGATCTCTTTTCTAAATTCCCAATGGTGCATGGTTTCCAGATACTCGGCGTACGGAGTGGGAGAATGGCATGTCCATATATGCATAAGCAACTCTGTTTGTTTGTATCTACATATTAGTTTAAAACACCACAAAGTTTATGATGGTACTTGCTATTTTCTCCAACAGTGAGAAAACCTGATTCACATCAACCTCAGCATCATTCTTTACTGGATTAATTCTTCACTCAATTGAAAGCAGTTTAGAATTTTTAATGCATACCACTGCAAAGAGAAAACAAATGTATTAATTAAAATTCAATACATATAATTTTGGTCTTAAACTGAGAGTATTTTCTAGTTTCTGCAGACTACTGTAATTAGTTACCACAAATGTGGGTTTTTTTGGATTTTATTTTTTATATATTTTGAATTACAAACAAGATTGAATTACATGACAATCCCAGTTCCCTTCTCCCTCCCTTCCTCCTCTACCACCCCCCCACTAAAATCCTACCCATCATATGTCCTTTCTTCTAATCTACACCTGACTCAAAATTTCTGCTTCCTCATGATCTCTGCATCCTTCCTTTTCTTCACTTCTCACTCTCGTAGCTTCCTCCCCCCTTTTCCCATGTTCTCAGTTTGCTCAGGGGATGGTGGCCCTTTCCCTTTCTCCAGTAGACAAAGTTTGTCTCTTTTAGGGTCTTCCTTGTTTACTAGTTTCTCTGGCAGTGTGGATTGTAGGATGGTAATCTCTTACTATATGTCTAAAAACCAAAATGTGGTGGTTTTAAACATGATTAATTCCTTCACAAATCTTGAGGCCAGAAATCACAAACAAAGGTAGAAGCAGGATTGTATTCCCTACAGTGGCCATAAGGCAGTGAGAGCTTCTCAAACTTCCTAATGTTGTGACCCTTTAAACAGTTTCTAGTAGTGTGATGACCCAACCATGAAGTTATTTTAGTTGCTACTTTGTATCTGTAATTTTGCTGCTATTATAAATTGTGATATGCAGGATATCTGATATTGGGACCCCTGTGAAAGGGTCCTTTGACTCATAAAGGGGTTGCCACCCACATGTTGAGAACCACTGCTCTAAGGGATAACTCTTCCTTGTTTCTGTTTTACTTTGGAGATTCTAGGTGCCCTTATCTTGCAGCTAGATAACTCTAGTACTAACCTTCACCTATCTTTACATAGGTTTCTCTTGTGTCCTCTACTCTTGTCTTTAGAAGGATACTCAAGATTGGGTGTAAATTCTTGAATTAAGACCGAAATCATAAATATTGAATTCCTATTTTTTTATTTTTTGAGAATTCCATACATGAATACTATATTTACATAATTTTCATCTTACGTTTTCCCCCTTCCAATCCCTCTACTCACTCAAATTTGTGACTTCTTTCTCTTTATTATTGTTTCACATATAGTCAGAGATCTGCGCGCGCGCGCACACACACACACACACACACACACACACACACACACACACACACACACACACACACACACACACACACACAAACCCTACTGGAGTCCATTTAGAGTTGCTTGTATGTAGATGTGTTTAAGGCTTCCCCATCAGGGAGCTTATCCCTAGAGAAACTGATTCTCTCTCTCATCTGCCACTGATTGCCCATAGCTTTTATCTAGGAGTGGGACCTTGTGAAATTTCCCCTAATCCATATTGGCATACCAGCTGGTGTTGGCATTATGCAGGTCATGTTTAGGCAACCATATTTTTGAGATTCTTTGGGTGAAGCTTCCCTGTTATATCTGGATGATGCTATGCATAAGCAGTTGTCCTGGTGCCCTGTCTCTATACTCTGTACTCTTCTGTTCTAACTTCTGTGGTTTTTCCTGAGCCTTAGGGATTGTAGATTTATCCACTGAGATCCTTATTTATGCCTGAAAATACTGTTTTTCCAAACAAGATTCCCTTTAAAGATCCTAGGGATAAGGACACATTTTGGGAGACCATAATTCAGTCCATTGTAGGGGTATACATCCCTCTACCTTCCTCTTACCCTTTCATAAACACAGCAAGGTTCATTTGTTTGCATTCATGTTAAGATTTAGATTGTCCCATCTATATTTGTTTGTGAATACTCAAGTATGAAAACTTCACTTTTTTTCAAAAGCCAAATAAATGAATAAAGAATCTTACATTATGATTGCTATTATTAGGGAAATAGGTGATGTGGGAAAGAACAGTGGGTTAAGCTATGTTTATTTAAAGTTCTGGGGTTAGTTATTGGATCAAGTGGCCTGTAAACTGAGGTTGGAAGAATGCAAAAGCCATCATAAGAAAGTGAAAATAGGGCTGGTGAGATGGCTCAGTGGTTAAGAGCACTGACTGCTCTTCCAGAGGTCCTGAGTTCAATTCCCGGCAACCACATGATGGCTCACAACCACCTTGAATGAGATCTGGTGCCCTCTGCTGGCCTGCAGGCAGAAGACTGTATACATAATAAATAAATAAAATCTTAAAAAAAAAAAAAAAAACTTTAAAAAATGAAAGTGAAAATAAGCGAGGCTTCCAGCAGGTGGGAAAGCATGCTATCTGTAGAAGGAGCTCTGTGTAGTAGAGAGAGCCAAAAGGCAGGCAGCAGCTGGTGCATTTGGGCAAGAAGGAACACAGTGAAGTTGTAAGGAAACCAATAAGCAGAAAATACAATTTGTTTAGACTTGTTTAAAGATATTAGAAGCTAAAGGGCTAGATACAGAGGAGTAGCATTAGAACTGTATCTTTTTCTTTAATTTATTCTTTGACAATTTCTTTTCTTTTTCTTAAAAAAATTAAAAAAAAACTTTATGTGCATTTTTTCCATAGGTGTTTCATCCTGGAAATGTCCATGTGGGTTCTTGGAATTGAACCTGGGTCCTCTGGAAGAGCAGTCAGTGCTCTTAACCCCCGAGCCATCTTTCCAGCCTCCCTTGACAGTTTCTTATGTGTGCAATACATTCTGGTGGCATTCACGAGTCTGCATTAGCTACAATAGATGGATATTTTAAAGTACTTACCATGGTGTGTGGAACACATAAGAGTTAAAGTAAAGAGACTGTTAACATAAAAAAAAAAAAAAAAACTGATGAGGAAACATGAGACAACGTTTGCTTATAGAAGAGTAACAGTGGTGTAAGAGATGTGAAATGAATTTTGATAGACTCAGCAAGAGACTGGTTGGTAGATGGAATTTGTATCTGGAAGATTGGAGGATTAGGCTAGGGGAGTATTTAAGGAAGACTCCTAAGTTTGTAGCTTGACTGAGAAATGAATTGAAAATTAGTTAGAGACTATAAATCAAGGTTTTCCTATTGTACATAGATGTTTGAAGTTTAGGTAGATAGGCAAGTAGAGGGAAACATTGTTGCAAGTTCAAATATAGGGAAGGAGATCCCCATCTTTCTGTCTGGTTCCCATAGGGATTGCTTCAATTCATGTCTCCTACTGTAGTCCAAGAGTCTCCACCTTGGTGGTCCATGCTTGTTTTATAGAATTGTTAGGATGACACCAAATGCTATTTGAGGTATTGTGGACAATTTGGACAGGAAATATTCTCCAGGTACCAATTTCCAATTCATTCTTTCCAGAGAGGTACTGTTATTTTCCCTGTAAGGTGTTTTAATCTGTATATTCTGCTTCTTTTTTTTTTAAAGGTATAGCTTTATTTTGGACTTTGTTAGAGACACTGTCATAACTCTATTAAAAGAACATTAGCCTCTTTTCTGGCCTGCTTGATCCTGACTTACTGTATATGAGAGTCTACCTAACTGTGCTACCTGAGTGTGGTGTGGGAGGTATTCATATATGCATGTGAATTTGATGTGCACTCTGGTTGACTTGGTTGAACACTAATTTTTAGAACATTACCATGTTGCTTCAATTCTATTATTGTTGTGTTCTCTATGTTAGGTAGAGAAAATTTCCCTGCTAATTGTAAATATTTTTCTCTTACGTTTATTCTTATAGCTAGATTGTAGAATCAGTGTTAACATAGTTTCAGGAAGTAATGATTTTCTTCCTTGATCTCTTGCTTTGCTTATTTGTAAATTATTTTCTTAATTATTTTCCATTTAAGTAAACTTTAAAGAAGGCCCTATCTGCCTTGAGTTCTCCCTTTAATTTTTTTCCTAACGAGAACACATCACTTATTCTACTTCCCCCTTATTAGGTACCTGTTAGAGGTAAGCACTGATAGTTCCCAGAGTTGTCAGAGAGGGGTAGAAAAGTGAAATAAAACATGTTATGAGATGAGATTGGGATAAAATAATGCTGATTTAAAAGTAAAATAGAATGCTTTTGAGGGATCTTTAAATGTGTAATGTCAGTTTATGTTTTACCCTTTAACACCACCTCTTTTTTTCTTTAAGGGTCATACAGCAATGCTTCATACTGGCTCATGGCATCCCAAAATAAAAGGAGAATTTATGACTTGCTCAAATGATGCGTGAGTATTGTTGATACTTTTTGAATGCTTTCATATCTTTCAGTATCTCTTAACAGTTGTATCATGGCAACCCTGGTATAGTAAGAAATAGTAATCCTGATGTTTATGTGTTCCTATTCTTGACTTTCTTTGACTTTAGTTGTAGTGTAAAGTTTAGTTAAACAAATAAGGACACTGTGGAAATGAGAAATTTTGTAAATTCCAGTAGAGTTTATCATGGGACACACTGGATTAGATTGATGCTAGTAAGAGGATCCAAATAACTTTGAAAGTATGACTAACAATTCCCTGCAGTGAAGACTGACTTCCATTTGAAATGGGAATGCATCAGTTTTCTTTCCTTGAACTGTATAAGCTGGCCTTCTTTTCAACCAGAGTTCTGTGTGGGGATCACTAAACTTGAAGCACAATATCCTTTACCACATTTAAGAGAAGTCTGTCCGCTTGACCTTTTTTTTTTTTTTTTTTTTTGGCTTTTGACTTAGAATAGTAGTTAGTTATAGTCTGAATTGTGGAACATTATAGTCATAGAATGCTCACCAAGTATACTTCACTGCGTCTCTGTCATGGGTCTGTGTTCCATTGGAAGTGAGTGCTACAAGACAAAAGTGCGGGTATACCCAAAGCTAAATAGAGTAGTTTTATGTGTGGTAAGTGTTGTTTAGGATAAAGTTAAACTAAGGAAAAGAAGGTTAAAAGGGCTGATGAGATAGATGGTGTAGAGGGTGAGAGCACCTGCCTCCATGCCTGACAACTTGAGCTTGATCTTGGTTGATCACATAATGGAGTGAGAGAATAGACTCCTGCAAGTGGTCCTATGACTTCCACAGGTATACTATGGAGAGAGAGAGAGAGAGAGAGAGAGAGAGAGAGAGAGAGAGAGAGAGAGAGAGTGAGAGGTATAGGTATGTACACGTGTGCAGATGCCTATGGAGTCCTGAGGCATCAGCTTCCCCGGACCAGCCACTTGATGTGGATGCTAGGAACTGAACTTATGTCCTCTGGAAGAGTAGTAAAGGGTCTGAGCTCTGAGCCATCTCTCCAGCTCCCTGTCTGGATTTTAATAGGGGCAATTAGACTTTAAGCAAAGATTATGTGAACAGGTCTCAGCAGTGATACTCTGTTTTGCCTGCTCCTCATTCTTGCTTTATGCTGTTCTTTGTCTCATTTTGGACAACTGGAAAAAAGGCATAGTTTCTATAAAAAGTTCACGGCATAGATAGCCATTGACCTCAACCTCCTATGTCATTACAGTGCTATGCACTTAGTGCTTAACACATCCAAGAATGTTTGCTAACCTGTGGCTTTACAGCAGTGTTGGAGTAGAGGGAAGAATTTTGATGGCTTTTGCCAATCATGCATGGAAGGAACACAAGTGTGAATTAGCTTTGGTGTAAGAGGAGTGAGAAATGGTTCCAGTGGAGGCTAAGGTGGCACTTACTGTTTTGTTCTGGCATAACTTGCACCAGGTTAAGTTGAGGATCTCTGAATGGGTGTCATAGATATTAGTGTTCTGATGTTTCAATTCCAGAAAATTCGGTGTGAAAGGGAGATTGAGGTTAGTCTGATGGAGGCATGAAATGAAAAAAGGAAGAAGGGAAATGGCAGTCTCTTTCATGTCATCAACTTTACTGGAGTGGAAAGTGCATAATAAAGCAGAATTTAATAAAATTTTCTTGGAAGTAAATGGTGATGATGGCATTGAAGATAAAAATGGTTATAAAAGAAATTCATTTTTACTTGTGGGTTGATAACATGTGATGGGGAGTCATGTTGTAATTTGTAGTAGCTTACAGGCTAACAGTGTGACATAGGGTAAGGGTAGGGGCACTAATACCATCTGAGTCCTCAGCAGAGAATCTGTCTAAAGTGGGAAGGACATGTATTACGGATTTTGTTCCTCAGTACTCAGTATTTTAGAGCGTGACTGTTTTTGGAGTTAATGAGTGTGTGCTTGCAGAGGCAGAAGAGGGCATTAGATCCCTGGAACTGGAGTTATAGAGCGTGAGTTGCCTGATGTGGGCACTAGGATCAGAACTCTGGACCCCTGAAAGAGCAGCAAGCACTCTTTAACTACTGAGCCATCTCTCCAGCCCCCTTTGTTATGGTAGCTATAACAAACTAATGTAGGGAGGAAAAGTTGGGATATTATGTACCAAATAATAGAATGTGTAAGGTTTCTTGATTGAGACTCCTTACCATTCTACCTATTATCACTTTAACTGTCTTCCTACGTCTGAGATTTATGAGGTAATCACCCATCTTTGTTCAGTTAGTGCTCAAGATACTGACACAAAGGGATCCAGGGTTAGCACCCTTCCCGGGATCTTCCGTGCTTTGAGCTCCAAAGATTTTATCTTAATTTAAATGATCATATTATTTGCAAGGTAGATCTAGGCACATTGTTTTGTGGTTTTCTTGGAGATTTCAATTGAAAAAAGATTCAGGGCTTTTTATTTACTTAGTATTGGATTATGAAAAATGAATAGTGGCAAGAATTTTTTATTTCTTTGGCAGATTTTTATTGAATTGTTGGTAGAATACTACAAAACTTACTACAAAACTATATAATGGGCCGGGTGTTGGTGGCACATGCCTTTAATCCCAGCACTTGGAAGGCAGAGGCAGGCAGATCTCTGTGAGTTCGAGGTCAGCCTGGTCTCCAGAGTGAGTGCCAGCTCAAAAGCTACACAGAGAAACCCTGTCTCGAAAAAACCAAAAAAAAAAAAAAAAAAACCAAAAAAAAACAACCCCCCCAAAAAAAAACAAAACCAAAACTATATAATGATTCTGTTTTCTTTATGTTAATTAAAATTTAAGTATAAGCCTACATGAAGTATCACTAAGATTTATTACTGGCAAATAACTGACAATTGAGTGTTCTCTATAGCTCCAGGTAAAAACATAGTGAAGTAGGGTTTTTGTTTGTTTGTTTGTTTTGTTTTTTTGAGGCAGTGAGTTTCTTTGTGCAGCTTTGGAGCTTGTCCTGGAATGCACTCTTTAGATCAGGCTAGTCCTGAACTCACAGTGATCTGCCGCCTCTGCCTCCTGAGTGCTGGGATTAAAGGTGTGCACCACCACCTCCTGGCTGTGCTCTACCCAGCAGTGTCTGAAAGGCTTTGATATTCACCTCTAAGTCTATGCATTTTCATACCACTTCAGAATTGTGATGATTAACTTCCTTTTTTAAAAAAGATTTATTTATTATTTTTATTTTATGTGGATTTTTTTTTCCCCCTGAATGTATGTTTGCTTGCCACATGTGTGCTGGAAGAGGGCGTCAGATCCTCTGGAATTGGAGTTACATTTAGCTACTATGTGGCCTTGGAACCAAACTCCAGTCTCCTGTAAGAGCAACAAGTGCTCTTAACTACTGAGCCAACTCTCCAATCCCATTATGAATATTAACTTTCAGTTAAATCTTAAAAGTCTTTCCTTGTCTTGCAGTTTATCTATATCATCTAGTAAAAAGCTTGCTCACAGCTGAAATGGTTAGATTTGGCTGTTATTTTGTATACATTTTTAAAATATAATTTTAAGTTGAAATTTAAAAAAATAGTTCATGTCCTTAGAGTTCAAAGTTCATCATGATTTTGTGATGATAAAGAAATAACTGGCATTTTTTTTCTGTGTTCATCTATATATTTTGATATTTTCTTTAAAAAGAACCCATAAAGGGCTGTTGAGATTGTTCAGTGGGTCAGAGTTCCATATCTGGAGCTTACATGGTAGGAGAGAACTAACTCTTGTCCTCTGACTTCCATATGTCTACCATAGCATGTGTATCCACACACATTCATTGAAGTAAATCAATTCATACCTGAATGCAGGACTCACTTAAAAGTTATTAAGGAAGTGTGTGGAAGACAGCTGCTGATTAAAGCACACGTACCTCCAGCTCTAAAATGCTTCCATCTGTTTGTGTGGTGAGAGCAGCAGTTAAATCAGCCGTCATTGAGCACTTCGGCATGCATGTAACAGTCACAGAGTTTTAAGAAAGAGAGAGCATCTCACCTGTCACAGTTACCTTACTTTTCTATAAAGTAAATCGGAAGTGCTTTTGTCGGGCCACCTCCTTGTGGCAGAGTGGTCCCCTCCCTCTCTGTTCACTCTGCTTCCCATTGCAGCCTTAATAGAAGACTCAAGTAATGTGAAAGGGAAAGCAAAATGTTAGAGCTAAGAATTTGTGAGTTTTTTCCTCCCTTATAATGAAAAATTGGTAAAAGTTTCAGCTGCAGGAAATTGCTTTTTGAGGCAGAAGTAGTGGGTTGTGTTTTGAAGAAAACTTTCAACTGTTTGCATTTTAATGCCTTTTTTTTTTTTGGCAAAGTTTTGTCATCCCCTCAGTGCTTGTTATTCCTTTCTAATCCTGTCTATTTTTCTGTAGTAACTCACTGTGAAATGTTTGTCTATGAATTCCAGGGTTTTAAAGCTGGATAATAGTGTTTGTCTCCATCAGTCATCAGGAGAGACAGAATATGGAGGAGTAGCTGGGCAGTGGCACACATACAGTAACTCAGTGAAGAAAAACTACAGTGGCTGCTAAAGAACCAAGACTTTAGTGAAAGAGGAGGAGCCAGAGATGTGGCAGAGTCACAGTTTGTGAGTTGAGGGTAGACTTCTGCAGTCATGGGAGAAGTTCAGATCTAGAAACTTCTTTTGACGCATCTAAGTTCAGTTTTTAACAAAGACTGCAGTGGTCTGGAGAAAGTTAGGCCACACATGCAATATTAAATGTTCACCAGCAATGGCATCAGGTAGATGACAGGCAGCAGTATCGAAGGGTTGTCAGTGCTACCTTCTTTTCGGGAAAAACATGGGGCAATTTCACATGGGACTTTAAAGTGTGTGTGTGTGTGTGTGTGTGTGTGTGTGTGTGTGTGTGTGTGTGTATGTTACTGTAAGTTGCTTTTATGGAAATTAATGAAAGAGGAAATGGATTTACTAATGGATAAAAGGAAATTGTAATTTAAATCCTTAAAGATGTTACTATCTATAATTTGCAAAATATATGAGGAATCTATAACTTGCAAAATATATGAGGAATTAGGATGATTTTTCCTATAAGTAAAAGATATATGCAGTATTTATTTTATTATTTTAAACTATTGTCTATCTCTCTATATCTATCATCTCTCTATCCATCTATCATCTACCTAATGCACATATCTCTATCATCTCTCTCTCTATTACCTACCTAATGCACATATCTCTATCATCTGTCTGTCTGTCTGTCTTCATCTGTCTATCAACTACCCTAATGTGTGGAGCATGTACCCACCACAAGGTGTGTGTGGAGCCAGAGAGTTCTCTCCTTACACCTTGTGGGCCTTGGCAATGGCACTCAGGTTGTCATGCTTAGTGTCAAGCTTCTTTACTGACTCAGCCATCTCACCAGCCCTAAGTTTAACTTTATGTACTGTGAAATGAGTAGACCTTAAAATTTAGTTCATTTTGCTTCTGAATGGAAAAGGGAATGTTTTGAAGAGACAGAAAAGGTAGGGGTGACTTTGAAGTAAAAGATCATGGGAGCCATTACACAGTCATATAACCTGTGAATCCTGATTTCATTTCTTTTTCTTCCAAGAAAAGAAGAGAAAAAAAAAAGAACAGAAAAAGCAGCAGTGAAGGGACATTTGGGGACATTTTAATAATGGATCAGAGTACTGAAAAAATGACTCCAATTCTTTATCTTTCCTTACCTCATGCTTTTTTTGCAATATGTCTGTGTAACAACTTCCATTAGGAAGTGGTGGCTAGTCCCCACACCATTTGTCTGAGCTAGCCTACAGTGTCACAGAAATGATGTGTTCTCAGCATAAGGTTCTTCAGAGTTAGTGCATACTTTTGCTCCCTTAGGCTGTCGCATTGCTCTCTGATCAAGTCCTGTTTACCCTTCTGCAGGGTGAATGATCCAGTGGAGAAGAAAGAGTTCAATCTTAGTTTATTCTAGACTAGCTTATAGTCAGCTAAACTTCAAACTTGAGCTTGGACTACATTGGCAGGTTGACTGTGGAATACACACGTTAACCCAGTTAGGAGTGGACAACTCTGGACTGCTAGTCTCCTGAGAAATAGTATGTGCTTGTTCTTCTAAACATTATGAATGAGTTATTACACATCAGGTATAAACTACACAGGTAGTTGTATATGTAAGATTGTGGCTATAAAGAAAGATGTTATTCCCATATAACAATGAAGATGCAGAGAAACAAAATATAATGAGATGTGCAAGATTTACATAGCATAGCAAAATCAGCAAGAATGAGATTGTGAGTACAGAGTCGATGCACTGTTAAATTGTATGTGCTGTTTGTTGTAAATAGTATATAGGTGTTTGTTGTGCCATTTTTAGCTTTAAAAACCTTTGAAGCCTTCAAAATAAAAGTATTATGGGGGATCCTTCTTAATATCTACTTATATAGATACCACCCCCCCAAAAAGCTGATCTTAAGATGTAGAAAGGGAGAGTTCATGAGACTTAATAGCTAACTAGCCAACCTTTCTCCACTTAATCAGTTTTTTTCTTGGCATTATTTTCAGAGTATTTTAAGCTCTGCACATCAATACTGCTTAAATTATGAGATTTGAGTAGTCAGTGATTTTCTACATTGAATTTTTATACTAGAGTTTCCTCTGTGTGTCTCAGACTGCGAGGATGTGTAAGACATCTGTGGAGAAAAGATTCTCTGGTCTTCATTTGGAGAGTTCAGAATCAAAGAGTAAATGCAGGAAAGATCCAAAGAGTCATACTTACAAACAAACAAGCAAAACAAAACCCAAAGAAACAAAACAAAACAAAACAAAACAAAAACAAAGCCCCAAACAATTGATACCCTAACACCCGAAAGTGTTTTCTCAACATAACAGTGCAACTCTTTGTCTTTGCCACAGCTAGGAACATGTATTGCACTCTCAGGGTAGAGTCCCAGGAACACACCTTGAGAAATGAAGATTCATAATAAATTATTTTGATGACTGAATTCAATAAATTATAAATATTTTTAAAAGTTTTGAAGGCTATAAAAATGAATTATACTGTTAAAAAAATTCCCATCATGGCATCATGGGAACAGAATGGACTTTGTAGTTAGAACCAGAGGACATTGGGTACACTACAAGTAGGTGTGAGCAAGTAATTTGCTGTCAGATTTTAGATTTCTATAAAATAAGCCGATGCTGACTCACAGATTCGATTCTGGAATGACTGTGTAGAGTCTTGAGTGTAGTTGGTGTTCATGCATAGGTCTACGGGCTAATGTGAATGTGAAGCTTTCTTTCACAGCTTGGTGAGCATCTCCTCTTAGAGCATGTGTGGAACATACTGAATTTTGCAGGCTTTTTCTGGAAAGCTGCTAGGCAGATTTCATTTGGCTTTTACAATCAATAACATATGTAAACATAATTGTACAATTCTCCAAGGAATGATGGTTCACATAAATGGATTTCAAAAAAATAAATTTCCTATAACTCAAAAGTTTTTTCTCCTCTATTTTAAGTATTTTGGAGGGAAACTTAAAAAACATTAGTTTTCTGCATTATTCACGAGTGTTTTGAATACAGCTTAACATTTTCATAATTTATAAATTACTATATTGTGGTATACTATGCCTGAGAGTGCCTTGGCAATGTAGACCTAGTTATAGTGTTTTGAGGGACTGCTCCCTTCGTTTCTGTTGCTGTTTTTCAGTCTAGTTCTACAGAAACACTTCAGTTTCTCCTTCAGTTTTCTGCTTCTACCAAGAAGGCTAGAGCCAGAATAGATCTGGTTTCCCTTCCTCTTCCCTTTCCCCTTCCCCTCCCCTCTTTCCTACCTTCCTTCCATCCATCCTTCTTTCCTTTCTTTTTTTTTTTTTAGAAGTATAGCAAAAAAAAAAGAAGGAATAATTAATTTAAATAGCATGATTTTTTTAACACAGATTTTGCCGTCCTCTTAGGAGTCTTTTCTTTCTGATTCTGGGCAGGTATGCATTGTCTGGGTTGCTGAATGAGTAAGATAGAGTTAGATTAACAGTGGTTCTTTATGTGATGTGGTCATTGAAACTGAAAATGCACAGTTTAGAGCAAGGTCCTGCCATATCATGCATAGCTCATATCTACATAAATTCTGTATCTTGTGCAGGTTTTATGGGGCTAAGCATCGATGTTGTGAGTTCCTGGGTGAAAAGTCCCTTTCATATGTGGACTATGGCAGTTGACAGCATTCCTTCCTATCCCAGGGCTCTGACATTCATCTACCCTCCTCTCTTCCGTGATGTTCCTACCTTCAGGGATGGATATAAATGTTCCATTTAGTGCTGCACACTCAAACCTCACTTCTCAGCATTGTGACCAATTATGAGTGAGCATTCATTACTGCCTGCCACACCAAGAAATTGTTTGACCAAGGCTGAGAGCAGCATTAATCTGTGTATATAAGCATAAAGATTTTGAAGGCAGTTTGACAGCATTTTCATTTAGCAAAACAGCAGTCTAGGATCCTAGTAGGACCTGTGACCTCCCTAGATTTTTAGTACTAGGCATGAATTCCCTCCTGTGGAGCAGCCCTTGAATCCAATCAGAAAACCACAAATTCTTAAACAGGTGGTACTTGGAACTTATAATTACGGCTCATGGCTGCAATTGCCTTGTAAATATTACCATTTAGGTTCATGTGTGAGTACTACGGTTTTAATCCTTCACTTAAAATTCAACCACAGTTATCTAAAATCTGAATTAGAGTGTTTGAGTATTAAAAATAGTTTCCTTTAAAAAAGATTGATTTTTTTCATGTGTATGTGTATATGTATGCACGAGTTCTCTGTGCATGTGTTCAGCGCTCTTGGAGGTCAAAAGAGGATGTCAGATCCTCTGGAACTGGTGTTACAGGCAGCTGTGAGCCTTCTGATGTGGGTTCTGGGAACCGAACTTGTGTCATCTGCAAGAGCAGCAAGCACTAAACAGCCGAGTCATCGCTCATGCCCCAAGTTATCTGTTTGTACATGATTTAATTTTCTACAAAGAGACCAAGAGATGGCCTTATTTTTACTTGTAATGTAGCATAGAGAAAACATCGAGTAGCATGTATGTGTGTACATGTGTGTGGAGTTGGAGAGTGATGTCAAGCATCTCCTCAATTGCTCAATTTTATTTATAGTTATGGTAGGATTAATTTTAGGTGGTAAAAAGTAGTATTTTTCTATTCTTTTCACCCTCTAATGGGAATGAATCCCCTCCTTTTCTTTTCCTTCCTTCCTTCCTTCCTTCCTTCCTTCCTTCCTTCCTTCCTTCCTTCCTTCCTTCCTTCCTCCCTTCCTTCCTTCCTTCCTTCCCTTTTTGAGGCAGGGATTCTTGCTGAATTTTGAACTAATTCAGCTAGAGTGGCTTACTAGCAAGCCCCTTGATCCTCCTGTCTCTACTTCCCTGATGTACTGCTGTGCCTGGCTTTCCCACCCCTCAGTGTGAGTGCTGGGATCAAGCTTAGGTCCTCTTGGTTGTGTGGTATCTTCTAACCCCATTGTCATCTTGCTTAGTTTTAAAGAAAAGCTTCAGTTTCTATCAAGAAACATATTACTATGAAACTTAGGATCCTAGAAAAGTATCAGTTGAGTGAGAAGCTGAGACTCCAGGATAAGTTTTTGTTAGGAATCATCAAGAGCATAAAATAGGGCTTTATTTATTCAGTCACTTTCAAGACATTTGAAAGAATGCATCAAAAACTATCTGAGGGCCTGGGAGGTGGCACTTTGGTAGGGTGTATCTTTGTGTGTGCAAAGCCCTGGGTTTGTCTAGCATCACACACAAAACAGCAAGAACTGTTGGGAGATTTATTAACTATATTTTGGATGTTTAGTGATTTAAAGTAAATATATGCTAATCTACATTATTTAAAAGTGCTAGGTGGAAGAGAATTTCCGTGTTTGACTTTAAAGATGAAATGCATTATTAGACTGGTGACATGATTGGGGCTGCTTATAAATCTATTATGTCACACCTCAAAACCTGTAACATGATTTCTCAGTTTTACTAATGAAACAGATGCAGAATTCTTCTTACCACTAATGCTTTCTTTACTCAAAACAATTAATAAAATATTGTGGAGGAATTGAATTTCTGAACAGTCAAAAGAATTATTTAGAAGTAACCATGTATATGGTTGTCCCCGTTATGCTTGAATAGTCTTTGTTTAATCTATAGTTTTCCTAGGACTTTCAAGATTTATCATATTATGGTAAAGAGTGCACCTTATATGTCCAGGGATAAGTCATATAATTTATTAATGCCACATTGACCGTGATGTGTTTTATATAGCTTTTACATGAAATGTCTATGCATTCTGCATTTCCATGTGCAGAGAGCATAAGATATTTACACCTTTAAAAATGGAGGAATGCTTGATGAATTGCAAGTTTATTGTAGTTCACTGTACTTTCACAGCTTTTAATTGGCAGTCTCTTCTGTTCAGGAAACATCAATACTGAAGAATAATTCATATATGGGATTATAAACTAGGGAATGCTAATTAGCATTTTCTTTCTTTTTTTGAGAAAACTGTTAATACAATTTTTAAAATTTCAGAATAACTGTTAATTTATGTACTTGTTTTATTAATTTATAGACTTATTTCAAAAGGAGAATGTAGAAGTCTACAAAGAGTTGAATACTTGTTTACCAGTATCCCATTAACAGAGGATTTGACAGAGGGTAGTTTGAATTTCTTCTGGGGATTTCTCATGCAAGGTGGCATCAGTTCAACTAGTGCAGTGCCTGTATTTCTTTTATTTATTCATTCATTTATTTATTTCTATTTTCTTTTTTTTTCTTTTTTACAAAATTATAATTTCACATGTCAATCCCCCCCCCACTCCAGCCCTTCACCAGCCACCCTCTGTGGGGGCTCCCCAAATTCCACAACATCATCATGGGCCAGGCCCAGGCCCTCTCCCACGTGTCCAGGCCGAGAGAGCATTCCCTCACGTGGAATGGGCTCCCAAAGTCCCCTCTTCCACCAGGGAAAAACACTGATCTACCACCAGAGGCCCCATAGGGTGCCGAGGCCTCCCCGTTGACATCTACTTTCAGGGATCTGGATCAGTCCCGTGATGGCCTCCCAGACAGCAGTCCATGTGCTCCCCCTTGCTTGGGCCAGCTGTCTCTGTGGGATTCACCAGCCTGGTCCTGACTTGATCCTCATTTCTCCCTCTCTGCACCTGGGTTCCAGAGTTCAGTTCAGTGTATAGCTGTGGGTGTCTGCCTCTGCTTCCATCAGCCACTGGATGAGGGCTCTAGGATCAGTGCCTGTATTTCTAAATGAATATGTGTGTTAACAGGACTGTTGTGGTGTGTGCTGTGTTGGCCACTTATTAGATTGTATTGTGGGAAGAAGAATGTTGTTGCTGTGAAAATCCATGAAATAAATTTCATTGTGGGAATGGGAATTAAAGGTATTTACATAGTATATATTTTGTGATTCTTGAAACTCATAATAAAAGATAAAAAGTTTTTTTTTTTTGACTGGAGTCCCCCCCCCCCAAAAAAAAAAGACTTGGATATAATAGGAATTATTTTGTGGTCAAAATTATCAAATTTATTTGCATTGTATTTCCTAATCTCTTTTCTATTGTGCCTTATACTGCTGAATCCATCCCAAATGTGGACTAGTATCCTCATCTTTTTGGTTTCATGTTAACATGAGTTAGAGTGGCGGGTTGACAGGCATGCTTTTTAAGGAAGTGTGAATAATGAGTTGCCCTTTCCACTCTGTTTCTAAACTTTGTAAGTTTATACAACTTGGTAAGCTATTTCTGTCTTGTAAACTGTCCTTCCTTGTGATAATGCTTCTAAAATTTGTCTTGATGAAAACATTAGCTTTTGTTGCTGGCTTTAAAAATGTGCTCTGAGTAAAGCCAGTAGCTTTTTCCTGGAGAATTCTTCCTGTTATAATAGTAACAAAATAAAGTAGGAGAAAATGTGAAGGTCTCACAAACTATTAACTACAGGCTTCTCTTAGATGCTTGGTTATGAAGTGGGCTTAGACCTATTACTTAGAATGAAGCAAAAGTGATCTGTATTAGCTTATGAAGAACATCTTACATTATGCAGGTGGGTTTAAACCTCATATGGTCCCTTGAGTCCTGTAGTAACATTCAAACATGGGTTTAGCCAGAAACTGTAGATAAGTGAAAGAGTTCTTAGAATTTGTAATACAATAGACATTCACAGTACACATCAAACAGTGAGTATGTGTTCTACTAAGAGATCTATGAGGAGGCCTAAAGTAGTCTGGAGAATACAAGTTTCTGAGGAATTGATGTTTAAACTGAGATTTAAAAAAAAAAAAAAGTCACTGTTTGTGTGACGACAGAGGAAGATGCCTCTTTTTGTTTTGTTTTTCCAGACATTGTCTCTCTGTATGACCCTGATTATCCTGGAACTCGCTCTGTAGACCTGGCTGGCCTTGAACTCACAGAGATCCACCCACTTCTGCTTCCTGAGTGCTGGGATTAAAGGTGTTTGCCACCACTACTTGGCTAGGAAGATGCCTCTTTAGATATAGTGAACAGCATTATAAAACACATTTTAAGATGAGTGTGGTAGCTCAGACTTGTAATCCTAGCCCTTCAAATGCTAAAGGAGGAGGTTCTCAGCAAATTTGAAGCCATCCTGGGCTATATAATGAGTTCCAGACCAGCCTGGGCTAGTGAGAGCCTGTTTCAAACAACAAGAAGACAATAAGAACAGCAACAAAATCCAGACAGGCATGTTTTAGAAACACAGAAATCTGACATTATCAAGTCAGAGGGGAAAGAATGGAGAGCAGCATAAGGTAAGGTCTTAGCAGGTCACAGCATTTGCATTTTCTAACAACTCAATGGTACCAGATTTTAAGAAGGGGAATGACTGATCAGATTTACATGAAAAATGCTCTAGCATCTTTTTGTAGAATAAATTTGGTGGACAAGGAGGAAGGAATCATTTGTATGCTAGGTCAGTATTTTTATTGTCATTGGTAGGTGTTTTGTTTTTCTATTTTGAAACAGATTCTTTCTCTGTAGTCTAGGCTGGCTTGAAACTATTTATGTAGCTTAACCTGGCTTAAAACTCATAGCTGTCTTCCTGTCTCAGCCCTCCCAAGTACCCATTTACTACTGCTTCTTTTTAAAATGATATTCATTTTGACTGTAAGAAGTTGAACCCAGCACCTCCTTCATGCTAGACACACACTCTACCACTGAGCAGTGACCCCACCCTGGTTCTTTTCTGCCTGTGGAGTTTTCACAGATCCATCCATATAATGTGGATACAAGAGGTAATAATCATTAAACCAGTCTAACTATTACTTGGGTTTCCTAATAGAAAAGTTAGCATCAACAGAAGTGACTCCAAGCTGGTCACAATAAACAATTGAGATTACCCAGATTCCTTTACATAATTTGTTTTAGATTTAGGAGATTAACATAATTCATATGCCTTTCTCCCCATACTATGAATTGGGTAGTAGATAGCAAAATATATATGGGAGACAATGCTGAATAAGAAATAGTTTGCTGTAGCAACTTTTTGAGTGTCTCAGCAAGGTCTCTGAGATCCTAAAGCTGATCTCTAAGTCAGAATTATGTTCATAATGATATTAAACTTAAATTTGCCATTTGTAGTGATGGCAGAGATACAGTGAAAAACATCCTGGCACCTTGGCATATATCAAGGTAGTGGAACCAACTTGAACTGATGGTCACTGTATTTTGCACTGTTGCAAACTGATAACTAAAAAGGAAACAAAAATAAAATCACACCAGTTAGTTAAGAATGTCCTTGATGGAGCAGTAAAGATTAGTTTTGTAAATGGCAACCCCACATACATCTTTTTATTCTTCTGTCTGAGATGGGAAGGTACTTCAAGGCTCTGATGCAGACAGAGTTGCCAGCAGGAAAACAACTGGGAGCTTTTGTACCCATTGATTTTTTTTTTTTAAGCTGAATTTAAAAATTTTAGAATATATATCTGTGTCTCAAATTTGATAGCCACCAGGTATTTAAAAGCTTTCTTGAGATCATGGTCATATTAACGAATACTTTAGAAAATCATGCACTGAAATATATCAACATTTTAGCCAACAGTATTTTTTAAATGACCAGTGCACATGTCTCAGAGTCATGCACAGCTCAAGTCCAAATCAAGGTGCAAAATAGACCTTTACATTTCAGTGAAGAATGTGAAAGGTTTATCACCAGTATTCTATATTAAACTGACTCAAGAAACTTCCCCTTTTAAGAATCCACAACCATCTTAAGTGGTTACTAAAAGTGTTTCTTCTACTATATCTCTGTGTGAGGGACTTCATTCATAAGATGTAACAAAACAGGATGTTGCTGTAGACTAAAGAAGTAGAAAAATCTAGCTCTTCTACATTAACTGTGTTCTTAAAAATACAGAAAAAAATTGCCATTTTCTCAGTATAAAGATTTATACTGTTCTGTCTTTTGTAAAATACTTTGTTTAAATTTTTTTTTTTTGGTGAGGATGTATCATTGAACATTTAATGAGTTTTTTAGTACTCTTAATACATATTTTATTTTTTATACTTTTTTTATTCTTTAACTACTACTCATATTTACATATCCATCCCCCCATCCCCTTGCCCTCCCATCCTCCCGTGTTCCCCCTCACCCCCCCAACCCACCCCTCCAAACTCCTCCCCAAGGATAGTGAGGCTCTCCATGGGGGAACCTTCAAAGTCTGTCATATCATTTGGGGGAGGACCTAGGCCCTTCTTTCTGTATCTGGGCTGCAATAGTATCCCTCCATAGGGAATGGGCTCCCAAAGTCCATTTGTGCTCTAGGATTAAAGACTGGCTCCACTGTTAGAGGTCCCATAGACTGTCTTGGCCTCCTAGCTGGCACCCACATTCAGAGGGCTTGGTTTGGTCCAATGCTGTTTCCCCAGCTTTATGACTAGGGTCTCCATGCTCTCACTAGGTCAGGTCCACTGTTTCCGTCTTGGCTTCTTTGCTCATCCTTCCTCCCTCTCCACAACTGAATTCCAGTAGTATGGTTCAGTGCTTAGCTCTGGGTGCCTGTTTTTGCTTCGAACAGCTACTGGATAAAGGCTTCAGGAATGGTAACCAAGGTAGGCATCAATCTCATTATAGGGGAAGGCATTAATGGCATCTTCTCCACCACTGCCTGGATTCTTAGTTGGGGTCATCCCTGTGAATCCCCTAACATTTTCCCTGTGCCAGACCTCTCTCCAAACCTGTACTGTCTTCCTCTATCAAGGCATCTCCTTTCTTGCCCTCCTCTATTCCTCCCGTCTCAGTCCTCTTGTTCTCCTCCCCCCTTCCCTTCTCCCCTTCCCACCTCCTTCATATTTTATTTTTAATCATTTGTTGTGGTAAACATTTAATATTGTGCATTTTGTTAAGTTGCTGTCTTTTATTAGTTTTGTAGGGATTGCTTTGTTACAGTACATAATTTGATTCTATTGGTAGCATGCAATTAAAGGTTCATATTCACTTGATGACTTTAAATATGTAATTTATTGTTTTTAGTCATTCATATGAGGTTTCTCTAATTAGCACACTGTACTAGAGCTAATGTGTATCTGCATCTAAATGTGCAGAGAAACGGTGGTGTATGTCTTGGTTTTCACGTTACCTAAGAATTACTATCATTCCTTTGTATCTGGAGGGCATTCTTACAGCATACCTCTACCCCAACATCCCATAGATATAAAAATGCATCATCATTCAATTCCTTAATATAAAGTGGCATTGTGTTTTAATGTGACATAGGTACATCCTTCCGTGTATTTGAAATCATCCTTAGGTTACTTATTATCCCTAAAACAATGTAAATGCTATGTAAATAGCTGCTGTGCTGTGTTATTTAGAGAATGATGATAAAGACAGTGTCAGTATATGTACAATAGCTTTTTGTGAATGCTTTCCATCTTTGGTGGATATCTTCAGCTAAACACAATAGCCATTTATGCTACTTCTGTTGTGAATCCCACCATGCATTTGACAATAGACTTTGACCTGAATACAACGAGGGGAATACTCTACCGTCTATGGGATGCTTTCCAGTCTCCTGTGATCCTTGAGCAGTGATGTACTATTTTTACAGGCACAGGATGGGAATGGATATTGGATTGTTTCTTCCTAGAACACTAGGTTCTTGAGGACGTAGGGTTGGAGCAGTGTTTTCCTTTTGGTGCTTTTTAGCCTGGGAGCCAAGCTGATCTGGGAAAGAGTAAATCTTTCTAGATAAAATGGTGCTGGAGCCTTCAGTAAATCATGGTATCCTTTCTGGATCCTTTCTGTTTCAAAATAACCCAACCCCTGCTTTTGTAAAAACTGTTTAAACCAACAGAGTAAACTTGAAAAGGCATGTGGGAAGAAAATTCATTTTTCCTATTATAATTTGTGCAGTGGTCAGGAACTTTGGATATTCTGTTTATTTAATTGGCACAACATTGACTCAAAGAAGGAAATGATGGGCTTGGTCACTACCTATTTCAGGGTGGAGTTAGGAGCTGGAGCTCATGTCTGGCTTCATTACCACACTTTCTTCCTTAGGTTTAAGTACCTCAAGCCCATAACTATGTGTACCTGCCTTAGAGCATCTTCCTTCAGACTCCAGGGCTGGACAGTGAAGCAGGTCCTGGCTCAGACTGCATGGAAAGAACCTTTTGGAGTCTTGATGAGCATTTTTTCTTAAACTAAACTAATAGAGTAAGTATTGTCAGAGTGTCACATGTAGTACTGTTTCCTGAAACTTGTTTTGATTGTATGTGTGTGTGTGTGTGTGTGTGTGTGTGTGTGTGTGTGTGTGTCTGCATGTGTGTTCTCTCATGCTTACACATGCACACACATTTGGTCTTGATAGAATGTGTTTTCCATTGTGTAAATGTCCACTTCTGCTTTTGAGTATAGGACATGGTCACAAATTCCTTATTGTCTCTTTTCTCCAAAGCTTCAAAAACAATCCCTGTTTCTTCAGTTATAAGGTAGAACAATGTAGCACTTGTGGTGGTCTTTGGAGCTGGATTGTCTAGGTTTGAGTCCAGCTCTGCTGCTCACTAGTTGTGTGCCTTTAACAAGTGTCTCGACTTCTCTGTGACACCATGTTGACTTATGAATAATGTGCCGGTGTAAGCATAATTGTGTGTAGAATAGTTGATCACCCAGTAGCACTCCACTAAAAGCTAGTTGCTGTTACTGTTTTGAGTGTTAATTACTGAAAGGCTTGCTTTTCTCCTGGAGGGACTTTTCACATAGGGCCTCAGTATCAGATTCCCATAAAAGAGGCAATTGTTTTTTCCTTTGGCTAGTTAATTTATTGCAAACTTCATTGTATACAGGAATTCTAACTTTGTGTTAATTTATGGAAGGCCATCGGTCTCTTTTACAAAACACACCCAGATTATTCCTACTTTACTAAGTGATTTACCTGTGTAAGAGATGTTGTGGGAATTTGTGAATCTGACTCTGCTACATACTGGCCTGTGGAGTCTGTGAGTTTGGCTTACAGCTGAATTTAATAGTGGCCATAGACTATCATTGTTGGCTCATCAAACACATGTACCATGTTCTTGTTTACTGTTACCAAGAGCTATGCACATGCCTATGTCTGTGACCTAAGCTTTGTGTGGTGTTTGGAGGATGATGTGACTGGATGACCAAGAGTCTTCACAGTAGGTACAGTACTTGAATTTGGGGTTCAGTGTAGATAAGATTATTCAACGAAAGGAAAGTAGCTTAAGGGAAAAAATTCCAGGTACCCATGGAATTTCATACCAAGTCATGAATCTTGGAATGCTTATAATGGGAGAAAAATAAGCAGAAGAAAGTCTTTTCTTTTCTTTTCTTTTCTTTTCTTTTCTTTTCTTTTCTTTTCTTTTCTTTTCCCTTTCCTTTCCGTTCCCTTTCTTTTCCCTTTCCTTTCCTTTCCTTTCCCTTCCCTTCCCTTCCCTTCCCTTCCCTTCTCTTCCCTTCCCTTTTCCTTCCCTTCCCTTCCCTTTTTCCTTCCCTTCCCTTCCCTTCCCTTTTTCCTTCCCTTCCCTTTTTCCTTCCCTTCCCCTTTTCCCTTCCCTTCTTCCTTCCCTTCCCTTTTTCCTTCCCTTCCCTTTTTCCTTCCCTTCCCTTTTCCCTTCCCTTCCCTTCCCTTCCCTTCCCTTCCCTTCCCTTCCCTTCCCTTCCCTTTTCCCTTCCCTTCCCTTTTTCCCTTCCCTTCCTTCCCTTCCCTTCCCTTCCCTTCCCTTCTCCTTTTCCCTTCCCTTCTTTCCCTTCCCTTTTTCCTTCCCTTCCTTCCTTCCCTTCCCTTTTTCCTTCCCTTCCCTTCCCTTCCCTTCCCTTCCCTTCCCTTCCCTTCCCTTCCCTTCCCTTCCCTTTTTTCCTTCCCTTCCCCTTTTCCTTCCCTTCCCTTCTCTTCCCTTCCCTTCCCTTCCCTTCCCTTCCCCTTTTCCCTTCCCTTCTCTTCCCTTCCCTTCCCTTCCCTTTTTCCTTCCCTTCCCCTTTTCCTTCCCTTCCCCTTTTCCTTCCCTTCCCTTCCCTTCCCTTCCCTTCTCCTTTTCCCTTCCCTTCTCTTCCCTTCCCTTTTTCCTTCCCTTCCCCTTTTCCTTCCCTTCCCTTTTTCCTTCCCTTCCCTTCCCTTCCCTTCCCTTCCCTTCCCTTCCCTTCCCTTCCCTTCCCTTCCCTTCCCTTTTTCCTCCCCTTCCCTTCCTTCCCTTTCCCTTCCCTTTCCTTTTTCCTTCCCTTTCCTTCCTTCCTTCCCTTCCCTTCCCTTCCCTTCCTTCCCTTCCCTTCCCTTCCCTTCCTTCCCTTCCCTTCCCTTTTTCCCTTCCCTTCCCCTTTTCCTTCCCTTCCTTCCTTTCCCTTCCCTTCCCTTCCCCCTTCCCCTTCCCTTCCTTCCTTCCCTTCCCTTCCCTTCCCTTCCCTTCCTTCCCTTCCCTTCCCTTCCCTTCCCTTTTTCCTTCCCTTCCCTTTTCCTTCCCTTCCCTTCCCTTTCCTCTCCTTTTCTTTCCTTTCCTTTCCTTTGTTTTTTTTTTTTTTTTGTTGTTGTTGTTTGTTTTTTGTTTTGTTTTTCAAGACAGGGTTTCTCTGTGTAGCTTTGGAGCCTGTCCTGGAACTCGCTCTGTAGAACAGGCCTGCGTCTGCCTCCACAGTGCTGGTATTAAAGGCTTGTGCCCACCACCACAAGGCCACCCTTCTGTACTCTTAAGTACACATACTAATGTTTGAATTACTGTTCTCTTTCATTTTTTTCAGGAAAGTGTTGTTTCATTAAATGATCTTTTAAATTTATTCTTACTAAATTTATTCTATAATTTTAGTCAGGTTTTATCTCTTCTAAATCACTACTGGTCTTCTTACCTAGACAAGCTGTCTTGGAACTGTGGGGAATTTATAGTTGTAATTTGTGGAAGATGGGAAAGGATTGGCCATCAATCCTAGAAAGCAGAGTAAATGGAGCCCTCATCAAGGTGTGGTAATGAAGCTTGAGTCAAAGTGAATTCCTTATATGTGGAATTCAAGTGCCACTCAATTCCTGATACAGTGAGACCCTGCTATAGCAATGTAAGAGGGTCTTTATATGTTCAGTTGTCTAGGTTATAGAACATTAAACATAGGATCACCATGTATGAAATGGATCAAGTGACTGAGGTGAGCCACTGTTGATGGTGGGAGTCAATTGCCAATCACTATATATCCAAATTAGTGTTATAAAAGAATATATTATTGAGGGGATTCAACATTTTATATTTTTATTTCCTGTTTGAGTTGGAATCATAATTAGAAATAGAATCATGGAGACTTAAAAAACAAAACTAGCCAGGTGGTGATGATGGTGACTTTAATCCCAGCACTCGGGAGACAGAGGCAGGCAGATCTCAGTGAGTTCAAAGCCAGCCAGGTTTACAAAGTGAGTTACAGGACAGCTTGGACTGTTACACCAAGAAACCCTATCTCAAAAAACCAACCAACCAACCAACCAACCAACCAACCAACCAACCAACCAACCAACCAACCAACCAAAACCCCTAAGTAACTTTGGGGGGAAATCAGCTGACTTGAATTGGGTCTTTCTGGTGGCAGTTGTTACAGGGTGTGTAATATGGAGTGAAATGTGTGGTCTGTCAGTGCGAGAAATTGTTAGCTGTTGTTGCACAACTGTGCTTGACATTTATGAAGTTCATTTTAAAGAAGCTTTAACAACATCACTGATGCTGATGACCACCCAAGCAGCTATCATGATTAATGTCATGGGCCCAAAGAGCACTGGTGAGGCACAAACCCTGAATAAATCAAAAAAGAGTTTACCAAATATGGGCTATTTATTTTCTCAGTGAGTTTATGGAGACCAAGATTTATCATGAGGCAGTTTTTGTGTCACTGATCAGTTGTTACATGCCAGGTGCACCCTCGTAAGTGCTTTTCCTATTAACTCATTTAATTTTCTCACAAACCCAGCTGAGAATTCCCAGCTCCTCCATTTCCCCCTTCTTTTCCATACCTGCTTTGCAGAAAATTGAAGTTATTTCTACACATGATAGCCAAGAACAGGACATGGGTCAGTCTTAGTGAAAAGAGGATAGATAGTGTTAGTGTTGGCTGTGGTGGCAAGTGACTGTAGTTTAAAAGTGCCCGACTTCTTATAATGAGAGCATCCTCTGCTGGTTCATGGTAATCCTGAATATTTTGTTAAGTATCTCATTCCATTTATTATGAGATATACAGGAGATGAATATATCATGTCACTAATATTCCTTTACTAAATAATCTCATTTACTAAGAAATAGTGACCTCTGTGTTGTAATTTAAATGTGAGAACTATCCTGATCAGCCTAGTTCTAGTAATACTATCATCTATAGGAATTTCTGGTTTAAGATGCAGAGAAAGCCTCTTTGAGTGCTATTTTCAAAAGAAGTATAAGTCATTTTTTTGGATGACTTACTGTGATACCTGTCTAGATGCTTCTAACAGTTTGCTAAGCATTTTGTAAATTCTGAATTGTATATGTAGTTGGTCCTAAATTTCATTTATTTATTTACTTGAGTGTGTGATGTGTGTATTTATTGATACACGTTTGCCAACGTGCATATGTGGTGGTAGGAGGACCACATTCTGGAGTCAGCTCTTTCTACCTTTATGCAGGTGCCAGGGATCAACTGAGAATGTCAAGCCTGTAGGGCTGATGCTCTCCCTGCTAAGCCATCTCTCCCCCTGAATGTGTTTGAATGCATCACATTTCACTTTGACTCTTAATTTTTTTATTTACAAATACTACTTGATGAAAGTTTATTTCTTTTCTCTATATTATTATATTCCTATTAAAAGTGGTGTTGTATTTAAGATAACCTAAATGCATCCTTCTGTGTATTTGAAATTATCCCGAGATTACTTATGATCCCTAAAAGAATGCAAATGCTGTGGAAATAGCTGGTGTGCTGTGTTGTGTAGGGAATGAGGATAAAAATAATGTCAGTACCATTTGATAGCTTTTATCTGAACACTTTTTTTTTTGTTTTTGTTTTTGTTTTTTGAGACAGGGTTTCTCTGTAGCTTTGGAGCCTGTCCTGGCACTCTCTTTGGAGACCAGGCTGGCCTCGAACTCACAGAGATCCGCCTGCCTCTACCTCCCGAGTGCTGGGATTAAAGGCGTGCGCCACCAACGCTGCCCTCTGAATGACTTTTATCCCCTGTTGGTCGGCATGTTCGTTAAATGCAGCCATCAGGTGTTTTTTTTTTATTTTTATTTTTTTAATTTCTGTTGGTAACGAGTCATACCATGTACTTTGATGAACACAGTGAGAGGAACATTCCATGATCCTTACTCTGGGATGATTCTTAGTTACTGTTGATTATTGAACACCATTTTATTATATCTTGCAGCAAGAGGAGGAGGATTGCTCATAATTATATTTGTTTTTTCCTAGAGCCGTGGTATTCCTTCCTGAGGGATGTAGGGTAATAGCAGCGTTTGTAAATACCTCTTTCTTGGTGAAAGTTTCTTTTTCCTGAATTGTCTTCCAGCTGCACATATTTAGAGATGAACTTTAAGTTTTCTGTAGAGAAAAACAGCTAGTTTCACAGTAATCTCATTCTTGAGCTGGAATGTCTAGCTTTGCTGTATCTGGTTTTACCCATTCATAGGAATATTAAAAGTTCATCTTCCATTGATGTTCTTATAATTACATATATTCATTTCCCACACTTTTCCCATTAAGAAAGATGAACTTTTCTCCTGAAGTGGCTTTGTATTACTTCTGTCCTCTATTCTTCTTCCCCTTTTCCACCTCCTTACTCACCTTTCCCTATCTGTTTTTTCATTCCTCTTTCCTTCCTCACCTTTTCTCCACATCCTCCATCTCACTTAATCCCAGATATATGAATCCAGCATCAACCTCTGTAAAGTTGTTTACCAAAAATATTAATTAATTAATTAATAGTAATACATTTTTGGAAATTCTTGAGAAATTATAAATCAATTATGTTAACTTTTAGTGACTTTAAATTCATTTTGTTATTTTCTTTTTATATTTGAAAATGTCATCTGCTTTAGTTTCTATTTCTGCTTTGACTAGTAAAGTCCATTGTATTTAACACTTATGTTCGTTAATAAAAAAAATATTTGATGCTAGAACAAGATTCTGATATTTTGATTAGCCAATTTAAAACTAGTGATAATAATGAGAGAATTTCAAGCCAAGAAAGGCTTGACTGAGTGTTCTCATTCAGTATAAATCATGAGTTTCCATAACTCAAGAGACATAGGGCCAGATACTGCATTTACTTTAATGGTCAGAGGATGTGTTCTGGAACCATTGTAGATTAGTCACTTCTTTTCAGTACATCATTCCTTTTCCTCTTTATCTGAAGCCATCTCCATGACCTCTTGTGTAATATGTTCTCCTTAAAGTGGAACGTTTTCATTGAGATCTAGACCACTTAATTGTAGAGATGAAGGGAAGGTTCCCCTCTGCTTCTCTGACTCAGTGGTACAACATGGTGGTAGACTACTTAAACAGGGAGGGGCAGAAAATTTTATTAAGCAAAAGGGACAATCACAACATGTAGGAAAACAATCAAGTGTGATTGCTCACAAGCTGTAGAACTTTACACATCCATTTTCTATAGACAACTTCTAGAGGAATACAAGTGATTTTTAGGAAAATTCAGTGGTCAAAAGGTTGTAAAGTGGCTTGGAATGAAGTCTCTGGGGTTGCTGAACAGTGTGAAGAATTCCAGTGGGATGGAAATAGAGGTCAGTAGTGTGACAGAAGTCTCTTCAGGTGTGCTTCTTCAGCCAGTGAAATTCTAGTATGACTGAAGGCAGCTGTGTTCTTCTGGTATAACTGATCATAAAGGAACTTTACAGAAATTTTGTCTCTACCCCTGGCTTGGTGAGAATAAAGAGGAGGTCATAGGGATCCTAATTCTGAGGTAGGTTCTCAACCTGCCCCAGCTTGTCAAAGTATTAGTCTTTGGTGTATTGTTTCTGAGCACCCATATTCTTGAACTCCTGTGAACATGGACTGTTTCTTAGACAAGGGTAACCCTTCACAGGATTCCCAGTTTAAAATAGGATCATCTGTTGGATAAGCCATATAAGAACGATCATCTGACCAAATCAAGTTGAGAACCTTCCTTTTAAAAAAGGAATGAAATGCTGTTTCAAATTCTTTTTAAATTTTTTTTTTATTGTTTTGTGTTTTGATTGCACTTATATGTGCACACCATGCACACACAGGACACTGGATCCTTTTAAACTGGAATTATAGCTGGCTAAGAGTCACCTTGTGGGAGCTGGGAATCAAACCTGGGTTCTCTGGTAGAGCAGCCAGATGCTGTCGGGGAGGCCAGTACAAGACTGATCCAGACCCCTGAACATGGATGTCAATAAGGAGGCCTCTGCACTCCAGGGATCCTCTGGTGGTGGATTAGTATTTTTCCCTGGTGCATCTCTTAATCACAGAGGCAACTTTCCAGCTCCTGCTTCAAATCCTCTAAGTTTTTGCTCATTGCTACTGAACTAAATTTATGTATAGTTATTATTGGTTCCTATAACTATTCAATTTTTTATTTTATTTTATTTTATTAGTTCTAGTTAGGGAACAAGCTTATTTCAAGTCCCTTCTCCCTCTCCCTCCCCTCACCCCCAACCCTCCTCCCACCCCCAGCCTACCCCCCACCCCATCCACCCACCACTCCCCAGGCAGGGTAGGGCCCTCAACGGGGGCTCTGCAAAGTCCACCAAGTCTTCCTATGCTGGTCCTGGGCCCTTCCCCATGTGTCCAGGGCCAGAGTGTAACCCTTCACGTGGGATGGGCTCTCAAAGTCCCTTCTTGCACCAGGGAAAAATACTAATCCACCACCAGAGGCTCCCTGGAGTGCAGAGGCCTCCTTATTGACATCCATGTTCAGGGGTCTGGATCAGTCATGTACTGGCCTCCCCGACAGCATCTGGGGTCGATGTGCTCTCTCTTGTCCAGGTCAACTGTTCCTGTGGGTTTCTCCAACCTGGTACAGACCCCTTCGTTCTTCATTCCTCCCTCTCTTCAACTAAATTCCCGATTTCAGCTCAGTGTATATCTGTGGATGTCTGTCTCTGCTTCCATCAGCCACTGGGCGAGGGCTCTAGGATTGCATAAAGAGAAGTCATCAATCTCATTTTAGGGGAAGGGCTTTTGGGTTATCCTCTCCACCGTTGCCTGGATTGTCAGATCGTGTCATCCTTGTAGGTCTCTGGAGATCTGCCTGGATCCAGATCTTTTCTCGGTCCTATAGTGGCTCCCTCTGATATGATATTTCTCATCCTGCTCTCTTTCCTCTATTCTTCCCCCAACCCAATGTTTCTGCCCCTCCATTTCCTCTCCTCTTCTCCTCTTCTCTTGCTCTTATTGTAGCAGCTCCTTCCCCCCCTACCCTCATGCCCCCAATTAGTTCGGGAGTTCATGCCATTTCCATTCCTGGGGACCCTTAGAGTCCTTCATGTTTCCTAGTTTCTTTGGTGAAGAGCATTATAGACTGGTAATCCTTTGCTCTATGTCTAAAATTCATATATGAGTGAGTACATACCATGTTTGTCTTTTTGTGACTGGGTTACCTCACTCAGGATGGTTTCCTCTAGTTCCATCCATTTGCCTGCGAATTTCAAGATTCCATTGCTTTTTTCTGCTGAGTAGTACTCCATTGTATAGATGTACCACATTTTCTCTATCCATTCTTCAGTTGAGGGGCATCTAGGTTGCTTCCAGGTTCTGGCTATTACAAACAATGCTGCTATGAACATGGTTGAACATATGTCCTTGTTGTATGAACATGCACTATTTGGGTATATACCCAAGAGAGGAATGCTGGATCTTGAGGTAGACTGATTCCCATTTTTCTGAGCAGCCGCCATACTGATTTCCAGAGTGGTCTTACAAGTTCTCACTCCCACCAGCAATGGAGGAGTGTTCCTTTTTCTCCACATCCTCTCCAGCATAGATTGTCATTGGCATTTTTGATTTTAGCCATTCTGACAGGTGTGAGGTGGTATCTCAGAGTTGTTTTGAGTTGCATTTCTCTGATGGCCAATGATTTTGAGCACTTTCTTAAGTGTCTTTCAGCCATTTCAGATTCCTCTGTTGAGAATTCTCTATTTAGTTCTGCACCCCACTTTTTAATTTCATTGTTTGGTGTTTTGGTGGCTAGCTTCTTGAGCTCCTTATATATTTTGGAAATCAGTCCTCTGTCAGATGTGGGATTGGTGAAGATCTTTTCCCATTCTGTGGGTGGTCGTTTTGTCCTACTGACTGTTTCCTTTGCCTTGCAGAAGCTTCTCTGTTGCAGGAATGGAAGAGTGGGTTGCTAGCAGATTCGGTGTGCAGGGAGCGCCTCCCTGCCTGGGCGTGTCTAACCCAAGCCCGCAGGCGCAAGCGCAGGCGGGGGTAGGGGGGTGGGGGTGTTTGGGGTGTATGATGTTTTGGACTGGAGTCGTGAGCAGGCAGAGACTCACTCACCTAGTTCCCGGGTCTGTTGGTGGAATGGAAGAATGGGGTGCTAGCAGATTCGGGCCGCAGGGAGCTCCTCCCTGCCTGGGCATGTCTAGCCCAAGCCCGCAGGCGCAGGCGGGGGTTGGCGGGTGGGGGGTGGTTGGGGTGTATGATGTTTTGGGCTGGAGTCGGGAGCGGGCAGAGACTCACTCACCTAGTTCCTGGGTCGGTTGGCGGCGGAATGAACTATTCAAATTTTATGGCTATGTACTCAAATTATAATAATCTGATGTGCTTCAGTTGTTCATGCTAAAACAAAACAAAACAAAAAAATGAAACAAAACAAGAAACCCTCAAGGAAACAAAGCCAGGGAGATAGCTCAGCTGGTAAAAGCACAGGGACCAGAGTTCAAGCCTTAGCACTTACTCATAAAAAGCTTTGCATGCACTTGTAATCCCAGAACTGGGAGGCACAGCAGGTTGGTGTGGGACTTGCTGACCAGGCAGACAAGCGTAATGGGTGAGCTCCAGGTCACCTTGACCAGACTCCTGAGAATAGTACCTAAGGTTGATCTCTGATCTCCATATACACAAATGCACATGTATCACATTCCTCCTCATAGCACCCCAAGGGGGAAATAGCAGGGACTAGGCAGTCTGCCTTTTCAAAGCTCTGAGACAGTAGATCTTCACTGGGCCTTCCATGGATAATCTACCAGTTACTAATTCATTTGTTATATGAACAAGACTTGTATAGCCTGAGGCAAAAATGTAAGTTAAAACAATTAAGTCTCCCTAGTTAGATGTTGACTTTGACTAAGGCAATCCTGAGCGACTGGCAGGCTCATATTAGTAGTAGATGTGTCATTATTATTTTGTTTTGTTTTTCGAGACAGGGTTTCTCTGTGACTTTGGAGGCTGTCCTGGAACTAGCTCTTGTAGACCAGGCTGGTCTTGAACTCACAGAGATTCGCTTGCCTCTGTCTCCTGAGTGCTGGGATTAAAGGTGTGCGCTACTACCGCCCAGCAGATGAGTCATTATTAAATTACTTCACAATGGGGTATATTCTGTCATACAACCTTTCAAAGGAGATCTATGAAGGATAGTCATGATGAACTTTTATAGCTTCTCTATACCTCATAATACTGTTACAGTATAGAACTCATTAGGAAATGAGATATACTACAATTCTCTTAAATGCTTTCTGATTCTCTTCTGAGTGATTTTTAGTTGCCCTGAAGCAGGTATATTTTGTATTTCTTGGTATCCTCTATAGCCTCTTCCGGAATGTTGGAAGATAAGAGCTAATATAGGAAACAGGGATTAGATGATTATGGTTGATGTCTAAACCCATACTTAAAATTCTTTCATAAATATTTATCTTTCTGCCAGTTGTGGTGGCACATGCAGGTAGTTGCAGCACTCTGGAAACTGAGGAAGAAGGATTATGGATTTGTGGCCAGCATGAACTACATAGTGAAAGAGAAAACAAGAAATCTTCCTGACTGATTAAAGAGATGCTCAACATTATGCCAACAACAATTGTTTAATTGTATATGCTACATATTTAAAACATAGAAGTAAATAACCTTCATGGAGAAAAGGAAGGACAATAGAATAGAGTCAGGAAGGATTCGTTCTGGCAGCTGTTTCGTTGGCAGGCTGCTAGAGCTTGTTTCCCTCAAAAGGACAGGATCTACTGTAGGAGGGTCTCGGCAAGGGGCCAAATCATAATAAAGTTATTTTTATAAAATAGGTCTTACTGTATTGGCAAAGATTAGTCCTCTGTGAATAGAGTCACTTTTATTATAGTTCACATTTGACATACTACTTTTCAGTAATAAATGAGGAAGAGCCTATCTGTTGATTTAATGGAAGCATAGTATAAGAAGTTATAAGTGGATTTGTTATTTACATGCAAAAAATTGTTTCATGTGTTAAGTGTCACTTATGGAATTAAAGCTGAAGGAAACCATGATAATAATAAAAAAAGAAACAGATTTTATCTTGTTGTGTAGGCTGTTTGCTCTGCCGATTGTTTACTTTGTATATGGAATTTCATTTTCATGTAGTCACATCTGTTGGTACTTGGGGTTAGTTCCTTTGCTATTGGTGTTCTAGTCACAAAGTTCTTACCCCAGTATCTTGAGGTGTCCTCTAGGTTTTCCTCTAGAAGCTGCAGAGCTTTAGGTTTTACAGTAAGGTCTTTGATCCATTTTAAACTGTTTTTTGTACAGGGTGAAGGTAAGAATCTAGTTTTAATCTTTTGTAGTTAGAAATCCAATTTTGCTGATACTGTTGAATAGCTGTCATTTTTTCAGGTGTTTTTGCTTCAGATGAGGGACTAAAATCTAGAATTTACAAAACTTCAACAATTATATACTGAGGAAACAAATTGGCAATCAACAAATGGGCAAATAAACTGAAAAGACAGTTTTTAAGAAAAACAAATGTCCAGTAACCTTTTTTAGAAGTGTCCTGATGCCTAGTCATTAGGAAAATGCAAAGTAAAAGTACTTTGAGATGCCATTTCACCTTGGTTGGAATGCTATCATTAACAAATCTGACCACAAATGTTGGTGACCACAAATGCTGCCAAGGATGTGGAGAGAAAGGAACTATTATTCACTGCTGGAGGAGCAAAAAGTTTATACAGCCATCACGGAACCAGTCTGGAGATATCAAAATAATTTAAAATAGAACTACCCATATGACCCAACTGTTTCATTTCAGGGCATATACCCAGCTAACTCCTTACCCTAGTCTAGAGAAATTTGCACCCCCCCCCCATGTTTATTGCTCCTTTATTCATTGTAGCAAAGAATTGGAATTAATTGTTCATCAACAGATAAGGGCTACTGAAAGTTTGGTATGTATTCATGTATGTGTGTACTATTCAGCTCCAAGGGAATAAAACATAATTACAAAATTTTTAGGAAAATAGATGGATTTTCTATTTCTGTACAGCTCAGGCTTGCACACCACACCCGGTTTATTGGTGTTGAGGTTTGAAACTAGGCAAACAGTATGTCAGCTGAGCTACATCCCTACCCTCATTGCAGTATTTCTGAATTATGTGCTGGAAAGGATTCTGTTCTATTGATGTTAGATGATGTTTTTCTAATTGTTTTTTATTTCTAGGGGTAATGTAAGTAAAGCCCATGCTTTATAGGCTTTTGTAATTGAGATTTATAGACAAAACTTTTTAGCCATTTAGGAATAATTGCATCATAAATCTATTTGAAAATTATTATTTTTTAAAGATCTAGTAGCAAGAGAAGAAGATCCCATAGATCTTGCCCTTCTTTGATTCCTCAGTGGTGGCAAAATGACATTAGGTAGTTGTGAGAAGGGGCCGTTAATAGAGCATTGCTTTTGGAGAACTTAAAGTGTCAGCTAAGAGAGAGTTTGTCATGTTCTTTGTCAGCAGCATTCAGGGCAATATTTCTGGATACATAATGCACTAAAGTGTAATTTACAGTTACAAAGCAATTTATAGCCTTGACGAATCAAGTCTTTTCATGGTGTGCACTGTTTCTTCTTTTTACTGCTTCACTCCAAGGCTGCTTGGAGTGAACTGGTGAAATAGTTTAGCTAGTAGGCAAAAGTCATTCTTATTTGCTGTAAAAGTCATTCTCTTTTGATTTTAATGAGATGAATCCTACTCATTTATCATTAGAGTCAGGGTTTTTCTGTGTAACAGCTCTGGCTGTCCTGGAACTCGATTTGTAGACCAGGCTGGCCTTGCATTCATAGAGATCTGCCTGCGTCTACTTCCCTACTGCTGAGACTAAAGGCATGCACCACCACCACCACCTGGCTGTAATTATTTTAATTAGAAATGCTCATAATTAATATAAACATTGCTGTTACTGGATTTTAACAACACACTCATCTAGATATAATTCATATACTATAGATCTCGCCCTTTAAAATGGTGGCTTCTCACATACTCAAGAGTTGTATGGCTATCTAAGTTTAAGAGCAGTTTTGTCATCATGAGATGATGTACCTGTCAATGGTTACTGCCATTTCCTCTTTATCCCAGCCTCTGGTAATTGCTGACCTACTTTTGGTTATCTTTTGAATTTTATCTAGTTTTGTCTAATTCAGTCCAAGAATTGAGAGTAGAGTGTGTAAATGGAGTTCTCTCTCTCTCTCTCTCTCTCTCTCTCTCTCTCTCTCTCTCTCTCTCAACATTTTTAGATTTATTTATTATGTATACAGCGTCTATATGCTTGCAGGCCAGAAGAGGGTGCCAGATCTTATTACAGAATGTTGTGAGCCACCATGTGGATGTTGGGAATTGAACCTAGGGCCTCTGGAAGAACAGCCAATGCTCTTAACCTCTGAGCCATTTCTTCAGCCCCCATAAATGGAGTTTTTTTTTTTTTTTTTTTTTAGATTTATTTATTTATTATGTCTTCTGTCTGCAGGCCAGCAGAGGGCACCAGTTCTCATTCAAGGTAGTTGTGAGCTACCATGTGGTTGCTGGGAATTGAACTCAGGACCTCTGGAAGAACAGTCAGTGCTCTTAACTGCTGAACCATCTCTCCAGCCCCATAAATGGAGTTCTTAATAGGTGTAAATAATAAAAGCCCAGAGTCAGATATAGAGGAAAATGCTGAGAGATCAAGAGAGAAGGAGCAAACCAAAGGCACCTTTACCTCATTAGCTTCCCAGTAGAAAAGAGAGCAAGTTCCTCTTTCTTTCCACTTATATCCTCTCTCCACCCAGCCATTTCACTCTCTGTCTGTCTGTACAGATTCCAGATCTGTAGTTAGCTAGCGATGAGCTCCATCCTTTGATCTTCAGACAAGCTTTATTTGTACAAGTAAGATATTACCTCAAGAGTGAAAGATAAAGGAATTATTTTTGAGGTTGGCAATTGAATGGATTTTTTTAAAAAAAAGATTTAATTTTTACTTATGTTTCTCTGTATGTATATATGTGTATGCAAGTGCCCATGAGTGCCAGGAGAGGGCATTAGACCTCTGGAGCTAGAGTTACATGCAATTGAGTTCCCTGATATGGGTGCTGGGAATTGAACTCTAGGCATCTGGAGCAGCAGCAAGTGTTCTTAACCACCTTTTATTTTTATTGAGCCATCTTTTTATTCTGGATTAGAGGATTCCCCCCCTCCCTTTTTTTTTTCTCCTCTGAGGCAGGGTTTCTCTGTGGCTTTGGAGGCTGTCCTAGAACTAATTCTTGTAGACCAAGCTGGTCTCAAACTCACAGAGCTCTGCCTGCCTCTGCCTCCTGAGTTCTGGGACTAAAGGCATGCGCCACCACTGCCCGGTGAGGATTCTTAATATAGAAGTCTTCTGTGTAGCCAGCCCCCTGATACTAGCTCAGGTGAGAACCGTCACACTCACTCTTGGTGCCTGCCACCATACCTGACAACCAGTTCCTGGGATCCACTGGTGGAAGCAGAGAAACATCTCCAGACATCTACAAGTTGTCCTCTGACCTTCATGTGTGTGCTCCTGCACTTACATTTGCATATGTATGAGATGCAATAATAAAAAAGAGAAAACTGTTAGGAGCATTCTAAAACTGCTGTTGTATAAAGTTCTAACATGTGAAGTGAAGAGGATGTTGTCAGTGGATTTTATAACAGTTCGGAGAAAGACATGCCCAAGAAACATCACTCTAAGACTGTGGTTCTCAACCTTCCCAATCCTGTACCCTTTAATATAGTTTCTCATGTTGTGGTAACTTCCCCAGCCATAAAATTATCTTCATTATTACTTCATGACTATAATTTTGCTACTGTTATGAATTGTAATGTAAATATCTGATAGTTGGGATATCTGCTATTCCACCCCTGTGAAAGGGTCATTTTGCCCTAAAGAGGTCATGACTCACAGGTTGAGAACAACTACCCACTTGTCTAAGGAGTCTCAGACTTCTTTTTGAAAGTGATGATGCAATGTAGGGTCCCAAATCTTAATTGCCTCAATTGTTATGTGATTGTTTCTGCAAGTTTTTTTTTTTTCTTCCTGCCTTTGTAATAGGATAGCAGGACATGCCCATTAACACTTAAGGTACTAGGTAAACACATAGGCTGAAAAGATATTCCATTCCGTGCTTTAGGTTTCTTCTAAGATTTAAAAATCAAAACATTAGTTTTGAATTGGGGATAGCCAAGAGGGTTAAACATTAGCAGTGCTAGCTATTGAAACAGATGCTCAGAGCCTAGATGGACTAGGCAGGTGGAGAATGAGTAGTTAGTGTGGTTATCACACTGCAACTTTTATTGTGGCACACAAAAATATAACCTAAATCCATGGTCTCAGGAGCATGCTTATATATAGACACACATGCTGGATTTTATAATAGCTCTCAGAGGAAGAATGGGTTTCACTTTACAAAATTTTGTTCTGCCTACAGAATTTAAGAATAAATTGATTGCATAACTTGACACTTTTTATGTAAAATGAGAAAATGAAAAGCCATACTGCTTTAAAAATGACAAAATAGGTTTTGACAGGAAATGATAACACTATAGTCATGTTCAGAAATTTTTGTTTTTTGCTGAATTCTTCTTTCAGTGCTAGGTTACCTGCTCCATAGGAAACCTCCAAAGAATGCATTTTATTATGGCACGTCACATTTTCACTGTGTGGACAGACAGGTTCACCTGTGCCGGTAGAAGCCTGATTTCACTGCCCTATTATAATGCCTGACTTGTGTAATTGGGTAGTCATCAGAAAAAAACAGGGAGGGGGATTTTTTTTTTTTTAACCTTTGAAAGTGATACCCTTTTCAGCCTTGGCAGATCTCAGTGTTCTATCTTTGTCTCTAAAATCCACATCGGAAATGCTAAGAGTTCCCGGGCTGGAGTTAGGAGAGGTCGTTGTCAGGAGGATCCTGTAGCACTTTTCAGAAATTAGAGGGTCATCCAGCAAAAGTAGGCCACGTAGTCCAAGGATCAAGTGCACCCAGCAGCATCGCTTGGATTTGAAGATGTGCAGCTTTTCAGCTGTTCTGTAGTGTGATCTGGTTTCTATTTACCTATTCAAGCCCAGCAGTTTTGGAGTTGCTGAAAATGCATTGCTAATGACAGTTTGCAGATATAAACATATTTTCCGTTTCCAGCTAGTTTTCTTTCCAGTGGGCTGCCAAGCTACGCATGTTTGCCACAGGCACTGTTTGTCTCTGTCCATCTACCCACTCAGCTACCTGCTTGTGGCACAAAGGTTAGGGAACCATTCAGTCAATTCCCCAGAGAGCCATACCTGTGTGGCAGGTGTTTGGGGAGTGATGCCAGGGTCTGATCCTTTTGCTGAACTGTAGAAATAGTTTCCCCTGCATATTACAAAGATCTTACTTCTAGCTATCCTTTATCTTAAGAGAACCTTTTTATAAGTTCTACAGTGGACTAGCCTATTAATTGTCTCAAACTTTGTTCATATCATTTACAGTGTACAAGCAGAATATAATGCAATTTGAACAATGTTCTCTGAAGTCACTAAGGTATTATGGTAAAGTGAGTTATCTAAGGCAAATCTTGTAACATTTGCTGCATGGAGCTTTTGAGAATGGTTTTCCTGCTTATAATACACTGAATATTATTTAACTCTATTGTATTTGAGTTATCATTATGAGTATTCTCTACTGAGCTGTATTGCTCAAGACAAGCGTGTATCACAGGACAGTGGGGTCTGAGAAGAAGACAAATTCCTAAGTGTTAAATTTGAAGTGTATGTGAAAATTTTAAGTGTACAGAGGCATACTAGTATTTGGGCCTCTAAAGGTCAAGAAAACCTTTTATGGAAGACAGGCTCAAAATTCATGGATGTATAGAATAGGGTTGAAATCAGCTAGACAGAAAGCTTTTCACTTGGGAAAGAAAGACCAGAGACAAGGAATATTGAATAGGTAGGAAAAGGAAGAAACATGTGTTACAGTGTCACATATTATACCCAGGGTCAGCATGGAAGACATGGGAGAAAGGGAATTGTTGGGAAAAGGAAGATTGACAGAAGGGGCGAGAAGAGCAGTTGAGAGCAAATATAATTAAAGTAAGTTATATGTAGTTATAAAATGTCACAATTGTTCATTTTTATGCAGTTCATATATGCTAATAAAAAATAAGAGTGCCATGAAACTTAAAGAGTGTGTTAATATGCATAAGGATCAGAAACTTCTGTGACAACGAGGAGAATAATGTCTTTTGGTTGGGGAAACACATACATACTCTTTGTAAGGACCATGATTTTTTTCTGCTTAGTATATTCTTTGCCTATTTTTCTTCCTTTTGAACTTACCTTCCAAGATGTTTGTCAAATGTCTCCAAGCAGAATTATTTCCTTGCCTAGTTTTCCCATCTCTGTAGCACTTATAAGACTCTCAATGGATTTGGAGAACATCTCTGTGTTTTGACATCGGGTGTGAGCTCAGATTTTTAGGACTTGTACCTTGTATCACACACCTTTTGAAAAACTTGTAACACTCCATAGGATGCCTGGCAAGCAATAAATGTTTATGGTTTTAAATGTTTGATTCTGGATATAATCTTAGCAACATTTCAAAATTCATAATAACATCATTTCAAACTCAAAATATGTAAATTGAGCTGCACATTTTATGAACTTTATTCTGTGATTCTTTCTCTGATATCTCTGATTATACATTTTGTATCCTGTCCCAAATATATATTATTGCATAACACTGAAGAATGAGGGAAGATAGGTAGTTTTCTGCAATTGGCTATGAACAGACTATTTTTTTCTCACTAGTGTGTCTCTGGATCAGAAATGTTCTTTCAGAAAGGTGCTGGAATATTTAAATCAAAGAATCTCTTCTTGCCAGGAAGTTAAGAATAGATTTGATCATTTCTAGAAAACCAAAATCATGTATCCATTTGGGGTGAGTACACCAAACCACTTCAAGCTGAACAATTAGGTTATCCAATGGATTTACATCTGACCAAAGTTGCTCTTAAAATTGACTGGAGGGATAGAATGTAGCTGTCAGTAAAGTGCTTGCCTTGCTATCACAGAGACCCAGGTTCAGTCCCCACAATCCACATGAAAGAAGCCAGGTGTGGTTGCTCATGCTTGGAAAGTTCTGGGGAGGCAGAGACAGGTGGATCCCTGAGACCATCTAGCCAGCCAGCCTACTCTAATTAAGCAGTCCTCAGGCCAATGAGAGGCCTTGTCTGAAAAACAAAACAAACAAGCAAAACCCAACCTTGTCCTCTAATCTCCACACACATGCATATGTATGTGCACACATACATAGGTATATACACATATAAGAATTTGGCTGAGTATACTAGTATTAGTTACTATTGGTTTAGCATGAAGTATCATTATGTTGAATAAGAAAACCCATATAGTTTATATTTTGGATTTTAACTTTGAAAGTTGGTGATACTCCTCCCTCCCTCCTGACAGTTTTTAATGTGCTTAATGTACTGCAACTTCTATAACATTTTTTTGGTGCAGGGATAGAGCATTTGATAATTTTATGTATATGTCTATATAACATACTTAGAACTGCAAATCAGTAAGAATGATCTGTGGCCAGTGTGGTGACACATGTCATCAGTCCCAGCACTCTGGAAGCAGAGGCAGGTGGATCTCTGAGTTTGAGGCTGGCCTGGTCTACAGACTGATTTCCAGTCCAGCCAGGGCTCCACAGAGAAACTCTGTCTTGAAACAAAACAAAACAAAATCTGTGTAGTGAAAAAGAAAAAAACAAAGAGACATTGCGATCTGGCTTGTGGAGTTTTATGAGCATTTTAAACAACAGAAGCAAGAATCAGCTCAAGATTAGATGAGCGTTTCTAGTTCCTGTGAAAGCTAAAAGGATAAGCCAGTGATAACAGCCTCAGAAACTCCCCATAAATAAATTGCTGGATTGAGGAATTATTGCCTGTCATTGAAGTATGTCTAAAATTATATATGAAGGTCAAGAGAGCAACATTAATATGCATGACCAGATTCCAACTCTAGTAGGCAATCTTTCCCTCAGGCCAAAAATGAGATAGTTGAAGACTGTAGGAGAAATATGCTGTGTAAGCCTGTGTCTTAGGGTTACGATTGCTGTGATGAAATACCATGACCAAAGCAACTTGGTGAGGAAGGGGTTTATTTCACTCAAAAGCAGCAAGGGCAGGAACTCAAGCAGGGCAGGAACTTGGAGGAAGTGGCCATGGACAAGCACTTTTTACTGGCTTGCTTCCCATGGCTTGCTCATAGTGCTTTCTTATGGAACCCAGGACCACCTGCCCAGGGATGGCCCCACCCACACAAAGAAACAGCCTCAAGTCCGTGGTGCATGCCTTTAATTCCAGCACTCAGGAGGCAGAGGCAGAGTTTGAGGCCAGTTTGATCTATACAGGGAGTTCCAAGCCAGCCACGGTTATATGGAAAAAAACTGAAGACTCTTGTACTTCATACTCATTCAATTATTGCCATTTTATTGTCGTTCACTCTCTATAAAACTTTCAAAGTTGTCTTACTTTCTGTCTCTTTCCTCACCTGCCATTCCCCACACAAGCCATTCCAGTTAAGCGTTGATTCTAATCACACCACTGAAGGTGCCCTCTTCAGAGTTCTTAATATCCATTTTGCCAAGTTCATTACTCAGTTCATTTTTCTATTCCTTCCTTAATTTGTAAGGACTCTTCAACATAGCAGGCTACCTTTCTATTGAAATGCCTTCCCTATTGGCTAATTCTGTCTTAAGTATTAATCCATAACCACTAATATATATATTTCTCAGGGTCTTATCTTACTGAGAACGCCAAACTCTTGAGTCCTCTCCTCCTGGCATTGCATGGCGACTCCCTACTACATTTTCCAGAAACCTCCTCCTCTCTCCTAGTCCTGCCTATCTTGCTTCCCTATTGGCCAACAGTGTTTTATTCATTAACCAATAAGACAGATATATACACAGAAGGCCTTCCCCCATCACTCCCCCTGGACTTTTGTGGCATTCCAAGTTATAGGTGCTAAAATGGGATGAGATTGATAAGAGATGGTGGGCGAGGTTGCCTGTGAGTGGTACAGGGCAAAAGAATTAGCTTTAGTCTTCCCATCAAGATCTGATACCTGTGTAGAGTTAGGAGGAAGTAGGATTGAACAGGGGAAGCTCTAGACTGTGACACTGGTCTAAGTGTTTGATAACCAAACTGGGAGTTCTGGAGAAAATGTTGCTCATTAAAGGATAACTGACAGTAGGTAGAGATGACCAGACCTTACTGTACACAGTATATACTCAGCAATGGGCTGGGGAAGAGACTAAGTGGATCTATAGTCTGTAAGATGAGGTTGTCAGTAAACCATCATGTATAGCTAAATGGCAGATAGTTTCCTGAAGGGAGGTCCCAGCAGCATGTACCATTCCACAGAAACTACCCACATCCACTGTACTAATTCTTTCCTCCTGTGTCCTTTGCTTCCTTCTCTGCCCAGCCACTTAAAGAATGTATCACTGTTTGATCCTGCAACTACAGATATGCACTGGTACTAGATAGATATACAGACAGTAAATTGAGTACTAACAATTATAGTGTAGGTAATGCTTGAAGTACTAGAAGTTGTAACTTGACTCAGAACACCGGAGGACCAGCTTTTAAAAGACAAAAGACAGATGTACTTGAGAAGAGACAGAAAAATTGAAGGGCAAATAGGAAAAGGCCTTCTGGTGTAGAATTGTGTATAACTATACCAGGCATCATTGCTGATCTTATAGGATTTTATTTCAGTACAATAGTACAGATAAGTGCAAAACCGCATGGAAAAATGGGAAAGTGATAGGGAAGAAAGGAGTCCTGGTAGGATAGAAACAGCAACAGCAGCAGAATACAGATTGTGCATGAAGTAAAGAGGAAGAAGGAAGCTACAGATAGGAATAATTGTGTATGTGTCAGTGTCCTAGCATTTTTGTGTTGTCTGTTTTGGGGTGTTTTCACTGTTAGTAGACCTGTGTGGATGTCAGAGAGTGGTAGACCAGCAGAATGATCAACAAGTAGAGGTGGCTTTTCTGTAGGTAACATTGGCCAGACTTGCACCTGACTTACTTTAATAAAACACCAATTTCTTCTTTACTGTAATGATTTTTAGTTTCATTGAAGTTTAAAACAAGTCTGGATTAATTAATTAACTAATTAATTAAATTCTTAAATGTGATTAATTCAATCAAATTATTTGGGCTTATTTGCATAATTCTGTTGTCAAGGGCAAAAAGATTTATAAACCTACACTGTCCACAAGGAATTTAGAATGTGAGATGGGAGAGAAAGGTGTACTTGTATAAAATACGTATATGACCAGTGATGTAGGTGGAGTGCAGCTCAGAAGCCCTTAGAAACAAAGTGACACATTTGGCCAGAGAAGCCAGGAACTGCTTCCTGAGTGGGCACAGACCTGAACCTGATCAAAAGCCTCCAGTGTAATGTGTTCCTTTTCAATAGGCTATTTGAGAATTTAGCTTTCCTGCATAATTTTAGCTCTGAAGTTGATATGCAGTTCTCTGTGTGTCCTGAACTGTGTTCTTTGAATGCTCACCATTAGAAGAGGTGCTGGCATAAAGGAGCAAGCAATGAATCACTGCATGTAACCAGACTGATAGCTTCAGGGGGATGTGGATTTTTGGCTCTTTTGCTTAGTGCTTTATTTCAGCACTTAGGCCAGTGTTTGGCATACTTCTAATGTCTAAATATTTTCTGAATGACTAGAAGGAAGGAAGAAGTAAAACAGAAAAGCTTTGGAAACAGGTGGATCTCTGTGGGTTCAAGGCCAGCCCAGTCTACAATAGTGAGTTCCAGGCCAGCAACCAGGCCAGCAAGGGCTACACATGAGACCTTGGAGGTTTGTTTGTTTGTTTTTAATTTAGTTCTGGGAGAGTGAAAAAGACCATACAATGCAGTTCTAACAGTAAGTAGCTATGGAAAAGTTAAAGATTTGAAGGAGAGATTTGAGTATTTTCAAAAGGAATTGAATTTCATTGTACTTATTTATTTCATTATTGTGAATAATTACACATGATCTAATTTTCTTACAATTTTTAGTAGACTGGTCATAATGGACAGATAGAGGTGTTCCTGTTTGAGAGAGAGTGTGTGTGTGTGTGTGTGTGTGTGTGTGAGAGAGAGAGAGAGAGAGAGAGAGAGAGAGAGAGAGAGAGAGGAGATAAAAGAACAGTGTTTATGAAAAGTGAGAAATTACCATTTCACAGAATGTTTTTCTTTAGAAGATCATTTCTGCCTTGCCATCATAGTTTCTTCTGTGTTTTCTTAATTCTCTAGAATTTTCAGAAAATATACTTACAAGTAAAGATTCTATCCTACCTTATAGATTCTTTGGAGATTATGCTTGTCTTCTTGGAAAAAAATCCCTTATTTCCGTGTGCCTAAGACAACCCTTGACAGCTCATGCAGTTACAGTATCCATAGAAACTCAACTGTTCCTGATATCAACATATAGCAGTGAACTTTCTTTGTTATTCTATTGACTTTGTGAATTCCCTTAATTTTTTCACTTTCCTGTTTTTAATTTTCTACTCTCCACATGTGAACCCAATTAAGATGGTTTATTTGGAGGCTGGACTGCCAAGCAGCCGTGGAAAGCTTCACCGGACTGCATTTGGAAAATTTTTCCTTTGTCTTTGGCCAATAGCTCAACCCCTTTGGTTTCCCATCTGTTTAACACACGGCAGCTATGGCGCATTTCCATTTATCTGGGTCAGAAAACAGTTCTATAAGTCAGCCTGGATGTTACCTGCCGTGTGGTGGGTCCAAAAAGGGAAAGACAGAAATTTTTTTGTTTCTCACAGGAACTGATACAAAGAAACACATAATTGCAGGTAACATCCTTTTGACATCTTGTTCTTTGAATTCCAGAAGTCACTGAATTTTTGGAATACAAACACTCTCCCCAAAGTAACAGCCTGTTAATGCATTCCCCTATTATTTGATTACTTTTCATATTAAGATCTCATGATTGGTGCAGGAGAGATGGCTCAGCAATTAAGAGTCCATAGCACTCTAGTGGAGGACCTGAGTTCAGTTCCCAGCACCCAGTTGGGCAGCTTTCAGCTGCCTGTGGCTCTGGCTCCAGGGCCATCCAGTGCTTCTGGCCTCCAGAGCACCTGCACTTTCATGTCCACAAGCCCTCCTCCCACACAGATTAACAGTAAAATAAACCTTAATACCTCACGACCATAATGAGGGCTTTCTTTTATGTTCTTGACTCTGGATTCAGCTCCTTTTTGAGGGGTTAAACTGGTCTAGAACAGATTCACTTTTGAAAGTTAAACATGCTTTATTTTTCTCCCACATGGTAAATATCTTTGAATTAGGAAAACAGTCCCTACTCCAGATTATATTGACTTCAAAGCCACACTATTTTTCTATTGACTCACTTGTTTTCTTATTTATTTTCAAATAATGTACCCATCCCCCAAAGGAATTTGAGGGCTGCTGAGATGGCTCAGTGAGTAAAGGCTCTTGCATGCAAGCCTGATGACCTGATTTCATCCAGAGATCCCATGTGAGAGGACATGGAAATTGTCCTCTCACATCCACACATGCACTTGCTCCCTTCCTTACACACACACACACACAGGATTTGAGAAGGTAATATATGTGCTATATATAATACATGTAATATAACATTACCAAAAGTAAAGCGTTGAGTGTAACATGAAAAAATAAAAGACCCAGAGACAGATGCTAGGCTTCAACCAGAAGATCAGGGAAACAAAGTAGTGGGCCACTAGCTCTTACCTCTACCTCAGGCTGAATGGGCTGAATGTGCTGATCCTGTCTCCATGAGCTCTCACCAAACTTCAGACTGTTGCCTCTTCTCAGCATGGCTGGAGAAGGAATGCCTCCTTATTGAAAACTGAAGACCCTGCTTTTATCTTTTATACTTTTTAGTGCTGGGATTAAAGGCATGTTATCTGTTATTCTTTTAGATTCAATCTCATGTATCCCTGGGTGGCCTTGAACTCAGAGAGATCTGTCTACCTCTTAATCCTGAGTCCCAGGATTAAAGGCGTGTACCACCACCTCCTCCTAGCTTCTGGCTGCTGGGTTTAAAGGTTCATTCCTGGCTTCTCTGGCTTGTGGCTGACTTTGCTTTCTGAATCCTCAGGCAAGTTTAATAAATCATAAATAACATATCACTACAATTGAAAATCACAGGGAAGGGTAATGATAGCTCTGAGTTATTTAGAGAAGGCAAAGTTCAGCAGAAATAGGCTGTACATTCAGCTTCTAAACTTGCTAGTGACCAAAAATGATAGTTATTTGCTCGGTTAAGAATTCTAGGATTCCCCCACCCCTGAAAATATAGATTTTATTCCTTTTAGTAAAATGTAAAGCAAAACCTGGCCTAGGGACTCTCACTTAGAGAATATCGGTTGAGTAGGCCCTCCCAACAGTAAACAGAGGAGTGAAATTTATAACTGGGTATTACTATACTACAGGATATATATATATATATATCTCACCCAGTCATTCTCATCCAGTCTCTTAGAATGACAGTAAAACATCATCTTCAGATTAGGAAACACAAGTTCTGAATGTTGTGGTTTGATCTTGAAATATCCTCAATGGGCTTCTGCATTTGAATCTTGGTCCCCAGATGTCAGTGCCGCTTTGGAAGATTGTGGGACCTTTTGAGAGGAGGAAGCTCACTGAGGGCTTGGGGTCTTACAGGTTGGTTTGCTTCTCTCTCCCTGAATCTGGACACAGTGTAACGGTGTATCTGCTGCTATGCCGGCCCCACTATGATACACTGTATCCTTTCTGAAGCTATAAGGCAAACTCTCCTTTTGTTACTGCAAGGAGAAAAGTAGCTAAAATATTAAGTGACTTGTCTAAGATGTCATATTAAGTTGTGAGAACAGATTTTTTATTTAAATTTTTTAAAAATTAAAAACAATCTTAGTTCCTGCTGCCTCCTGTCCTCCCACTCCCCCCTCCATCATCCCCTCCCACCCCTTTCCACTCCTTAGAGAGGGCAAGGCTTCCCATGGGGAATCACCAAAGTCTGTCACATCATTTGGAGCAGGACTGAGGCCCTCCCCCCTGTATCTAGGCTGAGCAAGGAAGGTATCCCTCATAGGGAATGGGCTCTAAAAAACCAGTTCATGCACTAGGGATAAATAATGGATCCACTGCTAGTGGTCCCATAGACTGTCCAAGCCCCCTTAGTGATACCCACATTCTTATACAGGTTCTCCACCTGTCTGGAGTCAGTGAGCTCCTATTTTCTTGAGTCAGCTGTTTCTGTGGGTTTCCCCAACATGGTCTTGACCCCTTTGCTCATCACTCTACAACTGGACTTAAGGAGTTGAGCTCAGTGCTTAGCTGTGAATCTCTGTATCTGCTTCCATCAGTTACTGGATGAGGGTTCTATGATGGCATTTAAGGTAGTCATCAATCTCATTATAGGGAAAGGGTAATTAAGGTACCATCTCTACTATTGCTAGGATTCTTAGCTGGGGTCATCCTTGTGGATACCTGGGAATTTCTGTAGTACCAGGTTTCTCCTTAAGTCCATAACTGCTCCCTCTATCAGGTTATCTCTTTCCATGTTCTCCTTCTCTGTCTGGGAGAACAGATTTAAGAACAGACAAATTTGACTTCCAGTCTTAAGCATTGTTATGTACTACATGCATGTAGCCAGGTTTTTGCTACCTACCCAAACACATGTCAAAGCAGGACTCTGAGGTGTAAAGAAAAGACATTCTAAGAAGGGGTCAAAGCAATACAGTTTATTGTAAGATAAGCTCTCAGGTCTTTTGTAGACCAAGGTAAACTGTAGATTACTCAGAACTTAAAAAAAAGAATACTGGAATTCTTTGATGACATAAGGGTACTATAGACCACTGCAAAAAGCACATGAGAGCTTGCCAGTCTCTCTTTACATCCCACCCCACAAAAATGGAGAACACTCCCCAAAGGTCTGGAGTAGGGAAGTGGGGACTGAGGCTCTGAGCATATGCTAATAGATGCTGAATATGTCCAATGGGGACACATGCTTCGGCTTCAACTAGTAGCTGAATGTCATACGATATATCCCTCTTTAAGGGTTCAGTCAGGAGAACCTTCACCAAGTCCCCACACCTATTTCTCACCATAGTTTAGACAACTCCTGTCAAATAAGGTGAACAAAACAGATAAAACTACAAAAAATGTAGTGAAGTAGTAGTTGCCTGACAAGGATATTTAACATGACTTTTGCCGATCTGGCTGGTAGTTACATGATGGATCATTTGAGCAGTTACATGCTGGCCCTCATTTATGTGAGAGAACTTAAGTATACTTTAGATTAATTTACATAGGAATAAGGGGACGAGCAAAGGATAAAATCAAATTTTGTGATACTTTGGGAACCATGAAATGAATTCTAGTCCCTGAAACTTAACAACTGTTTAAGTATTTGTCATGACACCTAGCAAGTACCTCAAGAATGTTCAGTTTACATAGCAGTATCTGGTCTAACTTTACACAGTGATCATACAACTAGAGGTTCCTACACATACTTAATATATCAGAGAACCATGCTGTTCTGAGTTAACATCTTACCTCCGGACCTGAGGACAACTCATGGTTAACATATATAAAACCTAGGATTCAACCCCCAGTGCCACATAAACTTGGCATGTTGCCATACACCTGTAATCCCAGTACTTGGGAGCTGGAGGCAGGATCCACATCTACATAGCTTGTGGAATGCAGCCAAGGATGCTTGAGACCGTTCTACAATCAATCAACCAATACAATCAATCACAATAAGCAATCCTAGTTCTGTAAGAGGTGACTGTGACCATGGTCAGACTATTTCTCTTACCTCATTTCTGATATGAACCTGAAAACACTTCTCTCCTCATAATGGTAAGACTTGATGATGTAATATGGACCTGACACTTGTTTAGCTTTTGCTGTACTTAATGGTCATGCTGCAGACAGTTTATTTTTCAGCACATTTGCTTGTGCAAACATAAAGGCCTCAAGTGACTGGATAGCATAGCAGAGTGCCATGTTCTTGCATGGCTCCAGAGGTTTGACCTGCCAGTGGTGGAGAGGGAATGAAGAGAAGACAAACAGCATACAGAAGAGTGAGGACCAGGTGGACTGGGCTCAATGATGGAGAAGCTGTAGCATCCTGGAAGCTCACTGTGTGTTTATTATATACAGTTGGATGGTTTGTGAGGTTCTTGCATACAGCTGAGCAAGGAGGCAGGGTTTATGGTACACAGCTGAGTCAAGGAGACAGGATTTGCTGATCTGGGTAGGAGAAGTCTTCGTAGGGGAGCAGTCTTCAGGATTGTAAACATCTGGGAGGACATGAAAAAGCTCAAAACATTTTCTGTACTCACTGTCATCATTCACACTTAGACCAGGAGGGAAAGCTTTGCTATCCTCTCAGCCTTACCCACAGAAGTGATTGTCATTTGCCATGAGGCTGAGGCATTGGGGTCTTTAACTTGGCATTTTTCCAGCATCTTCATACCAGGTCATCTTCTCAGACTTTTGTAATGTCTGAATGATGTTTGCACTGTCCCATATGCTCTTCTGATAGGTCATAGGTATTTGCAAGGTGTTACACTGTGTTATGATGAATTTCAAAAACCCTGTCTGGATCCGTCTTTTTATCTGCCCATTTGCACTCAGCCTTGCCCCCTGCTTAGTATTCTCTATGCTGTTACTGTCCCTCTACTCACAGAAAATTTATACCCCTAAAGATACTTAGGAGAATAGAACAGGGTTTATTCTGGGGCAAATACCAAGCTCCATGAACAGATGTGTCGCAGGTCTGAGGGAAGGAGAAAATACAAGGAGCAGGAAGTTGAGACCAGTGGTGGGTGCCATCTCTCATACTTCCATCTTTTTGAAAGTGTTTGCTCACTGATTATTTTCATAGTTTTTAAAAATTGTTTGCTTATTTATTTTGTGTATGTGAGTTTTACATACATGCATGCTTGTATAGTGCCTGAAGAGGCCAGAAGTCAGTGTTGGATCTTCTAGGACTAGAGTTAGACAGTTGTTAACTGCTCTGTGGTTGCTGGGAACCAAACCCCAGACCTCTGGAAGAGCAGCCAGTGCTGAAAACTGCTGAGCTGTCTCTCTAGCACCCTTTATCGACAGAGGAGAAATTAGTATTTATTCCTTTAGATAGTAAAGGCTGCATTTCTGTAGCCCATGATGTACTTGACAGTAATAAGACTTTCAAAATAATAACTGCCTTTTCTTCGAAGATGCAAAAATACAAATCCTATTCAGCTTTATTTTGTATTTGATTTATAGATATAGAAAATTTGCATTATTCTTTCCCAAGTAAAACTATCACTTGAACCATTAATACTCTTAGCATATAAGTCCAAAATTGTTAGGACTTTGTTATCATGGATCCATGTAGACAGATCATGCTGTGAAACCTGAGGTGTACCATATGTATACCTATTGCTATCAAGAGACACTGTGACCATGGCAACTCTTATAAAGGAAAATATTCAGTTGAGACTGGCTTACAGTTCAGAGGTTTAAGTTCTTTGTCATCGTGGCAGGAAGCATGGTGGTGGGCCGGCAGATGTGGTGCTGGAGAGATAGCTGAGAGTTCTGTGTTCTGATTGGCAGACATCTGGAAGAGTGAGAACCTGGGCCTGGGTTGAGTACTTGAAACATCAAAGCCCACCCCTAGTGACACACTTCATCCAACAAGGCCACACCTCCTAATAGTGCCACTCCTTAGGAGCCTATGGAGGCCATTTTCATTCAGAACACCACATAGTGCTACACGGTGAGGTGCTGATATAAGTGCTTGCTTCACTGTGAGCACTTACATATCAGTGAGCACTTTCATGACTGTGAGTACAAATTTTACTGCATATTCAGTTCCTATTCAGACCACAGAATGGCATTTTTAATTTATTACCAAACACATTTTGTCTTTTTATGACTCCTGAGAAAAAAATCCTTCAAGTTCAAGAGTTGTGCAGTGGATTAATTTGTTAGATATTGAAGACTCACTGTTTTTAGTGTATACTTGTAACATTGACTTCATTACTTAACTCTACAACTTGATTAAGTATTGTTTAGTTCTTCAGTCAGGAGAAACTATTCCCTTCTGAGAGACGAATATTTATCTCATTTTCAAATTTGCACTGAATCACTCTTTGGCAATGCAATTTTATCTTTGGAATCTGTTTTGCAGATGTAGAGTCTGCTACATTTATATTTGGTTGGTTAAGTGAAAATTTGTATATGTATTGTATTTTGGAAGCTGTTAAAAATAGAGTAATAGCAAAAGTCATGTTCAACTTTAGTAGCTTGTTGGGCATCCTGCTGGCACCTGGTGGTTCCAGGGGGAGTTGGGCTGGCAGCACTGGTGATCCCTGGCAGGACTGGTAGTAGAGTGGGTACAAGCAGATTGCTGTAGGATGCGTCGTACTCCCTTTATTGTGTGCTGGCCACCATCACTTCTGTCCTCTGTCCATGTCTCCATCTTCTACCTCTACCTAGTTACCCAGTAACTGTCCAGTTACTTCCTACTTATGAATAAAAGCCAGCAGTAACCACAGACATACTGTGTCACATGGTCTCCACATTCTTAGCTCAAAACATGCTACAAGAGGAAGTCATTAGTGGAGCAGAACTGAGTGACTTGCTTTATGACACACATGGATTCACTTTGAGTTTCTTGCTTTCCAGTCAGGTACTTAGAGATGCAATTGGAGAACTGCAGAATTTTGTTTTGGGGCCCTTCTCAAAAAGTTGATTTCTCCAAGAGACCCACTCACTTTGAATTCTGGTTAGTCAGAAATTGGTGTATTTAAATCATTAAATCTTTAATATTTTATCTACTTTCTAGTGTCTTGGTCTCTTAAGTTCTCCACTTAATGTGACTAACAGCCTCTTTCTCACATTTGTTAGGGACATTGTCTTCATTTACTTGGCTCTATACTCTGTAGGTTGAGCTATGTGCTAGAGCATGAAGTTGGACTTGAGGGTACAGTGTAGCTTATGTTGTTTCTCTGCTGTCTTCTTGGATTTTACACTTATTTATTTACTTTACTTGGGAGGGCATGCATGAGGAGGTCAAAGGACAACTTGGGAGAATCAGTTCCACCCTGTGGGTTCTGGGGCTCAAACTCAGGTTGTCATTCTTGTGGGCAAGCACCTTTGCCCACCGAGCAATCTTGCCATCACTCTTTATTTAGGATACTATGCACAGGCCTTACTCTGTGTGCAAGGCCTTTCCCACTGAAGCCTGCTTAGAAACCTCCATGTTCAGATACACAAGTATCCTATCTATACTACAGCATAATCACACACACCTGTGTACAAAAACACACAAGTGCCCACTCATACAGAAATGCTCAACACACAAATGCATACTCCTGGCTCCTGACTTTTCTTCTACCTAAAACTCCCTCAGTGCTACCTGCTGACCCTAGTTATCATTCAGGACTCAAATTGAGTGCTACACCCTCACCCCAGAATCTCTTCCTGCTCTTTCTCTTAGCCAGCTTTATTTGTCTGTTATTTGTTTGTTTGAGACAGCTTGCATTATAGCTTAGGTCAGCAGTTCTCAACCTATGGGTCAGGACCCCTTTGGGAAGTCGCATATGAGATATAACATTATGATTCACAACACCAGCAAAATTATGAAGTATCAACAAAATAATTTTATAGTTGGGGTCACCACAACACGAGAAAGTGCATTAAAGAGTCACAGTGTTAGGGCGGTTGAGAACCACTGCCCCAGTACTATATAGCAGAATACTCTATCTGAATGTCACAAAGGCACTTAAACTGTGTGACCTGTCATTACCTCTTGCAAAGTTAACAGCCTGTGTCTTATGGCTCATCTTGTACTGGTCTGCCTGCCTGATTGAGATCACCCTTCTAGCTGACCTCAGAGTTATTTTTCTTATCTTCCTCATTCCATTGCTTTGGTGTGGAACTTGGACATCTTTCATTTGGGTTGTCTAACCTACATGTTTTTCCTCCTCTAACAGTTTCCCTACAGCTATCCAAGTGATTTTCTAAAACACAAGTCTGATGTGTTGAGCTATTCTTTACATTTTTTTTTAAATTTTATTTTATGTGTATGGGTATGTGCAATGCCCACAGAGGTCAGAGGATGGTGTTAGATACCCTGGAATGGACTTTAGATAGTTGTGAGCCTACCATATTGGTGCTGGGAATTGAACCCTAGAAGAACAACAAGTGCTGTTAACCACTGAACTATCTCTCCAGCCACCCATTCTTTTTAGTAGTTCTACAGTTTTAAGTGTGTAGATCCCATAATCCCAATGCATTCCATGGGATCATGCTGGTGTTTTTTACTGTCTCATCTTCCACTTACAATGTATACTTCATGTTCTTGTCAAAGAAAACTGTTTTTTATTTCAGAAAGAGGCTACCTTTTCAAGCCTCTTTGCACGTTCTCCATCAGTTTCTAGGATTTACGCCCTACTTCAACCCTTACCCCAGTCTATGAAGTTTACTTTGAGAATACCAGCCCTCCTGAAAAATCCCACCTCAGAGAAATTACTTCAAGGCTTGCCAACAAAATGCTTCCTCTTCTCTGGGTGGTAGCCTTATTATGTGATGTTATTCTCCTAGTTTTATCTATTCCAGGAGAACTGACGTTGTTGTATCCTCGTATGTCCACCAAGTACCTGACTTATAGAAAGTATTTATAATTACTAAATTGTGACCCCATATGTCTTGGAGTGCCTAGAAGACAGTTCTACCAGATAGAATGTGATTCCGTATGGAATCTTAAATGCAGAAATACTGTTCATGTTTAAATAGCCCTTGTTAAGGCTATTTAACATAGTAGTGAGGACTATATTGGAAATATACTTTATTTAAAATAAATAATAAACAATAATTTTAAAACAAATAATAAAGAACAAATAAATAGTCAATATTTATTTAAAATAAATAGCTTTATTTTGGAGTGAGAAGAAAGGTTCCTTTTCCCATGTTGTTGGACTCACATTCTTTCCCTACAGTACACTGGACTTGTGGACTGAGTGCAGATACATGTCTTAGGTCCTTTAGCACCTATTCCTGAATAAGTGGGAAAAGGTTACTGCAGGAGCTGAAGGGGTCCAGTTAGTATACGTTTGTCAAATGGAAATCAACTGTAAAGCTGTGCTTCATGTCCATTTATATTGTAAATCTATAAAGTCCCATCTGAGGCTGGTTCAGATGATGCATTGTCATCGCTCTTTACCATCTCTGTTCATCTCTGCTCAGTGTGAGCCTGACTATTCTATCAGTCCACATCCAGTAAGAGAACATCATAGGAGTCCAACACTCTTCACTTTGTGTATTTATGCTCTCTGAGCCTAAATGATCTACTTGTTAATACCTCCTGCTTACCCATTTATTCTTGCCCTTGAGCAGTAGTCACCCCTTAAAAGCAAGTCCTTGCCAGCTTCACAAGCTTGCACAAATTCTTTGTGAATCTGTTTCTTTTAAAAAATTCTATTTTTTGATATTATATCATTACGTTATTTTCTCCCTTCAAACCCTCCCAAATACCTCTCTTTGTTCTTTTTCTAATTCATTGCCTCTTTTCTCATTAATGTTGTTACTTACATAAATGTACATAATTATATCCTAAATACAAGATTATGCCCAGGCGTTGGTGGCGCACGCCTTTAATCCCAGCACTCGGGAGGCAGAGACAGGCGCATCTCTGTGAGTTCAAGGCCAGCCTGGTCTACAGAGCGAGTGCCAAGATAGGCTCCAAAGCCACACTGAAACCCTGTCTTGAAAAAAAAAAAATCATACATGCATACATACATACATACATACATACATACATACATACATACATACACACACACACATGATTTCAGCCTGCTCAAGTTGTATGTTACCTGTATGTATGTTTTCTGGGCTGTTTGTTTGGTATCGGACAACGAGTTGTATGCTCTTCCCTGAGGAAGACGATCTCTCCTGTTCTCATCATTTCTCACTTGCCAGCAGTTCTCTGTGTAGGGTTGAGGTCTCATGGGCTTTTCCTTTCTCACTTTTGCATGTCTACTGTTGTTGTCCTTGTTCAGGTCATGTTTAGGCGGTCATGTTGGTGAGACTTTGTATGTACAACTTCTGATCTTCTTAGGAAACACAATCTCATGGAGAACTTCCTGTTCCTCTAGCGTATACAGTCTTTCTGCCCTTCTTCCACAATGAACCCTGAACCTTAAGTATAGAAGCTGTATTGTAGATATATCCACGGGCCTGGGCCCCACAACACTGCATTTTGATTGTTTGTGGTTTTCTGTAATGTTTTCTATGTGTTGGAAAGAGATGTTTCTTTGATGAGGGTGAGAACTACTACGTTTTTCTATGGGTGTAAGAACAAATATTTAGAAGGAAGTTAAGGATTATGCTGGTCTAGTAGAGTGCTGTTTGTAGATTCTCCTCTAAGATTTATGACTTCACTAGACCTGGCTAGTTAGCTAGGTTCCTAGTAACAGTTGTGATTTCCCTTGGTTTCCATGATATCCTTAAAGTTACTGTTCATGTTGGTCCTTGTGGGTGGATTATAGACATCATAGCTGGGTAGGATTGTTGGTTGCTTCCCTATGGAAACTTGCAAGGTGCTTTCAGGTCAGTTCCAGGTTTGGGCCCATTTCTGAAGTGCATGGTGTCTTCAGCAATAAGTACTTACCTTCCCACCACTTGGGGACAACCAAGGGAAATAACAAATAGCCTGTAATGTTTTGGGAATCTTTTGGAAAATTCTGGCCAACAGCTCAAAGGAGGACTTCTCATACATGAGACAGGTGTTTTTGTGAGATGGTCATTGGCCCTTAGAGGGAACATTATCAGTCCAGGTGGGAAAATGTTACTGTTTTACTATTGGTGGGATTTTGGTCTGATTCAGCTACCCTGGAAGTCAGTGTTGGAAAATTCTGAAAAAGCTAAAATAAATCTACTACATGCCCCAGTGTAGTCTGACTTTCCTTTGTGGGATCACCAGTCCTTAAATAATGACACAGAGACTTATTATTAATTATGAAAGCTTGGCCTTTAGCTTCGGCTTGTTCCCAACTAGCTCTTGTAACTCAAATTAACCTCTTACTAATCTACATTCTGCCACATGGCTTTTACCTCTCTCCCATTATGTAAGTCTGACATGTCTGCATCTCACTGGCATCTCCTGCAGGCCTAGATTAATCTCCAATTCCTCACTCTCCCCAGAAGTCCCACCTATTTTCTCCTGCCCAGCTATTGGCCATTCAGCTCTTTATAAGGTGCCTTAGGCAGGTGAGGCAAAACATAGACACGTCTTCCTGCAGTGTGAACAAATATCCCACAACAACCCAGCTATACTACTTCTTGGTACATGCCCAAAGGAAAGGACTTTATATCCTACTCCACAGGTTTTTACCCAGCCACTTTCATTGCTGCTTTATTCACAATAGCTAGAAAATGGAAACAACCAAAATGTCCTTCAACCAATGATGATGAATGGATAAAGAAAATATGGTACATATACACTATGGAATAATACTCAGCTGTAAAGGAGAATAAAATTAGGAACTTTGCAGGTACATGGGGGAATTAGAAAAGATCATATTCAGTGAAACCCAGACCCCAGACCCAGAAAGACAAAGAACATGTTCTCTGTCATCAGAGGCTCCTACCTCCAAAATTTCAGATTTGAGTACATATCCTGGAGTGACTATAGAAGCCAGGAAAGTAAATAGGGACTATTGTCTTCTCACTGCAGTTACTAAGTATATGTATATGAACTTCCTGTCAAGTGTGTATTCATAAAGACAGTTGTGGGTTTATATAAAAGCTAGAACATTGTCTTCATTTCTGTGGAACTTGAATGCCTTAATATTTTTTTAAAAGGCCTTTCTTTTTTTTTATATCAAGAGAGTCAAGTTTCAGGATCTTATATCAGTTGAATTGCTTGTGTAGTCTTTTGAGAAAAATTAAACCAAGATCTAAGTGATTTCCATGCAAAATTGATGCTTCCCCCGACTTCTGCCAAGTGCCGTGATGCATTTATGCAGCAGATGCCAGAAAGTTTAGAACTTGTATCTGGAAACAATCCAAAATTCTAAAGACAGAAAGCATTTGTGCCTGGGGCAATGTAATGACCCCACCTGTGTCTTTTTCTTGTCTTCTGGATGTTTTCATTTTATGTCCAGAAAAGCCCAGGCAGGCCCTTCTTCTATTTTTAAATCTTCCTTCTGGAGCTCAGTTTTAATTTTACAAGACCAGATCTCACTCCAAGTTTCAAAATATGTGTTCCTCAGCATAAAATGTTCTGACAGATACCTAATGGCCTAGCACTTTAGCATCTATTTTTTAGCCATAAATAGAGAATCAGAGCCATAAAACCATAGTGTAATCAGTCATTATCAGATGTTTCATGAACTTGTATTTCACACATCTATATGCTAGGTAAATTACTTTCCACTTTCTCATTATTTTGATGACTATCCCAAACTGTTAATAAACTAAAATAGATGGAAATACTTAGTTGTTGGATTTACTAGCTTTGTTTTTTATTTATGACCTAAGGCAAAATGCGGAAAGGAGCAAGTACTTATTGAGTGCCTATTGTGTTCCAAATATTGTCCTAGATATGTTTACATCCCTAGTCTCATTTGGTCATCACAGCCCCTCATTGTCCTAGTTTTAGAGATGATGAACTTTAAACAAACCACATGATGGTTCTTTATACTTGTGTGGGGTCTTTCACATCATAAGTTTAAGGTGCCATCTGTCATTGGGAATGTTCAGTTATAAAAAAGACGAGTTGATTGTTGTAATTTATCCTCACCACTGCAGAGTTGGGGCCAGAAAAATAAAAACACGTGTAGTATGTCTCAATTTCTTGTGATTGTTAATTATGGGAAGCAGTTAACAGAGATAGGGGACAAGTAAGCAATACAGGATACCTTCAGCAAGGGGAAGGCTTTATAATGCTTAGATACTCATAATCCTGTCCCAGTGGACGTCATGTGCAAAACTATTAATTAGTCTTGGACTGTGTATCAAAACCAGTTCAGATAGACAATCTAGTCATAAAATTTAAAATTATAAAACTTACAGAAGTAATAAAGGGAACTTCTGTGATATTTGGTTAGGTTTTAAGTATATGCTCCAAAATACTAATAAATTAAACTGTATAAAAAATTTAAAAAGGGGGGCTGGAGAGATGGCTCAGAGGTTTATAAGATCTGGTGCCCCTTTCTGGTGTGTAGATATACATGGAAGCAGAATGTTGTATACATAATAAATAAATAAAATCTTAAAAAAATTTAAGAAGGGGGTTTTAGCTTAGTTGGTAGATTGCTGGCCTAGTGTGTTCAAGCTCTGGATTCAATTCCCAATACCATGTAGACCAGGCATGGTGGCACACATTTATAATACTAGCACATAGGAGGTGGAGGGAGGAGGATCAAAAGTTCCAGATCTTTGGGGATGTTTGAGAGCCAATCTCAAATAATTTTTAAAGATTTTTTTATTTTATGTGTATGTGTGCTTTGCCAGCATGAATGTTTGCACACCATATGCTTGTTATCAGATTCCCTGGAACTGGAGGTGCAGATATTGTTAGCAGCCATGTAGGTACTGAGAGCTCAACCCTGGTCCTCTGCAGGACACTTATGTAAGTGTCCATATCTGCTGAGATATTTTTCCCGTCCATCAACAGTTTTTTTTTAAAGTCTGTTATTTGAAACACTTTTTAAAAATGAAAATCATGTTAATAGACTTGCTATTTATAAATACATTTCTCAACAAAATCTTAGATCCATAGCTGGAGATTAATTTAGTTAGTTTGCTTGCCTAACATGTGCATGGCTCTGGGTTTGTGTCCCTGCCCCCCACTTCCTGCTCTCCCAACCAACCAACAAAAGAAAAAAAAAACTTATATCTAGAATAAAGAGCTGTCAGCATCTAGTAAAAGGAAAATGAACTACTTAATATTGAAAGCAGTCAAACATTTGAGTAATTCCTTCACCAAAGAAGAAAAATGGTGTGAAGAACAATCCTCAATATCACTGGGCATTTGGGAACTGCAAATTAAATCCATAGTGCATGGTATTCAAATTCATATTCAGATAACTGCCAGTCAAAAGAGTAAAGAATACATACAAAGAAGGAACTGTAATCTTCTGAGAGACTTCCTTGAGATCCTCTCTCATTTACATCCAGTTGGTCAAATTTAGCTGCACAGGAGTCTGGGAAATGCAGACACTGAAGAGCACAGCTAGAAGATTCTGTTGGAGGCTTGAAGAGGTCTTCCTGTTGATGTACCTAGCAGCTCGATGCTCATTACCTCCAGGTAGACTATTTGAACCTTGCAGTCCCATTATCCCTTCTGGTTTTCCAGTGACTGATTCCAAACCCTTGTTTGAGCTTACATTAGGCAGTATGACCTTTTTTGTTTGTTTGTTTTTTAAAGGCAGGGTCTTGCTACATAGCTCAGGCTGGCTTCTAACTTGCAGTCTTGCTGTCTCATCCTTCTGAGTGGTGGGACTACAGGCCGTTGCCACCACTTATAGCTGATACTATCTTAAAATAAGATACAGCACCTGGTTGACAACTCTTAATACTGGAGCTTTGATCATTTCAAGCAGTTGTTGGCGGTATTATACTTTGAAATATTGTAAGACTTTTGAGTGTTGTAGGTTCTGAGCTTTTAGAGAGAATTCAACAGTAAAGTTGTCTTGACTTTTCTTAACGGGGATTTTTTTTTCTTTTGGCAGGATAGGGCTTCACATTTGCTCACACTGACCTAGATCTCACTATATAGCTCATGCTGGTTTTGAACTCATGGCAGGCTTTCTTCCTCAGCCTTCTAAGTGCTGGGACTATAGGAACAAGCTACCACACCCAGGTAGTGGGGAGGTTTTAAATCACATATTTGGCTTTTTACATATATATTATATTATGTAAATTTATACTTTAGTAATACATTTGGATTAATATAAATGAGTAATAGTAAATTCTTATTTTTGAGTGAACTCTGTTTCTGGGAAATTTGTTCACTTTTTCTAAATTGTCAAATTTATTTACTTATGTGTTTATGTCCTTTCAACTAGATTGATAGTGTAGCCACTTTGGGAACAAGGAAGAGAGGATACCTCTTCTCCTCCAAGTCTACCTCTGGGGTTCTGACATGAGAATAGGGTTTAAATAGAATCAAGAGACATACATAGCTGAGCAGTCCAGAATACGGTGGTCCCTGCCTACCATTCTGTCAAAGCTGGCTTTGTAAATTTGTTCCTAAAATACTGATTAACATTTTAACGTTGTCAAGCTCCAGAGATGGTGTCTTTCATTTAGGACACTTGTCCATATCATCTATGCTCATTAGTTTCATGTTGATCACATTATTCTTACTGGTTCTTCTTAGTTCTAATAGAAGTGACTGTCTCCGTTATCACATTTATTTTGTATTATAGTGCTAGTGACTGTGATGAGATTTAGGAACTATATCTTTAACTTTTCAAAGTCTTTCTTCCATTCTTTCTTTTCACCCTGTGTGCTGTTACTGTCATGTTTTATTTGAACGAGTATTACAGACTTTGGTGATCCCCCATGGGTGGCCTCACCCTCCCTGAGGCGTGGATGCAGGGTGGGATGCTGGGTTGGTGGGGGGAAGGGAGAGGGAACTGGGAATGGTATGTAAAATAAGATTCTTTTTAATTTAAATAAAAATTAAAAAATAAGCCTCACAATATGTTATTTTAATGTTGCTTCATGGCCATGTAATTTTTAAAGAGACTTAAACATTTTTTAAAAATGTTTTCTGTTTGCCTCCAATTTCTTTGTGTAGATTTGGGTTTCTATTTGTTTTTGGATTTTACTTTTAAGAACTTCCTTTAGTATATCTTTTATCACATATTAGGTTACAGTAACTAGGTCACGTATTATCTCAGATTTGTCTATTTGAAGAGGCCTTGATTTCAGCTTGCCTTTAAAATATATTTTCATTGGCTATAAAATATTAGATTCCTTTCTCCCCCAAACATTAAGGATGTTCTTTGTGTCTTGGCTGCATAGTTTCTACCAAGAAGTTTTGACCTCATCTTTGTTTTTCTGTATGTAATGATTTTTTATTTAAACCTCCTCCAAGGCAGTGCTCCTGCCCCTGTAGTGAATAGGTGTTTATTCTGCCCCTGTCCTCGACCCAAGCTGCTGGAATTCACTGCTTGGTGAAAGCTCAGAAGCCAAGAGCAATGCTTCTGCTTAGCTCCCAGAGGCATGAGGTCATTGTCTGGACTCTATGTGGTTTTCATTTTTTTTGTTTTACTTTAATGCATTTTCTGGGTTATACTATAGAGCAGTTCATTGATACTTGTAGATAATTTATAATTTAATGAACATTAAAGAGGAGGCATATGCTTAACAGCTCTCCTGGTCAAGATATACAGCCATAAGAGTTTATAGTATATTGCATTATAGGGCATGAGCTATAAATAACTGATAGATTTGAAGTAGGATTTGCCATTTGTCTTTTAATCTGATGACATCATTCAAATGGTTCACTTTATTTCCATGAGTATTCAGAAATGTGACTTTCTTATCGTGTATAAAAAAATCCTTAAAAAACAAGGTCGTCTTTATTGGACCTGTTCCTTCAGTCTATGTTAATACATGATATGCTCTGTTTTCCTTTTAGGACTGTAAGGCTCTGGGAAGTTGAAAATCCAAAGAAGCAAAAAAGTGTTTTTAAACCTCGGACGATGCAGGGTAAAAAGGTCATTCCTACTACGTGTACATATAGTAGAGATGGGAACCTTGTGGCAGCTGCTTGTCAGAACGGAAGCATCCAGATCTGGGATCGAAACTTGACAGTAAGTCAAAGCCTCTTTTGTTTGTTTTTTGAGATGAGGTTTCTCTGTGTAGCACTGGATGCCCTCCTGTCCATGAACTCACTATGGTGACTTGGCTGACTTTGAGTTCTCAGAAATCGGTCTGCCTCTGCCTCTGGAGTGCTGAATTAAAGATGTGTATCACCATGCCCAACTGAAGTCAGTGACTTTTAAATGTTCTTTTTTGAAAAAGACAGCTAAATCATAATGACAAATATCATGTTAAAACACTATGGATCTCAATTTCCTGAATTTAGAATAATTTAAACTGCAGTATTAGTTTGCCAAGAGCTGGGACTTTTATAGTAACCAGTATTTTGGTCAGCATTCCAGCTCTGAATTTTTCAGTGTGTAATATTAAAGTAAATTTACTCTTTTGACATAAAATTTAAAAAGTATAATACAGCTTATTACATAAAATCTCAGTTTGACTTTGGAAAGAAAGGTTTAACAATAATACAGAATAATACTAAATAGAGAACTAGAAAAGACTAAAGGATGTTAGAAAACCATAAAAAATCTAAAGTTATTTATTTGTTTTGTGATGATTTCTATAATGTTTAAATGTTTTATTTTAATATTCTTTCCTATGCCAGACTATTTTAATGGGTTCATGTTTACTCTCTATAGTTTTAGCTATTAGGATAAATTTTTGAACTGAAATGGATCATGCAATCTACAGAAATTATAAAAGTGAAATCTCTTGACTCATTCGATAAATTACCAATTATCTTTAAAAGGCTTGTGTTTGTGTAGGATGTAAAAGGAGAAAATTTGATAGGTAAATGAGGCGAGGCTACCAGTATTAAAATTGTATGCAAATATTTTAAGATCTTTTTACATTTTTGTGTGCTATGTTGTGGGGGCTTATGCTATGCCATGGTGTGTGTGTGGCCGACAGAGGAAAACTTGCTGGAATCTGTTTTCTCCTTTCACTATGGGTCCCAGCAATTAAACCCAAGTCACTTTTAGGATTGTAGGCAAGTGTTCTTTAGCCACAGAGCATCTCACCAGCCCCTACAAATGTTATAGTATGGTTTTGGATCTTTATTTGAGTGAAAGGTTCTTGTCAAATTATTCATTAATATTTATTGACTTTATAGTATATGCCTGACATTAATCTAGGTTTTAAGAGTATTGATCAAAAATTCCTGCCCTAGTGGAGTTTACATTTGTATTAAAAAATTTGTATTATAGGAGACTGGAGAGAGGACTCAGCAGTGAAGAACACTGGCTGCTCTTCCAGAGGACCCAGGTTCAATTCTCAGTGCCCATATGTGACTCACAACTGTCTGTCACTCCAGTTTTAGGGAACCCAGTGCCCTCTTCTGGCCTTGGAGGGCATCAGACACATGGTGCAGAAACACATGCAGGCAAACATCCATATATATAAAATAAAAACAATCTGTTCAACTTTGTTCCCCAAAAGTTTATATTTTAAAACATTTACGTTTTGAACAGGACCCTAGGGAGCACACTTGTCTTTTCAGGGAGTTAAGCCAGTTGTGTTGAAATGAAGTACAACGTAATGGTTGGGGGAAATTCATACTGATAATGCTGGAAGTATCTTTGGCATTTTCTGTTTGTCAGATCTTTTTATTTCTGTTTTCATCTCCACTGTAAACTCCATAAAGCTTCATAACAGCACAGAGACTTTAAAATGCCTTTGAATTGTAAACTGAATTTTAACCTAGCAGTAAATCTTTTAGTAACTGGCTTTCATCGTCTCTGGGTACTGCTAACTTAAACATAGAAATTCTAAAACACGTAGCTTTCTTGTGTAGTTTTTAAGAGTACTGTTTTCAGAATGCTGTATACACATGTGCTGTTCTCTTATGACTTGTATCTGTTATTATTTTTTATTTAAAATAAAGTTGAGTGTAAGTTTTGAAGATCAAGTCTTGAAACAGTGGCAGTCTGTTATTTCCAATTTTGTAGGAAGCAAAACAAGGTGTGAGTGTCAGGTTTCTGAGCCATCTCCTAAAGGATTATGGCCCAAGACACCTGGCTGATCCCAGTCTTTAATTCTGTTTTGCTGGAACTTAGTAACATGTGAGCATATAGTTTACTATACTGTATCCCATTTGTAATATTTTATTCATTTTTATACTAGTGTATCAGTGTAAACTGGAAACAAATTGAGAAGAAAAAACTCACTGTCAGGAAATATTCCTTGACTTAAAACAGTTCTTAAAATAATTCTGAACGGTTACATATATTCTGTGATATATATCACAGAAACACAAGAGCTGAAGTATAGTGGGAAATTACCAATACGGAGTCAGGTAGAAATATAAGGGTATTTAATAGGGAAAAGCCTTACTTACAGAGCGACCTAGCCAGCCGGCGTGGCAGCAGTCTGTCCAGCAAGTACCAAAGTGAAACCGAAATAGAAAACACAGTAATGGTCTACATCACCCTGACCATGCCCTCGCAAGCGTGGTCATGCACACCTGTAGCCAGCCCCTAAGTAGGCGTGGCTACAGCTTCCCCTACAATTCCCCTTTTAGTCTAAAAGAGGATTAAAACTTAACAGTGTAAAGTATCCAAAATTAACAATCATAAAGGTAAAATATAAGAAGATACAACAATCTGCTTATGTCACATCCTAACTATCTATTTTAACTAAACCCTAAAAGTCGTGTGAAAGAGGTGTCCAAGCCTGAACACCTCTTTGCAATCCCAACCATAAACAATAGGAAGCTATCCCTAACTAGGTATATGCACTATCCTAAGTGACAACAATGGGGAAAGGGGACGTAGCATCCTCCAAGTTACTTCCTGCTGAAATGGGACGATGATAGTCATGTGGGGTCCTGTAGGAAGAAAATATTAGTGTAGTAAAAGTCTTGAATGGATTGTATTCAGTCCATGTTAGATGGGATTCTCTTGATAGAAGATCTTGATTGAAATCCTCAACTTGATTGAAGTCAGTATCCGAAGCTTTGGCCGGAGTGTCACTTGAAATGGAGCAAGTTGGATCCAGTGCAGTCGAGGAGGTGTGGCCCATTTTCTTTCCAGGGTGTCCAGGGATTGCTGTCAGGCAGGTTTTAAAGAAAAAAAAAAGGGGGGGGGGATAGGATATAGGAATGAATACTTTACATTGGTATAGATTTTCATTCATTGATACAACTTTAAGGTCAATTTTGTGATATATATATGTCTCCTCTTGTTTAGGTATTGTGTTTATACAGGTCTTTTATCTATAATAGTCAGAACTTATAATTAGGTTAGTTAGGTTTTCTAGATATACAGAGATGTATTTGAGATGGATAGGTATTCTTCAAACCTGTCAAAGACCTACAGAAATATGGCATTTAAATGGTTTAGGGTTTTTCTTGGCAGTGAGACACAACTGCTCCTGGCACACCAATTACATTAGAAAGGAGGATGGACATTGAAGAAACTTGTTATGGAGTTTGCTTTCAACATGGCAAGATTAGCTTTTTGGGCAAGAAACTGCTCTTGCCTGGACTGTTTGTTGCTGTATAAACTGGACATGCAGGACCCACAAGAAAATGACTGCTGGACTTACAAAACAAGACATTACTGAAGGGTTCCTATTAAAATAGAGAAGTATGTAGACACACTGTGGCCTATAGGCTGAAGATAGATGCCCCAACGTTAAAGAGGAACTTTGGGTGACTGTCCAGGTAGCGAGAAGTCTCTGTCAATTCTAGAGTTTATATATTATCCTTCTGTGGTCTTTGATAGAGTTGAAGACAGATAGTTATGGTTATAGTTTTCTTCAGTTATTATAAAAGATAAGTTATCCCTTTTATTTAGACAGAAAAGAGGAGATGATGGGGAATGTACTGTGTATGTTTATCTTATTGATTGTTAAATAAAATACTGTTTGGCCAATGAGACAGCAAGTAGACGGGATTAAGAGTCATAGAGGATTCTGGGAAATGTAGTAGGGAAGTGATGATCCAGGCAGGAAGTGACATAGCAAAGAGACTCATTTAAGTAAAGGAGAAACAGGAAGCACTCCTTTCCCCTTGGCTCCTGCTCCTGAGGCAAGATGTGATCCACCGACAAGGGATAAGATAAGTCTTATAAAATATATAGATGTATTATAGTTAAGACTGAGCTAACAGATGAGAATCCTAGTCATTGGCCAAGCAGCTTTGAACCTAATACAAGTTTCTGTGTATTCATTTGGCCCTGACTTGGGCAGGCGACTTGCCTAAAGCTCACACGTGGCAGTGGGGCTCAGACAGCATATGGTGGAAAGATTTATCGTAACACTGAAGGGAGAAAACCTAATAGCACCAGATTTCTACACAGGGCAAGGTAGTGTAATGGCACGTTTGTAATGAGTAGGTAAAACTGTCATAGTTGCCACATTTAATCCTGGAGCTCTCATTTAATCCACTCCGACACACATTGAACATAGTGCATCCTCACAAACGCATTATCTCTGTTAGTGACAGACCCTTGTGCCCCGAGGATCTCTCTCTGCTCTAGAGCAGTGTTTTCCACCTTCCTAACCCTGTGAGCCTTTAACACAGTTCCTCATTTTGTAGTGACCCAATAATAAAATTATTTCATTACTACTTCATTACTGTAATATTGCTACTGTTATGAATCATAATTTAAATTTCTGATATGTTGAATATCTGATATATGACTCCTGTGAAGGGGTTGCTCAGCTCCCAAAGGAGTCGTGACTCACACAGGTTGATAACCTCTGCTCTAGACCTACACTAGCCAGTATGCTATCAGCCACACAGTTCAGCAGGAGTGGTAGACAAATTGATAATGGAGTAGATGTGATAAGAAATACATTATATGCCTGCATGAAAATCTCATGATAGTCTGTTATTACTTACAACTAATATATACTAATTAATTTAAAAGAATTGTATAATAGGACATACATTAAGTTTATACTTTTCAGAGAATTTGTTTTCTTACTGGGTTTGCTACCTCTTCTCTGTGCTCCTCTCCTTGTCCACCGTCCTAGTGTTTATAGGTTACCTATATGTGTTCTCTGCTGTTCACTTTAGCTATCTGCCTATTAGTCTACTCGAGGAGCATTTTAATTGATATTCTTGTGACCCTATTACCTCACTGAGAATAAGAGGAAAGAAATTTAAATGAGGATTATCTGTGAGATGATCTCCGAGCAAGTGTTATCTTACATATGTAATGACTCACCGGGTCTCTGGGGGCTTTCAAGTTGCTTGAAGACTCATGGACACTATCTGCTGCCTTATGTTAAAATAGTCCCCAGGATTTAGAATTTTTAGCATTATTTTCTATTAAAAGTTCATAATGTACCTTTTAAAAGGTACTGGCATTTGTACATATTCATTGTAAAGACGTTGAGCTTCATCATGAAATTTTCATGTTTGCCATGTGCATTGCTCATGTTCACTTCTTGCCTTCCCTCTTTCCAAATAGACCCCTTCTTCTTTCATTTTTGAAAAAAATAAATCTAGATTCTGCATGAGAGAAAACAGCAGCATGTGTCTCTATTTTGTGTAATATGATCTTTAGTTCCATAACTCATCTTTTGTAATCCTTTTTCTCACCTCAAGTACCGAATTCTCCCGTTTGTTAACTTCTTTCTATAACTTTTCCTGTGGTGTGTTTTGGGTACAAGAGTTCATGTGTGTGTGTGGAGATAAGAAGTCAGACTTGGGTGTTGTTCCTCTGGGGCTACCAACTTTGGTTTTTGAGACAGGGTCTGTCCCTGGGACCTGGAGCTCTCCCAATAGGCTAGGCTTGCTGAGCAGAGAGCACCTTGCATCTCCTAGGATTTGCCTCTCCAGCACTGCCATTACAGGCTCACACTACCACTCCAAGCTTTCTCTATGGGTTCAGGCTCCCCTGTTTGCCCAGCAAGTACATTACCAGTTGAACTGTTTCCTCAGCCCTGTTTTTCTTGTATTTGGACATTCTTCTGATGCTACCGCAGCCCCTGAAAATAAGAACATTATTTCATTTTGTAAGGGCTTATATATTTTATAAGTGTATGTACTGTGATTGACTATGAAGAAGAAAAAAATATGAAGGTTCTCTTTTTTTTGCCCTTCTCATTATACTCAATGCAGTAACCCAATTTTCCTTTATATGCAATGTTAACATGTTAAAAATTAAGATTTTGGAAATTTGTGATATTTTGACATATTATTTTGTGTGCTCATTCCTAGACTTGCTTTGTGATAAATCTGTCCTGGATTGCGTATTTTTCAAGAGTCGTATAACTTTGACTTGGAAAATATTTTACACAGTTATTAATCATTTTCTACTATCTACAAATGTGAAGATGTGTGAGGAATTATTAAAAATTTATCTTTGAGATTATTTCAACCAAAAGTAATTGCTTTTGGGTTTGTTTTTAAAATTTCTGTGACATACCACTTTGTGTCAACCTCAAACATAATGTATGGAGGACCTTTTGGTAACTAATTACTCTATAGTCTGTGAATGCAACTTCATCTTTCTAATAGTGGTAGTATCACAAAGGTCATTAAACAGGACCTCCAGCGGCTAAGGCTCACTTACAGCCCTGTCTCCTGTCCCATGTCCTCTGCCAGGTGTCTTGCTTTCCACAAAGACTGATCACTTAATAATAATTCACAGCCTTTTTATCCCATTGTAGAGAGTCAAGTCAGAGTGTTACAATGCTGACTCTAAGTGGGAAGGACGGTAGTAACTTATAGAGGATAATAATATTTTAACAATTTAATTACCAAATAACTTGGAAAAAGTTTTTGGTATCTTACGTTGAGGGGGAAAATGCCCTACCTCTGAAAAATTCAAAGAGCAATGTTAGAACTCAAATATAGGTTTTTGTCTCTTCTTAGACTTGATAGTGAGGGCCTAGAAAAATATGAAAAGTAGAGTGTAGTGCATCGCTGTATATTTGTAAATGCCACCCAGGACACCCAAGCAAAACATGTATTATTTGCTGCTAGGGAGTACTGAGTTCCTAAGCTACATAGTACCCTGAAATCAAACTCTGCCATTCTACAAAAACTCTTAAGTAGTTTAACAACTAAAGGGGAAAAGGAGGTAAACCAATAGTTACTAAGATGGTGCTCTGTGCATGCCCTGTCTGGGTGCTTTGAATACATTATCAATTACAAAACTCATGATCCAACTAGGTAGGGATCACACATTCATGCCATAAGTAAATTATTTCAATGACTGCTTTTGGTAAAAAGCACATCTCTAATTGAAAACACAGATAACAAGGGCTGGGTGGCCCAGTACGTAACTCAGGGTGAATAAGTAGAGTACCAGGTCTAACCTCTGATACCACAAAAAAAAAAAAACAACTGTATAAACTGTCCCAAATTACTTCAATTCTAAGTTTTCAAATATTAAATAAAAATTATAAAGATTTGTATAAGGTTTTAGAAAGACCCCTTAGTCTAGATAAAAGTGAAATAAGCTGCAAATCTTTATATGGGCTGTCATTCCTTCTCTTCTGTTGTAGTTGATTGCTTTTATGGAGTACTGTCACTGCCTAGGTGATATTTTAATAATTTAATATAATTTATATGTAACATTTCACTTACTCCTCATAGCTGCCCTAAGATATAAATGCTATTCTTATGAGGAAACTTAGACGCAAAGAGAGTGGGTTGCCTACTCAGTATCACTGATACTAAATATCATAACTGAAGCCAGTCCTAGACCATTTGGTCATGAGTTTGAGTTAGAAAGATTCCCCATAGGCTCCTGTATTTGAATACTTTTCCCTTGGTTAGTGGTACTGTTAGTGGAGAGGTGAGCTTGCCTAGAGGAACTATGTTACTTGAATCAGGCTTTGAGTGTTTATAATTTCACCCCTCTTCCAGGAAAACTAGACGGGTACACGGGGACAGGAGAGAGTATAGGCACATTGTAAAGTGTGAGTAAGTTATTTAAGAAGACCAATAAAGCAACTGAAAATCAAATCAATTGCATATAAAACCCACGGTGCTCTAATAGTTTTTATTTACTCATTCAGTTTCTTAATAAATGATCTTCTAAGGCATAGAAAAACTGCAATTAAGGCACAAATATCCCAACGTTATGAAGCTTAGTGGGAGATGAAATGACTAAGCACTTGAAAAAAATAGTGGCCAGTGAGATAGCTCAGCAGGTAAAGGCTCTTGCTGCTAAGCCTGAAGACCTAGGTTGACCACTGAAGCCCACATGGTAAAAGAAGAAAGCCAATTTTTGTAAGTTGTCTGTGCTGAATAGTTTTATGTCAACACAAGATAAAGTCAACTGGAAAAATGCCTCCATATGATCTGACTGTAGACAAGCCTATAGGGCATTTGCTTAATTAGTGATTGATGGAGGAGGGCCCAGCCCATTGTGGATGGTGTTATCCTTGGGCTGGTAGTCTTGGGTTCTACAAGAAAGCAGACCGAGCAAGCCATGAGGTGCAAGCCAGTAAGCAGCACTCCTCCATGGCCTCTGCATCAGCTCCTGCCTCCAGTTCCTGTCCTGACTTCCTTCAATAATGAGCAGTGATGTGGAAGAATAAGCCAAATAACATAAGCCTTCCCACATTGTTTGGGTCATAGTATTTCATCACAGCAATAGAAACCTTAAGTAAAATTGCCTTTTGTAGGCTGGTATTCCTTTACTCTATGTCTAAAATCCACATATGAGTGAGTACATACCATGTTTGTCTTTTTGTGATTGGGTTACCTTGCCCAGAATGGTTTCTTCTAGTTCCATCCATTTTCCTGCAAATTTCAAGATTCCATTGTTTTTTTTTCTGCTGAGTAGTACTCCATTGTGTAAATATACCACATTTTCTCTATCCAACTAATCTCTGAACTGAACTGGAATCCAGTTGCAGAGAATATGGGCAAAGGGGGCCAGACGAAGCTGGTGAAACCCACAGAAAAAGCTGACCTGACCAACAGGGAGCTCTTGGTCCCCAGACTGATACCTGCAATACCAGCATGGGACTGATCCAGACCCCAGGAACGTGGGTTTCAGTGAGGAGACCTCGGAAATCTACAGGACTTCCTGTAGTAGATCAGTACTTCTCCCTAGCATAGGTGTGGACTTTGGGAGCCCAATCCACATACAGGGATACTCCCTGAGCTAAGACACACGGGGGTAGGCCTAGGTCCTATCCCAAAGCATATGATAGACTCCGATGATCCCCCCCCCATGGAAGGCCTCATCCTCCCTGGGGAGCAGAAAGGATATGCGATAGGTAGGGTTTCAGTTGGGGGTAGGTTGGAAGACGAGGACAGGAAGGAGTGGGAACTGGGATTGACATGTAAAACAATCTTGTTTATAAGTCAAAAAAAATTTCTGTTAATAAAAAATCTTTTGACTTCACACACACAGAGAAATAAAATTGTAAGACAAATAGGTAATGAAATGATTACAGTTATGAATGTTATAAACTAAAAAAAAAACAGGCAAACCAGTTGGAGACATGGGCACAGGAGAGCGTACATGCATGGCTCTAACTGGCAGCTTGGCTCTAGAACCATTCTTTTGTTTTGTTTTGTTTTTTTGAGACAGGGTTTCTCTGTGTAGCTTTGGAGCCTATCCTGGCAGTTGCTGTGGAGACCAGGCTGGCCTTGAACTCACAGAGATCCACCTGCCTCTGCCTCCCAAGTGCTGGGATTAAAGGCGTGCGCCTCTAGAACCATTCTTAATCTCTACTCTGTCATTACATTGTATTGGGTTATTTGAAATGCTATTTCTAGAAGTCAGGATGAAGCAGCATATCATGGGCAATAGTTGGTGTATAGGTCCACAGGCAGCAGTAGTAATAAGTGCAAAGACCACATGGAAGGGCAAGGCTTAGCAAACTGATTGAGGCCAACTAGTCTGCAGCTTATTTAGCCTGAGGAAGACAGGCGGAAGAGTAAGGCAGACACCAACCAGATCACTGCAATGTTTCACTAATTGAATCGTTCCTTCCCTATCCAACAGCTTGAGCCAATTTCATTTCATCAGCTGGGTATATCTGCTGTTTGAGTAAGTTCACCATCACCAGGGGCCAAACTACAGCAAAACACTTTTCACTCACTGAAAAGATGAGATTTTTAAAATGAAAGGTTTTTGTTGTTGTTGTTGTTGTTGTTGTTGTTGTTTTTAAATGTGAACCCAGGAGTTTACTGGACCATTTTCAGGCTTCGTACTCCTTTGTGTTTAGTGTTCTAGCTAGGTGGGCAAAGTCTGGGGTGAGGTAATCAAATGAGTGTGCTGTAGATTGATTTAGCCTTTAGTGTATGGTGATGTTTATTTGCACTAACAATATTTTCAGCCCTTTGTCTTCTAAAGCATATGGTATTAATAATAGATACTCTTTATTAAACATTTACTTTGTGCCAGATAATGTTCCAAGTGTTTCATTCACTCTTATGTGCACCACACATGCACACATGAAGATATATGTGTGTATTCAATTTATCCTATAGGATAATACCATGATGTAAGTGCTGTTGTTAGGTAATGTTGTAGATGAGGAAATTAAAATAAAGAAGAGAAAAATTAAATGACTTGCCCAGGGTTACACAGCTAGTAAGTTGTAGAGCCAGAAACTCTGACCCTAGGATATCACTTTATGGCACAAAAAGGAATAATTCTGATGGAAACATGCTGAAAATAATTGACTCAAAAGAATGATGAGATTGTTTTGTCATGGTTTACTGACTTGAATTCAGACAAAGAGACTTTTTCAGACAAGATAAAGTATCTCCCTCAACTCTCTGTTTCTTGAGATGGGATCTTGCTGTGTAGCCCAAGCTAACCTTGAGCTAGCTTTGAACTTACAGGGTGGCACTGAACTCACAGTACTTCCCTAATTCATATTCTTGAGTGCTAGGATTATAGGTGTATGCCTCCACACTTGTCTCTAAATTGAATATCTCACTATTTAGCCCAGGCTGGCCTTGAATTCTCATCCACATTATGTGTAATCAAAAGTGATTTCATAGCTCTGTCTTCAATTTCACTAGACTACACATCCAAAACATAACTCATGATTTCCTCTGGAAACACACCCCCAGCTTTGCTCAATTTAATGGCCATCAAATAGAGTTGATTTTGGCTAATTGTTTTCTGATTGCAAAAATAGCTCATATTTATTTGAATAAAAATATTCATTGAAAATAGAAAAGTTTATAAAGAAAATGAGTCAGCTCTAAACACACCACGAAGAGATAGGAATTTTTAGGTCATTCTGTATAGTCATATACAAGGGGGGTGTGCCTTGTGTGTATGTGCTCTGAGGTTTTAGGGCTTGTAGTTGCCTGTGTAATTAGTAATCTTCCTTGCTTAGGGTCTAAACAGATTGGAAAATAAGACTCTTTACTCAAGCATGATGGATGAAGGCCAGAATTTACCATTATTACAGATAGAGTAGAGGAAAAGCCAGAAATTCCTACAGACTAACTCCTGCAATGGGACAGGAGTCCACGGGGACCTTAGCCAGAGCTGCTGAAGGGAGATAGTGCAGGAACAGAAAATCACTCCCTTGGGGCAACTTGTGTCCAAGAAAGGAAAGGAGAGGACCGCCAAGGCCTGTCTGTTATTCCTCCCACATTCCCACAGCTGCTAAACTAGCTTCATTCTAAGGGAGGTGTGAATAGGGAGGTAGGCACAGGTTGGGGTGAGAAATTCTAAGGGTCATAGGAAGTTTGGGTGGAATTGAAGAGATGAATAACAGGATCTAGGCTACATTTTAAGAAGAATGATTCTGGCCATTCTGAATGGAGCAGCCATAAAGATGTTGGAGCAGGGAGACTAGGAGGCATTTCACATACCTGGGCAGTTTCCTGGATGAAAATGGTAGTGCTAGATACTTGGATTTTGATGATACTTAATACAAGAGTATTCAGCATAAGGCACATTTTAAAATATACTTTTGTTGTTGCTTGAGATAGGGTTTCATATATACCAGGCTAGCTGGGAACTCACTGTATAACCCAGGCTGGCTGTAACTTTAATCCCCTTGTTGCCTTTTCCTCCCAAGTGCTACAGTCGCCTAGTAAACACCACCATGGGTCAGCCATAAATCATGCCTTAAAAAAATAAAATAGAGGCCTTAATTTGGAAAATGATTATGTAAATCACTTTTATTGTCCCGTGTCTTACAACTTAATATTCTAATAGTAAATAGACTCCAGAGTTGAGAATTTGGATTACAGTAAAGGGAGGATGCTTGCCTTGATTTTGTGCTACCTTAGCTAATTTTGATTATTATTTCAATTGATAATAGGGGGTAATGCATACTAAAACGAAAAACTAACTAAATAATATATTTTGGCATTTTTGAAGCACAAGTAAAGACCTTTTTCAGATATCTAGCCAGGGCTAGACATGTTAATGTCCTTTGCCATGGCCAGACTCTGCTGATGGGCATAGTCTCTAGAAGGCCTATATAAGGGATGCCTCTCTCTCTTGTAGAGTTATTTCCCCAGCCATGTTTCTCAGCTTCAGGACATCTATGATTTATTTTGTAAGCCGACAAGGCCAAACATTACTGTTTTAAGCATTATAAACAAAATAGTAAATGTTAAATGTTCATTTAATAGAGCCACTAGTAGGGCTTTTATATACAGAAAGCACAGCCTGAGCCAAAACTGTGAAGCAGTTCTCTGGTCTGCTTGCATTGGTTTTTAACCTACTCTTTGATTCATTGCAACTGGAAGAGTAATGCAACCAGTGGTAAGTCAGCTCTGAATCTCAGTGCTCTGGAGTCCTCTCTCTTTTCTTGTCTTTTCTCTCTAGTAATTACTCAAGACTTAGTAATTGACCACATTTCTTGCAGCTTCTCAGAATTTTTTTGTCTGGTAGAGTCAAATTAAAGGGCATAGCAAGACTCTGTTGTACCTTAATACTTCAAAGTGCTTTAAATATTTATCAAGTTGGTTCTTTATCTGAGTTTTTGTGTTTTTTTTTTTTCTTTCTTTCATGTTATGAAGTAGGGAGGAACAAATCCTCATTTAGACAGGTTTTTAAATTTATCGTCCAGGTTTCTTTACAGATAGCTGTCACTTTACTTTTGGCCACCAGTAGTTCACCATGGGTAGAAAGCACTGAGGCTACACTGGTTGACACAGCTAGTAGTTGAGTATTCAACATAGAATGACTCTTGTTCTGAAGGCAGTTCTTAGATGTGAGCCATCTGAAGGCATAGTAAAGAGAAAGCAATGCTGTGTAAAGCTGTATATTTTTAACTACCCCAAATTACATTTTATATTAGAACCAAATACAGACATGCCTTTGCACAAACAGAGATATATCAAATTGGAAAAAATGAAGCTGGGGGTGTAGTTCAGTGCTGGAGTGTAAGCAGCTACAAGGTCCTGGGTTCAGTCCCCATCTCCAAGAAAACAAATAGAAACATTCTTGGAAAAAAATTACCATAACCTTTTCTAATTTTAGAATATGTAGTATATTGCAGCTTGCTTCATTCATTCATTCATTTTCAATTATTCATTCATTCATCTTTTGAGACAGGGTTTCTCTGTATATCCTGACTGTTCTAGAACTAGCTCTATAGACCAGGCTGTTCTCAAACTCGCAGAAATCCTTCTGCCTCTGCCTCCCAAGTGCTGGGATTAAAGGCCTGCACCATGACTGCCTGGCACATTACAGTATTTTTATTACACACTATTCTGTTTCTTAAAATGCTGATTATGACCTTTTAAATTGATTTTTATGACCCATTGAATTAGAACCAGAGTTTGCAAAACACTTTGGTAGCATAGTGTGTCCTAATATATGATTTTTCTAGCAGCTTTTAAAGTGGGAAAGGCTTATATTAATCCTTTCAAAATGCAGCTGAATGCACTTGGAAAATGGGAAGTTATACAGAGCAATCGGATATAAGAAATAGTTTGTTCATGGAAGAAAATAGACCAGCAGGAATATGACAAGACACTTAATCACTGCATGAGAGAAAGAGCAGCACAGTAATTTAGACTGAGAGTTAGGTAAATGAAAAAGGTAAGTTGTCTGTCCTGGAATTTTTGTCTAAGCCTGGGACAACTTCTGCTGTGACATCAGGAATCATCCGTGGTTAGAATGTGCTAGGTAATGGTGTCCTGAAAAGCCCCTCCTTTAAATTAGAGAATTCTTACCACCATCTTCACGCTGCCTTAGAAATCTCATTGCACCACTGCAGCTCAGTTTCCTTAAGGAAATCTATGTCCTGAAGCTCTTGTTGGTGTGCTGCACTTTTCATTATCTATGTTTACTTCACTGTTAAAATTAATTTATTAAAAAATCCTAAATACTTAAAAAATTCAGTGACAGTTACTTAAGTGTTGTGCAGCCATCAGCTCCCTCTAGCTTCCAAATTGTTTATCAAGCCATAAAGCATCCCATCGCTATCAAGTTCCCTGTCCCCTTATTTTTAAAGAAAGCATAGTAACACAACCACAAATAGAAAATAGAACACTACTGTTTTTAAAGTGTACCAAGAATAAAGCAATTGCAAATACCAACTGGTTACTGTTGGCAGCCAAGGTCTGAATCATAGATTTTTCTGGTAAAGGATACTTAGCACATGATATACATACATGGAAGTATCAGCAGTACCCACTATCTTTTTTACAATTAATATATGCTAGTAAAAAGGGGGATGCTAGCACATATTATGGAATATTAAAGAGAACAGCAGTGGAACATGGTGGTGTACACCTGCACTTCCAGCACTCCTGAAAATGGAAACAGGAGGATCAGCAGTTCAAGGCCAGCTCAGCTACATAGTGAGTTCAGAGCCAGCCTGGACTTATGAGACTCTGTTTTACCATCCCTTCACCCAAATAAAATGACAAACTACCACTAAATCAAAACTTTCTGGTTATTCAGATTAATTAAAGAGAACTCTACAAACAAATTTCTCATCATGAAGTTTATTTGTATTTAGTGGGATTATTTTTCCATCTAAATATATTTTGGTGTAGCTCTATTCACCTTCTCTTTTACTTGATTATTAAAGGGAGTGTCTACTATCCCAAGAGTCTGGTATAACTAAATCTTTGAAGTCAGAGTGTATTTTATTTAGTACAGTGTTTGTTTTTCTTGATCTTAGTAACAGTAAACTAGATGCTTTGAGAGTTTTGAAGAAAATATATAGGTACTACTCTCATGATATAAAGCTTTGTGGTAAAGATCAGATTTTCATGGTTTACAACTTAAAATCAAACTAATAATAATTGATAGACAAGTGGATTGTATTCATAAAGTTTACTGGTTTAAATTGTCTATAATCTGTAGACCTTTTAGCTATTATTATTAACACTCTGGACTAATCCAACATAACATCTTTTTGTCCTGTTATGCCCTCCTAAAATAGCTGTGACTTGATAAAAGCCCCAATTTATCATATAAAAACAATGACCTTCATGCTTATCTCGTAATAAGGGTCAAATAAGGTAACTTTTGTGAAAGAGCCTAAGACAATGCCTGATACTTAGTTGAAGGTCACTAAGTGTCCATTCATTTATTCAACACACATTCATAATTTTGTTAGTATGTTATAGAACTGCAGCAAGACAGGTAGTCCCCCAAATTGGTGGTGGTGGTGGTGGCTGGACAGATGCCTCAGCAGTTAAGAGCACTTGTTGTGCTTGCAGAGGAACTGGGTGGTTCCCAGCACCCATGTGGGGACGTCACAGTCATTCACAAACTCAGTTTTAGAGGATCCAGCTCCCCCTTCTGGCAATATACATACGTACATGTAGGCAAAAACACTCATACACATACAAATTAAAAATAAGTATATATTTTTTTAAAGTAGCTGTCGTTGTTTTAACATAACATGCAAAGCTTGACTGGAGAACTCTCACCTTCCCAATACTACTCACCTCAACATTAATAATAACAGTACCAACAATAATAATACTGGAAATAGTAGTAGTAATTATAGCAGTCAACATTATGATATAATAGTTATTATAAATGCTTTCAGTGTACGTGGTCATCACACAGCTCCAATGTCTAAAGGAGACTGAGTAGATCACATGGCCACCCCCCCGCCAAAGTCTGACCCTGCATTTTCAGATGCAATCTCTGGGTCTCAGGACCCAACTGTCATTTTTGTGTTGCACTGTAAGGACTGGCACTCAAGGAAGACCTGGATTCTCCCCTAGAGGCTTCTTAAAGAAGAAACATATTATCAAGGGTTTATTTGTCTGATAGAAGATCTGGGTTACATAGAAAAATCCCACTTCTTATCTGTTGGCCCACAGAGAATGAGCAAAGCTGAGAAAAAGAAATAGAACCAGGCAAGACAGCAGAAATGAGTACAGTAAGGAGGGACTCGCAGTGAAATGGAGTAGAAGTTGAAAAAGAGATCAGTCTAGACTCAGCACTCAGGCAAGGAGCCACTGCCAGAGGCCTTTGCACATTAGCTGTATTTTTAAGTGATATCACTTAAACTGAAAGTACTTCTAAATTTTATATGTATTTTACTTAAGGAAAATATAGTGACAAGTCTATATACACATTGAAGGCACTAACTCATCTTGTACTATATTTATGTATTATATTTTATTACTGAGATAGTGAATCAAGATTATAAAAATGGCATAAAATTAAAATATTTTGCTAAGTTTAAGTGGCCATAAGTTAAATTGAATTGTCATTGACTAGATCTAGTAGCCAGATGACATTTTGCTATTTTTATCTTTAAACCTAGGGAGGTTTGCCTATAAACTATTTAGTAGCAGAACAAAGCTTTCCAAATGCTGAGTTAAAACATATGGAGATACTAAAGATACTTAGATGGGACATGAATGTTTTCCCACACATAAATTGTGTTCAACAAGGGAAGGATATCTTAGACAGTTCACTGAACTTCTGGTTTGACGTTATAGCAAAAAAAAAAAAGCTACAGCAAAATATGTAATATTTATTTTGTTAAAAGTTTTATTTTGTATTTTATATGTATGGCTGCTTTGCTTACGTGTATGTCTCTGTATCCTGTGCATTGTAGTGCCCCTGGATGCCAGAAGAGGGTGTCAGATCTATTGGAATTACAGATGGTTGTGAGCAGCCATGTGGGTGCTAGGGATCAAACTCCAGTCCTCTGAAAGATTAGCCTGAGCTCTTAATCATTGAGACATCTCTCTAGCCTTGATAATGATAGTAATAATAATAGTATGTGTATTGATAAATTAAGAATAATTTTACACAAGGCAGTGGTGGTATATGCCTTTAATCCCAGCATTCGGGGGCCAGAATCCAGCCTGGTCTGCAAATTGAATTCTAGGACAGCCCTGGCTATTACACAGAGAAACCCTGTTTGAAGCACCCTCCCCCAAAACAAAAACAAAATAAAAATAATTTTACTTTACAAAATAAAAACCCGAAACAGTCTGTTGTATTCCTATATCCATCTTCTTAGAAAGGCACATCTTATGCCAGGCAGACTGTCCCTGACTTCGATGGTACAAATTAGAACTCTGAGTCTTCTCTGTGTGAGTGCACACTCAGTAGAAGCTTGTGGGGAAGGGGAAACCTTTTCCTGCATTGGCAGTGGGTGTTACACAGCATACTCTCCCTTGATTTGAGTAGTAGAGAGCTCAGCTCCCAGTCACCCTGTGGTCACAAAAGAGGTAACTTGTGCTCTGCACTGCAGTGTACTGTGACACTGTCATGTGGGCAGGCGAGGTATGTAAAACCTGCACTTAAGAGCGTGTTACGTTCAAGTTTGATACTGGTTGGTAGTTATTGTGGAGCTTTCACACTAGAAGAGATGAAGTGCTTCTGTTTTATCCAACAGGAAAATATTTTCCAGTACTCAAGAAACGCTGTGTGTCATAAAACAATGAACAGATTGTATATGTTTCTCAAACTTATCTCTATTTTTACCACATACAGTTATCCTCAGCACCCTTTGGTAATATTTGGGGTGAGGTAAGTTTTGACTGGGCTGTTTTAAGCAAGAGAGAATTATCAGCCTTAGGATTATTTGTTTTTCTTCATTTTTATGCTGTATGTCTGGGTGTTCTGCTTGCATGTATGTCTATGTGCCACATATATGCAGTTCTGGTGGAAGTCCTGGGATTGGAGTTACAGATAGTTGTAAGCCACCATGTGTGTCTGGGAATTGAAGCCAGGTCCTCTGTAAGAGCAGGCAGTGCTCTTAAGTGCTGAGCACTCATATTTTATTTATTGTTGTAGTCACTAAGAAGTTAGTTTAGAAGCCGGGAATGGTAGTATGTGCTTTTAATCCCAGCACTGAGTGGGAGAGGTAGGCTGATCTCTGAGTTCACTGCCAGCCTAGTCTACAAAGCAAGTTCCAGGCCAGGCAGGCAAGACAGCAAACACAAGCAGACCTTAATTTTGAGGAAATTAAGGTAAGAGGCAGATATTGGATACCAGCTTTTGTGTAAGTGCAATCCTAAGTAAAAGGTAGTAAGAGGTCAACCAAGTATGTGGAGTGAAAATAAAGAACAGAGTGGATTTAAAGACATAGGAAGGATATAGGAGACATGAGATATACCTTGTAAGTGTATGTAAGAGAGATGAAGGGTTTATGGGAGTGATTGGAGCTGTAGGGCCCCTGTTAATATGGGATTTGTCTGTGTGAGGTAAAGGGGAAAAGGAATGTCCCAATTTATTGTAAAATCCTCAGCTCCATATCCAACTTGGTTAGTAAGTAAGTGAATTAATTAACTTATTGCTGGGGTTTATATTCATGCCTGTTACCCTTTTCATTAGAATCTGACTGAAAAACACTCAGATGATTTTTGGCTTTGGGCTAGGTTTCTCTTTCCAAACTCACACTGTTGGTTTTCCTCTGTGGTTACTCAACTTCACTTTCCCTCCTCCTGTGTGTGTGTGTGTGTGTGTGTGTGTGTGTGTGTGTGTGTGTGTGTGTGTGTGTGTGTGTCAGAGAGAGAGAGAGAGAGAGAGAGAGAGAGAGAGAGAGAGAGAGAGAGAAAGCATGTATGCACCCCTCTTTAAGTATAGGTTTCAGAAACATAGAAGATTCATTGGCAAGTGCAAGTGTTCTCAGGGACTCAAACCACCATAGATTGGCTGAAGCCAATGCCTTTGAAGTTAAATAGGTCTGGGTTTCTTAGCTATAAATCTTTCTGGCTCTATGGCAGTAAGCAAGTATTTAATAGCTTTATTATTGGTATTAATAGGTTTTCTGTATCCTAATAATAGTTTTCTCCATCAACAAATTAAGCCACATCAAGCCGAATTGAAAAAGTAGAGCAACAGGTTTATTTGAACCCAGGAGGTTCTCCAGTCCCAGAGATAAAGGTGGGAGAAGCTACACACCAGAACTAAATCAGGGAGATTATATAGCTTGTAGGTGAGGGGTGATAATGTGTCCACCACAAGCTGGGTTTGTGCCCAAGTATGGTCAATGTATGGAATGCTTAGGCAGGGATGTGGGCTGTTGGTAGCAACAGGGGAGAAAGTTGCAGTAGTCTCTATGAATGCGTAATTCGGCTTTTTGGCACCTATTCTTTGTTGGAGATTCTCTGAGAGGATCGAGAAAGTGAAGGAGTGAGACTCAGAATGTTCACACATAAGTAACAGCACAGAGTAGAGTCCCTGGCCCACAAATGAGGCAGAAAAGCATTCAAGAGTAATTCTTAAACTTTTTATCAACAGTCCCAGTGAGAAATCTGCTTTTCTTTAATGGACTGCTAACTCACCACAGTAAAACTCCGAGGAAAGTTTAGATGATTCTGCAGAGATGGATAACAGTTCATATCTATCAGGAGTCTTGTTTGTAATACAATGACTAGACCTGCCTCACTGAGTCTTAATACACGATCCAAATTTTGAAACTGAGGAGCTGTTTCTCTGGGCCTCCATCACAGTATGAGTCTGTTTCCAGTGGGCAGTTAGGGATAGGCCCTCATATCCTTGCTCGGCACAGTGATTGATGCTGTTGCTCTTTATGTGAAGATTTACTCCATTTGGGTTTGTCTGAATGTTTTAATTACCTCTGGAGAAGGTAATGAACAGCCTTGCTGTGTTCTTTTGGCTTTAAAGAATACATATGTATTTCCTTTAAGTACCACGTATAAGAAATTGTTCTAGAAAATGTTGAAGATAAGTGAAGAGAATTACCATGACCATAAAAACATAATCATGAAAAACAGAAATATTTGATTTCTGACCCAGAACTCACTATATAGGACAGGCTGGCCTTGAACTCAAAACTGTCATTCTACCTTAACCTCTTAAGGGTTGGGAGCCACTGAAGCTAGCTATTTTCAGTTTAGTAGGTAGGGAGAGTCTAAAAACTGTTGCAGAATATTAAACATGTGTTACATTCATTTATGTTGTGAAACATTTGTTTAATGATGCAAAGATGTGCTGCATTCTTTTATGTTGCATTTGTTTAACTCTGTGAAGCTGTGTTATTTTGCCTGCCTAAAACACCTGATTGGTCTAATAAAGAGTAGGCAGGAGAGAGAAATAGGTGGGGCTGGTGTGAAGACAGAATAAATAGGAGGAAGAAAGGAGGAGCAAGAAAAGGAAAAGGAGAGCAAGACTCTAGGGGCCAGCCCCCCAGGCACACTGCCAGACACGGAATTAGAACGAAAGAAAGAAAAGATATACAGAAATAGAGAAAGGTAAAAGTCCAGAGGCAAAGTTAGACAGGATAAAATAAGTTAAGAAAAGGTGGTTAGGCCGGGCGTTGGTGGCAAACACCTTGAATCCCAGTACTCAGGAGACAGAGGCAGATGGATCTCTGTGAGTTCAAGTCCAGCCTGGTCTACAGAGTGAGTGCCAGGATAGGTTCTAAAGCTACACAGAGAAACCCTGTCTTGAAAAACAAAACCAAAACCGAAAGAAAGAAAGAAAGAAAGAAAGAAAGAAAGAAAGAAAGGATGAAAGAAAGAAAGGAAGAAAGGAAGGAAAAAGAAAGAAAGAAGAAAGAAAGAAAGAAAGGAAGGAAGGAAGGAAGGAAGGAAGGAAGGAAGGAAGAAAGGAAAGGTGGTTAGAAATAAGCCAAGCTAAGGCCGGGCATTTATAAGTAATAACAAGTTTCCATGTGATTATTCGGGAGCTGGGTGGCGGGCTCCCAAAGAGTAATAACAGAAAACTTTAAAAATACCTATTCTTTGTAATATACTTTTATTCTTTGAAAGTTTGGTGCATTTAGACAGTGTATTTTGAGCACATCTAGCCACCTCTACCTCCCTCCAGTTCTCCCTATTGCTTCCTATTCCATCTCCCTTCTAGGTTAATATCCTCTTTTCTCATCTTTACTTTTAAAAATTATTTCTTGTATTTTTGAGATTATAATATAATTACATAGTTTCCCCTCCCTTCCCTCCAAACTCTCCTGTATACCTTTCCTTGATCTCTTTGAGATTCATGACCTCTTTTTCCACTAGTTGCTGTTACATGCATGTATATCCATATCTATATGTGCATATGCTTATGTATTCCTATGTATAACCTGCTCAGTCTGTATAATGTTACTTGTATATTTGGTTTCAGGGCTGACCCTTTGGTAGTAGGTAACCAATCTGTGTGCTCTACCTAGGGAAGATAACTACTTCTACCCTAAGCATTCCTTAGTTGCCTGTATTCCTTTGTGTAGGGTTGAGGCCGCATGGGCTTTCCCCATCAACGTTAGCATGTCTGTTTTCCTTGTTGAGGTCATATTAGACACTCCTGCTGCTGAGGTTTCATGTGTGTAGCTTCTGACATTCCTAGGAGACACAGTCTCACAGTAACATCCTTGATTTTCTGGCTTTTTGCTATCTTTCTGCCTCTCTTCCTCAGGAATCCCGGAGCCTTAGGTACAGATTAGAATTGTGTTCACAACTCTGCATTTTGATGGGTTGTGGGTTTTTATAATGTTTTTCATTTTTTGCAAAGAGAAGTTTCTTAATGGGGGTGAGAACTACACCTATCTCTGGGTATAGGGACAAATATTTAGGACGAATATAAATCGGTAGACTTCCTATATACCCCCCCACACACACACACTCCCCCCCCACCCCAGGAATAAATGTAACCAAGGAAATGAAAGACATCTACAATAAAAACTTCCTTTTATTGCCAATGCCACTTGGAACCTAGAATGAACATTCCTGACAGTTGTTGTCACTGTATTTTCCTGATAATTTTGTAGATACATCTTACTCTTTCTGATGTGCTATCCACTAGCCCTGGTAAATAGATCATATTGTATGTTTTTTTTTTAATTGAGAGAATGATGGAGTTAAAAATAACCACAGTAATAGTTTTAAAAGGACATGCTGACATTTAGATCTAAAGACTTTCCCTCTAGGCTAAAAAGTTATGGAAATAGGTCACATTTTGGTTTAAACTCTGAACAGATACTTGCCTTCTGTACTAACTTACCTTTTGATCTTAAAGCAGTGCTTATTCATGACCTCAGTAAGCTGGAGATTGTCCCTTCAAATTTAGAAATGGTCTATGCAATGACAAAATGACCAGCCATTTAAAAGAGAAAGTTAAAGAAGCAGATTTGACACTTTTCTCTCTGTCTCCTTTTCTTCAGTGTCCCAGCTAGAAATATAAGGTAGTATAAAATACTGAAGTTAGTGCTGACTGGAAGAAAGTTGAGATATGGTAATACCCTTAAATTTTTCTTTAGGATTACTTTTATATACGTTATATATTACTTTTTTATACTTTATATAGGCTGCATACTTAACATTGCATGCTTACTGAGCTAGCATAGCTGTCCATACATCTGCTTCCTAGAATTCTGTTCATGACAAGCACACTGCTGTGTGTCTCTGGAATCACTTTTGCTATTATTATTACTACTGACCTTTGAGAAATGTGACCTTCAGCTCTTTCTCGTTTATTCCTTTGGTGCCTTGTGCTCTTTTTTGTACTTAGAATTTCTTTTTCATATCCTTCTACCCCATTCAGTCTAGTCCTGTATGTATGTATGTATGTATGTATGTATGTATGTATGTATGTATAAGTATTCTTGCTAGTAATTTTGATAAGTAAGCACTTATTTTATATATTGGTCATGGGTTTCTTATAGTAGCACCTGTTTATTTCAAGAGCAACTAAGTAACTGGAGGTGGCTCATTTCAATTTGCTTCTTAGCCATTGTTAGCACTGGCCAGCCCCAGGTACCCTGATTGGTCTTGTTCTTTATTGCTCCATATCTGCCTCCCAAAGGTTAGCAGAGTTTATTATTTCTTTCTTACTCCATCTTTTGTGTCTTTAGTTACTAAAAATAATAATTTTTCATCAAGTTTATTTTTTTCTATTTTTCTTTTATTGAATTTTTTTCATATAATATGTTCTGATTATAGTGTCCCCTCCTCTTACTTCTGCAAAACTCTTTCCACCTACTTTCCCATCCAAATTCACACCCCTTCCTTCTTTCATTGGAAAACAAACAGGCATCTAAATAATAATAATCAGAGTAGAACAAAACAAACAAACAGAAGAAAAGGCCAAATAAAAAGTAAAAAAAACACATACATGTGCAGAGACACACATGTTCACAGACACAGAAATCCTATAATAACAGAAAACCAGAAGCCATAATATGTGCAAAATGAACCTATTTGGTTTAAAAAAGAAGGGGCAGGGGAGCCCTGACAAAGCCTTCTGAGACAGACCTGCATGGATGCCAGTAGGTTTGCTTAGTGTTGGCTATCTACTGCTATGCATGGGGTCTTCCCTGAAGAGTAGTTTGAATCCCTGGTGAGACTCAGTTGGAGAAAACTAAATTTTCATTTGTAAGTGGTTAACAATTGGAGATAGCTTTGAGTTCTCATCTCTGTGCTGGGACCCTATCTAGTGCAGACAAGGCTGGAACCTGTGCATGCTGCTCCATTCTCTGTCAATTCACATGTGCATTGGTTCTGCTGTGTTTAGAAGGCCTTGTTTCTTTAGTGTCCTCCACCCCCCTGGCTCTTACAATCTTTCTGTCCTCTCTTCTACTGAGTTCCCTGAGTCCCCAGGGAAGGGATTTGATGCAGACATTGGACTGTGTGCTCCAAAGTCTCACCCGCTGCACATTGTTTGTCTGTGGATCTCTGTATTTGTTCCATGTACTGCAAGAAGAAGCTTCTCTGATGATGGCTGAGCAAGATACTGATCTATGAGTATAGCAGAATGTTGTTAGGAGTCATTTTATTGTCATACTCATTCAACAGAACAGTAGTGTTTGGTTTTCCCCCAGGCATATTCAGTCTCAGGTTCTTTGCCACCCTCTGAGCAGTGTCAAGGATGGGTTTCATCTCACAGAATGGGTCTTAACTCCATTTGCAAAAACCACATGATTATCTCATTAGATCCAGTCTGACAAAATCCAACATCTCTTCAGGATAAAAGTCTTGGAGAGACTAGGGATACAAGTGACATATCTCAAAATAATAGAACAACATCAACCTACATAGAGAGAAACTCAAAGGACCAATGAGACAAGATTGTCTACTCTTTCCATACTTATTCAATATAGTACTTGAAGTCTTAGCTAGAGGAATAAGACTATTGAAGGAGATTAAGGGGATACAAATAGGAAGGGAAGAAGTCAAAGTATCTTTATTTGCAAATGATACGATTATATGCATAAGTGACCCTAAAAATTCCACCAGGAATCTCCTACAGTTGATAAACATTTTCAGCAAAGTAGGCGGATACACAATTAATATATAAAAAATCTATATACAAATGACAAATGGACTAAGAATATAATTAGGAAAGTAATATTGTTTACAATAGTCAAATAACCCTCTCCCTCTCTCCCTCTCTCCCTCTCTCCCTCCCTCTCTCCCTCTCTCCCTCTCTCCCTCTCTCTCCTCTCCCTCTCTCCCTCCCTTCCTCCCTCCCTCCCTCTCCCTCCCTCCCTCCCTCCCTCTCCTCCTCCCTCCCTCCCTCCCTCCCTCCCTCCCTCTTCTCTCTCTCTCTCTCCCTCCCTCCTCTCTCTCTCTCTCTCTCTCTCTCTCTCTCTCTCTCTCTCTCTCTCTCTCTCTCTCTCTCTCTCTGCCTGCCTGCCTGCCTGCCTGCCTGCCTATCTTGGGGTAACCTTAACCAAGCAAAAGACTTGTATAATAAAAACTTGAAGACTTTGAAGAAAGAAATTGAAGAAGATACCAGAAGATAGAAAGATCTCTCATGCTCACAGATCAGAAGGATTAACTTAATAAAAGCTATCCTGCCAAAAGTAATAGACATATTCAATTTAGTTCCCATCAAAATTTCAACACAGTTCTTCACAGATCTTTACAGATCCTGAAAGGACTACTTTCAACTTCATGTGGAAACACAAAATCCCAGGATATCTAAAACAATTCTGAATAATAAAAGAACTGCTGGAGGTATCACCATTGCTGGTATCAAATTGTACTACAGAGGTATAGTAATAAAAACAGCAAGGTATTGGTACAAAAACAGATAGGTTGATCAATGGGATTAAATTGAAGACCCAGAAATGAGGCCACACACCTATAAGCACCTTATTTTTGTTAAATTCACAAAATTCAATATGTATGAGTTTTTGTTACTTGCTTTTGACATTACAACTGTGATCTCTGCTATGAAAACTTGGGACAGTTGAAGATGAGCACCCCAGTATAGTCCTATGTGCAAATATTTAAGGGGTCCTACTTAAAAGTGACCAAACAAGAACATTTCCAGTATTATTGTAAGATGAAATATACACTAGCTGCACAGCACAACCAGGAGCTTGGGAAGTAAAATTAGAATCAGAATAAGAACCCTGTTGGAGGCACAACACCTAGGAGTACACAGTGAGCATATGCTTTATACTGATTGATTAAGTGCAAACAGTGAGAAATCTGTCTTTGTCCTGCTTATAAGAAACAGGAAGGAAGTAATAGGAAGTGTGACACTGGGAGAAGAGCTTCAGTAGGAAGTGAGTGGAAAATAATCACTCTGAAGATGTTTTAGTTTACTTTTTAAATTAATCATTTCCTTATTACTAGCTTAATTTCATCAGATGTTTGTTAATAATAAAATGATTCAACATCCTTAATTAAACTAATATTTACTAGGCAATACTACTGTTAGGTCCATTTACTTCTTATGATTATGACCCAGGTAAAATGGAAAGTAATTCAAAACTGACTGAACTATTATTTTTATTGGGAATGGTTGTTTTTTTTTTTTTTTTTTTTTTTTTTTGCGAGCATTAAATAAGGATACAGCTAGAACATCGAAGTGTGTGGGATGGAGAATGGAGGAGGGACAAGTGAGAACAAAGTGTAATGGCACATATATATGAAAATGCCATGATGAAGCGTATTACTTTTGATGCTAACCTAAAAATTAATAATTGTCATGCTTCAATTTTTATGGCTTCCTTTGGTGTTTGGAGGAATAGTTGCTTGGTTTTTATCCTTGCTAAAGTGAAAAGAGAAAATAAGAACCAATTCCCTTCTCAGCATTTTTAACGGGAAGGTGAAGCTTCATTTCGGCGGTTGTTGCTTTTAAGTGGTTTCAGAGAAAGTAGTGAAACAGGTGAGGTCTTTCCAGCTGTTTTTTTTTTTTTTTTTATATAGTGTGTGATCATCGTGACACTGTGCAGACTATAACCAGACACACCCACTGAAAGGCTGCCTGCTCAAACAGTAGTTCTCATGGGGTCTAAAATCAGAGTCAATGCTTGCTCTTTTTAGGTGGCTTATAATTCATAAAAGAAAAAAACAGCTCTGTTTTAGGTAATCTGCTGGTATTTGCAACTCCACTGAAGCTTTGCCGTGTAGTAAAGAAATTTAGCCACAAGTGACATCTATTTACAAGAAAGACTGCCAATTGCTGCTACTCAGTGTTAGGCCACTCTAGCTCACTTTAGTCATCACTGACCTGCATCAGCTATGGTATTCATGTGCAGATACTTCCTGTGTGATAGGAAGTCCCAAACCTCAATTATTTTTTTCATGAAAGGAAGTTATATTTCAGCTCTTAGTATCCTCTTGAAAGTCAGGATCATGGCCAATCTTGAAACTTGCTTCTTCTTGGTATGTCTTTCTTAGTGGAGTCCTGCAACTTCAGTTTTCCTTATGTGGCTCTGCACTTTTTTGTTTGTTTGTTTGTTTTGTTTTTTCACAAAAGGGTTTGTCTGTGTAGCTTTGGAGGCTGTCCTGGAACTCTCTGTAGACCAGGCTGGCCTCAAACTCACAGAGATCTGCCTGCGTCTGACTCCTGAGTGCTGGAATTAAAGGTCTGTGCCCCTGCAGTTTTTAAGGAGGGGCCCTTTAAGTTTTATTTTGTACACTTTAACCAGAGTGTTGTTTGATTGTTACCTTTACAATAATTTCTGGAGATGCTGGTATGGGTAATTTATAGATGGAAACATCTTTACTGGAAACAGTAATTTTTTGTTCTGTTTTTTGAGATAGGATTTTTCTGTGTAGCCCTGGCTGTCCTGGAACTTGCTTTGTAGATGATGCTGGCCTTGAACTCACAGAGATATGCTTGCCTCTGCCTCCAAGTGTTGATATTGAAGGCATGCTCTACCATTCCCAGTCATGGAAACAATAGTTTTATATTCCTAAATACATAAACACGTCTTAGTCTGTATGTTACTTGTATGTATACCTCAAAGAATAAAAAATTTTAAAACTTTTAGACTTGGATTCCTAGTTAGTATAGAAGCCAAAATCTTAAGTTTGTAATTTAAACACCACACACACACACCCACCCACACACACACACCCACCCACCCACACACACACACACACACACACACACACACACACACACACACACACACACACTACATTAGCTGGCTTGATCTTGAATTGATCTTATGTAGGTAACCACAGCTTCTGTGAGTTCATTGGAGGGGCTCCCAAGCACTGACCCCTGATTGAAGAGCTAAGTTGACTGCAGGGGGAAAGAGTCATTTTTTCTTTAGGTGTGTGGTCACGGGTAGTTTCTTCAGTGGATGGTCCCACCACCTCCATGTGTGTATGAGTAGCACCATTTGTACGCAGGGGGTTAAAATAAATGGAGGGCATGAAATCAGGAGAGAGATGTGATGTGGGATGTTGGGGGGATTGAAGGGGTAGATTTGGTCAAGATACATTGTGTACATGTGTGAAATTTGAAAGGAGTGAATAAAAATTAAAATTAAAAAGATAGCTGCACTAATAGGTCACTTTCTTACCATACCAGCTTCTACTAGTTACTTTAATAATTTCTTTTTTTAGAAATTACAGTTTATCTTAGTGAATTTTTTTTTTTAATGAGTGAATGGTATTGGGGAATTGAACTCAGAACTTCATAACTGAGGTAAGTACACTTATCACTGTACAAAACCCCTAGCTCTAATTTCCTTTTTAAAGATGTTGTTGTTGTTGTTGTTGCTGTGTGTGTGTGTGTGTGTGTGTGTTATGCATATGTGAGTGTGGGTACGTATCATGCATGTGTATGGTGTGTAGAGGTCAGAGGACAACTCTTGGGATAGTAAACTGTATACTAAACTCAGGTTGCCATGTTTCCATGGCATGTGTCTTTTTACCTACTGAGCCACCTTGCCACCTCCTACTTTACTTCTTTTAATTCTTTGTCTATTTGTATTCAACATGTTTTAAAATATGCTATAATTTATTATCTTATTATGTAATGTTAGGATATGACTTAACTCTCTCTGAACATTTCAGAAGGATACCATCTTTACCAGTTTACACATTCTAAGACATCATACGGGGTACATATATGTGAGGGGGAGGAGTTGACTGTATCCTTTAGGATACAGTAGGAGTCTTTAGGGGTGCGGCTCAGTGGTCTTGAATGGTTCAGTCTAAAAGTAATGTAAATAGGCATGCAAAGCATTTTACTTCCAAATGAGAGTGCAGATTACTTCAGCATGTGTGTCATCTGGAGTTGGTGGTCAAAACTGGTAGTTGTCTTTGGCTTTGAATAAAACATCCCTGGGTTCAATCCTCAGCACTGGCTGGGCAGCATCCCCACCCACATGCCAGAGTAACCAAACACTGAAAATACTATAACTGAGTTCTTCCTACTCTTTTAACCTTGTTCATGGCATTTTGAATCACAACTAGAATAACCATACCTTTTTTTTTTTTTATGGAAGGAAAAATCAACTTGAGATCTTATTTCATATGAAAACAATCATTTGAAGCAATAATTCACTACTACTATTATTATTCACTGTTTTTAAATAAGTGCTGCTTGGGAATCAAACTCAGGAATTCTTTTCTGGGCAAGCTAGGCAAGCTCAGTTTTTAAAGTTTTATTGATCCTGTTAAACTTTTGCTGTAGGATATTAGGGCTAGCTAGATGGCTCAGCTGTGGGGTCTGGTAGCCTGAGTTGTGTCCTTGGGGCCCACATGGTGAAGGGAAAGAAAGTACTTTCTGCAGGGTGTTCTCTGACCTCAACATGTATGCCCTCACATGTGATTCTGCCCTTTCCCAAATAAGTGGATTTTTTTATTTTAAAAAGACATTAATTTCCTTTTTATTAGTAGTATTGTGAGTTGACTCTATATGAGGTTTGAAGTGACCCTTAAAAAGGACATGAAGCTTAACATTGTGAATTTTTACTAGTAAGTTCTCTAAGATCATAGTTCATTGTCTAACTTTATAAAAACCAAATAAAAAGGAAAAACATTTTAAGAAGCATTCTGTATGTACACTCGAAGAAATTCATATAGGAAAAAATGTCTGAACTACAGTGTACAGGACAGAGGAAAGAGTCAAGTTCTCATACAATATCTAAGGTACAAAGTGTGTGATTGGTTTTTCTAATGGAAAGGAATTCAGGGTTATCTAGAATTAAGGATTTTCAACAAGTGAATAGGAACTAAGTTCAGGATTTTAAATTTGGATGAAATGAACTTAGTTTTAGACATATATTTACTTTCTTTGCAATATCAGCTTCAGAAGGTTTATGCATGTAGAGCTAATGTGACCAACAGAGTGCTTCAGGAAGATGGGTGTGGTAAAGACAGACAAGATGGATGGAATGAGCTCACGGAGACTGCTGCTTATTTGGGGTTATAAAAATTGACACGAAGGAGGGGAGCATTGTGAGAAGTAGGATTTGTGATCTGAATGGGTCAGTTAACATTTCTGATCCATTGTGGGTCTGTATATGATTCATAAAATTTGGCATCTTTCTTTCCTAATCATGCCAGTGTATATTTGAAAGTATAAAATGTTATTTGCACATGCATGTGTTTTGTAAACTGTAAAGCTTGTACATATTCAGGCTGCTACTATAATTATATCATTTTTGACTTTGGCAATTCAGGGGCATGGATATTTTAATAGTTGCTAGAAGGAAGTATGTCAGATATTGTCAGTGAGTACTTAGTAAAACTCAAGATAATGTTTAATGTTGGGTGTGGTGTGCACATCTCTAAGTCCAGCACTTGGGAGGCAGACACAGGATGGTGGACTCAAGGCTGTCCTCTGTTACAATGTGAATTTGGCACTAGTCTGGCCCATATAACTTCTTGTCTCAAAAAAACCTGAAAAATAAAAGTCTGATAAAAAATATTGTAGATTAATTGAGGGTAGGGCCTGGAGAGAGAGTTCAGTAGTTCAAAGCATTTGCTTTTCTTCCAGAGGACCTGAGTTTTGTTTCTAGCAACCATGTCAAGCAACTCACTGCTGTCTAATTCTGGCTTTCAGGATTCCAGTGCCTCTGGCCTACATGGGTGCCTGCAATTATTTTTTATACCTATATGCAGGTAAACACACTAATCTGTAACTAAAAATAATAGAAATAAATTTTATAAAATCATTTATAAAAGTAAGCCAGGTGGTGTTGGTACACACCTTTAGTCCCAGCACTTGGGAGGCAGAGGTAGCCAGATCTCTGTGAGTTCTTCACCAGTTCAAGACCAGCCTGGTCTACAAGAGCTAGTTCCAGGGCAGCCTCCAAAGCCACAGAGAAACCCTGTCTTGAACCCCCCCCCCAAAAAAAAATCATTTATGAAAGTATAGTAGATTAATTTTGTAAAGAAGTGAAGACTAAGGCCAGGCTTACATCTTTGGAGACAAAAAAATTATGAATTGAGTTCTAGGACTATTGATTGGAGGAGGTGGTAATACATGTAAATGTCCATTATCATTAGAAATAAACTTTTTTTCTTGAGAGCAAGCCATAGGCTGGAGTGAGATGTTTTTTGCATCATGGATAATTGAGATACTCTTTCTCTCCCTCTCTGTCTCTCCCCCTCCCTGTGTTTTTGTTCCTGCATGCTGTAGAGCTGCTGTGTAGTACATGCCTCACCATATAGCTCTGGGTGGCCTTGAACTTGGTGCAATCTTCCTGTCTCTGCCTCCTGAGTTTTTAAATTACAGCTGTGCAACACTGTGTCCAGCTTTCTTTGTGTTCTTGAGCTTTTGGGGAGGTTGTGGAGGAAAAGGCAAGCATTTCAGGGCAAACCTGTACATGTGTTTACTCCTCATAAACTCTCATGTACTTTCTCTATTCCCACTTAAGGAAGAAAAGAAACTGGCCCCATCACCCACCCATTCTTCGCCTGTCCCTTAAACCCTCTCTTGGAACAGCAACACTTCTTTCAACAGACGTTTGTTTGAGAACATCAGTCAATCTCATGTGCTTTATTTTTATAGGGCAAAGTGCTAGAGGGGTTAATTGGATGTTGGCCACTAGATTTGGAAGGGGAAGGATGGGTCCTTTATCCCTGGATAGCTTCTTCTGCCACTGATTTAGAAAGCCTGCTGCTACACATTGCTTGAGAGTGAGCAGCTAAGAATAGCTCACCTGATCAGACCCCAGGTCAAGAGAGTTATTGGAGTCCAAGTCCCTTTGTCAGTCGTTGCAGCCGTCCCAGCTGCCATGTCAAACCCTGGTAACCTACTGCTAATCTTCCTGCTTTACCTTCTATGTTCTGTGTTCTACCCAAATCGGTGTCTGTAATATTTCCAAACATCTGTGAACGTCCCACCTCAGGACCTTCGACTTAGTAGTTTCCTCAGTTTCAATGCTCAGCTATTTTCCTTCGAGACCTAGCTGTAATGGTGTCTGTCTCCTGGGAAATAAGTGACTGTTCTTTCTTTAATTATCCTAAACGTTTCCTATCAGTTCTAGGTAAGAGATCAGATGCCAGAATGAAACTGGGTAGATTTAAATTTAAGTTAATTGATTCTAATTGGGTATATAGCCTATTTTCTCACTTGTGAAAATGGTTGTTTATAAATGGAAAATAAAATAATGTAAGGGAAAACACATTATAAGAATAAATACTCTGAAGCCGGGCATTGGTGGCACACGCATTTAATCCCAGCACTTGGGAGGCAGAGGCAGGTGGATCTCTGTGAGTTCGAAACCAGCCTGGTCTACAAGAGCTAGTTCCAGGACAGCCTCCAAAGCCACAGAGAAACCCTGTCTCGGAAAAAAAACAAAAAAACAAAAAAACAAAACAAACAAAACCCCCAAAAAACTCTCATGTTTGCAATTGTGTCTTGTGATTTTATTCTTTAGCCTTCACATTTGTATGCATTTTGTCATCTTTGTACGGTAGAGTGATCTGGGATTAGAAACTGTTGTCCTCTTGGACCTACAGGTCCCAGCACAGTGCCTCACATGTAGGGGAATTCACTGCTTATGTGGAAGTGTAACTGAGCAGCCAGTTAGGTATTGCAGGGGAGTAGCAATCACTGTTTAATCTATCACCATGGGATTCCACATTTAAAGTTGCAACATTTGATTGTATTTCCTTTAAGACTGTTAGACCCCCAGAAAACTCAGGTATCCAGGGTCCCAGGCCACGACCATGGTCACCCCAATCACCAGGCGGATTTGAGAGCTTGCTGCAAACTGCATGAGGCTTTATTGTTTTTTTTTTTTAACGAGCTAACCCCATGTTAGCTTGGGTCTTTCACCCACCCGCCATGGCAGATGGCTAGCAAAGACAGCTCCTACGGGCTCCCTAGAGATCTTGTAAGGCAGCGTAAGGGGAGTGTCTAGGGGACGCACAGGCTCAGGATTGGTGTGCCTCCAGGCTTGGAGGACTTGCCCTGTGTTGATTGGCCAACTGGTTGTTATGGCCCATAGGCCCTCCCAGGGTGGTTGCTATGCTCTGGGCGTCATTGCTGTGTGATTGTCCATAAAGTACACCCAGGGTCGTAAAGCATAGTGCCACCAGCTAACTTCTGATTGGTTCCTTGTCACGAGGCAGGCGTCTGACCTCTAAGTGACCAAGGCAAGGTTATGGCAAGCACGTGTTACTGTTATGGCTGCCGAAATGGGGAGCTGGTCCCTTCAAGACTATTACCTAATTTCACCGAGGAAAACCATACCTGTTAATTTATTTTTGTTGAGGTGAGTAATTTAAAAAAAAAATGTTGATAGATATGGGTAAGTTTTTTAATCACCCAGATAGGTTAATATGGTCACAGATTGGGATCCCTATACTATTTTATGTTGAAGATGAAAGCTATTTAGGTTTGTATGCTTTCATTACTCCACAAAGGCTCATAATCACTATTTAAAAAGACACATGCTCACAGTAGGTATTTTTTCAGTGGAAACTCAAGTATTTAAACTGTTATAATCTCAAAAATAAAGAAAAATCAAGAACACTAGTATTGCCTTTGCCAAGAAAACATTTTACCCCCTTTTGTAAATAATGACTTACAAATTGTGATGGTTTGACGAAGAATGTGTGAGTCACCCTGCCCCTTTTATTTGAATGCTTGGTAACCTTTTGAAAGGATTAGGAGGATTAGGAGGTGTGGCCTTGTTGGAGGAAGTGTGTCTTTGGAGGTGGGCTTGAGGTTTCAAAAGCCTTTGTCAGGTCAGTGTCTATCTCTCTCTGCCTATGGATCATGGATCAGGATGTAGCTCTTAGCTACTGCTCCAGCAACATTCCTGTCAGTCTCTTGAAAACATTGCTCTCCTCATGGGAATCCCTAATAAATTCATTTTATCCTGTTTAACCCTGTAGAGCTCCCACATCCAAATACCAGAACCATTATAAAATGAATTTAGGGGAAGAAATGGTTGGTCCATAAAAGTCCCTCCAAATTTGATAATTTTTTAATGTTTTAACAAACACAAAATGTATTATAATTTTCTTTTGTAATACTTTTTTGAGTTATGGAATATTTATAATTATGTGGTATAATTTCCACATATTTGGTTTTTTTATTAATTGTTTAATTTTAATTCCTTTCTGTCCTGATAGTATACTTGGTAATATACTTTGAATATATAAAATTCTTGAGGGGAATTTATTCAGACTGTAGTCTGTCTTAGTAAGTGCTGTTTTTATACTTAGATTGAGAGTTTATTCTCTTCTGGGATGTTCTGTACCTGTCCGTTAATGAACCTGTTTGAGGGTTTTAGCATGTCAGCCACTTTATGTCTAGTGTTTTATCAATTCCTGAAAGAAATGTCAAAATCTAAAATATGATTGTGAATATGTCTCTTTCCCCTTTCCTTTTCTTTTCGTAGCCTAAGGCAGTCCTTATTCTAAGTGTGTACAGGCAGTAGAAAGTAACTGTCTTCTAAAGATAAACTGAAGAGATGAACTGAAGTGGTAATGCTAAAGAGATTTTTGTTGACATATTGATTGTGTTGCTTTGGAGCCTGTCCTGGAACTTGCTCTGTAGACCAGGCTGGCTTTGAACTCACAGAGATCCGCCTGCCTCTGCCTCCTGAATGCTGGAATTAAAGGCATGTGCCACCAGCGCCTGTTTGATTGTGAATCCCTAAGATTGTAGTCATTCTGAAAAAATAGTGCTGGGTGCTGGGATTAAGGCATGCGCCATTATTCCTGGCTGAAAAAAGATAACCTGACTTCAAATGCAGACAGTTTTATTTGTGTTGCAGACTCTTTCTCTTCTGTTGTTATTTTTATTTTGCTGTGTGTAAACAAGAGAAGTCTTCCTCTTATTTTTTGAAAGAACCTGTAAACAACCAATTTCTTGAATGCCCACAGGTTCTTAGAGACTTCCATACATTTCTTCATCTTTTCTCTCCTTCAGATTGAAAAATATATGAGACTACAATTTTATTTTTACTTTTCAGGTGTTTTTGTGGTTTCAGCTGAACATAAGGATAATCATAAGGATTGTTTTACATTTAAGAAGTTTCCCCCTTTCTCTCTCTCTCTCTCTTTTTTTTTTTTACTTTTTATTTTTGAGATTATAATATAATTGCATTCCCTCCAGACTCTACCATATACTCCTGCCCAGTCTCCTTCAAATTCACGGCCTCTTCTTTCATTGTTACTTCATGCATATATGTATACTTATCTTCATATGTATTTTTAAATGTATTCAGCTCAGCCCATAATTTACTTATGTTTTTCAGGCCTGACCATTTGGCACTGGACAACAGTTAGTATGCTCTTCCCTGGGGAAGATCACCTCCCCCACTCTCAGCTTTCCTCAGTTGCCTATAGTTCTTTGAAAGGTTGAAGTGTTTTGTGGATGTGTCCATTGAAGCTGGGCTTCACAAGTCAGCACTTGATTGGCTATGGTTTTCTGTAAGAAGTTTTTAACAATGAAAAGACACTATTAAAACACTTAGAAAATAATTTAAAGTTTATTTTCTTTAAAGAAGCTGTTAGATTTTTGTCTCCTTTCTCATGATGCCTAGGATCTCGAGGGCAAGGAACTAACAGTTTGCTTCAAATCAATTTCTTTCTTAAATTTATTTTTTATTTTACTTTGTGTGAATGGATATTTTGCTTACATATATGTATGTGTGACATGTTTGCCTGGTGCCCACAAAAGCCAGAGAGTATGTTGGCTCTCCTGGAACTGAAGTTAACCATCATGTGGGTATTGAGAAATGAACCTGGGTTTTCTGCAAGAGCAACCAGTGCTCTTAAGTGCTGAGCCACCTCTCCAGATTCTCAAATCAGTTTTTTAAGTCAGAGAAATTAGAACTGCTTTTTATCAAGTAAATTAATGCAATGCTTAGAATAAACAAAATATTGCTATTCTCATTTTTAGTTCTTATAGGGGCATTTTCTCTAGCAAACTATGCATTTAAAAGCAGGGAGCTTAACTTTTTATAGAGCTACTAATTTGAAAATGTATTACACTGACTACAACTTTGGGGCAAAAATGCTCATTTAACCCTTTTAACTCTGGAACACTGTTTAACAAGGAAAAGATGATTTGACTTTTACAGTATACTTTTTAGGCAGTATGTATTTTCCATGTTTTTCCCTGAAACACTGTAGTGTGATTTCTTGCTGTGCTCTGGCTGTGAGCCCAATTTGAGAACCTACTTTTACAGGTTAATGTCATTCCATACTTTCCAACACATATTTCTTTTCATCCTCTGCATCTTGGCAGGCCGTCTCTTTTTCCTTATTCAGGGAACTCTGTCATAATGAATCTCAATTTTTTCCTCCAAACTTTGCTGGACTCTTGTCCACTTCACCACCTCTCTACTCCCTATCAGTTACTCTCTATAAGGAAAAATGAAGCAAACACATTGGACTTCGGCTAGGCTTTGTGCCTTTCTACATGGAAATGTGTCCATGGCCTTGCACTTTGCTGCCTCTTTCTGTGTATTCTCCAAGGAAGAGGTCTTCTTCTTTTAGTCCCTCATAATCCTTCCACCTGCATACTTGGTCACACCCTTCCTGCTTCCTCTCTGACCCAGTTCTACCAGTTATTCAATTTCCTGTGTTTTTACCCTTTTCACTCCTATTGCCTTCTAGAAACTATGCTCAACTTTCTGCCTTTTCATTTGTTTTAGTTGGCAAAGGCCTAATCTACCTCCTTCTCTGTCCTCTGTCCATTGCCAGGTTCCTACCTATGACAGACTGTATTTGTTGCATCTCCTTCCCAAATTAACCAGAACTGACCATCCTCAAGCCACTGACTGTAGCTTAAACTGCTGTTTTCCGTACTTCTCCACGGCTCAGATTCAAGTCCTCACCTGACCCACGGCAGGTGTTTGACTCATTTCCCTGCTGTCAGTCTCCCCTCTTTCAGCTTGCCACAGCAAAGTGGTCTCTTAAAATGTTGATATGATCACATGGTCTATCAACATCACCCATGGAGTGAAAAATCAAACTGTGCAAAGACAAATACAGTCACCAATGAATAGAACCCTACAGCTTTGTCTACTACTCTGCTACTGTTGAGTCCTACCCACACTCCCAAAGAAATGTGTTGTTTCACACTTCTGAATCTTTGATATTTGTATGTTGTCCATTCACATAGTAGCCTACTTAACATTTCAAAGACCACAACTAAGCATTCTTATCAGACTTGACCTGGCTGTTCTTTCCTGCCTTCCCAAGCCACCACTGTTGCACTGCAGTGATTAAGGGTGTTCATTAAGCATTAATTGTACTATAGTTTGTGGTTACTGCCATTATTTAATTATTTGGTTGGAGCTCTTGCTAGTAAGCAATCATTTGCCAACCTTACTGCCTGTTACACCTGGCATATCTTACATACATAATTGTTTATACAATGGGTGACTTACAGCAAATGTTATTTGGTGCTTTATTTATGGACTTATTATTGTATTTTAAAACTTAGGTAATAAGTTTTGGATTGTATGACTTTAATGGTAAACTGAAAGCTGGTTGCTTGGTCATAGCTTTCAGCAGGGAAGATTGTGTAGCTGGTAACTTAATGTATCTGAATATGTAGGTCTTTTGTTCATTTTGTCTTAATGTACAGTGGCAGGTCATCCATGTATTTCTTTTCTACTCAGATTGTGTTAAATTAGAGAAAATCTTTCATAAAATTTATGATCAGCTTTCCCCCTAACTTTTAAGACCCCTTTATTTTTCTCTAGTTTTCAGAGAACTCTAAAATGCAAATCTTATTTAGTCTTAGCTCATGGTCTCCAGTTCTTCCTTCCCATTCATCTCTCTTCGTGTTGTTTTGATGGTCTCCTACTTTACCAAAGTTAGTTTGTTCTTGGTTAGTCTTCTTCAGAGAGTTTATTTTCCTGCACCCATTTTGCACCTGTAGCTGATAACACTCTTCTCCATGTCTTGAATGCAGTCCACAAGGATAAACGTCATTGTGCACTGACATTGTTTATGTTAAAGGAGTCAGTCTTCCCAGGCATCTGCTGCACAGGCAATAGTGTTCCAGCTATTGGCTGCTGTGAGAACAGAATGTTGTCACAACACAGTCGACAAACAGCCCCCCAAAGTCCTCAAGAAGTAGTGACTTCATACTGATGGAAACTCAAAATTAGGAAAGGACTGTAATTTCTGGTGATTGACTTCTGGCTTGATTCTCCACATCCCCATGTCGAGAGTGGACTGTTTTCTTCAGGAACTGGACCATCTTTAGAAGGGCACACTTAAGCTTTACTTAGTGTTGGTAAGAATGCAGATTTGAAATCTCTCTGGTCCCTGGCAGGTTGCTTGGTAGTGGGGCTGGATTGTGCTCTGTTTGGTAGTTTGGTCTTTTGACTGACTTTGATAAGGCTGACTCCCAGGAAACCCCAGCATCCTCTTTGCCTGGCGCCACTGGGCCGGCCACCCGCCCTCCCTCCCTCTTCCTTCTCCCGCCCCAACTGCCCCACCACCTCACTATTCCTCACTTGAACTGACTGCCAGAGTTCACAGACAGCTGGGCAGAGAGTGGCTAAGTCGCCCAGCTGCCCGGGAAGCTTGGCGGCCAGGCTGAGGGAAGGAAGCTTCGGCTCTCTTTGAAGGTCGGCTGCCAGTGAATCTCAGGCAGCTGGACTTCAAAGGGGGCACCGACGGGCTTTCCCTCCTGTCTAGGCAGGTCATTCCATGGCACTGTGCTTCCGGCATTGGCATGGTGGTTTTCAAGTTCCCCTTCAATTAAGGAGCTGAATATAAGCCACACTTATGTTCACATTTGTAGTTATGAGAAGTAGATAATCTAAATTCCCACCCTCTGTTACCCCAAAACTGAAGAGCTAGAGGAGAAAAAAAAATAAATGTCCCAGACGTTGGGATGCCCATATTGCCAGCCTCTTTTTTCTGTTATTTACCAAATTTCAATTACTTCAGAGACTTTTTATATGATCTTGAATAAACGCTCATCACTGCTTGCTTACAGAACAAATTTAGATATAGCCGTGAGTGGTACTTCTACCGGTTCTAGAAAGGGGTGTGGTGCTCAACTACTGTGGCACACTCTGTCTACTCTTGCTGTACTTCCCTACTTGTCACCTGCCAATTCCCTGTTCAGAGAGAGAAATAGCCTACTAAGGGAACAGTGGGATGCTGCCTCAACAGTCAAGGTCCACTTTAGTTGCAACTGACAGTCTGGAGGAGTCTGAATGTCACCTAACCCTGGACAGCTAGCCCTACCGTATTATGCATCCCATTCTCCTCTTGGAAATTGGTAATGATAGCACTTACAGCACTGATGAGAAAATGCAAAGGTAATAGGTTTATTAGATGCCTATCTCCCATTAACTGGAAAAAGAGGAGGGAACAAGTGGCTGCTTTATTGTTCTTGTTTGTTTTACTGGACAAAAGACAGCTAGTTTCTACCTTAGACTGATATATCTGTAATAGTGTACAGTGATGTATTACATAGTTTGAAGGAGGGATAGTTATTTCATGTTATCAATCTCTTGTACACTACGTCTCCTGGGACTATAAGGCAACTGGATTCACTGAGGTCTCTTACTGTTGTACTGCCCATACACACTCAAAGAAATGTAGGTATCTGACTGAATGGTGTATTTTCTGGGGCCAAAGTTGGTGTTTGACTTTTGCTCTGACAGTTTCTTGTCATTTGTGGATGGGCAAGTTGTCCTGCTGGTGAAGTGAGATAATTATGTTTAATTCAGAGAGGATGAAGGATAAAACTAGAATATGTAGTGTTGCTATCCCAAGTAGCAACATCTTCAATAAATGTAGCTGCTGCCATCATCATCACAATAATCATCACCATTATTTTGTTATTATTGCCACCACCAGTATAATAAATTAAGGTTATTTCTAAATTATAAGGAAACCTTCATTTGGCCTAACAATGATTTAGTAAGCAGAAGGCTTTTCCTTAAGGGTTGTTTTTTTCTAATCAGCAAATCGGCTAGTCTGGGGCAAAATTTAGTTTGCCATCTCCTTTGGTGGATGCTGTTTTGTAGGTTTTTTGTTTTTTTGACACACATCTGTGTCCATTTGTCCATGTATTGTAAGTGTCTGTCCATGCTACTCAGCAGAAGCAAATGGTTATGACAGAATCTGTGTAGTCCTTAAAGTCTAAAATAGTTACTAGTTAGTCTTTTCCAGAGAAGTTTGCTCCCCCATACTCAAGATGCATGCTTTCCCACTTATGGACCAGAGAATATTAGTTCAATGCATGCTGGTATATGTTAGCTGAAAAATAGTTCCATAGTCAAGTAAACTTTGGGGAATGTTAAAGAGGTTGATTTATTCCAGGATGATTACTTAAAAGACTCTGGTTTTTAATATACTGATGTGTATTGTGAATCTTCAAGACAAGGCCATGGTATGCAAATAAACTCCAGTTTCCCAGGCTTACTTGGCTGTAGCCCTCCGATATGATGATATTACACAAAACATTGTCTGGGAAACCCCTTTCTTGGGCTGTCTCTGGAAGGACTTTCCTAAATCATTCCTCTTGGTGATTTAGGTGATGTCCTCATTTGGAAACCTATAGAAGACTGTGAAATTCTATATTGGTTACCCCATTTTTTTCTAATCAAAGTTGTATTTGCTTAAAATCAAAACAGTGCAACATGCCAGATATTTAAATAGTGTAATCAGACATTATCCCCAACTTTAAATGACTCTATATGATGTCTCAAGATTATAAAACAGAGTCTTAAAGTCCAAGAAAAGACAAGCTGTTTCACTTTATGCCTTCTTGAAAATTTAAAAGCACAAATCCTTTGTTGGGCTTTTTTTTTTTTTTTTATATTTTTCCAACCACATTTCTGAACCATAAATCTAGAGTACCTAACTGGTATACCAACTGATCTCAGCTAGGGTTTATAAGAGGGGAGATTAATGTGAAGGTAACTTTTGCCCTAGCCATAAGGGGTTTGTTTTATAGACTAAAGTAAACACCTTGAATTTCAAGTTGCAAGCACACAGGGAGCCAAAGGATTCCAGAGCACTGGCGTCATATTCTGCCTGTGACTCACATATCTCAGTGGCTGAGCTTTCTCCCACAGCTGTAGCTTCCAGCTGGCCACCAGATAGAGCCCTAGGTAGTCATACACTGCAGTCACCTGGTCTGAGATGACCAAACAGGATAATTGCAACATAGTCTGGTTGTGAATGAAGGCTGGACAGTGCCTTTGCCAAACACAGATGAAAAAGAAATGCTAAATCATAGTTGTTTTCTGTGAGGTCACAGTGGTTATAGTAGCGAACCTGGACTAAGGGTGAGAACCCTACTTGGAAATGCAACCCTGCTCATAAATACATTCTTTGTTCTCTATCATGTCCGAGCTTCTTGTCAGTGGTTTAATGTCAATACTTAAGCATTCAGTTGCACACCATACCTGATGCAATGATGGACTTACAACTGTAGTAAATGTGGTCCTACATGTTTCCCCCTTTCCCAACTGCTTCATCATTTCAAGAAAATCTCATGCCTTATCTTTATTTCTTCTTTGCTATATGTATAAAGGGTTCTCAGTAAATATTATTGCATTGTAATTTGGATCCTAAATTTTTCATTATTTTATTTTACATTATGGGGAGTGATAAATGGACTGCTATGCCTGTGTGTGTGTGTGTGTGTGTGTGTGTGTGTGTGTGTGTGTGTGTGTGTGTGTGATGTGTACACTTGTGCATGTCTAGTGGTCAGAGGAGGGCATTCAGTAAGTTCCAGGGGTCCTCCAGGGTCCTCCTCTCTGCCTCCTCCATTGCTGGGTTACAATCATTCAAAGGACATTTATGCTAGAATCCAAAGTTCCCTCCTTATACTTCAGCAGAAATCATTTTTAACCCTGCATCATCTCTGTAGCCCTGTTGATGTCTTTTATCTTAAATTATTTCTTTAAAAGAAAGGAAAGAAAAAGGTAGTGATGAATGGGAGGATGGAAGGTTTGATCTCTAATTTTTACTCTGTTTGATTGGCTTAAACATTAGTGAGGCACATTTTGGGGTACGTCTCAGAGGGAGGTCCTTTCCAGATGTGGTTAACAGAGGGACAGAGACTGAATGTGATCGTAAGACTGAATGCCAAGGTTGCAAAGGATAAGGCCTCTGCATACTGGCATTGCTCTTTCTCCTATTCTAATCCTCCCAAATGTGAGCAAGTTCCTAGAACCATATTGGTGAGCTGCTTCTGCTGCTATGGGTTTCCTTGCCATGATGGATTGTAGTCTCAAATTATGAGCCAAGATAAATCCTCCTTTGCTTAAATTCCTTATTAGATATGTGGGCACAACAGTAAGTAACTAAAACAGAAGGGAAAATAGACAGGAAAAGCATCATGGTTTTAAACATAGTCTTCTTTATTTGAAGAACTCAGAAACTTGGACAATTGTGAAGTTACTATGAGTATATTGTTTCCATGCTCAAAAGTTCATGTGCTCAAAAAACCGTTTGTTCCATGAATGTAAGCGCTGTGATGTGCTATAACATGTGGTATTCTAATAGTCTTATTGGGGTTCTCAGAGTTCACTTGTGTGCCTGGGAAAGAAACAACCAGCCCCTGATCCACATGAAAGAAAAAATCAGAAATATGTGGAAGGGTTTATCCAGTACCATAAAGAAAAGCACCATAAGGTCAATTCTTTTGTGTCTTCCAAGGATGAGCTAACTCTAAACAGTCTCTTTTCTTAATTTTTAATCATCTATATTGCATTGTGTTACTTGATATCAAAGAACAAATTGGACACAAATTATAATTTCCTAGAGACAATGGATATATGAAACTAACCATGGGCAGAATTAACAGACTTACTAGAGTGAATTCGTACTCCCATAGGTGGATACAAAACAGACAGGAGAAGGGTGCCATGGTTATTTAAAGTGTGAGACATGGTGAAATGCAATTAACTTGAACTGAAAGGAGATAGGATGAATATTGTCTGGCAAAATGTTAAGTAGAGAAGAATTCTGAGAAAATTGTGTAGCACCATACAATACTTCTTGTCTGGGCTGGCATGACTGATTTCTGCTAGGTTGTATGTGTATTGTGCTTGTAGTTAACTAGAGATGAAATCAGTGCTAGATGGTTTAGGATGGCTCACTCATCTTGACCCCTTAACTACATGCCTATTGATGTTAAGGCAATGGTTCTCAACATTCCTCATGCTGTGACCCTTTAATACAGCTCTGATGGTGACCCCTGAACATAAAATTATTTCACTGATACTTCATAACTGTAACGTTTTTTACTGTTATGAATCATAATGCAAATATTTGATATGCAGGATATCTGATATGGAAACCATGTGAAAGGGTCTTTCAGTCCCAAAAGGGGTGGTGCCCCACAGGTTGAGAACTGCTGTGTTAAGGGATTAACTGAGCACATGTCTCTCTGATCATCTAGGAAACTAGTGCCTGTTTTCTTGTCCATTGGCTGGGCCCTAAACGCAGCAAGGCCATGCATGCATGTCTTTACTGACCTTTGCTTGTCTTGCTTCCTAATGTGTGTGTATTTGGGTTCTCTGGGAAGCAGATGCCAAGGCAGTGTTAGACACTAAAGAAACCTATTGCCAAAATGCCAATGAGGGGAAAATGAGAAGGAACTGAAAGAGGCCAATAGTCTTCAAGTATAGTTGGTGACTCAGGCCCCCAGGAAAAATACCAGGAAGGAAGGGATAGGGGAATGAAGAGTAGGAAAAATCTGAAACTCCAATGCAATTCTAGGCAAGTGTGGCCAGGTTAGTAGGAAGCCCCTGAGCCCAAGTCACCCTGAGCATTCATTGCTATGTTCCCACTATAGTTTTGATCACTATTTGATTAAATCTATAGTAGTCAGAAGTCCCTTTGTGGAAGAATTAGAAAAAATTAATACAGAATACACCTATCCTACTGAATTGCAGTGTCATTTCTTAGGGAATCAGACTGTTTTTCTTATTGGCAAGCAGTTGATCTGAAAAATGGCTCCAATATGGAAACAGAGCAAGGGGTCATTACTTATTATTGGGGTAACTCCTCTTAGCCACCTACTCTTCTGTTTATATTAAGCAGTATCATTGCCTGCTGCTCATTATTTGGTCCCTAGTAATACCATGTTCTCTTTGCCACCTTTGCAGCTCCCCATGCATCCAAGCCCCTGAGATGGCTCTGTTTTTTTTTTTTTTTCCCCAGCCATTATGGTTGCAGCTTCTTGGTACAAGTAATTAGACACTGGGAGCTGGCTTTTTATCAATTCAGACCCTGTGATTCCCATGGACATTATTAACTTACCTCTGACTAGTCCTGGTCTGTAGAGAAAAACTTTTTGGTGATTCAGGCACACTTCCACCTGTGTGTTTCTTGATAGTTTTAGTAAATGATTTTCTTTTGGACACCCACACAACTTTGGGCTAGTGACAGTCTCCATCTTCATCTATGGTTGCCGTATCCAAAGCCAGTGCTTAAACAGACTTAGGGGAATTATAGCTCAACTATCCATAGGAAGAAAGCAAAGTTTCTAGATACCGGTGATCAGTATTTGATACTGGAATGGAAAACCCAATTTAGGAACATAAGTGCTGCGTTTTGGACTTCAGTGAATCTATAAGTTTATCTCCTTTATTCTTCATTGATGCCTGGATCATGCTGTCTGCCTATGCCATTGGGGCATCCTTCCTAAATGTGGTGTCACAGACCTTGGTGTAGGAGATAGACAGCTTCATGAGCAAGAATCATCAAGCGTGTTAGTGGCAAGGAACAATGTATATGGATCAGAACAAGAAACAAAGGCCCAAGATTATAACTCAGTGGTAAAACTGGCTTACTTACCATGCTGTAAGCCATGGGTTTCATTCCCAACACTTAAAAGAAAAAAAAAAAGGAAGAGAGAAAGAATATGAAGACCAGAAATGTCTTGGGGAGGGTAAATTAGAGGGCATGAAAGGGCCCTTGATTAAAGTGAGAAAGGTGGGAGCTGGAGGGGTGGTTCAGCAGTTTAGAGAGCTTGCTGCTCTTCCAGAAGATCCAAGTTAGGTGCTACTGTGAGAGTTGCCCTCTTTGACAGTGGCTGAAGCAGTCTTGTTCTTTTCTCTCTCACTTTACCTGCCTTTGCAGAGTGTCATTGAAGCAGTAACCAACCACCACTTTGCACATATGAGGACATTTGTTCTACTTAGTTCACTTCCAGTGGCATCTGTGGCAATTGGAGCACTACCAAGTGCCTAGCTTCTTTCTGTGCCTAAATTGTACTAGGACAACTCAAACATATGATTGGAAATATTGAATTGTTTGCTTACAATTTAGCTTGAAAACAGATTCCCAATGAGAAGGGTCCTAGGGTTACAGGATCAGTCACATGTTAGCGAGCCCATTTTGTGGTGTAACTGAGTGCTTGCCTTCTCTTGCTCTCAGAATCTGCATTTATGCCACATAACTGCATTTCATCATCTTTCTGAGAAATAGCACCCATTTCAGGCTTCTTAAGCTTGTGGTTCTGACACAAGGCAGGGAGATTGCAGGATCAGGGTAACTTGGTCTCTTTATGAGTTGGTGTGATGGGGTATAAAGATATGGGCATGCATTTTAAAGATCAGTAAACTGGTAAGTAGAATAAGCACCTTAACTAGGTTCATACTTAAGGTTAGTAAGCCTTCAAGTTTAGGCAGACCAGCCTGATTCTAGAACCAGTATTCTCTAATATTTTTTTTCTGTTTTCATTTCTATAATTTATGTAGATTTCTCTATTTAAAATATTTGATTCTGTGCCTCCTATTTATTTTCACCACTTTGAGAGCTTTTTGTCTTTTGCTTGAATTTTTGCTTTTTTTTTTTTTTTTTTCTCTCGAGACAGGGTTTCTCTGTAGCTTTGGAGGCTGTCCTGGAACTAGCTCTTGTAGACCAGGCTGGTCTGGAACTCACAGAGATCCACCTGCCTCTGCCTCCCGAGTGCTGGGATTAAAGGCGTGCGCCATCACTGCCTGGCTTTTGCTTTTGTTTTTAAGATCTTACTCTAGTAGCCTGGACTTCACTGTACAGGCTGGCTTTGAGATCATGGGGTTCCACTTCAGCCTCCCAAATACTGGGGGTGCAGATGTGAGTCATCATGTCTGGCTGAGAGCTGTCCTTCTTGTTACATACATACATACATACATACATACATACCAAGATACAGACACTGGACTCTAGAAGCTACTACATGGAAACTCACTCATCCTTGATGACAAAATGAAATGCTTCCATGATTGGGAAGTCTAGAAACTGATACATTTAAGACTCTGTGGAAGACATTGTAGTTATCTTGCTAGGAAGGCTGTGAGAGTCCACTCTGGCCTACTTGGTGGGGCTTGTTAGCAATCACTGACTTTTTGGGTAGAAGCATCACCTTCATCTGTGCCTTCTCAGATGAACTTATTTGGAGATTGGGCTCTTGAAGATGTAGTTAGTGAATGTGAGATTCAGCTAGGTGAAGTAAATAAAAGACATAGTGCCTAGGATATTCTAGGCATTATGTAAGAGCTGCTGTCATCATCACTACCATCACCACCATCTGCAATAAATAGGCACGTTAGCTAGTTCAAGGCCCACCACTGTGTGCACCATGTCTAGAATATACTAAAAATAAAATTAGCATTTTGTATAAGTAAATAATATGCTCATTTACTTAATACAGAAGCATAATACAAAAATAGTTGTTATTTTATATTACTCAGGCCTTTCTAAAAATGTCTCCTCCTAGGACTTATCTTTTCTTCTTTGAAGCAAGTAAAATTTGTTGAAGCCTTTCATTTTTTTTTAAAGGAACAAGACTGTAGTCACTTGGAATTAGCATTTCACCTAAGATGTATATAATTTTCTGAATTTTAAATGTTGTTTGCACAAAATTTGTCTCTTCTGAATATAAGAGTGGATAATACCTTGGTTGTGTTTACTCACAGGTTCACCCTAAATTCCACTATAAACAGGCTCATGACCCTGGCACAGACACTTCTTGTGTGGCTTTTTCCTATGATGGTAATGTCCTTGCCTCTCGTGGAGGTAGGTAAACAGCTTTTTTTTTTTTTTTTTTTTTTTTTTGGTTTGTTTCTATATATAAGAAGATACTTTTTAACTCTTACCAACTGTCAGACCAATGTCTTAGTGTTGACTAAAGTTAGTTGTGCTGTTGTTAATGATGTGTTTGCCAGTCAGTTTTTTTTTTTTAATTAAAATGTGTTTTTATCTTGGCAACATTGTCTGTACCAAAATTTACTAACTAGACTTACAAGGTGGCTCAGCAGTCAAAGTGCTTGCTGCCAAGCCTGGTGACCTAAGGATCATTCAATTCCTAGGACTCACATGGTGGAGGGAGACCATAACTTCACAAAGTTGTCCTTTTGCCTCTACATCCAAGCTTTAGTATACTCATGTATATATATTCAATAGATAAATATGTATATGCATAAATAAACAAATATAAAACTATTATCAACCAAAATTTGGAAATTGTATGTTTTTTCCCTTTAGATATTTATTTTAGCTTCAGATTTCACAGAAATTTGGTCTTCATGGATGGCTTTTGCTTCTGCCTTGGGAATCTGTAATGATCACCTACATTCTTTTATTCTCTGTGTATACTTATAAGGCAAGCTCTCTACCACTAAGCCATGTCCATAAACCATGGTTTCTTTGAGCCAGAGTCTTTACAGGTCGCTCAGGCCTGAACTCAATAGGCTTGCTTCAAACTCTTGATCCCTCTGTCTCCTCAAGATGCTGGTTGTTGCACAAATGCATATCAATATGCCCAGCTATCTTCCTTTATTTGTTCCCTCCTAATCATTCCATGCCTGATATTTCAAATCCTCTGTTTGTTGACCATTAGTATGTGGTACTCTCCCCCTCTCTGAGTTCAAACACTAACACAAATTGGTTGAGGGGGCAGAGGGTTTTTATCTAGCTACTATATTTTATTCTGTATTATTGTATTCTAAGATTGGATATAATCATGGTTGCATGCTGGTTGTTCTTGATTTGTTTGCTACATCCATCTCACATGGATAAGAATGTGTGTTAATAGAGAGGGTAGATAACAGCCAGGGCAGCTTGTGAACTATACATTATGGGGCATGGCTGAGGATTTTTCTGTGAACTGGCTTGAGACAATACAGTCAAACAGGTGTGGATTAGTCCCTGCCCAAAGTCAGATTTCAGAGGAAGAGTCCCTAGGGACAGAATGGGTTTTATTAACAGTCCAGTCTCTCTTAGCACCAGATCTTGATTCCTTATTGGACCCACAGGGCTGAGGCCAGTCTTAGGCTGTGAGCACTAGGGAGAAAGAATAGCAGAGGCATTACTTATGTGAGCTTGGCTCTTGTTCTAGTCAGGAGTTTGTAAATAGCCCTGTAGAAATATAAAAACGCTTTTCCTAAAAGAATGTTCATTACTCTTTAAGCAGCTTGGAAAAGTAGTACTTTTGCAGCAAAATGAAGAAATAGCCACAAGTAGAATTACTCTGGTGGGCAAGGAATAACATGGCTTACATCATTAATTCTACCCACATACTGATGGGAAAAGTAATCTGTTGTGAGCTGAACTATTTTCAGTCCTGATGGTTCTGAAATTAAGGCCTTCCCAAGAAAGCAGGTTGTATTCGGCATACCACAGGGAGCTACCATCTTCTCTACTGTAGTGCTTTGGTGTAGGTTCTGTAGAGTTGCTGACAGATGCTAATCAATCTGGGAAGTAATTGCTAGGAGAATTACTTAGTATCACATCATTTATACGATTTTTGCAACTGCTACTGCCCTTTCAAACTCCCTAAACAATAAAAAAAAAAAAAAAAAGGTAAATGTGCTTATGTATGCTTGGGTTTTCCCTCCTACCCCCTCGATCCATCCTTTTTTACTTCTTCCCATCCTCCCTTTTTAATAGTTATATACTGTTTAGCAAACCTTAAGCTGGCATGAGTTCTTTTGTACAAAATTCACTTGTGTTTTCCTCCCTTCATTCCTCAATTAGGTGATGATACATTAAAATTATGGGATGTCCGACAATTTAATAAGCCATTATTTTCAGCCTCAGACCTTCCCACCTTGTTTCCAATGTAAGTCTGATTATATTTTCTAAGTTAAACATTTTTTTTTCATGCATGTGAATGTTTTTCTGTACCACATGTGTGCCTGGTAACTGAGAAGGCCAGAAGAGGGCATTAGATCCCCGGTGACTAGATGGTTATAGATGGTTGTGAGCCACCATCTGGGTACTGAGAATTGAACCTGGGTTCTCTGGAAGAGCAACCAGTACTTTTAAACATTGAGCCATTCTTCAGCGCCACAAGTAGCATATTTTTTATTTGATTAGCATCGGAGAACCGAAAAGAAATTTCTTTAATGTTAATTTGCATCAAGTATTTTAAATCTTCTAGGAAAGGGACTTGAGAAGTTTTTTTTTTTTTTATTTTACACATCTGTTTTGAAGATAAATTATGTCTATTTGTCCAAGATTTTATACATAAATTTATTACATACTCACAGAAGTCTTTTTGTTATTCACACTGTCTTGTCCGGAATGACCAAACATAGTTATCTCCAGTTTCCTAAGTCTGGCAACTGAAGCTTTCAAAGACTATTCTGAGGCAGCTGAGGTGGGATTTAACCTCTAAGTCCTATAATTGGTGCCTAGGAAACGGTTTCTATTTTGGAAGAAGTGAAACTTTACATCTATGTTAAATAATGACCAATGGGGAGGATATGCAGGTAATAGAAGCATCAAATAAGAGAAACCGTGTGGTAGTACGGCACCCACTCTAACACAGCCCATTGCCTATAATTTTACCTGCTAAGAACAAGCCTACCAACAAACATCAATCTAGAATAGAAAAGAGTTTTTTGAGCCACTACATCTGCTAAAACAATGCCGAGTACACAACTTCTTTAGATAGCGTGTGGATTATTCACAGTTAAGTGACCATGGCTGTGATAATAAAGCTGTGGAGTTAACGACCACAACTTGTTTGCAACAGCACAGCTTCCTTCTCTCAGATAGCTTGACTTGATGTGGCTGACACTGTTTGGAGGTGATAGTGGTGATGGGGGCAATACAAGTAGTTCTGAGAAATGGCCAAAGCTAATATGACTTCATCAGATGTGTTTGCTTGTCTGTAGATACTCTGTTGAATGTTGCTCACACTCTTTTTACATTAAAACATGTCATGGTGTGGAAATTAAGAGCAGACTCTGAAGTCAGACTGCCTTCATTTGAGTCCCAGATGTGTACCATATCCTTGTGTGATACTGAGCAAGGCTTAGTTAACCACTCGATGTTAGCCTCCTTGTTAGTGCAGTGACAAGAACATCTGTCTCATAATATTATTGTGAAGATTAAGTAAATTATTTAAAATGCCCGGTGTGTAAGCTAATGTGTAGAGGTTAGCTCCTTTATAGGGATGTGTATGTGTTTTTAGTTCACTCATTACTGTTACACTGTTTTCAGAGCCCCGAGTTTATACTTACCAGTGCTTTTGTGTGTAGGACCGACTGCTGTTTCAGTCCTGACGATAAACTCATAGTCACGGGTACCTCTGTTCAGAGGGGATGTGGCAACGGCAAACTTGTCTTCTTTGAGCGCAGGACTTTCCAAAGGGTGTATGAAATTGACATCACGGATGCGGTATGTGTCTTTCTTTTCTGTCTAGTCTTGAATGAAGTAAGTTGGCACCTGTTGTTTTGTTTGAATAGAATCCAAATTCTGGTCTTTACAGTATAGTGGTAGTTTCTTGTTCCCTCTAACATAATAAGACTTTTCTTGAGGGTGGGGACAGTGCTTCTCTGTGTAATAGCCTTGGTTGTCCTGGAACTCACCTTGTAGACAAGGCTGGCTTCAAACTCAGAGATCTACCTGTCTCCGAGTGTTGGGATTAAAGGCATGGGCCACCACACCCAGCCATCCTAAGACTTTCTAGGACATTGAAGATGGGCTGATCTACACTGACCCTTTCCCCATAGCATGATACTTTTTATAGGCTCAGACTTTAGTCAAAAGTTTAGCTGAGCCTGTGTTTTCTCCTGGAACCAAACTAAGGAAAGATAGGATGGTGACCTTGCAGTACATAGGAAGAGTGCCTACAGCATGCATGTTTCTATGCACTTGTGAAAGGCTGTGCCCTCAGACAGAAGGACGTTTATCATCACTTCCTAAATCTTTAAGACTTTGCAAAGATTCTGCATACGAAGGTCATAGCAATAAGAGAAGGCTTACCATCCATTGAACCTAATAGCTTTTAGTATGTGGAAATTTAAAACATTTATATTTAACTCTGACAAAAAAAAGACCCAGAACCTTTAGTTTTCTGTTTCTATTTATTCAAACACTAAAATATTAGCATTCATTCATTCATTCGTTCGTTCGTTCATTCACTCTTGTGTATCCTGAGAATGTAGAATATAATAATGATGAAAGTTCCAAGAAGACAATTTTAATTCCTTAAAGGTTTATTTTATTATTTAGGTGGCAAGACAAATGATTGTAATTTTCTCAGTATGAAATAGGGCAGTTAATGTCTCTGTCACTTTTCTATGGCTCAAATCCTTAATAATACCCCGTCTCACAGTGTTCTTCTGCTGCTTTCTCCAGTTGTTTCAGCTCTTTGTAAACAGTTGTGGCATATTATACACTTAAGTGATTCAGACAGTTGAACAACTGTGTTTAAATCACCAGCACAAAGCTCATGTCTCTAAATGTCTAGTATTACTTTGGGGTCTTAATGCATAGGTCCCAAATTGGAAGCCATGTTAGACTTTGAATGTTACAAATGTGAAGTAGCAAGGAAACAGATTCTAGATATCCATTCAGGTTTTATGGAATCTAATATCACGGCATCATTTGAAACTTGCTAGTACTTGAAATACAATTTTAGGGGTTATATCTGGGAGCCAAGAAAAACACTAAGAGAAATAATTTGCTTTATCAATTTTAATCTCAAAAAGTAAAAGTTCAGTACTCATGTGTGAAATTCCCCAAAATGTTTAAAAAGTAAAAGTATTGTAGTTGGTTATTTCTAAAGTAAGCTGTACCTCCAAATGACTGTACATTTCCAGTATTATTCTTGGTGTGGTGTTTTTAAATTATAATTTAAGTTGAAATATAAATAAATTAAGATAATATAGTCAGGCTCACACATCTAACAAGTTGGCCTTCATTTGCTTATTGGAAGAACATACTGTTTGTGGGAAAAATCTGTGTCTCATAATGTGATCATGTTTTCTCTCTGTTGCTTTTCTTCTCCGTGGTACTTTCATCACCTCATATTATATATTTATTTGTTCTTCGTGTCTTCAACTAGGTTCTAAATCACATGAGGGTAGAAACGTTTTCTTCTCTGTGGAATCCTTAGGGTCTGCTGCATAGATAATGTTTGGAAGGTAAAATATTTTACATAGTACAAAATAAAGAATCCTTAAAAGTGAAACAGGACAAAGGCTTTTTGAGTTATGGAGATGGAATTGAACTGCAATACCAGAATAAATAAGTGATTTTATTTCGTGGCCATCTTTTTAAACACAAGAAATGATACATTCAGACATGAGTTTTAGAGTTGTAGAGATGAAAGTGTTAGATTTACAAAATTTGTGAGCATTTGAATAGAAATGGGGTTAGATTTACAAGACTGGTGAGCATTTCTATATATGAAATGAGGTTTCTTACTTCAAACCTTAGTGAATGTTCTCTAAGATAATCATTTATCTTAAGACTGGAGCTGTAGCTCAGTGGTATGCATATATAATGCATGAATCTTCAGTTCAGTACCTATAACTGAATGGTTTAAACTGGATGTGGTAGTGTATGCCTGTGATCTCAGCACTCAGTTCTGAGATGAAGGCAGGAAGATCAGGAATTTAAGGGCATTCTTTACTGTACATGGAGTTTGAGGCCAAATCTGCTGCCAAAACAAATTTATCTATCTACCTATGTCTTTATCTTTAGGAAAGACACTGAATACTGTTTGTGATATGAAAATGGAAGTTTTTGTTATATTGGGGGTGTAGATTTTTACTACAGATGAGCCAAGTACATACATTTTGGGAGAATCATTTATAATTCACAGCTGAAATGGTTGATGAGTTTGACAGGAAAGAGTATAGAAGCCTGAAAAGATTACCTTTAAGTAATAGCATACAAGAGGAGTGAATAAACCAAGAGACATTAACAAAGGAAACAGTTCATTAAGTAAAATATACATTATCATGAGTGATTTTGGAGAAGCAAGGAAAGATTTTCAGATCCATTTGAATAGATAGTTGGAGAGAGATGTTGAGATGAGGACAGAACCACACAGCTTGGAAAGGCCTCTTTAAATCATTGATTGAGTGGTGGTGATGAGGGCATGTTAACATCTGACAGCCTAGTTGTCTGTTTATATAGTAGAACGTTAGGCTAAAGGGGCTTTAAACTGCCCTTTTGACCCATTGCTTCAAGTTTTGCCTTCTTGGAATGTAAGAAAATAAACACATCCCTTGGAATAGATAAAGAGTGGACACTTTGCTAGAAGAGTCAAAAGGGAGTGAGGGACCACTTCTTTTGTTGTATGGCATTTTTGTCATTAAAGGCCCTAACAGCCCCTATTCCCTTAATAATTTCATGATTCAGTATAGTGAGGAGCTTCTTGTTGAGTTTTGCTTTACATAAAAGGCAACATCTGATATTCTTAGCACTAACAGTTGGTACTGTTAGTGAATGCACAGACAGTGGCATTTAATGTCTACCTTAGTGGCTTTATTCTTCCAGTACCCTCTCCTAAAGCTGAAGAAACTCTTAAGTAGTTATAATCTAGGATAGGAAGCTCAAAAAAATGTGGACCTAAATATTTACAACCAAGAGATGTTGATCTATGCAATTAAAATCTTATTGACTAAATGTGGTCTATAATCTTTGTCCAAAAACAGCCTTTTAAAATTTAGCAGGTGCAGGCCAGCTAGATGGTTCAACTAGATAAGAACACTTGTTACACAGCCTGATGACCTGAGTGCAATTCCTGGAGCCCACATAAAGGCAGAAAGAGAATGAAATCCATAAGTCATTTTTTGACCTCCACATGCACTCCATGGTATACTCCAAGTAAATATCCATCCCAACAACAATAATAAAATGTAACAAGTGTGTTTGTTATGTTTTTAAAAAAATTTTTTTGGAAATCTTATTTTAACTCTGCCTTTTTTAATAGTTACAATCTGAATATTTTCCTTTCTGTATTTAGGGTAGATTCACCATGGAGACTCTTAGCTCTTCCAGTAGAAGATGACAGATGTTTGAATTTATTATTTTCATTCCATTCAGCAGGGTTTGCACACAGTTTACAATGCAGCTGTAGTTATTTTTGGATGCTTCATTTTGTCCAATTGTACCCTTCATACACAGACAGACCCCTCCTCTCCTCCTCCCTCCCTCCCTCCCTCCCTCCCTCCTCCCTCCCTCCCTCCCTCCCTCCCTCTCCCTCGTCTAATTTTCCATGACTTAACTAGTATGCTTGGTCTACTTCTAAAATGTTACTCCAGAATATAACTTACAGCTTGCATCTGTTGTTGCTTGTTTTTTATAGAGGTGTTCACTGTGTTAGCCTCATCTGGTTTAGAACTTGCTCTGTAGTCTAGAGGAAGGTCTTGGCCTCTGAATCCTTCTGTCCCAGCCTCCTGAGGGGGATCCCAGGCATGCATCATCCAGCCTTGCATAACTTGAATTTTGAGTTGACAAGTTCACTTTTGTTTTTGTGTAAATAGGACCTTAATGATTTTTAGATGTCACATAAAAGGCTTCCCATTGTTTTTTATGCACTAGGGAAAGAAGAATGGATAAAATAAAATTTTGAGGTGGCAAAAGAAATCATAGAAATTAAAACATTTCAAGCTGTATTATTTAGAAACATGCTTTGAAAAAACTAAATAAAAGTTAATGTCACAATCTTTCCTCACTCAAGCTGTAATTTATTGTGAAATGACTAGTAGAATTGTCTTTAAAAGCAGAAAATATAAAAATGAGCATGTTCGAATTACAGCGTGTTTTTCTCAGTTGTACTGCTATGCTAACACTTTTACAGTTTTAATTCAAGAATGGTTAGTAATACTGTTTTTCTCATTCACTTCTGGAAATAGTTTAAAAGAGATAGCTGACCTTCCCGGAGTAAAAGGAAAAACAACAGATACTGCAGCTGAGTCCTACTTCTTTTCAAGTTTGTTTCTTTGTTTCTCCCCCCAGGTATTATGGGGGAAGCCTTTCCTTTTTATAAAGATTGGATGAGCAAAGTGTGGGTAGGAAAGAAAAAAGAACACCATTTTCATTTTGGAAAGAAACAACAACAGCAACTCCATAGCATCTGGAACCGCCAATGTGGCACATGTTGTCTAGGGTGAGGGATGAATTTACTGGGTGTTTTATATATATTTCCACACATATAGACATAATCTGGTCAGGCAGTATAATGTTACTTATTTGTGTATGATTTTGAGGCTGACCACTTGGCATTAGATAACTAGGTGGAAGTGAAAGGCTCTTCCCTCTAGAAGGGCATTTTCCCTGCTGTCAGCATTTCTTAGTGGCCAGTAGTTTTTTGGTCTAAGGTTAGGATACCATGAGATTTCTGCCTTTCACCATAGCACGTCTATTGGTGTCATCCTTGTTTGAGTCTCATTTAGGCAGGTATTGTTGAAACCATAGATTCTCTGATATTTTTAGGAAATACATTCTCAGCGCAGTCTCTCACAGCCAGTGCATTCTCTTACAGTCTTTACTACCCCTCTTCCACCATGTTCCTTGAAACTTAGGTGCAAGAAGTTGTACTGTAGGTGGATCAGTTGGGACTCAGTACCACATGATCACATGTTCCCTCTTTTTGATAAGTGGTAGTTTTCTGCAATGGTCTCTGTTGCAAAGAGAAGTTTCCTTGATGAGTGGTGAGAACTACGCTTGTTTGGGGTATAAGGACAGATACTTAGAATGTGGTTACTAGATTTGCCAGGTTAGTCAAGTGTTGGTTGTGAGTTCTCCATCAGGATCCGTGACTGTACCAGTCCTGGGTAGTTGGCTATGTTTTCAGAATTTCCTCTTTTTAAGTGGGTCTTAAGTCCAGTTAGAGAGCTGTTGGTAACTATCAAGATATGTATGCCACTGTTATCATGCCATGCTGGTCATTGTTGTGGTTCATAGGCATCATAGCTAGGTAGGACTTTTGGTTGTTTTTCTCTCTTGGAATCTTGCACAGCACCTTCTGGTACCGTGAAGCTTGTCCTCAGGGAGGAGGCATTCAATTAGGTCAATCTCAGGGGCCTTTGGGTCCTGTGTCCAAATTGCATGGTGTCTTCAGTAATAGGTACTTACTTTCTGTCTTTAGCCAAGGGCAACACCAGTGGCCTGTAATGTTTTGGGAATCTCTTGGAAAACCCAAATAAACAACTGAAAAGGGAATGTCTCCTGCCTGGTGGTAGGGTTTTTATTAGAAAGTCCGTGGCTCTTTCAAGGAGCATTGTCAGCCCAGATGGGAAAATTTTATTAAGTTCTATATGTGTTTGCTCGTGCGCGCACGCGTGTGCACACACACAATTTTAGGTAGATAATATGATTTTTTATGATATTATTTTCTGTTGTTACTGTTTTGCCCTCCTCCATCCTTCTTTATCTCTTTCCCCTTCTCTGATTAAAACGTACCCATTTTTTTCCATTTCCTCCCTCCAAATTACTTTTATCCTGTTATTGCCCTCTCTATTTCTCCTCCCCTCCCCTGCCATGGCCCCCTTGTTTTTTCCTGGTTTATACATTTTCTTTTTCTCCCTCTGCCCTTCCCTCCTTCTGTCCCTCCCTCCTTACTCCCTCCCTTCTTTTTCTTTCTGACATTTTTTTTTTTTAAGTTGGAAGGCTTTTTACAACTGTTTCAATTTCTTTGTTACAAGTCGTTACAATCAATTTTCTTGATTTAATTTTGGTGATTTGGTTGAATGTAGAAATTTGTTCACTTCTTTTAGATTTTTTTCAACCTAATACAGATTTTTAAAGTATTTGAAGGAACATTCTTTAACCACTAGAGAGAATGGCTAACAAAGGCTAAGGGTAACTCTAGGTTTCTATTTCTTTCTTCACTGCTTGTTCTCCAGAATATCCCCTTTCTGTCTGAACTGTGATGTAGACCATGTACACTGTATCACACTTTTTAACAAAGGACAGCCCAGGATTTCTGAGCATCATGTACATTCTATGGATTTGAAGTCTTGTGATGAATTTTACATGGTTTGGAAACAGATATTGTGAACTTGACTTCCTGGAACTTTATCATTTCATTTTCAGTAAGGGGAGGAAAATGAAGTAAGCATAATAGTTTTAGAAAGAACTTGAAAGGTTTCTGCAAGAAGAGATTTTTTTATTGACTCACTTGGCTTCTACTGGCTTTTATCACTGTCACTTATTTTCATGAATATTGGTTGGACTATATATAACTTTTGCTAAAATTATGTTATTTTAAAGTTTATATGCTTAACCAGAAGAAAGGGAAATTGTCATCTACACCAACTGAGGAAAAAGTAAGGTCTATAATTCTGATTTGAAAACAAGAGATGGGCATAGTAGCTCATGGCTCTAGGGAGGCTAAGGCAGGAGGATCACTGTGATTTGAGGCCAGCCAGGGCTATATAGCTCTAGGAAAGCCTGGAGACAGAGTGAGCCCTGTCTTCAAATAAAATAATAAAATCAAATACTTTCCATGAGAATCTGGCTATGTCCTTTATTTAATTGTGTGAATTTTTGAAGAGAACTTGAGTTCACAACTTCCCTTGCCCTAAGATCTCATTCTTCTTCATAGACATATCCATTGTGAATAAGATTATGTATTAATTTTCTTTTTCTTATTGAAAATAGCATATACAAAATCTTAGAAAAAAGACATGAAGAAAATACTCCCACTACCCATACGTTATCCCAGATGGGACATTAAAATTAATTACATTGGTGTTCAATAAAATTGCTATATTTATTAACCTTAAGCATATAAAATGGTAATATCCCATAAAAGTATTACACACAATATATTTAACTTATTATATATATATATTGCTCTCTTTATATTTTATTTATTTATTTATTTATTTATTTTTGTGTATGAGTGCTTTATCTTCATGAATGCCTGCATACAAGAAGAGGGCATCAGACCTCATTATAAATGCTTGTGATTTGCCATGTAGTTGCTGGTTATTGAACTCAGGACTTCAGGACAAGTAGCCAGTGCTCTTAACCTCTGATTCATCTTTCCATCCCTCAAGTGTATTCTCATTAAGGGAGAGTACCAATATTTTAAGTATTAAGGAATTGAAGAGGAAGAATAGATGAATATAAAAGGGCCATAAAAGAAAAGACTGTTCATGAAGGTAGCTATTTACCTTAATTTATAAGTGATGACCACTCAGACTGTACTCATCCTCTATTATTTATGCCTGTGGAGGAGAGCGGAAAGGTAATTCAAATAAATGAATATTCCAGAAGTGCTCAGAGTTAATGTGTCTTTGTTCTTACATTTGAATACAGATATATGTGATCTGGGAATTCACTTCAAACAAATTACTGAAGCCCCACATGTGAGAGCTTGTCTCAGAAGGAGCAGAGGACTCCATCTGTTCTTCCTTTGCTAGTGAAAATAGACTAATCATGTCTCAGTGATACAAACTTCCAGTTCAGGCAGAAATGCCCCACTCTGAAGGCTTCTAGAAGTACAGGAGTTGAGCATCTTTGCCAGGTCAGGTTTATACCAGTAGTAATGCACAAGAGAACTTGAGCTACCAACAGTGCAAATGCCAACAGAAATGAAACTCCAAAGACTGCATTTGGTGTTTATCTGCCTTCTCAAATATAATGAAACCTTCTTAATGCAAAACACAGGGAGATGGAAAATGTGAGCTTTGAATTAACTAGCTTTCCATTATCTGATTTTTATTATAGAGCAATCAGGCTGCTGGTTGCCTAGAGAATAGCAGTTGCTTTGAATTATGTATTATGTTGAATAAAGTGATATCAGCTTAATGTCTTTTCACTTTAGTTCACTTCTTGAAGTATTAAACAATGCAGATCCTAGAAGGAACCTGATCAACATATTTGTATATAATAAGATTTGTAATATTTGCCCACAGCCAAATGATAGGGCAGTTTACCTAACAAAAAGGCAGGTTTTCAGAGGTTATTTCCTGATCTTCCAAGATTTCTGAATGTGATAAAGAAACCTGGACATAGTAGAAGATGTTGGTATTTAGTGTACATCAGCCAGTGTAGCAATGGTATGCTTTCTTTTCTAGTTATTTTTTCTAGGTCAACAAAGAATTTCTAGCATAGGTCCTAGGACAGTGTTTTACTGTCTGTTAGCACAGTGGTCAGTCAGTACTACTTTATCTAGGGGTAGGTTTTAGTCACCAGGGTAAAAAGATACTACCGAATATAGTGAAAGAAAGCATTCTGTTTTTGCTACCTTCATAATATGGAAGATGTGGCACCAGACAGCCACGAAACCCTTTCTGGGAAGGAGCGTGCTTATGCATACAATTTTCACATAACTAGAACTTAGCTTAAATTTTGCCTGCTAAGTTAGCCTCCTAATGTCCAAGAAGGACTTGGTGAAATGACCTCTTTGTTTTTAGAGAACCTGAAGGTACCATGCTGTGAATGTTCCATAACAGCAGTATCCAGGATGCATCTATAGGCACATCTGCATGTCCATCCGCAGGCACAATAGTGTTGAAAGAAAAGGAGCCATTGATTTCCTTGTAGACCATTAGTATCTGCTTTGTTAAGTCTTGGAGTATTTTAATAAAGGAAAATGGTAGGTACTAGTGCACTGCTGATTTCATTGTATTGTTTTAAAAAATAATTATACAATGAATTTCACCTCTTTCTAATGAGTGTGTATAGTAATTTTAAGACATTGTATAAAAGCATAATAGCCATCATCTTTATCATACCATTTTTGACTAATTGTAAGAGAACCCAGAGTATGGACCTATTTGCAATTCCCTTATGAGCTATAGGCTATTAATTGGAAGGGAAGACTCCCACTTATGTAGCTATGGAAAAGTCATCATCCATGCTGGGGTGAGACTTTGGTGATATGGCTGCTCTAGGGTCACCCATATGTCTGTAAACAACCCCTCAACCATGCTCCATAATTAAGCCTCATAACTCATTGGTTTGCAAAGTTGGACTTTAGTGGAATTATACTTTGGCTTGTCATTGGTGCCATATAAGGAGGGGCAATAGGTTTACATTTCCCCAAGAAGGAAATTCTTGGGAGGTATGGATTTATGTAGCCACCACCAATACAACCAATACAGAGAACAGTTCTATCAATAAAGTTTCATCTCCCCAGTCCCCCATATATCCCTGTCTATATTCCACTCTTGACCCCCAACTCCTAACCCTTGGCATTCACTATTCTTTAATCTATCAATGTTTTGTTATTTTTTCAAGAATTTCATAAAGTGTGTGACCTTTGGAGACTGGCATTTTTTTTTTCACCAGAATGCCTTTATAATTAGTGCAGATTATGTATACCAATAGTTTAATTAAATGATATTTATCATTTCAATCTTTTTGAAACTGTGAATAGAATTTCAATAAGCATTTCACATGTAAATTTTTGTGTAAACATAAATTATCATTTCCCTGAGACTACTGAGATTACCCTGAGATTGTTTTTTATATTCTATATACCAGGCTTTTGTGGGGTATATGATTTATAGGTCTTTTTCTCCTAGTCGTGTGTGTGTGTGTGTGTGTGTGTGTGTGTGTGTGAGAGAGAGAGAGAGAGAGAGAGAGAGAGAGAGAGAGAGAGAGAGAGAGAGAGAGAGAGGAGAGGAGGGAGGGAGGAGGGAGGGAGGGAGGGAGGGAGAGATGCCACAGCATGCATGTGTGTGTGTCAGGGGACAACTTTGTAGAGTTGGTTCTCTTCTACCTTCTCATAGGTTCCAGGCATCAAACTTGGGTCTTGACTTACATTGTTGGATCTGAAGGACATTTACCTGCCAAGTTATAACAATGTCCCTAAGAAAACAAAAGTTTAAAAACTTGATGAAATCAAGTCAAATGTATCAATTTGTTTCTTTTATAGATTATACTTTTGGTGACACTTCCAAGAACTTCTTGACTAACTCCAGATCTCCCTGATTTTCTCTTATAAAAAGTGTAGTTTTCTGTTTTACATTTAGGCCTACATCCCATTTTAAGCTAATTTTTGTACAATAGAGTAAGGTATAGTTAAGGCAGAACCAGAGCCTGCAGGGTAAAGTAGAGGGTTTTCTAAATGGTTAGGACTGTTTTATTTTCTTTTGTTGTGCTTTGCCTTGCTGGAAATCACACCCACAGCCTCTTGTGTGCTAAGTTCAGCTCCAAAATGTAAATAAGATAAGCCACCTCCATGCAACAGTATTTATTTATTCATTCATTTTTAATTCAGGGCTTGAGATGTAGTTCAGTTGATAAAGTGCTTGCACAAAGCCCAGGTTTCAATCCTCAGCACCTGTGTCCCATATGTACTTCTGTAATCCTTGTAGAAGCAGGAGGGTTGGGGGTTCAAGGTCTTTCTTAGCTGCATAGTGAGTATGTACTTCTGTAATCCTAGTAGAAACAGGAGAATCAGGGTTTCAAGGTCTTTCTTAGCTGCATAGTGAGTATGAGGTCAGCCCAGGCCACATGAAAATTCTGTCTCAAAATAAAAAGAAAATTTAGCTGGGCAGTGGTGACTCATGCCTTTAATCCCAGAACTTGGGAGGCAAAGGCAGGAGGATCTCTGTGAGTTAAAGGACAGTCTGGTCTAAAGAGTGAGTTCCAGGACAGGCTCCAAAGCTACAGAGAAACCCTGTTTAAAACAAAACAAAACAAAACAAAACAAAATAGAAAACAAACACCCATTTTAGTATAAGAAATCCACAATGTGTAAAATGCTAGAAAATTTTAAATAAAAATAGAATCAGTAATGCTGCGCTAAACTGTATTAGAGCCTGAGGGGAAAAGAAAACTCAGTTGGACTGATTCTCTTTATTTACCGTTTTGATATTTGCTGATCACAGGCATTATTTTATTTATTATTCACTTACTAACTTCTTGGTGGAGGACCATCTGACTCACTTTTACTTTAGTAATAACACTGAACACTAAACTTTGTCGCAGATTTACCTACTGATTTTCCTTCCCAGAGTCCTCCTGTCCTGTTTTGTGACCACATTCAGAGGGAGGGACTACGCAATCTGTGTTTCCTCTGTCTTACCCAAAACCAAACAGGAGCTTCTTTACATTAAAAAAAGTCACAATGGTAATGGGAAGCACAACATAAAACAGATCTCAGCAGATGTGCCCAGAGGGGGCCTTGGCATGGTAGGAGACAATGTCATTGTTCTTAGAGTAGCTTACTTTTCTTGCTCTGATGGTGTGTTCCCTCCACAGTAGTACCACTCCAGAGCTACTGGATTTGCTTAATTAGCTGCTGTCTGGAGTGAGGTATAATTTCTGCAAATTCTCCACATTATTCTAGAATCCATGTCTTTGTCTGAGAACTATGATTTTAACTGCCCTGTATAAAAAACTAGAGTTGCTTTTCACAGAAGAATTTTACAACCTCCCCGAAGGGTTCCTTTCCCTCTCTTTAGTCTCACATTCTCATGTTTAGAGCCCACATCCTTTACTCCAGTCCTCGTGGACTTGGAGAACAGCTGGTCAGTGTCCTCTGTTTCCTTGATGATTATAAAGTTGCTGTTCTGCCTTTTCTTGTCTGGGTGAACTGAACTTAATAAAATAAAAAGAAAAAAACCAAAAAAAAAAAAAAAAAAAGCAAAAACCCAAAAACCTTTTCCTTGATGATCGGATTTTCTCAGCACTTCCATGATCTTTGATAATGTTTCTCAGACATTCTACATTTTCCAGTGACCAAATTGGACTGGGAGGGCCTCTGGGGGGCTGCAGGTGCTGTGTGTGTGTGTGTGGTAAGTGCATGACATTCCTAATGCTTAGCATAGCACTTGGTATGTGGTAGGTATTTGCTAAAAATGTTTTCGTTGTTCTTGCTTTACTTTTGATTGCAAAATATTACAGAATGTTCTTATTGAGATTTACACTAATGGTCTGATCCCTCACTTTCTTTTGTTTTTATTTTTTAATGGTTTCAAAAAATAATTTGGAATGTCACAGCACGAGTATAATTTATTTTTAATTTGATGAAAGGAATGCTCATTTGTGTTTTGTCTGCTTATTTAAAACTTGAGATTGATTATCTTTTTTACACTTACTAAAAATAGCTGTTTGAATTCAGTGGAAGAAACCCAAATTTGCTAAAAATATTGGCAATCTAAACTCTGTTTAATATAATTTGCTTTGGTTGTTATACTATTAATGAATGTGGTCTATTGTAAAATACACAGTGATTTGAAGTGAGAAGAAAGAAAATCACATGTAACCCATGCCGGGGTGAAACTCATGATTGTGGATTGTGCTTCCTCAGCCTCCCGAGTTGGGATTGCAGGTGGGCACCACCATGGAACTTGAAGTGCATACTGCTTGTTAGCATTCGACATTTGTAGTGTTTGGTCAAGGAGCTGGGCAGGTGACTCAGTGGTTAAGAGTTGCTCTTCCAAAGGACCCAGGTCTGATTCCGGCCTCCATAGCTGCCCACAATGGCCTGCAATTCCTGTCCCAGGGGGCTCCAATGCCTTCTTCAGGAACTGCCCATACATGGTGTGTAGATACACATGCAGGCAAAAGACCCATTAAAGTAGATTTTTAAAAATTAAAATGTCTAATCAATATCTTTTCTTAGACTAGGAAGGAAACATATGACTATCACCCCGTTATTTCTTCAGTCTCTTTTAAAAGGATGGTTTTTAGGTTCTTTTAACAAGTGGATTCTTAATTCAGGTACACTTATTAGAGTCTTGATGTTCCAGATTTAATCCTATGGCTGAGTGTCTTTCCCTAAGATCATCTGATGGACCATGATCTCACTCTGAAGTCACTATGTTAGATGGGATGAAGGGCTATCACCATTGTCTCTGGCTTCCTGAGAGGAATGACAACTAGAAAGAGGACCACCCTGTTTGTCAATTTTCTGGGGGCATTTGCCTCTAACTGGATCTAGTAGAACTCCTCCCTGTGGTTTCGGCTCAGCTTTCACACCGAGTGCTTCTGCTTCCATTTCTAGTCCTTCACAACCTTTAAGCAATATTTCTTATTTCATTAAGTAGAAACTTTTATTCTGTCCTCCCCACAAAAGCTTATGTTTTATTTAACAGGTGTTTAAATGTGACTACATTTCCCTGTGTAGACATGCTGACCATGAATAGCAAAGGCAGATAGATAATCAGACACTAGATGATATAACCTTAGGGACAAGCACACTTAACTTACTCTATAAAATCAGACAAGGAGCCTGGAGAGATGGATTAGCAGTTAAGAGCCCTAGCTTTTCTTTAGAGGCCCTGGGTTCAAGTCTCGGCACCCACATGGTGGCTCAGAGCTGCTGTTAATTCCAGGACTAGAAGATCCAGTGTCTTCTTCTGGCCTCTCTGGGCACTAGGCACATAAGTGGTACACAGACATACATGCAGGCAAAAAACCTAAATAATTTTTAAAAATCAGAGAGGAGAGAGAGCGCATGTTTGAGTGTGAGTGCATGAGTGAACATGTGTTCATGAGTACATCTTGGTTTATAGATGCTTGGAGATGAACAGAAAAATACATTAGTCTTTAAATAATTTGTAAACATCTATTACAGTAATGCCTTGTGGCCAGCCATCTAATGAAGCACCATCCTTTGTTCACTGAGGGACTTGCTGCCCTGTAGGATTCCTGAGGTTTTCTTCTCTAACCTGAAGAAGGGTTTGTGCTAACACATTTTCCAGCTGTTTAGCAGAGCTCTGAATAAATTTTCACAACTTCATTTAGTGTGGAAGACACGAGCAGTGTATTATTACCATATCTCAGGTTAGTGTTTCCCCTTTCTGGAATCATAGATATTAGTCTTGTAGGAAGAGTTTTTGAGATCCCAAAGGGCTAAATAAAACAATATGATATTTAAAACATATTTACCTGTACTATTAGGTAAATGATGTTATTTTAATGCCCTGTATAACTCATCTATACCAGGAAAGTCTGCTCTTTTTTCTGTTTCTTTAAAGTTTTTCTTGCTTAATTATTTCCATTCTTTGATCACATATGTATTTTTTGTTTAGTAGTTAAGAGAGTTAGTATGTTTTATACATTTGTGTTTTGTCTGATAAACAAAGGATTGGCTGTTGTTTATAAGTTGTTGTTGTTGTTGTTATTATTATTATTATTATTATTGTCTGCATCTCTAAATATTGACAAATGAAACATAAAGGATCTAGGTCTGTAGATGAGGTTGTAAGAATTTTGATCAGGTTGGAAAAATTTTGACCACTGGAAATTTTTGATTGTATGAGAAAACATTCTTCAAGATACTAGAAGTGCTGCAAAAACACAACACTAATTCTTTTTGTGCATAAGTTCATTAAGTTGTGTAGTCTTTGGGTCTGGTTAATTTTGGTGAATGACATTTTTGTTTATTTCCAATTTTTATAATAAAGTAAAAGTATATTTTAAAAACACAATTCATAAGGAAAAGTTTAAAAAGTAAAAAATTAAATGTGGCTTACCTAGACAAGAAAAATATGAACATCAACTTTATAGCCTTCAAGGAAACAGAGGCTATCGACCATCCTCTTTGCTACTTGGTCCTTATAAAAAGTAACGTGTGATACCCAAAGATATGGCTGTTATTTGCCAGAAGTGGTTAGCCTGAGGTTCCAGTACCCCAAGTGCCATTGAGGTCTGAGAGGCCTCCTTGTCCTGAAACTCCAATAACCCTTGCTGTGCCCACTAGTGAGGGGTTGTGTTGTGTTAGATGGATTACCCCTGTCAGGCCCTTGGGTCTCTGAGCCATCCAGAAAGACCACCCACCAGTGTCACTGTGGATTCCAGCTACAGTGTCCTCTGTTTCCTGCTCCCAGGCTCTCATCAATAAAAGCAATTACCAGACTTTCTCCAGTCATGATTTGTGCTTTCTTTGTGATCATAATTTCTTCTCGAGCTCTGGGACTAGAGCAAACTAGCATTTGTTGTTTTGAATTAGATGAAGGAAATTGTATTTAATTTCTTTTACCCAAGAGACATTCTATTTTCTCTGAGAAATTTTTCTTGTGATGAAATTCTTCAAGTACATTATCAAATACAGATGTGGTTCATTTAGTATCAAGGACAACAACCAGGTTCCATATTTTTCTGCTCTAGTGGTTACCTCAATTTTAGAGTACAGTCTAAAGTAAGTTGGTCTTAATAGATATCAATTAATGGGAATTAATGTGGTAATTAGATGGAAATTTAAAAAGCATAGTATCTCTATTGCAGTGGTTCTCACCCTGTGGATCACAACCCCTTGAGGGCTTTGAATGACCCTTCCACAGGGGTTGCCTAAGACCATCGGAAAACACATATTTAAGTCATGATTCATAACAGTAACAAAATTACGGTTATGAAGTGGCAACAAAATAATTTTATGGTTGGGGGCATCACAACATGAGGAACTGTATTAAAGGGTCACAGCTGGGGCTGGAGAGATGGCTTAGAGGTTAAGAGCACTAGCTGCTCTTCCAGAGGTCCTGAGTTCAATTCCCAGCAACCACAAGGTGGCTCACAACCATCCATAATAAGATCTGGTGCCCTCTTCAGGCCTGCAGACATACATGGAGGCAGAATGTTGTATACATCAATGAATGAATGAATGAATGAATGAATGAATGAATGAATAAATAAATAAATAAATAAATAAATAAATAAATAAATAAATAAATAAATGGGTCACAGCACTAGGATGGCTGGGAAGCCCTGCTCTGTCAGGTATGGCAGATGCAGAGTTGTACACATGAGAATGCTCTAACTTTGCCCTAGCATCAGGCATCTGTCTGCTTTATCAAAGAAAGAACTATTTGGGACAGAGAAGGGAAAAGATTTCCATGAGAAATGATAAAGCTAGCCTATGATAGGACTGTCTGGAAATTGAGGTGCGTATGAAAAAAAGGAAAGATACGGAGAGAAGCCATCACAGTGAGACCCTATCTCAAAAGACCAAAAGGAGAAGTATAAAGAAAGTGTCTGGCTTTACTCTCTCCCTTCAGGGGATGTTTCTATGGGACCAGGTGGGTGTTGAGGACTTTTATTTTTTAGAGACTGTAGCTTATTCATCAGATTTACTGCCTGAGCCCAGAGGAATAAGGCCAACCCCCAGGCCCATATGTCTTAAACCAAAGTTGGGAAAAACAAGGCTTTGGGAGAGCAGAGGGAACAAGGACAAGACTAATAGTCTGAAAGAACTGAAGCAATTCCCTCTTTACTTCTCTCCCTCTCTCACTTAATATTTTAATGTAGAAAACAATTTTCTTTTTCTGTGAAATAAATCATGGGCTTGTGGAAATCTGGAACACTTTTTCTCTAGTACCTTCCCATTTTCAACTGTCTTCTTTCATTTGTTTTGGGCTGGCACCTTGATCTGTGTTCTTACTTGTGGGTCAGTACACATGCCACTGAAGTGTGTTGGGCAGTCCTGAGGATAGCTATGAGGCTAAGGCTTCTTATGCACAGGGCTTCGAAATTGTGGACATTGCCTTTATGAACAGGTGTCAGGCTGGTTATTGGAAATCGCTGAAAATGGCGTGTTCTTCCAAGGAATCAGGGTTTGCTTCTTCGTTCTTCTTCCACAAAAACCAAATGTGAGAAACACAGACAAAGTGTGGTTTTCAGTGAGGGTCGTCAGCAGCTAGGAAGGATCAGGAAGTGGTGTTTGAACATAATTGTGTTTAAGGTATAAAATTATTAGGGATTCTGGGCTTCTTTTTAACAGTGCTGTTTAGATATACACACTACACACATCTAAGATGTTGCTTGGGCATTGATTTCTTTTATAGCAACATTTGCAAACTTAGATTTTTCTTTTTTGGTTTTAGTGATACCATCTGTTCCTCAGCCTCTTGCATTTTTGAGGATCAGATGTAAGGTATTTGAACACTGGTCAATCATTTTACCATTGAGCCCCAGCTCTAGCCCCCTTATTTTCCTTTGAAAATCAATTTGCCAAGATTCTACTTCTGAGTTAGGAAGCTTTGGAAATGATTTAAAACCTGCCAGTTTTCTTCATCTTTCAATGTAAGGTTCCATATGATATATAGTATAAGGAAATGAATGTTGGAATTGGAGGTACCTGGCCCATTCCGTCGACTCTGGTTGTAAGTTGGGTAACCCAGAAGAATCTCAGTTTTTTTCATCTGTGAGATGGAATGAGGTTACTTTTTTTATATAAAGACTCGATTATATAAAATAATATAAACTTCCAGGGCCAGTGAGATTGTTCAGTGGGAGGAGACACTTGCTACCAAAACACATGTCCAGTCGTTGCCTTTCTTCCCTCCTCTCCCCATTTCCATGGTTTCACTTAAAGTAAACCAGAAAACCACAGAAATAATTATTTGGAGTTTTTATGGCAATCTCACTTTTACCAAGGGGTAATTCCAAAATTCCTGTTTTGGAATCTTGACACTGTTGATAGTACACACTGCTGTTTCCATCTCCCCTTTTCTTTTGGTCTCTGCAGGGATGGAGGGTCTCTGTGGTTGGCACATTCATGTATTGTAACTCATCCTAACCATCTTGCTTATGATTTGCAACCTTAGTTACTATCTCTTGGTGGCAGCGGCTAGAGCTAAGTACTTCAGGGCATTTTGTGGTTATTCTGTATGCCCAGATTCTAAAATAAAATTAGAGATGGCTTTGGGAAAGAATCAGACTAACTTTGAGCCAGAATGGAATTGAGCTTTGACAGTTAACAGTAGCCATTAGTTGACTCACATGTTTCAGTGAGATGAAATGGATTAGTGAAAGAATAAAACACTTTATCGGTTTAATTAGGCAAATTACTATAGTGTAGTGTGCAGATTAAATTCAGAACCTAGCTCTTGCATTGCAGTGGCCTTCTGCCACCTGGCTGTTCTAATATGAGGTAAGGTCTTTTTCTTTGCTATTGTAGGTCTTGTATCTCTGGGATCTTCTCTGGTCCCTTGATTTGGCAATGTCCCTTTCCTTGCTTTGCAGCATTAATTAGTACATGTCATGGTCCAGGCATGTTAACCAAAGAGGCATCTCTTAAGAAGACGAGTGTGGTCTGGTTGGCTGAGAGTGATTGCACTCTTTCTGTATATTTATAGCTCATCTGTCTTCTGATGGTTCTGGACTCCTAGCAGGCACGTGTCCATTGTTGTTAAGCAAAGCCCAGTATGTATGTTTGACAAGTTAGCAGTGTGGCAACTCTGCTTGCTGCTGCCGACTCAGGGATTGTTTGGTTTGGCAAATGGCCAGCTCTCTGCTATAAGATGCATTTCCTTGACAGGACAAAGTATGGAGGCGCATTAGCTGCAAAGTTTACAAAGGTTAGCTAAACACACACAATAAATATTAATAAACAAAAAAGGCCCACCCACCTTTGACTTTGAATTCTGTTTTTTCATTCTGTGTTTTGGAATCCCTGTAGTATTTGATTAATAACCAGTCTTAAGGTAATTGAGCCTTAAGTGTCCTTTGCCTAAGTTAGTCTGCTCACAGGCCCCTCATTGGCTGCTTTGATGACTCATCTCCACAATGGATAGATCTCTGGAATAACTGTTTAGTTCAAGGGCTCTTACTTGCCTTTTCCTGCTTCAGCATGAGAAGAGGGTAAATGTGCTTGTCCCTAGGAGCCTATGCTGAGCAGAGTCATGTGTGGTGTGTCTTAGAGCTCTGGAGATAAAGGATGTGAGCAGGAATAGAGGTGAAATGTCTTCAGCCTCCCTGGAAAGCAACCAGGCATTGGTCTTTTGGCCTGAACAGTTGCCTCTCTAACATTTACACCCTGGGTGGAGAGGGAGAGAGTAACAGTAACCTGCTGCCCCTGGAAACTGCCTATTTGGCTGGGTGTCTAGGAATTTATCAAGCCTACATTGTGGATGTTTTCCAACTCTTCACCCTGCTCACTTGAAAACATGTTTGAGAACCAGTAACTGCTTAGCCAGACCTCTAGAGAACCAAGGAAGAGAAAGAACTCTAAAGCTATGCCCTTAACATTATCCTGGGGCTGTTCACAGGTGACTGGGGTTTTGGAAGGTACTTGAAAGCCCCTTGGTGCCTTTTCTTGTTTTCTGGTTCCTGCACATGAAAGAAGGAACCAACCTTGCTAGATTTGTATGATAGTTGGTTATAATAGTGATACACAGAAATTAAATTTCTTCTTCATGGAAAGGAAGTATTTTTAACTTGAAAATTGTTTCCAACTCTACTTAACAAAGTAACCCAGCCAGGCATAGGTGACACAAAAGCTTTTAACTCATTTGCAGAGCACCAGACACTAGTCTAAGCACTTGGAGTAGACTGCCAAACAAATCTGATCCAGATCTCTGGCTGTGGGACATGAATTCTGCTTAAAAAGGCATAGCATGCATAATAAATAATAAATAAATTACATCCTACATTAAAGATGTATGTTATGGCATTAAAGAAAATCAGAGTGAACATAGTTAAAGAGGCATAGTTTAGTTTTTGTTTGTTATGCTTTGTTTTTCAAGACAGAGTTTCTCTTGAGTAACTTTGAATGTCCCAGAACTCACTCAGTAGACCAGGCTGGCCTGGAACTCACAAAGATTCCTCTGCCTTTGCCTCCTGAGTGCTAGAATTTAAAGGCGTGCACCACCATCGCCTGGATAAAGGGTCATAGTTTTAAATAAGGCAGTCTGAGAAGTCAGGACATTTAAGCAGAGCCCTGAGATGGTGTTGGCTCAGGTGATCTTAGCCTAGGTAGGGTTACAAAAACATGGTTAGGAAGTTGTGTTTGTGACTCTTCTCATGTTTCCACATACTCAACACCAGGAAGTTTTCAGTGGGCTAGACATAGTTCTCACATTAGTCTCAATGGCCGAGCACCTGCAAAGCATCAGCTGTTGACACATTTGATTCCATCTCACCAACCTGCAGCAGTTTTATCAGGGAGAGAATCTGACTTCAATACATATACATCCTAAAGTACTGTCCATGAACATCTGCACAAAGCAGCAGTGACAAAGAAGGGCTGAGCATAGGCAATAGAGAGCAAGAGGGTCTGGTGTGGTGGCTCAGCAGGTAGACTGGCCACCAAGTCTGACGACCTGAGTTCAGACTAGGAAACTGATGTAGTGGAAGAGGAGAACAGACTCCTACACATTCTCTGCTTTCCATAACTAACTAAATACATGTAAAACAGAGAGAAGTTGAAAAAAGGAAAACCAAACTGTCAAATATAATTGATTCATTTCAAATGTTTCTCCTGTTACTGTTGTTTTGTTTTGTTTTAGCACTTGTTAGCAGACATTGGATAGCAGCACCATAGATTTGAGGAAAATTGTTTAAAAGAAAGCTAAAATAATGTGAAAACCTGTCATTTCAATTTATATCTCCCTATCCCCCATCCCTGCTTCCAGTTGGGGAAATGCAAACACTGAATCAGTCCACTTCAGTGGCTCACAACTTAAGAACCACCTTGGAGTATTGTTGGATGTGAATTTTAAGTTTGCTGGCTCTTTTTAGCCTCTTCCATAGTTCCTCTGGAGTATCAGAAAAGGGTATGTAGCCATTTAACTATAGCCAGTCAGATGAGAGTCAGAATTTCTTTCTAAAGGGATCTCAGAGTTTCCCATCCTAATGAAAGAGTGGGATGGTTAGAGACAGAGATGTAAAGAACATTGGACACAGGAGACAGCTCCAGGACTTTGATTTTACCATGAGGCCCTCAAATGTCAGTGTCTGAATGTACTCTAGTCCACATGCATAGCGTGTCAGGAAATGGACTGTTGATGAATGCTGTATTAATGCTTCCCCTCATCTTGCTCCAAATGAGTCTGCAGAACTTGGTGTGTGGTGTTTGTGCTTTTCCAGTGTTAGCTTCAGATTTCCGCGTTTGATTCTCTGTGTGCTATGCCACCCATCTCTTCCCTCTTTCCCCAAAGAAAACTGAACACAGGCAGTGAGACTCAGGATGAGGTTCTTTGGGACTCCAGAGCACCACTCATTCCTCACCAGAATGAATGCAGAGGGTCACAGCTTTCAGTGAGCCACTTCTTTAAATAGCTTTCCATCAGGTTAATATCAAGGTTTTGCATTTGATATCTGCTTTATTTCTGTCGTGGTTTTGCTGTTTTATCTCATAGGCTGGGAGAGATTATTAATTGTCTACCAATATGTGCTTGTTGTAAAAAAGCTTAATGAAGCTTGGATCTTAGTGAACTAAAAACAATAACCACCTGGCCTCAATCTGAGTCCAGCGGGACATATTGTGTGTGTAAAAGCATGAAAACCAGATCTAAATCTGCTGCAGTGGTGTGCTTCGCAGGGAGTCAGCATTCCACAGTGCCAGGCTCACATGGAACGGGGACCGCCTAACTGTGGTTCCAAGGAGAAGCGGGGGGGTGTCATGTACACAAGTGAACATCTTGGGTTTTTGTGGGATTTTACATGGATAACAAGAGGTGGGATGGAATGTAACTTACAGAAAGCCATGTTATGATTTAAAAGAAAATATCTGAAATGTTACAGGTTACTCTCACACTGGCATTTGATGTGGTAAGCCATCCAAGTATCAGCAGCCTCCCACCCCCATTTTTATCCGGTGCCTTGACTTGACTTCCATACCTGTCCTTTCTAGAGTGTTGTCCGATGCCTGTGGCATCCAAAGCTGAACCAGATCATGGTTGGAACTGGAAATGGATTGGCAAAAGTGTACTACGACCCCAACAAAAGTCAGAGGTATTTCATAGGAATAGCCCGTTTGAGATGGATGACAACAACTGGGGGGAGGGCTTTGATTCACCCTTGCTTTTTGTTCCTTTCCCTCTTTGATGGAGATCCACCCTTTTAGAAAAGGCAGCTGGTACAAAGTAAAGCCTCAGACTCCTAGCATTGTGCTTTAAAGGGGATTTAGATCTCACCCTTGATGTGCACTGAATTCAAAGCCAGAGTTGCCTGGGGATTTGCAGGCCTTTGGTTGAAATGTTGAGTGCAGGGTGGGGGAATCCTGCCTGCTGTGGGTACAACCTGGGCAGTGACTTCAGCCATATACATACATACATGTGCCTGGTTAACGAGAAGGGGACTGGCCACTCAGAAGAAATGGAAGCAGCTTTTCTGTTTTCTTACCTTTCTTGTTTGGCTTTTAGCAGTTGCTAGTTTGGATATTTGACAAGCTTATGCTGTGTCAACAGGAAGGAATAGCTCATGAACTTTTCCCTCAGCCCTTAGTTCACCCCAGGCCAAACATAAGCATACCAATGTAATCCCAAGGTCTGGAAACTTCATGAGGGGCTCATCCAGTTCCTCAGATATTTCCGTTTTCTTTTGTAGGAGGTGGACATATGTTGCCACCCAAATAAGATGGTCTTTCCGCTTTCTGTTAGTACACAAATTCATGTGCTAAGTTCGTGGTCTTCCCTGTACGCCTGTTTTGAGGTCTTACATGCTTTTAGAGGAAAGCTAATTCTTGTGAATGAAGTTTCACCGACTGTAATTTTGCTTTAAATAAAAGTGGACAATCCTGTCTTCCTTTAGAGGTTTCTGAACTAGCATTGAAACCCTTGCTCTATAAAATAAAGTTATATAGTGGCATTTAAGAATGAGTAGGATTTTTTATTAATAAAGTAAAAATGTTAATGAATTAGTGTGGGGGGAGTCCGCTAACTTAAAAAGACAGTGTCCTTATATTATGACACCCATTTGGGAGGCGCTATCTCTACTTGGGATCTATAAGAATTGCTTACTTACATTCAAAGAGACAGGTTGGCATGGCTAAGGTGAGGTAAGGCACTTTAAATGGGCTTTTGGTTAATGAGGTTGTATCCCCAGAGCCACGCTGCTAGGTATCCTCCAGTTTAGACCCTTGAGATATAGACATGTGCCATGCTGGTGTCCTGCTGGTGTAGGATCCTAGGTGCTCTCCTCTGGAACATAGGCCAAAATTGGAGTCCCTTGACTTTTAAAATGAAGAGGTTGGTTAGTTTATAAAATTCTCTTTAACGTCTTATGTGTTAAAATTATTTTTGTGGATTTCTCTTTAAATCTGTGTCCTAAATGTCTTGACACCTCTTTCCCTTGGTGGTGGAAACTGACTGGTAGACTTGAATTTCTAGAAGTTCAGTAATCATTGTCATCAAGACCCCACCTGTCAGTCTCTCTCAGAAAGTCAACAATTCCACAGTATGGTCTGCATGGATTGTTTCTAAAAGCATTTCATGATTATGGGAATGCTACAATGAAACTTGTGTTCTGTATCTGAACTTTAAAATTAATTTAAAAAATGAATTGGCCAAGAACTTCCATTGTTTCAATGTTACCTAAATCAATCATGGAGTAATTTCTGCTGGGGTCTACTACATGCAGAGGGACAGAGGTAGGTGTGTATGTGTGTGTCTGTGTGTGTGTACCCGTGTGTGAATGCTTTGGGAAGTCTCTAACAGAACCAGAAGTTCAGTGTTTCAGCTCTATCTGTTACTAAGGTGAACTAAAGAAAATAATTTGTTTTAACTCCTTGTAGGGGAGCAAAATTATGTGTGGTTAAAACCCAGCGGAAGGCAAAACAAGCTGAGACACTAACCCAGGACTACATCATTACCCGTAAGTTGCTGTTAGCATTCCTCTCTGTCTTACATTTCTCTTATGTCGTCTTATTCATTGTTGGTTTTGAAAGTCGAAAAGGCCTCTATTACATCATCTCCTATCGTGTGGACACAGGTACAAGTCTTATGACAACATCACTTGAGTTTCTTGATTTTTTGCAGAAATGAGGCTTGCCTCACGTAACTCCTCATCCAAATGAGAAGCACCTATCTGAGCTGGATGCATTGTTTTATCACAGCATTTTAAAGGCTAATGTATTATTCTATGAATAAACAGGGAGTGCTGGGCTTAGATTCAGGAGTCCTGAATTTGCTTTTTTGTATTGTGGACTGGCAGTGTGATGTTGAACAATGAATTCATCAGTGAGATTAGTTAAGAAATCTATGGCCATGTAATAACACACTTGAGATATGAATAGAAAGCTTACCAGGGCATCATGGTTTCTCTCAGGTGGTCACATAACCTTATTAATTTGATAGGTCCATGTTCTAAAAACTACAGCCTCAGATCTATTACAGGTTAGGAAGAAATCTTGGATGCTACAGAGATGAGTAAGAGAGAGCAGCCATGTGGACTTTACCAGTGTCTCAGACTAAAGCCCACAGGGTGCTCTACTGCTGGCCTTCTTCATGATGAAGGGTCTCTTGTAAAACAAAGTTCCATGGAGTTTGTGATCAGTCAAGAGATCCCATGGCACTCTGCAAGAGTCCAGTGCATGGAATTACACATAGCTCATTTAAATTCTTCCAGCTATTTGAAGTGAAAAGCAGTTTTCCCTACCTAAGCATATTGTGTGTCATGTTGCCTGACAAAGTGATGAGGGGTCATTGCCTGTTCAGCTTCCCTGACTGGTCAGGCATGATTTACTGTGAGTGATAATAGACTGGTCTTAATTGGAAATAGGGGCAGACAGTATGAGGGTGGCTGGGAGAATTTTTGAGGTGTTAGGGATGTTTCATTTAGATTGTAAATTCCACTTAGCCTTTGGCTTCTCCAGTCCCCTGAAAATGTGTTCTCTTTGAAAACAGGTTTTAATCTGTATATAATGGCTGAAAGAAATTCCAGGTCAACAAAAAGATAGTTAACATTCCACAGTAACCCTTTCCCCCACAATATTACATGGTTTCTCCTTAAATCCATATTCTTTTTATGTTTAAAATGTAATTCTGAAACTGAGTGAACACCTGGCAGTAGTTGAACACATGTGCCTCTGTCAGCCGCCTCTTGTTTTGTGTACCAACCATGTGGAAGGAGGGCTAAGTGCCTATGCTGGGAGATTCAGGCACCCTGCATTCAAGGCAACCTTTATCCCACTTTCAGTGGGCTAAGTGTTCCTCCCTTCCTGTTGCTCAGTATTGTCACTCTTAAGCTGAGAGGTGGTCACATTTCAGAAACGTGTGAAGTGATTCCAGTGTTTATGGGGCATCTGAGGAAACTTGAGGACTGACAGGCACGCTGTTGGCGTTGTGATGTGTGGGTGCTGTAAGAACAAATAAGAAAGGGGTTCCATTTGAGTGTTTCTTTTCAAAACCACAGAAACTGAGCTTTAACCCATGGTTAGGGAGATGAGACTCACCGGTGTTTCCATGACAGTGTTTCCTGAGAGCCATTAGCTGCCAACAGAGGTGAACAATGAGTCTGGTATCAAACAAAATTGGCTAATTGGTTACAGTAAGGCTGTCTTTTATTATTAAATGAAGGCTGTCATTATGATTTCCATTTCCTGTTTCAGTTAGTCATGCATCAACTATGTTTTTGGATGAAGGGTTATTATTATAATGAAATTTTTCAAATGTGACTTCTCACAGCTCATGCCTTGCCCATGTTCCGTGAGCCCCGCCAACGAAGTACGAGGAAACAGCTGGAGAAGGACAGACTGGACCCCCTGAAGTCGCACAAGCCAGAACCTCCTGTAGCAGGCCCAGGTGACTATGGTCCACCCAGGTGTCCAGCAAGGGGATGAGGAGCCAGGGTGGTGTCACTGATATAGAGAAGCCTGAGTGCTTCTTGATCTTCAGAGAGACTTGTGTGGTTTTCAGATGTTTTCTTTTCTAGTCCCAGAATCATAATGTATAAAACTGATAGAGCTGCTGTACTGAAATTGAGGATGCCTGGGGCTTTTTCCTCTCTAGCTTGAGCCTTGGGTGACCTCACTAGAACTCTGGGGCTCCTTGGAAGCCAGCATTGAAAGTGCTGCTCTCAATATTGGCTTAATATATGACATTGGTCTCTTAGCCTGGGATCCAAGCTGGATTAGGTTTCACACAAGGCGGAAAGTGCCCATGACTTAGTTCACTGTGCTAAAATGGAGCTGCCCATTTCACTAGAAGGTACATGAAAGAACACATGTAGCAGAAGTAACACAGCACATTGTTTATAGTATGACATGATCCTTTCTCTAGAATTTCATTTTCTACTGTAGACACCCAAGCCTGCAGCCTTTGACTTGTCCATTTTCCAGAGTCTTATCTCTAGAACTACTATTTGCCCTTTCAACATTGAAAACATCTGTATTTCTGTTTTGATGATTCGTGGATCTTCCCTGATGCCAATCAAAGTTCCTAAATAATAATCTTGCCTAGATTATTTCAACTCTCTCTCTCCTTGTTTCTATTCTTCCTCCCTGTCTTGCACACAGCTCCCCCCCCCCCCCGTTCCTCTGACTTTAATGTTGCTGCTGCTCCCAAATGCCACCATTTCCCCCTACTCTGTATACTTTTATATGTCAGGGTTCTCTGTGGTCTGCTGGCTCACCTGTACAGTTTTGGACTTCATGCCTCTGCAGCTGTGCACAGTTGAACTTCCCCCTGCCTGCAGTTTTGTGCATAGCTCATCTGCTCATTGAAATCAGTACTCTCTGCTTTTTGGGCCTTCCCAAAATGATCCATTGCTTTCAAAAGACCTCTTCAGCCACCTCGGCCTGATGTTGTCCCCTTTCTCTAAAAGTTGTAATAGTTATTAGCCAGCCTCTGGCAGTGGGTCATTTTTCTTCTTAATTTAGAAGTTAATCTTCCAGTATTGTTTGGTTATTCATGTGTTTATCTTTCCAAAAATCAGATCTGAAATGAACTTTCTAAAATGTCAGTCCATTTTGTTTATCAGGCACCATGCTGGCTGAGAGAGACCCAGAAGGATGCAGCTCTTTGCCCTTGAGCTTGCTGTCTGCCTAAGAAGTCCTAGCAGAAAAGCAAGAAGAGTCAGTGTATTCACATGGCTTGTTTTCTCTCAGAACACAGAGCAGAGTGTCTATAGCATAACATACACAGGCTGTGGAAAGGCCTAAGATATATTTGTTTAAACAAAAATAGCAGCTAGTGAATAGTGGTTACTTTTAGTATTAAATGCCAATAAATTCATGCTAGGGGAATTTTTAATACAATCCTTAAGAGATTTTTTTTCTTTTTTTGTTTTAAATCAGTATAATTTAGCAAATCAAGCAACCAAACATTTTTTAAATTTTTTTTGCTTTTGTCTTTTTAATTTCATAAAGTATCTATACTTTAGAAATGTTGGAGCTGTCACAAACTTCAGAATCTTACAACTAGAAGGAACAATGACAATCTATCACAATACTCTCAGATTCTCAATCATCATGCTTATTTTTTTCTGAAAGATATTAGGAGAATCATGTACCTAAAATATACTTGACACTAGTAAGTACTTGATATGTACATACTGGATGAGGCAACCAAACATTTTAAAATGTCTCTTCCTGTTTTTAAGCATTAAAGGTTGACGGTTCCTTACTTTTTGATCATGAAAACTGCAAGGATGATAGAAGCACTCCATACATAGCATACACAGCTGCAATCATGTGTCATCTGTTTCTCTGTTTCTAATCGAGGGTTTTTATTTTGAAACAGGTCGTGGTGGCCGAGTTGGAACCCATGGGGGCACCCTGTCATCCTACATTGTGAAAAATATTGCTTTGGACAAAACTGATGACAGTAATCCCAGAGAAGCCATTTTGCGTCATGCCAAAGCAGCAGAAGATAACCCATATTGGGTGTCGCCAGCATATTCCAAGTAAGGAAGTAGCTGTTTCAAACAGAAAAGTGGGGTCTGGCAAGATGGCTTAGTGGTGAAGGCACTTGTCTGTAGACCCAGTGACCTCAGTTCAATCCCTGGAACCCACAGAAAGCTGCAAAGAAAACAGACTCTGCAGAGTTTTCTTCTGAACTCTGTAAACACACACACACACACACACACACACACACACACACACACACACACACACGATAATGATACTAATAATAAATTTAAAAAAATAAAATAAAATAGAAAAGTAGGACTGGCAGGATAGCTCAGTGGTAGAGTGTGTGCTTAGTATGTACAAACATAGATTTAAGCCCCAACACCAAAAAAGTAAATAAAATTGAAAATAGATAAATTATTATGTCTAATGAATTGGGAAGAATATAACAATAGTGCTTGGAAGTGTTAACTTCCTCTTTTTTATGTCATATTTGAGCACAAAGAATGGGCCAAGAAATGTGGGTGTGACAGCAATGCCTGTCATCTCATTTCACTGGCTCCATAATTTTTTTAATTCCTTTATCTCTATTGAAGTGATCCTATGATTTTCCTACTTTGATATACATATGATGAATTTTGATTCGACCTTCCTGTACTTTGTTATCTAGTTGTTAGGATGGCTTCCTAAAAAAAACAAACAAACAAAAAAAACTAACTTTTTAGAACTTATGAAGTTTGTAAATATTTAATTAATTATCTTATAAAACTGCCAAAGTATGGTCCTTCTGTAGAGGGCAAGGTGGAGAGTAATGCCTTTACCCACCCTTCAGTCTTTTCCACCGTCTCCTGTCATAGTCTGTCTAGATTGTATGATTTTTCCAAGGCAGCTTCATAATTAATATATTTCTTGAACAGTCACCCATCTGGCTTTTTAAGTTTATTTAAATAGAATTAATTGAAGCTCATGGTGCTTGTTGTGCTTGCTGATGACTTTACTACCTAAAGACTGGTTTTTCACCGTGAGTGATTTCTGTTTAGTTGAACAAATGTACTAGGTGGGGAGGAAAGGCACTGCCAGGTTGTCCCTTACTTGAGGACTGTGCTGCGTGGAGGGTCTGAAGCTGGTGCTAACCTCAGTGCCTTGAACCTGAGTACTACGCTCTTCCGGCCATACAGCTCTCTGTTGCATTTTCCTCCCACTCTTTCCTCCCACCCATTTTCAGTGCCTTGTGTTTGTTGCCTGCTAACTAAATTGAAGGCATTGCCTGTCTGTGGCATGTAATCTGTGATCTGGGCTCACGGCGCTGTTTCTTCTGTGTTCACCTGCTACAGTATACTGTTTACTGCCAAGTGGCAAAGTGTTTGAAGGGAAGCTAATATTTAAAGGGATCTTTTCATAAAGGTCACTGTAACTGAGAACGTGTGTCTGGTTGTTTTTCTTCGCTGCAATTGACTTCTGTCAGTGATGAAATGAAGGTGTATTTACTATATCTCTCTTTAACACAGAAAAGCACCGCTAGACACTCCACAAGTCTTCTTGCTGCACATAGCATATACTCATCTATATTCTTGGGTATTGCAAATGAAGTCTGAACACTTTGCATGTATCACTTGAGGATCTAAGCTCAGTCCTGACACTTGCAATGTAATAGCCATGAAAGTTTTCAAACATAGCAGGATTATAGAGGACTCTTGTTTAGCCACACATGGACAGATTCAGTTACAGTTTCTTGTTCAAAGATGCTGCTGGAGGGAGGGGAAGAGAGCTATCTGGGGAAGGGGCAGGATGTAGATCCAGAATGCTATTAGCTTACACATCAGACAGGGATAGATGTGTGGGAGCTCGGAGCCTGGCCAGCAGCCTGCCAGGATGACAGCTCTGTCAGCTATGGCTGCCCTTCTTGCCAGATAAGCTGCCATTATTGCTGGTTCAGTCAATTTAACTTCACAAGATGTGTGGATATGTGTGTTGTATATGTACTAAGATTTCATTCCCACCTATAAAGAATCCATTTAAAGTTATTTTGAGTTCATAAGACATATTTAAAGCAGTCATTGTGAGCAAGGAAAGGTTTATATGTGACTTGCGTCAGGAAGAGACAAACCCACAGAAGGAAAAGTATGTTTTCTTCCCCCTGAGTTATATTTATGTGCTGATTGTCACTGTCCACTATGTGCCTGTGTAGAAGACAGTATTTTTTAGGCTGGCTTTATAAACTGTCTGCCTCCTAGGCAGTCAGGAGGGGTTATTGGAGAGAGGAGTGAAATGTGAATTTCCAGGTCTATTCCAGACTAATGGACTCTGTGGGATTCCAACCGAGAATCTACATTTTAAGAAGTGCCGAAAGTGATGAGTTTGTATGCTAATGCTCCAAAATAATACAAAATCAATGATTTGGAATCATAAATTATTCCTCCTTAAGAAAGTTAACACTTATGGACTAGACAGCTTCAGTTATAAAACTCATGAGTGAATCATTTCCATAGAGAAAGAATTCTCCCTAGGATTTGAAAATATAGCATGTTGCAATATTGTATTTAACATATGAATTATTTTACTCAATATATTATAATAGAACTTTTGAAAAGATGTCAATTGTATGAAGAGTTCCAGTATCTAATGTAAGTTATGTAACACTGATGGCACTTTCATTGTACTAACACTGTGACAGACTTTTTAAAGAAGCTCAGTATGTTTTATCATATAATCCTCCTAACTCATTAAGGTAAGCAGTGTTATTGTTCCTGCTTTGTAAATGAGGAGACGGAAACATATAACTTGACTAGTGCCCCACAGGTATCAGGTGGCAGAACTGGGATTGAGTATAGATGGTCTGCCTTCATGATAGGCTTATGGTTTCTGAGTGCTGAGGATCATCTCTCCTCGTGGTACAGCTAATAGTAGCCACTGGGATGTTGAGATGATATTTGTGTGAGCCAGCATGGCTTAGCAGAGGGAACCCTAGACTGAGAATCCCAAGTCCTGAATGTACTTTCAGCTCTACTGCTGCCTGGTAAGTGCAGCTCTTGCCTTACTAAGGCTGTTTCCCTTATCTGCATCCATGCCCACTTGGGCATATACTTAGAAACATATAAATGAGAAGTTAGAGAGGACTTTCGTGAGACCAGACCTGTCTCTGGTTTGTTTGTTTGTTTGTTTGTTTGTTTTACAGAGTTCTTCTGTTTGTGCCCCCCTCCCCCACCTTTTCATTTTTTTATTCTGTGCCCACATTTCAAACTTGTCCTTTTTCTACTCTCATATTCTCTGGACTCTCAAGCATAGAGCACTACACTCTGTCTATGAGTCCTAGAAGTGTTTATTTTCCAAAATGTTATGTCTTCATTTCCCGAAGAAAATAGAAAATTCTTTATCTAAAAGCATTTTATTGCTTCTGATCTTCGTACACAACCCCAGTGTTTAAAAGAAAAAAAAAAATTGTCGATTAGCTCATCACAGACAGAAGGGGACATTTCAAGTTTAATCTTTTGGTCAAGCCTTTTATTTAATCTTAATAATTCTGCAATTGTGATGGCTGGGTCAGAGTTCACCCAGGCTGTATTCATCCTAACAGGGTTAACAAGTGTGTCAGATTGTCGAGTCATGGCTATAATTGGCTTTGGCTTTGAGGTTTTCCTTCATAATAAACAATGGGCCCCAAGCCAAAAAAGCTTGTGGTTTATACTCACATACTCATGATTAAATATTCCAAGTGATTTCCCCTTATATTTCTTCTATTGCCCAGGAGCTTACTTTCTGCTTCTTGTGTGAGTCATATCAGAAGCACACCCATAATTAAAGAGAATGTGACTTTCCATTGCCACTGAAAACATGATGATGTCACCCTGATTTTAGTTAGAGAAGGAGTTGCAGAGACACAGGTTAGAGCTGAGTCAGAAGAGAAAAGACAGTCCCCCTGACACCTGGAGTCTCTCATACAAACAGTGTACCATAAATGCTCATTAGAAGATTGTGGTGTGGGAATCTTTGCTCATCACAGCTCTTTCCATGGGGTCCTGTCATCTAGTTGGAACACACACTTGCCATGACTCACGTCATACAAATATATACAAATCTGAAGAATTTCTTTTAAACTATCAAAGGGAGTAATGGAATAAGTGTAACATGAAAGCAGGAAGGAGAACCAGAAAGGGGAGAAGAACCAGAAGAGGACAGGAACATGGAACAAGATGGACAAGAATGAAGTATAATGACACCTATGTGTGCAAATGTGTCAGTGAAACCCATTACTTTGTATACAAACTCTCAACTCTCACAAAGAACTTCAAACAACTAAGGATCCTGGGAGCAGGAGAAATAGTCTGCCCTAGAGAAGAGGATTTGGTTATCTGAAACCAAATGGTTAGCCCTGAAAATACACAAAGTAGTATTATAAAGCCCGAACAGGTTATATATATATAGAATATATAAACATAAACATGTATATTTATGCATGTAATAGGAACTAATGAAAATTATTTCAAAGAGAGCAAGGGTATATGGGAGGGTTTGAAGGGGGAAAGGGAAATAATGTAATTATATTATAAACTCAAAAATAAATAATACAGAATTTCTTGGATTCTAATGTTAACCCTTTTCATGTGTTAGCCTAAAACCTAAATGTACACAAGGCTGACGTGACACCTGCGTCATCTTGTTAATCAATACAGATTAACTTTTTAAAAACCAAGAAAAATTACCACAGTGTCACCAAATTATAATGTGTAGCTTTGATAGACATTTGCATAAGCTTCTGTGTTAGCTTCATGAAATCGTATATGCTTGTAGCAAATGCGGGATATACTGGAAATGTGACAGAGCAAGACCAAAAACACTCCTTTGATTAGTTTATTAGTGGTTGGCAGAATCAATTATACTGACATTGATAATCCAATGAACTGTTACCAAATTCAATCAGATGAAAAACTCTTACCCAAATGAGTTAATCAACCTGGAAGATGAAGGTGTCACATCAGCCTTGTGTACATTTAGGTTTTAGGCTAACACATGAAAAGGGTTAACATTAGAATCCAAGAAAAGAATGGATCTGGTTTCAATGATGCTGATTTCAATAAAGCAGATACTAGACAGGTTCTCCTTTGAAACTTAAGGTGTCTTCATGAACCTGCTGACACCCACAGGATTTTCACTGTTCCCTTCATTTATTTTAAGCTGTTCCCTTTAGAGGTTCTTGGTGATGGAAAGGGAGATGAGTCTGTCATGAAACTAAGTTCAAGGAACTGGCTATTAATAATTAGAAGATAAGGGGCTAGAAAGACGGCTCAGAGGTTAAAAGCACTGGTTGCTCTTTCTGAGGACCTCGGTTCAATTCCTAGCACTTAAACATGCTGGCTCTTGACCATCTATAATCCCAGTTCCTGGGGATTCAATGCCCTCTCCTGACCTCTGCAGACACCAGGCACAGATACACATACAGGCATAACACCCATGTACAAAGGAGAAAGATAAATAAATATTTTAAAAATAAGCATAAATAGAAAATAAGGAATGGTGGGCCATGTGAATGCTCTCTTGAAGAGGTAACATGTCTTTCTTGCACTTTTGTGTAATGTATGTATGAAGCTCTGAATTGCTACTGTGTTTTCATTCAAGCCACTTGGCTTGGCTTGTCACACTGTTTCTCATAGAAGTACCCAGTAGAGACTGTGCTAAGGTCAGTATACCAATTCTGTGTCTCTAAGCAGCTCTGAAAGGAATCTTCACTTACCAGACTTAAAGGATGTGCTGTTGCTGTTTGTTTCTTACTGGTTCCAAAAGCAGGAGTTCCTAGACCAGCTTTAAATTGTTTTCAAATGCATTAATACTTTGTCTGTTTGCATGTGTCACATCACTTTTTCTTGGCATTGTTGATTTATTTTTATAGTACTTTGGTGTGCCAAGGGCAAATTAGGCCATTCCCTAGAGAAGCAATCTGCTCGTTCTATTCTTAACTTTGTTTGAGATTGCCCAATCATCTCTGTTCTTCATTGTCTTGGTCAAGTAGTGACTAAAAAGCCTGTTTAAAATGCCCCAAGATAGACCTTAGTTGAATTGCTAAGATCATTCTCATGTGTGGAGTTACAATCTTTTTCAAAACAATAACTTATGGAAGTAAATTCAAAGGCAAGAATTGCTCTTGAGAAAGCTGCAAGGTTGAAAGCCACGGTTGTTTTGCTATGCTCCTGCAAAATGTATTCGTTAGGTCATAGGTGTCCCATGAACTAGTTCAAGAATCTTCTTAAAAGATCCTCATCTTTATTTAGCAAACAACAAAGAGCTCTTATTAGTGGTTCTAAACTGTTCTTTTTGAATGTTGTTTGGGGGAGCAACATGTATTGCTTCTGTGAGCTGTACCTCCCAACTTCCATCCCTTCCCTATGCTTCCCTTTCAGGAATAAGGCTATTTCTTTTTAAATACTTATTTTATTTTATGTGCATTGGTGTTTCACCCATATGCTTGTCTGTATGAGGGCATCAGACACCTCGTAAAGGAGTTACAGACAGTTGTGAGCTGCCATATGGATTCTGGGAATTGAACCCAGGTCCTCTGGAAGAGCAGCCAGTACTCTTAACCACTGAGCCATCTCTCTAGCCCCTAAAAGCTATTTCTTAAAGAATGGGCCTGAGAGTAAAACCCCAAACTTTGTACTTTATCATCTTCAGTCATTTCATACAATTTTCCAGAAAAGAAATATCTCACCGTAGTTGGAGACAGTTACACCTTTGTGTTAAGGAAAGTCAGTCTTCACCTTGTTGCAGAGTCTTGGTATTCTCTTTGCTCTCCCACCCCACACCTCAGGAGCAGGATGGAGATTTTTTTAGATATTTCCACTGTGGCCCACCAACCAGTGAGAGAAATTTATGTCTTTAGAGTAAGCACTTAAAATTCTTATAGAAAATTTGATACATTTGTTGAATCTAACAAATACTTTTAAATTATTTTAATTTATTATTTGGTAATGTCTTATGTGTATGTCATGTATTTTGGTTATCTTCATCCCCTGTTCTTCCTCCCACTCCCTCTGAGCCCTTCTCCCAAAAAACCCCTCCTACTTTAATGCCGTGTGTGTGTGTGTGTGTGTGTGTGTGTGTGTGTGTGTGTGTGTGAGTGAGAGAGAGAGAGGGGGGGGTATGTGTGTGAGTGTGTGTGAATGTATATGTGTCTGTGTGAGTGTGTCTCTGTGAAATGTGTGTGTGTGAGAGAGTGTGTGTGTGAGTGTGTGAATGTATATGTCTGTGTGAGTGTGTCTGTGTGAAATGTGTGTGTGTGAGAGAGAGTATGTGTGAGTATGAGTGAGTGTGTGTGTGTGTGTGTGTGTGAGAGAGTGTGTGTGTGTGTGAATGTATATGTATCTGTGTGGGTGTGTCTGTGTGAAATGTGTGCAGCTACACATGTGGAGACTAGACAATATCAGGTATCCGGTTCTGTCACTCTCTGCTTTACTACTTGAGACAGATTCTCAGACTGAACCTGGAACTTGTCTTATAGCCAGCAATCACCAGCTATACTCCAGTACCTGCCCCCTCTCCATCATGCCTTACTTGCCAAGTACTGGGTTATAACATCTGTATAACCATGTCCAACTTATACATGGGTGCTGAGGATTTGAACTCAGATCCTCATGTTTTCACAGCAAGCAATTTTACACGTGGAGCCACCTTCTCAGCTTCCAGTGTCAAGTTTCATGTTGTTATACACCCTCTCATCCCTTGGTCTGAACCTTCTCATTTGTTTTGATTGTGTTCATTAATGAACTTTATTGAGGTACAGTTTACATAAAGTATTAAATACAACCATTTTAAGTTTTGGCAAACACATATACCTATGTAACCAATACTTCAATCCAATACTTCACTCTCCATCCCACAAGGACGTGGCCTCCTGCCTCTGCAGCATTACTCTTTCCACCTGCTGTTAAACAGTTTCAGTTTTTCTGGACCTTGCCAGGTTAGTCACCAACCTGATTTTGGAAGTAGGTGGACTTTGTCAAAGTAACCCCTTCAGTCAAACAGCTCTAGGTGTTTTTCCTGGGACCTGCCACATCCATTTCATTTATAGTACTCTATCTGCAGAAGCATCCCACCTGCATCTCAGTACTTAGTCTCATCACAGTTGACACTGGTAAGCTGGTGTCTTGTGAAATATTGCCAGATAGCCCTAGAAGTTAAGTATCTATTTCAAAGGCTCTTTTAAGCTTGCACATGTGTTCCTCTGTAGATTTGTCTGGTGGTCAGCATCTTTGCTAGAATGTAACATATAGCAGACACCAATTGCTTGGCTACAGCACAGTGGAAAGCCCATGGTCCTGCTTTCTAGTAACTGGGGCCTATGAAAGTCTGCAGCTGCCTTTTGAATTTTTAGATGCCATAGCAGTGCTTGAAGTGACAAGGAGTTTAACCAGGTGGAGTGGGCATGAAGAAAGCTTTGGACCTGGGTAGTTGTGCAGATCACATAGCTTGAGTACTAAGGGGTAGTACATTATAATCTTCTGATATTTTCTTGGAATTTTTTCTTAAGGAATGGTGAAAGAGGAATGTCATCAAGCTAGGTATGCTTGCAAAGCACAGAAGATCCTCTCACAAAGATTGCATGATGACTTGTGTGGTGTCTAGCAGAGATACTCCATGGTGGTGTTACCAGTGTGTTCAGTGATGCGTCCTCAATGCTTGGTGCTTACATTCATTGATCTGGAGAGGGGACTCAATCGGTGCTCATTTATTTTACTTTAAAATTTTCCACTGGTACAAGTCACTGCATGTTTATTATTATTTTAAACTTACCAGATAAGAAACTGTTAACTCAGGTTCTCCCATTTGTACCACAGTCACATGTACCACATAAGACAAAGAATAACCCAGGTAGGTGTAAGTAAATATCATGTAGGGTCTTGTGTGGGCCCATAGTCTGTCCTTCCAAATGGTCACACTTTGCCTCAGTTGGCAGTAGAGGGAGGTTATGATAATGAGGGTCCACTGGATTCAATTCATTTTTGTTTTATTTAAGGGAAGGCCAGCAGACAGTGTCTGCCACAGAGGGAAAACCTTCAAAAGAATATTTGGCTCTCTTCCTGAACATAATTAAATTTTCACTATGCTTTTCTTTGCCTGAAATTTAATGATTTATGTTTAATAATTGAAATGCAATCAGTTCCCCAGGCTTGCTCCTGCTTAGTGAAAGAGTCAACGCCTAATACAAGAAATGCTGGCTCACAGTTTCTTCTTCTTTTTAACTTTCGCTTTAGAACTCAGCCCAAAACCATGTTTGCCCAAGTGGAATCTGATGATGAAGAATCAAAGAATGAGCCCGAATGGAAAAAACGTAAAATTTGAAGAATCTCATTTAAGAGCTGTTTGCATGGAGCAAGAGAAGTGCAGTGTTTCTCTCTCTCTCTCTCTCTCTCTCTCTCTCTCTCTCTCTCTCTCTCTCTCTCAATCTCAATGCTTATGAAATAAAAATACATTTTTACACACAGATTTTGTCCTTTCTGTTATTGAATTGTTCAAAGATTGATAGATGTTCACAGTGTTTATATTTTCTTAGCTACGGCTACTAGACTGTTCTATATGTATACAGACTCAGCTGGTTACTAAGTATTTTAGTTATTTTAGGCTTTAACAATTACTGATCTTGTGCAGATTCCCAGAACCTTAGAGGGGAAAACATACAATATTTATCTATCTTGAGCTAATCTAGAACATAGTGTGGAAATGGGGAATCAAGAAAGCTTAATATTTCTGTACAGTGTCACAACAGTTGTTTACATGACTGTAAATAATTAGATGAGCTCAAACCAAAGCGTGGCTGAGCTAGGAAAGCTTGTGTCTGATTATGTTCCACTGGAGCCTGTCTGTGATGCTTATGCTGGGAGAGCATGCTTTGAAGTCAGACTACTGCAGGCACTTTACTTTCTGGGTCTCCCTTCTGGCCTTGGGGTGTTAGTACTTACCCTATGGGTTTGTCAGGAGGGTTAAATAAAATATCCATGTAGAGCATTTGGCACTATACCTGGCATATAGTAAATCTATACTCAATATTTGCTAATCTCAAATATGATTAACAGTAATCACTTTGTGTTACTTTTGTCAGTAGTCAATGAGGAAGGAAATACAAGGGAGCTTTGAAAATACAAGGGTGATATAAATAAAAAACATCAAGAATCATTCTAAAAGTTGTGGCCAGGCAGTGGTGGCACACACCTTTAATCCCAACACTCAGGAGGCAGAAGTAGGCAGTTCTCTGTGAGTGTGAGGCCAGCCTGTCTACAAAGCAAGTTCCAGGACAGCCAGGCCTACACACAGAAACCCTGTCTCTGAAAAAAAAAAAAGTTATATTTATGAATGAAAACAAATGTCCGTAGTTTGTCCAAAGCAATGATGAGTCAATAGAGTAAAATTTTATTGGCTAATTCCCCGTACACATGGGTCATTTTTGCATGTAAGCCCCACTAGACAATCGAGTTTTAATACTTGGGTTTTACCCTCCTGTTCTTATTTGTTCTAGTGGATTAGGTAATTATAAAATTGATTATAAACCAAAAGTATGTCCAAAAGTCTCAGTTCTATACATTTCATCTTACTCCCATCCCTTAAAAATATATTTTAGCAAACTCATGCCCAGCTCGTTTATTGCTACACTTTCTGGGGTGGTGGTAGCTATACTATAAATAAAACTTTAGAAACTTCATTCTTGTCGCTTCACCCTCACTTACATCCCATCTCCTTCTCTTTGTGACTTAAGCTTATAAGGTCACAGGTGATACGAGAAAGAACTAGTGTCGACTGAGTGTGGTTTATATGGTAAGTCCTAACCTTGCTTTCTTGCATTAAATGGCTGGATTACCACAAAGACCTCATGATTTAGGTACAGTTACTAAATCAGTTTGATGAGACACAAGGGGTTCTTGTCAGTCTATGCAAGGTCACAGCCCATGGAGGACTGTGTGAAGACCTAGGGTCTAGCCAGTAATTAACAAATGTGTCCAATTTCCTATCCCTGTTGAGATGCACTGTACCTGAAATCAATTTCAGACCAATGTGTTGTTCTGCATGCTGAGAATTTATAAATTTATTGCAGTCAGGATGAAGTTTACCAAAATTTTACCACATACATCACCACCACCATCATCACCACCACCCCGACACCTAACATAAACATTACACCATATGGAAATATGCAGCCTAAGGTGATTGGGTGTAGGGAGAAATCCTGATTAGAGGTACCGCTGACCATGCCTGCTTGGGCGTAGTCAGAATTACATAACAAGGGTTTAAGAAGGAGGGAGGTCTCTCTTTCACCTGGCTGAGCTGACTAGGAAGCATTAATGGGTCCATCCTGCTCAGGTGCAAACCTGGTCACTGGCACCCTTGTGTGAGTACTTTTCCCCAATAAACTACCGGTTATCAACCTATTTCTGACTCCACTTTGTAAACATCAATAATTGGGGTTAGGAATAAATGCTTGATCATAGTAGTCTTGGCAACATCTGCTCTGGTGTAAGGGCCGAAAAAGACAAGCAGAAGCATGATTTTCTCACTGTTGTCCACACATAGGCCTTTCTGTCTTTGAGATTAACTGTGTTACTCTAGAGCTGAATAGAGAATTACTTCTATACAAGTTTGGCAGGCATATAAGGATTTAAGTTTTTTAATTTGTTGAGGGAAGGACTTTAGAACTGGATGAAAAGGTGTTCATTTGACTGTGGTCTTGTCACCACTGTGGACAATCAGAACTCTTGCCTGCCACCATTGAATCTTATATGTCCTCTACTGTGATTGACTGTGTTACCAGTTCCTTAAAGAAGATCATGGAAGCTGTCATTATGATGCTAACCCACCATTCCTACCTCATTAATTATGTGCCATTTCTGCCATGCTCTGTGAGTCTCTTACATTTGCCCTTCTCCCTTACTGAAAGTCAGGCCCTCTTTCAGCCTTCAGCCGACACTCAGGAGCCTCTTTCACAACTCATCTCTGTTTTTTGCTTGTTTTGTTTTGGTTTTTGGTTTTTTGAAACAGGGTTTCTCTATGGCTTTGGAGGTTGTCCTGGAACTAGCTCTTGTAGACCAGGCTGGCCTCGAACTCACAGAGATCCACCTGCCTCTGCCTCCCAAGTGCTGGGATTAAAGGCGTGCACTACCAATGCCTGGCTCATCTTCTCTGGTTTTAATTTGTCCTGTAAGCCATCATTCATGATTAACTTAAGAGTTAAACCAAGAATCTATCTAAACTAAACCTATCCAGATCCATAATTTGTCATCATATTCCTTTACCAAGAACCTTCTAGAGTTAGTAATTCTAATCCACTTGTGTGGCATAGACATCCAAGTCTCTTGTATAGACTTCTGATCTCACGTTTCTGAGGTCCAATACATAGAAGGTGCCCAATCTTCAGCACCTGAGTGAATGTCTTTGCATGTGTTATACTTTCCCTCCCTTCCCTGTCAGCTTAGAGAATTCCCTTTTTTTTTTTTGCAGGGGGGCGGGGCAGGGATGGGAATCTATTCCCTTCCCTGAGCATGACTCACCTAAACACAGTCTATTCCTCCTGTGCCCTCATGATTGCTCACAAACTTCCTACTATCAACTTCCATTTATACTGCATTGTGAGTGGAGTGGATACACATGCGTGTGTGTGTGTGTGTGTGTGTGTGTGTGTGTGTGTGTGTGTGTGTGTGTGTGTGTGTGTTTCCTGGGAAAGAACATTTGATTACATATTTTGCTATTCTAAGATTTCTGAATTATCAGAAATTTTAAGTTATATTTTAATAAAAGATCTTAAAAGCCATTTTTAAAGTACTTCCCAAGTATCCATTTGCAATCATACTCATACAAAAAATACTGGGAAAGGAGGCTGGAAGGCTGGAGAGATGACTCAGCAGTTAAGAAAACTGGCTGCCCTACCAGACAACCTGCTTTTTATTCCCAGCACTCACATGGAAGCTCACAACCATCTATAACTCCAGGAGATCAAATGCTCTTTTCTGCTCTCCATGAACACGAGGCACACAAGTGGTATACAGACATCCATGCATGCAAAAGTCCCATGCACATCAAATAAAATGAAAAAAAAAATACTGAGAAAAGTTGGTGATACTGATATATTTAACACAGCCACAATTCTTTGGTATTCGTCCCATTTCTACCACAATTTGACCAATTAAATCATGACCTAAGTTAAGCTGGTACTTTCTCTTGGGACCTCTATTCCAGCAGCAAGGTAGCCATGATGTGAGAAAAGCTAAGGACCCAAACTGGAAGTAAAGGCATGCTGGTCACCAAACTCCAACCAAGCTCCCCATCTGAACAAACCCTCTCTTTGAGACAGGATCTTGTTAGACATCCAGACTGGCCCAAAACTCAAAATCCTGTTGCGCTTGCCTCACTGGTGCTGGGAGGTGTGAGCAACCACATCTGGCTTTTACCTTCTTATAAAGCAGAGTTGTGGTCACATGGAGCAGAGATGAGACAACCTATACAGACTCCTGACCAAGATGTAAATTAATGAGCAAAGTAAGTGATTGTTATCAGTTGAAGCTGCTGAGTTGTGAAGTTATGATACAGAAATATAACCACAACAGCTTTACAGATTAACTACTCAACCAACCATTAAAATACAAGTAACACTAATGTTAGATGAATCAGCTTTTTTTTTTTTTTTTTTTTTTTTTTTTTTTTTTTTGTTTTTCGAGACAGGGTTTCTCTGTGTGGCCCTGGCTGTCCTGTAACTTACTTTGTAGGCCAGGCTAGAACTCACAGAGATCCTCCTGCCTCTACCTTCCAAGTGCTGGGTTTAAAAGCATGCACCACCACTGCCTAGCTCTGAGTATTTTTCTTGAATGTAGTTTTTTTTTCTACTTCTTAAAAGCTTGATTACAATGATATAGGAATAAAATACTTATCTTTCACTTATTAAACATAAAATTTGTAAAACTACAAACTTTATTAGCCTCTTAGTTTTATTAGCCTCTTAGTCCATTATACGTGTGTAACATCTACTTAACTACTCCCCTGTTACTGCAAATATAGGTTGTTTTTAAACTGGCCATCATAAACAATGCTGATTTGAATGGTTCCATGTCTCAAGTGTTTTATGCATGCTACAATTATTTTGTTAGGAGCTGATACCAAAGATGGAATCATAGAGGCTCAAGAAGAGTGTCTCATCTTTGCTCAACACAGTCATTGTAATCTTAGATAGATAGTGCTTTGTCAATGGATGCCCAACTAACAAGAAAGAAGATAGTTATGGGCAATTCTGCTAGCATAGTACATTGGGTAGTGTCGTTCTGCAATCCATGTCCACCCAGAACCTTAAAATGTGACTTTATTTGGAAGAGTCTTTGCAGATATTAAATTAAAATGAGATCATACTAGATTAAGGAAGGTCTGAAATCCAATGGCTAGTGTCCATATGAAAACAGAGTCACATACAACAGAAAATGACCCTGGGGAAACAAAGGAAATTATGATGTAGCTACAAGTCAAGGAATGCCAAAAGTTGTGGCAACCACAAGTTAGGAAGAGGCAAAGCGGCAAGACAAGATTCCTTCCTGGAGTTGTAAGAGAAAGCATTTCCCTTCCCACACCTTGGTTCCTGATTGCTGGCCTCCAGAGCTATGAGAGAATAAGCTCTAAGGGAATTTCTTTTGTTTTAAGCCATTCCATCTGTGCTAAGTTTTTAAGCAAGTTCTAGAAAACAAGTACACTTAGCAACAAGATGTGAGGAAATGTTTGGATCCAGTTGAAGCTGCACGAGGTTTGTATCACCTCACTTCACTAAAGACTCTGAAAATAAAGAAAGAATAAAACCACAAAAGATGCTGAGTGTCTAACAGCAGAATTCAAAATTCTCTCCTCCATCCATCCTTTAGTGTGGGCTTGGATAATAATTTTCTCAATCTACTAAATTTTGAAGCAACTTGTTATATAGCAACACACAACTAACACAATTTCAAATTTGGGTAATTCTTCTTACATTTTGAATACCCAGTCACCAGTTTAGTACTTCTTTCTCAGTCTTCTGAGGTGATGCAATAAGAATTTTTCTTATGGCAATGTAATCTGATTACTTGATCTTCCGGACTATTTGCTCTAGAGAGTAGGATAATTGACATGACTTGGGTTGGCTTGGAGATTATATCTCAAGGAGATAATGATATCTCCCCATTTCTATTGAGGCAACAAAGTTGATGTCTCCTTCTCTGTCCACTCCCCACCTCACACAAACCCCACTAATTTATCTGGTAGTGATTACCCATGTCTCTGTAGCTTCTGCAGTTGGTTGTATCCTTGGGGCATATACAGCTAGCATCATGCCCCTAATTAGCTTCCTAATTCCAAGCATTATTGGCCCTATGAGCAAATCTTCACTGCTGAATAATTACTGATAGTTTTACTGTTTATAATTCACTTTGAAGTGTGGGTGGCTGACAACAACTGGACTTTCTCCTCATAGCTGCCTGACAGAGCGTGCCTGACCAGATACCTGGTGCCTCTCCTCAGATCTCTGCTGTTTATCAACCACAGTAGAAGATAAACAAATGATGGAATTCTATTTATTACATTAATCATGGTGTCTTAAGTAGCATGGTTGGTATCTTAGAATTCACACGAGTTTAGAACTTAAGTTCATTTGCTTTGTCATGATTGTGTGAGCATATTCAGGACATAAACTAGGATCCCTCTTATTGTCTGTGATAGTCATTGTCTTATCCATCTAGTCAGCATCCAGAGTGATTATTTTAATTTTTAAATTTAATTTTGGAGACTAGAGAGAAGGCTCAGCTGTTAAGGACACTAGCTGTTCTTGCAGAAGACCCAGGTTTGATTCCCGGCACCAACATGGTGGCTCACTACCATCTGTATCTCCAGTTCTAAGGGATTTGATGCTTTTTTGTGGTTACAGGTACCAGACAAGAACAGGGTGCACAGATGTGTATGCACACAAAAATCCACAAACATGATGATGATGATTGATAACATGTATGCACCTGTTCCTGTAGGGTGGTATGCATACAGATGAATGCAAGGCCCTTGGAAGTAAAAAATCATTGTATCCTTTGTAGTTGGTGTTATAGGAAGTTGTGAGCTGCTTTACATGGGTGCTGGAAACCAAGCTCGGGTCCTTTGTGAGAGGAGTACATGTTCTCAGCCCCTGATCCATCTCTCTAGCACCCAGAAGAATGTTTTATGGTTTAATTAAAAGAGAAGGAGAAGGGAAGAGGGAAAAAGGAGAAGTAGAGATATTGTCAAACTATGAAATACTAATATGGCTTTGGCCTTATATATTAATATCTCAGTGAATGTGCATGAAAGTCCTATTCTCAGACAACAGTCCCAAGTCTATATCAGCCCCATAATCATGAGTTGTTGTGGTAACCAAGAGGATGCCCTATTAACAGGGAAATTGTGATTCTGTATGTTTGAGAAGTTACCATTCAATGTGAAAGTTATCCAGGATTTGGCTAATGTTGTCCTGGGTGAGGCTCTGGTCTGGTTGATTCAGCTTCTCCTGGAGCCAACTGGGACCCTGACTTAGTACCTATAAGCCTCACTGTTGGCTGTATTCAACACAAGGGACCTCATGATGCTAGCTGTGACATCTGAAACCTTTCCAGATTTAGAAGACTGGGAAAGTTGTCTTCTGCATTTCTCATAGGTTATTTTGATACCGCCTCCCTCTTTCTGCCCTTCTCCTCCCACTGTATGAACAAGTATTGTGCTCATTTCATGGAGAGCTGTTTGGTCCCTTTGACTCTACGGCCTCTTGTTTATGAAAAATAGCCAGTTAACCATGAAAAATGGCCAGCAGCAATCTTGCCTCTAAAGCACAGAGACTTTCTTCTTCCTGATTTAAAAATGAGAAATCTGGCTTTTTTTGGTGTGAGGAATCTTCTCATTCAGAGGTACACAGAATAGAGAAAAGCTTTGGAGGCAACAGACCTGGGTTCAGCTCAGATATTGGACAAATTATATGATCTCTGTGGCTCTTCAGTGACTCTGAGGAAGATCATAGACTTTGAAATCACCTTTCAAGGTGATTTCAAAGTGAAAACAAACAAACAAAAAAACCAGCACACAAACATTCCAAGTTCTGTGTCTCTTTTTAGAGAGACCCTAGGAGGAGGAATACACAGGCTTTTTCTCCCTGAGATTCTAATTCAGTATTTTTTTTAATCCAAGAAAAAGACTGTGTGTGTGTGTGTGTGTGTGTGTGTGTGTGTGTGTGTGTGAGAGAGAGAGAGAGAGAGAGAGAGAGAGAGAGAGAGAGAGAGAGAGAGAGAGAAATAAGAAATAAGAAATAAGAAAACACAACAAAACATGTTATAGATCTACCTCTTTGCTTCAGATGTCTATAGTCCTTTTAGAATCTATCCCCTTCCTGCTCAGTGACTCTCACAGCCAAGGATCCTCCTAGGAAGTAGCAGCTGGCCTCTGGGCCATGCCCTGAGCCCTTCTCCTGTTGATCTGTCATTTTCTTTCTTCTACTCAGATCTCAGACTGGCTGTCAACCAAGAGTGTTACACATGGTGACTCTCCTTTATCTGACAGAAAAGCGTAGTGCATCTACTTTAGCACCAGATGTGAAATCCTAACCTTGCTGTAAGTGCAATTCCTTGGCTTTTTCAAGATTTGAGTCATTATAAACAATCAACAACAGTATTATTATTTTAATTTATGTGAAATCATCTTTCAATTTTCTCCTTTATATAGCACCACAGATGTAAACAAAATGACAGAATACCACAACAAAATATATGATATTCTTTTAATCTCTGAGAGCTGACAGACAGTCTCTTGCCTTTGCCTCAGTGCACCCTGACAGTGCACCATAACCTGTGCTGTGGCAAAGCAGACACATGTCAAGCAGATTGCATTTACCTATAAGAATAATGTTATAACTGGGAGTCTTAGAAGATCAAGGACTGAGTATCCCATAAGTCATTATTATGACCGACCATGTGTCATGAAACCCAGTAATGACAGCAGAAGGCCTCCAGAATGATGTGCATAAGCAAATATATAATTAGAAAGATGAGTAGCCCTCAAGGGAATATTGGAGACCTCCACTCTAAGCCCTGTTTTCAGCTCTGGGGGTGCCAGGATATACTATTAGCCAATAGTAGTTACCCAGTGCTCCTTTAGCTTTGCCATATTTGGGTCCAGGTTCTAGAATTACACAGTGAAATGATATAGGCCTATGCTGGGACACCAGCTCTGTCATGTATGGTGAGCTGAATTGAGTTATTTCATGTCTGTGAACCTCAGTGTCCCTATTATGGGCTGAATTGTACCATCTATAAATTTATATGAATCCTTAATCCCAGTAGCTAAGATTGTAATTATTTAGACTTAGGGCCTTGCTTGTGTTTTTACCTTGAGGGACCTTCAAAGCCCTACTTGTAGAAAGTTTGGTTCCCAGGGTGGTACTAGTTAGAAGTACCTACTGGAGGTCTCCAGGTAATTGGGAGAATGCCTTTGAAAGCAACTGTGATGGGGAATGTTCTTCTGTGTATATGTTTGTCTTATTGGTTGATGAATAAAGCACTGATGGCCAATAGGGAAGCAAGATAGGTGTTACTAGAAGTCAAGGAGGATTCTGGAAAATGTAGTAAAGAGAAATCACCATGTGATCCAGGCAGGAAGTGACGTATGTAGCAGGGCAGAATCAGTATATAAGCAGGGATAAGCAGGAAATTGCTCTCTTCTCTCCTCTCCTCTCCTCTCCTCTCCTCTCCTCTCCTCTCCTCTCCTCTCCTCTCCTCTCCTCTCCTCTCTTCTCCTCTCGTCTCTTCTCTTCTCTTTTCTCTTTTTTCTCTTCTCTTCTGAGATGCTGAGCAGACGCAATGTAGACCCCAAGGGAGTAAGAGGCCCAGACCTTTCCTCTATTAAGAGAAGACCACCACATGGAAATACTTACATTATTAGAAATGGGTTAATAATTAAGACTGAGCTAGCAAATAAGAAACCTTAGCTAAAGGCCAACAGTATTCATAACTAATATAGTGTACAAGTATTTATCTGGGGTTCTGAGGCCGCTGTGGAATTGGGCAGAAAACCTCATGTTACAACTGTGGGACAGATCCCAGCCCACTCCCCACTCTTTTTGGCATCTTGACTATGAGGTAAGCAGCTTTGTTATACCATAGTACCCTTGCCACAATGTGCTGTCTCACTATAGGCCCCACATAATGAGGCCAATCAACCATAGTCTAAGCCTTCATAAATGTGAGCCAATATAAACCTTCTTCATGTATTGATATTTCACAGGTATTTTAGTATAAAGATAGAAAACTGACTAACACACAGGCCTTTAAGGAAGTAACTAAGGATAGACAAAACAATCCTTAACAAGAAGAACACAGTTGGATGTATTACAACACCTGACTTCAAACTATACTAAAGAGCCATAGTGACTGAGGCAGCTTGGTACTGGCACAAAAATAGACATGTAGACAAGTAGAACAGAAGGGAGGACACAGAAATAAGTTGACACAGTTATGGTCACCTAGGTTTTTTTCAAATGTGTCAACAACATACACTGGAAGAAAAGAGAATCTTTTCAACAAATAATCCTGGGGAAACTGCCAGTAGGTGAATAAAAATAAGTCCATATCTCTTACCCCGTGCAACAATCAATTATAAAACGTGTTCAATATCCTTAGCCATCAGAGAAATGGAAATTGAAACTACTTTGATATTCCATCTAACCTCACCCATATGACTATCTGTAAGACACAACAACACATGTTGGTAAGGGTACAGAGAAAGAGGAATCTCTAATCATTGCTGGCGAGAGTGCAACCTAGTATAGCCCCCTATGGAAATCAGTAGGTTTCTCAAAAAACTTAAAAACAGAGCTACTATATGACCCAGCTACTACTACATATATCACTCCTGTGATATAGCTTTATAGCTACCAAAAATCCCTTGATAGCTACCTGCACATCCATTTTTGTTGCTGCAATATTCATAACAGCAAGAAAATAGAAGCAGCCAAAATGTCTGTCACAGAAGAACAGATAATTTAAAAATTGTGATGTAGATACACAGTGGGATTTTTTTCAGATCCAAAGAAAATTTAAATGAAATTTGCAGCAAAGTAAATTGATCTGAAAAGTAGGTAACTCAGACTCATAAAGATGAAAATCTCATGTTCTCTTTCACATACATCCTAGCTTTTCATACTTTATATAAGTGGGATTGAGCTTGGGTATAGATTATGAAATTACAAAGCATATCCACAAGCTTGCGGGCATGGGAAGGTAAAGGTGTTGAGGAAAGTAGGGGCAATAGGGCACAAGTGACATGAAAACAAAAAGGGGACTATGGCGGTTGGTTGGAAGCCGTACAAGAGCAGAGAGAGTGGGAGGGGTTGGGGAGAAGGTGATAGGGTGGAATCAATAAAAACAAATTTAGCTTGAGAATGCTAGAATTAAAGAACATATGAAGTCAGGAGGGGGTCGAGAGGGGAGGAGATCTTGGATGAGTATGAGGCAGAGTGGAGTCTGAATATGACCAAAATCTATTTTACACATCTATGAGATTCTTAAAGAATTCATAAAAATATTATGATTAGAAAAGAAAATGCCAGAATGAAACCTAATGCTGCGCAGGGTAAGTTAAATAAATGTAAGAAACAAAGCAAAAGAAAATCCACCTTCATACACCCCAACTCATTTGGTGTAGGAACTGAAATTAGGGTTTAACTACATCATAATTAAATGTGAGGCAGCAGAGGTCAATGTTAAGAATATCAGTAAAAATCAGACATCGCCAATTAAACTTTCTGATCGGTTTCCATAAACTCTGAGATTGAAACAGTCAGAATGGAGCTTAGATTCTCCTGCTGGGCTCCATGCTCACTGGAGCCAAGAAAGTAACAGTTTCTGATGACACACGAGATATCCCCTTATAGTAGTAACAGTGAAAATAAGCTTACTTAATGACTTGTTTTGGCTCAGCAAATAAAAATGTAGAGTTTCATAATTAGGTTTATTAGTAGTTTTTCAAGTATTTAAGCATATAAATAAAATTAATTTAAAAACAAGTGATTAAGTTAAAAGAGACTGTGATGGTGAGTTCTGACCCATTTTGACTTCAAGGAAGAGGAAGAGATAGTCCCATAACCCTAGATAGCATTGAGGCCGAGGCAGGAGGCCCTGTCTAGTCTACAGAGTGAGTTCAAAGCTAGCCTGGGCAACTTAGTGAGACTCTGCTGCAAAGTAAAACAATATGTAGAAATGGGGCTGAACACATTGCTCAGTGGTAAGGCACTTGGATAGTATGACTAAAGCCTTGGGTTCAATCCTCAGAATTACTTCCCTCCCCTCCAAAAAGTAAACTTGGACCCGAGAAAGGGCAACTCAGATGGACATGTGTACATAGAGAGGTCATGTGAGGAGAACAGATACTTCAGAAGACACCAGACCTGCCAACACCTTGATTTGGGACTTCTAGCCAGCCTCTAGGACTGAGACAAAAAATTTCTGTGTTTACGCTCCCCCATGTGTGGTAGTTTGCTACGGTAGCCTTAGCAGATGAATGTAACTCCCTCCCATAAAACCTGAGATGCGGATATCATGGGGGTTGTTGTCAAGATCAAGTGAGATATTTAATCTAAGAAAAAGACTTAGACACAGGCCAAGATGGGTAAGCAGTAGTGGTTTGGTTGTGTAAAGGGCCAGTAAGGTGGACCTAAGTCACTCAACTGTGATCTCAGTTTGGCTCACTAAAACAAACTTGCCTGTAATTCTGGACTAAAGTCCCTTATTTTCTCTCAGTTTAGTTTGCCTTCTATTGGTCTTTGAGAGGCTTGTCAGACAGATGAGGTTGTCTGAATGTCCTTTGTCTCTTAAATGCAGACCCAAGAAGGTGAAATTCAGCTCTTCGTTTTACCCTGGTAACATTCTCAGCCATAGTCAGTCTATTGGAGTCTACTCCCGAGCCTCGGGACTCTGCTTAACATTCACATTGTTCTTTCACAAATAGACATTGGCAAATGCAAACCATTCCGACCGTCTCTGAAGACCTCAGACTCTGCAGTGTTCTGTGCAAAGGTCACTCTCCAAGCTTTTGCCTTGATTGGCTTTTTAAGCCATCCCCTCCCACCACCTGAAGCTGCTTTGAACCCACTGAGATGAAGTAAACACCCCAGGGTCCCCCAGAGGAAAGTGTAGAAGTGAGGAAGGGGTGCAGTGTCTGGAAGCAGAGGAAAGGAAATCCAGTGTGTCTCAGTGGTGAGTACCTAAGTCGCAGCCTCCCTGTTCTGTCCCCTGGAGTGACCCTGGCACTTCCCCCAGGGTTATTCAGTGTTGGACACAGCATCAGACCATCTTGAGCTGATTGCTCCAGCTGAGCGGGCATGTGGGCTCTTGAATTCAGTGAATGGAAGGATCTAAACAGTGTAAGGCCAAGCTCTGAAATGCTTGTGTAGGATGAGAAGGGGCAGCTGGATCCTCTTCAGCTCTGTTCCCTGAGTGTGTTGGCAAGACCCAGGATATGAGCCACAGCAGGTGGCATAACATGCCCATTTTGAATTTCGCCCAAATCCCGGAGAACATAATTCACACAAGGGCATTTGAGCGTAGGCTGAAGTTTTGCCTCCCTGCCACCCAGCTTTCTGCAAATCCTGTCCCTTGATCCTGACCACTCCCCTCAGAGGCAGGACAGCACAGAGTTTCTGTTTTGCTTCTAAAGAAACCAAGGCACAGGGACTTACAGGCGACTTAAGAGAGCAGGTGTGGATAAGCTGACCCTGCTATCAAGAGCTTCTATACCTCATCATGGCATTTTATGAGTATTGTTCATAAATATCTCAAATAATAGGGAATGTCATCTGGTCTCAGAAGAATGCAGACCAGAGACCCCGCAAAAGTCAAAGTCATGCCTGGGGTGTAAGTCATGCACATGGGCAGTGTCTGGGTGGCACATAGCTGTGGTCGTGGCTGCATTGCTAGCTTCTCACTCAGCCATGCCTCACAGCAGTCATTCTTTGGGAAATGGGAGTTGGATCATTGCCTGTTCTGAAACCCAAAATGTCACAAATGATGCTCTTCTTTATACAGTCCATTCTCATGGCTTCTGAGTTCTTACCAGAGTCCTAGATGACACTGAAACTGGAAATCACAGGCGCTTTCTCGTGAAACACAGACAAGACAATATGCAGTACTCATGTTCTTTCTGATTCTGAGCCTGAGTAAGTATGAAACATATTACTTGAGTTCTTTTAAGAACTTGGCAGTGAAATGGCTGAGCTGAGCGGGGAGACCCAAGCAGTACTTCGGTCTTGGCCCTTGCAATCTCTTGATCTTGGCTTCATGAATGAAGCAGCTCATTATCTGAATTCTTAAGAGTGTTCTATGATAGCAGGTAATAACAAGTAAAATGTGAGTTTCCTTAAAATAAGATACTATTTGATAATGGTGGCTTTCACTTTATCTGTGGATTTTCACTTTACCGTCTCAAGAATGCCACCATGAATCATTTCACTCATGAAGAAATGGATGTGTTCTAGAGTCAGCAGTGACACCCAGCACCATCCTGCTGTCTGGAAAAGTGAACTTGAGCCTAGATCCCTGATCTGCAAATGGCTATTGGAGAACCTATTGCATGGTGATCTCATTGAGGACTTTGTGGTGTTTGACTATGGGGGCAGGGTCTTCTAGACTCTCATGAGGACATCCTATTCCTTTCATTTTTTGTGCTCACTGGTCCTAGTCTGGAACACTGTCTAATTGCCAGTGGAGCAGTATTTCTATTATACCCTCCTGCTTTCTCTATAAAATGCATGAAGTATGTGCAGCTATTGATACTTGGTAGTGGAATATAGGGGTTACGATTATTATACTACTCCAGATGGTTACCAAAAATATGTTTCAAATGATCATGGAAAAGTTCAGGCTTTTATGTGACCATATTCTCTCCTGTAGTTGGGCTCCTCTAACTGAATTGTCTCTTAAAGAAGGCATCTCATGTTTGTGGTTGATTATAGCAGGCGTCAGAATCTTTAGTTCTGGCCTGGCTTTAGCCAATAATTTGCAGTGATCTTGGCAAATTTACTGATCTAGAGTTTCAGTTTCTTCATCTCTATTGTAAGGAATTTTTTGTTAATACATACATTAATATAGTTGCCAACTTACTACTATTATTTTGCTGAAAAGCATAATGTTAAAGAAACCACAATGACATATTGCTATACCTACAGAGCTGTGCCTCACTCAACCCACAACAGTGAAGCTTCTTCTTGCAGTAGATAGAAACGAATAGAGAAACCCACACTTGACCGTGTGCACAGCGTGAGAGATGTTGGAATACTCAGTCCTACATGGGATGTCTTCACCAAACCCTTTTCCCCAAGGCTCAGTGATCTAAATGGAAGAGGAGGTAGAAAGATTGTACGAGCCAGAGGTTGGTGGATGACTCCAAGGAAACCACAGCTTAAAGCAGGTCCCAAGCCCAGGAGTAGTTGGCTGATACAAAACAAACTCCACTGTGCGTATTTATGCCACATTTTGTTTAATTTTTTCTTGTTTGGGCATTTTTTTTTGTATTATGGGGCTTTTTGTTTTGATCTTCATTTTTTTTTTTTTTGGTTTGAAAGAGAGAGAGGAAGAACATAAAGGTGTTCAGGTAGGGAGGCAGGAAGGCTCTGGGAGGATTTGGGGAGGCAGAGAAAAATACCATCAAAATATATTGTATGAGAAAGCCGTTTAAATAATGCTTTCATTTTATTTTCTGTGTGTGGATTCTTTGCCTGCATGTGTGTCTGTTCACCATACACAGGCAGTGGTCACAAAAGCCAGAGGAGGATGTCAGATCCCTGGGACTGCAGTGACAGACAGTTGTGAGCTTGCTTCCATCTGGGTGCTGGGGCCTCTGGAAAAGCAGTTGGTGCTCTTAACCACTGAGCCATCAGTAATATTTTTATTTATTATTGGAGAATTTCATACACGTGTATAATGTATGTCAATCATATTTAACCCTTCCTAGATTCCCGTATCCTTCCATGTCCCCCCTCTCTACTTCATGTCTTCTTTTTAAAACAAAATAGTCCAGGGTCCAATTACTGTTGTCCACATTCCCATGGGTATGGGTGTTCAGCCATGCTCTGCGGCATGTTTAACAAGGGACCACACACCTAAAGAAAACTGACTCCTCTTCCCCAGCAGCCATCAATTGCCAATACCTCCTCAGCTAGAAGGAGGAGCTCATATGCCCCTCCCAATTTATGCTAAAATGTTGATTGGCTTGATCTTGTGTAGGTCTTGTGCAGAGAACCACAGTCATATGAATTCATGAGTATGATGGTCCTTTCATACACATAAAACACTATTTTGCCCCAGTCCTCCCTAAACCACTGGCTCTTACAATCCTGCTCCCTTTCAATTATAACATAAGGTTTCTTACTTTAGACCTTCTGGGTATAACACTCTTCTTCAGTCTAACTCCCTGAAAGCTACTGGGAATGCTAGAGTTCTACCTCAGGTCCAGCCTGTGCATAGAAAGACTGAGTCTTGGTGGTTCTCCAGAAGTATAGAAAAGCAGAAGGCTCATAGCTTGGGAAAAACATGAGAATAGGGGGTCCATTTACATTTTCTTGCCCACTAGGCTTGTGTCCATTGCTTCTACTTATTGTGTGACCACAATAGATGATCCATAGTCCGTAAGGTCAAGATATCTTTATTGAGATAAATACCAGCCAACCACAAGCCAGAGCTCGCTAGGGGCAGCAGAGCAGCGAGGCCAGAGAGAGAAGGCTTCCCATGTGCTCACCGTTCCTTAAGAACCTATCCTGCTAGAAGATTCAGTGTGGCTGGATTTATGCTGAGATCTTTGATCCATTTGCACTTAAGTTTTGTGCATGGTGACAGGTATGGATCTATCTAGAAGAGAAAGTGGGAATTACCCTTGAACAAATTGGCACAGGAGACTGCTTCCTGAACATTACGCCAGTAGCACAGACATTGAAGTCTGCAATTAATAAATGGGACCTCCTGAAACTGAAAAGCTTCTGCAAGGCAAAGGAAACAGTCAGTAGGACAAAACGACCACCCACAGAATGGGAAAAGATCTTCACCAATCCCACATCTTACAGAGGACTGATTTCCAAAATATATAAGGAGCTCAAGAAGCTAGCCACCAAAACAACAAACAATGAAATTAAAAAGTGGGGTGCAGAACTAAATAGAGAATTCTCAACAGAGGAATCTGAAATGGCTGAAAGACACTTAAGAAAGTGCTCAAAATCATTGGCCATCAGAGAAATGCAACTCAAAACAACTCTGAGATACCACCTCACACCTGTCAGAATGGCTAAAATCAAAAATGCCAATGACAATCTATGCTGGAGAGGATGTGGAGAAAAAGGAACACTCCTCCATTGCTGGTGGGAGTGAGAACTTGTAAGACCACTCTGGAAATCAGTATGGCGGCTGCTCAGAAAAATGGGAATCAGTCTACCTCAAGATCCAGCCATTCTTCTCTTGGGTATATACCCAAATAGTGCATGTTCATACAACAAGGACATATGTTCAACCATGTTCATAGCAGCATTGTTTGTAATAGCCAGAACCTGGAAGCAACCTAGATGCCCCTCAACTGAAGAATGGATAGAGAAAATGTGGTACATTTATACAATGGAGTACTACTCAGCAGAAAAAAGCAATGGAATCTTGAAATTCGCAGGCAAATGGATGGAACTAGAAGAAACCATCCTGAGTGAGGTAACCCAGTCACAAAAAGACAAACATGGTATGTACTCACTCATATATGAATTTTAGACATAGAGCAAAGGATTACCAGCCTATAATCCTCTTCACCAAAGAAACTAGGAAACATGAAGGACTCTAAGGGATAAATGGTCCCCAGGAATGGAAGTGGCATGAACTCCTGAACTAATTGGGAGCATGAGGGTAGGGGGGAGGGAGCTGCTACAATAAGAGCAAGAGAAGAGGAGTAGAGGAGAGGAAATGGAGGGGCAGAAATAGCGAGTTGGGGCAAGAATAGAGGAGAGAGAGCAGGATGAGAGACACCATATCAGAGGGAGCCACTATAGGTCCGAGAAGAGATCTGGAACCAGGGAGATCTCCAGAGACCTACAAGGATGACACGATCTGACAATCCAGGCAATGGTGGAGAGGATAACCTAAAAGCCCTTCCCCTAAAATGAGATTGATGACTTCTCTTTATGCCATCCTAGAGCCCTCATCCAGTGGCTGATGGAAGCAGAGACAGACATCCACAGATATACACTGAGCTGAAATCGGGAATTTAGTTGAAGAGAGGGAGGAATGAAGAGCGAAGGGGTCTGTACCAGGTTGGAGAAACCCACAGGAACAATTGGCCTGAACAAGGGAGAGCACATCCACCCCAGATGCTGTCCGGGAGGCCAGTACAAGACTGATCCAGACCCCTGAACATGGATGTCAATAAGGAGGCCTCTGCACTCCAGGGAGCCTCTGGTGGTGGATTAGTATTTTTCCCTGGTGCAAGAAGGGACTTTGAGAGCCCATGTGAAGGGTTACACTCTGGCCCTGGACACATGGGGAAGGGCCCAGGACCAGCACAGGAAGATTTGGTGGACTTTGCAGAGCCCCCGTTGAGGGCCCTACCCTGCCTGGGGAGTGGTGGGTGGATGGGGTGGGGGTAGGCTGGGGGTGGGGGAGGAGGGATGGGGGTGAGGGGAGGAGAGGGAGAAGGGACTTACATGTGAAACAAGCTTGTTCCCTAACTAGAACTAATAAATAAATTAAAAAAAAAAAAAAAAACCTATCCTGCGACATTCTGACCTCACCTTGACCATGCCTTAACAGTTGTGGTCAGGCACACCTGTAGCCAGCCTCTAACAGTGTGGCTTACTGTCTCCTACATCTACCTTCTGTTTCTTCAGTGCTACTTGAGAGAGGGAGAGAGGGTGCAGAACCTTTTGCAATCAGAGCAGAGCATGGTAAGTAGGAGGTGGCTACAGGCAGACCATGGGGCTCCCCTATAATTGTCTCATCTTATGGGTATTGCCATTAGTTAGTGAGCCTCAGAGAGGGTGGATCTTGTTAGGCAACTGTTCGTCTTCCACAAATGTTGGTAGTAGACTCACTAGGACCTGGAGTCTAGTCAGTGTGTTTTCAGAGCCTTAGCCCTAGGCATTGAAAAACTACCTTCTGACTGTGTGGCATTCTGAATGAGTGAGCATTACTGAAGAGTCAGTTAATAAAAACCAGAGAGGAGGAAACTATTTTCCCTCAGTGTAGTTCCCAAGTCTGGGCCATGGACTGGCAATAGGTCTCCTCTCAATGTCTCATTCCTTGTTTATCTTCTGTTGGTGCCAGCTTCCTCCTCTGAAGAAGGGTCATTGAGGGCAGTTCCTGTTTTCTTAGAAATGTATTCGTTCAACTTTTTTGTTAAGATAAAGTCATAATAAAATTCACCATCTTAACCACTTTTAAGTATATAAACTAATTAATATTGACTATAATCATTATGGTTTCTAGAGATGACGTTCAGGTCCTCATGCTTGTAAAGCTTTACTGACTAGGTAGCTTCTTGACCATTTCTGTTTAAGATAATTCCTGACACCTGAAAAAATACATGAATTTTCAGCAATTAAATTTTATGTAAGAAACAACTGTAGGGCTGGAGAGATAGCTCAGTGGTTAAGAGCACTAGCCGCTCTTCAGAAGGTTCTGAGTTCAATTCCCAGCATCCACATGGTGACTCACAACCATGTGTAATGAAATCTGGTGCCCTCTTCTGGCTTGCAGGCATACATGCGGCCAGAACACTGTATACATAATAAATAAATAAATCTTTAAAAAAAGAAACAAATAACTGTAGACCTGCTCTGAAAAAAAAAAACATTTTTTCTAAAAACATTACTAAGTAATTGGAGCTATTTGCTTATGCTTAATAAAATATTCAATATTTCTAGTAGAAAAAAGAAGTCAGTACAAAGGCCATGTATTGCCTGAAATTTTCTGTTTGGGACTTTTATGACATGAAATATTTACAGAGTATACTCATGTTTATTGAAATTCTGTTCGGAGCCAATAAAGTTTGGTTGCAGGACCACATGATGCCATTAGTTGCTGCTGTTCAATATGATAGAAGAATATTTTCCTCCCTTCACTGTCATTTTGTGTCCTCTGGATGGCAAGCCTTGCTAGGCTCTGCAGATACAACAATAAATAATAAAACAACATCTCAGAGTGAGATAAGTCACTGCAATTGGAGGTGGCCATGTCTTCAGAAAAGACCACCAGTTCACAAACCTTGTGATCAGATAGGCGAGGCATCAGGTGATCCAAAGTAGGACACAAGCCATGGAGTGGAGAGAAAAGGGGGCAGGACTTTGTGAATGAACTGATGGGTTTTGTTTCCAGGTTTGTTGTGGGTCCAGGTGGTCTTGTCTCCATTTGTCACTGGTGTCATAGTATTCCTCGGAGTTAATAAAATGGTCTCCTGCAAACTTATTTGATCTGGCCTACATGACATTTTTGCACATGGGTTATTTGCTAAATTGAAGTGCAGACTTTTTAGCTTCTCATGGGAGAACTACAAGCTCTTCTCAGTGGCAGGCAGGAGTTGAGTCATGTCTGCCTCCTCATTTCTGTTCTTGCCTGGTCGTTTTGGGCAGGGCTGGTAATGTACTGGCACCAGTGTGTAAGCTGTGAGGCTGGTGAACTGTTTCTGCTCTGGTTGGTAAATAGCTTTCAGAGCTCCTAGGGTGTCTCACATACCCCAGGCCATTCTTCAAAGGCACCCCTCTACCTATTTCTCCACAATCTGGGTGTAATAAGGATCCATCTGGACATACAGGGGCCCCAGGTCCCGGCTGCAGTGCGAAGTCCAACATCCAGTTTATGATTTCCTCACACCTCCCCCTGACCACCCTCACTTTTCTAGCCAGGGTGTACTCATTATGTAGTCCGGTCTGGTTTCAAATCTGTGACAAATTTCCTGACTGCTCTGGTGACAGCCACAAGCCACCATACCTTGATTAGTCTTGGCCCTGCTTCATAATGGTTGTTAAATATTTGGAATATCACCTTTACCTTTAGGGTATAGATCTGTGTGTGACCCCAGGGATTAGACCATTCCTGGCTCATGGAGCAGTGATGTAGAGGGGACCATGAGCAAGGGTTGGGTTCAACCTCAGCTTTGGGTTCAGGTTGATTTTTTTCACCCCAATATTTAGCTTATAAAAACTTTTATTTTCAAAGTCTTGCCTTTTCAATAGCATGGTTCTGAATATGGTCAATGTAGAGAGGATTATGTAAAAACTTATAGCCTAAGGGAGACAGGAAATTATTTTTTATTTTTACAGCTCCAACCCATTAAAATAATGAGATTCCCCCCCCTATGGAATGCCACAAGGGACATATTCAAATACTTTGTAGTCAGAGTTAGGTAGTAGCCATACAGCTAAAATAATAATGGTAGCAATTCATAATAATTCCATGAAATCTACTTGGCCTTTCAAATCCCAGCCCCTTTGCCTTTTTTTTCACAGACATCATCAGTGTGGTTCATCAGTGTGTGTGTGTGACCCAAGGGTCAACCTGAGAGGCACCTGCTGTTTCTCCTCCAAGAAATTCTGTGTGCAGGGTAAGTCTTGTTCTGCTCTCAGGAGAAGCTAGCGGGTGCTGGGTTGGCAGCTAGCCATAAACTGGGAGGCCTGAGCGGAGGCCAGGGAGACTGAGCATGTCTTCAGGGTGAGATATTTGATTACACAAGGGAGGGGGGCTGAGAGCCAGTCCTCCCATCTGAAGAAAAATTTCTAGGTGGCAGGAGCTAAGGATAGGGTGAAAGAAAGTGATACACTGAGGAGAGTGGGGTGAGGTGAGGAGAAGAGGCCGGGCCTGGCCAGACTCCACAGGCTGTGGGAAGCCAGCTCTGCTGCTCCTGTGTTTATCTAAAGTGGAACTAAATGTGACTAAGTCACAGTGGAGCTCAGTGGGGCCTCTTTCCATGGCTTCACCATGCTCCCCTCCCACTCAGCAGGATGAACCCATGTCTTACCCATGGGGCGGGGGGAGGGTTAACTTTTTGTCTTCCTCATCTGTGGAACTGAGGAGAAGTCACACTCTACTGGAAGATTCCTGGCTCCTTGAAGCAGAGGCAGTGTTCCTTCCTTATTTTTCCCCTACAGGTGAGGCTTTCCTCGTGAATAGCTCTTGTTATGAAGAATCCCAGCTGAGGCTTGTAGGGTTCCAGCAACAATGTGAAATACAACACATGATGGTGATGACCAAGGTGTCTTCCATACTTATGGGGCCAGTTTCTAAAGCCTTATTGGTACAACAGCACTGATATCATTGCCATGTTACACAGTCTGCACAGTTTTTAAGCATCCAAAATGTAGCAAGATGTTGGAGGGCCTGAAGAATCACAAAGAATAAATCCTATAGGGAGATAAGAGTGAAACAAACACATCCAGTACAATTCCACTCTTGAATTTGCTCATTGAAGAACTTGGAAATTGTCTGTTGTTCAATGTTAAATGGTAGTTCAATCACGAGTGACCCTCCTAATACCAGTCTCTCCCATTCTGAAAACATTAGAATATGCTACTTACACAAGCCCCTGGGTTTCCCATGCAGTCTGTTGCACTGACCATGTGTTAGGTCCCTGCTTCAAATCAAGCCCTGTGTCAAGGTGCTGCGGTGCTCGGAGAGACAGTGTCCTGGGGCTGGTGGAGAACCCGAGGACTCACTGGCTGTAAAGAAACATAAAGCTGTGAAAAAGTCTGGCTCCTGCTGGGAGAGATTCAGTTTCAATATCTGGCATCAGATTTGGGGGTGGAGAGAGCTAAGCCATCATTTTAGTTACTAAAATCAGAACATTTGGAAAGAAATTGATATTTATCCTGCCCAAATCAGTGAACCAGAGGAGCCATGGGCATGTGGGTGTCTTCCTGCATACCAGATGAACACATATTTATTTCCATGAACTCTTTGCTCTCTTTCTTTGAGAGATGGGGAGAGAAATCTGTAGGTCAGCTGTACTTTTAATCATACTAGTTTGTCTGGTCTTACAAAGGCGTGGTTCAATGAATTGAGCGGGTTGGGCGCCCACCACCCAGATAAAAGACTGATAACCTATTCAGCAAAAAGCCCCACTGCAAGTGCCTCATTGAGCTTGTTACCCGTTATCTTCCAAATATCAATTTGGGTTAAAAGGATTGCCTGGCCCCCTGACAAGTATTCCCTGGCCTCTGTACAGCATGTTATTGTACGGCACTTCCTCAGGAACTATAATTAGGTGATCATGTAAGGAGTTCACAGTGCACGTTTGAATAGCGACTCTATTTGGCTCATGATGTCACTCGCTCTCTCTGGTGCCTTCTCATTATATGGCTTTTGCCATGGTGTGCTGGCATTTAAAACATGTGAAGTCAGGCCATGGGTTTTCTGTGAGGTAATGACAGCCTTCGGATGAGTCACTTGGTATGTACCTGAAATAATGACGGCTTAAGTATCAGAAGGGTTGGGAACCTCACATTTTAACTACTTGGTCACTTAGCTTTCCAAAGGTTTGTTTGTCTGGAAATTGGAGGTTCTGGTACTAGTAGCCTCAGCTGGATTAGTGTGTATTCAGTTGCCATAACAGAATTTCTCAAACTTGGTAAGTTTTTAAGAAAAGAAATCCATTCCCTATAGTCATGGAAGCCTGGAAGTCCCATATTAAAATGTTGGCAACTGGCAAGGGCATTTCTACTATATCTTTCTATGACACAGAGCGAGCATGTGAGACAGGCCAGTGGCAGGGGGAGCCCACTCTGTGATCTTCAGCTCACTTTGGCAATAATTCATGCATCCATTTGTGAGTACAAAACTCACATGACCCCACAACTTCCAGCACCATTGCTCTGGGAATTAATGTTCTAACTTGTAACTTTGGGGGACACAGCTAGATATCACAGTTAAGACTCGGTGTATTGATTTCCTCCTCTCATGTCCATTCATTATCACATTGACATTGCCTTTCTTGAGCATCACTAAGCTCTTCCCACAGTCACCACTTTAGGCTGAGCCTTAGATGACTACTAGTGACCTAGTCCTTGAACCAGTCTCACAAAAGCCACTCTACATTTCTGAAAAACCAGACAATTCCATGGAGACATTCAGGGATAACCGAAACATTCTATTGATGTCTCTGCACCTTTACATGTCAGATTCTTGTGATCCGGAAATATAGCTTGATTTGCACTAGGTTCTATCTCAGCCTTGTTAAGCCACTTCTCTCCTCACTGCCTACTCTCCAGCCATATAGTCATCTCTTTGGCAACTCAAGAGCACCCAGAGCATCAAAGAGCATCAAGAGCATCAAAGAGCATCAAAGAGCATCAAGAACATTAGAGAACACCAAAGAACATAAAAGAGCATCAAAGAGTATCAAGAGCATCAAGAACATCAGAGAACATCAAAACATCAAAGAGCAGCAAGAACATCAAAGAGTATCAAGAGCATCAAAAGCATCAAAGAGTAGAGTATCAAAAGCACCAAAGAGTATCAAGAGCATCAAAGAACATCAAAGAGCATCAAAAGCACCAAAGAGTATCAAGAGCATCAAAGAGCATCAAAGAGTATCAAGAGCATCAAAGAATATCAAAAACATCAAAGAGTACCAAGAACATCAGAGAACATCAAAACATCAAAGAGCAGCAAGAACATCAAAGAGTATCAAGAGCATCAAGAATCCTCCTCCAGCCAAACCCTGTTAATTGGATCATACCTTCATAACTTCCTTGGGAAACCCTCATTTCCTAGTCACTCCTCAAGCAATACTTCTTCCCAAGTGCATTACAGCTGCGCTGAGGCAATTACCCAGGTGGAAAATTCTTCAAAACTTGTCTCCTCTCTAGCATTGTTTCCTTTTTTCCTCCCCTGAAACAAGGTTTGACTTTAAACTTGCAGTAACTTCCTGCCTCGGCTTCCTGAGTGTTGGGATTACAGGGCTGGTCAACCATCCCTGGCTTGGGACTCTTTTTGATTTTTAGAAGCATTGCTATGGTGGTGACTCTGTTTCCTAGGGACTTGATAGTCTTATGCTCATCTTTCTCATCATGTCTAGTGGGCCTTTAAAATGTACCTCATCCAGCAGAGAATGCAAGAAAAAGCAATATGACCTGCTGTGCCCACAGGAGGCAGTCATTCCATCCATTCCTTCATCTCAGGCTGATCCCAGGTCATAAGATTTTCACAAGCATTAGTGCTTCTGCTTGTTGACTCATCTCTCTGTTCCTGAGAGACTGTGGGCTTCATCCACAGCTAATGGCATATACTCACATAGTATTCAAGACTTAATTCAGGGTCCTCTTCTATTATTTTTTTAAACTCTTTGCTCTTTAGGGGCCTAGCTCCCAAATAATCACATGGAGACTTACTCTTACTTATGAATGCTCAGCCTTAGCTTGACTTGTTTTAGCCAGCTTGTCTTAAATTATCCTGTCTACCTTGTGCCTCCAGACTTTTATCTTTTTCTATTCTATATATCTTTCTTTATTTCTTACTCCATAGCTGGCTGTGTGGCTGGGTGACTGGCCCCTGGTATCCTTCTCTCCTTCTCCTTTTTTCACTCCTCTTCTCTTTTCGCCTTCTATTTATTTGCTCTGCCTGGCAGCCCTACTATCCTTCTCTTGCCCAGCTATTGGCTGTTAATCTCTTTAATAGACCTATTAGGTATTTTAGGCAGGCAAAGTAACACAGCTTCACAGAGTTAAACAAATGAAACATGAAAGAATGCAACACATCTTTACATGATTAAACAAATATTCTACAGCATAAACAATTGTAACACATCTTAAACTAAATTCCACAACACACCCCTAAACAGAGATGTCCTACACATCTTCTGCCTTTACCTCTACTCTTCTACCTGCACACAGACTTCATTTCCTGCCAGGATGATTCTGGACAAGTTACTGTGATGTGAGGTTTTCTTCTTTGAAGTGAGGACAATGATGACATCAATTTCATAATGTTGATTTGAAACATAGTGCTTGGCCTATTGTAAATATCACCTGATGTAATCATAACATTGATGGAAATATTGGAGAGTTGAGTGCTAAAATTGCTGTGGGAAAAGTCAAGAGCTCCCATACAACCACCCAGCAATTCTATTCCAAGGAATAGACTCAAGAGAAAAGAAAGCATATGTCCAAACAGAAGCTTGCATGGAAATGTTTTCAACAGGATCATTCATTATAATGAAGAGTAGACACAGCCCAACTGTCCATCAATGGATTTACAGTTAAGCAAAGGAATGTCACTCAGCCCCACCCCCCCCAAGTCCTGATGCATACTGCAACATGGATGAACCTCCAAAATATGCCCTGTGAAAGAAGCACTCTTTATCTATTGAAATATCCAGGATAGGCAAATCAATAGGATAAGAAAACAGATTCATGGTTAAGCAGGGGTGGACAGAAGAGCTAAAGAGGGACTGGGGAATAATTCCTTAATGGATAAGACTGTTTGTTGAGGTAATAAAAATATTTTGAAACTATAGAGTAATGTTAATTATACAACTAAATAATACCGTATTACATACTTTAATGGTTATTTTTATATTGTGGTATGTTTTACATCAACTAAAAAGAAAAAAATGATGAGAGGAAAAATTTAGGGAGGTGACAAGAGCCCAGGTTTCACCTACTTACAACTTGGTTGGATTCTGCTATTGTCCTGTTTTTCCAAGAGTGTGATATTGAATTGACTCAAAAGATAATGATTCATTTATTTAGCCTAAAATATGTATAATATGTATGTGGTGAGCCTGTGGTGGGCACTGGAAGCACAGAGTTTCTGCTATTAAAGAGTCATCTAGGTCCTGCTCCCAAACAAAGAATTACTGAAGCCAGGACCATAGGGTTTGGTCTCCTATGGGCTCCTGTATGTTTGCACTCAGCCTCAGTTTTATGCTGTATTGTGAACAATCAGTCTTTGTACTTTCCCAGGATACTGAGTGATCTTGAGGGTAGAGGTCATGTCTTAGTTACCACATGCTACAGGAAGCAGGATTTCACTGGCTTTAGTCCTTCGAGGGATATCTTCTGATATGACACAGGGATAGCACTGGCCTTCCAGATACTGACAGGAAATGCAAACACTTCTCAATGGATGGCTAGAAGTGGGAGAAATGGGGAGCAGAACTCAGCTATCCCTTAGAGAAAGGGTGGCTAGCTCTAGAAGAGATGAAAGCATCAACTCTCCCTCCAAGTTCTTGCTTCTTTGCATAAATTTTGTTATTGTGAGGCTTGGTAATGGGGATGTTCAGGTCATTAGTGACAAAGAGCTGATGTGTGATGACACATTTCTGTAAGAAATTTAAGAACTCAGCTTGTCAGATCTTACAGTACAAACAGGCCAGGCCAGAGGCATTAATGCGGTGCTACCACGGTCAGGACGCCTCCCGGTGGCTGGACCTCTCTGCTGCTCCTGGGAGGATTCTGGATGTCAGACTATTGGGTTTCTGAGAGCTGAGTTTGGTGGTCCAGAGATCTGCCTTGCTGCTGCTATCAGTTGAGGACACAGCGAAGAGACACCATTCTGTTCTGTGGGCTATCAAGCAGGCCCTCACTGACAGGGCCTTGGTCTTAGACTTCCAAGTTTGTATAACTGTAGGGCATAAATTCTGTTGTTTATAAGCTACCGTAGTTTATGGTAATATTGACAGGAGAGTGCAAGGATTAAAATGTAATTTTTCATTATTGCAGAATTCAATCCAAGACATCATACTGATTTAGCTGCCACGTCCCCTTCCAACTTGGGAACAATTCTCCAGGACTGGCTAGCTATTTTGCAGACTGCTTTCCAATTTGAGTTTTTCGGATGCATTTTCCAAGTCAAGTGAGGTTTTTCATTGTTTGGAAAAACAATCCGGAAATGGTGTATCCATCTCAGGATAGTACTATATTAGGAAGAATGACGTCAACAGATCGCACTACTGTCAGCCTTAGTCATGATCCTCTGAATAAAATGATGCCAGCTGGGATGTTTTCCTCTATGTAATTAATGAAATCTTCTGGGAGATAGAGATTTTAGATTATCCCGATAAGCCATTCTGTTACAACATTTGATCACTAATTTTAACAACCAATGATAGACTTGCCTGTCAAAGTTATTACTGTAGCACACACCATGAGTATGTTCACAAATACATATGAGATGGGTAAACAGAGTTTTCTATTAATTGAAACTACTTTGAATTGTCTTTATCACTGGATCCATTAGGACAGGATTTTAATATGACAAATGGGCATAACCAAATAAGTAAATTCCTTTTCACTCATTTATCTCTTCCATCCATTCATCATTCATGAATTTCTCTTCCTCATCCTCTTCCTCCTCTTCCCTCTTCCTACCCCTTTCTCTGTCTCTTTCTCCTTATAAAAGAAACTAATTAAGGTGCCAATATTCATGTTTATCTCCGATGTGCCCTACCCAAATGCCCTACTCCCTGACGATCGGATTGAATTGTTATGTAAACTCAATCTTACAGCCAAATCAGTCAGCCAAGATGAGAACATTCATTTCTTTGAGCAGATGGTTGTCAAAACTGGTATGAATAAAGAAGAGTTAATTTGTTTTATTGGAATATGTGATCACCCAAACCCGACTCTGTTATGGACATCTGTCATTCTTTCATTCTTGGTATTTCTCAACCTTCTTCAGGTCATAGCAGCCAAATTTCCTCCACAGAGTCTCACCTCCTTTGTTTTGTGTGTATGTGTGTGTGTGTGTGTGTAGGTGTGTGTGTGTGTATACATGTGTGTACAATGTTACATGTCTTCCTCTTTCATGCCACATGACTTTTTGAGACTGGTCTTTTACTGAACTTGGAACTTCATTGAGTTGTGAAAACAAGCTGGCACTAAGCTCCAAGGATACTCCTGTCACTGCATCCCCACCAATAGGGTTGCAGGTACATACTATAACACCTGGCTTTTTACATGGATGCTGAGGATTCAAACTTGGGTGTATATGTTTGAGCAATAAGTACTTTACCAGTGGTGTGATCTAGTTCATATTAATTACTTTTCTGTCGCTATAATAAAATACCATAACAAAAAGTAACTTAGAGGAAAAAGGTTTATTTTGGCTTACAGTTTAGGGGGATAGAAGTCATCATGGCAGGAAGACATGACAACAGGTGGACATGGCAGCAGGAGCAGGAAGCTGGATGATCACACTTCATCCATATGTAATGTGCTGGTTAGTTTTTTTTTTTTTTTTTTTTTTTTTTCTACTTGACACTAGAATCATCTGGGAAGGAAGGATTTCAGTTGAGAAAATGCCTCCAGCAGACTGGCCTATAGGCAAGTCTGTTAGGGTGTTGTCTTGATTAATGATTGATATAGAATAGCCTCTGCTTCAGTTCCTGCCTTCAAGTACTTGCCTTTAGTTCCTATCTTGACTTCTCTCAATGATGGACTGTGATACAGAAGAGCAAGCCAAATAAACTCTTTCCTCCTCAAGATGCTTTTGCTCATGAAATTTATCACAGCAATAGAAAGCAGACCAGGAAAAACAGGAAGAAGGAGGAGGAGGGAGGGAGGGAGGAAGGGAGGGAGAGAGGGAGAGAGAGAGAGAGAGAGAGAGAGAGAGAGAGAGAGAGAGAGAGAGCAGGAAATTTTCTTCAGTGATATAATTCCTCCAGCAAGTCTCCACCTTCTAAAAGTTTTGTAACTTTTCCCCAAAAGACCACCAACTTGGGACCAAAGTGTTTAAATGTATGAGCCTATGGGAGACATTTCTCATCCAGACCATCACATGTTCTTAGTTCATGTGATTTAGGTAGAGTAAGCTCCACTTGCACACACAAGAATCAGCCACATGCTCTCAACCAGAATAGAAAAATCTATCCCTTACATCATAGCAATTGGTCGAGAAATTAATGCTTGGTTTTAGTTGGTCAATCATCGTCTCACCAGGATTCCTGCAGGAATTATTAAGTGGGAAATTCATTCTTTCTACTGAAGAAGTACAGAGTCTGACTTAAGCCTGTAAGCTTCTACCAACACATGTTTGCTCCCATGTGGGGAAAGACAGCTTGAGAATGAAGCTAACAGAGAAAAATACTGAGCTGGGAGAGCACAAGAGGGGCTATGCCCCACGGCATCATGTGATCACTTTTTCTGAAGCTGGATATCCCCCTGGGATTCTTCAGTTGTCTGAGCTCATCCACTCTCTTTCATTGTTTAAACATGTTGGGCTGTGTGTATGTCACTTTAACATAAGTCCTGACAAATATGGGTGAATTTTGAGCATGTGACACACATGAGGTATGTACTCAGGACCCTACAGACCTGACCCCTCCTCTAAAGGGGCCCTGGACTTATCAGAGAACACAAGACCAGTGTGCATCTTATCTATATGTGCCAAAAAACAACTGTAAGAATGTTATGGAATAATCTTCTTGTACACTGTGAAGATGCCTTTGCCAAGGCACCTTCTGATTCATTTAATAAAAATCTAAATGGCCATTAACTAGGCAGGAAGTAGAGGTGGGAGAGACAAATTGAGAAGACACTGTGAAGAGGAGGGAAGGAACTCAGGAGTCGCCAGCAAGATGTGGAAAAAACTAAGATGAACTTGCTGCGCTGGAAGAAGGTACTGCCATGTGGCAGAGGGTAGATAAAAAAAATATGGGTTAATTTAAGTTGTAAGAGCTAGTTAGTAACAAGCCTAAACTGTTGGCCAAGCATTTATAATTAACATTAAGTCTCTGTGCTGTTATTTGGGGGCTAGCCAGTGGTCCTGATGAAAAACTACACTTACATAAGGAGTCCAGTCATCAGATGGACTGGCACACACAAAGAGCTCTGAGGATGGGATCCCAGTAAAGAGTCCTAACTACCAGCTGAAGAGGTTGGAGTATGGAAATAGAGGGTCAGTTCTTCCTAGAAGAAAACATGACTTGGACAACGATGCCACAGTGACAAAGGGCCAAGAGCTAAGCATGTGTTTGTTCTGAAGTTCCATGGAGCATTCACAGTAAATAAAGGCAGAGCTCAGGTTCAAGGGGAAGAGTTGGGGGCGAAAACAACAACAGCCTCCAGCTGAAGAAAATATTCCTTTGAATATCTTGTGGGGGCTCTGATTGATGGTTTGGATAGTCTGATTGGCAGGAGAATCTGACCACTTGAGGCAATCAGTTGTCCAGCAGAACCATAGTGCTGGGCTTGGAAAAACCAAATAGAAAAATAGGTCTAGTCATGTTTGGTATCTAGCTACTGAGAATGCTCTGCAGACAGGCTTTGGCCATATTTGCTCAAGGCTCTTTCCTGTGGCAATGTTTGAAAGCCATACTTTTTATTTCATGCTAAACATTGTCAGAGGGAGCAGTGGTAGATTCATCCCAGAACCCTAGCCAACCCGCCTGGCATGCACGATTTTAATGGCATTCCAGAGCTCTGGCCTGGCAGGCTCCCTCAGATCCTTACCCCTGCACTGGCCCCTGCTCTACCTGAAGTTAGAATGCTAGAAAGAAAACATTGATCTTCTTACCTTCCCAACATGACAGGTCTGAGAAGCTAGCCCACAGCACATTAAAGCATTGATGCACTGGTGTCAGATCCACGCGGTTTAGATCACACCTTGACCCCTCTCACCCTGGCTCTCCTCACACCCGCCCTTGAGCAAGCCTGTCAGCAGCGGCATTGCTAGGCTCTAGGCCAAGCCATTATCACCACTGGCATGGATTCTCTCAGTGGCCTTTCAGCTAGCCTCCTTGCTTCTACTTTCGTCATCTCTACAATCTAACCTCAACAAAGCAGCTGCAACAATTCTCTAGTTATGTCTTACTTTCTCAAAGTCATCTTCCTACCAAACTTAAAATCAAATCCTCAGTCCCTACTGTGGCCCAGAAGACTCTACAGTCTACAGAATGTTGGCCTTGGCTACATTTTCAATGAGATTTTTCACTACTTCTCCGCCCTGTTGAGTCCCTGGACTAGCTATCTTTTCTATCTCTGCTTGAGAGATTTGCTTCTCTTTGTGGTCCTGTGGTGCCTCATTATCATATATGTGTGCACCTGCCAGCCTAAGCCAAGGTACACTGAAGTAACAAACAACCTCCAAATATCAGTGGCTTACAACAACCAGGGTTTCTTTCTCACTTACATCACCATGTTGGTTATGGATTGGCTTCCTCATAGTCACTGAAAATGGATAATAGTGCCCCCTCTTGAATGTTGCTAGCTCAGAGGGAAAAATGCCCTGGAGGGTCTCATAATGGCAATGAAATGCTTGACTTGGAAGAAGTGCATTCCACTTCTGCCCATACTTTTTTGCTCAACTATGGTTGGCTTCTGGGAAGAATCCCCACCCCCCCACACACACCCAGAAGTAACCTGCTGTCTGATGTCTGCAGTTCTTCTTCGAGAGAGGCATTCTTTTGATTCTAGAATAGTATTTCCTATATTGCAAACATCAGACCCCTTCTATTAGAAGCCAGAGACTCTCCTTGGTCAAATAGGATTGTGAAATGCTGGGGTTGAATGAGATTAAATGGATCTTTCTTCCAAAGGCCTCCTTAGAACCGTATTTAATACTCTAGTGGAGATGTTTCTCCTTGAGAGGGGACTGGCATGACAGCATTTCCCTACTGTGAGTATCAAAGAAGCCCAACCTCTGTGGAAATCTCCTACAGCTCAAGGGTCCGTCCAGCTTAGACAATGCTCATCTGGAAGGCCTGGCAGTCTCTTAACTGAAGAGACCATGTGGGTGAATGAAAATCATACAGATGAGGCCTTGGGAGGGTAAGTAAGGGAAAAGGCTGGTGTCTTAGTCACTGTTCTATTGCTGTGAAGAAACACCATGACCAGAGCAACTCTTACAAAAGAAATCATTTAACTGGGGGCTTGCTTACAGATTAAGAGATTTAGTCCGTTTTAGTATGGCAGGAAGCATGGTGACACGAACGGCACTGGGACAGTTGTTCAGAGCTACATCCTCATCTGCAGGCAGAGAGAGACACTGGGCCTGGTGTGGGTGTTTGCATCCTCAAAGCCCATCCCCCAGTAACACGTTTCCTCTAACCAGGCCATACGGTGGTAAGCTTTCTTGTCGGACTTTCTTGGACCACCAGCCCACAAATTATGACATGAAGTTTACTATTAATTATGAAATCTTGGCATTTAGCTTAGACTTTTTCCCAACCAGCTCTTACAACCTGCTTCTATTAATCTACATTCTGCATTCTGCCATGTGTTTTTCCTCTCCTTCATTCTGTAAGGATGTTGCTTACATCCCTCCCTGCCCCATAACATCCACAGTTTGATACTTATGCCCGTACCCAGCCAACACTATTTATAGAATTCATGGTTGTCCTCTGCAGTTGTTCTGGAACATCTCTATAAATCTTTTGATACTCACCTAGGCTGTCACCTCTAAGAAGCCATTCCTGATTCCCTTCACTATCCCATATGACCAGATGACTCCCACCCTTCCCTCATACTCCCATGATCCTTTGTGTGTTCCCAGTGTTTTCATGCTGCTTCTTCATCCAATCTGGCAGCTCCTGGATGGCTATGTCTTCATATCCCTTTATCTTCCCTTTGCAGGTATAGACACTCAACAATGACTTGAGTAACAGAGTCAGGAATAGAGCAGGGACTGACTGGGTTAAAATTTCTTACACATATTGCTTTAAGGAATCTCTCAAGTTCAGAGAACTTATTCTGCACATCCAAAAAATCTAATGTTATATGATTCCATGGTGATCTGATATCCTGTGAGCGTACCACCTCTCTCAGCTTTCCTCACTGCCCACATTCCTGTCCATTTTCCCTCTCACCTGCCCCTTTGCTTCTGTTCCCTTAGTGGCTGGTGTGTTCTAGAACATTTGTTCTGGCTTTCCAAAACAAAAACAAAAACAAAAAAAAAAACAAACTTATTAATGAACCCTGGTATTAATAACCTGTCCTTATATAAAAGCAAATATCTTGAGATGACAATCCCACCCTGAGGATGGGAGGAATCCTTGTCAAGGTTGAGGTTGGTTTTACAATTAGCAAGAAGTAGGAACTTGAAGGGAAGGCAGCTGGGGATGGGAGTGTATGTTGCCAGTGGCCCATTCAGGACTTCCGTGGCTCCAGGCACTTCCACCTTTGTGAGCATCTCCATAAAACAAAACAAAACAAAAACCAGAAATTTTCCTGTCTTGTCATAGATACTGATTAAATACAGGTTGCTTTATGATCATATATATTTTTATTGTGTCAAAAATAAAATAATTTAAAATATGTCCTTAAATGAAATATTTCCTGGATTTCTGAAAAGACTTGTGTTCCCTTAGCATTGTTTTAGCTATACCTAACAGCAGTCTGTCCTGAGCCCACCTTCCTACACACTGTGACTTAAATGTATACTACTCTTCTGTCCTTATGGGTCACACCATTTCTTCTGCCTGAAATGTCTGTCACCCAACCTGGCCCAGCCTCTTCCTCACTCTTTGCCCTGTCCTATCCACACACCCTAGGTCAAGTTACAATGTCACTTTGTCTTACCAGATTCAGCAAGTTAATCTACAGGACACCTAATTAAATTTGAATTTCGGGTAAATATCCCATGATTTTAGTATGAGTATGTTTTACATATCAGACACCCCAGATATTGGAGGAGACATGCTTATACTAAGAAATTACGTGCTTATCTGAATTTAACTTTAGCAGGACAGCCTGTATTTTATCTGATGGTCCTATTCTGTGGTATTCATTCTGCCCTTCGTCTTATCTGTTGCTCCTGTCAAGGCACTTTCTACAAACTTTTGTCACCATGTACTTCCCCTGGTGAGTGTCGCTGGCTGCCCCCACACCCCCAGTCTCCAGTCCCATACCCATTACAACCACCTGCTGTGGCCTGGGGATGTGGCAGGGCATGAGTAGTCATGTGTGACTAAATGCGTGTTTTCCCTTCTTTCCCCAACTCTGTTTATTTTCAGGGATGACTTGGCAGCATTTGGTTTTAATTTCATTCAGGATGTCGTGTGGCTAGGGCTGAAGATGAGTTAACTATTGCGTGGGATTACAGTAGCAATCCTGCTAACGTGTCTCAACAAGACACTCAGGATTCAATATGTCATCGCCCAGTGAAAAAAAAGCCAAAGGCCCCTAGCTGAGACCTGAGTCCCTCACTGCCTTTTGCAAGGGTGGACCATGTGGTGATGGTAGCAATGTCTCAGGTTTCCTCTTCTCCAGAATTCTGTTTCCAGAGTGAATTGGTTGCAGCTCAAACAGAAATCTGTGTAGGAGATGCTCTTCTTGTTTTAGAAGTGATGAGATTAAGGGCACATGCCACCCTGACCTACAAGAGTGGACCCATTGTTTTAAAAGTGATTTTAAACCTGCTTCACTTGGCACACACCCTAGATTGCTTGCTTAATATAGGAAAAAACCCTCCTCGGATATCATGAGTGCAAGCCATGTGAACTTGAAGAGCTGGTGCTCTTGAGAGCAGCTTCTGTCTGAGGACGCACATCTGTGAGACGCTCAGCTGCTAGACTGAGGCAGCATGAGCCTGGGGAGAGTGTTACAAGGTATGGTGAAAGTTCCCTTGTTTGTTTTCAAGGATTTCCCAGCTTTCAACACACTCACTCTTCTTGGTTGAATGAAATTTCCAAAGTTGGCCACTGGTTGTTGTATTTTTCTTGGTGAGCCAGAAACCACAATGCCCAAATATATCAAATATAGAGGTGTGTGTGTGTGTGTGTGTGTGTGTGTGTGTGTGTGTTACACTGCCATGTAGAATCAGGGCCTCTGTCTAGGCTCTTGCTTGCCTCAGGGTCTTCCATAAGTTGCTGTTTCTGCTGGGATGCTTCTGATTGGTTGATACTACTTCTTATATTTAGTCCCAAGGTCACTTCTAAGAGGGTTTTACTGTTATTATTTTTTTAATTACAGTATCCTGCTTGTATTCTTGGTAATACCCATCATATTGGCCACTACAATATTGAATACTGTGTCTTCCTCCAAACAATCTCAGTTCTCCCAGGCAAGGATTTATTTATTTATTTATTTATTTATTTATTTATCTATTTATTTATTGCTTGCTACTTTTGGGTCTCCAGTGCTCTGAATGGTGCCTAGCACAATGTGGGGACACCATAAATACTCCTTGAACTAATAAATGAGGAACAACTTTACAAGCTTTTCCCCATCTGAGTAGTGATTGGTTATGAGGAGTTGATTAGTATGGTCATTGACCAACCACTGCCCTGTTTGGTGGTGAAGGGCACAGGTCTCTATCAATAACTGATGCCTGCCTGGACCAGTCAGAGTTCACTGGCACTTGAGGAAATAAATACAAAGGTACAGGTAGCAATAGAAATGAGCTTTTATTTGTAAAAAGTTACAAAATGATATTGTACAAAAATAAAGTCTGTAGAGAACTTTGGTTGTATAACACAAACGACCGAGACAGATCAGGGAGATCAGAACTTCCAAAGAAGTGTGCTCCTTACTGTGTCAGATGGTGGATCACAACAATAAAGAAAAAAATCACGAACTTTACCCTTCTGTGGACTTGGCGGAGCAGCTTGCTCCCATTAGAACCTGCTTGCAGTGTGTAGATGATGCTGAGCAGGGGACTCCCCTGAGAGCTGGAGCCTGTGTCTGGACCAGGGAACATCAGCTACCACATCTGCCAGGATTCTCTGAATTGAATAGAGGATGCTGAACTACATCTGAGTCATGCCAGACAACTGGGGGTGTCACCATTTTGAGCAGGAGAGGCTGAGAGAGCAGCCCTTGCCTCCACTTGTCCTGAAGAGGGCGTGAAGCCATACACAACTTGGGTCTTTAGGGCCATGGGAGGGGGAGGAGATGCCCAGCAACTTTTACCTCTTGGTTACTTTGAAATTTTGACATGATTGTTTGAGATAAGCCAATTGGTCCTACTTTGGGGGATAGCAGCCATGAAGGAAGTGATACATTAATTTCTGCATCAAATTCCATTTATGAAATGTGTAACAAGATCTAACATAGGACTCAAGGCATGACTTGTATGCCAGCTGCTAGACAGGTACACTATGGGGACAGTGAGAGGTACCATTCCCACCATCTACTTCCTCCCATCTAAACAATGGGAGTGGGCTGCATTTGTCCTGTGGCCAGTCGGATACCTCTTCTTCCTGTCAATCTTTCTTCCTAGAACCCATTGGGTTAGAAGGGATAGCAAATGTTGAACCCAGATGACAACTGAGCCCCAGCAAAGGACAAGGCAGATTGCTGTTCCCTACAAGGTTCCTTATGTGCTCCTGCCTATGTGCCCTCAGGGAAGAGGTAGGTGGGCAAGAATGGAGGCAGAGGTGCCACCAGGCAGAGCTAAACCTTGGCTACCTGGCAGGTCCTTCATTTCACTTTTAGGTGACAGTAAGTCCATGACTACCAAGGGGAATTTAGCCTTCTGTATATGTGGTCATGATGTCACACACGTGGAAGGGAAGTAGAGCTTGACACAATAGACAGTGGAGCTTGGGGCCTCTCTGCTCAGTGATGGAGCAAGGATGAGATGGCTATGGGTGTGGCATCAGCACTGGGACTGCTGCCATTGAGGGGGCGGGGCTGAGATGCTCCTTCTGACATTTCCCTTTAACGGATAAAAAGTGGAGGCTGGGGTGCAGCTCAGTTGGTGAGGTCGCCTAGCTTGGATGAGGCCCTGAATTCCATCCCTAGCATGGAGATAGGGTGTGATGTCTGAGATCCACAGGAAGTGGGAGGCTCAGAAAGCCAATGTCATCCTTGACCAAGCAGTAAGTTCAAGGTCAGCCTAGGCCGCAGGAGACCCTGTACACAAAAAAGAGGGGGAAATCTGGGGCAGTTAGCGAAGGTTTGTCATATAAAGGTAAAGTAAGTGATTTTTGCCTAGTGGGAAACCCTTTCAGTACTTTGAAGAGCATGGAGCATGGACCCTTGTTCCCAATTAATATTTCCTTTTGTCACCTTTTTTTTTTTTGTATTTTGTGAGCACATATACTTTGGCACCTTTGAAAAGAGACTTTAATAAATAAGGGAAGAAGAGAGAAATTCATTAGTGAATGGTAATAAATAATAATAACTTAAATCTCAATAAATATCTTCTCTATATCTCTGTATTTGAAACAGATGCATTGCATCGAGTAGCTTCTCTGGTCACTGGTGACCACGCATAAATGGAGCTGTGTATGTAACGTCAGTCTCTGTAAACCAACAGGCCCCGGGGCTCTCCCTGGCCAGGGGCAGCTGGGGGCCTTTGCCACCCGCTCTCCTACAAGAATGCTGCTTGCTTCCTGTTTCCAAGGGCATCAAGGAAATGTTTTTAAGCAGGAGGACAGCCTTTGGGTTCCTAGCCAACTTCTCCCTCCCCATACACTGTGTTCAAAATCAACCACAAAGGGTTCCCCCAAAATGCTGGATGTAGTAAACCTCAGGCCTCAGGTCTCAAATTCAAAGGTTATGATCTCTTTGCTCCTCTGCTTTTGTCCCCCCACCCCTCTCCTTTTCATGGTGTGAATCCATTGAGTGACAGGAAAATACAGCTTTCTTACTTTCATCAGTAAATGAAGTGACAAGAGGTGACACCAGAGTCATCACATTTCCCTGGTGTCTTCAGACACGTGACAATGAGCCACAGGAGATACACTGGCTTGGTGCTTTGCATGCATCCGCGACTCGGACTGCGATCGGTGACCATGGACTGTATCAGATAAATGCTGGCAACAGCTAAGCAGGGACACCAGCCCTGAGCTTCTGGTGATATCCCCTGCCATCCTGGAGTGCTCAGACGGCTGTTCTCACTCCTATCCAGTTTTCTGTAGCTGGGCCTTCTTCTACCAGGCTCCCACGATGGATGCCTTCCTCTTTCTCTTCCTCCTCTCCCTCTTCTTCCTTCTCTGCCTCCGCCTCCTTGGTCCTCATCTTCCATTCTGGGCAAACATTTCCTGGGAACCTTGGTCCCTTTCTTCGCACTGTAGCAGGAATGCAATACACAGCAGTCTCTGGAACCGGAGTCAGATGCATCCACACCGTTTAGCGGAATGCTTTCTTAGAATATGGTAAACCAGGTTATCATCTAAAAACGACAGGTCGTCGTCAAACGCAACTGGTCGGCAACATGCCTGTCCTACTTTGTCACTCACTAGTCTTCTACTTCGAGATAAGTTTTTTAGTATTTTGTCATACATTGTCTCAGCCGCATCACAGGAGCCGCTGCAATACCGAAAGATCAGTTCCTCCTTGGTTTCGTAGCCTAAACCCAAGTCAGTGACATTTAAGTGTATTGCAGTTAAGACACACCCCCGATTTTTGCCCCTCTGGCCTCTGCGACCCTTCCCTCTGGAATTCTCTGGGCTGGCAGCTGCCCCCGGCCGATTCCGATCTCCTCTTCGAGGAAGCACTGCCACTTGTTTATCTGGTGACCTCTTCAGTCTTTTAATGGTGGCTTGAATAAAATCCATGACATCATCAAACTGGTCAGGATAATCTTCAGGCATATTGGCTGTTTAACGAAACAGAAAGCGTCACATGAGACAACAACCAGGATCATTTCAGGCAGTCTTCTAAATCAAAGCATCGCTAGAATTGGCTATAATTGTACCCACACCAAAATGATCATCCTTTCAGGCTAAGCATTCATGGTGGCCCCTTGGAAGCAAAGGCTAAAATGTGCCCTTTAACACTTTGCAAAATATTGGTGTCAAAAGAGAAGAGTCATATGGTAATGACACAGTTCCTTGTAGGAAACATGTCTCTAAGGGTGAGTTGTTCATGTTGAATGACATCTACCAGGTTTCTCAAGGAGACAGGTGGCTGTGACCAGGGTGACATCTAAGTCACCCTGTTTTATAGCCTTGAATATAGCTCTCACTCACTGAAACACTCTTACACACTCCCTGAAATGCAGTTTCTGGGGCCTCGAACCGAGACACCTTGGTGTCCTGCTTTTTTGGGGGGAATGGATGCCTTTACATTTTATCAAGCTGCTGCAGAATTGTGGTGTATGTGGGTAGCAGAGCAAACTGAGAAACTAGGTCTCAAAGGCTGAGGAAATGTGACATCTTCTGGCTTTTGCCACTTTGCTGTAAGTTTGCCCTGACTCTACCTGAGTAGGAGCAGATGCAAACAGAACAAAGATCTCTAAAATTCAACTCTGTTTTAAGACCCATCCCTTAAAGCTAAAGAAACAGAAAGGCATATTATATTTTACTGACAAACAGATGGCAAATGGTATGACTCTAACCACCCCCAATAATAATAGAATGATTTAAATATAAAGGACAGATGCAGCCTTGGGTCCAGGGGTGAAGTCAATCTATGCTGCAGCTGCCACAGGCTCCCACTGTGTGGTTACAAACAGGAGAAGAGATGTGAGCTCCAGGGAGACCCCATGGAGGAGAGACACACCAGGAAGTCTGAGACCTCTGGGGAAGCCATGGATTTAAATCAACTGAGATTCTGAGTGTTTCAGCATTTTGCCTTGGATAACTAAGGGGGAAATAGCCATTGGAACCATCTGATACAGACCAAGAAGAGGAAAAACCTAGGCCCCCTTTATAATCAGGTATTAAGGTTTTATGGTAATCTCATCCCCTTTCAGGCAATTAAGTAGGCTTTGGGTTAAATGCAGCTTGGAAAAATATACTTCAAAAGAGTTGTTAGAAAGAGCCAGTGGGTTTTATATTTTGTCATGTCTATTCTACCTCAAATTACTGTATCATAAACAAGACTTATCTAATTGTTGAAATGCGTGAGGCAAGAATCCTGTTGTGTAAAATGAAATCTAGCTAATGTGTCTTGATTGTGTGTGTGTGTGTGTGTGTGTGTGTGTGTGTGTGTGTGTGTGTAGTGTGCATGAGGGTGTGTGTGTGAGTTGCTAGGTAAATGCCTACTTCAGCTCTAGATTTCATGCATGAATGCGCATGTGCACACACACATGCACACACCCCCTCACTATGATATATATAATAATAAAAAGACTGGGAACTGGAATCAAGAGTACACTTTTGTTTGTTCTGTAACTGTTAGCATTGGATTGCTTGGTTGCTCTAAGAGACAAGTTTGTCTCTTTGGCACTGCTTTAAAGCCCTTTCTCTCTTGCCTAAAAACTAACCCTGCCCCTGAATTGTGTCCCTTATCCATCTCCACCTCTCTTTTTTTTGTGTATATATGTGTACATATTTGTGTGCACATGTGTGCAATTAGGGGTGTGTTTGTGGGCATCCAGAAGTTAACTAGCATGTCCCCTTCAGCAGCTCTCCATCTTATTTTTGAGATATGATTCACTGAACCTGGAACTCACTGGGCTATACTAGCTGGCCAGCAGGACACCGGGACCCTCCCATCTCCACCTCCCTCCAGCTAGGGTTGCAGGCCTGTCTCTGGTCCTGGGTTTTTATATGGTTGCTGGGGGTTGAACTCAGACGCATGCTCTCATAGCATGCCCTCCACCAGCTGAGCTATCTCCCCAGCTCCTCCCATCTCTCTTCAATCTGTTTTCCACTCACTGGTCAACTCTTAAACTCAGATCACTTCCCCTATCTGCCCAGAATGCTCCAAAGTTTGCTGTTGCCCTCGTCAAAGAGCCAGAGCCCAAACTGGCAGAAAAACTATACCCTGACCTGGCCTCTGCCATGCCCAGCCTTGGTTATCTCTGACCTCATCAACTTCTCTTCACTCTCTCCTTCTGGTATGTTGCTGCATTTGGGGTTGGATCATTCCTTGCTTTAGGAAGCTGTCTTGTACACAGGACATAAAACTGAGTCCCTTGCCTCTACCCAGGGCATGCCAGTAGTACCACCCTGGGGGGGGGTGGCGAGGGGGGAACTGGTGAAGCACTGAGCAGCATTGATACTTCAGATCTGAGAGGAGATAAATCATTCCCCTCCCTTCCACTCCCCACAACTTTGAAGCTCAGTCCAATGGCCTCTCAGGCACAGCTTCTTTAAGGGAGGACCAGACACATTTCCAGGGCCTGACCGGAAGAGTGTGTCTGGTTCCCATCTCCTCAGAAGATGGGAACACTTCCTTTAGGGAGTTTTCTTAAAAAGACTATGGATCCTTATATTATTCTGGTTTAATATGGGAAACTACTTGTTTTAAAATGATCTGAGTGTGCTTTATCTTACTTTTTTTCACAAATAGTGAAATTAGTGAGGAGAAAATAAACCAGAGTGTGTCTGTGTTTAATTATAAACACTATATTTTTTCTTCTATTGGTAAAAAAAAATGCCTATATAGAAACCCAAACTTCTAAAATAAATATATTTGAAGTGATTAATTAAAATACAATGGTGCTCTTAATTTTTTTAAAAAAGGCTTTTGTTTAACAAAGGACTCACACTATGGGGTCTCCGACTCTATTTAAAATATCCTAAGTAGATCATTAACTTAGGAACCTGGGAGGATGGAAGTTAAGGCTGATTACTAATCAACTGAAGATTAATCAAAAGGGGAGGACAAAACACAGAAATTCAACAAAGTCAACAGGAAAACGTCGGCATTACAAAAAGTCTAGTTTTCTGGTTTCAGAAACTCACGGATTTACATGTGACACAATCTCATATTCCCAGAGTCCCATGATGATCTGAACTAATACTCCAGTGACATAATTTGGCTCTAAAACCTTCAGCCTTCTTAAGAAAAATGTCCCCATTTTCTAGACCTTGTGGCCCCACAGCTTTGTCATAGGCTGTGTTTAGCAGATACAACATGGGATGCTGAGTTAGGTTGGCATCTGGGATAAATACTGAATAAGAATTATTAATAGCTCCAAATCAAGGATGGGATAAATATTGTAATACTTGGGACACAGTTACATGTCAATATGCTTTTTCTCTTATTTTAAATTCCTCTTGGCCGTTCCATAGAACCAGAAAAGAGACTTGGCTAAAAAACTTCTTGTTCATTATGAATCTATACTCTAAGAACTTGTTTCAAAGCCATGCATGCACAGCACCAAGAATGAACTCCAGTGTAACCTATGGACTGCGGGTGGTTGTAGCAAATACTGTTCAAGTGAGAGGTATTGATACTGGTAACAGAGGATGTGTGAAGACAGAAGGCATGTGGGAAATTTCTGTACCTTTCTTTCAATTTTGCTGTTATCTTACTTAAAAGTATAACAAACAACAACAATAATGAAATCGAGCCAGGCATGGTGGCACATGCTTTTAATCCCAGTACTCTGGAAGCAGGGGCAGGTGGAGTTCTATGAGTTTGATGTCAGCCTGGTTTACATGGTAAGCTCCAGGCCAGTCAGAGATACATTCCCTGTCTCAAAACAACAACAAAACAAAACAACAAAAGGTTTTACTGTCCCTGGGACACACTGGTTCAGTGTGCTGCACTGAAGGTCTAGCTTAGGACCCCTTTTTGATGGGAGTTTCTCTTTCACATGGAAGCAGAGATGGAATGTCATTTAAGCCCCAAAGCAAGGCTTTACGTGATACTTTATTGAGCTGGAAGGTAATTTTTTCTTTCATATTCTTAAAAAATATGAAGAAACAACAGATATTGATGTGGAAAGCTTTACATATTTAAATTGTGGACTTATAAATTTATAAGCAGAAATGAGGATAAAACAACATATTTTTCAAACCATGGGGTGACTCAATTTCTCATTCCAGGCCTCTTGGTGCCACTGAGTTTTCCTTAAAGGGATAGCCTCACTTTATCATGCTTAATGTTTAGAGGATATTTTTTTTTGTTTGTTTTTTGGCTTTTTCAAGACAGGGTTTCTCTGTATTGCTTTGGAGGTTGTCCTGGAACTTATTCTGTAGACAAGGCTGGCCTTGAACTCACAGAGATCCGCCTGCCTCTGCCTCCCGAGTGTTGGGATTAAAGGTGTGCACCACCACTACTGGGAGCGTTTAGAGGATATTAGTAGCCAAACGGTTCTGTAGAAGGCTGCTGGGCAAACCTCACTAGCCTGATCTTAAGAATTCTACAGAAACTGTTAGCCTCGTCCAGGCAAGTGGACAGTTGCTTTAACCTTCTCAGAATTCACTGAGCTGAGGGGAGAGGTAAGAAGCTTGGGTTTAGATCATCTCCTATACTATGACCTAATGGCATAGCAGGCTCTCACCCTATGAAAAGTTACAGAATGAGGCTATGCGAGCATCCCTACCAATGCTAATGTTACTGTTATGCAAGCAAAACACCTGCAAACCACACAAGAAGAAGACCACAAGTTTAACAACCAAAAGGCAAAATAAAATAAAAATAATGTAAATAAATAAAAAAAATGAAAGCAGGTAGATGGAATACTTGCTTATTTCCCAGAGATAGTTTGGGAAATATGTCTGACAGAAAGCTGATGTTTTGAGATATCAAAATTCTCAGTTGCTTGAAGTCATCCTTCAGAGCGTAACCAAATATTTTGGCATTGTTCTGTTTCAAATATTTGAACTCTGATGTGTCCTTTGTATAAACAGTGTTGTTTAAACAAATGGAACCTGTACCAGGGCATGACTCTGGGGACAAAAGGCTCACTGCATAGGCATTCTCTCCCTTGATTAGGGGAAAGTGGTAAAGGCACCTAAGAACTAAGGACTGTGACAGCTACTATTTTGTAAAGCCAATCAAATTTTACAGGAATAATAGTGAGGGATCTGAGCATACCTTTTAACAGCTAAGCTAAAAAATATTACAAAATTCAAAGTGTTATCTTGGTTAAGATGGCGAAAATATCAATTTTTTCTTAAAAACTGTAGGTTAGCCATATGTTAACCCAGAGGTCACTTTTGTATTGGTGGTCGTGTGTCCTCTTCATGCTGGCCAGACCAACATCTCAGCCAGCCAGCCATTAGCCTATCTCCTGCCTGTGTCTAAGAGGGAGGTAACCAAGGTTGTCCACAAAACATGGGGATGAGACTCTTCCCCAATTGGGAAGTGGACTCAGAGAATGGTGGAGGGTTTCTGCAGCCTTGAATGTTCCAGGAAAGGGGGAGGGGCTGACCCTAGCACTGCAGTGTCTCTATGAAAGAAGAGATTTTCCAGGCCAACCTGAGACCTGCCAAGTTGCTACAGAAGGCACAGGCGCTGCTGATTGTGTGTGGGGGATCTGCCTCTCTACCACATTGTAAGCTTATACAGCTCACACTCTGGAACAGTAAGGACAAACGTGCTGAGCTCACAGGAGGAGCCATGACCTAGCTGGCCATACAGTTAGAAATCAGTGCTTGGAGGACCCTGCCTGGAGCAGTGCCTGCTTCTGAGACGGTGCTAGGCCTGAGGGGTGAGACACTGTGGAATGCTACACTGGGCTCCTGAGACACTGATGGTTAGCTGTAACACGCAAAGTCTCCCATGAGAGTCTGAGCAGAGGATAGGGGCACGAAAACCCCTCTGAGAAGGAGGATTCAACCTGAAGTTCCTACCTCTACTGCAGGCAAAAGACACATGGTCAGGTAGGCTAAGTGTCTGAGAAATAGAAATTGTCTCTTGTGCCTATGAATAAGCATGTGCTTCTGTGTGTCTACACACCAACACACACACACACACACACGAGTGCTTATATCTATGAAGACATTAGCCTAGGATCAGTGTAGTTTCTCAAGAATGACTAGTGTCATTTTGTAGGAATTACTCATTTGTACCTTCCAGAAAGGTACATACACAATTTCCTTTCACTCATTTTGAAAAGTAATGACAAGAAATATGCAGTTGTTGTTACATTAAAATTCCTCACATTACAATATTTTCTTAAGTGAGGTCTTGAATTAAAGCTTCCTTGAAGCACTTAACATAGTACCAAGGTGGAGTGGTTGCTTAGTCTCAACAAGAGTGAAGGGGAACCCTGACAACAGTCCTGCTAATCTGAATAGAACTGAACATCTCCGTATACCTCCTTACAGACTGGGAAGGCTCAGGGGAGACATGTTTGCTCATGACCATGTAGTTAGTACGAAGTTCGACTGGTTTGGTTTCAAAGATCAGTGTAGATCTTGCCCTGCATGTTGCCTTTTGGTTTCTAAGTAAAAAGTCTTCTGCCATTAGCAATTTTAAAGTCTGGTGGCAGAGGGAAAATATTGCAGAAACAAGGGCAAGATATGCCAGTTTTAAGAGGAAGTGGGAAATACACCTGCTATGGGAAAAGTTCAGTATGAACTCAAGTACATTAAGTGGGCCTCAAAGCTAGGTTGCCATGAGCCACGGAACAAAGAGTCTCTAAGAGGGGAAAAGCCATGCCTTTTGGGGGCACCTCTCTCCTGTCTTGTTCTTGTATATCACTCTGAAGCAGATCTGCCAATTTCCCAGTCACAACCGGAACTCCAGCAGCCAGCAGTGGGGGCAGATACAGACAGACAGGCCCCACGTCCGGAAGCTTCTCATGCTCAGGCTGGCACCAATGACCAAGCTCTTGCTGCAGAGTTGGAGAAGACAGAGCCTGAGATTCCAGGCCTGGGTCAGTCCCTGACCAGCATGTGACCTTGGGCTAGTGGCTTAGCCAACCTGAGGTCAGAGAGTCAGAGTCCCTAACTCTGACTCTCTGAGATGTGGTCAGTCTAAGCTTCAGCCAGAAAGTGCTAGCAGGTATTGGCTTCCAGCCACCTGTGCAGGGAGCAGCATTCAGTTCAGCTACCTCTGTTAGCCTCCATCTCCCTACACTGTGAAGTCCCACAGGAGGTACTCTGGGATCTAGAAGGCCTCTTCACTTTCCCTTCCAGCTCAGCTGAACCTGTATGTGAAACTTAAAATAGTAATTGTCAGTCTTCTATTAAACCAATTCATGTCCCACTCCTTACTGGAAAGTGCCAGGAAGATACGTAGAAAGGACCCTGTATTTATATCAGCAAATGCCCTGGTTCAAGGCATTGTCAAACCAGAGTTTCTACCTGGAGAGGTAGAGTTGGCCCCAGGAGCCTCTGAGAGGATGTACTGTAACAACCTGTTCTAATCAGCCAGCCTCTCTGTCACTCAAAAGTCAGGCACAACTTTCTTAAGGTTCTCAACTTTACCCATTTGTTTTTGCTGTATCAAATCTGTTTGAGTTATTTCCAGCTCACTGCTTCAATGCTACAATCATTCATGGCAGCTGCCACAAAATGGATGGGGGGTTGGGGGTGCTCCGAAGCTTGTCCTAGACCTAGAAGGTCATCTGTCAACCCTTGTTCTTGCTTGCTGGTCAGGGACCTCTGAAATGTGTGGCGAGAGCATAGAGAAAAACGTTCAATGCCCTGAAGCCTTCTGCATAGCTTTCTCATTGTGTACTGTTTAAAAGTCATCGCTTTATGATGTACTTGAACTTAAAAAGAAAGAAAGAAAGAAAGAAAGAAAGAAAGAAAGAAAGAAAAAAAAAAAGAAAAAGACAGACCAGAGATCACTAAGTTCTGAATGCCGGTGCATCTTCCTTTAACTAAGGACCATTTTGCTCTCCTATTTTGGGTACAGAATAGACTAGCCAATAAGAGGCTATACCCTTGGTTAAAGCAGAAGGGGCTCAGTAGCATCTATTTTTCTGAAACCATCAGCAGCTGCCGAGGCCATTCTGACCCTTTCCAGAGTGACCATGCTCTTTTCTCTTGACGAACAGTAACACTGGTTTATTTATGGAGTTTCTGCATTGTGAAGACACTAGCGTTTTGTTGTTGTTCTTTTAAAGCATTTCTGGCAGAAGACCAGTCAGAGTGTACAGCACTTTGGAGTATAGAAAAAAAGCCACATGGCCAACCGATATGCCATTTTATTCAGCATCTGCATCTACTTTGGCCAGCATAGCACATACTTATTAGTTATACATATTTTGAGCTGGTAGCCCATAACTCAACTAAGAAAACTTAATAGTAACGACACATGAGTACAAATAATCAATAAAAAATCCACTTGGGGCACAGTGTATTAATTTCATTATTCATATTCCAATTGCTTTGATTTCTATGTATGTGGTCCATACTTTTATTATAGTTGTGATAATGATTTTCCAGCAACACACCATGGTTCCCTGTGGGAGAATGACCACTCTTCTGCTTTTAAGTCACGAAAGTACCCAGCAGGGTGCTCATTTGTCAGCTAATCCATGAACACCTGGTGTGATCTAAAAGCTCTCCATAGCTAGCACTAAATACCCAACGCTAATGAGCACACTCCATGAGCTCTGGAAAAAAAGAAAAAAACAAACAAAAGAAAGCAAAAGGAAGAAAGAAGAAAGAAAAGACTTAACAGGGGAGGGCGAGAAATTACCCAGTAAAATTAGTTGTGCAAAAAAGCCACTAGAGAAAACAGTCCTGTGTGGCAGGTGGCTTCAGCGGGACCTGGTGGGAAGTCTCTACTTTCTCCTTCCTACAAGGCACTGTTCTAATCTCAAGGGGCCACAGGACCCTGAAGCATTTCCCGAGTCACTGGATCTTCCTGAGGAAGAGGCGCGGCATGAATAAAATTCTCTTTAAGGGCCTTAGGGACTCAGATGAGAACAAGAGGGATTAGGAGAAGATGGCAGAAAAGTAAAGAAAGTAAAAGAATGTTCTTAATCATCTGAACTTGTTTGGTAGAGTCATAGAATTCAATGGTTCTCAACCTGTGGGTTGTGACCCCTTTGGGGGTCAAAGGGCCCTTTCACATGAGGTCACCTAAGATCATCCTGCATATCAGATATTTACATTACAATTCACAACAGTAGCAAAATTACAGTTAGGAAGTAGCAATGGAAATAGTTTTATGTTTGGGGTCACCACAACATGAGGAACTCTGTTAAAGGGTCTCAGCATTTGGAAGGTTGAGAACCGCTGCTCTAGTTGGATATGATGAAGGAGTTTCTATCCTGTTAATGCATTGACAGAAACCTCTCAGAGTTCAGAAAGACTTCAGAGAACTAGGCACAAACATCATTTGGAGATAATTACATTTGCAAAACCTCAATGCTGGGTTCCTTCCTTCCTTCTTTCCTTCCTTCCTTCCTTCCTTCCTTCCTTCCTTCCTTCCTTCCTCCCTCCCTCCCTCCCTCCCTCCCCCTCCCTCCCTTCCCTCTCTCTCTCTTTCTTTCTTTCTTTCTTTCTTTCTTTCTTTTTCTTTCTTCTTTATGCCACTGGGAGAGTCACATGTGAGTGTCCTGGGGTAGCAGGTTGTAGTATTGTGGTCTGGGGACAAATGTGAATATGATGAGCTCAGGCTGCCCCGTCTCAGAGCCTGCTTATGTGATACCCCTAGAAGCTCTTCTCTCCACTATGTCCTAAGACAGTAACAGTCAACTCTACCTTTAGGTCAAGATTAACATAAGCAAAGATTGGCACTTGGAACGAATGGAAAGAATGATGCTATGAAGCCAACACGTTGTGTCTGTGATCATTCTTCACTGATATTTATATCAGAGGCAGGGGAATAAAACCCCACTGTGTATCTTCAGACAAAGCACAGAAGATCCAGGAATGGATCTCATCATAGTTTAGACTCTAGAGCATATTCTACAGAGGACAGACCTCTGTCCAGGCCCTGGCTCAGTGATTTGTAGACAGAGGGAACCATCAGTCTCAAGGGTGTATGCTGCCTTCTCTGTGTTCCTAGAAATGCCTGACAATGAACTTTCTGAGCAGCAACAGACTCAACAGATTGCCATGAATGGGATCTTTCCTGTCTTCATCTGGAGGCGCATGCCCTCTGGGAGTGTTATGAGAAAGCTTTTTTTGCTGCACGAGGGGGTAGCTTCTATTCCTCAACTTTCACTTCTGCTGTGTCTCTCTGGCCTGTGGATGACACTGCTGATGACCCCGCCTGCTTTTTTTTTTTCCCTTTCTGTTCCTGACTGTGTATGGAGTACTTCACACTCATTTTTTTCTGACTTCATTGTGAGGATCGTCTCCTGTGCCATTCAAGAACAATGCAGACATAGCCAATTTAGGGTCATGTGATATTAGGTGCTTCTGATTTAAGATTACAGCACACACAAACAGAACCATTCAAAGACATTAGCTTGAATCTAATCATATAGAAATGATCAAGTAAGTTCAAACTGTGCAGTGGTCAGGGGAAGGATAGGCAAAGGATCCTCTCCCTGAATATCAGCATCATTGGTTGCAGGGGGGGATTAAGCAAGAATAAAGGAACCAGACAATCAAATGTACCGTGTGATTCCAGGCTTAAAAAGTAATATAGAGAACATTATCACCAGGATTGGTAAAACTGGGATATCTGTTGGATAAGTAAATGCCTTACACTGATGCCAAATTTCCTGACCTTGTAGCTGAATTGTACTTGTGTTTTTTTAGAAGACACATCTAACATACTTAACGTGGCTTTTGTAGTGCCTTCTCAATTGGCTTCAAGGGGAAAATAAAGAGATAAAGCTTACTGAGAGGTGGATGGGTGATCACTGGTCTATGGATGCTATGAAGGGAGGGTTTGCACAAACAAGCCAAGAGATACTGAAGCAGGTGGGTCCATACCTATTCCTAGCCAGGCACTACTGGCAAGGCAGGGGTTTTATTTCCTTGTCTATTTATTTAGTCCTATTATAATTCAGATCCAGAAGTGACATTTCCCTTGTGGAGTACATATTAGCATGTATATTTGAGTTATGCAGTCAAATTTCTGATCAAAAAGCTGGTTTGTCTGGTCTCATTAGTTTTTAGAGTTTTATAGGGATTAAAAGGAAATTGGCAGGCCCGAGCTTTGTTTTGTTTTGTTTTTTTCAAAAATGTGTGTGTGTGTGTATGTGTGTGTAGTTCCCAAATGGTCAACCAATGACATGTAACTACTTAAATTCACAATAGAAGAATTATATATATATATATATATATATATATATATAATATATAATAACAAAAAAGAATTTAAATGTCCACCTCAAAGTGTACAAGAAATAATTTTTAATGCTAATAATCTTTCTGCCCGTGCCTACTGACTATAGCAGTTGGAGTTACAGGCCTGTGCCATCAGGCTCCCATAAGATCATGGACTGTTGAAGCCATCCATGTCTTTCCAGCTCTAGTATTTTGTTAAAGCCTCACAAATGTGGCCTTTGATTCTACCATGCTAGCTACAGTAGTAGTCTTGTCCCAGTGGTGACCCATACTTGGCTTCTGAGAGTCGACTCCTGTCCCTCCTGGCACTTTTGTAGTCATGTGTTGCCTGTCACCTGGCAGCATGGGAGTGATCTGAGAAAAAGTGTGTTTCCCAGAAGTTCTGCCAGTTTTGTTGGAATCCTTAGCAAAACCCATGTGTTTCTGTCTGATGTGTTCTGAGCTAGTCAATAATGTTGGCTTAGACATCCTAAGGCCAGAAAGAGTCAGAAAAGGGACCAAGAGTGAATGTGGTTTTCCTGGAAATCTATGTTCTAGGGTTAGTTGCTAGATTTTTGGCTTACATGCTTGTATTATTTTAATCTATACTAACCCAGGATCACAGTATGTTGAGAAATAAACAAAGAAAGACTGGCTTTGAGATTAGATGCCTACCTGAAGTTTGAAATAGGCCTTCTCTACTTACTAGACTTGTGGCCTGGAACAGCTCTGTAGATAGATCTTACTCCTTTACCCATAAAATGGGGACAACCTTGTTCAATAGAGCCCAAACTAACTTGATTTTAGGATATTAAGTTATTTGCTCCAAGCCAGGTTACTCATGTGGATACTAACTTTCGGAGTAGGCTTGTATTTACATGTCCGGAGGGTGAGCAGGTTGATTTGATTGTGCCCATGCCTTGAAGCTTTGTAAAAATAAGAGCATAAAAGTACAGGTGAAAAATTTGCCTATGCTGAAAGCCCCACTCATGAATAGTAGACTAATGTTTTGTCACACATCAGCTGTGTAGCAGAGGCTGCCTGTTGTCACTGCCTGCCATAGAAAATGGGGAAAACTCATTTCCATTTCTATCTATGGAGATAGAGCTCTCCATAATCACCGAGGGAGACTTCTCCCAGTTCCCACTTCAGTTCCTCTTCCAGCTCATGTCCACTGCTGCCTCCCTTATATATCCAACTACACAGCCCCTATAGCATGGCTACAAACCCCTCATGCTGTTCTCTAGTCTCAAAGGTGCCCCTCCTTTTTCTTCCAAATACCCACCGTTCAAAGACCTCTTAAACCCCCCTTCCTGGACTTTTTGCTGTCCTACTCTCTAAGCCCCATGAGTACATTGCTAGGAATTCTTGATGACATGACTTTAGCCAAAGGACAGGTGTATCTATCTGTCTTGCTGGCGACCTGTCTGATAACCTTTCCACCTGCCTACCTGTCTACTTATAATTTACAACTAGATTGATTTTAGCTGTTTGGATGCTGCCCATAACTGGCATTTGAGGGGCATTTAATATAAAATGGCTTCTGATGGCACTCAAATGATTAATTATACAGTAAGTATTTTCATTAAGTGAAGGCCATGAATACTGGATTAAAAAAAAGGGGGGGTCAGTCACACATATAACAGGAATGGAAAATACCAGAAATGTTCACTTTTGTGTCAGCTAACATTGACCCTTTCTGAGCATAATGCTTAGGTTGATTGACCTGTGCAATGTCCTATGGCTGGCCAATTATAAGTGGAGCCTTGAAAGCATTTCTCTGAACAGCAATTATTAGGACTTGAGAAGAAGATGCTGGTCTCAAATCTCAAATAAGGGATCATGTCCCTAAAAGAGTCTTCCTCACAGATTTTAATTTCAGGAGTCCCTAGCCAAGAACCAGATTCCCTTTCCTGCTGATATAGTGACTTGCCTTTCCTATTGTTTCCTCTATACAGGCCGAAGCAATGGGTGCGGCTTACTTATTTAGAGTTCCAAATCTCAGAATTTTGGATTTCAAGTTTAACACCATCTATTGTACAGTACTGGGGTGGCTTCACTCATGTTTTAAATTTTAAATTCAGTGTCTATTCTAATGATCTCTCTACATACAGGTAGCCTCCAATTCATACTTCCTTGTCTCTTACACCAGAAATTATGGGATATGGCACCCAGGGCAGAGACTCATACCTAGTAACTTTGTGAGTTACAGCTCAGTTTCATCATGGTTAATATGGGTTTTTTTTAATGAGTTATTGTCTGAGAACTTGATAGCTTGATCTAAAAGATTATTTCTATAGCAAATTTCATGACCTTCTACCAAACTGGCAGTCTGCTATCCCATTGTATTATAACAAATTAGGAACTACCTGAACTAAAATAAAAAAAAATTAAAACAATCCGTTTTAGTTATTGGTTGAAGACCATACAACCCCTATAGTTTCTCCCTTCCATGCAAAATGTATTTTAGTGGGTTGTGTAAACATTGGCCCCTGCATCTGCAGATCTGTTTGCAGCCCTCATGGATGTCTGGCACTTTAGATTTCACCTTTTTAGCTCTCAGAACCATAAAATTTTCCTTATAGTCTTAAAATGCTATAGCACCTGTATATTCCACACTACAGACCCCCCATCCTATCTCTAATCCTCTTTTGGACTAGACAATGGCAGGAAGAGAAACAAATGAAATGAACTGGGCAGGGGTCATCTAGAGACAAAGTCTTGGATGCCTTCAAAGGCAAACTACAAGCAAGTTTCTGAGTAAGTTTAAAATGGTCACAGGGCCATTTATTTCACAGCCAACCTTGAGACAAGCCAGTCAGTTATTAACTGTACTTGCTTGGTTCATGCTATGTATGAAAAGAATTTGGGATGTTTAATTTGCATTGGACCCAGTGGAATGGATGCAGTCTCAAGAGTGAATGTGTGGAGTGGATGGACACAGTTCCAGTGCCCCATGGAAATTGCACAATGACTGTTAAAGTGACAGAAGTTCTTTGCCTTAATCACTAAATCCCAGGCACCCGAAGGAAACCATAGGGACCAAAATTTATAGCACTTTTTATTTTCAAATGAAGTGAAATGACTTAATGTTTTTCTACACCAGACTTAGCCTGGTTGCTCCCTGTGCAGTGCGGGATATAAATGTCAGCACCGTGGCAGGGCTGTGCTGACACTAGTTGAATATTTAAAGTCTGCACACTGTCATTATTTTGCCTTCCCTGCACTGACAGCTTGCTACCGAATTGAACATACCTGGAAAGAAGTCAGTTGGCTTAGAACACGGATTAGTCTCTCTTGAGGTAATTTCTCTGTCTAGGCTCTACTGGGTCTTTCCATTGACAAAGCAGAATTGGGTGTATTCTGCTGTCTTGAACAAAACCAATAGTCAGGTTGTCCACAGATGATTAAGTATCATTTGAGAAACAGGAAGCAATCCCCTCTCACATCACCATGGGCTCCATGCAGCCAATGGGACTCAAAGCTATTTTTCTTGTGTAGTGACTGATTAACCCACAGACACTATAGGTTTTCCTAGGGTGCTTTCAAGCTATGGCCATACAACCTTGGGTGGACACTAAGTCTCCCTTGGAAAACCTCTAAAAGTCCACACACCCAGGATACACTTCAAACCAATTATATCAGAATCTCCTGGCATGAAATCCAGTATCAGTGGACTTTAGCATCCCTAGAGGACTCCAGTCTCTGTCCATGAGTCTCTTCTCAAAGAATAGGTAGGACAGGAACACGGAGGCCAAGGAGCAGACCTGGACGCTACTGGCACATGGGGGAAGAAAGGCTTCCATTTCTTGGACACTGGCAAACTGTTCATTGAATTCTAAAGCCACTAACTTGTCAGAATTAATGGACAGCTCAACTTAGCAAGCCCAGGTAGACAAGATACTTATATAGCAATTAAACCTCCAAGAATTAATCAGTTTGCAATCAAACCATCATTGTTCTGTCCACTGACAGAATAGTATTAGAGAACTATTATTATCTGCCACTGTGTCCCTGTCCCTCTTGGGGGGGGGCTGTAGGAATGGACAGATGAAGACAGTAACAGAGAGGGCATTTAGAATTTCTGCTGGAGAAATGTTTGTACAATCACCCTTAACTTGTAATTGATGTGAAAATCTTTGAAGATGAATTTCTTCAGTTAGTTGATGGAAAGTTTTGAGATTTATGATTGAATTTCAAGGGACTAACTAAGTTTCCTTTTTAACCCTAATCACTCTAGAAACCCTTATAGAATTTCACTTTCATGGTACTTGTGCAAGAAGCACATCATAGTTCATGGATGATTCCTAGGTCAAGGCCATGGAGTTTGGATGATGTCAGTCTTGGGACTGACTTGGGCTTATACTGCTTCCCCAATGCTCATGACCACAGTACAGTGTGCAAAATATCCAAGTCAATAATTCTAAGGGGAGTTGGTGGGTAGGAATGAGTATTTTGAGAGTATCTCTATTTTTCTGTTGCTATCTTTGTTGCCTAGATATCTTCCCACCCATCTCGGTCACTTGATATATGTCAACCTCACTTTACCCAGATGGACTTCTGAGGGGTGGAGGATAGGTTGTATAAAGTTGTAAATGCAGTTGCTTGCCTCTAGAACATGTTGAGTAGTAAATGGCAGACTTGTTCTTAAGAGCACCCTGTTTTTGTTTTATTCCCCTTGAGTTAGCATTCCCAGGTGTGTCCTGAACACTTTTCCCTTTCAGCTCACCTTACTCTAGTCTCCCTGAAGTCTCTACCACAGAACCCTTCTGAACAGACTTGACACTAGACAGATGCTAGCCCTGGAAATGGAGGCCCTTCTGTGTTTTCTTTCTCGATGGGTTTTCACAACCCCCTTTGCAAGCGCAGGTGGGGGTAAAAGTGCAAGACGTTTTTAGAATTAAGCACAGAGAGGCCCAGTGAGATAGCCATAGAACAAAGAACCCCGGGTGTGTTCTTAGAAGGGGAGAAAAAAAGGGGGCAGGCAATGTGTGTGTGCTCTGGTGGTGTTTGGTTTGTTGTTGTGGTGGTAGTGGGATATTTGTTGATGGGGATGATAAAGGGACACTATTCATAGCCTCTGCACTGGACAAAGGATTCTGTGTCACTCACAAGCAAGACACCTGGGGACCCTTGGGCAGCATCGGGCAGAGGAGTACCCTTAAGGACCTCAGAGCCCTTCCCACTTAACCCGAGAGTGGGGAGGCTCAGAGCCTTCGTGTCTGGCCACGGGTGGCTGCGTGCGTGCTGCGGTGGGGTGCCCTGGGGTCCGCCGATGATGGCCCAGCGGGGAGGGAACGGTTCTTACAGTCACTGGTCAGCGAGAAGGGCGCGCGGCGGCGGCCAAGGGAGCTGTCTTCGGCGGGCACCTCGGGAAGCCTCTTACCGGCGGGCAGCGGGAAGGCGGACGCGGTGTGGAGCAACACCAGGCAGACAGCCACGACATCCCATAACTTCATCTTAGAATCCCGTCCAGCGGCGGCACCTGTGCGGGCGGGCCGCGGGGGAGAGAACCGCACCATGCAAGTTAGGCTCAGACGCCCAGGACCCCGGTGCTGCCTGCAGAGCCGCCTCTCCGCCGCTCCCCAGTCCCTGCTCCCAACTCCTCTCCTCTCTTCCCGCCCCATTGCAGGCCCGCGCTTCCCTGAGCACCCGCCCTTGTCCCTGGTGCCCCACTGAAAGCTCCTTCATCCCGGTGCTCCCACCTCAGGTGCAGCCCTGACTTCTTCCCAGCCCTCCTATCCCCAGGTCCCAGATTTAGGAAGTTGCAGCCTATAGCTTGCTGTTTCTACCGGCGCGGGCCACCCCACATTCCCTGGGGGCAAACAGGGTAGCCTCCATCCAGCTGTCTTTGCCAAGCCCTGGAGAGAAACCTTTTCCCCGTCTAGCAGCTTCCATGACTGTGCCCAGGGAACCAGCCTTCCACCCAAGCAAGCAACAACAACGACTAAAATCAAGTTCACCCCTCTGTTCCAGACTGGACCCTCCCTCCAGCTAGGTGGGATGCAGGCTGGTTGGAAACACTTGCCCTGCCAGCCGCCCACCCCTCAAATATCGCAACTAAGTAAGAATTTTGTCACCACACAGGTTAATGTGGAATTGCCGACTTTGGCCTGCATAAAAGCGTCTGGGTTAAGTTACCAAACTTTGGAAGCATTGGCTTGGCTTAAAATGCCAGCTCCACTTCTTCGGATCATTAACATTAACTCATGAAAAAGTTCAGCAAGTGCCCAATAAATGTTTAACCATTGCTAGTAGGCAGGGATTGCATACATCTTGAATTTTAAAAATCTCCGTGCTATATCCGAAAATTCTCTTGATTTTATTTTTACAGCTTTGTGAAATTTGGCTCCAATCACCTCCATCGCAACAGAGATGCTGGCTTTCCGTGCCTCTAGCTACACCAGGACCATAGTAAGAATCCTGAATACTGTCAGAGGCCTCAGGCACCAGAAGGACTAGGAGAAGGCAAGAGGGTGAGGGACAGGTCTTTTCAGAGAGTCTTTTGGACTTTTAGGCCTCACATCCCTAGAAAGGAGAGCCTTGGAATCTGGTGTGAGCGAGGTAAAAAAGGAAGTCCTGTAAACTTGGCGATAGGTTCCATCCAAAGGGATTGGGGGGGACTGAGTTACCTAAGGGTATGGTGTTACTCTGTCCCTTACGAGCCCCAGTGTTCCAGAGTCTGGGAACCACTGCCTGGAGAGCATTCTCAAATCAGAAAATTCATGCATTTCATAAAACAGCCTGGACATTTTCCATGGGGAGGGCAAAACAGTTTCCAGGTAAACACAAAAAAAAAAAAAAAAAAAAAAAAACCTCTCCACACCATCCCTTTTACATCCCAGGCATTCGCCCTCCCTCCTTTCCGGGGTACATCCCTCCCGCCCCTCACAATCTCCACCCAGAATTCCAATCTAGGCCCCTTGATAAGGCCACCAGGAAAGCGTTTAATTCGGCCACCACCTCCCACCGCTGCGGAGACGAATTCATTTTCCATCCCTTGGGCGTCTGTTGTCTCCGCAGCTGTTAGGCTCGGAGATGGGGAAGAGACAGAACCACACAGCCCCGAGGTTCCGGCTGCGCGGGCTGGCTTGTACACCCCAGAGGAGGGAAAAAAAGACGCCTCTGGGTCCCTCCCCGCGCGCAGGCCCAGGAAAACTCCCAGGCAGTGCAAAGGCAATGCAGAGAGGCGCTTCGCGAACGGAGAGCGGGGGAAGGAGAAGCCTCCCGCCTCCGGGGTGCCAGCTCTGCCAGCTCTAGGGTGCGTGCGAAATGGCTGGCGATCTCGAGCAGCAGGGAGGCGCGGGGTTAAGGCGCCGTCCGGGATCGCCGTGCCCGCCAGCAGGAAGCTGAGGAGGCACCAGATTTCCCTTCCGCATTAAGAGGGTTTTGCCCCCTTTTCCAGTTTGGCTTACGGAGAGCTTTTAAAATTGGACGTGAAGAGCCTCTATCAGAACTGTGGCGACGCTGGCAAAGGAGGAAAACAGTGGAACATTCACTCTCCGCCTTGCTAGAGGAGGCTCTCCATCTCATCCTAGGGCGCCCCGAAAGCGTTCCCTCCCATCCCGAGGCGGAGCGGGTGGCCGCGCTCTTCGCTGGGAGTCGGGGGGCCCACTCCTCTCCATGTCGCCCTTTAGTTGGGCAAAAGATGGGGTGTGCGTCTTCTAGGGGGTTCTTCCCAGGAATCCATCTGGGCCCAGCTTCGAGGCATCCCTGCTTATCTCTTTGCTGCTCTCTACCCCAAAGCACTGTCTGGACCTGTCCCCACCACGCCTGGCCTTTGCCTCGCGTGCGAATAGCTTAAGGGCACTGCTGGTGCTAGGACCGAGCTTTCACTCCGAGGTTGGCTTTGCCAAATGACCCCTCGTTCTCTCTCGGGTTTAGAAAGCTGGTTCTCCTCTCCATCCGGGATCAACTCATCCCAGCAAGGCAAAAGGCCTGTGCTGCGCACATGGGCACGCGGTGGGTCCCAGGACTGGGGGTTAAAGGATGCGCGGAAAGACGCGGTAGTGACTGCCAAACTGCCGCTCACCGATTCTGAGTTCCCGGCACCAGGGGGCACCAGAAACCGCTCGGGCCTTGTAGTGCTTGCGCGGCGGGTAGGCTGAATTGTCATTTTAATATAAAACCCTAGAAGAACCACTGTGTCTACCGTCTATCCCCCAAGCTAGCCCAAGGACCTGTAGGTGTCCTTATGCGAAGTCCCACTTTTCAGGTTTCTAAACTCCGGTTCCTTTCCCCCATCCCCTTTCTCCGCACTTGACCTGAGGTGGTTTCTTGGCAACCTGCTTTTAGAAACCCTGATCCTCTGTCACCGAGACAGCTTTGTAGTGGGTGATTGCTCGCGTCGCCAGTGAGTGGCCCCCGCACCTTTTGGGGAGGGCAGGGTGGGAAGTTGGTTTGGGATTTGCTTTCAAGACCTGGTGGCGTGGGAGGAGAGTGCACTCTGAACTCGGGTGTTTTCTCTAGGGTCCAGGCAGACATTACTAAAAGATCTGTTGCTTTTGTCTACTGTGCTCAGCGTCCTTGATTAAGGACGCATTCTCTTACCACTCCCCCATAACTGACCAGCCCAAGATGGAGAAGAGGGTAAATTTTTAGGATGCTTTTGGAGAAAGGGAGAAGCATATGGGATGCTCTCAAAGGCAAGCCGAAGGGGGCTCCGTTTGTTGGAGGACCCAAGGTTGAGTTCTAGGCCCCGGAGCACTCCAATTTCTTGCAGCACCAAGCTAGAGATGCTGAGGGCTTTTTTGACTCTAGACACTTGTTACTTGTTTAAAAGACACCTCCCCCACCAAAGCGCAGAGAAACGGAGTGGGTATGGTCAGGGCAAGAAGCCTTTTTGAAGGCTTGGTGGGAGGAGGTGCACGCTTATAGGGGTTGGTTGCATTTCCCTAAACAAACACAGATTCACAATAAGGAGGAAGAGTGAGTCTTCTGCCCTCTAATGCAGTCTCTGAAGGGACTGGCAGAGTTGCCTTTATCCCGGTCAAACAGCAAAAAAACTTGACCAGCCTGCACTCTTAGCGCCCTCATGTCTTCAAGGGACTGCCAGCGCCGTTTGACGTGGTGTCAAACCTTCCCAGGGCGCGCTTATCCGCACTGAAGGCAGGTTCTGCCACAGGAGAGGCTCCAGGCAGGGAACCCTGATTCGTGGGTTCCTTTTCCCTGGGTGGGGCTGCAAATCAACCCATTCAGGAGTCTACGCTTAGAAGTGGTACAAAGTTGTGTGTGTGTGTGTGTGTGTGTGTGTGTGTGTGTGTGTGTGTGTGTGTGTGTTGGGGCGGGGGCGGAGTGTCTTGGGGAAGAGACACCGAGTTGCTGGAGAGAAGAGGCAACTAAAGCAATCACCTTGAAGGCCTAGCGGAGACCTGGAGGGTTCCCGAGAGTCTTTCGAGACAGAACCCTGGGGCCGAGGTGCTGCAAGAAGCCTTTCTAATCTCGACCCGCATAAGGGTATTAACAAAGTGCTAGAAAAAGGACCTAGGGCGGTAGGAATGCAGCTTTGCAAGATTTTGCTAGAGGAGGTGAGCCCTCTATTTTTAGGTTCACAGCACCTTTGCAGCCCTCCTTCCCCGGGCTTAGCTTTCTTCCAGAACAGACCAGAACAAGCTCAACAGTAAGTTATACTCTGAGCTACGATAACGCTGCAGTTGCACTCTGGAAAAGACACTGGCTGCAGTGGGTTAGTAGATAGCCAAGTCTCGCATGGTTCCAGGACCGCACGGAGCAGTGTCCTACTGAGTGGGGCAGGGGAATTGTCCCCCACCCCTGCCGCCCCGGGCTTTTCAGGATTCCAGGGCACCAGGAGTTCAATAGAATTTTTTTTTTCCACGCGGAAAAGGCAACCTACCCTCGGCAAGGCTAGTGTCCCTCCGGTTCAGCTTGTCTCTTGAGCTCCCGCTAGCATTCCTACTTTACACTAAGTTGCCCGCTTGGGCTTCAGCCTCGCCCTTCTGCCCTCAGACGACACCGCCGCTACCCGCCCGGTCCAGCACGCTTCCCCCTCTTACCTCGGATCCGGTCTCCGTAGACCCCCAGTTGGACATTAACTCCAAGTGATCCGAATCCCAGCCAGGAGACCCATCCAGACCTCGGGCAGGAGCGCGGGGCCCCGCCCAGAAGGTCGGGAGCAAGAGTACGCAATCCAGGGGTCGCGCGGGACAGAGAGGACACGCAGGAGGCGGCGGCCACCGTGCCAGCCGCCGCCGCCGCCGCCACCGCCACGAGGAGAGCGAAGGCTGCCGACACCTCCCACACCGGCCTCCTGGACCCCAAGAAGACCAAGTCTGAGCAGCCGCCCCTGCTTTGGCTGAGGGGTGACACGGCTGGGCGCACGGCGCTCTCGGCTGGAGCTGCACGGGGCTGGGGCGCTGCGGGTGGCTCAAGGGCAGTCGCCTCACTCTGCACCTCCTCGGGGCGCGGTGGCTGAGAGTATGAGGCGGGCCTGTCTGATGATGCCGAGGTCTTGCCTGGAGATCCGAACGAGACACCACGTCAAACGGCGCTGGCAGTCCCTTGAAGACATGAGGGCGCCAGGAGTGCAGGCTGGTCGTGGAGATCCCGGGCCGGGGGGCCGGGGTTGGGGAGTGGGGGGCGCGCGGAACCCGGAGGGGGGAGGGGAAAAGTCCGGAGACAGAGAGGGCCTGAGCGTGGGGGAGGGACGGAGATCGGGGAAGAGGCGCCGGAGCTGCGGGGGCACGGGCTCAGAGTGCGAGCGGGTGACGCGGAGCGCCCCTCCCAGGGGTGCAGGAACCGCCGCGGGGCTCGCTCCTTTTAGCAGGGTAGATCCACAGAACCGCGGGGAGTTCAGCACACAGCAGCCCCAGGGGACAATCGCAACTTGGTGGCGAGGTCCGGAGCTCCGAAGGAGGGCGCTCTGCCTGTTGGAGGCTACCCTGGGGCTTCCTTCCCTCGCGCCCGTCGAAGGCTGTCCTTCCTCCTGGACTGTCGCGCCCGCCCGCTTTTCTGCAGGGCAGGAGGCAGTAGCGACAGAGAAGACGAACTGCCTGCCTGCTGAAGTTCTCCCAGCACCGAGAAGAAGCGCGCAACAGCCGGGAGAAGAGAGCAGCGTGTTTGCCAGCCGACGCTGCGAGTGGGGATGCATTTATAGAGCTCTCACCGCGTGACGTGCCCTCCAGTGGCTTTTCTGATTCGCTTTCTGACCTAAACACACATTAGTTTAGTCCCCATGGTAGGGCCAACACGGTCTCCAAATATCTGCTGGCTGAAGTCAGAGGCTTTGCATATCATGTATTACATGGCAGGCAATGAAGAAGGCTTCTGAGGCTGGCCGGCTGCTCCATTTCCATGCTGTTGTAATTTAATACCAAACTTGGGGTAGGCACATACATTCAAAATCCCAGCTCCAGAGGCATAAGATCACTTTATCGGGAAGAGGTCAAGGGAGGTAGAGCAAAACCTGCCTTTGTCCAGAGTTTTGAAAAAGTATTTGGGGGAACCTAAGCAAGCACAGGGATGGGTGAAATTTCCAGTGAGAGGGACTCGGCCTTCATTCCAGAGCTCCGAGATTGGGAGAAATGAGACCTTTTCATTATTCCTTCTGTTGGTTAGCTGAACACCAGAAGCAGCCAGGATCCTTCTTTGTAGAGGACAAGAGGACAAGCCCTTTCACACTCCGCACATGGTTGAACTGTACTTCTTTGTAGAGGACAAGAGGAGGACAAGCCCTTTCACACTCTGCACATGGCTGAACTGTAAATAGGTTATATTCGCACAGGTGTGGAATTCGCTCTACCTTTGAGGTAGGCTAAATAAGGTACGTCTCGGCTAAGGGAAGCCTGTTTGCCAGAAACCACTGGACCTGAATTTAGTAGGACCTCTTTAATTTTATTAGTCGGAGACAGAGAAAGCACAAACAGGCTCAATTTACATCTATGCACCTCTTATTTTATGACTCATCCGGTTGTTGGGGAGTATGTGTTCCTGAAGAAGCTGAGACAATAGATAGGGGAAATGTGTGTGGCAATGTGGGGGGAAGATCACATATTATTACAAGTACTCAGAGTCAAAGATCAGCTACTTTGGAGGCTTGTCAGTGAAGTTAGTGTGGGCGGAAGATTGTTCTTACTAACATTGCTGTGATTGAGAGATTAAACCAAGTGCAAAGCAAGTCTTCCAAACATACCTCACCTGAAGCAGGATGCTCTTCGCTGCTGTCTGCACAGTGCAATGCTTCCTTCTTTGATAGCCACATGATAGCAATGTACCTTAGAAACGGGCTGAAGGAAAAGCTCAGTGTATTCATTTCCAGTTTAGCATTATTTGGGAATATGAGGTTGACTTGAGTCAGTGTTTTGCTTTTTTTTTTTTTAACCATAAATGATTACATTTTAAGGTTTTCCCCTGGACAAGGGCAGGCCCTCCAAACACCTGCAGTTATTTTAGCACTTGCTGTGTGCTAGGGAAAGTGTTGGGCCTTGAGTGTTGTGATGGCCAGATGAGGGGCTGCAAGGGACAGATGCCACTGGGTTAACAGTGAAAGGAAGGCTGACCGGAATCTCCACCACTCAGCCACGTGTCTCCCAAAAGCCTTCCGGAAAGGCCGCTCAGCCAGGTCTCATGAAAACTGGATTGAAGTCCAGGAACTGGAAGGTCATTCAGGATGCAGCTCTGGGCTGGGGTTATCTTGCGGCCCCCTCAGCAGCAGGCATCTGCCTGTTCCTACTAACCGGGCTTAGCCGCCAAGGCAATTCAGCTCCTTGCTCCCTGATTTCCTCCTGTGTCCTTTGGCTTCTACTCCTGCTATCAACTGCTCAGCCCTCTGGTGATCTCACATCTTTAGTGAGAGCAGCTGCTGCTAGACACTCAGAAAGCAAGTGAGCTGGACTGAATGTTTTAGCCAGGCCTTCCTCATAGATGGCGGGTCACCCTGGAGATGGGCAGATCCCAGATCAGGTACCAATTGTTTGAGTCCAAGGTGTTCACATCTCAAAGTGTACATACAACCTTGGCCCTTTTGCTTAGGATCCCTTCTGGGGTCCCTTTCCACCTTCTCTTCACTGTAGCTGGTCACACAGCAAGAGTTGTGCTAATGGTAGGCACTTGGAGTTTTTTTTAACTGCCCTGTGCCTGTTGTAGGAGTCTGTTAAATGAGGTACAACTTCATTCCTTTATAAGTGTACCCATCCATATTAGTTATTTTCTTCTCACTGTGGCCAATGCCTGACAAGAAGTCCCTTAAGGAACTAAGGATTTATTTTGGTTTCATGGTGCGGAAGGCATGATGGCCAGGGTTCCAGCTATGGTGATGGGAGCTTCAGGCATAACATATCAGTGGGTCAGGAAGCAGATATAGCCCATAAGCCCACCTCCTGTGACACTAGGGCAGTATTTCTGCCAGGTAGGCATTAATGCCCAATTGGTTCTATAGCCTCTCAAAATAGAGCAACAGGGCTTGGGTGGGACTTTTACACTTGTACCATAGCATCATTTATAGAAAAAGTCATATGAAATCATGGTGTAAAATAAAATGAGAACTAGTTTGATGGATATGTACATGATGAGCTCATGAGTCTGCTCTGCATGCCCCTGGTGAAACCCTGGAGAAAGTACAAAACATACCCAGACCACCCTAGGCTTTGTAGGGGACAATTGACATCTCCCTTGTCCCTGCTTAAAGATTGGTTTTATTTATGTGTGTGCAGACACCCATGGAGGCCAGAAGAGAGTCCCATGCTCTGGAGCTGGAGTTACAGGTGCTGGGAAGGAGGAAGCAAGAAGAGCCTCCTACCCATCCCCCAAGCCAGCATCTCTTGAGGAGTAGATCCCCCAGGCTTTAAAACCTTGTCCATGTTTATTGTGGCAATCATTTTACAATTCCCCCCTTTTTTTGTTAAAAGCAAATTCAGGAAATGTATTTTGGGGTCTTCTAGGACAAGACATTACTTGATATGAAAGTTATCTTCAGTTGTGATATAAAGGAAACTGAAAACATTTTTTAACAAAGATTCATTTACGTTTTTGTATGGTGTCTTGTCTGCATGTACATCTACACACCAGAAGAGGGCATCAGATTCCACGGGACTATATTGTGAGCTGTGATGTGGGTGCTGGGACTTGAACTCAGGTCCTTTGGAAGAGCAGCCGGTACACTCAATCACTGAGCCATCTCTCAAGCTCCAAATTAAAGACTTTTTTTTTTTTTGGGGTAGTGTTTCTTTATGTAGCCCTGGCTCTTCTAGAACTTACTATGAGATCAGACCAGGCTTGTCTTGAACTCACAGAGCTCCACAGGCTTCTGTCTCACAAGCATTGGGATTAAAAGCATATGCCACAATGCCTGACCAAACTGAAAATATTTAACTGAGAATTGAAATAAATATTTCTAGTTTTGGAATGATGTTTATGCCCAGGATTACCCCAATGCATCCAGAAACAGAACAGTTTCTTTTGAAATGAACACTGCAGACACAGATAAGCAAGAAGCAGGCATTTGGCATGTTGAGAATAAATATATAGCTTGATGTTATAACTTCTATACCACAACAAACCAAGGGGGGAGACCCCATAGCTCTGAGGTTCCATCATCTTGAGGATACAAGGGTATGCTGGACTTGAACCTGTTCTTGTGCAGTGTCTGGAAGCCAAAGATTTGCAGGACTGCTCTGGCTCCCATAGCAGTGTTCTCTGATAATGACAGCAGCCGTGAATTCTTACCTTGTCCCCAGACCTCTGCTTTTCATCTAGAAAACCCTGCCTGAGGATCACAGGGAACAAACGTTCACATCTCTTCTTCTAGAGCAAATATTCGAATCCCTGACTAACTTACCATTTCACTCACATCTTCATGGGAATTTCTTGGATCTCTGAGCTAAAGATGTCTAGACAGATGGTACCATGTGTGTTCCAGGGTCTGAGGTCGCTGGGAAGAGAAACTAAAAGGTGAAATGTTGACTAATAATTCAGGGCAGCAAGAGCTATGGAAAGTCTATGGCAAAGTAAACCCTCGTGGAGTAGGTACACAGAGGAAGGTGGGGAGACTCATGCAGAGTGTGCCTACATTCTTGCTCAAGGCTTTAGGAGTACAGGGGTGGGTGAGCCTGTGGTCATGCACAGGGAGTTCCAGGAGACTTCTCAATGGGGCTTTTCATCTGCTGTGCCTGTGAATATGGGAGCTAAGTACCTGATGCCCTTGTAACTTGGGTCAGGATGGATGATATAGAACCCATCCTTTTCAAAGTCACTACTTCATGGGACAGGGATTTGTTCCATGTTGTTTACTCCTTGTCAGGCATTTTCACTGAAGATACTATTACTCATGAAGAAAACACAAATTTATTTTAGACCAGTTAAAAAAGAGAAATAAAGAAAAGGGGAAAAGACACTTATTTTTTTTCTGAAACACTGAAAGGCTACATTCTCTTAGGAGCAAATTGATTTTCATAATTAATCAGTCCTAACATTGGGAAGGAGTTACCAATAAGTTCCAGTAGTTTCTCTGACAAGGATCAGCACTTGTTCTGGGTTCCTGGGTTTATGTTATGAGATTCCCATTTTCCAGAAAGAAGACTCTGCTCAGGAAGTGTGATGATTCACACTGTTCCTGTGATGATGGACAATGTAGCCATGAGGTGCAGATGTTGAAGGGGCTGAGTCCTCTGGTCCAGTCACCATATTTCACCAGGAGAGAAAAGGCAGATAGATAGAAAAGTGACTGATTCACTGCACTTAGTATATGACCCATGTCTCCCGTCTGAGTAAGCAAGGGATGGATTGCTTCAGTGGTGTATGTATATGGTAGGGGCATTCAGAGGCATGCTGTGTCTTTCTTTGAATTTTTGACTTAGTATGATTTGTTGAAGCAAGAAATGAGTCAAAATTCAGAGGACTCACTGGCATTTTACTTGTAGGGGCACTTGATGACAAGCGAACGGGGGGGGGCAAACTTTTGACAAGAGATAGATTGCTTTGTTTAAAAAAAAATTGAATTGAGGTTGTGGTGATGTTTTGTTTGTGCTCTAACAAATAATGTTTGCCTGAAGATCAGAGGGTAGAGCTAGCCACTAGTTAACCACAGAGGCTAGGCAATGGTGGCACATGCCTTTGATCCCAGCACTTGGGAGTTGGAAGCACGAAGATCCAGAGTTCAAGTCCACACTAGGCTTTATATGAGATTTAACGAGTCTAAAAGAGAAACAGAGCTCATACCTTTGGTCCCAGCATTAGAGATCTCACACCTTTGATCCCAGCACTAGGGAAGTGGAGAAAGGAAGTGATATGGCTGGGTGTAGAGAGGAATATAAGGTGGGAGGAAACAGGAGCTCAGCCATTTTCTGTCTGAGGATTTCGTGGAGGTAAGAACTCTAGTGGCCGCCTCCTTTAATTCTCTGATATTTCAGCAGTTACTCCTGATATCTGACGCTGGGTTTTTATTATTAGAACCAATTAGAATTTGCACTACAGAGTTTTTCTCTCTCTTTTGTATATAAGTATTGTACTTATATACTTTCCACCTCTCTTTCTCCCCACTCCACCTCTTCCTATGCCTTCCTGACTTCTTTAATTATTCTTTTACACACACACACACACACACACACACACACACACACACACACACACACGATGGAGAAAGTGCTTCTGTGTATGTGTTTGTCTTACTGGATGATAAATAAAATGCTGTTTGGCCAATGAGGCAGCAAATTAGGCAGAACTAGGAGTCAAATAGGATTCTGGGAAATGTAGTAGAGAAGTGGTGATCCAGGCAGGAAGTGACATAGGAAGGAGACTCATATTTAAGCAAGGAGAAACAGGAAGTGTCCCCTTTTCCCCTCTGCTCTTCCTCCAGTGGCGTGATGTGATCCACTGGCAAGGGGCAACGTCAATGGAAGGCATTTGATAAGATAAGTCTCATAAGATATATAGATTTATGTTAATTAAGACTGAGCTAGCAGATGAGAGATCCTAGTCATTGGCCAAGCAGCATTTGTACCTAATATAAGTCTGTGTATTATTTTGTTCATCCACGTGGTGGGCAGAACTTGGGCGGCTGGCAGAGACCATCCACGTGGTGGTAGAACTCGGGTGGCTTTTGGCAGAAATATTTACTGTAACACACACGTATACCTGAATATAATATGCTGAACACATTTAGTGATGCTTCTATATATGTGTGTGTCTAGAGCTGACTGCTAAGAAATGGATAACCTAACAGGGGTCATCCCTAGAGAAAACTGAATTCTCTCTCTCTCTCTTAGCAGCCATTAGTTCCCTGTAGCTCTTCATCTAGGAGAGGGGCTTTGTGAAATTTTCCCCATTCACATTGTCATGTCAACTGGTGCCATTGGGCAGATCTTGTTTAGGTGACTATAATTTTGAAATTTCATTGGGTGCAACTTTCCTGCCACTTATAGAAGACACCACCTCAAAGCAGGTATCCTACCCCCTGAGTCTTACAAAGTATCAATTAGGGTAGGTACCTCAGGGCCAATTATTTGACTGCTGCCTTTTGGAGAGTAGCAGAGCTTCCAAATAGAATACAGAGAGTGTTGAATCTCTGTCCCCCTGATCCCCCCCCCTCCGTGTGTGTGTGTGTGTGTGTGTGTGTGTGTGTGTGTGTGTGTGTGTGTTGGGGGCAGGGGAGATTGAATAGAGTAAGTAGAGGTTGGCAGTAGAGAACCAAGGTGCCTGTGTACTTGTTCCTTTTTTTTTTGTTTGATTTTGAGACAGAGGCTCACTATGTAGCTCGGGCTAGTCTCAAACTTGTGACAGGCTTCCTGATGCAGCCTCTGGACTGTTTCTTTATTCTTTTGCAGAGCATCAAATTTGTGCCTAATTCATGTTGCAAAGCTGTTGAGACCTCCCTTAGAAGCTTGAATTTACAAGGTAGATAGAGAAATGCTGCCACTGTGGAAAACTGACTGTGAGCTAAGGAGTCAGTACATGGATCTTCAAGCTACAACTAATTGCATAGTGAGTAGACTTCAATCTAGACTGTTTTCTCCCTCTGTAAAATGGATGACTTATGGCCATTTCCAACTTAGGCAAGGAACACTAGGGCAGTCTATCTATATACTTACACTCCTTCCCCCAAGACCTTCTCTGCTTTTCTTCAATGTGGAAAAACTGAATTAATCAACTAATGAGTCCTTGTAAACATTGATGGGTTTAACAGAAACAAATGGAAGTGTGGAATTTTGGGCTCCTATGAGCAGCAAGGTTGGGAGTGGGGCTCCTCATTTTACATCTTAGGAGTTCACTCACTTCACTCAATCCCTGCTGAAACTTCAATTCAATGAGCAGCAGGGTTGGGGGTCCTTATTTTACATTTTAGGGTGCCACCCACTTTACTCAATCCCAGCCGTATCTAGCTGTAACTTCAATTCAAAGGTCTCAAACCTAAATTGGGAAGAAGTCTTGCGGGTGTTCAGCTCATCCCAGTGGCTGCCCTGCCCCTAGCAAGTTGTGAGGACTTAGGTAACTGCTGGCCTCCCAGCCTCTATCTACTTCTCTGCTCATTTCCAACTTTATCTACTTGTCTCACTCTGTTTGAGATACAGTGTGAATAGATAAGGTAATAAACCAGATTTTCAGAGTTTGTAAATTTCTCTCTGGGAATAATTTGTATCATTCTTGTTCTTCTCAGCCAGAGGGGTAAGATTGAGTAAATTACTGCCCCTGCCAGCACTGCACTGTGTGGAAGCATACTGATCTGAAAGCGTTCATGCCTCTCTGTAGGCCACGAGCCCACTGGTGGGGCATCATTTGCACTGACATGCCATATGCGCAGTGCTGGGAGCTTCTTGAGAGTCTGCTCCAGAAGCATAAAGAATTAATAGTACACAAAGCACCTTAGCAGGCTGATGTTCAAAGAGCCCACCATGTAAAGAGGTCTCTGAGTGATTCTGTGAGGTACAGCACCAATCCTGGCATTGAGAAGGTTATCTATGACTTCTTTGACAAGGATCAATCAGATCACCTAACCATCTACTAATTTTCATGAGGTTCCTGGGATCACTTTATGAGACTCATTTTCCCCAGGAGTGAAACTTCAATTCAATTATTTCATCCCTTCCAGTCATCCTCTCTTCACTGAAGTGATGTGGCTTACTTCGACCCTCTTTTTGTTTGTTTTGTTTTGTTCTTTTTTTTTTTTTTTTTTTTTTTTTTTTTTTTTTTTTGCGCGGCCGTGCTTTTTCTCCCATGGCTACATTTCGTCTTCCTAAAAGTGGTGGTTTTTGTTTCTCCATCCCCAGTGAAATTTAGACCATCATTTCTCCAGTATGAGCTTAGCACTTAGTGTGTTGGCAGAATGACTTTGCTATGTGAAAATTAATGGCAGAATAATGGGAAGGGGATTTCAGAAATTGGGAAGGGAAAGCTTAAGAAGTAGGGTGAATATGAGTCTCTGTTCTGCAATGTTGGGTAGGGAGAGTAGCAGTTAAATATGAATATTTAATTTAATTGGAATAATTAATAAAGTGCAACTAATTTAAATAACAATCAATCAATAAATTAATTTAATCTGACTAAATAATGTGATATTGTTTATTTAAAAATATAGACTCAGGAGTGGGCTGGAGACATGGTTCAGTTATTTAAAAGCTGGATGGAGAAACTATTAAAGAAGACATCCAAAACTGACCTTTGGTGTACACACACACACACACACACACACACACACACACACACACACACTCAGGAACACTGTATATTGAAGTTATCCATGTCAAAGTGGTCACCTAAGAGATCAATTCCATCTAACTATGCAGCTGTCACTCAAAACACTTTTCTGATATGTATCTGATATGTATACATAGCAGTTTAGTCATCCAACAAATGCCCCCAGGCATACTTCTTTTTATAAGATTCTGAGTTGGCAGTTTACAGGACTCATAAAAGTATGAGCCAGTATCTACATATCAATTGGGAATGCTACCTTGCTGTTGAGGATGGGTTTAATTTCTGACTTGAACCAAATCCTCTGAAATCAACTCTAGAGGAAGAGGATTTTACAGACTGCTCTTGTGGCATGGTTTGGTGGTAAATTGCAGTAATGCAGCTTTATGTTTCTTCTTTTTTCTTTTCTTTAAAAAATTTGTTTTTTGCAACTATGTTCTTTGTCCTGTGACTACAGTTCCTTGCACTAAAACTGGTGGTATTTGCTTCTCCATACCATAATTTGAACTGGAATGAGGACTTACTGTGGACAGTAGAATGCAAAAGTATCGAGGGTGTACCCATTTGAGTCAAGCACCATGAGGTTGACATGTCTCTGCTTGTCTTTTAAAACTTCTGTTGTTGCCTTGAGAGCACTCCTGGGCTAGCCTGCTGGAAGCTGTGAGATATGTGAAGCAGAATGGTGGTCTGTTACGATAAATCTCTCCGCCAAAAACCGCCTGAGCCCTACCGCCACATGGGTGGTCTCCGCCAGCCGCCTGAGTTCTGCCTGCCACGTGGATGGACAAAATAATACAGAGACTTATATTAGGTACAAATGCTGCTTGGCCAATGACTAGGATTCTCATCTGCTAGCTCAGTCTTAATTATCATAAATCTATATATTTTATAAGACTTATCTTATTGGACACCTTTTATTGGCATCCTCCCTTGCCAGTGGATCACATCACAAATCTGGAGGAAGAGAGTAGGGGAAAAAGGGACCACTTCTTGCTTGTCCTTCCTTAAATATCTCCCTGCTATGTCACTTCCTGCCTGCATCACCACTTCTTTACTACATTTCCCAGAATCCTATTTGACTCCTAGTCCCACCTAACATGCTACCTCATTGGCCAAACAGTACTTTATTCAACAATCAATAAGATGAACATACACACAAGTACATTCCCATCAGTGGTCCATGTTTTTTTAGCCAAGGTCAGTTTAAGGTAAGCTGAGAGTCATTTGACCTTTCTCCTTTACCCCAATATATGTGTGGTGAAGATCAGCAGGGACCAATCAGTCCCTGGCCTCTCTGGGTAGATGAATAGTAAACACTTGTATGCCACTAGGGTTTTGTGGTTGCTACACAGCATTGCCATGAGAGTAGCTAACTGATACAGCTTATATGCTGATTACAGAACTAGAACTCTCAGTGTTGAACTACCATACTATTCCTGTAACAAGTGAATGATGCCTCCAGGTGACTATTTTCTAGAAACACATTTGGGTGTTTTTGGGCATCCTTCCTGTGTCCTGTGTCCTGTACTTTCATGTTCACTCAACTGAACTATGGCTCTGTTAGACAAAATGTTTTGTGAGGGCAGGGACCACATCTTGCTCTTTTGCCTCCTTGATGTCTTATCACATAGACAGCAACTCCTAGCACGTAAAAGAATGAAGGAGCAGCTTAGAAGGCAGATCTTGAATCAGGTGTTTTATTAATTCTAGTTTAAGATCATATCTAATGTGTAACATGCAATCTTAAAACATAATTAGCAGTTAATTAGTGCAATCACTGGATGAGGGTACACACAAACACAGGTCACCTTTCATTTTCAGTTAAAAAAGAGTCCATCCCTCACGTCATCATCAAACCTTTGTCCCCCAGGTAACACAGTGCCTGGCTTCCTATTTTTTTTCCCAGAGAATATACTATCGTTAAAATGAGGTGTTTATGTAGGAGAGAAAATAACATTTTCAGACATTACTTAAAAGAAATGTCTGCACATTTTACAGTTCCTTTTCTGTTGGGCAGTAGGGGCCGGTTGGATGCAGCCTGATACTTTGCTTGTGTGTCTCAATGGCTTTCCCACTGAGCTTGTTCCCTTTTGATCCAGCAACTTCTTCCTCAGCCTGTGAAAAGGTCAAAACTGCTGGAATCAATGCAGCTGTTTGTGTTTATTCTGTTGCTGTATACTTCTATCACATGAGATGGCAGTCCAGCTCCAGGGGCCTGGCAGTCATCACAGAGCCAGACAGTGATAAGGCTAAAAACACAAAGTTCTCTAGGTAAGGGAGCAGGAGTTCTGAAACACTAAAACTTTGCACTTGGAGAATCCATGACCTCATTATGATGGCAGGTAGTGATGCGGTGAATATAATCTTAATTAAAAAATCTTAGGCAACTCTTTAGTGACCAGGAAATTGTTTCTGCTTTATAACACCAAAAAGAGTTACAATTGGTAAAACTGTTGACATGCTCTGGAATTAAGCTGCCATTGTTCAAGGACTCTTTAGATGAGGCTTGAATCTGACAACTTGTAGAGGCTCAGTGAAGTAGTTTAATCCAGAGCCATAATAATGTGAAAAACATTTTCAGATAAATCTTAGAAGATTGTAGACTCTGAGCATGTATGGGCTAAAGATATATATGTAAGTATAAATATATACGACATATGTCATTTAAATATACTTTTCCTCATAGTTCATGAACTTTCAGTTTCATTTAATTTGTTCTTTTTTTCCTTTTTCTCTTTCTTCCTTCCTTCCTTCCTTCCTTCCTTCCTTCCTTCCTTCCTTCCTTCCTTTCTTTCTTTCTTTCTTTTTTTGGTGAGGATAAAACCCAAAGCTTCATATATGCTACACAAGCAATTGAGTGAATTCCATCCTTCAACTAATTTGAGTGTGTGTGCATGCTTGTGTGTGTACATACGTGTGTGCTCAGGGGTATGTCCATGTATGTATGCACTTCTGTGGTAGTCAGAATGTCAACACTGGGTGTCTTTCTCTGTCACTCTCCTCTTTGTTCTTTTGAGACAGAGTTTCTCACTGAAATTTGAACTCACCTATTAGCCAGACAGGCTGGCCAGTGAGCCCCCAGAATCCACTGATTCCTGCCTCCCCAGGTCTAGGATTACCAGCGTGTGCCATAACGCTTGGCTTCTTGTGTGGGTGTTGGGGATCTGAACTTGAGTCCTCATGCTTGTGCACTAAGCACTTAGAGACAGAGCCATCATCCCAGCTCCATCTACTTTTTTTTTTAACCTTTTACTCTCATCTGTATTTACCTTTTAAAGCAGAATGTGATTGGGCACTATATTTCCATTCACAGGCCTTGCTGAGTTACAAGACCTAGGGAAGCTCAGTTTTGTTCTCAGTACTTTGAAAACAAGCTACATGGGGAATTCCTCAGTTGTTTTAGCTTGTGTATTTACTTCTAAGACTAGTACATGTAGAATTGACTATAGGGGATGAAAATTTTAAGATGAAACTTAGGCCATCTTAATTTTTTTCCTTTTAAACATGAAACTATCTTAGAACACTTCCAAGTGACAAATTATTTGGTCTACTAAGGAATCCAGCTCAACAGGTAAACACTGCAGACCACAAAGTTAATAGGTTACATTACATCTTACAACAAATGTTCTACCAACCCATTGAGTCAAACCTAAAGTATCACAGTATCACAAGTGGAAAGAAATTTTATCTTCCTCTTAGTTTTCATGCCACACAAATATTTTAAATGTTAACAAAAATAAATAAAAATCCTAGAAAATATATTATCAGAAGGAATTAACATATAGCTCTGGTGAAGCTTAGTGTACTTCTTCCATGGGTGATGTGTCATCATCTCCTTCCAGGGGTGGCATTTCTTCAGTTACAGCAGCACTGGTATCATCCACAGTAGGACCATCTTCATCAATACCTAGACCAAGCTTGATCATCCTGTAGATCCTATTAGCATGTGTCTGGGGATCTTCCAGACTGAAACCAGAAGACAGGAGTGCACTTTCACACAGCAAGATCACCGGATCCTTCACAGACTTCTCATTCTTGTCAGCCTCTGCCTTTTGTTGTAATGGAGTAGTCAGGGTTTATCTCCAGGTGCTTCTTTGCTGCCATGTAACCCATCGTTAAGTTGTCTCTGAGAGCTTGAGCTTTCACGATTCTCTCCATGATTGCTGTCCACATAGGTAGGGTCTGTGAGACTCTAATAACTAATCTTATCCAGCCAGCTCCATTTACTTACAGGCTGACTCATCATCTTCCCAGCTCCCTTCAACTAATGTTTTTTTTTTTTAATTATCTTCAGTCTTTATTTTTATTTCATTTTTAATTTTTCAACTATTTTTTAAAATATAAGATTCTTTTAAAAATATTTGTCATGTATACAGTGTTCTGGCATGTAGATGGTTGTTAAGATTTGTTGCTGGGAATTGAACTCAGGCCCCCTGGAAGAGCAGCCAGTGTTTTTAACCACTGAGCCATCTCTCCAGCCCCACTTTCAACTAATTTTTAATGAATGAAAAATGTGTATTGGAAAGGCAGCTGTGGTGTTGCAGACCTAAAATCCTAGCCTCTGAGGGGTGCAGTCAAGAAAGATCAGGGGTTCAAATCTAACCTCAGCTACAAGGGGACTTTGAGGCTAACCTGGGCTCCATGAGAAGTTGACTCAAACAAAACAAAACAAGCAAAAGCCCACACATACACACAAAAACCAACCAAATAAAAAGCAAGCAAACTTAAATATTTACATATCTGTTTTCTTACCTAGTGAAATGCTTTGCTCATGAAATATCATGTTATATAGAGTGAACCTAGAAATCAGTTAAGAAATAAAATGATTTACTTATTTTACCTGCTATGTTTGGCTTGTGGAATCTTGGTTTAAATAATATGGTAGCCTATAATCTCCCTGGAAGTTCTCTCACAAGCTTGCTCTCTACCAGATTTAGCAGATTCATTGACATTCACAGGATGGTAAATCTCAGAGAAGAGAAAGCTGCTGCTCCTGGCCTGACAGGGCGTTGGATTTTTCTTTTTGATGGAGGGACTGTTACTGTTTTAAACAGCTGTGTTCTGGTGTTTACTAAAGGAAGACTTCAAGCCAGACTGATTAACAGTCAGTCAAGGTATTTGCCTGCACCTATCTGGGCAGTCTAGGGATTATGATCCTGTCAGTAGGTTATAGAGGATGAAAAAAATGATAAACAGCAAACCAAATGTTAGATGACTGCACTAGGGTACACAATACATTGTCCCAACCACTCCATACAGGTTTTATTGGACTCAAGCCTTTTCTTTCTTTTTCTTTCTTTCTTTCTTTCTTTCTTTCTTTCTTTCTTTCTTCCTTCCTTCCTTCCTTCCTTCCTTCCTTTCTTTCTTTCTTTCTTTCTTTCTTTTCCTCCCTCCCTCCCTCCCTTCCTTTTTTTTTTCATTTCATTTTTGAGTGGATATGACAGGGATAAAGCAGGTTTCTGAAGAACTTTCTGTAAAGGGCTAGAGAATAGCTATTTCAGGCTGTGAGTTATGCAGTGGGTTATAGCTACCTAGCTCTGTAACTGTAGCCATAGTATAGTGTAGCAGTAGACAGCATGGGAACAAGTGCATGTGACTGTACTATGGACACCAAAATATGTTCATATCAAGAGCCGTGGTGTCCTTTCAACTTTTAATTTTTGCTATCCAGGAATGAAAAAAAATATTAATTTATATTTTTGGCTTGTAGATCATTGCTCTCCAAGAGAGAGTGAAATAAAGAGCCTCTAGTTCGTTATACAGTTTGAGTTTCTATATTTGTAAAAACAAAGGCTCACAGTAGTTACACTGTCTCTTTCCAAGCTGTTGGCAGGATGGAGTAAGGCAGTGGGTATAGAAGTGTTTTGAAGACTGTAAAGTACCATGTTGATGTAAGATGCAGACTATATTATGCTTTGAATCAGGAATGGGTTTGGTTACAAGTAGCTGAGGGTTGGATTAACAGTGGCTAAAGCCAGAAAGATGTCTGTAGTTCACTTAGCTGGATGTACAAGTTTCCAGGATTGATACAGTGGCTTACTGATGATATTTGCTGTTTATATTCTGTTAACACATAGGTATGGGTGATACTTTTGTTGTTGTTGTTTTTTCAGTGTAAGATGAATGTCACAATTTCAAGAACCATGTCCTCACATGATAGTGACCCAAATACATGGAGGGAGGGTATGGAGTGGAAGGTGATCTCCTAGCAGCTCTCCTCCCCAAGACTTCACCTCACATTTCTTTGATAGAAGGGGACTCACACCTAGACCAATCGCCAGCAAATGGGAAGAACAGTGAACTCCTGGTGTCACGCTCTGTACTGCCTGGACAGTCAGGATCTCACTAGTGAGGAGGTGGGGGTGGGTAGCCTTTATGTGGTGTGGTAGTTTGAACGTAATTGGCCCCCAAATGCTCATAGGGAGTGGCATTATTGGGAGGTGTGGTTTATTGCAGTAGGCATGGCCTTGTTGGAGAAAGTGTGTCATGGTGGAGGTGGGCTTTGAGGGCTCCTTTGCTTACATTTCACTCAGCGTCACAGTCCATTTCCTGTTGCCTGCAATGTGAAGGACTCTCAGTTACTCTTCCAGCAGTAGGTCTGCCTGCATGCTACCATGCTTCCCACCATGATGATAGTGGACTGAACCTCTGAAGCTGTGAACTGTCACCTCAGTTAAATGTTTTCCTTGATAAGAGCTGCCTTGGTCATGGTGTCTCTTCACAGCAATAGACACCCTAAGACATGTGACTTCTGAGCTCAGTTCATCAGGCTTGTGTGGCAAGCTGTTTACCTGCTGAGCCATCTCACTGGCCTCTTTATCTTTAGAAAATTTAGATTAAAAATCTAAACTCACAAGATGCAAGTTAGACATCAACTAATCTGAAATTTAAAATAGTCCCTGCTTTACAGAATTTATTTTGATATTTCTTTTAGCACTAAAATGCTTTGGGACATTTTAAATAATTCTATCAGTAAAACATGACTTCATGTTATTTAGTATTTATATGCATATATATGTAAATTGTATATGTATATTACACAACTCAGTTATCATTTTGAGCTAAGTAGGCCTATAAATAAATTAATTAAAATGATGAGTAAAGTAGTCCTTTAGAATACAATGTGTACTAATATGAACCAAACCTCTCAGTGTTTTAGAATATTATACACCAAATGATATTTCCCAAAAAATTAAATTCTTGTTCCCAAGGGTTAGACACCTTGTTCACACAAGTCAAATATACTACAAGGCAGGTATTCCTACTTTGTATAGGAGGTTGAAGAACACCAAATCCCTGAGACACTTTTATTCCATGAACGATTTTGACCTTGAATCTCTCTCCTAATGTACTGAGTGACATTCTACATTTACAGTAGAACCATCTTTGACCCAGGTCTTCAAATTTATAGTCAATATTCACGCATTTGTCTAACCATGGGCTATTGTGTTCATGTTTAAGAGCTCAGACATAGTCATTGTTCTTATGGAATTTATAGCTTAGATGAGATGATTGTTAAAAATTGATGTGATTCTTCTGATGAGCACATGACTATATTATACTAATATTTGGAAGTAAGGACTGCTGCCTTAGGGCAGGGCAAAATGGAAGAACTTGATTCTCAGTGGGGATCAGAGGGAGCTTCTTTGAGGAAGCAGTGCTTGAGTTGACAACCAGCATGTGACAGAGTTAAGAACAGAGAGATAGCAAGATGCAAAGAACACTCCTAAAAGAGGAATGGTGTGTTAACCTAATTGTTTATGTATTCATCTGTCCATCCACCCATCCCTCTGTCTATCATTGATCTACAAGTCCATCCTTCTGCTCACCTATCTATCCATCTATCCACCCATTCATATGTCCATTTGCCTATTCATCTATCCATCCATCCTCCTATCCATCTATTTATCCACCTATTCATTTATCTGTCCATTATCCATCCATCTATCCACCCACCCACCCATGTGGTTTTACACATACTAACAAGTGATCACAGAGAAACAGAGATTATATTTTCTAAATCTGTAAGCCTATTTGAAGAGATCAGAGTATGTTTGCATTAAATTCTCAGAAAATATTAAGGTTTTTTTTTTTTTTTTTTTTTGCAACAGAAGACGTCAGATAATTTCAGCCCTTGCCTTAGCTCTTGAGGGAATGGGGTTTGCCTGGGTGAATAGCTAGAGGCAGCTCTCCTGTGAACTGACCTCCCTCTGCATTTTCTGTATGAGGAAGGTGCAGAATGTACAGGATGAAACCCAGGCCTCAACAGTCTAACAGTGCTTCCATGGAAACTGAAGTTTTCAGCTATGGATTGAAGAAAGTTCTTGCATTATCAGAGAAATTTAATTTTATTCTTTTCCTAGTGTTTTTAGTATTATCCCCAAAGCAAAATAAAAAAAGCCTAAATTGGAACTAAGTTACTGGCTGTTCTATGTAGACCAATATCACAGTCTCTTTGAGACCTCCAAGAATGTAGTTGCCAGAACTTCAGTGAGAGGGAGCACTTTATAGCAGTGAGAGTGTCCCTTTATAGCAGCTGTCAGGCTAATGAGAAATGGTCTATTGAGTTTGCAGACTCTTGGCATTAAACATCTACCTGGAAGTGAGACTAAAGTTCAAGCTAATTTAACTCCAATTTCACACAAGAAAGAATAGGAAGCCAACTAGATTAAGTGACTTAAATCATTTAAAATTGTAAGCCCCGACTTACAACACAGACTCCCGATGGCTGTGCAGTTTCAACGCAAAGGGCACCCAAATCTGATTGCACTCAGTTCTGTGTATTTACTAGTCTTGGGATCTTTGAAAATTGTTTTTAGTAGAGGGGATGATAATTATGTCTATGGCACTTATATTTGTGGAGATTAAACTGTATTCAAAAGTCAGGCCTATCGAAGATGCTCAGTAAGGGTGTCAATGGATAGAAAGGACAGAAGCAATTGTGTGTCAGTTCTGCATAAGACTTTAACAGACGAATCAAGTTTTCTCTGTTCCCCTATGTATGTCTCTAAACCCCATGTCCTGGGAAGTCACTCACCACAGGAAAAGGAGACATGGCACATATCTGAGCTAGCATGGGCATTCTGGTACAAATCTATGCTACTCTTGAAATTGGCCACAGCAAAGGCCAAATAGCCCAGAAACACTCCACCAGCTCACTGGGCAGTTAGTGAAACCCATGTGGTTACAGTGCTTGGATTCCCAAAGTGCCTTTCTCTTCAGTGGCCAATGTGAATGTGATATTAGAAGGTCTTCTATAGTTTCTGGCTGTCTCATGAATGGCATTAGCCTTGCCTTTTGGTGGAATTCTTTGAGGCTTTTAGAGACTATTCAAGATGGCCCCAGGGTAGAAGGCAAGGAGTGCTCTCAGCCCCTCTCTACAGGGGGTTTACTAAAATTTCCTCTTTTCACCATCATTTCTAGATCTGCTTTCTATTTTCAGCTTCCTTTGTCCTCTTCTTTTTCTCTTCCCTCATCTTGTTTTTTCTCTTCTTACCAATGGAACATGAGTTTAAAATCATTAGAAAAATATGAACCCCTGAAAATTGCATATATACCATAACCCTTTCTGAATTTGATATAGGTCTGACTTATGCCGTATAGGATTTTCAAGTATATATTAAGAATTCTACTTTGTCCTTTGTATATTCTGTCTATAGTTTTAGATAATCCTTATAACGTGATTCCTAACAGCAACTTAGTAGTCCGTTTTATTGACATTCCAGCCAGATGAGCCATTCCATTCAATAGATATACCATATTTCAAAATGTAGCGATATTTATTTGACCAATCCCTTTTTATTAGACATTTATGACACTTCTGGTTCAGAATACTAATTTAAAAGTAAAGAAAGTACCCTTTTATGTAGGTCTCTTTCTGCCTTTTTGTTTCTTTTCTTAGGATTAATTTATAAATGTAGAATTACAAGGCCAACAGGAGATGAACTTCCAAACATTGTATTGTCTCTCTCCCTCTCCCATCCTCTCTCCCTCTTTTTATGGCTATGAGTTTCTGTCATATGTGATGTCTCCTTGCAGGCTCCAAGTAGTGGGGCCAAAAACCTTCAAAGCTTTGAATCAAAACAAACCATTTGTCTTTATAAGTTAATTATCTCATTATTTCATTGTAGTGATGAAAAGCTAACACAGCATTACCACATCATGAAAGAGCTGTTCTGACTCCTGTACCAACCAATAATGTCCCAAAAAGGTGATCAACTTTTGAGAATTCCTGTTTCATGACAAATGTGAATGATTTAAGAAGATTGTATAATTGACTAAAACAATTCACTCTTTAAAATTCCAAAGCGGTATCTACTTATTGGCCAAACCTTGGTGTTACACACCCAAATGTGTGATTCTATTTTTAAATGTTTGGACAAAGGCTGGTTTATACATTTGAATGTATACATTCTCTGCTCTACAGCATTTTTCAGGAAGTTCTTACTGAAGAAGACAGTGAGTGCCAGTAGGAAGGTTTCCTCTGTGTGTCTACCTTAGTGTTGAGTTGCTAGACCTTTCCCATCCTTCCTTCCTTCTTGGTGGTTTTTCTGTGTTATTTTACACCTCTTTCTATATCTTTGACTTCCATCTACAGTCTAAAACTTCACTTCCTCTTCCTCTTGTTTTGGGGAAACTATTGGTTGACCATTAGACATGAGTAGGGTGACAACATATCAGACTAATCATTTAATTGGTAGTGGGGGGCTGTGCAGAGCTTGCCTCTCTTTCTTTCTTACACACACACACACACACACACACACACACACACACACACACACACACACACACACACATACACACACACCTCCCTCTGGCAAGATGGAGTTGATAGTCATTGCCTGTGCATGAGTCCCAGAGTCAGAAGATAGTGAGCACCACCCCACCCATAGTCTACCACTGCTTTGTTAGTTTTCCTATTGTTGTGACAAAACCTGACAGTGACAATGTCGGGGAAGAGGAGCTTATTTTAGCTTATGGTTTAAGAGAGAGCCAGTCCATCATGGCAGAGAAGACATGTTGGAAGTACAAGGTGTTCTGTAGGGGGAAATGCTGACCACGACCTCTTGGGGGCTAGTCCAGGTGCCGCTGACCACGCCCATTTGGGCGTGGTCAGAGTGATGTAGCAAGGCTTTAAATATCAGGGATGCACGCATGTGGCCCTCTTTCCCCTCTCCCGCCTGGCTGTACAGACTGTTTTGTGAGTACTCTCTTTTTTTTTTTTTCTAGACCAATATGACTGTTAATTTTTGTACAATGCCAACTCAACACGGTAAACCGGGATACTTTTCTCCAAAGTTGACAGCACATCTAAAGTTTCCAAAAATTCAAATTATATATGTATATATATTTATATTTATATAAAAAGACCAATAATGGCAGTATGTTATGCATCAATAGCAGCAACAGCTTTTCCAGGTTCTGCAGTCATTTGAACAAAATTGTAGAGACATCCAGCACACTCCATTTAAAAAAAAAAAAAGTAAAAAACAAAATCCCAGAAAACAACACTGTTCTGTTACTCTTGTGGTACATGGCACCATTCTTTTTAAATTAGCTTCTCAATTATCATCTGGAAGGAAACCATTCTGAGCAACATCATTAAAAACAGCTCTGATAAAGCACGGTCACTACTATGTATCATAAAGCGGGTCCACATATGAGTGAGTACATATCATGTTTGTCTTTTTGTGATTGGGTTGCCTCCCTCAGAATGGTTTCTTCTAGTACCATTCATTTTCCTGCAAATTTCAAGATTCCATTTTTTTTTTCTGCTGAGTAGTACTCCATTGTGTAAATGTACCACAATTTCTCTATCCATTCTTCGGTTGAGGGGCATCTAGGCTTCTTCCAGTTTCTGGCTATTACAAATAATGCTATGAACATGGTTGAACAGATGTCCTTATTGTATGAATGTGCTTCTTTTGGGTATATGCCTAGGAGTGGAATTGCTGGATCTTGTGGTAGACTCATTCCCATTTTCCTGAGGAGTCGCCATACTGATTTCCAAAGTGGCTGTACAAGTTGGCACTCCCACCAGCAGTGGAGAAGTGTTCCCCTTTCTCCACATCCTCTCCAGCATAAACTGTCATTGCTGTTTTGATTTTGGCCATTCTGACAGGAGTAAGATGATATCTCAGAGTTGTTTTGATTTGCATTTCCCTGATGACTAAGGATGGTGAACACTTTCTTATGTGTCTTTCAGCCATTTTAGATTCCTCTATTGAGAATTGTTTATTTAGTTCTGTACCCCATTTTTTAATTGGATTGTTTGGTGTTTTGGAGACTAGCTTTTTGAGTTCTTTGTATATTTTGGGGATCAGCACTCTGTCAGATGTGGGGTTGGTGAATATCTTTTCCCATTCTGTGGGCTGTCGTTTTGTCTTGCTGACTATGTCCTTTGCCTTATAGAAGCTTCTCAGTTTCAGGAGGTACCATTTATTAATTGTTGATCTCAGTGTCTGTGCTACTGGTGTTATGTTCAGGAAGCGGTCTCCTGTACCGATTAATTCAAGGGTATTTCCCACTTTATCTTCTAGTAGGTTCAGTGTGGCTGGGTTTATGGTGAAGTCTTTGATCCATTTTGACTTTAGTTTTATGGAGGGCGAAAGGCTTGGGTCTATCTGTAGTCTACATGTTTGCATCCAGTTATGCCAGCACCATTTGTTGAAGATGTTCTCTTTGCTCCAGCATATATATTTGGATTGTTTGTCAAAAATCAGGTGTTCATAGGTGTGTGGGTTAATATCAGGGTTTTCAACTCTATTCCATTGGTCTACCTGTCTATTTTTGTGCCAGTATCAAGCTGTTTTCAGGACTATAGCTCTGTAATAGAGCTTAAAGTTAGGGATGGTGATGTCTCCAGAGGTTCCTCTATTGTACAGGGTTGTTTTGGCTATCCTGGGTCTTTTGTTTCTCCATATAAAGTTGAGAATTGTTCTTTCAAGGTCTGTGAAGAATTGTGTTGGGATTTTGATGGGGATTGCATTGACTCTGTAGATTGCTTTTGGCAAGATTTTGGCTATTTTTACTATGTTGATCCTGCCTATCCAAGATCATGGGAGATCTTTCCATTTTCTTGTATCTTCTTTAATTTCTTTCTTTAGAGACTCAAAATTCTTATGGTACATGTCTTTCACATTTTTGGTTAGTGTTACTCCAAGGTATTTTATTTTGTTTGTGGCAATTGTAAAGGGTGATGCTTCTCTGATTTCTTTCTCCACCAATGTATCATCCATATATAGTAGGGCTACAGATTTTTTTGAATTAATCTTTTATCCTGCCACTTTGCTGAAGGTGTTTATCAGCTGTAGGAGTTCCCTGGTTGTGTTTTTCAGGTCACTCATGTAGACTATCATATCATCTGCAAATAGTGAGAGTTTGACTTCTTCCTTTCCGATTTGTATTCCCTTGATCTCCTTTTGTTGTCTTATTGCTCTAGCTAGAACTTCAAGGACAATATTGAAGAGGTATGGAAAGAGTAGACAGCCTTGTCTTGTTCCTGATTTCAGAGGAATTGCATTGAGTTTCTCTCCATTTAATTTACTGTTGGTTTTTGGCTTTCTGTATATTGCTTTTATTATGTTGAGGTATGTTCCTGTTATCCCTGATTTCTCCAGGACCTTTATCATGAAGGGGAATTGGATTTTGTCAAAGACTTTTTCGGCATCTAGTGAGATGATCATGTGATTTTTTTCCCTCAGTCTGTTTATATGGTGGATTACATTGATGGATTTTCATATGTTTAACCATCCTTGCATCCCTGGGATGAAGCCTCCTTGATCAGGATGAATGATTTCTCTGATGTGTTCTTGGTTTCGATTTGCCAATATTTTATTGAGAATTTTTGCATCAATGTTCATGAGGGATATTGGTCTGTAGTTCTCTTTCTTAGTGTGTCTTTGTGTGGCTTGGGTATCAAGGTTATTGTGGCCTCATAAAAAGGGTTTGGTAATGACCCTTCTGTTTCTATTGTGTGGAATACTTTGAGGAGAATTAGTATTAGCTGTACTTTGAATTTCTGGTAGAATTCTGCACTGAAGCCATTTGACCCTGGGCATTTTTTGGTTGGGAGATTTCTAATGACTGTTGAAATTTCATTAGAGGTTATAAGTCTATTTAAGTTGCTTATCTGTTCTTGATTTAATTTTTGTAAATGAAATCTGTCCAGAAAATTGTCCATTTCCTTTAGATTTTCGAATTTTGAGGAATACAGGTTTTCAAAGTATGACCTGATGATTCTCTGGATTTCCTCTGTATCTGTTGTTATGTCCCCCTTTTCATTCCTGATTTTATTAATTTGCATGTTCACTCTTTGTTGTTTGGTAAGTTTGGATAAAGGTTTGTCTATCTTGTTGATTTTCTCGAAGAGCCAACTTTTTGTTATATTGATTCTTTGTATTGTTCTCCTAGTTTCCATTTTATTGATTTCAGCCCTCAATTTGATTGTTTCCTGGCATCTGCTCCTCCGGGGTGTATTGGCTTCTTTGTTTTCTAAAGCTTTCAGTTGTGCTGTTAATTCTCTGGTGTGATTATTCTCCTGTTTCTTCATTTGGGCATTTAGCGCTATGAACTTTCCTCTTAGCACTGCTTTCAGAGTATCCCATAGGTTTGAATATGTTGTGTCGCATTCTCATTGAATTCTAGGAAATCTTCAATTTCTTTTTTTATTTCTTCCTGGACCCATGAATTGTGCAATTGGGTGTTACTTAATTTCCATGAGTTTGTAGGTTTTCTGTAGTTCTTGTTGTTGTTGAATTCTAATTTTAAAGCATGGTGATCTGATAAGCCACAGGGGGTTATTTCAATTTTTTTTTACTCGTTGAGGTTTGCTATGTTGCCAAGTATGTGGTCGATTTTAGAGAGGGTTCCATGTGGCGCTGAGAAGAAGGTAAATTGTTTTGTATTTGGGTGGAATGTTCTATAGATATCTGTTAAGTCCTGTTTTGCCATAACTTCTATTAGTTCTTTTGTTTCTTTGTTAAGTTTCTGTCTGGTGTTCCTGTCCAGTGATGAGAGTGGGGTGTTGAAATCTACCACTATAAGTGTGTGTGGTTTTATGTGTGATTTGTGTTTTAGTAATGTTTCTTTTTACAAACGTGGATGCCTTTGTATTTGGGGCATAAATGTTCAGAATTGAGACTTCATCCTGATGGATTTCTCCTGTGATGAGTAGGAAAAGACCTTCTTTATTTCTTTTGACTGATTTTAGTTTAAAGTCCAATTTATTGGATATTAGGATTGCTACCCCTGCTTGTTTCTTGGGTCCATTTGATTGGAAAATCTTTCCCCAAACTTTAATTCTTCGGTACTGTCTGTCTTTGAGTTTGAGGTGAGTTTCTTGTATGCAGCAGAAGGAAAGATTCTGTCTTCTTATCCATTCTGCTAATCTATGTCTTTTTATAGGGGAATTAAGACCATTAATGTTGATGGATATTAATGACCATTGATTATTTTTCATTCTCGTTTGTTTTGATTTGGTGATGGTGGAGAGATTATGTGTGGGATTCTATCCCTTTTTTCTTTTGACTGTTGGTAAATTGAGATTATCTATTGCCTATGTTTTTCTGGTTGTAGTTAACTTCCCTGGGTTGCAGTTTTCCTTCCAGTACTTTCTGTAGGGCTGGATTGGTGGATATGTATTGTTTGAAACTGGTTTTGTCATGGAATATCTTGTTTTCTCCATCTATAATGATTGAAAGCTTTGCTGGGTTTAGTAGTCTGGGCTGGCATCCATGGTCTCTTAGTGTAGGTAGAATATCTATCCAGGACCTTCTGGCTTTCAGAGTTTCCAAGAAAAAGTCAGGTGTGATTCTGATAGGTTTGCCTTTATATGTTACGTGACCTTTTTCCTTTGCTGCTCTTAATATTTTCTCTTTGTTGTGTATGTTTGGTGTTTTGATTATTATGTGGCGAGGTGATCTTTTTTTTTTGGTTCAGTCTATTTGGTGTTCTGTAGGCTTCTTGTATTTTCATTGGTATATCTTTCTTTAGGTTGGGAAAGTTTTCTTCTATGATTTTGTTGAATATGTTTTCTGCACTTTTGAGTTGGATTTCTTCACCTTCTTCTATACCTATTATTCTTAGGTTTGTTCTATTCACGGTATCCCATATTTCCTGGATATTTTGTGATAGGGATTTGTTGGACTTAAGATTTTCTTTGGTCTATTGAATCTATTTCCACTAGTGTGTCTTCAACTCCTGAGATTCTCTCTTCCATCTCTTGTATTCTGTTGGTTATGCTTACATCTGTAGTTCCTGATCGTTTACCCAGCTTTTCTATTTCCAGCATTTCCTCAGGTTGTGCTTTCTTTATTGTCTGTATTTCAGTTTTTAGGTCTTGAACTGTTTCCTCGAGAGATTTGTTGATATCTTTTAATTTTTGGTTTGTTTTATCTTCAATTTCTTTAAGGGATTTTCTCATGTCCTCTTTGAGGTCCTCTATCATTTTCATGAAGATGTTTTTAAGGTCATTTTCTTCTGGTTCATCTGCATCATGATGTACAGGTCTTACTGGTGTATGGTTACTAGTCTCTGGTGGTGTCATATTGGGTTTTCTGTTGTTGGATGTGCTTTTACCTTGTCCTCTTCTCATCCTTTCTTCTGGTGGGTGTAGCAAGAGTTTCTTGTTCTCCTGGTGGGTGTGGGACCAAGGTTCCCTTCTGGTAAATACACTCAGAGCCAATGTTGGTCCTCTTCTCGTGGATGGAGTTGTCACTGTTACCTGGGTGTTGGCAGTGTTCTGGTGTGCCGGGTCCCGCCAGGTCGGCTGTTGGAGTCAGAGCTGTAACTAGGCCTTGGGGTGTAGGATCCCGCTGCTGAACTCCGTCTTGCACGCAGGTTGCTTGTCTCAGATGACTCTGAGCAGTGACAATGATGAACCAGAACTGGAAACAGTTCCTGGCCAACCTGGGCCGGCGGATGGAGGCCGGGCTGCCTCTGGGTGTTCCGTGTTCAGAATTGCTGCCTCCGAAATCTGTCAGGTGCGCAGGTGCTTGTGTCAGATGACTCTGAGCAGCGACGATGTCCGTGAGTACTTTCTTAATAAACTATCTGTGATCAATCTAATTCTGACTCCATTGAGTTCCACTTTAACTGATGTCAGAAGTGGGATACGAACCCACACTTCCATTCGGAGACCAGAGGGAAGATTAGACAGCATTCAAAAACTGCCTGAGGGCTTCAGAGATGGCTTTGAGGTTAGAGGTACATAATGCTCTTGCAGAGGATGGGGAATTCAGTTTCCAGTACCCATGTCAGGTGGCTCACAATGACTCTAGCTCAAGAGAATCTGACACCTTCTCTGGTCCCTCATTAATATGTGCTCATCTCTGTCTGGACATAATGAACATAATTACAAATAAAATAAATTTTTAAAATAAAACTTGCCTGAGAGAGGCCATGTGGGCATAACCAGGAACCTAGGGACCTGCCCAGATAGGGCTGCCCAAGTCCTCAGGAGGACTCATCCTGCATCAGTGTGAGAGTGCTCCCTCTCCACCCTCTCCTGCTTCCCCTCTTCCTGGCTGTGAGGTTTTGCTCTTTCATGATGTTCTGTCTCCTACAGACTCAGAGTAATGGATCCAATTGACCATGGATGGAAATCTTTAGAACTCTGAGTCCAAAAGAATGGACTTCTCCCTAAGTTGCCTCAGGGATTTCATGATACATTTGAAAAGCAGACTAACATAGTGGTGTCACCACAGCACAAAATAGCTGTTCTGACTGCTAGACCTCCTTCAGCCTCTGTGATTCTTAGCCTTTATGGGAACATGCTCAAGTCTGTAAGTGTTTTGCCTAAGATTTGGAAGTCAATAGGAATAGATTTGAAGCACATATGTCACATAACTGATGTAAAATGATACACATTTGCCAGTTGCTTTTTAAAAACCAGACCCAATGGTGAACAAATTTGTTTATTTAGAGTAGACTCAAAACTAATAGACTGTTGGGTGCTGGGTAGGGAGTCATAGAGCAAATGGAAGTTTACAGTCAGCTCAGTGAGACAGAGGCCTCCAGATGATGCTGGGGTAGTAGCAGCTGGTCTGTAGCATTAGGCTTTCCAATGGGTTAGAAAAAGGAGCCGGGCTTTACTAATTATGTACCTGCCAAAGAGCTTCCTGCTATTCACACACATAGCCAGTATGTCTGTGTGTGTGTGTGTGTGTGTGTGTGTGTGTGTGTGTGTGTGTGATCTGACACCGTGAGGAAACCACATGCCCAGTGGAAAATAGTGCCCCCTTTAAAACAAGCTGAGAGACCTTGGTGTAAGGCAGTGTGGTCTCACTCCTCTGTTTACAGAGAAGACCTTTCATGTAGGCGTGATATATCGAGAATTTAAACCATCCAGATCCTTTATGCTAACAGACCGTTTATCTTGGTTTTTCCAGGTTTCCAGGTTGTCTTCAAGGCATACACCATCAACTCTCAGAAGAGCTATGGTATGGACTGCTACATTACAAGTCCCTAAATCATGAAATTGCAGGAAATTGTTATCCCAGTACTTGAGTGGGGTCTCCCTTGGCTTCAGCCCTCTCTGCATGGAGGCTTCATCAGGAGGACCACTCTGTCAGAAGCTCCATTGCTCTCTCTCAGCATCAATGGGCCCAAACTCTGTTTCTGGTTTTCTTTCATTCCTATGATACGTTTGTGTGTGCATGTTGGTATGTGTGTGCACACACACCTGCGTGCATGTGGAGGCCAGAGAGAATCTTGAGGGGTGTTCTTCAAGCATTGTCCACTTTATAAGAACTTTCTTTTGATGACTACTTCTATTTCATTAGGGGTTATAGGTCTATTTAAATTGCTTATCTGTTCTTGATTTAATCTATCCAGAAAATTGTCCATTTCTTTTAGATTTTCAAATTTTGAGGAATACAGGTTTTCAAAGTATGACATGATGATTCTCTGGATTTCCTCAATGTCTGTTGTTAGCCCCCCTTTTCATTTCTGATTTTATTAATTTGAATATTCACTCTCTGTTGTTTGGTAAGTTTGGATAAAGGTTTGTCTATCTTGTTGATTTTCTCGAAGAACCAACTCTTTGTTACATTAATTCTTTGAATTGTTTTCTTTGTTTCAACTTTATTGATTTTTGCCCTCAGTTTGATTATTTCCTGGCATCTTCTCCTCCAGGGTGTGTTGGCTTCTTTGTGTTCTAGAGTTTTCAGTTGTTCTGTCAATTCTCTGGTATGACTATTCTCCAGTTTCCTCATGTGGGCACTTAGTGCTATGAACTTTCCTCTTAGCATTGCTTTCAAAGTGTCCCATTAGTTTGGGTATGTTGTGCCCTCATTCTTGTTAAATTCTAGGAAATCCTTAATTTCTTTTTTTGTTTCTTCCTCAACCCAGGAATGGTGCAAAAGTAGTCATTAAAAGTCTCCCACCACCACCACCAACAAAAAGCCCAGGGTCAGAAGGCTTCAGTGCAGAATTCTACCAGATATTCAAGGAACAGCTAATACCACTTCTCCTCAAAGTGTTCCACACAATAGAAGTATAAAGATTATTGCCGAACTCTTTTTACAAAACTTCAATAACCTTGGTACCCAACCCACACAAAGACACAATTAAGAAAGAGAACTACAGACCAATATCCCTCATGAACATTGATGCAAAGATTCTCAATTAAATACTGGAAAATCGAATCCAAGAACACATGAGAAAAATCATCCACCATGATCAAGTAGGCTTCATCCCAGGGATGCAAGGATGGTTCAACATATGAAAATCCATCAATGTAATCTACCGTATAAACAGACTGAGAAAGAAAAACCACATGGTCATCTCACTAGATGCTGGGAAAGCCTTTGACAAAATCCAACATCCCTTCATGATAAAGGTCTTGGAGAGAACAGGAACATACCTAAATGTAATAAAGACAATATACAGTAAACCAACAGCCAACATCAAACTAAATGGAGAGAAACTCAATATGATTCCCCTAAAATCAAGAACAAGACAAGTCTGTCCACTCTCTCCATACCTCTTCAATATTGTCCTTGAAGTTCTAGCTAGAGCAATAAGACAACAAAAGGAGATCAAGGGGATACAAATTGGAAAGGAAGATGTCAAACTTTCACTATTTGCAGATGATATGATAGTCTACATGAGTGACCTGAAAAACACAACCAGGGAACTCCTATAGCTGATAAACACCTTCAGCAAAGTGGCAGGATACAAGATTAACTAAAATAAAACCAGTAGCCCTACTATATATAGATGATAAATGCGCTGAGAAAGAAATCAGAGAAACCACAGCCCTTACAATTGCCATAAATAACATAAAATACCCTGGGATAACACTAACCAAAAAAGTGAAAGACCTGTATCATAAGAATTTTGAGTCTTTAAAGAAAGAAATTAAAGAAGATACCAGAAAATCAAAGGATCTCACATGTTCTTGGATAGGTAGGATCAACATAGTAAAAATGGCAATCTTGCCAAAAGCAATCTACAGATTCAATGCAATCCCCATCAAAATCCCAACACAATTCTTCACAGACCTTGAAAGAGTAATTCTCAACTTTATATGGAAAAACAAAGACCCAGCATAGCCAAAACAACCCTGTACAATAAAGGAACTTCCGGGGGGCATCATCATCCATGACTTCAAGCTCTATTATAGAGCTATAGTCCTGAAAACAGCTTGGTATTGGCACAAAAATAGACAGATAGAGCAATGGAATAGAGTTGAAAACCCTGATATTAACCTACACACCTACCAACACCTGATTTTTGACAAAGAAGCTAAAGTTATACAGTGGAATAAAGAAAGCATCTTCAACAAATGGTGCTGGCATAACTGGATGCTGGCATGTAGAAGACTGCAGATAGATCCATGCCTTTCGTCCTGCACAAAACTTAAGTCTAAATGGCTCAAAGACCTCAACATAAATTCAGCCACACTGAACCTATTAGAAGAGAAGATGGGAAATACCCTTGAATGAATTGGTGCTGGAGACCTCTTCCTGAACATTATACCAGTAGCACAGACACTGAGATTGACAATTACTAAATGGGACCTCCTGAAACTGAGAAGCTTCTGTAAGGCAAAGGACACCATCAGCAAGACAAAACATCAGCCCACAGAATGGGAAAAGTTATTCACCAACCCCACATCTGACAGAGTGCTGATCTCCAAAATTTACAAAGAACTCAAGAAGCTAGTCTCCAAAACACCAAACAATCCAATTAAAAAGTGGGGTACAGAACTAAATAAACAATTCTCAATAGAGGAATCTAAAATGGCTGAAAGACACATAAGAAAGTGTTCAACATCCTTAGCCATCAGGGAAATGCAAATCAAAACAACTCTGAGATACCATCTTACTCCTGTCAGAATGGCCAAAATCAAAAACACCAATGACAGTTTATGCTGGAGAGGATGTGGAGAAAGGGGAACACTTCTCCACTGCTGGTGGGAGTGCCAACTTGTACAGTCACTTTGGAAATCAGTATGGCGACTCCTCAGGAAAATGGGAATGAGTCTACCACAAGATCCAGCAATTCCACTCTAGGCATATACCCAAAAGAAGCACATTCATACAACAAGGACATCTGTTTTGCTATGTTCATAGCAGCATTATTTGTAATAGGCAGAACCTGGAAGCAACCTAGATGCTCCTCAACCAAAGAATGGATACGGAAATTGTGGTACATTTACACAATGGAGTACTACTCAGCGGAAAAAAAAACCAAAAAAAAAAAAAAACAAAACAATGGAATCTTGAAATTTGCAGGCAAATTGATGGAACTAGAAGAAACCATCTGAGCGAGGTAACCCAGTCACAAAAAGACAAACATGATATGTACTCACTCATATGTGGATTTTAGACAGAGCAAAGAATTACCAGCCCACAATCCATACTTCCAGAGAAGCTAGGGAACAAGGAGGACTCTAAGAGAGACATACATGGTGCCCCGGAGAAGGGTAAAGGGACAAGACCTCCTGAGCAAATTGGGAGCATGAGGGGAGGAAAGAGGGAGCTAGGAGAATGAGAAGGGGAAAAGAGGAGCGGTGATGAGGACATGAGGGAGCAGGAAGGTTTAGTTGGGGGAAGAATAGAGGAGAGCAAGATAAGAGATACCATAATACAGGCAGCCATTATAGGTTTAATGAGAAATCAGGCACTAGGGAAACATCTGTAGATCTACAATGATGACACCAACTAACAATCTAAGCAACAGAGGAGAGGCTACCTTAAATGCCCTGCCCTGATAATGAGATTGATGATTGATTTATATGCCATTCTATAGCCTTCACCCAGGAGCTGGTGGAAGTGGAAGCAGACACCCACAGCTAAACACAGAACTGAACTGGAATCCAGTTGCAGAGAAGGAGGAGTGTTGAGCAAAGTGTTCAAGACCAGGCTGGTGAAACCCACAGAAACAGCTGACCTGAACAAGGGGCAACTCTTGGTTTCCATACTGATAGCTGGGATACCAGCATGGGATTGATCCAGACCCCATGAGCATGGGTGTCAGTAAGGAGACCTCTGAAGTCTATGGGGCCTTTTGTAGTAGATCAATCCTTATCCCTAGTGTAGGAATGGACTTTGGGAGCCCATTCCACATAGAGGGATACTCCCTGGGCCTAGACATAAGGGGGTGGGCCTAGGCCCTATCCCAAAAGAAATGACAGACTCTGAAGACTCCCTATGTAGGCCTCACACTCCCTGGGGAGCAGAAAGGGTATGGGATAGGTAAGGTGTTAGTTGGGGGGGGGGCAGGGGAGAGAGGAGTCAGAGGGAACTGGGATTGACATGTAAAATAATCTTGTTTCTAATTTAAATAAACATGGAGAGAAAGAAAAAAAAAGACCTTCCTTTGTGTGGGGTCCTCCTTCTGTTCCTGGAATGCACCAAGTAGGCTAGGCTGGCTTGTCAGTCAGTGTCAGGGATCCTGTTTCCTCTGACTCCATGTGGCTGAGATTTACAAGTGCGTGACATCTCTACAGGAATATTTCACATGGGTTCAGGGGATTGAACTCAGGTCCCTGTGCTTGTAACGCAAAGATGTCACTGATGGAGCCATCGCCCAGATTTCCTTTTCAGTGATAGCTCTAAGTTCCAGATTTTATATTAGGGGGAAAGTGTTCTACATAGACTACATCCAAGGGTCCTTTCTTCAAAGAGTTTTTAGACTTTGGGAAGTTAAAGTTTTTTGCCTGCTCCCCTTTCATCTTTCTTGCTGTGATACCTACTATCACAGAGAAGAGAGAATATGTGTTACAGCTTCCAATTTAAACAATAGTGAGTTAAAATCCATTTAGAGAGGGCTTACGAGTTTTCTTTAAGGACACCTTAGGACAGCATCAACTACCCTAATGCTGGAATTACTTCCCTGGAAGCATTATGGAATAAAGCATTTTCTACTTCCAGAATGCTTTCTCCTCTGCTGGTGCCTCTGATAGTTTACCATAGAGGGTAGAGTCACATCATGGGGTACACTTGATATCCAGACTTCTAATAGTTTACCATAGAGGGTAGAATCACATCATGGGATATACTTGATATCCAGACTTCCAGGCTCATACCTTGACCTTAGAGTCTGAGCCTTTGTGGGCTAGAGTCCAAAAGTCTGCATCTTGTTTTTATAATTTTCTTTTTGTGAGGATGCATCTGGTGTGTGTGTGTGTGTGTGTGTGTGTGTGTGTGTGTGTGTGTGTGTGTGTGATGTGTGATTGTGGTGTGTGTTAAGTGATGATACATATGTGAAAGTCAGAGGATAACTTCCAGGGATTGGCTTTCTCCTTCTACCTTGGGATCTGCTGTTGAACTCAGCTTGTCAAGCTCATGCAGGAAGGGCCTTTTACATGCTGAATCATCTCTCCTTGTTTACCTGCTGAGTCATCTCTCCTGCCCTCTCCATCTGTTTACTGAGGTAGAGTTTCTTGCTGAATCTGGAGTTCATTGGTTCTTGGTTAGTGTAGGTAGGTCCAGGGAGTTCCTGATTTGAGTAGTGTAACTCCAGGGAGTTCCTGATTTGGTTGGTGTACCAAGCACCAGGGATTCCCTCTGTTATCTGTTCTGGGATGACAGATGAGCCTGCCTAGTGGTTGCCTAGGTTCTTTCGGTCCAAACTCTGAGGGTTCTAATGCTTGTATGGCATCTGCTCTATCCAATGAGCCATCTTCCCAGCCTACATTTTAGCACACAGCCTAGCAGATCCCACAGTTTACAGAATGTACTTTAAATAAAAAGTCTATATCACCTGTAATGAAGCAAAACACTGGCTCTTCTGTCTCTGAGCTGAGACCTAGAAGTGGGAAAGAGATTCCAGACTCTTTGGAAAGTCACTGGGGGCTCAAGGACACACCTGAAGGTGAGCAGGACTTAGGAAATACACAGGTGCCATGTGCTTAGTCAGATATTGCAACTGTCTGGTCAGGGATTATGAAGCTAAAACATTGTGTAGGATTTTTAGTTCTTTTCCTATTCATCAGTCTTTAAACATTTATTTTTCTTCAGTCGTATTTCAGGCAATCTGCTAAGCATATCCTTCAAAAAGTTTTTGTCAGAGATTCAAAATGAAGCTCAGCTTTAAGTCCCAAATTGTCCCCAAATGAGCACTCCAGAGAAGTCATCAGACAAGCAAAGTCAATTCTTTCCCTCTCTCTGTATGTACCTTTGTGTCATTCATGCTTATGTGGGGTAAAGCATTTGGCTTGTGTTTTCCAAGCACATGTCTATAATTCATTCATTTTATTAAGTCATGCATCTGTTTATTCATTCCATAAATACCCGCTCACTGCTTTATTCATTTAACGATGATCTGTCGTCGGCCTGCTATGTCCCAGTCTAGGACCAAGATAGCAGGGATACAGTGATGAACCCTACAAATTTCCCACTCTTCTGTGGCCTTTATTTCACAGGAGGCAATGCTCTTATATGCTTGGTTGACTCAGTAAATATCGCTGGATAGCTTACTCTGCCATGGAGATCAGCAGTACAACAGAGCCCACGTGAGAGCAGCATGGAGCCTGTCTACAGACTCTCTCCCTTTGTCTTCTCCAGCAAAGACATCTCCGGAGACATGTGAAACATTTATACAGCAATCTTGGAAAATGACTTAAAATTGTGAACTCTATGTAACACTTCTATCAAAACAAGGTGTTAAGCTCTTCAGCTGTGGATTCAGATAGGTAGGAACGCCCCATTCAAGCAAACTTTCCCCAATGTAGAGGCACTCAGCAAAGAGGCCCTAGGAAGGATGCGTTTACTAACTGCAAACAGCTGTCCAGATGAGCAACTGTCTGGGTTGGCTTCTGCCTTCTCTATATTTAGGATACCCATTTTGTTATACTATCTTCATATTGGGGGATTTTAACACATGTGTCACCTTCTGAAAGTCAAAAACCAAAAAACAGGGAGACAATAGATTTGTGAGCTATGAGGTATTGCCAAATATAAAAGTTGACTTATTTGACTTACTCTGTGTAGTCATGTTACTACATTTGGGAAAATTCCCAACAACAACATCAGCAAGAATCCACTGGGTTGTTTGTTCGTTTGTTTGTTCTTGCTGGCCTTTATAGGTGGTTGGAAGCCTTAAGTGAATGCTTATTGTCTGTCCTCTCTTACTTCATTGTTGAATTTTGCTGTCATCCATTGTAGAGAGAAGGAGAGGAAATAACAAATATTAGCATACAAAGTGAAATATTGTTGGGCCTACCCTTGTGGAATACTCATGTTTCTGAGGAAGCATTTATTGGAGCAGGGACATTTTCGGAATATTCACTAGATTAACAAGGCACTAAAACAGCAGTTAGAAGGAGCACTGGCCACAGAACTAACATTGCTGGACTTGTGTCTCCTAGCAGTTCTAAGGTTTGTTGTTAAGCAGGTTATGGCCCAGAGTACCCAAAGAGTGACCCTTCAGGGATGCAGTGGAGATGGTATGGAATCTCTTAGAGAGCTCTTGCCCTAGAGTGAGTGGGCTAGAGTATCTCTCCCTGCTCCTACCTGTCACATGAATGTGACAGTGGGCTCTGGAGGACCCAGGATAGTTTAAAGAAGACATCCTGGTGTTGACAGTAGTTGGGCTTCTGAGTGATGATGTGATAAGAGACCAGTACGGGTGACACTATCAGCATTTGCCATGGAGGTAGAAGACATTTGGCTATGTTGATGGAGTCAAAAGAGGGAAGTGTTTCCCTTTCTCCATTGAGCAAGAGCCTTCCTGAGGATTCAGCTGGCTATGTTTTTTTTTTTTTTTTTTTTTTTTTTTTTTTTTTTTTTTTTTTTTATGCTAACTTGACACAAGCTAGAGTCACATGGAAGGAAGGAATCTCTTTTTGTTTGTTGATACTATGTTTCACTATGTAATTCTGTTGGCCTGGAGTTCACTATGTGGGCCTCAAACTCACAGAGATCCATCCACATTTTTTTTCTCCTAATTGCTGGGATTAAATGCCTGCACTAAGCCACCATATCCTGCAAGAAGGGATCTTACTTGAGAAAAGCGCCTTCGTAGGATTGGGCGTTAGGAAAATCTGTAGGACATTTTCTTGATTGATTATTGAGGAAGGTTGAGCTCACTGTGGGTGGTCCAACCCCTGAGGAGGTGGCCGTGGGTGGTATAATAAAGCAGGCTGAGAAAAGTGTGGAAAGGAATCCAGTACCCACCACTTCTCCATGGCTTCTGTTTCAGCTCCTGCATCCAAGTTCCTGCCTTGAGTTCCTGCCCTAATTTCCCTCAGTGGTGGACTGTGGTGTGGAGCTGTGATATGGAGCTGAAATAAACCTTTTCCTCCCAAAGTTGATTTTGGCTATGGTGATTTATCACAGCAATGGGATCCCTAAGACAAGGATGAGATGAAGTGATGTTCTGTAAATGAGACAGGGCAGGTGGTGTACATCATGAAAAGTGGCAGTTGGTAAGCAGTTGAGAGTTGTTCTTACTCTTGTGTGAGCTTTTCCTGTTTGCTAGACTGACACTGAACAACTTTCATGAGGACTTACAGGTGGGGTGATAAGAGACAGGATTTGAGATTTTTGCTTTGTAACCCCTGTCACAAACTCTCCAGGGTGAAAACTTTATTATAACCTCACCACCCCCATCTCTTCCTCCCTCCCTCCCTCCCTCCTTCCCTCCCTCCCTCCTTTCCTCCCTCCCTCCTTCCCTCCTTCCCCTATTTCCTCCTCCTTCTCCCTCTCTCCCTTCCTTTCCCCCTTTTCCTTTTGGAGTACTCACTGTGTTGACAGACACTGGTTCTATTAATTTATACATTAATTAATTAGTTAATGGCTTTGTAGGTGACTGAACCCAGAACCTCACACAATGCTAAGCAAGTTCTCTACCATTGACCTGGATCTCCATCCCTCTTTTTATGTTTTATTTTGAAACATTGTCTCACTAAGTTGCCTAGAACTCACTCTGTCCCCCAGATAACTCTTGAGCTCACCATCTTCCCGCCTCAGCCCCCTGAGTGCTGGGACTGCAGGCAGGCACTGTCAAGCTTAGCTACTACTTTAGTCTTAAGGAAGTAGGAAGCTTTCTCTCATACCCACTCCCTTGCCAGATGCTAGGAGCCAAAAGTCTGCATTAATTCCATGAAAAATAACAACAATGAGATTTCACAGAATACAAATGTGAATGGCCTTGATAACCATCATATATGATGAAGGTTAATGGAATGTTGTCACTTTATAGCTCTTAGAATATCCCTAGTAAATAACAGAGTCAAAAGCTTTAAAAAGAGAGAGAAAATAGGATGCTTATCAATATTTCCCCATTTGAAGTTTATTTCTTCTTTTGCATTAGGGAAGGAATGGAGGAATACTGTTTTTATTTTTAGTATGATGTATTATCAGAAATAATAGGAGGGAGAGAGTTAAGTAGATGGGGAGACTATTATGAAAATTGCCTTATGAGATTATGGAAGTTTCGATGTTCCACATGTCACCTGTAAACCAGAGAATGTGGAGGCCAGTGGTACAATTCAGTTTGAACCCAAAGAATGGAGAACTAGGATAGACAATGGTAGAACTCAACCTAGACCAAAAGCCTGAATATTTGAAAATATGCCAAAGGCAGAAAAATGAGTGTCCCATCTCCACAAGAGGGAGAATTCACTTTCCCTTTGCCCTCTTTGTCCTTTCCAGGATTTTCCACAAATACTCTCAGACATCCTAGAAATTATGTTTTCCCAACTGTATAGGTATCCTTTAGCTCATTCAAATTGGCACCTAGAATGAACAGTATCATGTATGGTAAATGGTAATCATCTTTGGTTGTATAATTGCTTAGATGTAATTGTATAGGAAAGCTTAATATAATTGTATAGGAAAGCCGATTCTACATGTTTTAAAGAACAGGCAGGGGTTCAGTCATTGGGGAGCAAATCCCCTATCTTTCCTCTTCTGGGTGGCTGTTATGCTCTAGCTCCCAAGGTACAACATGCTTCAGGGCATTGCCTCAGTGGTTCTTCTACTACTCACTGTGTGGGTCCAGGGTATTGCTTTATGTTTGCACTTTGGCTTCGTGCCCCCTTCAGCCCTTTGGCTTAATTTTATCCTTTCTTTCTTTCTTCCCTCCCTTCCTCCCTCCTCCCCCCATTCTTTCTCCTCCTCCTCCTTCTTGTCTTCGACTTCTTTTTTTCCATTTAATTTTACATTCCAACCACAGTTCTCTCCCCAATCCTCCTCCTGCCCTCCAGCCTCATCCCATCCCCCTAACCACCACCTAGCCCACCTCCAGTCCACTCCTCCTCATGGGTAAGGGCTCCCATGAGGCGTCACCATAATCTGGCACAATAGGTTGGGGCAGTGCCAGGCCCCTCTCGTAGGCTTTAATGCTGAGCATGGCATCCCACCATGGGTGGAGTGGGCTCCAATAAGCTAGCTCTTGTACTGGAATTATATTGTGGTCCTACTGCCACTGACCATGGTCTGCTTACTTATTTTCACTCATCCTGTCTCTAGTCAAGGATGGTTTGGAGCTGGCTCCTATGGGTTCACAGAGGCCTATGATAAATTCTTAGTAGTTTTGCAAACCAGTTATTACATGCATTATAAAAATGAACTAAGTGCAACATACTTAAGAAAATTTCATATTAAACAAATGTAGAATGCTAAGAATTCATTACCATCTGCTTATTTCATGACATCACTCTTCTACAGACCCCTGAGCTTACACAGATCTATTGTGACTATAAGAGGAAGTGGGATGCAGTCATATTCTGCTGCATCTTTTTTTCTCAGTTCTGCATTTCATGCCACCCTGTGTAAGTTTGAAATCAGACACAGTTGTAGTATGAATACCATGTAAGTTGGTAAACATTGCAAATGGGGACTGCCTCCCTCCCTCCCTTGGAGATCCTTCTCCTAATGTTTACCAGCACACCACTGTTTATGATTCCCTGGTCTTCAGCTCTGGGTTTCTCAATCTTAGCATTACTGACATTCTTAGCCAAATAACTGTTTGTTACTGGGGACTGTTTTGTGCCTTGTAGGTTACTGAGTGGCATCTCTTGCTGCCACCCACAGGATGTCCATAGGATGCTCTCCTTACTGTGACAGTTAAAAACGTCGTCTATTTTGCCAAATGTTCCCAGGGAGAAAATCATGCCAGTTAAGAAATACCGGCTTTGAGGACGTGGTCCTTCAGTGTAGAGAGCTTGATTTTCCCCCTTTGTTAAACTTTAACAGGCATTTGATAAATATTTGCCAGTGTCCACTGCATGTGAAGATGCAATGAAAGCATGAACTGGCTTTGCAGATGTTCCTTCCTCCTGGAGTCAACCATGGCGACTTCTTTGTATTCTGCAACATTATCATCAATGCCAAACTGTTAGGCTACATCTCTTCCTAAGTAAGGGAGAAAATTTTTTATTGGAGTACTGTATCACATCACTTCCCCCAAAGATCCTTCCTCCATCCTGTCTCTGGCTTCTACAGAATTACTTTGTGGATTTATCTGCCAGGTTGTTGAATTTCCATGCTATAACCACCATAGTGACAAGTGCCTCTACAGAGAGAAATTTTCGTGAACTTCGTCCTGAAGGTCCTTGTCTCTGGCCATGTTTTCCATTTAGCATCCATTGTAGCAGTCCCTGTAGTGGCAGTATCTTGGAGCATTATTCAACCGGAGCTGCCCATGGCACACACAGAACACCCATCAGTGGGTTTGAATGTGACTCCTTACTGCAGGATCCTGCCAGTTGCTACATGGAGTCTGGCAATTTAAATAAGGTCCTTGTCATCCTGGATCTATAGGTCCTGGCATCGTATCTAGGGAAATGCTGGACTGAACACAAACAGCTCCCAGGTTTTCATTTGCACATTTGCACTCCCAGGCCTGAGTGCTCAGATTGCTAGCGGGTGGATGCTGGGAAGGTGGGAGGGGGCTTGAACATTGTGAGAGCCACGGAACACTTCTGAGATGGCCAGGCCAGCAAGATCACCATCAATGCCCAAGGACAACTCTAATCATATGTCTGTGAGTTATCCCAAGTGTGGTGATATTTTGTTTATGATCTAATAAAGCTTTCCCAAAGATCAGAATGCAAAGCTAGCCACAGCCATAGAAGCTAGGCACACACCCTTAATCCCAGCAGTCACACTAGTTAGTCATAGAGGCTGTGCTGTGGTGGTGTATGCCTTTAAGCCCAGCACTACAGAGGAATAAAAGACAGGAACTCAGAATAAAAGACAAATGTCTCAGTTTGTATTTAGTCTCCAGCCATGCTGAGGACAGGATCACCCCAGCCTTGGCAGAGGTAAGAACTATTTAGTAGTTGACTGCTTTGCTTTTCTGGTCTTCAACTTGAACCCCAGTATCTGACTCTGGGTTTTTATTATTCATGCTACACCCAAGAACCAGACCAGCTTGAGGATCCTGAGTGTTCCTCTGCTTGTAGCAGCTGGTATTGTGTGTTCTCTCTGAAGGTCTGGAAACTTTGCATTTTCCTGTTGTGGAATATAGTTTAAGATGTGTTACAATTTGTTTAGGCTGTGGAATATTTGTTTAATGATGCAAAGGTGTGTTGCATTTATTTATGTTGTATTTGTTTAACTCTGAAAAGCTGTGTTGCTTTGCCTGTCTAAAACACCCGATTGGTCTAATAACAGGAGGATGGCTAATAGCTAGGCAGGAGAGAGAAATAGGATGGACTACCACACAGAGAAAATACATGAGAGCAAGAAAAGGAGAAGGAGAAGAGGATGCCAGGGCCCAGCCAACCAACCACACGCAGAAGGAAAGAAACATATATAGAATAAAGAAAGGTAAAAAGCCCAGAGGCAAAACATAGTTAAGAAGAGCAACAATATAATTTAAGCTAGAAAAGCTGGCTAGAAACAAGCCAAGGTAAGGCCTGGCATTCACAAGTAAGAGTAAGTTTCTATGTATTTATTTGGGATCTGGGTGGTGGGCCCCCAAAGAGTAAAACAAACAAACAAACAAACCCTAAATTTTCCTATGTTCCTTCAGGTGAATGGGGTTGATAGTTATGATTATGATTTTGAAATGAAGAGTAAATAAAATAAAATCATGGACTAAAGATGAGAATTTATTGGAGTTCCACAAGCTCCAGAATGCATGCTAATGTACTCAGTTAATGACCTTTAATAATTCTATTAGGGTTGATAGCAGGATTAGATAATAATGAACCCATGTAAAATGTGTGCATTCACCCTTCAGTCAATTCTTGTCTCCTGAGCACAGGCAGCTGCCAATAGGTATGCCTCTCAGGGAATCACCCATAGATCCATGGTGACAAGGACCTTATGTAAATTGCCAGATTCAGTGTAGTGGCTGGCAGGGTGCTGCAGTGAGGCGTTACATCCAAACCCACTGATGAGTGTGCTATGAGTTCCATGGGCAGCTCTGGCTGAATAATGCCCCAAGAGGCTGCCACTATGGGGGCTGCCAGAATAGATGATAAATGGAAAACATGGCCAGAGAACACAAGAGTGGGTGGGTAGCTCTTGAGAGGCTGAGGTAGCAGGTCCCTGGCTATGCCAGAGGGCACCCAGAAAATGTTGCCCAACCATGGACTTCAGCATTGAAGTCTTCCTGGAAAGAAGGTAGAAACTAAGGAATTGAATACTCTAATGACCCGAGGATGGGACATGCAGACCAAGGCCCTCTCTCCTGCCACCATTAAACCAACTCTTCCTCAGGAATTATCTTAGGGAGGAATGCGAAAGTAGGAGAGGAAACCTGCAAGACTGAAGAATCTAGAAAGCTGTTCAGTATTGTTATTAAGACCTTCTGTTGCAAACAGACAAAAGAAATTATTTAAAAAGGATGTTCATGGCATTTTGGTTCATGGTATCAGAACTTGTGGTTCATAGTCTTCTGGCTTCATTGCTTTTTGGCCTGTAGTAGGCAGAAAGGTGTTGAGCCAAGTTGTTCGCTTCATGGTGTTTGGGAAACGGGAAGAGGAGAGCTAGGAGAGGGGGAAAGAGAAAGAGGAAGAGAAGAGGAGAGGGAGGGATACAGAAAGACAGAAAGACAGACAGACAGACCTAAGCAAGATAACTTCCAAGGAGCAAGGATGTCTTCTCAGGAACCTACCTCCTTCGAGTTGGTCCCACCTCTGAAAACTTGCATCACCTCTTTGTAATGAATGAATCCATCAGTGGCTTATTCCATTGATTAGGCTAGAACCATGATGATCCAATGCCTTCTCAGTGACTGGATCCAGTATCTGGGGACCAATATAAAGAATGAAGTAATGTTGTTTGCAGGAAAATGGATGCACCTGGAGATGGTAATATTATGAAAATCAAACCAGCTTCAGAAGGCAAGCGCTACATGTTTTCTCTCATTTGTGATTCTTAGACTTTATATAGATACATAAAATCATTTATGTATATATGACATGAAAATAGAAACAAAACTCCCTTAGGAAAGAAAGGGCACTAACAAAAGTAGAGAATACTGAGAAAGGGGAGACTAGAAGGGCACGGGCAATGCTTAGCATATATCATATTGCATGGAAATGTTCTCACATAGCAATGAATGTACATAATGAAAAATTAAAATAAAAATCTTACAAAAACTTTTTATAGTAAAAAACCCACTGGTTTATGTGGCACTTAGTTTTCATTGTCTATATGCTAGTGTCAAAGGCTTAGGAGAAGGGCTGGATTAATTTAGAAAATAAGCTACATATCACCTTCCACCAACTTTGTTCTTCCAAGGCCTTTCTAGTCTGTTTGCTGAGTTTTTTTTTTCTTCCTGAGACAGGGTTTCTCTTTGTAGTTTTGGAGCCTGTCCTGGAACTCACTCTGTAGACCAGACTGGCCTCTAACTCACAGAGTTCCACCTGTCTCTGCCTTCCAAGTACTGGAATTAAAGGTGTGCACCACCACCACCATCTGGCTTTGTTTGGGGAGTTCTTTCTGTTGCTTCTCTTTTGCTCTGTTTCTTTTGTTTTCTCATGTCCTTTGACCCATTTCATCATACAAATCCATCAGGACCACACATGTGTAAATGACCAGCTTCAGTGTTGTTTGGTTGTGATTCAAATATATAACAAACTGATAATAAAATACTCTTACTTCTCTTGCCTGATGTCCAGAGAACAAATCCCCAGTCTTTATTTTCCTGGTATGTAGTGTGCAATGTGAGTGGTAATGGAAACATGGGCTTTATAATTTGTATCTGTGGCTCAATTAAGTAGTCAAAGGTGAGTAATAAGTGTGACTCTGTCCTAGGAAGGATGCTAGGGATGGCCCAAACAGCTAAGATTTGGCGCCTTGTTCAATTAGCACCATCTGAGTGGCCATCTGACATTAGTGCCATAGAACAGAGAGATGGGACAATAACTACCAGGCAGTTTCTGATTCAGGATTTCCTCCAGATCCTCTGAATGGGTCTGTTCACCTGACTTCTTGGCAAGGAGCTTTTTCCTGGCCAGGACGATCTTTACACATAAGAGTTAATTATATCAACTGGCATGGGAGGTTCTGGGGCAGCTGGAGGATCTAGTGCAGAGATTCTCTATCTATGAGTCACGACCCCTTTGGGGGTCATACGACCCTTTCACAGGGGTCATCTAAGGCCATTTGAAAACACAGATATCTACATTACGATTCATTAATTAGCAAAACTACAGTTATAAAGTAGCAATGAAAATAATTTTTATGGTTGGAGGTCACCACAAAATGGGGAACTGTATTAAAGGGTGGCAGCATTGGGAAGGTCAAGAGAGGACAGTCACATTTGTGATCCCAAGAATCCTGAACTGCTGGTTCAAGCTGTTGGTGAAGGGGCCTGTCCTGTTAGACAGTCTCTGCAAGAAAGACGGGGAAAACAGTGAGGGCCTCCAGAGCAGACTGATGTTTCCTATGGGTTTTCACTGACAGCATTTGTTTAGATATGATGTTTATTATACAAATCCAGTATTCACGGTCACTTTACTCTCTGCTTGCAAAATTGAAGATGTTTCTCATGCAAGAGAAAATAGGCTGCATGTTCTTTGTGTAACTAAAGACAGAGTAAATGAAAATTAAACTGTCTTGTATTGTCTTTTTGCCACATCTGTCCACAGATGTACATCTGTGGACATGCACACAGGACCATGGGCCTTTTCCTACTGCTACTTCCCCTCAAAAATTCATATCCCCCCACAGTGAGAAATGCCAACATTTATGAAGATTTCAAGGGGAAGATGAAGGGGGTGTCATTGCAGAGCAGACAGCTTCCTACCCAACTTTATCATTTCTCTTTGTGCACGATATCTAGTTTTTCACTATGATATCTTGTCCTGGTAGTTGCTTATATCTGATCATATCCTTGTGTTCTTTTGTCTGCTCTCTTCCACTGCCACCAGAGGTTTCTTCACTAAGGCAAGAGAGCTGACTGGCTCATGGCCCTGATTTCAAGAGTCAGACCATCACTCATCAGCTCTACCAGTTAAGTGGCAGGTGACCTTGTTTAAGGTAATAAGTTGGCCTGAATCTTTGTTTCCTTATTTGTACAATAAGAATACAAAAGTTTATAGAATTACTGTAAGAATTAGTCAGGTTAATAGATGGAGATTGGAGCAGTGCGAGAATAGCGAATGCTTACACATAGTTGATCTTTTAGTCAGTACTGCTTTATTCCTTTATTGCTTTTCTTGTTGCTGAGGCAAAATGCCTGACGAAAGCATCTTAAAGGGGAGGGTTAATTATGTCTCATTGTTTGAGGGTACAGTCTATGGCGGTAGGGAAGGCATGGGATCAGGGGTGTGAAACAGCTGTTTGAATTGTGTCTAGAGTTAGGAGCTGTTCCTTGTTCACTCTTTCTCCTTGGCTCATTCTGGGACTCCAGCCCCTGGAATGGTCCTGCCCACATCAGGATGGATCCTCTCACTTCAGGTGAGACTCTCTGGGAACTCTCTCACAGACATGCCCAGGTGATTCCGAACTTCATCAAGTCGACAGTGATGTTTAAACAGGACAGTTCTGCCAACAGTGGCCTACTCTCCTATCATCCATAGTATTTATTTCCTCTCCTATTTTCTGAAGACTGGTTCAATGGCCACTGTTTGCCCTCTGTATGCACCTTTGCAACACACCTTTCCTAGTGGCTTACCTAAATATTTCTTCCAAATACATTCCCTCTTTGAGAAATCCTGGTAAGTAATCATTGTTATATATGATTATACAGTTTTATCATTATATCATATATGCCCTTGGTGTGTGTGAAAGATAGTAAAGGATGAGTAGATGGGACAGGGGTGGTTTGATGGGGGCTGCAGGGAGGAGCATATGAAAAATAGGTTAGAGATTGAGGACCATTTAAAGGATAAATAAGATGTTCTTCTCAGCCATGATCTAGAAACACTTGTGTTTAGACAGCAGCCTTCTGTGCTACAGAGACCCAACCACACCAATGAGTCTATTAAGACTTTCCCAGTCTCTCACCATCTCCATGAAGGGTAACAATGCTTCTTTCACTTGTGAAGCTGGCCTGAGGGACAAACACTGGATATGACTGAGAGAATATGTGGGCTCATGTGGAAGGTAGAGATACCAGAAACAACATTTCAGATGAAAACCCATAGGGGAAGCTAGACAAGAACCAAGATGTAGCCAGTTCGTAGGGTCTAAGTGCAAAGGGAAAGTTTCTTCTGGAAAGATCAGCACCTCTTTCCAGTTTGCTTCTGGAAAGCTAACACACGTGGGATAGAGTGTGGGTTGGCTTGCGATGACCAGTCCTTCAGCTGGTGGGTGCCCTGACATTGGTTTATGTTGCAGTGGAGCTCTGGAAGGCCAGAGGAAGCCAGGTGGCTCCTTAGAGGGGTGTGGTGTGACACAGCTTTGCCCACAGAGTTGTGGGTAGAGGCACTGACTTCTGCTCCTCAGAGTTTACATAGTATGTTAGTTACTTTTCTGTTGCCATAAAATACCATGACCAAAAAGCAACTAATGGAAGAAAGGGTTCCTTTTGGCTGATGGTTCCAGAGGGATGAGTCCATCATGATGTGGGGACATGACAATGTGTTGGGCAGGTAGGACAACAGGAGCAGGAAGCTAAGGCAATCAAGTCATCAGTTTCAAGCAAGAAACCAAGTGAGAAATGAACGTTAAGGTGAGGTTGTGAACTACCAAAGCCCTCCTCCAGGGATGTATGTCCTCCAGCAAGGCCATACCTCCTAAATTGTTCCCAAACAAAACCACTAACAGAGGACCAAATGTTCAAATGTCTGAGCCCATGGGGACATTTCTTTATTTAAGCCACCACATAGTTAGTCATGGTGGCCCATGCCTTTATTCCAAGCACCCAAGAGACAGAACCAGTTGGATCTCTGTGAGTTCAAGTTCAGTCTGGACTACATAGTATGTTCCAGGCCAGCTAGGGCTACATAGTGAGATTTGTCTTAAAAATAAAACAATACAAAACAAATAAATCAACATACACATACACACAATCTGTTGATCTACATTGCAAAGAGCAAGTTGTAATCATGCTGGGAGAGTTACAGAAGTGGTGTAGCAAACACTGTGACATGTGGGATTTCCCTTAGCCATATGAGTTCTTCATCTTCGCCATGTTAGACTTAGATAGAATCATTCTGACACCTTCATCCCCACCTGTTGCCCTTTGGAAATATATGGCCATGAAACCACCTCACACCACAGACGTCTGTCTCACAGACTTGTTCCTACCGACATAGGAGGAACAAGTTGCTTGTCATTCCACGAAAAAATAATGGAGAGCATCCTGATTTCCTCTTCCCTACTTCCAGCATCTGCTCTGGGTCTCCTCATTGACAAAGCATCTCAGGCCAGTTCCAAAATGATCTAAGGAATTGATGTATGTAGGAAATTGTCTTTGCAGGAGAAAAACTCTAGATGACAAGGTCAAGTGTGGTAAGAACTTAGACAGTCCTCCCTGGTTTGCACTGAAGGTATAGCCTATACAGCTGGGCTGTAGATGCTTAGCAGTAAAGGAATGTGAACTGACTCTGGGAGAGAAAACTATAAGAAAATAACACAAGGACTGAAATCATCCATTGATGAAGTACACAATTTCCACCCTCTTTCACAAAGAGGAAAAGCATGGCATGGTGATGAATGCTTGTAATCTCAGTACTTGGGAGATCAGGCAGGAGGATTATCATGAGCTCAATGCCAGCTGACCCTGTCTCAAATGAAAGAGATAAAAGATAGTCTTGTACCTTGGAATGAAACTTCTTACTTTGAACAATTAGCAGTCACTAACAGAGAGAGAGAGAGAGAGAGAGAGAGAGAGAGAGAGAGAGAGAGAGAGAGAGAGAGACAGAGACAGAGACAGAGAAACAGAGACAGAGATACAGAGAGAGCATGTAGTTTGAATGTACTGGGGTTATTTATCCAGAAAAAGGGAAATCTCAGTGGGGGCATTATTTCTAGATGTCCTTGGTGTGGGAAGTTCTGGGGTGATGAGGGCAGTCACACTAGCAGGACATCATACTTCACATGTTGGTCCATTGGACAGATCCACTTTTCTCAAGGGAGAATGTGAAGGAAGTGCTTCCAGGCACAGGCCTTAAGACTTCACTAACATGAAAGAAGATGACTTGGTGATTTGACATGGGACAAACCACTTCACCCAGGTTAGGTTTTTGGAGTAAAAAGTGCCATCCCCTGAGGATATTCTGCCTCACTGAAGTTGGCCACAGCCTCATCTTTCTCCTGCTGTCCTCTGCCACAGTTCCACCTCATCCTCTGGAGCCATGTGATCCAGCCTATCTATACCTGTCCCCTTTCATGCCCATTTATTCTCAGAGGTTAAGTCACTGGCATTGCAAGGCTTTCTGGCTAATATGTGTTTTGTAAAATGCTGTAGAGTCTTAATCTTAATGAGGGTCAGGCATGTGTCAGGCTAATAGGAAAGCATTTTTGTGCTGTGGGGTCTTGGAACATAGCTCCTTGGGTCACTCCATACTCAGTGTTGGCAGGACTACACAAATCAACAAAGAAAGGCCTCAAAGGAGTTGAAAAAAAGAAAACTCGTCTTTTTCAACATGGATTTTGAACTTGGCTCTGATTTTTTTTCCTCAATGAGAAAAGGAAGTAACAATAGCTTTGTACTCTAAGGACTGGTCCCATTAGACTTCATGAGCATCAGGAGCTTGAAAGGAAAACTGAGGAGAAAATGGAGTGTTCTTGCCATACTTGGCCTGGGGGCCAACATCTGAGATTTCTAGAGCTTAGCATGCACTTTTGCACATGCGTCAAGCCAGGACCAAGAGATGTCAAGATGCGAGTGTGTTGGTCATTGGAAACAGCAGATTCCAAACAGCTGCCTCACTAACCATTCCTTTAGAGGCCTCGTTTGTGCCAGCTACTTGTCTCTGTCATCTGATCCTGCCTGGCTCTGCAGCACAGATGTGAAATACAAAGAGAACATGCCATTGGATTTCATTTCTAAAAGTGGATCATATACAATTTACCATGGGGTGTTTAAAATATGAATGCCCTCATCTCCAAAGGGTTCCCACAGCTTCCTGTAGCAGCAGCTCTGGCCAGTGAAGTGTGCCTGCAAGTTACTCCTGGCTGTGAGACCATTACATATGATTGGAGTTTGGGGCTAGCTTGAGGGCAGCAGCTTGTAGGTTGCTTGGTTTAGTTCATTTCAGAGTTGCTTGGGATTGGGGGTCATCTTACCCCTTTTACACTAGAAAACCTGATTTATTCATCAGGATATCAGGAGCCCCCAGAAGTCAGGACATACAGCTTATTCTGCATTTCCTTCTAGCAGAATAAGGAAATTGACCAGAAAATTAACCCTTAAAGATATAATTGGGAAGAAGAGATGAGACAATGGGTCCCACTCTATTCTAAGTGAGTAGTTTCACTCAGGAAACCATAATATAACTAGGAGATGAGTAGGCATGGGGGATGTCTTTCTTGTCCGATATCTGTTAGATGTCTTTTTCATAACTGACCTCTGGTTGGGCACTGAACTGGCTGAAATAAAGATTCTATTTGCCAGCCTTCTGTGAAGTTATGTGTGGCTGTGTGATGGAATTGTGGTTGACATAATGGAAGCAGAAGGAGTGTGTGAAAATTTTTAGAAGTCTCCTTGAAGGAGGAAGGATTTGCTCCTTTTCATATTCCCACTGCCTGGCATGCAGCCATAATGTCTCATGATCAAGCAGCCATTTTGGATCAGAAAGGACTTCGAGAATGGCAAGCATTCATGGCAGAGAAATAATGAAGAACAGGCCAGGGTTTCTGATACTGTAGAGTGCCACACCAGACCTGAGCTAATGGCTTCCAGACTTGGTAACTGTGGGAGAGAAATTAACATCCTCTTGTTTACTTTCTTCTCCCAGAGATGGGTTCTCTTTGGTGCCTTTCTGGTTCTTGCCACAGAAGAGTTCTGAGGGTACAGTGGTGAGCTGAGAGCAAGTTAGAATGGAAAGGACAGAGTGAGGTAGAGTGAGAAGCACTCTAGGGTGAGTGACGAGAGACACTAGCATCATGTGACATGATGCAACATCTAGCTCTACAGCAGGGGGAGATCTGACTGGAAGTGTGGTATCAGCTGGTGGAGCAGCTTTTTGTGAGCTCTGGAGAATCATTCTTGTATTTATTACTTTTATTATTTTTTAAATCTAGACATGAAAATTACTTCCATGAATGGGCACCATCTGGGGTCTCAATTCATATGTACGTTGTGTCATGTTCAAACCAGGGTAAGTGTACCTAACTCTTCAAACATTATTTCTTTAGGTGAAGATGTCTGGAGTCCTTTATTCTAGGTTTTTGAAACAGAGTACTTGGTCAACTTCTGTAGTCACCCTGCTGCATAGAAACATCAGAATGTCTTACAGATGTATGTTCCCCATTGCTAGGCCTTTCTTGGATGTTCCCTGCCCTTAAGTTCTCCCTTGCCTCCACCTCTGTTAAACTCTCAACTTCCATGAGGTCAACTTATCTACATTCCACATATGAGTGAGATCATGTGACACCTTGATGATCTCCAGTTCCAACCATATTGCCACAAGTGGCAAGACAAGATCTGATTTTTTATCACTGAATAGTATTCCATCCTATAGAATACTAAGCATTCCAAACATACCTATGTTTTCTTAATCCATTCATTAGTTGATGGATAATACCTTGCTGTGGTACAAAGATCATTCCTAATAGCTCTTTTCCAACCATGTAGCTCAGTCTTGTCCATTTAAAGCCATCATTCACATTTTAGATTTCTTAAAATTATAATGTATTTGACTTTTGTTTATATTCATCTTAGTGGCTTTGTAATGGATGTGGAGCTGTCTTAACTTTATTAATGAAACATGCAGACACAGACAGAGGTGCAGGGGGCCTGTGGGGATGCTTTCTCTGCACACTCAGCCTCAGAGCTTTGTGTGCATTTCTTGTGATGTTTAATTCCCAGTGGCTCCTCACCCTCTTGTTCTTTATTTGAAGCGTTTCAAACAGATAGTATAGACTGTGTGAGCAAATGTCTTTTTTTTTTTTTCTGGCAAATATAGTGCTGTGAAGCAGCTTTACTTACTGATTCAATGGCACAACCTTTTCTCTAACTAACATCATCCTTTGCTGGACCAGTGTGTAAATGATTTACCAGAGTGATCTCAGTTGACAAGGAAGCAGGAGCTGGACCTTACTAAGTACACCCTCCTCTTGTCCTTCCCACATACCCTAGTGGCCTGGAGGTCCATTCACAAGACCACTTGTGAATGGGGTAGGAACCAGTTTCAGAATGTGGAGAAGACCAGAAAAGGAGCTGAGTGTTGTCCTCAGACCTGTCAAGGCAGGGACATCAAAGCCATATCTTCTGCACACGGATGGCCTCCAAGACCTGCACTCAGAGCTCTGAGTGCTCGTATTGCCTTGTCCTGATGAGATATATCATCTGATTTCCCAACACTGGAAGAATGAAACAGCTCATTACAGATGATAGCAAACATATCGGTGAGAGGGACAAAGCTAGTCACAAGGAAAACACAGCATCCTTGGAAGTCACTTCAGGTCAATGTTCCATCCCTGATACATGCCAGTGGCTCATGCTTTTATGTATACATTTAGATATACTTTATGCATTTATTTATTTTAATATAGTCACATATAGTGCATATATGTTTATACATAAACATGTGTATCTGTGTATAAGACTATATAATATGTACTTAATGAGAGATAGTGTGTAGTTGGGTATAGTGTATGTATTTATGCACACATATGCATAAACTTCACTTGTGCTTTGCATCTTACACTTCTTAGTATATTCATTGGATGGATTTAATAAATATATATAATGTACTATGATCATCATTTTTATCCCCACCACCCTCTCTTGTGTTCCTCCCACTGATCACCTTCCCAAGTAGTCCTTTTTCTACATTTGTGTATCAAATATCTATCATATATATTATTATTTTGTCATTATTGTAAAATTCTAGATTCTGTATAAGAGGAAACATGTAACATTTTCTCCTCTGAGTCTACCTTAACTGTGTATTGTGATGACGTATGCTTCTGTCCATGATCCTGAAGTGACATCATTTCACTCATGACTGAGCAAAGCTTCATTGTGTAGATACATCAGCTGTCCATATAGCTAACATTTTATCTTTAAAAGGTTGTCTTACTTACTTTTCAATTGCTGCAAAGATACCCAACAAAGGGAAGTGACAAAAGAAAGCATTTAATTTGTACTCACCCTTCCAGAGGGTTAGAGTCCATGACTATCATGGCAGGGATCCTGACAGCAGGCAGGTAGGCACGGTGCTGGAGCAGTAGCTGAGGCACATCTCAAAACACACGAGGTAGAGAAAGCTAACAGGGAATGGTGTGGACTTTTGAAACCCAAAGCCCACCCCCAGTGATGTACCTCCTCCAACAAAGATATACCTCCTAATCCTTCCCACTAATTCCACTGACTAGGGATCAGGTATTCAGGCATATGGGCCTATTGGAGCCATTCTCATTTAAACTATTACAAATGTTTTCAATTGTTTTGTGTCTGTATGCTTGTATATGATGTGTCCTGTGTGTATATGTGCATATGCATGCTACAGCTTGAGTGTGGAGGCCACAGGACAATTTTGTATAGCAGGTTATTTCTTCTTCCCTTTAACCAGGTTCTGGGGATTGAACTTGTGTTGCCAGGCTTGCATGGTGAGCACTTTTACCTGCTGAGCCATCTTGTCAGCCTGACATTTTGTCCAATAATAACATAATGCTGAGATGGTTTCTTAAAAAAGATTTGGGGTATTTTTCAAACATGTGTATGTGGTATGTCTCTCTGTGTGTGGGTATATGCACATGCATGCATGTGTTTGGGGAATCCAGAGCACTGGTTCCTTGGATCTACAGTTATAGGTAGTTGTGTGCTTCCATGTGGTGCTGGGAAGTGAACTTAGGCCCTCTGTATGAGCAGTCCATGGGCTTGACTGCTTAGATATCTGTCCAACCCACACTGAAGTGATTTCTCCCTGCCAAATCCCATGGATGCACTTGACATTTTTCAGTTATTTGCCCTCCAGCAGCTATTTTATGAAATAGGAGCTATAGATATTCACAGAGTCACAGAGAAGTTCAGTCCTTTGCCCAGCACCACACAGCAAGCATGTGGTGAGGATGGAATTCAAACCCAGGAATCCTGGCTACAGGGCCCATGGCCTTAATGGATTCCACAACTTAGGAGAACTCTCCATATTTAAACAATAAAAGTCCAAATGTATTGTGGCTACCAAACATCTTGTGTTGTCTTGGGAACTCACTTACCCATCCTGTGGAAAATTCCCTTGTCCTCCAGTGATGCCAGGAAAGAGAGAAGAAACTGAACCAAGCCTGGGGTCCAGGCCTCCTGGCATTAGGTCTCCAAGCCTTCTCTCTGCCACCACTGGGCCATCCATCACTGGAAAAGACACCAGCTGCTGACAAGGGAGGGAAACACCCAGGCCAGAGCTGCAAGCAGGACAGTTGCATTATGATTGTGGTATTGTCATCTTCTATGTCTATTAGGGGGTTGGCATGAGGCTACTTTACTTCCTATAGACATATTTTCTCTGACCCTGTGTTTACAGATTGTGGCAGTAAAGTCAGCAACATTGAGTTCCAAATATGAACCTTTCTCCACTTTTAGACAGATGCCTACTCTCTGTGTGTAGTTGGTCATGTGACCCTCAAGGTGCCCTGAGGTGTCTAGCTCTGCTACCAACTTCGGTGGCTACTTGGGGAATCAGGCATCACCATGGTATCTGCTGCTGTTGTGCCAGTGGGCATGGGCTTTTTCTACCCTTCTGGATTGAATGATTCATTCATGAATGAAGGATGTATTCCTACTGAAGGGGCCATGGGTGCACTTTGCCAAAGAGCTAGAGTGTTAATTTATTACACATAGTTCTTCCCTAGTGTTATTTTATTGTAAGTGTGAAATCTCTCTCTCTCTCTCTCTCTCTCTCACACACACACACACACACACACACACACACATTTGGTCCATAAAGAAGACTTTGAAGCAACTAGTTTCTTTGTTTTTAAAAGAAGTAGAAAATTAAAAACCACCTAAGAATACTGTGCACATTGCTGATCTCTTAGTGAAATTGAATTAGTGGTAACTTGTTAAGCCCACTGTTCTATTTCAAGTCAATCCTACTTAATCCACCTACTCCCTTCCCCCACCTGCCTGCCAAGTGTCTTGTCTTCTTTCTGAACCCACCTCTGTGCTATTTATGAACATCAAAGACAACTCTATTATAGGACGAATCTCACAGAATAGTGATTGGCTGCAGACCCCCTACCTATGTGCTTCTTGAAGGTAGGACTCACCAAAAATATCACTACACTCTTGCATAAAGGAGGTGTGGTATGCAGAATTGAATTCTGAGAGAGCTCCCAAGATGCCCTGGTGGGGTGCATACTCTGTTAGATGTATGTGGATATAGACATGGATATGGGAATATGGTGGCTGTCACTTTGTGATTTGATTATTATATGGTTAAGACCAAGGGGCTTTGTGAATAAAAAATTCAGGTCACTGATTAGTTGGTGTAGAGTTAGTCTAAAGTGAGGGAGGGCTGCCTTAATTGGGTGAAAGTACTTTAAAAATACCTGGGTCCCCCTATGGAAGGCCTCACCCTCCCTGGGGAGCAGAAAGTGTATGTGATAGGTAGGGTATTAGTTGGGGTGTGGTAGGGGAGTAGGGGAGGGAGTGGGAACTGGGATTGACATGTAAAACAATCTTGTTTCTAATACAAATAAAAAATAAAGAAAAAAAAGAATTTGACTGTGTCCCAGTGAGTATACAGGTAACACTGATGGGGGACGTCCTGTGTATGTATATCTTATTGGTTGTTGAATAAAGCACTGTTTGGCCAATAAGGTAGTAAGTTAGGAGGGAATAGGAGTCAAGGAGGACTCTGGGAAATGTAGTAAAGTCTTGTATTCCAGGCAGGAAGTGACATAGCAGGCAGACTCAGAATGTAAGCAGGGACAAACAGGTAGTCGCCCACTCCTCTTCCTCCTCCTCTCTGTAGAGCTGACATGTGAGCCCAACAAGAGAGGATGCATTCTGCCGGTGTCCTCCATAAGATAAGTCTAATGATTATGGTTGATAATTAAGACTGAGCTAGCAGATAAGAAATCCTAGTCATTGGCCAACAACATTGTACCAAAAAAAAAAAAAAAAAAAAAAAAAAAAAGACCTGGGTCCTTCTTGATAGAGGAGAAATGACTCCTGATGGTTTTGAAGGTACAAACAGCCGTGCTTTAAAACAGCCCATGGAAGGAACCACAAGGAAAGGACCTGCACAAGACTCTAAAGAGTTGAGTGGCAGGAGCCAAGGAGACAAGGCCTGAGAATAGCAAAAATGGCTCTTCTTGTGGCAAGAGCCTAGAGACCTTGGCCTACTGTGGACAGTTCTCTGCATAATTCCTGGCATGACCCCAGGAAAATATGTGTGACCTGCTCTCCTTGTTTTCACCATGCTAGCCATACTGCTGGCCTGAAAGAATCACAGTAGGTCATGAAGTTTAATACTACACATTTGCATACAAATATCTTTGAAGAATGAAAACTGTGAAGATTTGGACAAAAACAGGTCTCAACCCATAGTTAGGAAGAAAAAAGGAAGCCCTGTCACATAGTCCCAAGGAAGTGAGTTCTGCCAATACCCGAACAAGCTTACAAGTGGTTTCCCCAGTCCAGCCTCCAGATGAGAACATGGCCAAGCAATACCTCACTTCCAGCCATATGAGCTCCTGAGCAAGGTTCAATTGTGCCTGGGATCCTGACACTTGGGGACTAGGAAGTAACACACATGAGTTGCTTTAAGCAACAGAAGTTGTGGTTGTTCACCACACCCAGTGAAAAAACTAATACAGCCTGCAAATGCTTGTAAATGCTTGTTGACATGAATCAGGAAAGTATAATATTTTAAATGAATCTTGACTAGTCTTTAAGCCAAGTGTAACAAGGTAGACATCATAGAGAGTTGCCATTATCCTTTGGGTCTTCCACCCATGCACTCAACTTAACACACTGCCCAAATTTCCATGATCCTGGCTTCTGGCTGTCTGGAAATAGGAAGCACGATTCTCTCCAGCATTGTTCAGCATTCTTGAGAGATAAAAATGTATAAAAATTGATGTTGAAATGAGACCACCATCACTTTCAGTCTGCTTACCATGTACAGAGCTCAGGGAGATTAGCAAATGGAAAACACATGTGGAAGGATCAACCCTCCTGTAGTTAAATCACATTTACATAGACCAGTTTTCCTAAGGGACACTAAGTTAGCTGAACTTAAGCAATTAGAAAAAAAAAAGCTAGACCCCTTTTGCTAAAGCCAAAAAAACATGGATGAGTTAAACCGTATCAGATGTAATTGTTTGTTTTGAGAAGTGTTGGGTTTGGTGTGTGTGTGTGTGTGTGTGTGTGTGTGTGTGTGTGTGTGTGTGTGTATTTGCATGTGTCTGTTTGTGTGTATGTGCATCTGAAGGAAAATATAAAAGCTGTCCTTGCAAGTTCTTAAGCTGCCATGGTTGAAATCAAATCCATGTGATTTAGTTCTGCCAAAGCCATCGATTCTGTGGATCACCAATGACCCAGGTCAGAGACTTGCTATTCACTCTCCTTTACATTTGCAGTCACCGTAGGGACTGTAGCAGACAGAGGGACTGAAAACAAGTCAGAAAACAGGATTGAACCCAATCCTGGTTTTCCAGGACCTTGGAATACCACTCCGCCTTGTGGTCCTGCCATGCTGTGAACCACCCAGCCATCACCACCCTTTCCAATTCCATTCTCCCTTGGCTAAACACAGCTTCCTGTTTCTAAGAAAGGAGACATGAAGCCTTCTGATGGCCTCACAGACAGGAGGCTGTATGGGTACCACAACACACTTAGCAGACAATAATTTGATGAGTTAAGTGTAAATGGATCAGACGTATGGACCATATTTTTGCGGGAAATACACATGGGTCAGGGAAGTAAATAGGGGTGTTGTGGAGGGTGGGGGATGGCATGGGAAGAGAATGCTTGGAAAAATGTGGTTTGGGTCTCTCCAATTGCAAAATGCTTGAAATAAATAATCTGGGATGTTTTGCCCAGCCTACAGTGTGGCTGGCTTTGCCCTTTCCTTCTATTTACATGTCATTTTCAGACTCGACCCACAGAAAAGTGCTGGTTTGGGTTTTAGCTGGATGGTTATATATGAAACTGGAAAGGTCATCACATGTGACTTGGTGGGGCCTCTGCATGTGGTGAAGGCTTGAGAGGTGTTGGGGAAGAGTGAGCATTTGGAAGCTTCATTCAGTCTCTAAGATGCTATGTTGTATTATGGCTTCTCTGGTATATTCCACCTGTGGAGGCCCCTATATCCAGGCTGGGATAGTAAGATATGGTACTTCAAGCTCACTTTCTTCATCTCCGAGATAAGAACAGCAATGCTTACTGTAGCCTCCAGAGGATTGGGGAACTAGCTGTGTGGAGTTCCAGGGGTATGGAACTAAAGTTGTGTTCCTAGGATCCATCCCCTTAGTTCTAACAGTTGTATAGACCTGGACAAATGGGGTGTATGTGTCAGAGTTACACTGCTGTGACAAATACTTGAGATGACTTCCAAGTAGAAAGCTTCCTTTTGACTCAAGGTCTCAGAGATTTCCATCCTTGATTAAACAGCTATGGTGCTTTGCATTTGTAGCTAGCCTGCTCATTATGGCAGGGAGTATGCAGAGAAGAGTCCTGCCAGCCTCATGGCATTAGGGAAATAAAGAGAGAGGGAAGGGACTTGTTGCAGAATATTTGTTTCCACTGACACTCCAAAGTTGCTAATAAACCTTAGCTTGAATCAGAGAGTGGAGTCAGCGATTGGTTGACTGGAATTAGCCATAGAGGTTTTTGAGAACCCAGATAGGGTGGCACAAGAAAATATAGGGAGGGGATTAGAGAGATTCTTCTTTTATTATGAAACTGTTGGCTATTTTCTAGGGATTCTTATTGGCTAGCTCTGTCTTAATTACTAACCCATTTCTATAAATCTAAGTATTTACACATGGTCTTATCTTACTGGAGGAAAGTTCCAGGCCTCTCACTCCATTGTGGTATACATCACATCTTCCTGTGTCTCCCTTCCCAGAATCCTCCTCATCTCCTAGACCTACCTATCTTCCTTTCTTATTGGCCAACAGTGCTTTATTCATCAACCAATAAGAGAAACATATTTACAGAATGACATCTCCTATCACCTCCTCTTCTCTGTCTAAAGAAAAAAAAGGTTTTAATTTTAACATAGTCAAATTATATATAATAAAATAGTTATTAAGCAAGAACCATAATTACAATATTTAGTTCAATAACATTTAGCAATATTTAAAGAAAATACTCTTTTTTTCCATTTTTTATTTGAATTAGAAGCAAGATTGTTTTACATATCAATCCAAGTTCTCTCTTCCTCCCTTCCTCCCCTGCCCCCCACTAACAACCTACCTATCCCATACCCTTTCTGTTCCCCAGGGAGGGTGAGGCCTTCCATGGGGGATCCTCAGAGACTGTCATATCCTTTGGAATAGGGCCTAGGCCCTCCCCCATGTGTTTAGGCTGAGGGACACAGTATCCTTCTATGTAAAATGGGCTCCCAAAGTCCATTCCTATGCTCGGGATAAGTACTGATCTACTACAAGAGGCCCCATAGATTTCTGAGGCCTCCTCATTGACACCCATGTTCATGGGGTCTAGATCAGTCCTATGCTGGTTTCCCAGCTATCAGTCTGGGGACCATGAGCTCCCCCTTATTCAGGTCAGCTGTTTCTGTGGGTTTTACCATCCTGGTCTTGAAGCCTTTGCTCATCACTCCTGCCTCTCTGCAACTGGATTCCAGTTCAGTTCCGTGTTTAGCTGTGGGTGTCTGCTTCTACTTCCATCAGCTGCTGTGTGAAGGCTCTAGGATGACATATAAGTTAGTCATCAATCTTAAAGAAAATATTCTATCTATCTTTGTGGGTCTAAAACCTTATATGTAAGTTACCTTTTATCATAACTAAGGAAAACTATAACTACAACTATCTGTCTTCAACTCCATGGAAGACCACAGAAGGATAGTATATAAACTCTAGAATTGACAGAGACACACTGGACAGTCACCCAAAGTTCCTCTGTAATGTTGGGGCATCCATCTTCAGCCTACAGGCCATAATGTATCTGGCAGACTTCTCAGCAAAGCAGGAAACTTGAAACTGTCCACCTGCATTGGAAGTTTGTCAGTCATTTTTCTGTGTCCTGCAGAATGTCTGGAAGACTCTTCCATGAAGCAGGAACCCTTCAGGACTGCTCATCTTGTTTTTCAAGTTCAGCAGTCACTTTCCTGTGGGTCCTGCATGTCCATTTTATACAGCAACAGTCAAACAGTCCAGACAAGAGCAGTTTCTTGCCCAAATGGCTAGTCTTGTCATGTCAAAGGCAAACTCCATAATGAATTTCTTTGATGCCCATCTTCTTTTCAGACATAATTGGTGCTACCAGGAGCTTAGAGAGATTCGTGGCCTTTTTGATCTGGGAAGCATGGAGAGACAGGGTCAGCTGCTTGCTGCTCCTTGGATCTATCAGGTTTTTACCCCAATATCTGACTCTCAAGTTTTTATTAATACTAGAACAATTTAGATAAATGTATCAGGGACTGGAGTTCAAATATCTCCTTTAAACTCAAGTTCCTAGTCTCCTAAGTTTCACTAAACCCAATCTCCTAAAGGGCATACTGTCCCAATAACACCACCAACAGGGGATGAAACTTTCAACATTTGGGCCTTAGGGGAGTATTTAAGAACAAAGCTAAAATATAGAAAAATATCAGGATTCATTAGATAGGGTTACCTTGAGAATAATGAGTGCTCATATATGTAAAGAAGGTAACCTATGGGATGGAGAGATGGGTCAGTGGCTAAAAGCACAGGTTAATCTCGCAGAAAACTCAAATTCTTTTTCCAGTACTCATACCAGGCAGCCTGCAACTGCTCATAACTCTACCTCTAGGGGAATCCCATCACTCATGTTCACACACATGTAATTTAAAAGAAAATAAATCTTAAAAAATTACTTATTCCATAGTGTTTGTGTAGGCTTTTAGGCTTCAAATGCTCACCTCTACCTGTAGAAACTATGTGACACTAGGTAAGGCCTTAAATTTCTATACTTTCATTCCCTCAAGTGCAAAAAAGGAAGGTAATGGTAGAACCCAATTTAGAGAGTGAATGTGAAGTTCAAATAGGTAAGATGAGTAAAATATAGTGGCTAGGATATGTTAGCATGGTGTGAGAGTTACTATCATCATCATCTTCATCATTTCATCATTTCATCATCATCATCATCATCATCACCACCACTACCATCATCACAACCATCCACATTAAACAGGCATACAAAAAATAATCCAAGGCTTATAGCCATATGTACTTCAGGTGGCTCATAACCACTTATAATTGCAACTCTAGAGGTTCTGATGACCTCCTCTGACCTCTGAGGACACCTGCACTCACCTCTGTGACCTCTGAGGACACACACACACACCACATACTTATACACAATCAAAAATAAAACCATTAAAAGCCTTTAGCCTAGTGCCTGATATACAATGAGCATTAAGCAAGTGCTAACAGTTGCTGCTGCTGTTTGTAAGTCCCCTTGTTCCACTAAGTCTTTGGGTATTTCAACTTCACCTCCTGCTGGAGTTAGGGTCAGTTTCTCATGCAAATTGCAGTTATCTCCTTCAGCTTTACTGTTTTTCTTTAAGGCTTCAGCTTGGGGATGCTTTACTTTGTCATTCCCCAAACAAACCACAGACAGATTCTTTGGTCCAAAGCTTAATGCATCTCATTTCCAACCTTGGGAAGAATCTCATTCACTTTACTGCCATCTAGCATCCAAAGACACTTAGTTCAAGAGTCCAGCTAATCAAGCTCGAGTGTGAGGGAACTCCAGAGGCTCAACCACAAGGAAATTGCAATCTTTCCCGCACTTTAGGAAGAACCAAGAAACACTAAAAACATAACAGTGCTCCTGAGGGTGTGGCTTGGGCCCTCGAAAGTTGTTCTCTGTAGGCTTTTCAAGTGCATCCAGGAATGTGTACCACCCTCACCCAGGGCACTGGTATCCTGGGGTCATTCCTGACACTCAGCTGTCTCCACTCTCTCTTTAGTTTCTGACATTTGCCTCCACCCGGTAGATGAGTTTTCCTCTGGGGACCTGCAGGGGCAAAGACCACTTTCTGATTGAACTCTAAGTAGGCTTTGGATCCGAAATGCTACCTATAGGGTACGCCCATCTCCGCTCTGAGAGATCTCATGAAGTCCTTCCTTCTCTAACCCTTAACACCTTCTAGTCATGCTGCCTCTGGCCTGCCTCTCCTCGTCAGCACAGGTTTGCTTCTTTCTGGCCTTTTTGTCTACTAACTGCTGCTTACTTTCTTTTGCTTTGAGAAATGTAGCTTCTGAGGCAGTGTAGAGTAGTAAAAGGATGGGGAAATTGAACTTGGGCATGGGCTTAACTCTCTCCTTCCTTAGAAGATAACCACTCAATGATTCTTTCTTCATTTGAGAAATAGGAATAGTCCTATCAAGTTGGTGCTATTGTTATGAAGATTGAAGGAAGTGAAGGGGAACTAAGGGTGATGGCTGTTCTGGGGGTGGCAGTTGGAAGAGTAATAATGACTGTGACCACAGAGGCGATGACAGTGCTGGTGGTGAGGATATGGTGTTCTAAAGGGGATTGTGGTGGCAAGCGGTGACTGTGGCGGTGGTATGGTGGTGGTAGTGATCACTGTATGGTGAGGATGGGATACTGATGTTGGTTGTGTACTGGTGACTGTGGTGATGTTAGGGATTAATTGTGATGGTGGCACCGTTAGGGATGATGGTGGTGATGATGACTATAGTCGTGGTGGTCATATGATTGTAGTGGTTTGAATAGGTATGGCCCCCATAGACTCATGTGTTTGAATGCTTGGCCCATAGGGAGTGGCACTATTTGGAGGTGTGGCCTTGTTGGAGTAGGTATGACTTTGTGGGAGGAAGTGTGTCACTGTAGGTTGGGCTTTGTGTCTCATATGCTCAAGATATGCCCAGTGTGGTACAAAGTGTCCTTCTGCTGCTTGTGAATCAAGATGGGAAACTCTCAGCTTCTTCTCCAGTACCGTGTCTGTCTGCCTGCATGCTGGTATGACCCACCATAATGATAATAAACTGAACCTCTGAGCTATAAGTGAGCAGACAGATCTCTGTGAATTCAAGGCCAGCCTGGTCTACAGAGTGAGTTCCAGGACATCCAGAGATGCTTTACAGAGAAACCTTGTCTTGACCATCCCCCCTCCGCAAAAAAAAGTTCAGTTAAGAAAGCAGAAAGCTGTGTTTTAAACAAAGCACAATCACAGGGAAAGCAAAGACCTTGCTGTTTTTACTTGTATTTGCTGAGATCATGGGAGTGCCGGCTGTTTCAGCATTTGATCAGGAAAGAAAGCTCTTCTGTACAACATGGAATGCAGGATTCATTGAAGCTATTAGATTTACCCCATCTTTCTTAAGAAAGTCAGTGTGAAAGCTCAGGTAAGCCTATTGCGTTTGTGTTTGTTGTTAGGCCTGCATTTCTACAGGTAAGGGTCTGCAGATGGGACAGAAGGCTGAGTGGGAAGTGCAAGAGTGAGGCTAAGCTAGGTCACACTCCTGAAGTTCATTACCTCTCCCCTGCTAACATAGACAGCCTACAGGAAGGGTTGAAGCCCCTCATTGCCTAGCTGCATGCACACCTGGCCCAAAATGCAACCTTGCTCCAGGAGACCCAGTCAGTGTACCTGGAGATTCTGTGACCCAGTCATTGTCTGTACTTCTGGAGTCTGAGTCAACATGAGTAAGTTGCCATAGTCTAGGGGCCCCTATCAGACCCTCTGAGAGCGGTGACTGCTGCTTCACTTTTGCCCTTCAAGGCTCTTGCAGACATCTTTCTTTTCTTGCAGGCATTAATCAAGAGCCATGGAGGGAGGGAATTATGGGCACTGTAGTTCTAGCTTAGTTCTGAGCCAAGTCTCCATGGTGATGTGCTCACACAGATTAGAGGGGTTAAAATACTTAAGGTCAGGGGTGGCTAGTGTACTCTGCTGCTCTTTAACATTTTAAGCTTGGAAAGCAAGAGTAGCTAGAGCTGAGTAGAGGTCTTCATCAAAGGACTGCACTCTCAGATCAAATAGTCAGGCCAGTTCATCTCAATACCTCTGTCCTCCAACCATCAAAGGGGAACATTTTGTACCCATTCTTGATTTTGGAGTCATGGCCACAGAAAGGCTGAACACATCTGGCCTTCTTGAGGATCCTGATGGTTAGCCTCACCCAGGTGTTGCTTCAATTATAATCTTCTTTTCTTTGTGTATGCATACAAATGTGTATATGATGATATGTGTGTGGAGGCAGAGGCTAAATTCAGGTATTGATTGTCTCTTTCCACTGTGGGTTCTGGTATGGAGTTTGGGTTGTCAAACTCAAACAGCAAGTGCTTTCACTTACCAAGCCATCTAGCTGTCCCTAAGTGGCAATTTTTCTTGCCGTTGACCTCATTCTGTTTCTGACATGTATTCCTGCTTAAATCCCTCTATAGACAGACCTTGCCTTGTGATGATTCTATCTAGGATTCTTTTAACTTCATGATGGTGCCAAAACAATCCAGTGGGAATTGTACTTCCAATGTTCATTTCGATCTTTTTCTGGCTGGTGATATTTACAATGATGCCCTTTTGTGGGAGTGGGCCATGGCAATGGGCTTTTTTTGTTGGTGTAGGTGTACTAAAGGCATTTGGGCTTGTATTCAATATGCAATGACTTGTAGAGAGTAGTGCTATTGGAAATTGGACATGCGTATTTGGACCTACTGGTTTGCTTTGGTGGCCAGTTTCCTTAGAGCTGTGGTTCTCAACCTTCCTAACACTGTGACCCTCTCATACAGTTCCTCATGTTGTGATGACCCCCAGCCATGAAGCTCTTTCGTTGCTACTTCATAACTGTAATTTTGCTTCTGTTATGAATCATAATGTAAATATCTGATATGTGACTCCCAAAGGGGTTGAGACCCACAGGTTGAGAACCATTGCTTTAGACTGTGGTGTTCTTTTCAGAGCCTGTACTGCTTATGAGTTACAGATGTTCTGGTTTCCACAGTCTCTGCTCAGCAGCAAACAGGGCTTCTGATATAGTTCATGATGGAGCACTGGCCTAGCATGTATGAAGTCCCAGTGCCACAAAAACAAACAATAAAAAACAATAGGAATATGATTCCATTTTTATCTTTCATTTGCCTATGTTGACATCAGAAGTTCATTTAGAATGCAGCTCAAGGATGTCCTCTCCTGTTTCTGTCTGTCACTGCTTTAGTCACCTATCTAGCATGGATGGGTGGGTGACAGGAATGGGAGTTAGCTGACTCTGGGGTTTGGGTTGAAAAAATGAATCACTTGACATTCGGTGGGCAGAATCCCATCTTCAGTTCCCTTTCTTCATTGACTGTGCTACATTCTCTCCAGCTGCAAATGATCTGAACAACAACTATGTAGCTGCAACAATCCTGGTGGCTCTGTCTAGAGGTGGGAAATGACCAGCTGTCAGATGTGGAAACTGATATACAGGGTCTGCTTACTTATAGCTTCATTCCTGATATTCTGAAATTATGGACAAGTTTTGATAATTATTTGATAATTACTTGTAACTTACAAATCTGGCCAAGTTCTTCGAAGCCCTGAGGGTAGCTAGACAACTCATTGAGAATTTGGGTGGAGAAGAACATGGCATATAAGTGTTCCTCACTCTTCAGTTAACAGCAAAGAGCAATGTATCTACTTCATATGTTGGTTTCTGGGATAATTTGGATTATTAGTTAGGAAATGATTACTTCCTTTCCTTTCTTTGATGCAGACCATACTCCCTTCTTCTCCCGACTTTGAATTTGGTCATATGCTTTACTCTGGCCCATGGAATGTGAGAAAATGTGATGAATTGTAGTTGGTTGTTTTATACTTTTTACTATTGGGGAGGGTCACCACCCAGCTCCCAAATAAAAACATGGAGGTTTATTCTTTCTTATAAATGCTCTGCTTTAACTTGGCTTGCTTTTAGCCAGCTTTTCTTAACTTAAATTATCTCTTCTATCTTTTGCCTCTGGGCTTTTATCTTTCTCTATTCCTGTATAGCTTTCTTTACTACCTACTCTATGGCTGTCTGTGTATCTGGGTGGCTGTCCCCTTGCATCCTCCTCTTCTCTTCCTTGATCTCTCTACCTAGAATTTTCCTCCTATTTATTCTCTCTGCCTGCCAGCCCCACCTATCTTTTCTCCTGCCTTGCTATTGGTCATTTATCTCTTTATTAGACTAACCAGGTGTTTTAGACAGGCAAAGTAACACAGTGTAACATGAATAATAAAAACACAGAGACAGATATTGGGGTTCAAGCTGAAGAGAGACTAAACAGCTCTTGCCTCTACCTCAGGCTGAAAGGATTGTCCTGTCCTCAGCATGTTGGAAAATAAATCTTCATGAGACCCTTTGGTTCTTCCTTTTATACCTCCCTAGTGCTGGGATTAAAGTGTGTGATCCCAAGTGTTGAGATCATGTTTGTGTGAGCTGTTTCTCTTTGGGACTGGATCAATTTCATGTAGCACAGTGTGTCCTTGAACTAACAGAGATCTATCTGCTTGTCTCTTGAGTCTTGGGATTAAAGGTGTCTTCCACCACCACCTGGCTCTATGGCTGCTAGGATTAAAGGTGTGTATTACCATTGCCTGGCTCTGTGGCTTGTGGTTAGCTTTGTGTTCTGTGCCCTCAGGCAAGCTTTAATAAATCATAAATAATATATCACCACAACACAGCTTCACAGAGTTAAATGCAACATAAAAGAATGCAACACATATTTGCATCATTAAACAAATATCCTACAGCATAAACAAATGTAACACATCTTAAAAGAATATTCTACAACAACGAATGGGTACAGGTTTTAAATGCCATTGCATGCTTTGGCTCACTTCCATTTCCTGTGAGAATGTCTTCCAGGTACCAACTGAGTACAGAGACTTAGAGATGCAGAATGGCACCAAACTCGACTGATTGCAGAAAGCACAGCTTCTCCCATAGAGCTCAGGTAGGACAGCTCACAGAAAATGCTCAGATATGTTAGCATGACAACAAATGTTGCTATAGACTGTTCTATTCAGGGTACTTTGTTACATGGTACATTGTAACTGATACAGCTTGTAACTAAGGTTTATTCATAGTTAGATTACTTGTATTTAATATAGTTTAAAAAGCTCTGAGATTTCTGGCTTTTCTACTCTTCCTGTATAGCTAGATTAGCCAATAGATTTTCTTCCCCCTGTGTGTGCTTAGGTGAAAGAGCTTGAGAAATAATAAAATCCTGAAGAGAAAAGGAAAAATAAGGAAAGCTATAGGCCCACCTTTCTGAAGGAAGAATTGCATAAATGAGGGACAAAAGAAGCCACAGATAACTAAAGTATGATTTTTTTTCTTCTCTGGATCCCTATATTTCTCCATAGACACGATTTTGTTCTGTTGTGTTATTTTGTCCACTTTTATATTCCTGGTTTTGTACAATCTCTGAAATTCCAGGAAGAAGGTGAAAGAATAACATTGCACATCGCTCCAGCTTGCGCTGTGTTTATCTCATGATGGACCATTCACTTGGGCTTAACCTCAAAATGACCTTTCTGATTCCAGACAAGGCAGCAGGCCCTTGCTTATAAGCAGGCTGGCTGGGCATACTTCTCTAGTCACATTATTTGTGTCAATGGTCACAAATTCGGTGCTTGGGAATACATTTTAGTAAATCCTGGATTATTTTACTGCTGTAGTGAATGCATTGTGTACTTTGAGTCTTTAATGATTGGTATCCCACACCAAGGGTTGGACATACATATTGTTCACCAACCCCGTATGTGTTGAAGGGAGGGAAGAGGGTGAGGGATGTTTTATAGGTCATTTTCAAACTCCCTTTACTCCAGCTGTTGCAGCATGGTTTTATGTTCTTATTACAGCTTTTTTTAGAACATCTTAACTATAACTATCACACTATCTTCTAAATCAGTGGCTCCCAACCTGTGGGGCATGATCCCTTTGGGTGGTGTCAAACAATCCTTTCACAGGGCTTGCATATTAGTTATTCTGCACATCAGCTATTCACATTATAATTCCTAACAGTAGCAAAAATACAGATATGAAGTAGCAACAAAAATAATCTTATGGTTTGGGGTTACCACAATTTGAGAAACAGCCCTAAAGGGAGGGTCCCCTCACCACATTAGGGAGGTTGAGAACCACTGCTCTAAATAAAGGAATAAGGGATCTTTGGCTATTCTTGTTCCAATGTCTGGACTGAAGAGAGGCCATTTCATATAGAAACAGTTCAAAGCAGATCACGGAAAGATGGTTCTGTTTCTCAGAGTCCTTCCAGGGTTTCGGAGGTCATCACAAGCCAAGCTGGGCTTGTTTGGGGCTGGGTTGGGGTTGGGGCTATCTCTGTCATCAGCCTGTGCTCAAGTTGTATCTCTAGACTGATTGCATCTGCATTTGGGTATCAAGTGATTTGCCTGCTTGTTTATATTGGATTCAGCTCCCTTGGGGACAACAGAAACTACTTAATATTTTAGAAAGAGAGAGCTCAGCGGTGTCCATGCCTAGAAAATTCTACTGCCTCTATCCAGGGCATCCAAGTCTGTGTCCCCAGTACTGTCTGAGCAGAATCGCCCCCAGGATGCAAGTTATTTAAGTTGGCTAATGGTGTCTAGAAACATGACTTCATTCCTTGTGCATATTGAAAGTCAGAGGAGTTTATGACAGAAACCTTTCTTTGGTAGCCTCCAAAGTGACTCAAAGATTATATGACTTCCTAGCTAGCCGAAGGAGAAAGTGAAATTAAAAAAAAAGATCAATCTAGAGTAAAGAAAGAGAGAGAATAGAGCAGATGACAAACCGTATAATGGCATATTTAAATTAAAATAAGTCAATTATTACTTTAAATGATAATTAATTTATACTGCAACTGAAAGGTAATGGTTATTGAACTGGATTAAAAGCCCTCAATATATACATCTTACAAATAGATAAGAATACACAAACCTTTAATTTCTGTCTATAAAGAACACAGTCCTTTTCAAAAGCAACGAGGCTATATGTGCTGACAGCTAACTGTTCATCCTTCACTTTGATCTTATGTCACTTTAATGGTTTAAGTCTTCAGAGTCTAGACTGAGATAGGCTTTGCTAAAATCCCATTTCTTCCCTGAACAAACTGTGTGACTTAGGGCAAATGAATCATCTCTGTTTCTTCATTTATAAAGAGATAATCAGCACCTTTCTTATAGGGATGTTGTGAGAAGCCAATGATTACATCATTACAATGTACTTAGCAGAGCCTGGCAGGTGGTGTCCACTCACCATATGTTAGCAGCTTGCCCTCGTTAGCATTAACTGTTACCTTGACCCAGACTAGTGTCATCAACTGAGAAATTATATAGATCATATTGGCCTGTCAGCAAGCCTGTGGGGGATTGTCTTAGTTGTTAACTGATGCCAGAAGTCCAGTCCACTGTGGAGAAACCATCCCTAGGTAGGTGGTTCTGGGTTGTTTTAGAAAGCCAGCTAAGCATGAGCCTGGGCAAAACCAGAATCAGTTTTCTTGCATGGTTTCAATTTAAGTTCCTACTCTGACTTTCCTCAATAATGGACTGTGACCTGGAAGTGTAAGCCGAATAAATACTTTTCCCTAAGTAGTTTTTGGTTGGAGTGTTTAATTTCGGCAATAGAAAAGAAACCCCGAATACATTTGTAACTACTGCTAATGCTATTTCTGTTTTTAACACTTGATCTTAGCCAAAAGGCCTAGAGGTGGTGTTGTTACTACTTTTATTAATCTCTATCAAGGAAAATAACTAAGAGAAAAATGTTATATACAAAAAGATGTCCATTGCATCCTGTCAGCATTAAGAAATTACAATCTGGGAACCCGTAGGGTAACTCGATTGCTCTGTGTGCAGAATCGACATTAAGAAATTACAGCCTGAATGTCTTACTAATTCATACACCCATTCAACAGAGATGCACTGAGCTACTACTGTCTGCCAGGCAGTAATTAACATTGTTTGGAATACATCAGTGTTGTGGCTTGAATGTGAAATGACTTCCTGTAGACTCCCATATTTGAACATTTGGTCTCAAGCTGGTGGCACTGACTCGGAAGGTTGGGGAACCTTTAGGAGGTGGAGCCTTGCTAGAGGAAGTTATTTCCTGAGTGCACATCTTAAGATTTGCTCCCCAGATCCTATCTTTTCTCTGCTTTGCAACTGTAGATATAATGTGACCAGCTGCCTCATGCTCCTGCCACTGTCCCTTCTCTACCAGATGGGCCACATCCTCTTGAACTATGAGCCAAAATAAACCATTTCAGTAGCTTCTTGTCAGATATTTGAATACAGTGAGAACAGTAACTAATAAGTTAGTTACCGGTAAGCCAGGTGGACCAAGTTCCTTGCCTTCAGGATGAGAAGTGTGGAGCTAAACTGTGGCATCCATTCAGAAGAATGTTGTGTAACATTTTGAACAATAGCCACGAAGATGAGAACCAGTGTCCTGTGAAATGAAAAAGCAGCAGAAGAAAATATAAATGGCTCAGCCATATGTGTGGGCAGAAAAATTGGAATGGAGCATTTGAAAATGGAAGTGCCTGTTAGTGATGGGATCTTGTTTTGGTTTTTCAATCATTTGTGAAGGGTTTCACAATGCTATATATTCATACATATGAATTCGTACGTATTTGTAAGTAATTGGGAAAAGTGAATTGGCACTAAGACTAGATTCTTATGGTTTCGGAATCAACTTGAGGCTCTAGGCAGAAGAGGAAATTGATTATATGACAGGGGTATTTCAAAACAGAAACCACTCTTGCAGCTCTTCTGTGCCCAGGGAGCTGTGGAATTCATGCCAGGGAAAGGCAGACCTTGGCCAAGGAAGCCTTAGTAAGCAGATGAGTTAACAAGGCTCCCATGCTCTGAGAAAGGAGAGAGTTCAGAGTTAGCCATATCTGGAGTGGCAGTGGGAGTTTTCTACTTCCCCTCAGCAGTGTAGGGAGATGAGGGAGAAATAGCAATTTGGGTGTGGGAGAAAGTGAGGAAAGAGGTTGGAAAAGGTGAGCACAGTAGAGGTGCAATCACAATTTATTTTGTTTTTTTTATATTAATTTTAAATTTTGCTTAGTGTATTGATTATTCATCATTACTGATGCTAAATTTGGTATTTCACCTTGCATATAGAACAGAGGATCCATCGAAGCCTTGCTGTCCACCTCTCCTTTTCTAACCTGCATTAATCACTCTTACGCATTCGGGTATTCTCTCTCTCTCTCTCTTTTGGGTTTTCGAGACAGGGTTTCTCTGTGTAGCTTTGAAGCCTATTCTATACTGGCACTCGCTCTTGTAGACCAGGCTGGCCTCGAACTCACAGAGATCCGCCAGCCTCTGCCTCCTGAGTGCTGGGATTAAAGGCGTGTGCCACCACTGCCTGGCCTGAGTGTTGTCTTTCTTTCTCTCCGTGTGTGCTTACACATGTGAAGTGAAGGTCAGAGGATAACATTGTGTGTCAGTGTCCACCTTCTACTTTGTTTGAGACAGGTTTCCCCCCTCCCCCATTTTTTTTTCAGTTGTGTCTGCAAGGTTCTCTTTCCCAAGCTTCTAGAGAATCTCTTGTATCTGCTTCACATCTCTCCACAGGAAACTGTATCTACAGATGTGCACTACTAAACCCAGACATGAGTTCTTGGGATTTGAACTCAGGTCCTCATGTTTGTAGAGCAAATGCTCTTACCCTCTGAACAATCTCCTTAGCCCTAGGTGGGTTGTCTGTAGTTCCCTGTGTAAGCGATAGCAACTTTAAAAACACTGATAAGTAATATTTAATTTTAAGATGTTTGCTGTTCTGTGTTCTGCCTAAACTTTAGTAAAACCATGACAAGGGTTCTTTGCCATTTGGTGAATGCACCTGGGAAGGGACAGTGTCCATGGTGACGTCTATAAACAGATGTGTGGAGCAGCAAGGACATGCAGACAGTGAGATGATAGGCAGCCCTGGAGTGCCTGGAAAAGAAAATCTAAGAGTGATGTAGCCAAGAGAGTGCAAGTCCCTCAGCCCTCAGATGTTTCAAAGGGGTTCTATACTTCCAAGCCATGAGGCTCGGGTTGTTTAGTTTGGATATTTAAAGAAAGACGGTGCAGTGGTTTGAAAGAAAATGGCCCCCAAAGGAAGTGGCACTATTAGGAGGTGTGGCCTTGTTGGAGGAAGTGTGTCAATATGGGTGTGGGCTTGAGGTCTCATACACTCAAGCTACGCCCAGAGTCACAGACTCCTTCTGCTGCCTGTGGATCAAGATGTAGGACTCTCAGCTACCTCTCCAGCACCATGTCTACCTGCATGCTGCCATGTCCCACCATGATGATAATGGACTGAACCTCTGAACTGTAAGCCACCCATTAAATGTTTTCCTTTCTAAGATTTGCCATGGTCATGGTGTCTCTTCACAGCAATATAAACCCTAAGACAGATGGTGTCTGTCTAGGAAGGCCTGAGAGGTCATAGCCAGGACTTATTTTCCCATGTCAACTTCCTTGGGACCTTTAATTGCTCATTGCTATTACTAACCATGATGTTTTTTTAAATTTAAAACATTTATTTTTCATTTTATAGACTAAGCCCAGTTCTCCCTGCCTCCCCTTCTCCCACCCTCCTCCTCCTCCCCTTCCCACTCCCATCCACTCCTCAGAGGGGGTAAGGCCTTCCTTGGGGAGTCAACAAAGTCTGGCATACCAAGTTGAGGTAGGACTAAGTTCCCCTCCCCCAGCACCCGCACCCCATCAAGGCTGAGCAAGGTATCCTACCATAGGGAATGGGATCCAAAAAGCCAGTTCATACACCTGGGACAGGTGCTGGTGCCTCTGCAAGGTACCTCCCCCCAAAAGATGAAGTCACATAACTCTCATCCACATTCAGAGGGTCTAGTTAGGTCCCTTGCAGACTAACCACCATCTTTCAGAAACAGACACCCATCTTTCCTAGAGTCCTGCCTTTTAGGTAAAGTCTCAAGAGGGCTCGCCTTGCCATGGAAGCCTGAGGAAGGTCATTGGAACAGATCTGCTGACCAGTCCTGCAGGAGGAAGGGTAGGTGTAGATGACAATGCTGTGTCCAGAACAGGAACATGGAGAGAACATGCATCAAGAGGGCCTGAGGATGGGAGCAGGGGAGGGTTGTCAGTAACATCCCACCTCTTGACACAGGTGGGGATGTCTCCAGACTCCTTCTCCTTAGAGATTGTGTCAGTGGCTCTTCTCTTAAAAGTTTTTATAACAGAAGCCCTGTATGGCATAGGTATCCGGGTGTGTGTTGGGAGGGACCCTGCCTATGTCAGGTGTAGGCAATTTGGAGAGAATTACCTGTGGAGACTCAAAAATCAGCGATGCAACAAACTCAACTGCCTTTTGTTTTTATTATGTATGAACAATTCTACTGGTCAGTGACAAACTCCCCCATCTGTGGGCAGGCAGTTGGCACTGTACTTACAGCTTAGTCTGGCTCAGGTGTGTGATGGAGGACAGAGGGAGCTAGGGATCTTCCCAAAGGCAGTGGGTACAGGAAGAACCCTCAAATTCTAAACTGATAATGAGGAATAGTCAGGACTCAACTTGAAAGACTTGAGGCTGGCCAAGGGTGGGACAAGAAAATCCTCAGAAGTCAGCCTGTGAGCAATGGTTAAGCAAACTTTAGTGCCAGGCAGAGTGGCATCTTGGCAAACAGGCAGCTCACATTCTGGATTAGCTCTTGGGATTAGCATCTTTTCAGAGAAAAGCCAGGAGCTAATCTTGCAGGAGGTGGGGAGATGGCTGAAGCTTCTTCTATGAAAGATCCCAATAAGATCTGGAGAGGAAGTTCAAAGACAAGCTAGGAAAGGCCATCTCAGACCCAGGGGAGTGGTGTAGGCTATTGGATGGAAGGCAGCCTATATCTGACATGAATCCAGGAATGCAGTTCTCAGAGTGTGGTCCCCCAATCAGAAACATCACATGGCAATGTTCTAGAAATATACATGTCCAGTTCCCATCCTACATTTAGTGAACGAGCAATAGGAATGGAGTCAGAAATGTGTGCTTGTGTGTACTGCGTAGTCTGAGGACCCTGGTTCATCGGCTCCCTTGGAGAGGTGGCAGCAGATAGCCTCTCCTCTGGGGCCTATGCCAGGCACCCGGGGTATCTGAATCTGCAGAAGAATGACCAGTCAGGGTAATGCAGAAATTGCAGGCTGGCTTTCTTCCAGTATCTAGAGAAATTTGTGAATAATATGAATTAACCACTGAGTCTGAAGACTACGTGAGGGGTTAAGGGCCGTGTTGTAATTTAAGAATCGCAGCCTGTGAGAGAAAGAGGCCATGGGACAGGGTTCAAGCAGAAGGGTTTTTAAATTAGGGAATGGGATCATAAAAAGGGGAAAGGGAAGTGGGGGACAGGTCTCCAGAGACAGAAGCAGTGGGAGAGAGGTGAAAGAGGGAGAGAGAGGGAGAGAGAGAGGAAGAGGAACAGACAGAGAGAGGGAGAGAAAGAGAGAGAGAGAGAGAGAGAGAGAGAGAGAGAGAGAGAGAGAGAGAGAGAGGATGGGAAGTGGGCAGGGCCCTTTTAAAAGGGAGCATGGTGAATATGCACAGGTGGTGCTCTTAGTGGCTGCATCTGTGGACATATCCTGTCAGAACACCAAGGATAGGCCAGTACAGATGCCTGAATACTAACAGGCCATCCAGTTGTTCTCTTTTATCATCTCATTCTATGAGGGTTTCAGAAATTTAATACAATATGATAACCCAGACCTCAGTGTTTGGGCAAGTTGCTCTAGGTGTCTGATCGCAATGCCTTCTTTGTATTCAAACCTTGAGATAATGCAACCTTTAAAATGACAACTTCTGTCACAAAAACATGGATCCCAAAGTTCACATAAAGAAGGGGATGTGAATGAGAAAGTGCTGCCTAGAATTGATATGTCATTGGCAGGCCAGGTGGCTCTGCGTTTAGTGGTTACTCCTGGTTGCCTGGAGCGGACCTGGGACCTGGAGCAGGTCTGTGTCATCACAGCCTGGAGGATGTGCAATGGAGCAGAAAGCACATCACTCTTAGGATTCAGACTTGGTTCAACTCAGCTTCCCCATTTGTAAGCTCTGTGTCCTTGGGTGGAGTCTTTATTGACTTGAGGCTTTACTAACTGACTCATCAAAAATACTGTTAATTCACCCTTGGGGATGACAGTAAGCTGTGGTGGTTCATCATGACCAGAAGGCTGAGACAGTGCCCAAGGGGACACTAGAGAGGTGGTAGGACCCAGATGCTGAAGGGCATTGCAGTTTTCCCTTTGATAACACTTTGCCAGTTATTTTGTATTTAGCCAGTTTGGCAATTTTACCCTGACTGATGAGCTGCTTCCCGGAGAGGGTGGTTACTTCACCTGTGGGTGTGAATGCCTGAGACACTGGGTGGTTTGGCACAGTTTCATTTCTAGGATGTTTCCACAAGCTTCCATGGCAGCATCATTTACAAACTGGCCACCACAAATGGTATCACCCCTACTGAAGGTCATGGACTCTACTGGGAAATGGATGTCTGAACTCTGTTCTACCTTCAGGGATAGGTGGGGAGCCATGGCCAGGAGTTGAGTTAGACAGTAAAGCACCAGACAGGCATGTGTCAGCATTCAAGGTCATGGGGTTTAAAGTCAGTTGGGAGAGGCCCTTCCTTGGCCAAATCTGTACTTCCTCTTGAGCAGCCACTGATGGCCTTCTTTCTGTCAGATATTGGCTGGCAAGGAAGGGTGGTCCTTGCCCTCCACTCATTCCTAGTCCAAGGTGGCTCCAGTCTAGAGTTGTTGGTGCTTCTATGTGCAAGAATGGCCCCCAGGAGAGTTTCTGGCCTTCAGGGGGGTGTGAGGTGTCAGACCCAAGTGAGCTCCAGAGATCCATCCTTAGTTACCAAGCCCAGTGAGCATGTTACCATGGTGAAAGGAGTTTGCAGATGGCTTTGATGTGAGGAGCTTGAGTGGAAAGACCCAGTTGAACCAGACATTACTAAAGGTGCAAAAGGATGCAGAGGAACATCACAGGGCCACATGACCATGGAAGGCGTATGATGACTGGTAGAGATTCAACTCACTGTGGCTGACTTTGTATATGGAGAAAGGGGACCAAGAGTCATGTAGGATGGACAGCCTCAAAGATGAACTCGATCCAAGGCAAAGGATTCTCTGCCAGAGCTTTCAGCAAGTAGTACTACACTTTTGGCAACTATAGCCCATTGAGAACTGTGTCAGACTCCTATCCATAACTGTAAGATACTAAACTTTCATTGTTTTGGGCAACTAAATTAGAGCAATTTGTTAAATCAGCCACAATGAAGCTAACAAATGAGTCTCTGGACAATATTCAGCTCAATCTTGTCTGTTGGCCTTCCAATGCCAAGAAGGGTCCTGTAGTCTTTGACCCTAAAGTCTGTGGTTGGGATAGATATGAGTTGTCTTTCTTTGAGTGGCTGGCAGCACCAAAGGTTGAAGAACCCAAAGATCTGAGGTCCAGGGCTAAGGGCTAAGGGCTAAGGGCTAAGGGCTAAGGGCCTGGGGTATGCTCACACTTTTAGGAATGCTCTCAGGGTGCCATGGGTAGCCTGAGCATCAACATGGTGGGTGGTGTGGAGAGTTATGACTTTGACCCAGCTGCTAGGTCTGGGCTCGTAACATTGAGCAGGAGAGGCTTAGTCTCTTGTTTGGACTTGTCCTAAACAGTGCATCTTTCTTAGATCTTGAACATCCCTTGCTGTCACAGACAGAACTTAGGATTTAGACTTGATTCTGTCCCAGGCAAATTACTTACGAATTGTGTAACCTTGGGCAAATTGCTTAACTTCTCTAAAATGATGCTTCTCCATTTATAAACATGCACTTTGCTGTGTTGTTATAAGCAGGGCTGTTAGGAAGTGTAAACAGTGCTGAAGAGAGCACCTGCATGGAGATTGAGGAACAGATGGAATGTCCTTTCCAGCTTGGGAAAGGCCATGGAACCAAGTGCAAGCATCTTCATGCTGGCCAGGGAGAAACCCATAACCAGCAAGAGGTCTGGGGCTTCTGGGAATGTAATTAAACAGGTGATGCACTCCCCAGCCCCTTGGAAATAAAATATGCAGCTGCTGTCTGCATCCAGGTTTTAGGGAAGGGCAGGTGACAGGAAGTTGCACAGCCCAAAGCATTGCTAGGTCTGTATTCTTTGAGCGGTCATGATGGCCTTCTCAGGGAAGTAGATCAGAAGTGCTTGGTGGGTCTTGGAGATGGCTATTCTTTATGGTCTGTGGTCTTCCTGGAGAACAAACACCTTCAAGCCTCCTATTAGTCCCAGGGAATGCCATTTCCCAGGTCCCTCCAGGCCTGATATGCTTTCCCCACCTTGGATCTTGCCTTCTGTAGCTAATGTACATATGCACTTGAAGTGAACAGGAGACCTTAGGTCTATCCCTGACTTCAGAGTGCCCTTTTGTTATCTACCAGCCTACAATGAACTCACTTGTCCAGAGCCCTCTGTCCTCACATTTCCCAAGAGCTTCCTGGGAAGGGAGCCCTGAAAGATCCCCGGCTTCTGCCTGTGTTCCTTCTCTCCTGAAGCCTGTGGTCTCTGGCCACCCAGAGCCCAGCAGGATGGACCTCCACTCAGCAGACCCCTGTACCTGCCCCTGACTAATGGAGAGGGTGTTTGGCACTTAGTATCCCAAAATGGCTAAATTCCAATCCATTCTGACACCCTAAATGTGAAGACAGTAAAAATAAAAGAATGTGTAAGTCCTTGGTTTTCTCTGGATTCTTGATTCCACTGAGAACTGAATGTCCCTATTCTTACCTTTCCAGTCCTCACCAACTACAGCTAACAGCTTTTCCAACTTTCGCTCACCAGGCCATTTTCCCCCTCACTGTGCCATTTTTTTTTAAATATAGAAACAAAATCTGAAACATTATCTGCCAGGTACATAGTCTGCTCCTCTGATGAGCAGAGAGAGCAGTAGACCTGGGCTTTACAGCAAACACTGGTCGGTTGGCTGTGTGCCCTTTGATGGGGTCTCAGACACACCACCTCAAATTGAAACTGGAATAAAACTACAAATTGCTATATGACCCAGACTCTTGGCATTTCTTCACAATGGGAATTTGGAGTGAAATGTAGCCGGGACTGTTAAATGCCTAGAGCCTTTTGTTTCTTTCTCTATAACCACTGCCTGGAAAGGCACATCCATACTAATGCACCCCAGGTGTTTTCTCATAAATCCAAATGAATTGGAACTTGGTAATGCATCAGATGTCTCCCATAGGCTCATATATTTCAATGTTTGGTTATTAGGGAGTAGCACTACTTGACAGGAATTAGGAGGTGTGGCCTTGTGGGGTGGGTGTAGTCTTGTTGAAGAAAGTGTGTCACTGGGGGTGGGCTTTGAGGTTTCAAATGCTCAAGCCAGACCTCTCTCCCTCTCTCCCTCTCTCCCTCTCTCCCTCTCTCCCTCTCTCCCTCCCTCCCTCCCTCCCCCCTCCCTCCCTCCCTCTCTCTCTCTCTCTCTCTCTCTCTCTCTCTCTCCTGCCTGCTGATCCAGATGTAGAACTCTCAGCTATCTCTTCAGTACCATGGCTGCCTGTGAACCTCCATGCTCCCCACCATGGCAATAATGAATAAACCTCTGAAACTGTAAGTCAGCCCTGATTAAATATTTTCCTTTATAAGAGTTGCCATGGTCATGGAAACCCTAACCAAGACAGAAGTCAACAAGCTTTCCTTTTTATTTATTTATTAATTATTATTATTATTACTTGGAGGCATTGCTTTTACTCTGTTTGTATCTTTGATATCTCTTTAGGCTATGACTCTTTTTTTTTTTAATACCATATAGGAAAAACATGCCTATAATGCACTCAGAGCGAGAAAAATAAAAAAAAAATTATTTGAACAAAACCTGGATTATTTAGAAGATTTTTACTAATTGAAGATTAGGGGCTGTGAAGATGGTACAGATATGGTATAGATAAGTTGTTTGCTATGCGAATGTGAGGACTAGAGTTGGGATTGCCAGGGCACACATAAATAACGGGGCAGGGGCTGGATGGTGGCGCATGCCTTTAATCCCAGCAGTCAGGAGGCAGAGGCAGGGGGATCTCTGTGAGTCTGCGACCAGCCTGGTCTACAAGAGCTAGTTCCAGGACAGCCTCCAAAGTCGCAGAGAAACCCTGCCTCCGAAAACAAAACAAACAAACAAACAAAACAAAAAGCTGGGTAGGGATGGGGCTGCATATATTTCCAGCAGTTAGGAGACAAAGGAGACTGAGAGAAGCTGGCGAGCTAGACTAGTTGGAATAAATGAGTACTGGATCCAGAGAGGCCCTGTTTAATGAACCTGGTGGAGTGCACCTCCAGGCCTCCACAGGCACAAATGTTCACACACATCCATGCATGTGCATCTACACACACGTGGCCACATATATGCCGACACAAATCTACATGCACACATACCACATGCACGTAATGTTTATTGATCACTAGGCATTAATTATGTTACATTCTAAGATGGTAGAACATGATCTGTACTAATTAATGGGTTGTGCACCTGCAGCATTCAGTGATGAACAAAAATGTCCATTTTCCTCTTTGAATCCTCAGTCTTTTTCATCATTAATACAAATTTATCATGCTGCTCAAAGCTGAATGGGGATAGACTTCCCTTTAACCTAAAGCTGGGAGTTATTTGGGGTTATTTGGCAATGTCAAGAGAATCAGTTAGAAGCTTCCAGAGGCCAACGATGCTGGGAAACAAGAATCCAAAGACTTACGTGTATTGAGATGTGAACAGTGGCTGGGGTAATTTCTGTTATTCTTGTCCAGCAGTGGGTAAGAGCTCCCTAGTTCCCACATGCTCTCACCTTTGCTTTTTCTTTTTGGTAGCCTTTCTGACTAAGTTGCCACTGTAGTTTTAATTTGCATTTCCCATGATAGCTAAGGATGCTGAATATTTTTTCATATGTTTGTTGGCCTTAGTACTTAACTTGGAAGACTGTCTATCTTATTAGTCTATTTACTGATTGAGCTGTTTTTTTTTTTTGAGTGAGAGTGATGAACTGGATAAAGAAATACTTTACTGTATGGCTGTTGTACTCAGCCATACAGAAGAATGGAGTTATGTGTCATTTGCTGGGAAATGGACACAGAGATGGTCATATTACTTGAAATAAGCCAGACTCAAGCTCATATATTTGTGGACCTTAGACTTCAGAAGGCTACAGATGTGGACATGAAAGCATGGGTGACACTGGATAAAAGTTCAAGAGTGGTTGGAGGGAAGGAGAGGTAGAAGAGGGGGGTGCATGGGAGGAGGAGGGTCTCAGTGTATGATAAAGCTGAACACAAAGCTGCCTTTATGGGTGAATGTATGCCAAATAAAAGTGTCATCTGGCCTGAGGCTAAGAAACCATCTTGTGGGCCATGGGTTCCTCATGTTGAAGAACCTCTGCACGTGAAAAACCATTACTGGTGCCTGAGGAGAGAAATTGACTGTGAGATGCTGCGTCATGTGTCACTGTCCTAGGCTCTAACCCAGTGGTTCTCAACCTTCCTAATGCTGTGGCCCTTCAATATAGTTCCTCATGCTATGGTGAGCCCCAACCATAAAATTATTTTGTTGCTACTTCCATAACTGTAATAGTCATGCAAATATCTGATACACCGACCCCTGTGAAAAGGTCATTCACCTTCAAAGGGATCAGGACGCACAGGTTGAGAACCACTGTTCTAAGTGGATACCATCCACAGTTATCTGCTGGAGTCTTAGCGAGTGAAGGAAAGCAGTGCTGATTTTGACACTACCTCCCCTTGTGAGCTTGGGTAGACCGTTGACCTTCATGTCAAACCCCAACTTCGTGACACGATGTCTCAGGAGTGCGCTCTGGTGTGCTGGAGTGTGTAGAGTAGTATAGAAAATGCTCCAGAGCCTTGGTCAGGTGCTTCTAATCCAGGAGCTCTGGAGAGCAGATCCTTCAGATCAAGGTGGCTTTCTCCTTCTCTCCTTCCATTATGTGATCAATTTCTGGGCCTGTGTTTTTCTTAAAAAAAAATTCCAATTCCTAAGGCTCAAGGGTTTCAAATAGCTTTGGGCAAATTAAGGCTCAATAAATATTTCATAGTTAGATCTAAAATAGCAACCTGGCTCCTTCTTAGTATTAAACAGATTGAAAAAGTCTCCATGGTAGGAAGCAGGGAAATGAATATCATAAGCAATTGAAGACATATGTGGATATGGCAGTTTTACCCTCATAGTGATATCAAAGACACAGCCTCCTAAAACGTATCCAAGGAGAACCTGCCAATATCAGCACTTCATCCGGACAAATTGTGAGGCCTGCAGTCAGAAGCAAAGTTTGCATTTGGAGAAGGAGAGATTGTACCTTCCAGTACTGTTTAGGCCCGTTTCTAAATAAACATGTTAATAAACCAGGACTCAGTAATAAGCACAGTCTAAATAAGTTTAATAACTTGCTCTGACTTGAGTCCAAGTATCAGGACTGGAAACTGTTGATTGGAACGGGCCCCATCTGTATAAGATGACATGGGTAAAATAGAAATATCCTTGAAGAACTTAAAAAAATTTTAATTTATGGGTGGCTATGGAGACATGAATAAGAGCAGAACTCTAAAAAGGCACCCATAGGAATTTGTTCCTCTGTTGATTTGCTGGGAGTCAGTCAGCCTTGGCACTTGATCTGGAAGGACTGAGCCGTGAGCCCAGAAGGGGAGGAGGCTTTGGAAGTTCCCAGGTTGTGACTGCCTCACTTGCTCATTGACCACCCAGAGCCCACTCTCCTGCCCATTCTATCCCCGACAGGCCTCCCCAAGTTTGGCCCATTCTAGAGAATGCTCAGGCAAAGCTGGCACTTAGAAACCCCATTTTTATGAATGTCTCAGTTACGGATTTCTGGTCTTAATTATGGGGTTGGAGAAGTGATGCGTGTTTTCTAAGATTAGCTTTTACACTAGCTACTGTAGCTGGCTACTCCCAGGCTCTCACAGACGAAGCCTGGCAGCTGGAGAGAGATGGCTTCATATTATGGGCAGAGACAACCTAGTGTTTGGAGAAGCCTTTTGTAGAAATATTTTTCCCTTTGTGTGCACTGGCTGATGATTTCAATTTAGAAAGGGAAAATTAAAGTAAATGATAGCAATGGGTCAGTTCTAATTTCCAAAAAGTTTGGAAGTTAATGGCTCTGTGAAACTGAGGGAACAGAGGATCTGTTATGACCAGATGTTTCCTTTGTCCAGCACATGTAATTGAACCCCTAGACCGTCCTTTGCTAGACAAAGTGGTGAACTACCCAGCAGAGCCCCAGCTCCAGCAGTAGGTATATAGGTAGTCTTTGCTCAATTGTTTTCACCTCATGAAAATTATTGCAATGTAGATTTTGGAGGTTAATTATATCAGATGTCTGTTACCAGAATACCGTATGCAACAAACTACCTCAAAATTCAGTGAATCTGAGGATGACCGTTTAGGCTGACCTATTTGGGCAATTCTTCTAAGTCTAGTTGGGCTAACTATTAGCAGTTGTAAGGTTCAGTTGAATTCCAATGGTCTTAGCTGGGGAGAGGGGTGGTCCTAACATCAGCTGAGTTCTCCTCAGACTTGTTTGGCTGTTGACTGGCTGTTGGCTGGTTAGAGCCCCCGGTAAACATGCTGCTGCTAGTCCTCCAAGCCTGGAGTCAAGCTACCACCTAAGAGGAGAAGGAAAAGTGGAGACATTGGTGTGATACTTTTAAAACCCCAGTTTGTGTCATATATGTCCATTGGTCAAAGCAAGAGATAAGGAATAATGGGAGAATATGCTCTATTTTTTCATATGTAACCAAGTGGCATTGTAAAAGCTTAGAGCCAAGAGTAAATCAGCCTATCAGGATACTTGTTTCAACAATATGGTTGAAATTTTCTTTTCAATCAGTAGAAAACACACACATAAATATGTGTTTATATATATTATATATATGTGTGTGTTTATATATAACATTATATATATATGTGTGTTTATATATGACATTATGTGTGTGTGTGTGTTTAAGCATTCTCTTATTTGTGGACTAAATATTCATTATTATCTTTAGTAGGAAAATTACCAATAATTACTTTTAAAATGAAGACTTTTACAAAAATACTTTTGAAGAAGAAAAAGTATGTAGAAGACAAACTGAGTCAGAGAATTGTGGGATAGCGAAGGTAGGGAGAGAGTGATAAATATGGACAATTAGGTAGGAAACAGAGAGTGAGGGGCCTTGACTTCCAAGCAGACTCATTTAAAACTTTTTCTCTTTTAATGTGAATACTGGGGGAACACTAAAAAGAATTTGAAAGCAGGTTGGAAGTTGAAAGCAATATTTAGGCTGAATAATGTGAATACTTAAAAACAAAGACTCCTCTGATTGCTTTCTGAGTTATTGACACAAGTTGCAATGGGTTGACAGAAATACTGTAATGATTAGGTTTACCTGGCTCAAGAACATGCATATGAATGAATGCCCTCATTCAACATCCTGGTGGATCCATTGGCTTTGGTATTTTCTGTGTTTCCTTGCAAGAAGAACCAAGGTGGGGAAGTGTGGATAATGTGTACCTACGGCCATTGTCAGTTTTGGAAAAAATCACCTTTAAGTACTCCAAGAAGATGAATAATCTCCACCTCTATGCCTGTGTGTATTCTTGCACCCAGCAAATGAATGCAGTCCTCAGCATCCGCCAATGTGTTTGCGTTTCCTCTGTGTTATTCTTCACAGTTCAGACTCACGTTCAGCTATATCTTTCTTGTCTTTTCTTCAAGATTATTCATAACAAATTCACTGTAACAGAGCTATTGCTCCCAGCCTATGATGGACATTAGAATTTTCCAGGGAATGTAGAAAACCAGAGTGCCTCTAGTCTCTACATCTAGGGGGTAGGTAACAAAGATTTTACCCACTCCTCTCCTCCAGGTAATTCCAATGTACAGTTCAGGTTGCCAGCCATTGATCAAAACCTTGGCTCATAACTGTCTTTAGTGCTGGCCTTTTCACTGTTGTTGGATTTTTTGCTGTGACAATGATAGTCTGTCAGTGAGTCCGCTATCGGAAGCACCCTACCCCTGGTTGCTAATCCTCCAGGAGCTATACTTTTCTCAGGAAGCCACTACAAGCAAAACAACAGCATTTTTCATTATCCTCCCTTGTGTCTGTCAGGGCTTTCCTGGTGGCTACCACACACTCCTTACCCACATATGGAATTGGGGCACAAAATCATACCCTGTTCTCTTGAAGACTATTGAGGAGCAATGAGATTATACTGGGGTCTCTTGCTTTCTGACTCACTGTGAAGGCCACCTTTCAGGATCTTTGTGAGGCATCAGCAGGACAATGATGGAGAAGCAGAAAGCCTTTTTCTTTCTTACCATGTTGTGTATCAAGCAATTGCTGGTGGTGTTTCTTCCTGGTGATTGATCATTTTTCAGGCATTTTAGTCTTGCTGTTAATGGGAGGGAGGGGTAGAGATTGTTAGTGGGGATGATAAAATGTCAGCCTTTCTTTCAGGCTGATAAACTGACTCTCTACATGTGAGGCACATAAAAGAAGCATCTGTTCCTTCTCCCCAATGGAAACAAACAATTTTAAGATACTAGGTCAGAGCTCTGAAGGAATCCCACTCCCTAGTCTCCTCTGTGCTTTTCTTTCTTCTGTTGAAGCAACTCATGAATTTCAGCTTATAGAACTGGCCTTTCCTGGTTTAAAATTTGGAAACAATCCCAAACTTCCAAAAAAGCTGCAAGACCAGTATGACAAAATTTTCTCCTTCACAACCCTGTCCCCCGAAACTCTTAAGTATTATAGATGGTGTTTCCTGCAAAGAGACATTTTCTTATATAAAGAAAATATGATGAATGCTGGTTGATACCTTGCTATCAGATTGCCTGTGCACATGGCTCAAGTTATGCCAGTTATGTTAATAATGTCCCAACAACAAGGACATCATTCAGAACCCCTGGTTACATTGAGATGCCATGCTTCTTAGGCTTCCTTCAGGTTGGGACACAGTTGACCTTCTATCACTGTGACATTGAAGTATCGATTGTTTTATATCATGTCTCAGGTTAGATTTGCATGAGTTTCCTTGGGACTGTCTTCAGATTATGTGTTTTTTTTGCAGATATGTCACCAAGGTCATATTTTGTTCTTTTCATTGTCCTCTATCAAGTGGTACCAATGTTTGTGTTTTGCTCCTTTGAGTAGGTGAGTAAAATCAATCAGGCTTTTCCAAGATAAAGGTTTTCATCCCTGTGTAACTGATATATTTTTTTATGAGGAGGTGTTCTGAAACATTTCATTTCTTATCTAGCATTCAGTTTATTCATCCACTTGTTCACATTGGTTTAGTTTTATGGTTTCCTATTCTAATGGCTTGGTTTACATTTTAATTGTTTATTCTGGTGTTCTAATTGTCCCTGGTTAGGTCGATGAACTATCATTCATACTGGTTTCTTCTTCTTCTTTCCTCCTCCTCCTCCTCCTCCTCCTCCTCCTCCTCCTCCTCCTCCTCTCTTCTTCTTCTTCTTCTTCTTCTTCTTCTTCTTCTTCTTCTTCTTCTTCTTCTTCTTCTTCACATGAAACTCATCATTCTCTTCAGTGCTTTCTGAAACAACAAGATCTTCAAAGTTTTTGTTGTACTTTTCATCCTCCAGCCTTGAGAACAGTTAGTTCTTCAAGAAGCCCTGGTCCCTTTAGTAGAAACTAGTATTTATACATGAGGATCTGAATGATAGATGTGTTCATTCTGAATGGGTACTGCTGCTCCAGACCCTCCTGATTGCTGAAGGTTGAGCATGTGTGTGTGCACATCAGTTTCTCAGTGGAAAACCACAAGTTCACATGAATGTTCCTCATTCTAAACCAACACTAGGAATCATTGTAGCTTTCCCCTTTTCTGTATTTATAATTCTTTCTTCCAACAACAAGATGGCTTGCTTCAACTGTTCTTAGAATATTTGTGCTATGAATATTACTGATCTTCCATGTCTGGCCACCTCTTTCTCATCAGGGCTGCCTTCCTCACAGTGCTTACACTATGAGCTGTTGTGTCTCTCCACCCCCACTGTAGAATTACAGTGATCTGTCCCAGCTAATGACTTCCAAAGACTAACATTTTCTTCTCTATTTTGACTTGAAAAAGCAGTAGCTCAAACTGGTTTGCAACATTGGCTTATTTTCAGTGTCAGTATCTCACTGTGACTGACTTGAAGCTACCAATACATAGTCACTGAATATGGAATTGAGAAAAGATGATTATATATATATATATATATACATATATATATATGTATATATGTATATATATTCCTATAACAAGTCTGTGTTAATAACCTTAGAGCATAGGCAATAGAAAAATACAGTAGCTAGAATGTGATAAATATCTATTAGTGTTGTTTAAAACATAATTGTGAGGTTATACCATAGCCCATTTGTGCTTTCATAACAAAACATCATAGACTAAATAATTTATAAACTATAGAAATTTACTTCTCATTGTTCTAGAGGCTAGAAATTCCAAGATCAGGTGCCGGCTTTTTGTGTCTGGTGAGGGTGTTCTTTGCATGGTGATGGATGCAGTGCTATGTCCTGCGGTAGAAAGCAGAGGGTGAAAAAGGCTCTAAGATAATTCTTTGAAGCCCCCTTATGGCTGTAGAAGAGCTCTGAGCTCATGACTTAGCTCCCCAAAGGCCCCCTATTAACAGCACCATAGTAGGAATTAAGTTTTAACACAAACTTTTGGAGGACATTCATACTGTAGGAGTTTGCGTACATTAATTTTTGATAATAGTTATGTTTAACAACAGGTTCACAAAATTGCCTATTTATGGTTTACTTTGAAAGCCACGGAAACTCACTCCAGCACCTGAACTTATATAGGGCCCTTCAGCAACAGGTCACTGACTCCCTGGCAAGCAGTGAGGATGTGAGCAAGGGAAGGGAGGAAAGCTAACAGAGAGGATGCTATGTACAGATCTGCCTACAGGAACTGCCGAGCCATCGCCATGTCTAGAGCTGAGACCAAGAAATTGTAGAAAGGGCTCTCTGCTCCTCCCTGTTCTAGAGACAGCCGCATCTTTTCGTGCAGTGCCAGCCTCGCTCCAGAGACGCAATGGTGAAGGTTGGCGTGAACGGATTTGGCCGTATTGGATGCCTGGTTACCAGGGCTGCCTTCACTTCTGGCAAAGTGGACATTGTTGCCATCAATGACCCCTTCATCGACCTCAACTACGTGGTCTACATGTTCCAGTATGACTCTACCCATGGCAAGTTCAAAGGCACAGTCAAGGCTGAGAATGGGAAGCTTGTCATCAGCGGGAAGGCCATCACCATCTTCCAGGAGTGAGATCCCGCCAACATCAAATGGGGTGATGCTGGCGCCGAGTCTGTTGTGGAATCTACTGGCATCTTCACCACCATGGAGAAGGCTGGGGCCCACTTGAAGGGCGGGGCCAAGAGGGTCATCATCTCCGCCCCTTCTGCTGATGCCCCCATGTTTGTGATGGGTATGAACCAAGACAAGTATGACAACTCCCTCAAGATGGTCAGCAATGCGTCCTGCACCACCAACTGCTTAGCCCCCCTGGCCAAGATCATCCATAACAACTTTGGCATTGTGGAAGGACTCATGACCACGGTCCATGCCATCACTGCCACCCAGAAGACTGTGGATGGCCCCTCCGGGAAGCTGTGGCGTGATGGCCGTGGGGCTGCCCAGAACATCATCCCTGCATCCACTGGCGCTGCCAAGGCTGTGGGCAAAGTCATCCCAGAGCTGAACGGGAAGCTGACTGGCATGGCCTTCCGTGTTCCTACCCCCAACGTGTCCGTTGTGGATCTGACATGTCGCCTGGAGAAACCTGCCAAGTATGAGGACATCAAGAAGGTGGTGAAGCAGGCATCTGAGGGCCCACTGAAGGGCATCCTGGGCTACACCGAGGACCAGGTTGTCTCCTGCGACTTCAACATTGACTCCCACTCTTCCACCTTTGATGCTGGGGCTGGCATTGCTCTCAATGACAACTTTGTAAAGCTCATTTCCTGGCATGACAATGAATTCTGCTACAGCAACAGGGTGTGGAACTCATGGCCTACATGGCCTCCAAGGAGTAAGAAACCCACTCTGGACCATCCACCCCCAGCAAGGACTCGAGCAAGAGAGAGGCCCTGGCTGCTGAGCAGTCCCTGTCCAATAACCCCCACACCGATCATCTCCCTCACAGTTTCCATCCCAGACCCCCAGAATAAGGAGGGGCCTAGGGAGCCCTACTCTCTTGAATACCATCAATAAAGTTCACTGCACCCAAAAAAAGAAAAAAAAAGAAATTGTAGAAAGATCTTACAATATGCAAATAGGTGGGCTTGAGGCATATTAGGAGTTCTGCCTGTGGGCTGAGCATGCTCCTGCTGTCTGAGAAAACCCTTGGACAGAAGATGCAGAAAGTCAGTAGTAGTAGAACTGTTAGCAGGAAGCCTCTGAGGGGGGCCTAGGGGACATGAGTGGGTTACTACTGGTGTCTGTCACACAAACATCCTTCTTATGGGACACAGCAACTTCCTTTCTAAAACAAAGAAGGGAAGTGTCTATGGTCCCTCACTGAGCTTCTAATATAATTTGAAGAATATGCTTGATCTCAGAGTGGGTAATGGAACTACTGACATGGAAGAGGCCTACATTTGGTACCTTAAGGAAGCAGAACTGAGTGTCACTCAGGACTTCTGTAGGCCCTCACCCCTATTTTTGATGTGCTGAGAGGAAGACAAAGGCTGTGGACACTAAGAGTGTTTTAGGTGTCTAGCCCACTTGAGGAGTATTCACTCTTTCCTCTGTACCCCAGGAATCCTGTTGTACAAACAAGTCATCCCATGTCTGATTGCTGTTCCAGTATTGGATTTCCAGACCTTCAAGACACTCAGGTTACTGTGTGGTCTGGTTTAGAGTATCGCTTTCTGTGACCTCCTCTACACAGTTTCTTTGGCACGCTCTCCCTACAGGTTCTTGACCCAGATACACAGGGAGCACTTGATTCTCTGTTTCAGAAAAGCAATATAAAGGGAGACATGGAGCAGGAGAAACAAGCAGGTATGTTTACCTACTGTTAGAGCTCACTGGGACCAAGACATAAGTCAGAATGTATGTAGCCAACAGTGTGTCACACTTCCACGTGGCCACATTTGGATATTATTGCTTAAGCAGTGAGTATAGCTCTTCCCCCTTGCCCTTCCCTTTCCCAGAATTGTTTTTTAGAGCTAGTTTATGAACCACAGAAGACAACCACTTACATTGCATTCTCTTCCCATCTTGCTTTTGAGCACAGACACTATTTACCCAGCTTCAGTCCAGGTGGCCTTCTGATTGTTTCCAAATGTTTAACTTACCCACCAAGGTTGAGGAAGATAATAGATGCCATCCACAGAGAACTTTGTATATTTTAGGCACTGTGTTGAGTGTGCTCCATGGATTTCTCACTGGAAATCCTACAAAGTAGCTCCAACTAATTTTGCCCTTGTTTATACATTGGACTATTAAAAAAACTTAAAATTGTATAGCTTAAAATTAAAAGTTAAAAAATTAATCTGAGATGCAAATGTAGCATTGAGGCATAAGTCTCAACTGTCGGTGAACTATGTGTACTCTTGCCTATTGGTGAATTTCTCTCTCTTTTTCTCTCTGTCTCTTCCTCTGTCTCCACCCCTGCCTTTGTGCACACATTTTTCTGTGCACTATTATGACTGTGTATATGTGTGTGTGTGTGCATTTTATATGTTGTGTACAAACTTGGGTGTTTTGCCATTTACCTTTTTATTTTTGAAATAGAGTTTCTCATGGCCCTCAAATTATCCCAGTAGGCTGCACTGATTGGCTAGTATCTTAGTTAGGATTTCTATTTCTGTGAACAAATACCATTACCAAAAGCAACTTGAGGAGGACAGTTTATTTCAGTTTACAGTTCCACAGCACTGTTCCTCACTAAGGGAGGTCAGAGCAGGAGATGAAGGCAGCAACCTGGATGCAGGAGCTGATGCAGAGACCATCTTACTCCTCATGGTTTGCTCAGCTAGGGCACCCAGGACCACCAGCCCCAGGGTGGCAGCAGCCATAGCGAGCTGGGTCCTCCCAAAACAATCAAGAAAATGCACCATAGGCTTGCCCACGGGCCAATCTGGTGGGGATGTTTTCTCAATTGAGGCTCCCTCTTTCCCAATAACTCTAGCCCATGTCAACTTGACTTAAATAACTAGCCAGCACAGCCAGTGAGTTAAGAGATCCACCTTTCCCCTCTTTCCCAAAGTTAGGATTATAAACATTTGCCGCCATATTGGGTTTAGATAAAAACAGCAACAGCCAAACACTAACAAAAACCATGGGTTCTGAGGACTGAACTCACATTCTTGTGCTTGCAAAGCAAGCATTTTACTAACTTGGCCATCTCCCTACCCTTGGCAATCTTCTAATGAAGTAATCTATTCAATGATGTTAGGTGGCTGTCACTGTTCTTGACACACAGAAGAAGAGGGACCCTGATTTCCTTCCTTCTTGGCATTTAAATTTCACCAGAGGGCATGAAAACATAGGAGATTGGAGAAGTAAATGTTGCCATGAGATTCAGAGAAATAAAAGACTAAGAATGGAGGGATTGGGTAGCTTGGTGGAGGATGACATTGTAAATGGGGGTCAGTCTGCCATGGCTGTTTGGGCAGATTTGAAGGCAGAGAGATAGTAAGCTATCTGTTATTTGGGGAAGACTGTTTTAGGCAGAGACACAGCTAGTTTGCTAATCCTGAATGTGAAGTCCCTGAGGCAGAAGCATGCCTGGTGTTAGAGAAGTTGTTGGCTGCAATTTGGTATGACTTGCGTGTTGTGTTCCCCAATTTATGTTTTGGAAATTCATCCCCAATTAAAGGTGAGCTCTTAGGAGATGACCAGGCCAAGGGGTCTGTCCTATGATGCAGTAATGTCTTTTAGAAGGGCTTAAGGGAGTGGCTTTGCCCTCTGGCTGCTCCTTCCCTTCTATTTGAGACCACAGCATTTGCCTCCTCCAGAGGACACAGTATTTATGGTCCCATCTTGGAAGCAGGGACCCAGATCCGATCAGAAGATGAACTTGTGGGCATTTTGATCTTGGGACTTCTAGAACAATGAGAGAAGCCATTTCTGTGTTCCAAATGTCCTGGTCTCAGAACCTTGCTGTAGTGGTAGCTAAGACAACCTGCAATGGTTGCGAGATTCTGGGGCATTCTATGGATTTGTTTTTTCCCTTGGGATGAATGGGAGGGAAATTGCGGGAGTCTGAGCAGAGGCATGACATAACCAGAGTTACAGCTATGAAGAATATTTGCATCTCAGAAAGGGCAGTTATCCATGTTTACAGGCATTCCCCTGCTGCAGGTGCAGGTGCAGGTGCAGGTGCAGGTGCAGGTGCAGGTGCAGGTGCAGGTGCAGGTGCAGGTGCAGGTGCAGGTGCAGGTGCAGGTGCAGGTGCAGGTGCAGGTGCAGGTGCAGGTGCGAAGTGAGGGGAGTTCAGAGTAGGTCTGGAAGGTGGTGGATACATACAGGGATCACATTTGTTTCTAGCAATTCCGTTAATCCTTTCTTCAAGTTGAGCAAAGCAAGACTAAAGAGACTTGGAGATTTAGCTGAGACTCTCCACACTGACACACTTAGAATCAGTGGTAATGGTAATGAAGAGAGCATTCACCAGAGGAAGCAGTCATTAGCATTGACTGCTCATGGAGCTTCCAGCAGAACGTTGGGACAGGGTTTTGGAGAGGAGACTCCTGTCTCATATTGGCCTGAGGTAGATCTAGAGGGGTCAGGGAGCTGGGTAGGAGATGTAGATTGGGAAGGAGCATAAAAGTGGGGCAGAGTTGCTCTCCTGTGGAGATTGGCTTTCGTGGACTCCATGCATAGTCAGCGTAAATGCACCTATCACATTTGGAAGTACAGGCCAGAGATGGGCAGCCTTGGGACAGAACTTGGGGTTCATGGCTGGGAAACAGCAGCAAGGTGGACTTCCCAGCAGTCCCTGTGGGTCATGAGAGTCAAGTACATACTCAGGTTTCTGTCCTAGTTTTCAGGAACTTTATTGTTCTGGGTAAGGGTTGTTCCTCAGCACAAGCTATGTGATTCTACATGGTTATAGTTGGAACTACTGCTATTCTGTACCGGCCCAGCTTGAACACAATATTCTTATGCTGACTTCTGGGTCCCATTAGCTGCTCAAAGGGTTTTAATTAGTGACTAACATGGAGTTAGGGGTTATCTGTCAGTTTCATTTTTTTTTCCTGTGCTCGTTCCTGTTAGCATGGGGAGAGGAAAGGTCAGGGAAATGTTAGATCCTAGTAGGTTAAGTATAAGATCAGGAAGGTCCAGGGATCATAGAGCTGTTGGCAGCTTTCATGAACTCCTTCCAAAGCTCCCTCTTGGACATGGAGCTGGAAGAGGGGAAGAGGAAAAGAGAGAATAAACTACCGAGCTCTTTTCTCAGAAGGATGCAGAATTAGTCACCATTTGTACAAAGGCAATCTGGGCTATTGCACAGAATTCATGTGCCAAACATGAATAATAGGAATAGAAATGTAGAAAAAGAAAGAGCAGCTGAACCCCAGCAAACAAGCTCTGGAAAAATGGGGACACTGGGTATATGGATAGTCTTAAGATGAAGGAAATATGCTAGGATGTTTGAGATAGAAAGGACCTTAGGCATCTCATCCAAATCTCTCATTGTAATGATGAGAGGCAAGAGAAGCCCAGTGACTTACGTGTCCAGTGTCTCCTAGTTTTATAGACCCAGATGTTCTAGAGTTAAACAGGATTGAAAACTACTAAGCATGATTAAACACTAGTGCTGTGCAAGACATTGGTGAAAAGGGGGAATCCATGTTCTCCATGGGCTGGCAATTTGATAAAGGAGATAGTCATTAACTAGATAAGTGCATAAATAATTACAGATGGTATCAAGAGCCATAAGGGAGAACAATAGGAAGAAGAGACAGAAAGTAGCCAAGTGTGCTGTGACTGTGTGTACAGGAAGGCCAATGAGGATGTTCTGAGGCTACTGACTTCCCTTGATTTTGCCAGGTTGGTAAAGGATAGCAGCATATGCATTAGCATAGCCATTTTCACCCACCCTTATGTTTCCCTTTACCTTACCACCCATGTCTACTATGTCAGCAAAGCCCTATCAACTCAGCCTTGCCTGGTTGTTCTAAGACTTCTTTGCACCACATCTGTGATAGCCTCCTAATATTCATCATCCCAAGCCATGGGGCTTTTGAGGCAACCACAGTGGGTTGATGCTAATGTTGTGGTTTAGGTCTGGAATGAGTCCTAAAGGCACATGTGTAAATGCTTGGTCCCCAGTGCAGCAGTGCTCAGGGGCTTCTGAGAAGTGATTCGACCATGGGGGCTCTGATCTCATCAATGGGTGAGTCCATTGGCGGTTCCTAGTTTGAGGAGCTATTGTAAGGTGATGGAAACTTACAAAATAGAACCTAGGTTGAAGGGTCCTTGGAGATACGCCTTATTTCCCTTTTCTCATTCTTTCTACATGTCTCCCACTGTGAAATGAACATCTTTTCTCCATCACATGCTCCCCACCACGATGCTCTACCTTGACACAAGCCAGCAGCTTGAAGAGAAGTCACTATGGACCAAAACCTCTGAAGCCATGAGTTAGAATAAAGCTTTACTCTTTTAAGTTGTTCTCCCTGGATGTTTTGTTATAGTAGCAGAAAGACGACTAATGAATCTGCCTGCATATCCTACCACTTGTTTCCCACATGGCTGCAGACAGGCCTTTTGAGGCATAGATCAGATTGAATTACCTCCTCAAATCACTGCTCTACCTCCTTCCTGTTCCAGTCACACTAACCCTCCTGCTGTTCTTTGTGCACACCAAGCATGTCTAGTATAGCACTTGGAGAAACAACCACAAGAGCATGTCCTTTTTAGTGGTCCATTGTTCCACACAAAACCGACCATGAAGTAGGGTAGATACATTGTCCTGGGTCAGTCTCAGCACTCTCTCTTCTCACGCTTATTCTTGTTTAGACAATGAATTGTTTGGTCAACTTATCATTAAGAGAGTTGAGGGGGTGTCCTCTGAAAATGCCTTCTTCATCTCCTTCCTTCCTTCCTTCCTTCCTTTCTTCCTTCCTTCCTTCCTTCCTTCCTTCCTTCCTTCCTTCCTTCCTTCCTTTCTTTCTTTCTTCCTTCCTTCCTTTCCTTCCTTCCACATATGCAGAGTACCTACTAGGTGCCAAACATGTACTAAGTGGAGACATGAAGTAAGGAAAGTTTGGTTATGCTTTGAGGAACATTCGAATATCCGCTGAACTTCATCATGATATGACCTAGACATTTTCAGACGAGGTGTTTGCTGTTCTGTACACAAAAATGGCCAGCTATTGGCTTAAACATTTTACAGTTTACCCAGATGTTTGGCACCATCGAGACATAGCCTAACTCCCCACCAGTTGCTCTCGGCCCTCCTTCTCCTTCCTCCTTTGTTTGTTCCCATTACTCAAGGCTTGGCAGATCTCAGGCATGCACCATGCCAGAACTTCTTCTCATGGAACATGATTAAGACCAAAGCCTTGGGTCTTTCCTGCCTTCTGACAATTCACTACACAATTTTCTTGTTGTCTCTCTGTTCCTTCCAGACTCAAGTCAGCCAGGCAGGATCTCAATTAGCTTCCCAATGGCTTTTGTATTTCTGCCAAAAGTGTTTTTGATTACTTGGCCTCTAAGATCCATGCATTCTGGCTCCTTGGTGATGCCCTGGGGAAATCTCAGGAGGCTTGCTGGACCCTGAAATGCTGTTTGTCTGCTGGACTCCCATGCTGTTAGGCAAAGAAGCCCATATTGCATGTGTGAGCAAAAGCATCTACATGTGTGGTTCTGAGTGAGTTCCAGAACACTTAACTTTGTCTTTTCAAAGATACACTTCTCAGGGGTCAATGATCTCTTTTGGCTTTGCTGGATGTGGGATTAATGACCAACTATGTATGGTGGTATAAGAGGGCCCAGGTGTCCCCTTGGCCTCCACCAGCTTATATTGTCTTCAGCATATATTGGGTGGAATCTCTTCTCTGCTTTTACCTTCTATAGATTATCTTCTTGATAAAGAATAACTTTCTTTTTTGATAGAAAAATGTATTAGACAATAATTAGCCAGCTAATACATCATAGCCTTTCACTTCTAGGAAGGTCTCAGGCAACTGAGAACAGAGAAGTGAACTTCAGGATTCTGGGCTCTACAGGACATGGGAAGACATCTGGGCAGAGGATGGGGGATTTCAGGTATTAGGGAAGGCCCTGGAGAAGGTTTTGGGGGACAGACAAGGTGATGGGGGTATCTTAAGAACACCACCTTTGGTACACTAGGGTAAAGAAGCCACTGACCTCACTTATAGCATGGCTAGAATAGAAGTATGGGTGGTGATGTAATTCTTCCTTTTGAGAATTCTCCATCCTCTGCTCACAGGGCATCTCCCAGGCAGAAGAGACATACGTGATCAGGGAAGACTGCATGGACATATAGCTTCAGGAGAGTGGCCTGAGAGTCCTTCAGCAGATGGAGACTCTCCTACATTTCCTCAAGGGTACCAGGGATGTTTATAGAAAAGACAGAACTTAAATCCATACCCTCTTAAGAGACTGTAATGTAGGGAGACTGATGACTTCCACTATGAATGGAGATGTGACTTGATCTCAGGCTACAGGAGGTACTTTATTACAAGGCATTATTGGATCCAGATGTTGCATGTCCCATAGAGGCTGTCTGCATGTGCCTTTTCACCAACATCTCTTCTCTGCTAGTGCAGAGAGAAGTCCTATGGAGAAAGACTCTGGCATCCACAGGGAGTCACCTAGGGCTGAGACGGGCTTCTCAGAGACATCTACAGACAAGAGCAGTGGGAGTGGTGGTCCTCCAAGCATGTTGAGGAGGTTTGGCTTTCCCCCATGACAGGTGATGTAGAGGAAAGAAAGGGTTGTAGATTCAGGGCTTCTTTATTTGAGAAAAGAAACAACTAGGGGATAATAAACCATGTAAATGGAAAACACGTTTCCTAAAACAAGGCCGTATGTCAGTGCAGACAGGGCTCATGAGACAATTCTTTGTGAAGATGAAACTTCATAAGTTCACACACATATTGTTCATATGCATGAAGTGTTCAATGCTTTTATATGTGTGCATGTGTACATGTGTGCACATATGCAATCTATATGTAAGAATCTATCTACTATCATCTATACATATATATGATAGATAAATACTTAGACACTGTGGTGGTTTGAATGAATGGCTACCATAGTTTCATGTGTTTGAATGGTTAGTCTCCAGTTGGTAGGACTCTTTGGGAAAGATTAGGCGGTGTGAGCTTGTTGAAGGGGGGTGTGCTACTAGGGCTAGGCTTTGATGTTTCAAAAGACTCACTATTTCTGCCTCCTGCATGGATCAGGATGTGAGCTCTCAGGTGTTCCTGCCACCATGCCTTTGCTCTGCCATTATGGACTCTATCCCTCTGGAACTATAAGCTCAATTTACTGTTGGCCTTGCTCAGGGTGTTTCATCACAGCAATACAAAAGTAACAGTCACATATACATATGTACACACATACACAATTTTGGAGTTCATTTGTTAGCTATACCTGTATAGCTGTGCAGAGTCACATCTATAACATGGAGATGGACACAAGACGAGCCATAATTATCTACAATTATCCCCTCTTTTATCCAGCACATTTGTCATGTAAGCATAGCTTCTTTCTCTTGCTGACTATAATTTGTGAGTATGATTTGTCAATCATCATCTGGTCTTGCAATAAAGTATATTGCAATTTCTATTTAAAAAGAGAGCAACTAAAGATTGATTAGCTCCAGGATGGGATGATAATAATAAAAAATCCTAACCCACATACCAATCTCTATTACTCATTTTAAAACCAGAGAAAAGTGAGGGCTGTAGTAATTTGAATTGTCATTTGAATTTATTCGCATCGTCCCCATGATCAGTGCTGATGCTTGGAGTTTGCTCAGTTACCTTCTTTCTTTTTCAGATATGGTGATCTGACTTGTATAAGCCTGGAGTATCCTCAGCATGACAGACAGACCCAGGTAAGGGACCCATCACTATCCTCATACCCACTCTTGCTGACTGTGCCCACACAGACATAAGAGCACATGCATACACATGAGTGCTTTATACCATGTGCTTTTTCATCTGTGTTTTAGTGCTTGAAAAGCTACAGTGAAACTGAGGAGGACTTAGTTCTGCTGACTGAATCCTCTTTTCAGTTCTAGCTACTAAGGTCCATGAACTTGGGGTTGGTACTTGACATTGGCATTTTGTAAATTGGTTCAACCCAATGCTTCATTTTGTATTCATCCTGTCCTTCTACACTTTGGGAGGCCTGACAAGGAAAAACTCTTCGAAGCAACTTCTAGAATGAAATCTGTTCTTAGCAGGTTGTTTAGGCCCGTTGAAGCCAGTGAGCAGCTCAGAGCTTATAGAAGTGAACTCTGAGGTGGAGGAGTTTTGTTGGCGAGTGAGTGTTCACCAGAGAAATGAATGCTCTGTCTCAACTATGAGCTTGAAAGGCTTGGTGGAGTGCATTAGAAGCTTTCCTGGTGAATCCTGTGAGAACCTTTGGACCCTTCTTTGACAATCCAGGATCGTACAGAAAGGCAGGCTGGTGCATTTGGTCAGCATAATGAAGCCATGGGAGAACTTAGGAGATTGTGCATGCCATCTTTCCCTTCCTTTCTAAATTCTTGATACGCCGTGCTTTCTTCCCACGATGATGATGCTGATGGCCCTGAAGCTTCTGCTAGTACCCTGCGGCATCTCACTTCCTACCTGCTCTGTGCCTGCGTGACCCAAGTTCTTTTATGTGCCCAGAAAGCCCTGTGGCAGGCCCACTTTATAGCTAAGTAAACAAGGTATTTTCTCAAAGTCGCACTGATGGTAGCTTATGGCTTGGGATTTAATACAGGTCTGCCTGTAACCATACATATATTCTTACTGTGGCCTTCGCTTCATTTCTCAAAAGGCTAACATGCTGAAGTTTTAACAAGCTGAGTTTATTATGTTTTACATTGTGTGTGTGTGTGTGTGTGTGTGTGTGTGTGTGTGTGTGTGTGTGTGTATGTGTAGCCCCATTATTATAAGCCCTAGTATTTTACCAAGTCTATTTTTTTCATTGCCCCACTATACAGTAAAAATGCAAAGAACTGGTGCTCTTACATCCTTTTGTTGAACCTAAAAAAATAATCTTGCTTCTTAATTTCTATCCCTCCCCAATACTTTATTGAAAATTTTTGAGTCAGTTCTAGTTATTTTGCTTAAGGGTGAATTTCAGTGACTTAAGGACTACAAAGCTGATATTCAGAATTTCTATCAGTTTCTTTGGAAACAGCGCGTGAATTCTTTTTGAAGGAATTTCCCTCTCTGTGGCTACTCTCTAGAGGAAACCTAAACTCTAGGGATTCTTGCCAAGAAAAAAAAAATGCAGAGAAGGCATTGCAAGGAGACCACTATCCTTAGAAAAGACAGCCTCCTCATGTCTTCTGATCCAGAGGTATAAATAAATAGAGAAAGACACAAAGGAGACTGGAAGATTTCTTGCCGACAGCACTTCCAAACTCCCAGGAGAGATGACTGACTAGCTGCCTATAGGAAAGTCTCTCTCTCTCAAGGGCGCAGCTCTCCTGTTGAAGGTTCCTTCCTTAATGGAGCAGTGGCCCCTTTGATTTCCTCTCCCCTGTGTGTCTGTCCCTTCTCCACTGTTCCCTTTCTGAGGATGTACCTGGTGCCACAAATGAGAAGTGAGGTCTGGCTTGTCTCTTCCCAGATCCCTGTGTCCTGGAGGAGACTGACATGTGCTTACCTAACAACATGGCACCATGTCTTCCCAAAGCATGGATGGGCCTTGAGGATGAAGGAGATGGGCCACACAGACTGTCTCAGAGAGGCCAACGAGGCTTTCCAAGGGAGACAGCATGAAAGCTAGCTCCTGATGGGTGGGAGGGAGTACGGTAGACAGAGGACCCAGCACAGACAAGGGACCTGAGCAGCTACACTGCTGCTGTGTTTGGAAAAGGGTTAACAGGTGGCTGTAACAGATTCATTGCACCATCAATTCCATGAAATTCATAACGTGTGTTCTTGGAGGAAGAGAGAGGTAAGGAAAACAGAGAAGCCTGTCCCCTGTCTCATTTGGCAGCGTTGACCTTCTCTCTTGTTAAAAGCATTGAATTTATTTACTTCCCCCATCTGGTCTTCCGGACTGAAGCCCCAACTAAAGATTTCTTTTTCTTTCTTTCTTCCTTCCTTCCTTCCTTCCTTCCTTCCTTCCTTCCTTCCTTCCTTCCTTTCTTTCTTTCTTTCTTTCTTTCTTTCTTTCTTTCTTTCTTTCTTTCTTTCTTCCTCTCTTTCTTTATTTCTTCCTTCTTTCTTTCCCTTCCTTCTTTCCTTCCTTCCTTTTGTTCTCTCTCTCTCTCTCTCTCTCTCTCTCTCTCTCTCTCTCTCTCTCTCACTATCTCCATTTCTTTCTTTTACATTATTCTGGGGAGATTTAAAAGTCAAAGCTTCCATTCTGTCCGCTTTCCTTGAAAGCCTCTGCTACCGCTGGCATTCCAGCACTGTGTCTTCCAACCTTCCCTGAAAATGGAGCTTGGCTGGATGGTCTCTGGTCTCCTTCAGTGACTGCCCTTCAGGTGCATCAGCAGCTCATCCTGTGGGATGCCCCTGGGCAGGGCAGCAGCCTTTGAAGAGGTACCTATAAACTTGTTCTTAAGTTGTTGTGATCTTTTCATTGGACCACTAGCCCCTGCATTCATTTCCACTTCCACGCTGCCTGTTTTCTAGTTGTGTCCTTTGTTCTTGTGATGTCCCTGTGGCATACATCTGTGAGTGGGGAGGGTGTGTGTGCATGTGCCGAAGAAGGGATTGCTGTGACTGAAAGGACAGGTGAAGGAAGAGACAATGCAGTCTTCCATTGTGAGAGTTTTGGTGCAACTGACCATCGACTGCTGATAACTGAGAAGCCTGGGCCATTAAAAGTCATTTGACTTATTATTTAGTCAGGGTCTATGCCAAGTTTGGGGGTTTTGAAGAGCATTAGTTCTGCTCCATTCTTGTGAGATTGAAAAAGCAGGAAACTCAACAGTGGTGCGAGACCTGGCAAAAGCTAGGACTGTGTATCAGTGTGATCCTCTGTGCCAAACACAGATTCCATTTGGGGCATATCATTCGTCCTAGCCTTGTGTTGCTCTGGTGTTCCTTACCCAGATTTGATTAGCTAAGTAACCAACATGGCTGCCATTCTTCCCAAATATGCAGGCTCACTCAGGTCCTGCAGGTGGCTTCCTGAGTGAATGCCCAGGTGAAACTCCTAAGACCTAGCTCCCTTGATTTTATCAACCTAGTGGATAGCTGACCTCTAAAATCTATATTGCTGTGTAGGTTTTCCAGTATCAAATAGCAGAAACATAACTACAATCTGGCCAGTTCCCAGTCTTCAGGCTTCGATCTCACTGGTCCATGCCTATGTTTGTGATGGCTTTTCTCAGGACTGAGACCAGCCAACAAGGCTGAACCGAACACTCCTGTCTTGAGTTTCTAGTGTGAGATTCACAGGCCTGGCTACACACTAGAATTGGAAGGGGGTTGTTGGTCTTGCCCTAAATCAGTGAAACCTGAATCTTTCAGCGTGGGACCTCAGTATGAACATCTAAAATGGCCCCATCTGACTACAAACTCGAGAGCAGATAAGTAACCCTGTTCCAGGCAGGGAGGGGAAAGAAAGCCTTCCCTAAGAATTAATTTGCTGACCAGACAATGTTTCCTAATGTAAACCTAATGTCATTCTTTTCTCTGGGCAGGTTCGAGCCTAAAGCATCCCCCTGCCCCTGCCCCAACCTCAAATTAACAAGCAATTCAACTTTTCCCTGACTCATTCAGAAAGGAATATTGAGTTCAGAAACCAGGAAAAAAAGTATAAAAGATGTTCTCCTTTTTATAAATGACTTGAGGACCCTTGCAAGGACTAGGGAGCCCTTCCTCCCCTGTCCTGTTCTACCCCCCACTGAAATTGGAGAGCAAATTTGTTTTGCATTAGAGATAATTAAAGTCAGATTTTGCATCTACGTGTTACAATAAGGCAGCTGTTTATAATAGAAGTGCCTTGGGCTTTCTCACAAATCGTGTTTCCAAAGCCCTGCAAAGGTGTTTAAAGGGTAACAAGTTAAAGCCATCAGCTTCCCTTCCCCATCTCCGGAGGAGTCCTGCTTTCTCCCTTTCTGAGTCTTTTGAGGGGGAGGCCAGAGCTTAGGGGAAAGAGGCTACCATGGGGACACACAGAGCCTGTTACTCCCAGTTTGGGAAAATCTCTCTTTTCTCTGCATTCCCTGGTAGGCCACAGCGGGAGTATTTACACCATGGAAATTGGCAGATATTGCAAATTAGGGATTTGTTTTTCACACTGGAAAACAGGTGGTTAATGTTTCCCAGCATGCCTCATCTGCAGGTGGTCTCTAGGGAGTTCTCAAGTGAAAAATAGGAGCATTTTCAGAAGAGATTGTAATTAAATTCTTCAGAAAGGATTCTGAAGCTGGTGGCGCTGACATCACTCTTCTATAAAGTGTCTAAAAGCCACTTGGAACTTTGTGTATCTAAAATTAAGCATCCAGATTCCGAGCTGCTCCTACCTCAAATAGATTTATTCTACATCTTCCCTAGTAACATAAGCGTCATCTTTTCATTCATTTACATGAAGAATCTTGACATTGTCTTTGGCCCTTCTCTTCCACACTCCGAGACTTCATAGTAGCAGATCCAGTTGTTCTCACCTTCAAGATACAGCCCATGCTTATGATCACACCTGCCACCACCTAGTCCAAAACACCATCATTCCTCAATTGGATTGTTGTTATAATGTCCCATCTGGTCCCCCTGCTTTTATTCTTGTCCACATAAGCCTCTGTCATAGAGAACATTGGAAATAATGTGTACATCATCTTGTCTTGCCAAAGCTCAGAACCCTCCTGTGGTTTCCCATTGCACCTACAGTGAGGGCAAGAATTTCAAACTCCTGGTGATATTGTTCTTACTTTTTACACTGTTGTGCTAGTGTTTATGCAGTTCCTTGAATATTGAACAGGTCAGAGTGATTTTTTTGGTGTCTTTGGACATGGTGTTGCTCTTCCAGAGAGCCTTGTTGCCACAGTTATCCAATGGCTCCCTCTCCTACCATACTTCTTACAGAGCTCTGCTCTATTATCACAACATTCAAGGGACCGTTCCTAGTCCTGTATACAATAGAACACTGTATTCAACTCTTTTTGTCTGTCTCTATCACTTTATGTCTCTCTGTAGCCATTATTACCACAAGGCATGTATTTGTTTGTTATTTCCTCTTCACCACTGCTGGAAACTAAGCTACATGCAAGTGGGACTTCATCCGTGTGGTTTTCTAGTTATCTTCAAGATTAGAATGTTATAACAAACAATAACTATTATATGAACAAATAAATGTCTATGAGATTATATGCAGTGTATGTATATAGATATGTGAAATTCCAGTATGTGATCCCCTCTGACAATTGTCATTACTAGGTGATATAGGAACTCAACAATAATTTCACTCAGCTCTTTTACAGATGAGGTCTTTGAGATGAAAAGAAAGATGTACTAGTTCTTAGGGGGACAACAGGAGATGGGAACACATTTTCCTTTTACAAGCAAATGTTTTTAAAAGTAAAACACCAGAAAATACCAGTCAGTGTGAGTGGGATATTGGCCCTTCCCATGTGTGATGGGTTTTGTCTTTAGTCCCCTAGTAGAGTAGGATAAAATGCTTTCAAAGAGACTTTCATCCTCTTTGATTGTGGGATACTACCAGAGTACCAGGCAGAGATGAGAGCGGTTCCTCTACCACCATTACCAGTACATCCTCCTACACTGGCTAAATCTGGGCAGGAAGCACTTTGGCTTAAGCTTTGGGCCTTTAGCAGAAATGCTGGCCGCTCCCTTGAGGAACCAGCCACGAGATCTTGCCTTAACTGCAGGTCTTGAGCCCAGAATGCTTGAAGCATGGCTGGGGTCACATGGCTTTAGTAGTGCCAAAGTCTCATCTCTGCAAGGGTATTGCTTTGTGTTGTTACCAAGATCTCTTCCCGGGGGAGGTAACACCCTAGGAACAACAGATCTCAGAGGCTTTCTCTGTGAAGAAATGGAAGGGGTAGGTTGATTTTTGGGGGGTGGGGGAATCCACAGTACCATGAACTGGACTGGTTTTGTCTGAAGTTTCCAAGTGAATAATATTTGAAGTGAAGTTATTGTTTAAAGAAAATCAATCCAAACATCCCCCACCAGCCTCTCCCCCCTCCTGGTAAATTTTCTTTAAACAATAACTTGCTAAGACAGGAAGTCTTAGCATCTTGCTAACTAACTAACTAACTAGACCAGATTGTCTTCAAACTCATGAACTTCCTGTCTTTGCCCCCTGAGTGGTTGGATTACAAGTGTGCACTATATGCCCAGAAACTTCAACTATACTTCAAATAGGAAATTATATTCTTTTTACACCTACCTTATTTTGCTAATGAACTTTTCTAGCAATATCTCAATGCTATTCAAGTCCAGGCTATTCATAATTTTGTCTATGAAATTTGCCATGTCTGTATGAATATTATTTATTTTTATGCTATGTAATATTCCACAGTTTATCTGTTCCCTTGATAGACATTTGGGTTGTTTCCAGATGTGGGAAACTATGAATAAAGCTATTATGAACATTTTTGTACATGCCCTTTGGATGATAGATGTACTCTTGTCTCTCAAGTAAGTACCTGGGTTTGAAATTGCTGGGCTAGGTCACAAATACTCCCAGGTGGTTAGATCATTTCCTAGAGCTGGAACCCACTGTTTCTATTGCATTAGACATTGAGTAGTGGCATTGTAAGCCTTTTTAAATTTGGCCACCCTGTGAAAAAGTAGTGATGGCTGCTTGAAATTTTTTGCATTTCTTAGTGGGTAAATATTTCCCTATATTTATTAATTAGTAATATATCCTGGTTTGTAGAGTCCCATGTTTGCATTTTACCCATCTGAAAGTACACTTTCTTAGTTTTTCTCTTTGTTCTTGGAAGGAGTGCCCTGCATGTTCTTGATACAAGACATGTGCCAGATACAACTGTTGAGACCTTTGTCATAAGCTTCAATTTGCTTATAGACTTTGGTGGCAGTGTCTCAAAGTTACCTACATTCAGTATACTCATGCTTTTTACAAATAGTGAATTTTGCCTCTTGTCAAAGAAATCTTTGCCTAAGTAAACTTCACAGAGATTTTCTCATATGATTTCTTTTGGAATGCTTGTTTTATGTTGGTGTGATGGTTTGAAAGAAAATGGTCCCTGAAGGCAGTGGTACTATTAGGAGGTGTGTCCTTATTGGAGTTTGTGTGACTTTGTTGGAAGAAGTGTGCCACTGTGGGGGTGGGCTTTGAGGTCTCCTATGCTCAAGCTACTCCCAGGGTCACAGACCATTTCATGTTACCTGTTAGGCAAGATGTAAGAAACCTCAGCTCCTACTCTAGCACCATGTCTGCCTCCATGCCACCATGCTCTTCACTATATTGACAATGGACTAGACCTCTGAAACTGTAAGCTGCTACCTCAATTAAATATTTTCCTTTATAAGAGTTGCCATGGTCATGGTGTTTCTTCACAGCAATAGAAACCCTAAGACTATTGGTGTTTAGTCTGTGACCCACCCTTTGATGAAATTATCATTTTCATTTCTTTCTTAAAGAGTGTCACTTCCTCCCCTCTACCCCCATGATGTTGCATTCTTTTCTCCCTGGGAGATCTTAGTTTAATGCTTAGAATTTAGATGTTATGAAATCTCATGGTTATATTGTCTGATGCAATGTTGTTTGTGGTTACTGTGTAAGTGCTAAGGAAGGTCCTTGTATTTTAGAAAACTGTTCTGCAATTTTTGAACTCTTTGAGGGACTGTTTGTTGATAATTTCTTCTAGTCCCTCTCTAGAATTTCTAGAAGTCAGCAGTTGGTCTTCCAGGATTGATTGTCCAACTTTTTAATCTTTTTATTTTTCATTTCTGTTTCTTTGCTTTTTTGAAATACACTTGCTGGGAAAGTCTTCAACATTAATCTCTGGCTTTCCTGGTGATTGTTTCATTAGTTACCATTTTCAGTTTCCAGGAAAATTTTGTTTTCTTAAATATTCTCTATGGTCCATGACAGTCTTCATTTTGCAAACCCTTTTATATAGGGTGAACCTTTATGTTTGTGAAACCAGCTGTCCTTAACTGCTTTCTTTTTTCTTTGAAGGATAATTATCAGCATAGTGCTTTGCTGACTGCTCTGGCAAATGTTCAGATAGATTCCTTTATGGTTCTTTTTCTTTTTCAGTGGATTCAGATTCTTGAAGAAGAGTAATTTTAAGCTCAGGAAATACTCAAATGATTAGTCACCAACAATCTCCCCAAACTGCTACACCTGTCTGTTGAGTGGGTTGCCTGTTACAATTTACTTTCCTATGAACACTGCTGTTGTATGTTTGTAGTCCCCTGTACCCCTGGCACCCCACTATGAGGTGCAGGAGCTCCCCTGTGCTATTTATCCCCTCCTGTTTACTTCCAAATATAGTTTTTCAGTGTATAACCACCTTGAATTCCAGACACATCAGAATTACCATGAGAAAAAGTCAGTGCATCACTGGTGAATCCCACTGTCCTTTTGAACCACATCTGCTCCTGGGTTCTGACTTGGGTGAATGGCAGGGACATCCGCGTCTAAGGGGGAGACAGAGTCATTGATCGGTAAGTTCCAATACTTCTTTATTCATTCACCGGGGACTTCCTCCATCTGTCCCCTCCTCTTCAACCCCACTGCTATTGTTTAGGTTGGTGACATTATTCATCTGCGCTTTACCACACTTTCTTTCCCAGCATCTCTGCTTCCTGTTTCAACTAGCCTTTTCCAGTCCATTCCCAGACTCTACTGAAGTGCCTTTCCTGATGTCAGAACTTGAACTCTAAGATGGAGAGAGCTCTACTTGCCACCGTATTCTCAACTCCAAAAACAATGCTTTTGTTCTTAATAGACACCCAATAAACAAGAAGTCAATTGAATAGATGAGCAACTAAAGCTGACCTTATCACTCTCTTACACAGAACTTTTTCCATGCATCTCCCTCTTTAAGCTCTCTATTAACAAATGTTAAAACCCAAATAAAACCTAAATTCCTTATTACAACACGATCTGTCACTGGCTCAATCTCATTTCCTACCTCACCTGACTCACCCCTTCTTCTCTCCTTCTAACAGTGATAACACTGAGTAACTTCTTTCCAAAAGGCACCAGCACTGGGGTCTCAGAACTAGGACATAGCAGCCCCTCATTCTGACTGAGACAATTTTCTGTTCCTTTTACATGAGCACTTCCATTAATTGCTGCTTCCATTCTACTTCTGGGTGTACAGGAAGATCATATTCCTGTCCCTTTGAAATTGTGTATACCCATGTGTCTCTCTGTCCGGCCAGTGTGTCAGTGGAGTTGTGCTAAAGCTCAAGGTGAAAGGGGGAGGGATGCAGCTCTTGGTCTTCTAAGACACTGAGTGATAGTTCATGTAGTGAAGTCTGTGTTAGCCTGGGTCTTTGAATGAGGGTGAGATGAATGTCTTAGTTAGGGTTTCTACTGCTGTGAAGAGACACTATGGCCACGACAACTCTTAAAAGGAAAACATTTCATTGTAGTAGCTTATTTACAGTTCAGTTCAATCCATTATCATCATGATGGGACATGGCAGCAAACAGGCAGATGCGGTGCTAGAGCAGGAGCTGAGATCTTGACTCAGGCAACAGGAAATGGTCTGCAACATTTGGAGTAGCTTGGGCATATGAGATCTCAAAGCCAACCCCAAAGTGACATACTTCCTCCAAAAGACCACATCTACTCCAGCAAGGTCATACCTGCTAATAGTACCACTGCCTTTGGGGCCATTTTCTTTCAAACCACCACAATGGAACAGAGCTCCCAACCTGTGCAATATTGAGCAAGAAACAGACATTTATAATATGAGCAAGAAACAGACATTTATTGTTTTTGAACTACAACACTATTGAGATTTTGTTATAACAACATAAATGAATATATCCTGGCTAACTTCCCTTCAAATAGCCAATTATTAAGCAGTTTACTATTGATCTGAAGCTAAGGACCTTACCACTGCATTGTTTCTAGAGCATGTACTTATAAGGGTAATATTTTGAGTGTCTAAGATGTACAGGCACCATGGTAAGGGTTTTGCCCAGGTTATTTAATCTCAACCCTCTGAGGTGGTATTAAGTGATTTAGTCAATGTAACTGAAACTTGACTAGTTCTGACTTTTAAGTTTACACCCATTCCATGTCGTGGTGCCTTAGGAGCAACAAAGAACTCTGTCTACCAGGAAGTTCCTATCAAAGCATACACTCCTGTCATGAACTTAGTAAAGGACAACAAAAACAAGCATTGAACAAATGTAAGAGTCAAGTAAGTAAATAAACAAAGTGGAAGCATGCTTTCTAATCTAATGGGAAATGGATAATCCTTTAGACATTTTCCAGTTCTTGAGGAAAAGCCAATCATATATAACATAGTCAATGAAAACTCTTTCTGAAGCCATATCTAAAGCCAGTGGGGAGCATTGCTGATCCAGCCAAGCTCTGGATAGCAAGACTGCAAGACTGCCCTCTGGAGTAGTTTTCCTAATGGCCTCCCAATATTTACTAAAAAGTGACAAGGCATGGCCATTCAGCATAGCTATTAGCCCCAGAATGACCTTCTCAGAAGTATTCCCTTGGGACTGTGTTAACTGGATACTCAGGTAGCTGCTGGATAATGGACTGAATGGACTTATAGTGCATGAAGCTTCATGAACATTCTCAAAGTATCATAGAGACATGACTTTGAGTATGACAGCCATTGAAATGATGTCTACAGCAAAGGGGCTGCTGTATAAGGCTTGGGCAGTGCTTCTGAGAGGGGAGGCAATAGCAGCATGAGGCAAAGGACTGAAAGTCAGTACTTACCAGCTAGCTGGAAAGAAGCCACAGGGGTGTGTTTTGAGAGGGTATGTTCCTTGTTGATGTGAACCTCAGTCTCGTGCTCTGACCTGGAACATTCTCTTTTCTTTAAGTATTAAACTTGGCTCTATCTCAACTTTAACTTTTCTTTAAAAAGAACTTATTTACTTTTTTATTTTATGTGTCAGAGTGTTTTGCCTGTATGTATGTGTGTGTATCATGTATGGGCTTTGTGTCTGTGGGAGTCAGAAGAGAGAGTTTAATACCCTAGATTACTAGACTTAAGAGTGGTTGTGAGCCATTATGTGTTCTGGGACCTGAGCCTGGAACCTTTGCAAGAGTAAGATCTGCTCCCAATGACTGAGGTATCTATCTCTCTAGCCTTCTTTGTTGATTTTTACTTACATTCTTAGTGTTTTCTTGCTACTTTGAACCCTGATACTATATAACATTCATTTGATATTTTTCATGTGTACTATGTATAATATAATGCATACATGTGTATACCCAGGCCATCTAGCTGGTAGCTTATGGATTAGAGACGTGGACAGTCTGTTGCTGTACCACAGGAGTTTATTGCACCTCACTGAGGAGCTAGTGTAGTAGCTCCACCTGCTGCTGGAGGCAGCACTGAAGTTGCTAAGGCACTTGGAATGTGAATGGTGGTGATTAGGCCTCTGAGTTTAGCCTCAGGCTGAGCAAGGGAAGGGAAGTTCGAGTCTGGACTGGTGTGCACCAGCTCTGCACTTCCTTTATTAGGCTTTGGTCTTAGCTGGAAAGGTTGGATTCCCCCCCCCCCCCCCGCCCCCTTAAACTAAGCTTCCAATTTGGACATTCACCAAAATCCAAGGCAGGACCTGAAAGCCAGGGTTTCTACAGGTCTAAGGTGTTTGTAGCTGATTGAGGCTGCCTGTAGGGTAGTCAACAGGATTAGGAGGTGACCAGGCTGTGCCCATGGAGGGACAAGTATGCTTGAGCACTTAGACAAGCCCAGTGGAAGTGGAAAAAGAGCAGAGGTTGGCTGTCTTTCTTGCCTTCTCCACAGGACTATTCCCAAAGCTTCCTGGTAGTGATACATCAAGACTGAAATGTTGGCATCTGTCAGAGCGTGTGGAAATGGGATTGTTGAAAACTTAATGTTTGCTTAAATGCATGCCCAGAGGATACCTTTAAATGCTAAGTAGGGTGCTCTTGTATTACTTAACAAAGCCCAGCAAAGGGTGGTGCATTTTTGGGAGCAATCATCCCCCTCCCCGTGTGAGCATGCACATTTGCACACACACACACACACACACACACACACACACACACTAAATAAATAAATAAATAAATAAATAAACAAATGCATAGATAAATACATGTAAAGAAAATCAAAGCTTAGGAAAAAATACCAACACTGTTGGTATACTATAAAGCATGTTTCATTATGGAATTGTAGCATTGGTTTTAGAAAGCAGTTTCTGAGTCTGTGCAGTGGAAAGGCAAAGACAGAGACATGAGCAGGTGGGCAGAGAAGGTTGTGACAATGGTCAAGAGGACCTGGGAGGGTAGTGGAGGGTTGGTGGCCTGCTATGACAAAGCCTCACCCTTTCTGGGATTGGTGTGTATATGTTCCTCTGAACTGTGGGCCAGCTGAAAGGACCCAGTAGCAGCCAATTGGTAGTAGTCAGTTTTGGCCACCGCGTCTTTCCACATTTTCTTTCATCACATGGGGGTGAGGGGTGGTTCCCTGCTTCTGCTAGTTCATGTGCTCATATGACCTGTATGACCTATTTTCAGTTAATGAAGTGTGAATGGAACTTCATCACTCTCAGGAAGGCTCTGTAAGAGCTAGTATAGGACTTCTCAAGAGTCCTTTACCACAGTGAGTGGCTAGAGGGCTCCTAGGGGTAATAGATGGTCAGGTTCCAAAGCAAGAATAACATGGACCAGAGTCCACAGATGACTTGCAGTGGACACCCTGTCTTTTAAGGGAATTGATGATACAGATGGATTCTCTGGGGAACTGAATTTGTCCCAATCTATCCAGACATTAATGAAGATAAAAGATGGGTGAGATAGAACCTCAAAAAAAAAAAAAAGACAAAACCATAATAAATGAGCCACAGAGAGTAGTTATGATATGGACTAATGTGGAAACTACCAAATTAATGCAACCACAGACCCTAGGATGGAGTACATGAGTTGTAGGGTAATCCAGGGATAGAGATAAGAAGTTGGTGAGCAATTTCTTTCCCACATTCCCACTTCTGAGAGGGGGAGCTAATTTTATGTGTCATTTTGGCTCCGGTACTGCTATTTGGTCAACACTACTTCAGATGTGGATAAGAAGATATTTTGTGGATTGATTGACATTTGCCATCAGTTTATTTTAAGGAAGACAACTCTTGATACTGTCCCAGGGGCCTCATCTAATCAGATGATCGCCTCAAGAGCAAGAACTGAGGTTTCTGGGGAAGATATTCTGCCTCAAGGATTGCAATGTCAATTATCGTGGAGTTTCTAGCCTGCTAGTCTACCTGACAAAACTGACTTGCCAGCTACAACAATGGTGTGGGCCAATTCCTTAAAATACAACTCTTTATATGTCTCTCATATCTATTTATGAATGAACCTTGAAAAAGACACCACTTCTAGTGAGAAGGCTTGCTAGCAGGTTCTTTAAAATACCAGTAGACCTGGCCGAAGTACAGGGCTAAATCTACTTCAGATTAACATCCTAGTAACTTAGTAGTTAGGATGAGAGACTGGGAATTCCTAGAGCAGGAGTAAGGAAAGTGCCAGTATAAGCTGAGAAGGGGAGATTGGTACTTGATAGTCCCAATTGTTCATTCATTCATTCATTCATTCATTCATTCAGCCATTCATTTTTACTGAAGATTTTTAAATTTAAAATTTCTATATTAAAAACAAGTTGGGACTGAGGAGATGGTTCAGTGAGAAAAGCACTTGCTACATAAGCATGAGGACCCAAGTTCCAGTCTTCAGAAAGCACATGAAACTAGGCACAGTGACACATACCTTTAACCCTTGAGTTCCTACAGAAAGAGGCAGGATAGAGACAGGAGAATCTTGGAAAGTCTGTGGACCAGCTAGTGGAGAACAACTAGATAGAGAACCTGTCTCCAACAAGGTGGAAAGGGGGGATGGACACCTGAGGTTGGCCTTTGACCCCCACACCTTCACTGTGGCATGCATGAATTGGCATTCATATGTATACATGCAGGTACACTGGACACACACACACACACACACACACACACACACACACACACACACACATTTAAAAAGATGATAGTTTTAATTCAGTAAAAGCCATAACTATGAAATATGAAATGAACTAGATGACTTGTAGAATGTAATATTTGAAGAGATTTCTACTTGATGCTTCTAAATATGACCAGGTATCTTCCATAAGTAGATATACAAATAGGAAGTACCAACCCTTTAGTGTGCTGATTTTTTCCCAAAAGAATAAGATACCTAGGAGTGTACAGTAACTGAACTCTTTTGCTTCTGTCTTATCCTTAAAAAGTCTTTCTGTAACTAAAATTTTCTCAATGTCCATTTTAAACAGTTCCCTTATTCCTTGAGTTATCCAGTAAAAACTTATTTTAAAAATAAGATGAAGATGAGTGTGTGTGTGTGTGTGTGTGTGTGTGTGTGTGTGTGTGTGTGTGTGTGTGTGTGTGTTTTGGGAAGCATTCATTTGGGAGAGCCAAGTTATCTTTAGAGTGTCTGGGGAAGTAGGAGTCCAGTTCCTGGATCCCAAGGGAATGGGAAGGAAGCTCTGCTTACTAACCCACAAAGTCCTATTCCAAAAGGGGGAAAATGACTTAGAATCTCAAAGACCTATTTTTGCCACTTTTTCTCATTCCCTCAGATCATCAGATCTAGTCACCCAAAGCCAAGTTTCTTTGGGGATTTTTTCCCCTCTGGTCTTTTAAGACATCTTTCCCTATCCCAAATCCCTATTTCCCTTTCCATATATGTAAAGAGGCCCTAGAAACTTGAGTTCACACTTTTTCTTTCTTTTCTTTAGACAGAGTATAACTCAGGAACTCACTCTGTAGCCCAAGTTATCCTAAAGTCTTCGAAGTTCTCTTGTCTTACCCTCCTGACTGCCATGCTGGGATTATAGATAAGGGTGACATGACATGCCTCACCCTTGTGTAGTTGTGGTTTTCAGGGTAGGGCCAAGACACTGGACAGAAACTCTTTTCTCCATGGCTACTTCTCTTGGAAACTAAGTGGGACTTGTAGGAGAGCTTGGTGGCACAGTCAGGTGAATTGAAGCTAAAGCTGTGATAGGAGCTGGTTATTATTGGCTCCACCTTTGGGACATTTCACTGTGCTATATTTCCTTCGCCGTCACCCCTTTGTCCCCATCTTTCCCTTTACAAACTCCCTTTCCTCTCCCCTGTGACCACAGCTTTGCAGTAATCAGCTGCTCTCTGCTCACCAGTGTCTGGACAAGGCCAGCTGGTGTACCACACATCTTTCATTGATTCCACTCCCAAAGCCAGCAAGTGGGTTCCACCTTCTGGTTCTTGGCAGCAATGATTATATGCACCATCACTGATATGCTAGCTTGGTGGGGGGTGGTCTCTAAGATTTACCCAGTTCCATTGAAAGTCCCTGTTCCTTACCTACTGATGGCTATCTAGAGTTGGAGCAGCTGCTGCTGCTCACATTCCAGACACTCAGGGTATGCAGGAACTAGCTCATATGTTCAGGAATTTCAATGGCCAGTTATGAAACTGTTGGTAATTTGAAATAGGTGGATAGTGGGAGTTTTTGTTCCATTGGAATAGAACAACCATCACAAATCAGAGCTTTTATTTCCCTAGAGCTGGATCATCAATTTGTCCCTGCATGAACCTTCCTTGCTTGCTAGAAGTTGTCCAAGAGAAGTGTCACCAAACAATACCCCCACACTGCAGGACAGGGTGTAGGATATAAGTTGGAAATAGAGTGGAGGGGCTTTTTACTTCCTCTATAGACAAGGAGTCCCTGTATTGTTTTTCCTTTTTGTCCTCATTAAATTTTATTTTTCTCTTGATTATCTTAATTTATGTTTATGACCTGCCATGTATTTCTTGTTTGAATAACCCCATAATTGTTTTCCTTTGCATCTTGATTAGAGTCTCCTTTGGGAAAGGTGATGTGTTTTATAATAGAAATATTTCAGGGATGTCATACCACAATTAAAACTCACACAAGCTGGGGAGAATTGTGGGATGCCAAGAATGACATGTTTTGGCTTGTTGAATGTTAGCTGATACTAAAGGAAGTAACTAAAGGTCATGATGAGCCTGAGATATTTTTTCCTGAGGACCTGAAGAAAGCCTCTAAGAGGCAGAGAGACCCAGATCACTTCTGTTTCTTATAAGCTCTTTCATTCTTACCTTTAATTTTCTTGTAAGCTCACTAATTTGCCCAACCTGACTATCAGCTCACTCTACAGCCCACCCAGGCCTTGAACTTCTTGTCTTCCCTCTTTGGCCTGTTGAATGTCTGATATTATAAGATGTGCCACCAGCTATATTTTTTTGCACTTTCTTTGTTTTATGTTCTATCTTTATTTTAGTTCTTTTTTCCTTTAAATTAGAAACAATCTTGTTTTACATGTCAATCCCAGTTCCCTCTCTCTCCCCTCCTCCCCTGTTCCCCACCAACCCCCTATCCCATCCCCTTTCTGCTTCCCAGAGAGGATGAGACCTTTCATGGAGGATCTTCAAAGTCTGTCATATCTTTTGGAGCAGGGCCTAGGCCCTCCACCATGTGTCTAGGCTGAGAGAGTATCCCTCTATGTGGAATAGGCCCCCAAAGTCCATTTGTATACTAGGGATAAATACTTATCCACTACCAGAGGCCCCATAGATTGCCCAGGCCTCCTAACTGACACCCACATTCAGTCCTATGCTGGTTCCCAGGTATCAGTCTGGGGTCCATGAGCTTCCCCTTATTCAGGTCAGTTGTTTCTGTGGATTTCCCCAGCCTGGTCGTGACACCTTTGCTCATCACTCCTTCCTCTCTGCAACTAGACCTAGGAGTTCAACTCAGTGTTTAGCTGTGGGTGTCTGCTTCTGCTTCCATCAGCTGGATGAAGGCTTGAGGATGGCATATAAGGTAGTCATCAATCTCATTATTGGAGAAGAGCATTTAAGGAAGCCTCCCCACTATTGCTTAGATTCTTAGTTGGGATCATCCTTGTAGGTATCTGGACATATCCCTAGTGCCAGATTTCTCTTTAAACCTATAGTGGCTCCCTCTATTATGGTATCTCTTTTCTTGCTCTCCTCTGTTCTTCCCCTGACTTGATCTTCTTGCTCTCTCATGTCCTCCTCTTCTCCCCTTTTCTTTCTCCTAACTCCCTCTCACCTACCCTCCATGCTCCCAATTTGCTCAGGAGATCTTGTCTCTTTCCCCTTCTTTGGGGGACCATGTGTGTCTCTCTTAGGTTCCTCCTTGCTTCCTAGCTTCTCTGGTGGTGTGGATTGTAGGCAGGTAATCCTTTACTCTATGTATAAAATACATATATGAGTGAGTACATACCCTGTTTGTCTTTTTGTGGCTGGGTTACCTCACTTAGGATGGTTTCTTCTAGTTCCATCATTTGCCTGTGAATTTCAAGAGTACATTTTTTTCTCCTGCTGAGTAGTACTCCATTGTGTAAATGTACCAGCATTTTCTTTGTCCATTCTTCAGTTGAGTGGCATCTAGATTGCTTCCATGTTCTGGCTATTACAAATAATGCTGCTATGAATATAGTTGAACAGATGTCCTTGTTGTATGAATATGCATCTTTTGGGTGTTTGCACCAGGCTATTTTTAAATTTAATTTTTAAATGTCTCTTTTCAAAACTTCATAAATGAGTATTGTTCATATAGTTTTTATTTCTTCTTTGCCCCTGTACAACTCCTCCAATGACCTTCCCATTCCCTTTCAAATTCATAGCCTCTTTAACTATTTTTACATACAAACACATACACACACCTGTAGATATATAGTCAAACACACACATCTGTAGATATAACATCTATAATAATATAATATAGTTTGCTAGGCCCATTAGTGTTGCTACCATGTGTATTTGTTAGAGCTGACCACTTGGGACTGGATAATCTTTAAGGGGTCTCATCCCTGGAGAACACTGATTTTCCCTCTCAGTAGTCATTGTGTGTTTCTTTTCCTCCAGATCTGGGACCTTGTAAGATTTTCCCCATCCATGCTGGCATGCCAGCTGATGTTATCATTCTCTAGGTTTTATTTAGGCAACTATATTTCTAAGATTTCATAGGTGTAGCCTCCCTGTCATGTAAAGAAGACACCATCATCAGGGGTCCTGGTCCTCTGTCTCTTACAATGTTTTTGCCCCATCTTCTATGATGTTCCTTGATCCTTGGGTGTAGGGGCTGTGTTGTAGATGTGTCAGTTAGGGTTGAGCATGCCATAGTCAGTTGCTCTCTGCATTTTGATCAGCTGTGAATTTTTGTTATGGTCTCTGCTGCAGAAGGAAGCCTCTTTAGTTAGCAGTGAGATCTGATTTATAAGGATAAATATAGAGAATAAAATGTTAGTTTAGGAAAGTGACAGTAGTAGGTTCTCATCTAGGGTGCACGGCCCTTCAGCCATTGGTCGCAGGCTAGATTTACAGTGCCAGGTGTGGATTCCCTCTTATTGAATGGGCCTTAAGTTCCCAAGATAAAAGTGCCATGATTGCACCAGTGGAGACGTCTTGCCATCTGACCATTGCTGTGGTCCATGGGTTTTACAGCTGGGTAGGGCTACCAGTTACTTTTTCTCCCCTTGCAGTTTGCACAGAACCTTTGATACTGAGAGCTGTTTCTCAGGGAGGAGGTGTCCAGGTCAGCTCCATCTCCAGTCCTCTCAGTCATGAATCTCAAGTGTGTGACATTTTCAGCCATAGGGACTTATCTTCATGTTCTGAGAGGCAAGCAAGGGCAGTGGAAATAGTCCATATTGTTTGGGAAGTCTCTTGGGCTCCCCTGATCAACAACTAAAAGGGAAGTTTACCATAACTGGCACTAGAGCTTTAGATTGTCTATGGCTCTTAGGGAGAGAATTATCGCTGTGTTACATTTCATTCATTGTGTATATACACACACACATATATTGTATATGCATTTTTAAGTAAATATAAAGTAATGTGATCCCCTGTGGCTTTTTCAAACACCCTTAGTGATATTTATTCTTCATCCCTTCCCTTCTCTCTGTATGGTCCTCACTACCCCCTTCCCAGCTAAAATCCCATTCATCTTTCCAGTTCTCCCTTCATAACACTTGGTTACTACTCTGTCTCTCTAGAGTGTCTCCATTCACCACACTTTTTACTTTTCTGTTTCTGTGGTTGTTCCAGGTTATACAGTCACATCTAAAGATTCAGAGCTAGTATCCACACATAAGAGACATGTGGTGTTTCTCTTTTGGGACTGGGTCAACTCAGTATCAAGTGTCCTAGTTCTACCCATTTTACCTTCAGATTTCTTGATCTCATCTCTGTGCAGCTGAATATAATTCCACAGTATATGTGTATCACATATCCATTATCCATTCCTCAGCTGAAGGATATGGAGCTTGTTTCTGTTTCTTAGCTATTGTGAATAGCACTTATGAGCTTGACTCACCCGAGTATGGATATTGAGTCTTTTTGACATATGCTAAGGAGTGGTGTGGCTAGGTTGTATGGTAGATTCACTTTTAGCTTCTGTGAATTCTTCACACTGATTTCCTTAATGGCTGCAGGAACTTGCAATTCAATCAATTGTGAATGAGAGCCCCTCTTCCCTGTATCCTCATTAGTATTGGTGCCTGTTGCTTTGTGTGGACTAGCTCACTAATGAGATGGTGCCCGTTTCTCTCAGTTCTGAGCACGTGCAACAGCAGCCCCAGCAGTGAGCATGGGGCTGACTAGACTGAATTCTTTTTTTTTTTTAAGTTTTTATATATTTGAATTACAAACAAGATTGAATTACATGACAATCCCAGTTCCCTTTTCCCTCCCTTCATCCCCTACCATCCCCCAACTAAAACCCTATCTATCATATGTTCTTTCTTCTAATCTACACCTGACTCAACCTTTCTGCTTCCTCATGCCCTCTGCATCCTTCCTTTTCTTCCCTTCTCACTCTCGTAGCTTCCTCCCCCCTCTTCCCATGCTCTCAATTTGCTCAGGGGATGGTGACTCTTTCCCCTTCTCCTAGACTGAATTCTTAACATGCTGGGGTTTAGGGTCTCGGTATAGTTTCAGACACACACACACACACACACACACACACACACACACACACACACACAGAGAGAGAGAGAGAGAGAGAGAGAGAGAGAGAGAGAGAGAGAGAGGGAGTTCTTTGAGCCTCTTCCATTTAACTTGTTTATAAAAATCCAAGAGAATTATTTTCCAGACCATGGGTGGGGAAAACTGGTATGTTTAGTAGCGATCCTGTAAACAAATGAAGAAGCTATTTGCAATAGGAGTAGGCTGAGCAAAATCAAAATCAGTTTTGTGAGTTGAAAGAACTATTACTTTTGGGGCAGCTGCAGCAGAGCTGTTTTGCTTCTTCCTGAGCTGGTTTCTCTCTTCCATGGAGAAGATTACTCTCTTTCCTGGTAATATTTAAAACCTTCTCATTTCAAACTCAATGTGATTGTCTAGAAATTGACACGTTCAGACTGCACAGTTCTCTTGGGAGTTCAGATCCCCTTGAAGAAGCACAGGAGAGAAGGTGGAATGACAGCTTTCATTTCCATAGAGTGTGCACTGAAGCTGCTCCTTGCAAAAAAATCTCAGTGATTTTGAATCTTCTGTATCTCATTATTATGATCAGTTGGAGGAACTATATGGGAGACTACTAAGCCTACATATGTTCTTAAAAGTTACTGTTTCTTCCCATTATTCTTTAGTTCAGGGACTAGCAAGCTTTACTTGAAAATGAAAATGTGTTGGGACAGAGAGAAAAGCCCAGAATGTGATGAAAATTCAATGGCTGTTCCTTTGAGATAGTCTGCTTGACCCATCTCCTCTGTCCCCCTGTCAAGTGGTCCTGAGTATTGTATAAGAAATTGTCACAAGGAGTAGTAACTTTTTGTACAGAGGGACAAAAAGCCATGTTCAGCAGACACTTCTACCTGGTGCCTGAAATTTGCCTCGCTCAGGAATTGGGAAGAGGTGTGTTGCAGCAACAATGTTTCCTGTGAACATTTGACATGTAGTTTACTAAACCATGTATAAGGACTGGGTGAAGGACAGAGAGGGAAGTAGCAGAAGCTCATACAACAGAGAAGCCTGAGTAGTCTTTCGCTGAGTACTGAAGACACAGGGAAGATGTTGGGAGAGGAGCTCTAGCTTGCCAGGGTTCTTATAAAAATCTCCATCCATTTCTGCCTCTTTCAGAAAACATGCTCAATCTGTAACTTCTCCCGAGATTTGTTTTTACTAGACATTGATGGGGTTACCAGGTAGTTTTGTTTGTTTGCGTTTGCTCTCTACCTGCCTTGGTCAGCTTCTCATAGTAGGATGTGATCACGTGGTTCTGAAGCGTGAGCAAGGAAGGCGAAACTGTGGTGGTTAAGGTTCACTTTCCACTTGACTGGACTTGGAATCACCTGGGAGACACACCTCTGAGCTTATTTGCTAGGGTGTTTCCAGAGAGGTCTAACTGAGCACGGGACATCAACCCAGAATATGAGTACCATTATCCTATTGACAGTGCCCCAGCATGAATAAAAAGCGAAAAGGGAAAGAAACAAAGGCCACTACGTACAAGCATTTAGCTCACAGCTATCTTACTATAGAGTTGATGTGACTAGTTGTTGTACATGTCCCTTGCTATACTTCCTTGCTGTGTATATCCTGAAACTGAGCCAATATAAATCTTCTTTCCATAAGTTGCTTTTGTCAGGCATTTTTCACAGCAGCAAGAAAAAAACTAGGGCAGGCATGTAATCAGGTCTTTTGTAATAACTACTCCTTTGTAATAAATGTATAGATCTTCCCTGTAAGATGCTAAGGTTTAACTGTAAGTTGTTGTAAATCTAACCATTTAATAATATACCAGGACCAACAATATACACTGTGCTCTTAACAAAATACAAAATAATAGATGGTAGGCAGAAGGAGAGATTACTTGACTCTCATTTCACTAGAGGTCTTTGCTATATTTTTTCTCTGAATAGGCATGCAACCTCTTCTTTAACCAATCAAGAAATGCAGTAAACAGCCATTTAAAATACAGTGGCTCATGCCAACCCTGGGTTTCACCTTGGAAGAGAAGTGAAATAATTCACCCAGGGGATGGGAGGTTGCAGGCCCACCCAGCATCCTGCCTACTGGTGCTAGTCCAATACTTTTGCTCATTGAACCCTGTGGAATTGCATGTTAGGCTCATCAACATGTAATATAAGTTGGAGAGCTGCTTGCATAAGGGTATAATGTTATAGTGTTACAGATGTTTAGTCCATAATTGTGACATTTTTATATGTAGGGCAAGGCAAGGAGAAACCTGGGAACTTTAACCAATATCTTGCTTACTTTTGACTCTAACTTCACAGAAATGTAATGATTTCTATCCTGTTGTTCTTGTTCCACACTAAGTCCTTGAATATCTCAACATTGTGGGAATTTCTTTTAGATGTGCAATTTCTTTTACATGTGCTTCTGTAGGTACTTATTTATGAGGTTGGGATTTTGCTACTATGAAATTCTCTTACTCATATTGTACCTGTTTTCTGGTATAAGAACTTCTCCAGGATGTGAACCCAAAAGAACATGCTGAATGCAGGGAGGAAAATCTTCAAAATTTATTAGATCAAAGATAAGTTCCTGTTTGTTGGACCACATGTGCTTAAATATATATTCATAGTTCACAGAAATACCATTGCTGGGCCATATCAAGTCTACATATCCATACAGCCAAATATTACCCAAAGAAACCTTAAATCTTTATTAATTCCTTAGCAATTCTCTGTGTCACCTTTTGTTTTCTATCCTCTACAGAAATAGCTCTTACCTTGAACTGATCATATATTATTATTATTGTTGTTGTTGTTATTATTCTTGTCTTTAAAAAGTTACTTTCACACAGTTGCACATTCTATAATAGTGCACAGCATAATATCTAATAGTTATCAGTTACAGGACAGGAATTCAGACAGGGTACATTAGAAGTCGTTTTTCTCTGCTCAACAATGTCTTCAAGGCTTGGCAGAGGCTGGCTGATTTACTTCCAAAGTGTTGACTCATGCATTTGCCAAGGTGGTACTGGCAAGTTCACTCCTCTCCATGTGGACCTCTCTGGGTTGCAGAGCGGTTGAGCATCCCCATGGGATAATGCCTGGTTACAAGGATTTTAGCCATCTTTCACCCTTAGTCTAGATTCTTCCTCAAGACATAGGATGTAAGAAACAGCTTTAAATTATTTTCTTGTTCTAAAAAGACGAAGGTGTTGAATCTGTAGGAAAAAGAATGCATAAGATTATTCTGGGTACAGTAATAGGTACTAGATACGAGGTACAATGCAGAAAGGGGGCACAGAGCTCCTGAAAGCCAACAGATCCCCATCAACAATTTAAGATGTTGGGTAACTAAGTAGAAAACACTGACTTTACACTGTAGAAGACTGATTTGGGTTCATTCACACATGCTTTGTGTTTGAAACTAAGCACTGGGTCATGAGAAAGCAACAATGTATCTAGACAAGAAAGCTATAGAGAAATAGAAGCTAAGTGTGAATACAGGAAGGTGAGGGGCTAGGAGGCCGTGAGGAGGGTAGGGACTGCCATCTATTGGAGTATAGTCAAAGAGCCAATCTTATCCAGCCTGGGAGGGCAAGGGCAGGAGGATGCAACCATGAAGAGTTTATAAGCCCTGATTTCTCATGGACCGTCCTTTATATGATGTGACAATCAATTTTGCAGGGTAAATTGGCTAGATCAGAGTATCTTTAGTTATCCATTTTTAATGTTTCTGGTATGATTAACATTTAAATGGGTAGTTTTTTTATTATTATGTGGATACCTTTTTTCTTTATTATAATAATAATAATAATAATAATAATAATAATAATAATTATTATTATTATTATTAATTCAAGTTAGGGAACAGGCTTGTTTCACATGTAATTCCCCTCTTCCTCTCCCTCCCCTCACCCCCATTCCTTCTCCCCCACCTCCAACCTACCCCCCACCCCATCCACCCACCACTCCCCAGGCAGGGTGGGGCCCCCAACCGGGGCTCCATAAATGGGTAGTTTTTGAATACAGTGGGTTATTCTCTATTTTGTGGATGAGCCTCACCAATGAAAGTCTTACTGGGAAAAGACTGAGGTTGCTGGAGAAGGGAAATCTGTCTCCCAGCTGCCTGTGCATGTGAGCAGCAACATCAAAGATCCTTGAGTCACCTGACCTGCCCTGAAAATTTCAGATGCTCTAGCTTCCACACTCATGGTAGCCAAGCCCTAAAAGTAAATTTTCTTCTATCTATCTATCTATCTATCTATCTATCTATCTATCTATCTATCTATCTGCAACCTATTGGTTCTGTTAGGAAGAACTGCAGTTACAATGAAAGGCAATGTCATATGAGGAAGTCTCACTCTGTGTAATATACTTATGTTTCACACTATTCAAGATTAGAGAAGCTATAATTTTACAAGAATTATATATTTATGCTTGATGTGGAAGGGTCTGAGAGGGTTTCTTTTTGCTTTGGGGAAGGGCCTGGGATGGGTTTTGTTATGAAATATTTGTTTGGGATGGTGTTCTAGGAGCTCATCAAAGATGAAATCTGCCTTACTAAGGCCTGTCTTTGGATCTCTGTAACAGTCAGCATCATGGTCCAGAAGAATGGTTTTCTTCTTTCATAGAGTTCTGATATCTGAAACATCTGATTTTTTATAACTGGGTGTGGAGATCAACCCACAGGTGTGGAGATCAACCCATAGGTAAGTGTAGCATTTTTGGATGAGGACAGGGGTTAATGGGATGCTAGTAATGGATAGTTTATACTTCATCACTGAGTGGAGTAAACACTTTGGCTCCTAGAAGTGGGTTGAGGTCACAGAGAATGATGCAGGCTCAAAAATCATTGCCAAAATCCAGTGACATTGGCAACCAATGTCTGAACTTAGGAAGAAGTGAACATAGAGTGGGACAGAAAGTCCGATGCTCTCTACTAAATAACCTCTTCTTGATATGCAAGTCTAGCATTTCCATTTAAAAAATGGCTAAGGAGTTGTGCTAAGAGGTGCCCACCTTTAATGAACTCAAGAGGCAGAAGCAGATGGATATCTGTGAGTCAGAGATGTGCCTGGTCTACACAGTGAGTTCCAGACCAGCCAGGCTACATGAGATCTTGCATCAAAAAATATGGACAAGAACAGGATTCCATTATATATTTAACATGCAGCAGCTAGAAACCACTGATTATTTTGTCTTAGATTTCTAGCATCCATCTCTAAGGATAACAAATAACATCATGTGGCTCTCCCAGCCGAGGATCCAGTGCATTCCAGTCCAATACTTGAATTTCTCTAAATTATTTTGTGAGATGAATTTGAGCCATAAGACTATACAGATGTAGGCGAGTTAACATTTAAACAGAATCTTTAAGTCCCAGGAATGTAGGGATTGTGTCTGACACATAATTTAGCTGTGCACAGCAATTGGGTTAATAAATTAGTAATAGAAGAGTGCCTTGGGTTTTCTTTCTATTTACAGCTTATGCATATTAGATAGATCTATTGAACTTTTATGTCTCAATTTGTTAATACCATGTAGTGGTTATTTAGCTCTGAGGTCTTGTTCAGCATTGCTTAGTTTTTTCCTTGAAGGGGGAAAAAAAGCCCAAGTGGGTAATTTTGGCGGAAATGAGCATCTGGGGACATGGAATTGGATTCTTAATTGGAGGCTCTGAGAACATTCATGCTTGAATTCTTCTGGGGTGAGAGAGTATCGCCCTCAAGATCTTAAGAGTTCTTAAAAGGGAGGTATAGTATTTCAGAAACAACCCTTTCAAGCCTTAATGCCTTTCATCAAAGGCTTTTAAAGCACTTTGCCTTTTGCAGGGCCCATGCCTACCTCCTGCCCAGCTTACACACATGCCTCCCTCTGAGGTCAATGGAGGCCAAGAGCCCTGAGAAAACACATGAATGCACCCAGTGAGCCTACAAGATAGCCATAGTTCACTCTTGCATGTGAGTGTGCAACTGAAACCATAGTGTCGATGCAAATAAAACTACACATGAGGTCCAAAGAAAATTGGTCATCAGATGAAGAGACCTGATGTATGACAATAGAACATCTCAGAATGGAAGAGTGTGCCATTGGAAGTGGGAAGGTCTTTGGAAAATTCAAGCACTGACCACTTAGTGACCATGCTGAGACAGTTGTGCAAGCACACACACTATGGCTCATGATGGAGGAGTGAACTTTGTGGACACCAGTAGCCTTTACTCCAGGCTGAAAAGAGCTCAGTTGGTAAAGCGTCTGCCTTGTAAGCTTAGACACTTGAGTTTCATCCTCAGAACTCATTAAAAAAATGCATGGTAGCATATACTTGTAATCCCAGTGCTAGGGAGGCAGAGACAGACAGATCCCTGAGGCTTGCTGGCCAGTCAGCCTAGCTTACTTGGTGAGGTCCATGCTAGGACAGAGAGACCTTGTCTAATTAAAAAAGAAAAAAAAGTGAATGGCACCCAAGGCACAATATCAGAGATTGTCCTACACCTATGCATGCACACACCTGCATGTGTACACATACACAGATGTGCACACACATTAACACACACACACACACACACACACACACACACACACACACACACACACTAAAAAATAAAAACAAACCCCCAAACTTCTGCCCATCTGTGTCTGAGTCTATCAAATCCTTCTCTCCATCCAAGAATGGGGCAGCTGAAGTCTTTGATTTTCTACTCTGGCCCTTGCTAACACATATCACTTAGTGTAGTCAGGAAGAGGTAAGTGATTGTCATTGCTGAAACTCTAGCTGGGATAATAAACAAGTTTAAAAAGAGACTTCCCGAAAAGGCTTTGGGATGCCGGCACATTTCCCACTGGTTTTCCAGATGAGGACCTGGAGCCCCAAGGAGGTTGAATCACCACAGATTTGGTTGGGTTCCCTGCTGCATGCGTGTCAAGGCAGAGCCTGGGCCTGGTAGATTTTATCATGGTTAATCAAGTCATTAGCTGCTCGTGTTGAGTTTCCTTGGGGATCTGTGTCTGGATGTGTTTTCTTCAGAGAATAATTGTGATTGCTTAGTCTAGTGCATGATTCTCAAACTCTAGCATGCATCAGAAGCCCCCGAGGCTTGTTCAAAGACAGACTGGGCCCCACCCTCCAAACTTCTGATTTAATTGATATTAGGTGCAGCCAGAGAGCTTGTCTTTTCAACAAAATTGTCAGTGTATTAGTTTGCTGTTGCTGCTGTGACAAATGACTACAAACTTAGAGGCCTAAAACACTGTAGATTTACTAAATTTATGGAAGTCAGAAGTCTAAGACGGGTCTCACAGGGTTGTATTGGCTACTCTGGAGGCCCTAACTCTTCTTCCTTTAATATGGCAGATTCTAGAGGCTGCCATGTCCATCCTGTGGCTTCTGTCCCAGGATGCCACTTCCATCTTCAGAATCAACAGCAGTTGGCTAAGTTGTTACAACAACCACTGAAAAGAGACTCTCAACAAGGTGAAATCTCTGGCTTTCTCACAGAGCTATTGAATCTGAAAACCTGACAGCAGGCCAAAGCACTTTCCTGAGGATTTCATAGATGCCACCTCTCTGGTTCTGACTCTTAGCACTTTTAGCACCCTGGGCTCTTAGATAACCTACAAGCATCTATTCTATTTTTTTATTTTTATTTTTGAGGCAGGATTTCATGTAGCCCAGGCTAACCCTACACTCACCATGAATTTTGGATCCTCCTGCCTCCATTTCCTGAGTCTAGACTTACAGGCCTGTGTCACCCCTTCTTGTTTATATAGTGCTGGGGATCAAACTCAGGGCTTTGTACATGCTAGATAAGCACTATACCAACTGAGGAGTATCCCCAGCCCTATTTCCTATTTTAAAATAAAATAACTAATAGCCTTAATTATATCTTCAAACTGTAACTTTCCTTGCTGTGTTTATAATAAAGTCAAAAGTCCAATGGTTGAGGAGGTGGACACCTTAGAGATAATATGATGTTCATCTGCCTACCAGAGCAGGCAGTGCAGTTGCTACACCTCAAGTCCCTGTTCCAAGAACCTCAGCTTCCATGTTCTCAAAGAGTGCAGAGGCAGCAGAGTTATGGGGACAATTGCTGGTCAGTGCAAGTGGACGGGAGCTCGCATGTCTTATGGGGATAATTGGAAGTTTGTATAGTTTTAGCTTTACTCAAACTCTCATGGCTCTGATGAGTGTAGCACATTGTTGTGCCCATATTGGTCTGACTTAGCATTTGCACCTGGTGTTTGGGCCTCATGATGAAGGTAACTTCCATGCCATTCCCCTCCTCTCTCCTGTTTACACTTTGCTCCTTTAGAGACACAGGCTGCTTCAGCTATGAAGTCACCTTCAGTTGTTCTTGCCAAAAGTCACATTTTTTTTGCTAGTTTACTGGATACCCTCAAGTATCTATTTTTCCTAACAGAGTTCAGGTGAATAGGGCAGGCTTCCAGGGGATCCCAATTCCACTTCAGCTTTTGCCTTGTCCATCTGTGCCAAAGGACAACTCTCTTGTGAAGCTCCTTATTGTAGAGCATTTTTTTAAATTCTTTTTTGTTTACCCATGTAAATGTTAAGTGTGAATGTAAAGGGAACTGTTTGCTTGGAAATTGAACTTGTGTGATATAAATACTGTCATTTTAGTTATCATGTATTCCTAAGTCAAGAAGCTATCATTCATAGCTCCATCCCTGCAATTTCAGAGAAAGAAACCACTGGGTGATGAATGCTACTGGTTTAGGAAAACATTTTTTTTTTTTCATTAAGTGAAGCCCTGCTGCCCTGGAACTTGCTATCTGGACCAGGCTGGCCTTGAACTCACAGTGATCCATCTGCCTCTGCCTCCTGAGGTCTAGGAGTAAAGAGGTATATCATCGAGCCTAGCGCAAGTTTTTTATTTATGTGTTTGTATATGTATATGCATATGTGTATGTGTCTGCCATGCTATATGCAGATGCATGTGAAGGCAAGAAGAAGGTGTTGGAGTTATGGGTTACTGCAAACCAAGCTGCAAATGTGGGTGCTGGAAATTGAACTTGGGTCCTCTGCAAGATCAGCAAGTGCTCTTAACCACTGAACCATCTCTCCAGCCCACCTAGGTAGAAGGTTTTTAAATTCAGACACAAATGGCAGCATCTTTTCTGCAGTCTTCAAGGTCCATTTGCCATGACACAGATGGTTGCTATTCTTTCTTTTATTCTGAAAAGAATTCTTGATCGTTTGGCTAGTTTTCATATGGGTGAAAAGTTACATAATGAGACTAGCGCCATGGGCTAGGAGATGCATGGGAGGGGCTAAGGCCATTGAAATGTTATAACCCAAGGGTAGTGATTTTGTGAAACATATGTATGACTAGATGGTGATTCAGCAGTCTGTCTTTTTTTATTACATTGTTGAATGGGTAGGATGGGAAAACCCATGACAAACATGGGCTTTGAATATAGATCTTAGACCTCCTTCTGAACATTCCCATCGTCTATCCATGTTCCCTAGAACCCCCTGAGCTCCCTACTGTGACTGGGATGGTGTTCTTCTGCTCTGGGCAAGCTTGTTGGGTCAGTTCCCCTGAGTGCCCATGAGACAGTGCCCAGCCCAGCAGGTGTGTGCCTGAAGTACATTTGTCATCAGGAAAGGAATTCCTCCACGCTCCAAAGGAAGTATGATTGTCAGGTGAGCAAGTGCTGGTAAGCTCCCTTGACTGATTTGTGTCTGTTTGGGCTGTGCGAGTTATCCTGGAATGTAAGGGACCATCATGCCACTGTTAATTCAGGGACAGAAAATTCCCTGTCCTCAATCAATTCAACAATAAAAGATACACCTTTTTCATACATATGCCTTCCATGAACTTTGAGAAGCAATGTTAAATTAGTCAGTTTAACTATAAAAATCCAGTAGTTTTTAGTAAGCCTCACCATGTCCTAAAGCATTTTGACATGAAGTTAGCCTGGTAAAACTACCTCCCCATGAGACTAGCTGAGGAATACCCTGCAGATGGACTTTTGTTGGTTTGTTTGTTTTTGAGACACAGTTTCCCGGGGTAGCTTTGGAATAGTCATAGGTTACCAAATCAAGGTTATTTTCAGAATGGAAGACCCAGTTCCAAGATCAAGGACGTAATAGCTTTAGGAGATGCTGTGCTCACTCTTCCGTGAAGAAATATGATGATGAGGAGAATAATAATTCACATTGCTGGAGTGTTGTTTGTTTGTATTGTCAACGTTAATCCTCAAGGCAGCCCAGTGAGGTAGGAGCTATAATAATCTTACTGATGAGGGCAGTAGGATAAGAAGGATTAACAAACTTGCCCAAGGTGACAGTGAGTTTCAGAACTGGAATTCAAGCTAGTCATTATGAATCCAGAAAGTGTGCCCTATTTAATGTTTCCATATACTGTCAGCGACAGTCCTGTCTTGTCTCCCCTCCCTCCCCCCGTCCTTTTCTTTCCACTTCCTCCCCTTCCTCTTTTCCTCCCTCCATTCTGCCTTTATCCTTTGTCCCATAGTTTGTTCTTTTCCATCTGTCTTCATACTAGGTAGCGCCCAGACATGGGATAAGGACTTCCTAGGTGCTAGGCAGGACGTTAACAGGTGTAGATTCAAAGGAGAACAGATTGGGGTCGTGCCTGCAGGACACTTGCAGGTTCCTTTACTTCTTGCTCCATTATGTCCCCCTCCACATCTCTCTGGTCTTCTCTTCTCCTCTTTCTCCATGATTCCCCAGTCACGAAACATGTCATCATTGTCACAGTAGATGAGTGAGGCTACTCCTCCAGAATTCCCTTTGGAATCAAACAACTCTTACAAAAGTATCATTTTGACAGAATTCCAACAGAGCAAAGGCAGAAAGTAAATGGTTCTAGAAAGTGCCAACATCTAACAGACACATTGACAAGCAGGGTCTCTCAGAGCTGGAGAGTGGACATTTCATGAGATTCAATGATCTGCTTGTCTGGGTCTTCGGGGTGTTTGCAAATCAAAGGACATGGTTGGGTCAAATTCTTCAGGTGGCTCTGCTGGGAAAAAAAAAAACTAGGGGATCTGAGGAAAGAAAAGAGCTGATGACAATTCATATGTGTACATATATATCTCTATGAATTCATGATATATATTCATATTGGTGTAATACAGCATGGTGAGAAAGAAGACTGTGGTGTGTGTGTGTGTGTGTGTGTGTGTGTGTGTGTGTGTGTGTGTGTGTGTATACTATTTTAAACTTTGGGTCTGCTTATGAAAACACCGAGTTCTTGTTCAAACTATTTTTAGATATTCACTTTGGTTTAGTATCATTGAATGGCATAAATTATTTTAAAAAGCACAAATTCCAGGGAACTAGAGAACTCCTGTGAAATCATATGGGCTCTGGTGGTGGAACAAAGCCTGATTTTTCTCCCCCTATTTTATTCCATTTACTTCAAATAACTAGAACTTAATAAGAATTGTATTTATGACTGTATTCCTGAGAGGTATTTCCACATTCAGTGGAATCCTGCATGGAAAAGCACATTTTAAAGGATTAAAATAATCATTAAATCACTCTTAGATTTTTGTCCCCCAAAGCCTTATCCTGCCTGTTTGGTTATTTTCTTAAAATAGCTCATTTTATGAGTTTGCATTAGTAATTAGAAGTTTTACAAAGACCTGGAAAATGAGTTGAAGGAAGTTCCTGCCTTGAGAGCTTTCCGCCTTCTTTGGATTGTTCCCAGTCACTGCTCTTCCAGTGAGAGGGAGGCCTGGGAATAGGGAGGGTCCTTAGCAGACCTGGCTCTCTGAGGGGCTCTGAGTCTCAAAGGCTCCGTTAGGCAGAATTGTGCAGAGAACAGGGATATATCTACACATACACACACACACACACACACACACACACACACACACACACACACACACACCTCTTTCTATATACTAAGACATATATAAACATTTTGTATATATATTTATATAGGGTATATCTGAGTTAATACTATTCTCTCTGTCTCTGTCTCTCCGTATGTCTCTCCTTTTATACAGAGCAAGAGGAAGAGACAAGGAATTGGCTCATGACTCATAAGTTCTTGGAAGCCAAAAAGTTTCAATCTGGAGGCAGGCTAATGGGCTGGATACTCAAGCAAGAGATGATAAAATACAGCTGACCCAGTGGTTCAGAGCATATGCTGGTCTCTCAGGGAACCCAGGTTTGTTTGCCAGGGTCCAGCACATACCCATACAGTTATACACATATACACACAATTTGAAACTTTTAATTATGTAAGTATATGTATTACCTTGTGGGTTTGTACAGAAAAAAAATGCAGTGTTAATGGAGGCCAGAAGAAAGTGTTGGATTCCTTGCAACTAGAGTTACAGGTGACTGTGAGATGCCCAATGTGGGTTCTAGGAACCAAACTTGGGTCCCCTATAAGGGTGTGCATACCTGAACCATCCCTATACCTCCACATATACATAATTAAACACAAATTTACAAAAACTTGATATTACAATCTGGAGTCCCAAATCCACAGGAGAGGCAGGCAGCTTGAAATACAAAGTGAGGCTTCTTCAATATATTGTCGTCTTGAGACAGTAACCACAGTACTTGCCATCATAACCTTCAGTTGGTTGAATGAGGCCTGCTCATCTCATGCCGGGAACCCTGCTTTACTTTAAGTCTACTGATTGCACATGCTGATCACATCTAGAAAATACCTTCACGGCAACACCTGGACTGGTGTTTGATGAATTAACTGGATACCTCAGCTGAGCCAAAGTGACACATGACATTTGCTGTGGCAAGAGTCCAGTGCATTGGACTCATAGAACCCATCTTATCCAGGTGTTCATTTGTAAGAACATACCATTCTGTGTGGTCGCTTCTTACCTAAGTATCAGTTGCATGCACTGTGACAGCAGATCAGCTAGTTTCTGTATTGATGGATGTATCAAAGGGTATGCCTCCAGAATTCTTACATTTAGAATTCTAGATTCTAAATTCAGGGTCCGAGTGGCTTGGCCCATATGGCATACTCCCTGGGTAGGAGAACCAGAAGAGGTATGGACAAGAAAGGATCCCCTTATTAAGAGCTCGGTAGATCCCCTCCCAGTTCAGCTACTTTAGAAGGAAGTTTGTTATAAAAATCAAAATGCCCTCTGAGTTACCTCACCTGTATGTCAGCACGGATGACTTTTTCCAGGTGATGATGACTATAACCCTTCTCATTTGGAAATACGGCATGGTTTTCAAATAACATACTGTCTCATTCCCAAGGCAATTAGGATTTCATGGCTGCTGAGACTCACTTGAGCAAATACATAGTGATTTCATGAGGCTTTGGAAACTTTCTTCCAAGCACACGTTTATTGAACTATTTAGAAAAAAAATTGCCTAGGTCCCAATAATAGTTCACAAAATATGCCTTAGTCATCCCAGCCAGATGGAGATTGTCAATAACAAGTGTCTTAGGGTTTCTATTGCTGTGAAGTGACATCATGACCATGGCATCTCTCATAAAGAAAAACATTTCATTGGGCTGGCTTACAGTTTCAGAGGCCATGATCATTATGGTGTGACATGGTGGCATGGAGGCAGACATGGTGCTGGAGAAGGAGCTGAGGGTTCTACATCTTGATGTGCAGGCAACAGGAAGTGAACTGAGTACACAGGAAAGGTCCTGTGAGCTCCAGGGGCAGGATCACCAGTACAGAGCTTCCTGTCTAGAAGCTTCTTTATATTGTCTGGGACCAGGTATCTCCTCCACTGTGAGACCAACTCTAGAGGCAGGAATGAGGCTCGGTTCTGGTGAGCTGGAGTCTCCTTGACACAGACTCTCCTGGTCTCCCTGCTGCTGCTTTTAGATGTCTGCGTGAGCTGCTTGCTCCTGGGCCTCCTAGGGCAGCTCCAAGGCTCTCAGGGAGTGGGTGGCTGCAGGGAAAGATGAGGTTTGAGGGAATGGTCATGGTAAGGGATATAAAGGCAAGTCATTTATTTGGTAGATGATCCTAGGAAACACCCCCAGAGGGGTATGGAAGCAATAGGGTGGGGAAGAAAGCCCGTAACTGATGCATATCAAACCTTGAGCAAATGGAGCTATCCTCTGCTGGCAAAGCTGAGGAAGAGAGGGGCCTCAGGGTAGGATTTCTCAATTCAGCACCCATGACTTTGTTTTGAGATTGATAAGTCTCTCTTGTAGACAACTATCCATGGGGTTGCTAGATGTTTAGTAGCAAACAGACCTACACAATGAGGATCTCCTCCCCTTCTTCTCTAAGCCCATGTGACAACTCAGAAGGCCTCCAAACATTGCCAAAGCCCGGGAAGCACAAGAGATTTCTCAGGATTAAGATGGCTCTGTCTTTAGAGAAATCCCATTTGAAGAATGAGGGAGCTGCTGCCCATTTCTCTTAAGACTCCCTGTTAATCACCGATAAAGGGCTGAGGCATTGACTCTCTGGAGCTCATTAGCTAAACATGCTATCATGGTCAACAATAACAGAAACCACCACTACCACCACCACCACTAGTAATATTGGTGGAGATTTGCAGGGAGGCAGCTCTTGGCATTTGGAGGTAAGCTCTGAGTGTGCAGGGGTGGGTTCTAGGCAACACCTGTGATCCGTGATTACCTAGGGAGCTGCTTTACCATTTATGCATTTAACCATCATTTGTTCATTTATTCTACAAACTCTCACCATGAAGGACCTGATGTGTGTTAGACACCAGGCCAACACAATGGGGTTCAGTGTTCAACATGGAATTAAAAACCCCTGCTCATGTATCTTTAGGAATAATACTGTAGAAGAACAAGGAGTACCAATCAGATAACACAAGCGGATTTTTTATGTGATTATGGTAGTGATGAGATCAAATGTAAAGTAATAAAAATCATAACTACTAGAGTTCTGACATTCTGTCTTCAAGATCTTTGCACTTCTTGTCCTTGTGACCTGGCATTTTTTCCCGTCTGGGTCTCATAGCTTTGCCCTTCATTGCATTTAGGGCTTAGGCAAGTGTTTCCCTTTCAGATTTTCCCTCATCACTTTATCTAAAATCGTGTTCTCCTTTTAATTCTTACTCTCCATATTTGCTGCTCTTAGCACCTATCAGACTGCACAGATTTTTTTTTTATTGCCTCTTTCCCTCTCTGATACATCAATTGTTTCATTGCCTTTATGTCTCCAGCAATTGGCACAGTACCTGGAACTGAGGGCATGTATAATGTAGACATTGACTTGCTGCGATGAGGGTCAAGGAAAACTTTTTCTTTTTCTTTTATAATTTTTTTTGAGACAGGGTTTCCCTGTGGCTTTGGAGGCTGTCCTGGAACTAGCTCTTGTAGACTAGGCTGGTCTCGAACTCACAGAGATCCACCTGCCTCTACCTCCCAAGTGCTGTTCTATAATCTTTTTTGTTTATTTAGAAACAATCTAGAGCAGTGATTCTCAGCCTCTAGGTCACAACCCCTTTGGGGATTGAGTGATCCTTTCACAGGGGTCACATTTCAGATATCCTGCATACTAGATATTTACACTGTAATTCATAACAATAGCCAGACTACAGTTATGAAGTAGCAATAAAATAGTTTTATGGCTGGGGGATCACCACAACATGAGGAACTGTATGAAAGGGTCACAGAATTAGGAAGGTTGAGAACTACTGCTCTAGAGAGAGAAAGTCACCCGATGAAGAGGATAGGAAGAGCAGTCTAGACAGTGGGGAGCACATGGGGTAGTGCTCTGGATGGGAGAAGCGTGGAGACTCTGCACACTAAAAGAAAAGCAATGTGCCTGGTACTGAAAGCGTGGTGATGGCTGTTATTTCTTGAATTAAAACAATGAGTTGCCATGGCTATATCTTAAGTAATGGGAAGGTATATATCAGAAGATGGAGGAAGAGTAGGGAAACAACATCCACCCTAGTTCTCGGCTCTAGGACATTGGAGGGGGCAGATGTAGGTGGTAGCCTGGTGGTGTGTTTCATCCTTAGAAACAGACCCATTTGGTTGAATATTTGTGTATATGTGGAAAATTTAGATCATTTGCTTAAAGGACTCATGGGTTTAAAAGACGCTTGTTCGAATTGCCAGACCCGTGTTCCTCATCAGTGCTGGTGTTTTCAGGATGTTTCTAGCTTGCATGGAGGAAGGATGAGTGTAGCTGCTGCCTTTACTGGATGGTTCCTGTGCTGTTCTTAACTCAGCGAGTCAGGATAAAACCAAGACTTGTCTGGTGATCTCATGGAGGATGCCTCACTGTTCACAAGTATTTCATGCCCTTTCTTTGAGAGGATAATCCATGCCTGCTTGTTGAAATTGGTCATGGCAAGTACTTGCTTCAAAGTCTCATGGAATGTGAACCAAAAGGATGTATGTGATTTCTGAGCCAGAAGGTTTCAGAGCCAGGGCATGGCTGACCATGTTTTCTAGTGTGTGTGTGTGTGTGTGTGTGTGTGTGTGTGTGTGTGTGTGTGTGTGTTTCTTTTTAAGCACAGAGAAAATGTCTGTTGAAACAAGAGAATGACAAGGAAAGAGTTGGGAGTGCCAAGCCCTCTTCTTTTCACTAACTAGCTATGGCATTAGCATTGCTTTTGTAGCATGTGGCTCTTAAGATTCCTTTCGGTTCTAGGGCCCGAATACAGACAACGCAGATGTAAAATGATCATGTTTAGATGCTTATTAGGAGTGTTGTTCTCACAGGCTGATGGTATAAAGACTTGGTTGGGAAGTGGGGTGTCTTGGGAGGTAGGCAAATTTATTTTGGTTTTAGAACAACAAAACCCCTTTACAGGGTGATGCAAGGATTTTGGGGTGTCTCAGATCTGCACTCCATCACGTTTCTTTTTCTGACTTTCTTGCCCTCCACTTCAGTTCGTAAGGCCTTCAGAGATAGGACAAGTGAAAATTGATCCTGGCAGAAAGGCACCTCAGCCTTCTACTGCTGAGGCTCGAACAAGAGGAAGCTCTTCCTACAAATTGCTGTCAAATGTATTCTTAATGTTTTCCCTGGGGTCACACTGTTTTGGTGACCCCATTCCCTGGAGGCACCTCCTCCAGGAGATAAGATTCCTTCAGCTGGGAGTTGATGGGTCTGGGTTGTGTCTGAGGCTCGTGGGGGGCTGTCACCATCTCTGCCCGGAGACAGATGTTCTCCCAGCCCTTAATCTGCTGTAGTTTCCTAGCAAGGTGTCACCAATCAGTGCTCAAACAACACCCCGTACTATCTCGAAGACACCCTAATTCTTCTGCCTCACTGGGGAAAAAAAAGTTCTTCACAGGAGGGGCAGTTAGCCTCACACTTAATTCATCAGTTTAAAACAAAGCTGTGGTGACAGGGACAGGATGGAGTGAAAGGGACGCACATGTGCCCATAAAGACCCTATTGAACGCCTGCCTTTCAGTTCTTCTTGGGCTTTGTTGAACTCTTGTTGCTAGCCATCATGCTTCATGTGTGTGTACCTAGTGTCTTCAGCCTCAGAAAGTGTTACCTAAAACCAGGGGCTGACCCTGGGGTCAGGAACCCTCAAGGTTTTAATCTGTCTGCCGGTCATGGCTAGCTGGGTGGCCTCTGAAATATTATTTAATGTCTCTGGGCTCTGATTTCCTTGGCTGTGTGGGGTTGGGTGACCTCATGGTGACATTTCACTAGCCATGAGAAATGGAGGTATCTGACTGTTTAGTTCTTACCTAGGATATTATAATGAGAGGGAATTTTGGGGGAGGGGTGGTGGAGAAGACCCTGTGAATCTGAGGTTACCTTTTCTACTCAACTAAGCTGGGGATAACAGCCACAAACATAACCTCCAGGAAAAGAACATATTTCCTTCCCAAACATGGAAGCTGGGAAATCTACATTTATCATTTCCCCATGATGTGCAGAACTAAACACAGAATTTAATTGACAAGTACATTAAATCTTGTCGTCAGCACATTTTCATCTTCCTTTTACCTCCTAGGTGTATTTCCCCACTTGACTAACTGTTGATATGACAAGTCAGGTGTCAATAAATTCAATAACTGAATAAATGTACACACAACTTAAAGGAATTTTGGAATTACTAAATCCAACTAAGCAGTTTATAGAGTAAGCAGGTAATGTCTGTAGGAAAATGGAAAGACCAAGGAAGGGCCTGGGAATCTTATCAGACTCTAATACCTTTCATTCTTGATAACCATTCTTGTTAGAGAGTGGACCATACTTGAAACAATGAGGACAGAATACATTTGCTTTTGTGGAGTTTTAAAAAATGGATTTGAAACCCATTTATTTATTTATAATGTATACATTATTATTATTGTACGTGCATGTGCCACAGTGTATGTTTGGAAGTCAGAAGGGACACTGCTGGAGTGGGTTCTCTTCTTCTACCATGTAGGGTTTGGACTTGAACTCGGGTCCTTAGGGTTGGTGGCAGTTTCTCTTACCTGCCCAGCCATCTCAATAGCTCCAGAAATAGACTTTTAAGAATTAGTTTCTGGTACCTATTAAAGAGAATTTAGTTAGTTCATGTTGGTTAGAAAGCTGTTTGGTCATACCTAATGGCCGTGCTTGTAGATCTCAGGTACTGGTTCTTCTGTAGTCTATTGAAACCCAGGTATATTTTTGACCGGGATGAAGATAAACAGCTATCTGTCTTTGTCTTTATTAAAATCAACAGGAATTCATCTCCACTGGGTATATCCATAACACCCTGTAGTTTTTCACTCATTGGTTAGACGTATTTATGCAATATGGATTTTGTGTCTAGTACTAGGGTTCAGTGAATGTTTCCATAGCATACATATGTGTTAAATATTTATTGTTAATGTGGGTAAATGCAATATATTTTCTACATAGGCACACGTACTATATTTTATATACAGATTATACAAAACTGTTATCTGAATATGCATCTTTTGTAAAATTTTGGATATTTTTATATCCTTGTGTGCCTACAATTTTTATACTTTCTTCCCTGACTCATTGTTTTCTTCAGGAATGAAAGCAGAATAAAGTCAGCTATGTATGATGGAGAGGGTGGTATAGTCCAGCAGAATTCTCAAAAGCCCATTTACACTGGTACAGCCATAAGCAGCAGCCTTGAAGTTCAAACCAAATTCCCAGTCATAGGATGACTGTACTTCCTCAGTCACTGGAAGACAGTACCTCCTGTCCTGAAGTCTCACGTTGACATTGCTTCCAAGGAAATACAGAAATGTGGTAGGTGGTGGAGTAAACACATTGTATTGAAATTTCTTCAGTTCTCACTGATGTGAAAGGAGTAATAAATGTATCCCAAGTTTTGAGCTATAGGGAAATACAATCTGGTGAGGTGCTAGAGCACCTCATCATTCTGCAGTTTGCAAAACTGATTGAAGAAAACACTAAGCAATCTGCAGATAGTCCCTCTCAGTGTAAAATTGTAAAAATTCAAGTATAGTTAGCATGTGTATGTATGAGTTTAACTGTATTTAAGTGTCTTTAACAATAGCAGTGCCTTGTATTTATGTTGTCCTATCTCCACGGAGTTCTAAGGAACTTACAAATTGTTTTTTAAATACAGCCATAGCTCCCAGGTTCTTGGGAAGGCAAGCAGGGGCAGGCTCTGTGAGTACTGTTTAAATCAAGGAATTTGAGATTCATTGATTGGCAAATCCAGACTCATCCAGTATGTCAACGTCTGAGCTAGCTGCTTTTGGCACCTGGGTCCTTCCTGTCTCATTGTTTGCAGTGGGGGTTTGGAGCATTTGCTTCTGTTTCATCAACCCTTTCCTATGCACTGTCCTCCTTTATGACGTTTAAGGCAAAATGGAATCTGTGCTGTATGAATGAGACATTGAGACCCACATGTTCCTAGGGTTCTTTTTAAATATCTGGTGCATTACTGAGAATACCACTCCACAAATTTTAGCAGTTAACAACGGAAAGGAGGTGTAGACACGGTACCTGCTTGTGACTCAGGGGCTTGGGCTAGTGCTCAGCTCCAGGGTACTAACAGTTTAGTCTTTGCTAGAGGGACTGTGATTGAAACTGAGGACTTGAAGGCCTTCCCAAGGAGATGGGGCTCTGGGAATTAGACTGAACCCTAAAGGAAAAGTATAACATGGAGCTATACATATCAGATCCTCTTTGTGAATTCCCAGGTTTTCCCTTTTGTTATCATCATAGACATCTTGAAACTTAAAAATACAAAGGCAGATCCAGCAATGAGGCCTTTACTCAGATGCAGTCAGTATTCCTTTTTATCTTATGGTCTAGGCCAATTGTTCTCAGCCTGTTAGTCACATATCGGATATCCTTCATATCAGATATTTCCATGACAATTCATAACAGTAGCAAAATTACAGTTATGAAGTAGCAATGAAATAATTTTATGGTTGGGGTCACCACACCATGAAAAACTGTATTAAAGGATCGAAACATGAGGAAGATTGAGAACCGCTGGGCTAGGTGTTAACTATGTAAACATGGGCAGGTACACAAATATCTAGACTCTGAGTTTCTTCAAGTGCAAAAATGAAGATTTTGGTCATGTGGCTTTTAAACTAGGTTGTGCTTCTCTAAGAAGCAGAAGAGAGACTTGGGACTGCTGGGCTTACAAAAAGTGGCTGCATGGACAGGATTAGTCAGGCTGGAACCCATTCCCCACTTACAATCAACAGGGGCTTTGCATTCTGTCTGTGTTTCACAGTGGAGTTATTTGAAGAAAAGCTACACACACACACATACACACACACACACACACACACACACACACACACACACACACACACACACACACAGTATCGTTATATCATGATAGAGTGAGGTTTGGTTTACTCTCTCACTCGAAACAAAGGAGGACATGATATTGGAGATAATAATTTTCAAGGTGGTGGCCTGTTCCTATGAGGAAACTACCAGGACAGGAGAAGAACCACTTAGAAGGGCCACAAGGAGTAATACTTGCTTCTCACACATCAGAGGTAGTGCCCATTGCCACCAGTCAGACTGCAGAGCCTTGTGGTCCCTGGGGCACTGGGTGGACTCTTAGAGAAATGCTTGCCTCAGAGAAGGGACATGGTTAGCTCTAGGCCACATGCTGCCCCTGTCCTTCCCCAGGGCACTAGAAAGCAACAAAAAGGGCAAAACCGTTTTTTCTAATTGAATTGTCTCTCAGAACAAAGCTCAAAAAGTATTGATTGAGGTGCCAAAATATCTGGCACCAAACAGCAGCCAACTTTTAACAACCAGAATCTGGCTTTTAAAAAGTTAGCAGGCATAAAAAAGAAAAACAATCTGTGATGAGGGAAAAAAAAGTCAATATTGGCTTAGAATTGACAAAATGTTATAATTGGTTTAAAGCAAGTATTAAAACTTAGCCTATGTGCTCAAAGAAATAAAAAAGCAGTGATATGAAAGAAAAATCCAAATCACACTTGGAGCACCGAGTTACAGTAGGAAAGGTGAAAGATACATTATATAGCATCAACGGAAAATTAAACTTCAAAGAAAAAAAGACTAGTGAACTTGAAGACACATTAATAAAAACTATCAAAATATAAACAAATGAAAACATAAAATGCAATCAGGATAGTCTTGATTGACACATGATGGCAGGTGACACCCGGGAATAATTCCTGTTCTCAGCCTTGGTCAGACAGGCTTCTGAAACACTCTCGCACCTTGCCTTTGGGTTACGAGCCTCCTGAGTGGGAAGAAAATGAATTTCTGTTACTTTAAGCCATTGGGTCTCAACCTTCCTCATGCTGCAACCCTTTAATACAGTTCCTCATGTTGTGGTGACCTCCAACCATAAAATTATTTCATTGCTACATCATAACTGTAATTTTGCTTCTGTTATAAGACCCTATCTCAAAAAACAAAACAAAACAAAACAAAACAAAACAAAACAAAAACAACCAACCAGCCAACCAAAACAAAACAGAGAAAAAAAAAAGGATCTCACAACTTAGAACACATGTAAGAAATAATTTCTGCAAAGGTGAACATGGTTCCAAGGATGCCCTGGGGCACCTTCAAGGTGATTAGGTAGGGCTCCAAACAGAAGCATCTGAGTTGACTGATGGCCTCTCCCTCTTTTACCCCTTTCATAACCAGGCAATGAGCAACTGATGTGTCTGCCTCTAGGCAGGGACAGTCAATGAGGACAGTCAATGGTCCTATGGTGGCTGTGACACTCAGGTGAATCAATATGTCCCTCACCGGGAGACTTATTAAAATTCTGCCCGAGGGGGAGCACGCTCTGTTCTTCACCTAACTCACAGGAGACAAGCTGGAGGTTACATTGCCCAGAACAGCATGTTCTGCTTTCTCCTACAAGCAGAACAAAGCCACCAAATGCTGGAATGAAAGAAATGGAAAAAAGTATAAAAGGAAAATGAGAACCAAAATAGAACGAGTGTGGCAATAATAATGTCAGACTGAAGATAGTACAAGTCAGTTATTACTAAGATTGATATGAGGGTATATTAATCAAACAAACCTTTGTGATCCTAACAACATAGCTTCTAAATATATAAACAAATAGAAAATATGAGGATTAAGCGGTAGCTTCACAATCAGAGTGGTTTTTAACATATGTTGTTATGAACCAACAAATCAGTACACTAAAAATAAGGATATAAGGATGAGATAAATTTGACTTAACAAATGTAACTAACAAACAGTATTTGTTCTTTCAAGAGTACATTAAAAAATCAGGGAAAACTTATTGTGCATTATATAAAGTTAATAAATTGAAAAGATAGGTCAAGTGGGCAATGTTTTCTGAACATATAAGCATTAAAGCCAGAAGCAATAAACCCTAGGAGAAGTGAAACAAAATTTGAGTATGCTTTTTGAACCATAATCCTCTAGAGTAAGACAATAAGTCTGCTTCTCTGAAACACTTAAATTGAAGAAAAAAATAAAAATGATTTAGAAAGTACATGTTAAAAGCCAGAAAATAACCATAGTTGGAGAAATAGTTATCATAATTGTACTTATTAGGAAAAACAAACAGAATTAAAAGGCAAGTGAACTAATCTTTGAAATCAAAGCACTCAATACAACTGAGAAAATAAACTCAAAGAATGTGGAATGATAGAATTCATAACGATAAAAGTAAGAAATGGTTGCAAAGAATTAAAAAAATTAAGTAAAGCAAAAGTGTAATTGCTCTACAAAATCCAAAGCTATTCTTTGTAAAGGTCTTTTTTTCTGGTCTTGTGATCCAGGGTTGTGTCCCACTGTTCCCTGTTTATTCACCTTCCAGTCTCCATCAGTCTCAGGCATTAATAAGAAATATTTGTGGGATGAAAGACTCCTTTGAAAGTTCTAGGTGAAGCCTGAGTACACCTTACCTTGTACCTGGTATGATCTACTTTCAAATATTTCATCAGCAGTCGTGTGTCAGGTAAATATCAGTTTTTTTTTTTTTGAGTGAAAATTTTTTTTAGAAAGGGCAGGGTGGGGATGGAAAGAGAAAAGAGATAAAGAGACACAGAGACACAGAGGGAGGACAGAAGAGAAGAGGGAGAGGAAAAGTCCTGTCTGCTCCAGGGGAACAGCGGGAAGAGAGAACAGGAAAGAGAGCAGAGTCGAAAAGAGCAGAAAGAGAGCAAGAAAGCGTAAATATCAGTTTAAGCTACAATCTTAAGATGATGAGTTGATTGTATTGGTTAGAATACTAATATATCAGTTAGTATTCTAACTAATATATATTAGTTAGTTAGAATTAGTACTATATTAGTTAGTATACTAATATACTGTACTTGAAATGTACATTTAATAGGCCATATCCTTTGAAGGCTGCTAGAACTATTTTGATAGGAAAGATAGGTAATATTCATGGTAAGTGGGCAGCTTGAATATATTTTTGAGATATTTTCCATTTATGCAAATAGGCTATGAAAAGTTAGTTCTCATGAATGGGCAACAGCAAACTAACAAATGTTTAATAACAGGTGTCCTGGGGGTAGATCTATGCAGTGCATTGATTTCTATATATAATTACTACAGCTATGGAGTCCAGAGTAACCTCAAACTTATACACTCAATCTTGGGATAGTATGTACCACAACATCTAGATGAGGTATACACGTTTTGTATGTGTGTGAGGGTGTGTATGTACATGTTGAGTGTCTTCCCCTGTTGCTTTCCATCTTTTTTTTTTTTTTTTTTTTTTTTTTTTTTTTTTTTTTTGAGACGGGCTCTCTCACTGAACCTGTAGCTCACCAATTCCACAAGGGTGCTGACCAGCAAGTTCCCTTCCACAGAGATGTACCTGTCTCTGCCCTCTTCCCAGCACTGGGATTATAGATACTCATGCCTACCTTTTCACAGAGGTTCTAGGGATCTGAACTCGGATCCTATTGCCTGCACAGCAAGCACTTTACTGACAAGCAAATCCCCAGCCCCAATACTCATTTTTTGAGAGTATGTTCACAAAGGGCCCAGACAGCGAGGGTTTTTACCCAACCCCAAGTGTGTACCATTCTATAGATTGTGTTCAAGTTTCCTAACCTGTAGGCTTCAACAAAAGAAGCTGATAAACACTACCTGTTCAGAGCACATTAAGTCTGGTTCAGTAGCAGAGACTCTGTGGAGTGATAGAGATGAATGCATACTTGACTTTCTTAATACCTGAGACTGATGGAGACTGAAAGATGAACAGATAGGACACAGAGCCATTGAGCCAGGATTTGGGAAGAGATGCTCATACTTGTCTCTGTTAAACAGGTAGGAACTGGCTTAGCACATCTAACTGTGTAGCCATAAGGAGTCCTTTGTCCAACTGATCCCAAGGTCCCTGCTGGCCACCTGAGTCTTGCTATGCACATATTATCCATTAGTCTCAGGTGAATGCTTCTTGCAGGTGGAGGCTGATGCTCAGAAAACTACAGCAAGCTGGGACAACTTGGTTGTTTTCTGTCTACTTGCTGTTGAACATTTATATATGTGACTGAGTTGGTTGTGGGATTTTACTTCACTAAAATCTTTTAGAGAGGTTGAGGGGTCAGTTACTCTTATAATCACTTTAACTTGAATCATCAAGGTCTAGCCAAAAGAACTTAACAGTGTGTATATAAAACAGTCAGGCCAAATTACGATGCCTGTGATAAGGAAGACAGTGGCTACAGGTACTCGCACAGTCTACTGGGCCACAGTTATTTGGAGGATGTTTAACCATGTAGTTTGGCACAAAGCTTGTATTAGATACTTGTTTCTTTGCTATGACAAAATACTTGACAAAGGCAGCTTAAGGGAGGAAGGGCTTATTTTTGCTTACAGTTCCAGGTCAGTTGTATAGTCCATCATGGCAGGAACAGTGGCAGCAGGAGCAGGAGGAGGAGGCTGAGTACATTGTGTCCACAGTCAGGAATCAGAAAATGACTGCTAATCCATGAAACGGTATCCCCACATTTAAGGTGTGTCTTCCAGTCTTAATTAACTTCATCTAGATTAATCTTTCCCAGGCATTCCCAGGTAATTGTTCCCATGGTGATTCTAAATCATGCTTAGGTGGCATTCAAGATTAAGCAAAATATGGAGCTTAATTATGAGAATTTTTTAAAAGGTATTTTCCTATATTCTCTCTTCATTATTATTTTATTACTAGTTTTAATTTTCATGTATGAGTATTTTTCCTTGATATATGTCTTTGTACCATGCCCATATCTGGTCCCCATGGATGCCAGAAGAGAACACCAGATCATTGGAACTGGAGTTACAGATAGTTATAAGCTGCCTTATGGGTGCTGGGATTTGAACCAGGATCCTCCAGAAGAGCAGCCAGTGCTCTTAACCACTGTGCCTTCTCCTTTAGCTCATCAGTTCTCTATTTGTAGGTTTTGATACCTTTGGGAGTTGATGGGTCCTTTCACAAGGGTCACCTAAGACCATCAGGGAACACAGATATTTACATTACCATTCATTACATTAGAAAATTGCAGTTATGAAGCAGCAATGAAAATAATTTTATAGTTGGGGGTCACCACAATGTGAAGAATAGTTTTAAGGGTTGCAGCATTAGGAAGATGGAGAACCACTGCTCTAGCCCCACTGGTGTCAGATTCTTACAAAAGTAACTTTATATGACCTGTAGCTGATCACAGCAGGTGATGGGGGATGTCCTTCTGTATGTTGTGAATACATGTTTCTCTTATTGGTTGATGTATAAAGCTGTTTCAGTCGATGGACAGGCCGGAAGTATAGGCGGGGCTACCAAACTAGGAGAATGCTGGGAAGAGGAATGCAGAGAGTGAGTCAAGAGAGAGATGTCATGTAGCTGTGGAGGAAGCAAGAGACTCAGGCATCGCTGGTAAGCCAAGCCCATGTTGAGATACATGGATTAATAAAAATGGTTTAAGAGAGCTAGCCAATAAGAAGCCTGAGCCATAGGCCAAACAATTTATAATTAATATAAGCCTTTGTGTGTTTATTTGGGACTGAATGGCTGTGGGACTGGGCAGAACAGAAACTTCCATCTACAATAGGTGTCTTAATTCAGTTGCCCTTCAGAAGCAGACTTTGAGATGGAGATTCCAGTCTTTGTCTGTTTGGGAAGTTGCTTCAAGGTATAAGCGGTGGGAAGACTTGAGGAAGGGAGAAAAGTGAAAGGAACGGTGATGGATGCTTTATGTTGGAGCAGTTAGTCCCATTGCAGTCCTTCTGAGACCTTGGCTAGAACACACCTTTCAAGCTTTGGCTCAAGAGTCAAACAAAGTCTTGAGTCTACCTACAGGCAGAAGGAAATGAAAGCGTTTGGGAAGAAAGTCTTTGTTGTGTCCAGGCACTGTCTCTTTAGGCTGTAAATAACCTACACTCAAGTAGACATCTAACAGCTAACAGTGTGTGGGCTCTAACCACCAGCAGGTGATATTTGCTGCTTATAGCAGGAGAGTCTCATCAATACCATGGTGGTATCTAAGGTCTTCTTCCTGCCACATCTGTATAGGATGGTTTATTAGAGTTATCTATAGTGTAGACACAAGGCTGGGTAGTTAAACAATGTCTACCTACTGCTGGGGAGGCTAGTCTATTAAGTTGATGCCTCAGCAATACCAATGTGGTGCCCAAGACTAGAAGATTTATGGAGACCTGCTGGTCTTCAATTCACCTTGGGAGACTGAAGAGAATGGGTTCTGATGGCCGTGATGAATGACAGCTACAGGTACAGCAGGATAGACAACTCTCACCAGCAAGAAGTCAGTAAGCAAGCACGCGTGACCTTAGTTTTTCCTCAGACCTCTTTATATCTGGGCTGCTGCTACAAGGTTCTGCCCAGTCTGGGGATCATCTTCTCTCCTCAGTTAACCCTTCCAGAAACTTCCCTCATGGACAGGTCCAGAGGCATGCCCCTGTATTGATTCCAGATACAGTCAGGTTGGCAACCAAGATTAACCATCACAGGGTGGCACTCTACCCCATCTTCTCTATGATAGCCAGTCTTGTATTGGAAAGGGATGGGAACTGGACTCCCAGATGTGGATGGTCTGAGGGAGAAATAACTGTGAAGATGTTGCTCCCTACTTTCTGACTACTCTTTCTCTGGCTTTAAGTGAATCACAATCTCTACTTTCCTCCTTGTGAAGAGCGACTTGATGGTTCCAGAACTTTCCTTGAACTTACAAGGTATCCTGGCAGCACAAGATTCCAAGTGTTGCTATTGCCATTGCTGTTCCTTCACACCAAGGAGAGCAACAGTGTTTACTGAGAGTCACTCTCTGCCCCTTGTCCCTGGGCCTTTGGAGTATCTGTCAGTTCTTACTGTAGTGGCCACTGCCCTTAGGCACTTTCCCAGCTTTTAAAACTCAGAATAAAATGAATGCCTTCACAGACCCTGAGAGCCCTCTCAAATGACTGGGGCCAAATTGTTTAAGTGAATATCAGCTTCTCTATCATAAAGAATTAAATATTAAATCTGCCTAATGAATAACCATTTGTCTCTCCCTCCTCACACTGTTTGACAAGCCTTGCCTCTTTCACTCAGTACATTTCATTCATTTCTGGTTGCATTCTTGTCATCATATTTCAATACAGAGGTTAGTTTTTCTGCCCTGGAGATAATTAGTTTCATCTGATATTTATACAGCATTAAACTTTTTAAAAAGGTAAATGCAGTGAGAATATCCACTGGATGTGATGAATTATTTCTTTTCTGTGTAAGTTTGTGCCAGCTTTGTTTTCTTTTTCTACCCCTTTCTAAAGAAGGTGATAAAATAAAATCCAAATCTTATAATACCTGTCAGTATAAAAGGACAAGAGCTCCACAGGAAAGATAAGAGAGGAAAAACATCATTTGTCAGCCTTCAGAGAAGGTTCTAAAGAAGTATACAGCTTCATTTCTATCGAAGAACTACTTTGAATGGATGAAAAAATTCCTACCTTGGCATAATGTATTTGTTCCCTTTGTATCTGGCAGCTTGGGTTTTCTGCACCAGGGACCTGAAGGGTTATCAGTGTTAGTAAAAATAAGTTTTCCTGATAATGGTTTTCGGTACACTGTATGCAAGCATGTGCTATTCCTACTGCTTGCTTTAAAGGAGACTAGAATATGGAATGCATTATACAGCAGAGCCAAAAATAACATCTGTCTCTCAAAGAAGGGGAAAAATTTCATTTCATATCGTTCCTTATTTGACGGTGTCTTTCCCCCCTGCCTCAGCTGGAGAATTATAGTTTTATATAGTTTACAGAAATAACATTTAAACATGGCATGTGATTTTAGACTCTAATGGGATCTACTTAATAAAACACACAAGCAATTAGAGAACTCTATTGTAATCACTGCTGAAGCCCCAGAAGGTTCCCATTGGCGGCCCCACTTGCTGCCTTCTCAGCCTCTCTCATTTGGGGAGCTTAGAAAAGGAAATCAGTGTTGCCCATGTTGTGGATAGGGATCACTCCTACCTGGCCAGGCAGATGTTTCTGAACTTCATGCTGCTACTGCTTGGGCAGATTGCTCATTTCATAGGATGAAAATTATATTCACCAGGGATTTAAGAGTTTGATGGACACACAAGTTAAGCTTGTCTGGCAGCTCTTCCCAGAAATGTTGGGGAAAGGAAAAGAGTGATGAGGAAAGAAGCCCTAGCTTCCTATTTTTGATTGTGTGCAGCAGGGGAGTTACCTATTTCAACTCTAGGCTAAGCCCACCTGCTTATAACTTCTCATCCTTCCAAATGTTTGAACTCTTCTGTTGGACCAAACATGATTAACTGAAGATAGCTATTTTGGCAGAGGTTTCATGACAGCCATACTATTGTTGTTAGGACTTGCCTTTTACTTGGATCTTATTCTGTGCTTCTGCTGTTTTGATCAGATGGGTTCCATATTTCAGGGGGATGCAGTATTCCCTGATGTTATTATGACAGTGCTTGTTGAACCACTAGTCCTTAATTATCACAGTGTCATTGACCTTACCTATTGGTTGAGTCATCTCTTAGATGCCAAAGAAGAGTCAGTTTGAATAAATAAATAATTTGCCATGTAAGTGGCTGTGGCAGTCTGTAAAGAGCAATGCTGAGGCAATAGAGACATTGCAGAGTTTTTGATGCTAATGATGTTGGTTTTGGAGATGTTGAGGGTAACAGTGGGAGGAGTGATGATAAAGTTAGCATGGGGGGTTGAGAGCAGTAGTGAAAGTGATGGTGATATTGGTAGTGGAGCTGATAGGGATGATGACATTAATGGAGATGACAGTAACAGTGGTGGAGAAAGTGGTGATGGGGGTATTGAAACATAGTCTTTGGGGTAGACTCAGTATTTGTGGAGGGAGTTGCATATAAGAAGCACTGAAAAAAAAAAAAGGGAAGCACTTAAGTCCACACGAATGTGGTAATCAAGTTCCTACAGTTTAAAGTGTGGTCTATAAAAGGCTACCATTTAAGATTAAGTTAGATAAATACTCAGGCTCTATTCTACTATATCCATTTTTTAAAGCATTCAAACAATATTGTCAGGTGACTTGTGTGCACAATAAATGATCAGAAACACTGGTCCAAATGATTAACAGTCAAGAACACCTGACTCTTTGTGTCCCAATATTTCTCCCATCTCCTCTCCAAGAGGGAGTAGTAGACCTTACCTACATATAAGATAAGGTAGGTTATCTCAGTTATTTCTCGTCACTTCGATAAAATGTCCTGAAAACAAATTAACTTTGGGAGAAAGAGTTTATTTCGGTTCCCAATTTATATTAGAGCCAATTATAGTGAGGAAGTCAGGGCAGTGGGTGCTTGAAGGAGCTGGTTGTATATACAGTCAAGGAACAGAGAGCAAGGAATGACAGTGGTCATCTCATTTTCTCCATTTATATAATTCAGGATTCCAGCCCAGGGAATGGTGCCGCCAACAATGGATGGGTCTTCTCACCTCAGCTAACCTGTAAAATAATCTATGAATACTTAAAAGTCCTGTTTCCTAGGCAATTATAGACCTCATCAAGATAACAATTGAGACTAACCATTACAGTTGATGAGCAGATGGCTATTTGGCCTGCACTCCAGGTTCTAGCTCAGATTTAAATATGGATGTTAAAGAGAATTCTTCATACTCTGAAATTTGTAATTCACTACCTAACCTTTAAAGAGCTCTATAGTGCCCAGACTTCTCACTTTCTTCACTTCATCAGCTTCTTCTTCTCTTTCTTCTTCTCCTTCTTCTTCTTCTTCTTCTTCTTCTTCTTCTTCTTCTTCTTCTTCTTCTTCTTCTTCTTCTTCTTCTTCTTCCTCTTTCTCTTTCCCCTCTTTCTCCTCTTTTTCCTCCTTCTCCATCATTGTTATCATTGTCATTGTTGAGGCAGTCTTGCTGTGTAGCCCAGGATGGATATGAATTCATCATCTTTTTGCTTTAGCCTCCTGAGTGATTGGGATTACAGGTATTTTCCACCATGGCTAGTATCTTCTCTTTTTGCAAGAAGCCTAATCTTTTACAGGTATAAGATGTTTTAGTGCTTTATCAACATACTGACTCTGTTATCTGGTTAATAGATTGATACACTAAGATTCTTAGGACTCAGATATTCCCCTTCGAAAAGATGCCTTGTTTCTGCTCTCATACTATCAGTGAAGTTGCCCTGATTGAGACTGAACAACATGCTTCCCAATAACTTACTCACATGACTGGTGGGTTGGTTCCCTGCTGGGGCCAACAGCTTATTCTGTTAAGCAGCCCTGGCTCCTGCTATATGGGTCCTTTTCTTGGAGTTTCCTCAGAACATGAGTCAGTGTTCTGGGACATTGGGGTGTAGCGCCTGCACTACAACACTTCCACAGTATAGGGCGAGGGGCTTGAGGATTTAATTAAAGAAAAGACAGCAGGTCTTTCTTGCAGGGAGAATGCCCTTTATTCCAACAAGAGTGGGGCTTATATACCAGTCAGCAGGTATGGTGGAAAACTACCCAGGTCACAAGTTCAGGTTCCCAGGCCCATCAGTCAATCCTGAATGGGTGAATAACAGGATAACAGGAACTTGCACTCAGGCCTTCAAGGAAGGAAGAAAACAGGATGTACTTGCTAGGTAAGCTACTAGTCACAAGGTGGTCAGCAGACCTCTATGGGGAAAGGGCCCAACATTGGGGCAGGATGTGGAAGGCTCCTTTTGATCTAGATTTCTCCTGAAGCCCCAGATACCACTTCATTGAGATGATCTTTCTCCTGTGTGCTGTTCCCTTTCACATGTGTATCCCAGTGCCTGGTGTATTTTTATTTATTTTTTCTTTTTTTCTCAAATTTTGTTTTTATTTGAATTGGAAACAAGATTGTTTTACATGACAATCCCAGTTCCCTTCTCCCTCCCATCCTCTCCTACCCCTCACCCAACTAAAACCCTATCTATCACATATCTGTAGGGGAAGCTGTAGCCATGCCTTCTTAGGGGCTGGCTACAGAAGTACCTGGGCAGGCTTGTGAGGGCGTGTGAGAGTGAGTAGGGGGTCTGCGTTTCGGTTTTGGTTTCTCTTTGCTTCTTGCTGTATAGACTACCACCGACTGGCTGGTTCGCTCTGTAAGTAAGGCTTTTCCCTATTAAATACCCTTATATTTCTACCTGACTTCGTATTGGTAATTTCCTACTATATCTGGTGTCAGAAGTGGGATTCGAACCCACGCCTCCATTGGATACCCTGGAAAGAAAATGGGCCACACCTCCTCGACTGCACTGGATCCAACTTGCTCCATTTCAACTGACACTCCGGCCAGAGGTTCGGGTACTGACTTCAATCAAGTTGAGGATTTCAAGCGAGATCTTCAATCAAGTGAATCCCATCTAACATGGACTGGATACTAACATTTTCTTTCTACAGGACCCCACATGACTATCATCGTCCCATTTCAGCAGGAAGTAACTTGGAGAATGCTACGCCCCCTTTCCCCATTGTTGTCACTTAGGATAGTGTATATACCTAGTTAGGAATAGCTTCCTATTGTTTATGGTTTGGTTTGGAAGGAGGTGTTCAGGCTTGGACACCTCTTTCAGATGACTTTAGGGTTTAGTTAAAATAGATAGTTAGGAGGTGACATAAGCAGATTGTTGTATCTTCTTATACTGTTAAGTTTTAATCCTCTTTTAGACTAAAAGGGGAATTGTAGGGGAAGCTGTAGCCACGCCTTCTTAGGGGCTGGCTACAGGAGTACCTGGGCAGGCTTGTGAGGGCGTGGTGAGAGTGAGTAGGGGGTCTGCGTTTCGGTTTTGGTTTCTCTTTGCTTCTTGCTGTACAGACTACCACCGGCTGGCTGGTTCGCTCTGTAAGTAAGGCTTTTCCCTATTAAATACCCTTATATTTCTACCTGACTCCGTATTGGTAATTTCCTACTATACATATCCTTTCTGCTCTCCCTGGATGGTGAGGCCTTCCATAGGGTGTCATCAGACTCTATCATATGCTTTGGGATAGGGCCTAGGCCCACCCCCGTGTGTCTTGGCTCAGGGAGTATTCCTCTATGTGGAATAGGCTCCCAAAGTCCACACCTATGCTATGGATAAGTACTGAACTACTACAGGAGGTCCCATAGATTTCTGAGTTCTTCTCATTGAAACCCATATTCCCGGGGTCTGGATCAGTCCCATGCTGGTATCCCAGCTATCAGTCTGGGGACTAAGAACTCCCCGTTGTTCAGGTCAGCTATTTCTGTGGTTTTCACCAGCCTGGTGTGGACCCCTTTGCTCTTCACTCGTCCTACTCTGCATCTGGATTCCAGTTTAGTTCAGTGATTAGTTGTGGGTGTCTGCTTCTACTTCCACCAGCTGCTGGATGAGGGCTATTGGGTGGCATATAAATCAGTCATCAATCTCATTATCAGGTGAGAGCATTTAAGGTAGCCTCTCCTCTGTTACTTAGATTTTTTGCTGGTGTCATCTTTGTAGATCTCCAGACACTCCCCTAGTGCCTGATTTCTCTGTAAACCTAAAATGTATCCCTCTATTTTGGTATTTTCATTCTTGTTATCTTCTATTTTTTGCCTGACTCAACCTTTTTGCTCGTTCATGTCCTCTGCATCCCTCCTCTTCTCCCCTTCTCATTCTCCTAGCTACCTCCCCCCTCTTCCCCTGCTCCCAATTTGCTCAGGGGATCTTGACCCTTTCCCTTCTCCAGGGGATCATGTATGTCTCTCTTAGGGTCCTCCTTGTTTACTAGCTTCTCTGGCAGTGTGGATTGTAGGCTGGTAATCCTTTACTCTATGTCTAAAATCTGCATATGAGTGAGTACATACCATGTTTGTCTTCTGTGATTGGGTTACCTCGCTCAGAATGGTTTCTTCTAGTTCTGTCCATTTGCCTGTGAATTTCAAGATTCCATTGCTTTTTTCCACTGAGTAGTACTCCATTTGTTAGACCCCTGAAAACTCAAGTATCCGGGATCCCAGGCCACGTTCACGGTCACCCCAATCACCAGGCGGATTCGAGAGCTTGCTGCAAACTGCACGAGGCTTTATTGTAATTTAATGAGCTAACCCCATGTTAGCTCGGGTCTTTTACCTACCCGCCATGGCAGATGGCTAGAAAAGACGGCTCCTAGGGGCTCCCGAAGATCTTATAGGGCAGCGTAAGGGGAGTGTCTAGGGGTACGCACAGGCTCACGATTGGTGTGCCTCCAGGCTTGGAGGGCTTGCCCTGTGTTGATTGGTCAACTGGTTGTTATGGCCCATAGGCCCTCCCAGGGTGGTTGCTATGCTCTCTACGTCATTGCTGTGCGCTTGTCCATAAAGCACACCCAGGGTCGTAAAGCATAGCGCCACCAGCTAACTTCTGATTGGTTCCTTGTCACAAGACAGGCATCTGACTTTCTAGTGTCTAGAACAAGGTCATAGAAGCACATGTTCGACCGCTATGGCTGCTGAAAGGGAAGCTGGTTCCTTCACATTGTGTAAATGTACCACATTTTCTCTATCCATTCTTCGGTTGAGGGGCATCTAGGCTGCTTCCAGTGTCTGGCTATTACAAATAGTGCTGCTATGAACATCGTTGAAGAGATGTCCTTGTTGTAAGAATGTGCTTCTTTTGGGTATATGCCTAAGAGTGGAATTGCTGGATCTTGTGGTAGACTGGTTCCCATTTTCTTGAGAAGTCACCTTACTGATTTCCAAAGTGGCTGTACGAGATGGCACTCCCACCAACAGTGGAGAAGTGTTCCCCTTTCTCTACATCCTCTCCAGCATGAATTGTCATTGGTGTTTTTGATTTTGGCCATTCTGACAGGAGTAAGATGGTATCTCAGAGTTATTTTGATTAGCATTTCCCTGATGGCTATGGATGTTGAACACTTTCTTATGTGTCTTTCAGCCATTTTAGATTCCTCTATTGAGAATTGTTTGTTTAGTTCTGTACCCCATTTTTTAATTGGATTGTTTGGTGTTTTTGAGAATAGCTTCTTGAGTTCTTTGTATATTTTGGAGATCAGCCCTCTGTCAGATGTGGGGTTGGTGAATATCTTTTCCCAGTCAGTGGGCTGCCGTTTTGTCTTGCTGACTGTGTCCTTTGCCTTACAGAAGGTTCTCAGTTTCAGGAGGACCCATTTATTAATTGTTGACCTCAGTGTCTGTGCTACAGATATAATGTTCAGGAAGTGGTCTCCTGTACCAATTAATTCAAGGGTATTTTCCACGTTTTCTTCTAATAGGTTCAGTGTGGCTGGATTTATGTTGAGGTCTTTGATCCATTTTGACTTAAGTTTTGTGCATGGCGATAGGCTTGGGTCTATCTGTAGTCTTCTACATGTCTCATCCAGTTATGCCAGCACCATTTGTTGAAGATGTTCTCTTTGTTCCAGCATGTAAATTTGGATTGTTTGTCAAAAATCAGGTGTTTGTAGGTGTGTGGGTTAATATCAGGGTTTTCAACTTGATTCCATTGGTCTACCTGTCTATTTTTGTGCCAGTACCAAGCTGTTTTCAGGACTACAGCTCTGTAATAGAGCTTGAAGTCAGGGATGGTGATGTCTCCAGAAGTTTCTTTATTGTACAGGGTTGTTTTGGCTACCCTGGGTCTTTTATTTCTCCATATAAAGTTGATAATTGTTCTTTCAAGGTCTGTGAAGAATTGTGTTGGGATTTTGATGGGGATTGAATCTGTAGATTGCTTTTAGCAAGATTGCCATTTTTACTATGTTGATCCTACCTATCCAAGAGCATGGGAGATCTTTCCAATTTCTGGTATCTTCTTTAATTTCTTTCTTTAAAGACTCAAAATTCTTATGATACAGGTCTTTCACTTTTTTGGTTAGTGTTACTCCAAGGTATTTTATGTTGTCTGTGGCAATTGTAAAGGGCAATGTTTCTCTGATTTCTTTCTCCACCAATGTGTCATCAGTATATGATAGATTTTTTTGAGTTAATCTTGTATCCTGTCACTTTGCTGAAGGTGTTTATCAGCTGTAGGAGTTCCCTGGTAGAGTTTTTTGGATCACTAATGTAGACTATCATATCATCTGCAAATAGTGAGAGTTTGACTTTTTCCTTTCCGATTTATATTCCCTTGATCTCCTTTTGTTTTCTTATTGCCCTAGCTAGAACTTCAAGGACAATATTGAAAAGGTATGGAGATTGGACAGCCTTGTCTTGTCCCTGATTTTAGAGGAATTGCATTGAGTTTCTCTCCATTTAATTTGATATTGGCTGTTGGCTTGCTGTATATTGGTTTAATTATGTTGAGGTATGTTCTTGTTATCCCTGATTTCTCCAAGACCTTTATCATGAAGGGGTGTTGGATTTTGTCAAAGGCTTTTTTGGCATCTAGTGAGATGATCATGTGGTTTTTTTCTCAGTCTGTTTATATGGTGGATTACATTGATGGATTTTCGTATGTTGAACAATCCTTGCATCCCTGTGATGAAGCCTACTTGATCATGGTGGATGATTTCTCTGATGTGTTCTTGGATTCGATTTGCCAGTATTTTATTGAGAATTTTTCCATCAATGTTCATGAAGGATATTGGTCTGTAGTTCTCTTTCTTAGTTTTGTTTTTGTGTGGTTTGGGTATCAAGGTTATTGTAGCCTGGTAAAAAGAGTTTGGCAATGTCCCTTCTACTTCTATTGTGTGGAACAATTTGAGGAGTATTGGTATTAGCTCTTCTTTGAATTTCTTGAAGAATTCTGTACTGAAGCCATTTGGCCCCAGGCTTTTTTTGGTTGGGAGGCTTTTAATGATTGCTTCTATTTCACTAGGGGTTATAGGTCGATTTAAACTGCTTATCTGTTCTTGGTTTAATTTTGGTAAGTTCTAGCTATCCAGGAAACTGTCCATTTCCTTTAGATATTCAAATTTTGTGGAGTATAGTTTTCGAAGTATGACCTGATGATTCTCTGGATTTCCTCAGTGTCCATTGTTATGTCCTCCTTTTCATTTATGATTTTATTTATTTGTGTATTCTCTTTCTGCCTTTTGGTTAGTTTGGATAAAGTTTTGTCTATCTTGTTGATTTTCTCGAAGAACCAACTCTTTGTTACATTAATTCTTTGAATTGTTTTCTTTGTTTCGACTTTATTGATTTTTGCCCTCAGTTTGATTATTTCCTGGCATCTACTCCTCTGGGGTGAATTTGTTTCCTTGTTCTAGAGCTTTCATCTGTGATGTCAACTCTCTGGTGTGACTATTCTCAAGTTTCTTCACATGAACACTTAGAGCTATGAACTTTCCTCTTCCCACTGCTTTCAAAGTGCCCTATAAGTTTGGGTATGTTGTGTCTTCATTTTCATTGAGTTCTAGGAAGTCTTTAATTTCTTTCTTTAATTCTTCCTTGATCCAGGAATGGTGCAATTGCGTGTTGTTCAATTTCCATGAGTTGGTAGGTTTTCTGCAATTTGTGTTGTTTTTGAATTCTAATTTTAAAGCATGGTGGTCTGATAAGACACAAGGGATTATTCCATTTTTTTTGTACCTGTTGAGGTTTGCTATGTTGCCGAGTATGTGGTTGATTTTTGAGAAGGTTCCATATGATGCTGAAAAGAAGGTATATTCTTTTGTGTTTGGATGGAAAGTTCTATAGATGCCTGTTAATCCCAATTGGGTCATAACTTCTGTTAGTTCCTTTGTCTCTTTGTTAGTTTCTGTCTGGTGGTCCTGTCCAGTGGTGAGGGTGGGGTATTGAAGTCTCCCACTATAACTGTGTGAGGTCTTATTTGTGATTTGAGTTTTCATAATGCTTCTTTTACATAGGTTGGTGCCTTTGTATTTGGGACATAGATGTTTAGAATTGAGACTTCTTCCCGATGGATTTTTCCTGTGATGAATATAAAATGCCCTTCTTCATCTCTTTTGATTGATTTTAGTTTGAAGTCTAACTTGTTAGATACTAGGATAGCTACCCCAGCTTGTTTCTTGGGTCCATTTGATTGGAATATCTTATCCCAACCCTTTACTCTGAGGTAATGTCTGTCTTTGAATTTGAGGTGTGTTTCTTGAATGCAGCACAAGGATGGATTCTGTCTTCGTATCCAATCTGTTAGCCTGTGTCTTTTTATAGGTGAGTTAAGACCATTAATATTGAGGGAAATTAAGGTCCATTGAGTGTTTATTCTTGTTTTTGATTTGTTGTTAGTAGTGATATTGCATGTGGATTTACCCTGCTTTTTCCTTTGTGTTTTCATAAAGTGAGATTATCTATTGCCTATGTTTATGTGAGTGTAGTTAATTTCCTTAGGTTGGAGTTTTCCTTCCAGTACTTTCTGTAGGGCTGGATAGTGGTTACATATTGTTTAAATCTGGTTTTGTCGTGGGATATCTTGTTTCCTCCATTTATAGTGATTGAAAGCTTTGCTGGGTATAGTGCTCTGGGCTGTCATCCGTGTTCTCTCAGAGTTGGTAGAATATCTATCCAGGTCCTTCTGGCTTTCAGAGTTTCCATGGAGAAGTCTGGTGTAATTCTGATAGGTTTGCCTTTATATGTTACTTGGCCTTTTTCCTTTGCTGCTCTTAATATTCTTTCTTTATTCTGTATGTTTGGTGTTTTAATTATTATGTGATGAGAGGACTTTTTTTGTGGTTCACTCTATTTGGAGTTCTGTAGGCTTCTTGTACTTTCATTGACATGTCTTTCTTTAGGTTGGGAAAGTTTTCTTCTATGATTTTGTTGAATGTTTTCTGCACCTTTGAGTTGGATTTCTTCACCTTCTTCTAATACTTATTATCCTTAGGTTTGGTCTTTTCACAGTGTCCCATATTTCCTGTATATTTTGTGTTAAGGATTTGTTGGACTTAAGATTTATATTGCTTGATGAATTTATTTCCTCTAGTTTATCAGCATCTGGGATTCTGTCTTCCATCTCTTGTATTCTGTTACTTATGCTTGCATCTGTGGTTCCTGATTGTTTACTCAGCTTTTCCACTTCCAGCATTCCCTCAGTTTGTGTTTTCTTTATTGTCTCTATTTCAGTTTTCAGGTCCTGAACTGTTTCCTTCAGCTGTTTAATTGTAGTTTTCTTGGCTTTCCTTGATTTCTTGCATCTTTTGGTTTGTCTTTTCTTCCATTTCTCTGAAGGATTTTCTGATTTCCTCTCTTAGATTCTCTATCATTTCCATGAAGTTGTTTTTAAGGTTGCTCTCTTCTGCTTCTTCTGTGTTGGGATGTTCATGTCTTGCTGGTATAGAGTCCCTAGACTCATATTGTTTTTCCTTTTGTTGGATGTGTTCTTATATTGTTGTCTTCCCATCTCTTCTTCCAGTGGGTACAGGTGGTGTCACTTCCTTTCCTGGTGTGTATGGGTCTGGTGTTCTCTTCAGGTGGGTGTGATTGGCTCTGATGCTCTGATGGGTCTCAAGGGGGGGTGTGCAGGCAGGTCTGAGGCACTCGCTCTCCAGGTGGGCCAGAGCAGGACTGGTGCAGAGATGTCAGCAGACTCTGGGTTGCTTGGTCCTCAGGGGTCGAGTCTACCTGCCTGCAGACCCCTGGGCAGGAGTTCCCAGAGTGGGCATGCAGAAGTTAAGCCCAAGTCAGGGACCGAAGCAGCTCACCTCTGCACTCTGTGGGGGCCAGAATGGCCCAGTGATCTCAGCAGAGTCATGGTCCCTGGGTCTTCAGGGAACAATTCAGTCTGCCTCCAGACCTGGGGGCGGGATTTCCCAGAGTGGGCAGGTGGAAGTTGAACCCAAGGCAGGGGCCGAAGCAGCTCACCTCTCTATCTGTCTGTCTGTCTATCTATCTATCTATCTATCTATCTATCTATCTATCTATCTATCTATTTTTGGTAACACTACTGTGATGGTAGCCAAATTATTCTTAACTTTGTTTTTCTATTAGAGATTTTATTTTGCCTTTCCTCTTTCCTTTCTTTCTTTCTTTCTTTCTTTCTTTCTTTCTTTCATTAGTTCAAATTAGGAACAAGCTTGCTTCACATGTCAATCCCTTCTCCCTCTCCCTCCCCTCCCTCCAACCCCCCATCAGCACCCTTCTCCCCCCCTCTGCTCTCCATGGAGGGTAGGGCCCTCCACGGGGCTCCCCAAGTTCCACAACATCATCCTTGGATGGGCCTAGGCCCTCTCCCATGTGTCCAGGCTGAGCGAACATCCCTTCATGTGGGATGGGCTCTCTCAGTCCCTTCTTACACCAGGGAAAAATACTAATCCACTACCAGGGACCCCATAGAGTGACGAGGCCTCCTTGTTGACATCCACATTCAGGGGTCTGGATCAGTCCCGTGCTGTCCTCCCAGACAGCAGTCTGGGGTCCATAGGCTCTCCCTTGTTCAGGCCAGCTGTTTCCATGGGATTCACCAGCCTGGTCCCGACCCCTTTGATTTTCATTCCTCCTTCTCTGCAACTGGGTTCCAGAGTTCAGTTCAGTATAAAGCTGTGGGTGTCTGCCTCTGCTTCCATCAGCCACTGGAGGAGGGCTCTTGGATGGCATATAAAGTAGTCATCAGTCTCATTATAGGGGAAGGACATTTACGGAACTCTCTCCACCATTGCCTAGATTGTCAGTTGCTGTCATAATTTTAGATCTCTGGAAATCTCCCTAGTGACAGTTCTTTCCTAGACCTATAATGGCTCCCTCTCTTATGGTATCTCTCATCCTGCTCTCCTCTATTCTTCCCTCGACTCAACCTTTCTGCTCCTTCATTTCCTCCTCTCCCCTCCTCTCATTCTGGGAGCTCCTATCCTCATGCTCCCAATTAGCTCAGGAGATCCTGCCCCTTCCCATTCTCTGGGGTCCATGCATTTTTCTCTTGTTTCCTAGTTCCTTTGGTGAAGAGAATTGTAGGCTGGTAATCCTTTGCTCTATGTCTAAAATTCATATGAGTGAGTACATACCATGTTTGTCTTTTTGTGACTGGGTTACCTCACTCAGGATAGTTTCTTCTAGTTCCATCCATTTGCCTGTGAATTTCAAGATTCTATAGCTTTTTCCCGCTGAGTAGTACTCCATTGTGTAAATGTACCACAATTTCTGTATCCATTCTTCTGTTGAGGGGCATCTAGGTTGCTTCCATGTTCTGGCTATTACAAACAACACTGCTACGAACATGGTTGAACATATGTCCTTGTTGTATGAAGGTGCATTATTTGGGTATATACCCAAGAGAGGAATTGCTGAATCTTGAGGCAGACTGATTCCTGTTTTCCTGAGTAACCGCCATACTGATTTCCAAAATGGTCTTACAAGTTTGCACTCCCACCAGCAATGGAGGAGTGTTTTTCTCCACATCCTCTCCAGCATAGATTGTCATTGGTGTTTTTGATTTTAGCCATTCTGGCTGGTGTAAGATGGTATCTCAGAGTTGTTTTGAGCTGCTTTTCTCTGATGGCTAAGGATTTTGAGCACTTCCTTAAATGTCTTTCAGCCATTTTAGATTCCTCTGTTGAGAATTCTCTATTTAGTTCTGCACCCAACTTTTTAATTTCATTGATTGGTGTTTTGGTGGCTAGCTTCTTGAGTTCATTGTATATTTTGGAAATCAGCCCTCTGTCAAATGTGGGGTTGGTGAATATCTTTTCCTATTCTGTCGGCTGATGTTTTGTCTTACTGAACATGTCCTTTGCCTTACAGAAGCTTCTCAGTTTCGGGCAGTCCCATTTATTAATTGTAGATCTCAATGTCTGTGCTACTGGTGTTATGTTCAGGAAGTGGTCTCCCGTACCAATACATTCAAGGGTATCTCCCACTTTTTCTTCTAGAAGATTCAGTGTGGTTGGATTTATGTTGAGATCTTTGATCCATTTTGACTTACGTTTTGTGCATGGTGACAGATATGGATCTATCTGAAATCTTCTGCATGTCCGAATCCAGTTGTGCCAGTACCATTTGTTGAAGATCTTTTTTTCCATGGTATAGATTTAGCATCTTTGTAAAAAATTAGGTGTTCATAGGTGTGTGGTTTAATATCAGGCTGGCCTCAAACTCACAGAGCTCTGCCTGCCTCTGCTTCCCAAGTGCTGGGATTAAAGGCATGAGCCACCAAAGCCCGGCTATTTTGCATTTTTAGACAATTTTTTATTTTAGTCTCACATTAGTTCAGGCTAGTCTGGAACTCACTATGTAGCTCAGGACAAACTCATATCAATCCTCCTGTCCTGGCCCCCTGAGGACTGAGGTCACTGATATAGCTATTCTGTCCTTTTTTGTATGAAATTTTTTAAAACTTGGAACAGTGTGGGCAGCACCTCATGCTAGTGGCCCAGATACAAAGGGGTTCCAGAGGAAACTAGTGCTGCTTGCTTTTCTCCCTTTCTTTTTGCTAATGAGTGCATTTATCCTGCAGCTGCTACAGCTCCCTCACTGAAATCAGGACCTAGCTTCTTCCATCTTCCAGTGTGGAGTGAAGACAGGAAGCCTTCAGCCCTTCTGTACCAGGGTGGGACTGCAGTGGTGTACAATGTCATAGACTGAGTCGCTTCTGGGTTCTCAACTTCCCCAGCAGCTGATGGTCATATTGGACTAGTGCCATAGGCAATAGCTTATGCAATAGTATAAGGCAATCTTGTAAGTCCCCTTTATAATAGGTATTCATTCTATCTGTTCTGTACCAAATCATCAACTTGCTGAGATAAATAAAAAAGACCTCTTTACAAACAATAAAGAAATAGGCTGAACCACTGAGGGCTGTTAAATATAAAACAGGGCTATGAGGAGTAAGTTAGTTGGCGATCAGAGGAGGAAGAACTAAGGGGTGGTCCTCTGCTCACATTGAGGTTACAAACATTAGATTCCAGCTGATCAAACAACGCTTGATTTCACAAAGAAACTGCGCAGGAAAATGGTAAGCAGAGTCAGGGTTGGGTGGTGGTCCCCTAGGTGGAAGCATTCTCCAAGTTAAAATTCTATCAAGGCCTCTCCCAGCATGTAAGTCTATAATGCTTTTCTATCCTACAACTGCTCTCAAAGTTTCCTTTGACAGGACCACTCGGTAAAGGTCCCACCACACAACTACATTTCCCCAACAGTTTTGGCCTCTGCTAATTGTTTTCAAGACCTGGTTTTAGCAAACTTCACCTTGCTCTCTTGTCTTTGCTTGTGCTGGTCCCCACACAGAAAAGCTCTCCTTGCCTCATCTACCTGATCAAATCGTATGATGGTTATTATTGGTCATCAACTTGACTACATTGGGGATTAACTAAAATCCAAAGATGGAGAGCACACCAGTGAGGAATTTTTTGCTTAAGTTGAAGTAGGAAGATCCATTTCTAATCTGGATCTTGAGCAAGGAAGACACACCTTTTAACCTGGGCCACACCTTCTGCTGGAAGCCTATATAAGGACAAGGGACAAGGAAGCTTTTTGTTCTTTGCCTGCTTGCCCTTGCCTTGCTAGCAAGTCAATTCCTTCACTGGCATTAGAATTCCAGTGTATACTGAAGACCAGCTGAGACATCCAGCCTCATGCACTGACCAACTTCTGAGTTCTTGCAATTTCCATTCATAGCCAGCCATTGTTGGATTAGCTGAACTGCAGCCTATAAATTATTCTGATAATTCTAATAAATTTATTCTAATAAATCCAATATATATTTATTCTATATATGTATTCTCTCTATATATTATCTCTCATATATATTTCATCCTATAAGTTCTGTTACTCTGGAGTACCCTGACTAATACAAAGTGTATTCCTCCAAGGCTTACCTTCAGTCTTCCTCGCTTCACAAGGCTTTTTCAGTTATGGTAACAACCATGAAGCAGTTTGTTCTCCAACTGCTTCATTGTAAATAGTCCCATTGTAAATAGCGTAAGGAAGAGAGTTAGTGTCTCTTACAGTACGACTTTGCCTATCTGGGAGGGATTCCTTTTTCCTTACTCTCTTCTTCTCAGTACTGACTTTCCTGCTCCTCTTTAATTAGTCTTAATCTAAGCATCATAAAAAAAACACCCTTAAAATGCTGGCACTTAATGATACAGAAGACTAATACTATTACCTTTCTCAGGAATTCTTGCATTTTAGTTTTGGGTTATAACTGTTTGACCTAAAAACAAACAAACAAACAAAAAAAAGACACAGCCCCCCCCCCCATTTATTATCAACTATGTATGTTCGAAGTTGTGGAAATTCCAAAACAACATTACATGGCTTTCCACAAAGGAGCTTAAATTTTAGCTGGAGAAGAACCCAATATACATTAGAAATAATAAAAGACAAGTTCAATGCTTAACTTGATTTTGAAGATAAGTATCTTATGAAGATAATCTCACTACCAGAAAGAAATGTGTGAGGCATCCAGAAGACTATTCTGATAGCACACTGGGCTCCTCAACGAGCTTGGGGAAGACCCTCTGAGGCTCTGCTATGCATGGTTGTGAAGTCTCAGGGAATTGGTGATAGAAAGAACTTTAGGGTAGAGGTGATTCTGGTGATGGATAGTGAATTTAGTAGAAATCCTAACTCACCATGCTTGCAGATGCTATCAGGTGACTGAAGCAATTACAAAAGAGCTATGTAGACTTAGGGGTGGGGGAAGGGTTGGTGTCGTTGTGTGCTAACTTTCTTGACCATTGTACCCTATGAACACCTCTTTTTCCATAATGGGCTACTGGTGTTTGAAAGCACTTTGATTTTTCAGGGAATGACAGTTTAGATTGGGCCATGCTCAAAAATGGCTTGAAGACATGTCTTCGTTTTAGCTCTTTAGAGGGAAATAGGGCATATTGTGGTAAGCCAGGAAACGAGGAAAGAAAAATAGTAGCATGAAGAATGTAAATAAGAGAAAGCAGATCTATGGAATATGGGAGTGTTAGTGAGGAGGACAAGGCTGTGGCTTACATTTAAACAAGACAAGTTCCTATCTTTTAAAACAAACGCTACCAGTTTTTCATGTACACAGGCAGACCACACAATGTTTGTCATAAAATCCTACTAGGATGTATTTTTGGCTTCCCCAAGTCCCTCCTGTTCCCACCCTCTCGAAGAAACAAAGGAAGGGTTGGGGGTGGGCTAAATGACTACAGCAGAATTCTGCTACCCTGATGTAGAATTGGAACCCAAATGTTTAATTCTAGGCCAGGCTTGCTGCCAAGTCCCCACAGAAAAGCAGCTGAGTGCACACCCAACAGTTAGCCACAAGTTAACTCTAAGCAGAGTGCACTGGTGACTTGTAAATCACATTCCCTTTGGTTACACTTACTACCTCATCTGGAGCTAGGGGTGAGGCTGTTTTAAGGGAGTACATGTACAGCAGCTAGCAGCTCATTCATTCATTCATTCATTCATTCATTCATTCATTCTTCCATCCACCCACCCAGTCCTTTCCTTGCTCTTGATCAGCCTTCTGTAGATTTCATTTTCATTGATTTCATTTTAATTTATCTCATTGTATTGTTAGCTTTACCAAATACTCTTCATTTTTATTTTGAGGGTACACAGACTATGTTGCACAGCTTCGTCTACTGTCTGTAGACGACTTGCTAAAATATGCTGGAAAGACGTGAATGAATATAGAGGACTGAAGCAGGCTTTCTTTTGGGTCACCAGCCAGCTCCAAAATCATGACATGGGGACTTCTTCTTATTTATGACTGTCCAGCCTTATCTTATGCTTGTCTTACTACCTCTTTTAACTTAATTTAACCTGTTTCTCTTCATCTACATTCTGCCTCAGGACCTTTTACCTTTCTTTCATTCTGTATGCCAATTACTTTTCCTGTTTCTTCCATGTCTGGTTGTCTGGAGGCTGCTTGGATGGCTGGCCCCAGTGTGTCCCTCTGTTTTTCCTTCAATCTCTTCTCTTCTCTTCTCTTCTCTTCTCTTCTCTTCTCTTCTCTTCTCTTCTCTTCTCTTCTCTTCTCTTCTCTTCTCTCTAGCCTAGATTCTACCTTCTGCTTATTCTCTCTACCCACAAGCCTATTTTATCCCTCTTCTGTCTAGCTAGCCATCTAGCTTCTTGTTAGGCCAGTTAGATGCCTTGGGCAGGCAAGGTGAAACAGCAACATGTCTCTATGTAATTAAACAAATATTGCATAAACAGATGTAACACAGCTTTACATAGTTAAAGTAATATTCTGTAACAGAGTACCCTATCTCCAGGCCTGGCCCCTGAAAGCTCCTCTTACACAAACACATCATCTCTCTTTATTCTTTTAGCTGGCTAGAAAGAGATGAAGCCCAGTGAAGTTTTGCAATTTTCATTTTTTATAGTGTTTTTAGTTTGGGTATTAAGGTTAAGTTGGTCTCATCAAATGAGTTTGGAAGTGTTCTATCCTTCTCTATTCTCTAAAAGTGTTTGTGGAATTATTTCCTCCATAAATATTTACTAGACTTGACCAGTGAAACCATCTGGACTTGGAGTTTTATTTATGGGAAGATTTTGAATAGTGACTTCAACTTGCTCAATAACTATAGATTTATTACATATTTTTGTTTTAAACTCCATTTTGTGTCAATATTAGTAAGGTGTTTGTTTGTGTTTTCTTTTTATGAATGACTTTTTCATCTAAGTTGTGGTATTTGTTCGTTTTTTACAATGCTTATCCACTACTCCTTTGATATTTATGCAATTGATGGGGATATTTCCTTTGACCCTAACATTATTTGTGTTCTTTTCTTTTTTTAAAATAATCAGTTTTATGCCAGAGGTTGGTGGTGCATGCCTTTAATCCCAGCACTCGGGAGGCAGAGGCAGGCAGATCTCTGTGAGTTCGAGGCCAGCCTGGTCTCCAGAGCAACTGCCAGGATAGGCTCCAAAGCTACACAGAGAAACCCTGCCTCGAACCCCCCCTCCCCCCAAAAAAATCACTTTTAAGTTATGTACATGTGTGTGTCTATATGGTAATAAGCATACAGTTTCCATAGAGGACAGAAGAGAGTTCCAATCCCCAGAAACTGGAGTGGCAGGTAGTTCTAAGTTACCTGTGGTTATTGGGAACTGAATTCAGGTCTACTGCAAGAGCAACAAATGCACATAATGGCAGAACCCTCTCTCTAGCTCCCTATTTGTGTTCTTAATATAACTCTGGAAAACAAGTGTTGAAGATGTTGAAGCTATAGGATGGAATTAACCTAGATTTTGGATTGTCTCTTAGCACAGAGCTGCCAGGTGATCAAACAGTTACATGTATTCCCATCTATCCCACCACACAAATGACTGAGATTTGGAGAGTAGCAGCCAGCACTGTCTTCCCCATTGCAGACTGTCATTATTAACTTATGTGTATGTGTTTCCCACTGCTAGGTGCTCTTAGAAGTCAAGGCCATGATAGTGCTGATCTTAGGTTTTCAATGCATATTGCCTAAATATTAATAAATGTCTGCCATGGTTTCTATGTGTCTGGATACTGTTTCTTTTCCTGGAATAGGTGACTCAACAGCAATGGGGCTCTCAAGAACACTCAGTGCCCTGTGCTTTTTTTAAGTGCCATATTACATTGCTTTATATTTTCCCTGTCCTTTTTCTTTCTGCATCTTTGCCCTCTTTTGTCTCCTTCCATTGTCCTGTCCTTAGTTAGAACCATGTGGGTTATTGCATGAGACCTATCACTAAGGTAAATTCTCTTTGATGCCTCTACAAGGGATTTCAGAATAATGCAAATGTAGGGTGGGCTTAGCTTTTCCTTTCCTTTCTTCCCAAGAAATAGAAACAAACAAAAGTCGACCAACCGAACAACAATTCTATGTAAATTAAAAATGAAAATGGATCCTAGAGAGGAACATTGAAATGACTTTTAAAAGCTTCCTCTAGTGAAACCATTTTTAATCCCTTTGTGTATATAAATCAGACTAATTACAAATTATATTTAATTCAACTAGGTATCAGGTTCTTCCTTTGCTACATCTTAGCATTGGTCTTATAAGTCATTCTATCACAATGTTTTCCAATTCATGCTTTCATTACGTTAGACTGTCTTCACAAAGAACACACCTTGATGAGAAGGTTAGTATGCTAAGTGCCTGAAAGCTGGATGCCTCTTGCAGATTTTCTTGGTTCACATAGGTGACAATGGAAATACATCACATAGTCGGCTGGGTTCCAGGCAACCCTTCAAGTGTTCCTGCAAGTAACAGCAACTGCTTAGTTGTGGTCTCATTTCAGCAGTGACATTTGTCAACTGCTTGCTGACAAGTTGATGGCTCTGTTCAAAGAAGACAGGCACCACACTGATTCTCAGAATTTGCTCATTGTCTTGCCTCATCTATGCCAGAGAGTTTCTAGAACACTTCTTTTCATGCCTTGCATACCACCTTTTCAGAGTATGTGTGACTCCTTGAAAGTACCGTGAAAATACATTCTAGCAATATTTATTATAAAATAAACATTAACACCAAGAGATCTATTCATTTACAGAAAAGATTCCCAGAAGGATACCCAACTGAAGTCATAGTGGCCTGGCAGGACCAGTGAGCGTTCTGTCTCTGTCATCTACTCTGAAACTGTGTCATTGCCAATTACATCACCTTTCTCAACCCTCCTACTGACCCTTCAAACCTCAGATCCTTTCACAGTCCTAAGCATTTTATGCTTCTTTCTTAGCTACTCTAATGCCCTTTCCTCTTGTTGGTTTCTGTGTTAGATGCTTCCGTTATTACTATGACCAACAGAAGCAACTTAAAATCAAAGACTTATCTGGGGTCATTATTTCAGAGGTACTGGCCCACTCTGCTGGGGAGAGTGTGACAGGAAGAGCAGTTTATATCATGGTGGCCAGGAGGCAGAGAGAGGGAAGAAGAGCCCAAAGTCATGATATTCCCAAGAACCAGCTCTTAGTGACCTACTTTTCTCCAGGTAGGCCCCACCTCCCAAAGTTTCTACAGCCTTACAGAGTAATGCCACCAGCTGGGGACCAAGAATTCACAGTGACCCTGTGGTGCATCATTTAGTGTGCCTTGGAGCTGGGATTCGATATTGTGCTGCCACAGAAGATGCCAGTGTCTGACAAATGAGAGAACATTTCCCAAACTGGAGCCATTAGAGTCTATATTAGCCAGGAACACGCCATTTTATAAAGCTCCTCTGGTTTGGTTGAACTGTTGACAGTTCCCAATACTATAGTCATTCCAGAATGAAAATGACTTGTTTCCCCAGATTCCCACCCTTCTCCTACTAGCTCCCAGTGAAGACCAGCTATGGGAGATGTTTATTGATCACTTGGAATTCCTTTTTTTTTGTTTTTGTTTTGTTTTTTGTTTTTGTTTTGAGACAGGGTTTCCCTGTGGCTTTGGAGGCTATCCTGGAACTAACTCTTGTAGACCAGGCTGGCTTTGAACTCATAGAGATCTGTCTGCCTCTGCCTCCTGAGTGCTAGGATTAAAGGAGTGTGCCACCATCACCTGGCCACTTGGAATTCTTTTACTTACCCTTCCTTGGTTATTTTTAGAAATGGCCAAACAGCCTAAAATAGGAAACTCTTGATGTCATTCTGCCTTCCTTCCGTTTCTACAATCACCCAGCCTATGTGTGGACAGTGGATGCACTGGTGTTTGGAACTAGAAATTTCCCCTTTGTAGTCTCCTCCCCCTAAATTAAGCTTGTGTTATTGTAGAGTCACTTGTGCAATTCTGTCTCTTCTTGTGACCTTACACAGTTCACTTAGTCACTGGGACTGTGTCGGCCGATATAAAGGACTTTGCCCTCAATCGTCTTGCTTTAATGATGTCAATAGTAAAAACAATTGCTATGAAGGGCCATATTACAAGTGGTGTTGTACTCACTTTACAGCATATTATTGGATCGCTGTAACAACCCTATGAAATAAATACTCATTTTACAAATGAGAGAGACTAAGGCACAAGGACTGTAACTGTTCAGTGCTATAGAGATGGCAATGTTATTGTACTACACATTCAGGTATCTCAGTTGAAGAATCTCCCTCTCGTTCAGAGTAACATTATTTTGCTGTGTTAGAGAGATACCTTTATGGTCAGTCTTGTCTCAAGTGACATTTGTGTAAGCTGGTTCTAGTCCATATAACAGCTATATCCATGTTAGCAGGAAAAACATTTTACTCAGATTTTGCATTCAAAAATGCCAACTTCAGGTTCCTAATTTTATGGGATAGCCTACAAATCAAATTTTAGTCTGTCACCATTATCATCACAGCCAGCACTATTTTTTTTCATTACTGGGTCAGTGATTGAGTCAGGATAGTACTTTACCAGTAAGCTACCTTCTCAGATCTTTTATATTTAAAGATATTTATTTTATGCATTTTTGTATATTGCCTGAGTGCATGTATGTGTGCACCACTGGGAGGCTAGAGCCCTTAGATGTCAGAAGAGGGCATATGATCATCTGGAACAGGAGTTACCTGTGGTTGTGAGTTGTTCTGTAGATAATAGGAACTGGATTTGGTCCCTCTGCCAGAGCTGCAAACATTTTCACCCACTAATCCATCTGTCTTGCCCCCTTTTTAAAATTTTTGTTTTCAGGCAGTATCTTACTAAATTGCTCAAGCAGTCACTGAACTTGTGATCCTCCTGCCTCAGCCTATGAAGAATTTGGGATTACATACTGTGTAATCCTGCCTAGCTAGGAAGGGTTCTCATGAAGACCAACGAACTTTCACAATAATCCATTATATTCTCATGTTTTCCAGTTTCACTAGCATACTCTGTGTTGTAAAAATAAAAAAAATGTAATCCCTGCAGATGCTAAATGGGTACTATTAGAGAAAGCCAGGCAAGTGCCCTGAATGCTATGACAGTTAAATGTAAACATACATGTGGAATCATTTAGAAATGTGATCCCCTAACAAATGTTAGTAACTTAATTTTATGTTGTATTGCTCAGTGTTAGAGAATTTACTCATCATGCACAAGATCCTAGATTTACTCTCTACTATGTAATAACAACAACAACAATAATAATAATATCAGGGACAGAGTGGATGTAAAAGGGAAAAATTTGGGCTGTACCACACTTTGGTTGTCACTTGCCAAAATATCTTGATGTTACGATCTTGTTAAAAGTTCATTAAGGTAGATTTATTGGTACTATAAGGATACAGTTAAGTAGTAAATCTAATTGAACTAGAAACTTTGAATTGCACTTATTTTTCAAAGAAGCCTGTTTTATTTAAAAAATATTTTGTGCAAATTGTTGTCAATGGGTTCTATAGAACAAAACAAATATAATATTTTTTTAAGTCTTCACCTCTTTTTCCCCTGCTAAACTGTATGGAAAAGCTGCTTGAACTCAGCCTTCTGGTCTTTTGATTTTTTTTATTTATTTGGAAAAAATGGAAAAGAATTCTCAAGAGTGGAAAAGGCTCCAAGGGAGGAATACCCTGACCCTTTCACTCCATTATAAATTTCTTTGAAAAACATGATCTAAAACTTCTAAATTAGATTCTAAGTCCTGTATCATTTAGAATTTATAACTGTTAATCTGGATTTTTTTCCACCTAAATTTCCCTGTGGTCACCATCGAGCAACAAACCAAACATACCACACTTTTTCCTTTCTGCGCACATGTTTAAAAAAAAATACCTATTTTTAAAAAGAAAACCAAACCAGTGGAATGGATTCTTTGAGAGAAGACTTAAGAAAAAAATGTGGCCTGTATCACCCTCTGCCTGGGAGAATGGTCCATGCACTCTGGACTCTGTTCAGTCAGAATGCACTTTCAAAAGTGCTGTTTCTGTTTTCCTTTACCCAGTAAAGGAGACTCAAACTGCCATTTAATAGTTTGTGCCTGGAACTAATCTGGAGTGATGTGGTTTTCCTGTCTTCCACCCCATGCCTCAGAATCCTGTTGAGTCCCTCCCAAATATCTGGGAGCCGTAATTCACCAGGGGAATATAAGACTAGTCAGTTCAGGTGTAGAGAGACAAATGACTCAGTTAAGATTGATTGACAGCCTCTGTGTGGTGCTTCCTTGATGAGAATTGGCCATGAGTGTATGTGTTCCAATCCCCATTCCCAAGGACAGGCCAGTGCCAAGTCCAGACTCATGGGCAGATAATTATTATCATAGTAAAATCACTTCAAAGAAAGAGTGGAATTTTGCAGCTGTGAGATCACGGTAGATCTGAGTGTAACTTTTGCATCATTTCATTAGATTTTTCCTGGACTAGTCCAAGAAGTGGCATGTATGAGGCTTTCTGGCCCCCAGATTTTCTGTGCTTCTGGCTGAAAAAAAAATTGAGATCCTAAGAAATATGTTTATTGTGCCCATATCTTAAGAAAGTCTTACTTGATCCTGGCCTGACCGGTCCTTGTTTTCAACAATTGAAAACATCTTTGTAAACTGTTTCCAGAAAGCGTTTGCAAACACCCCGAAGTAAGGTTACATGCTTACTATTCAGCTCTAAGCCTCAATTAAGGCTGTTGTTGCTGCCTCTAATAGCCTGACACCATGATAATATTATACAGTATCCCAAGATAATGAGAAGAATGCTCAACATCTGCTTACACTCAGAGAACAAAGGCGGACCGGAGGGATGCGTCCTGTGGCACTTGCAAAGCAACTGACTTTGCTTGCTGGAGACACAGTGGATTTTCCCAGGGGTGATTTCTCTGCCACTGGGGACAGTGGCACAACATTCTGCAAAGGTTGGAGGAGGCTTGACACACATAGACTGTTCAGGCTCAGGGTTTGGCAAGGCTGACTGCTTTAAAGCAACCACTCCTGAGCCTCCCACTGGATGGCTGGAGGTCATGTTTTCCTGCTAGTTAGTTAAAATAGGAAGATATGGTTTCTGGGCACTTAAAAATGTTCATAGTTTATACATCTTTCCCACTTGGATTTTTTTTATTTTTCTCAGCTTCAAAGTTTATTTTATATTGTTGTATTTGTGTTCTCTTGATTTAGTCTTTTTTGTGTGTGTTTTTGTTTTGCAGATTTTTTTTATTTGAATTAGAAACAAGATTGTTTTACATGACAATCCCAGTTCCCTTCTCCCTCTGGTTCTCCCCTACCACTCCCTGCACCCTCTTGGATTTTTAATGTCTAATACTATCCTTTGGGTGAAATGGCGTGCCCTCTGATACCGTTAGCTGTAGGCCCTCTTGGAAAGAGATTTAATATGGATTTCCCTTATGCCATGTCCTGGTTTCCTGGAAAGACACCCTAGAGACACAGATTGGCATTCTCAGTCTTCATTAAATAGGATCTTTAGACGTGATGAAGGAAAACCACCCCCAATTAGAAGCACAGAAGCTTGGAGACATAGTAACAAAGAAGGAGACCATTGTCTCTGCTTCCTGGCCTGGTAGCCATCCTGTGCTCTTGTCTGTTTAACAGAGGTGTAGGGAAGAGCATGATGACAACCAACTGAAAAAAAGAAACAATAGCTGACTCAAGTGGACACTTATGGGTTGACTTTCTATGCAAATCTTTTCCTAGCCTAGTAGAAATCTAAGTTCTAACCCTAGCTGTTTGTTGGGTCTTATATTGATTTGAATGCCCTTGTCAGCAAAACTGATCCAAAAATCTCAATACAATAGTGTGTGTGTGTGTGTGTGTGTGTGTGTGTGTGTGTGTGTGTGTGTGTGTGTGTGTGTGTTGTGGGATCAGGCAATGGGGCATAAGTAAGGCGGGAGGAAAAGCTATAAAAGGACTATAAAATGAGTGTGGGCTGTGATCTGGGTGAGTATGTGTTTGCTGTTAATAATTGTCAGTAGAACTTCTGACCCAATGTATTGGTTTTAGGACAGGAGACTTCGGAAGATGCTTAGATTGTAAGAAAGGAATCTCTCCTCCTGAATGAAGTAGTGTCCTTACAACAGAGCTCTCCACGAACTCTCTGCTTTCTACTATGTGAGGATGGCTTTCTGTGAGGGAATGGGCCTCACCAAACACGAATCTGTTGGTGCCTTGACCTTGGAACCCGGTAGTGTTAGAAATACATTTTTGTTGATTATAAGTCAATATATTGGTAAAATGGCCTGAATGGACTAAGCCCCAACCCCTGGGAAACTCTGGTATAAATCTAGAACATCTCAGAATTATCTAAGCATAGACTAAGGATGCTGACACATTTATCTGTTATTTTCCTTTTAGCTGTGAGTTGAAGAGCACTTCTGAGGGCACTGAGTGAAACGTGCAGACTGCTGACAGGCATTTACTAGAAACAGCCTTGTTGAGCACACTGAGTGCTGAGGGGACACATTTGGGTGCCAACAGCCTTTGATGCATGTGTGTTTCCTTCCCACCTCTCCAACTAGGCCTGTGTTGTCTTAGAGCCACTGTACAGTGCGTCCTCTTAGACACAGCCTCTGATTTACTTTTTGGCACATGTCTAAAATCATGCAAGAACCCCAGGCTTCAGGCAGCTGTTGGAAAAGCCAAATTCTTTTGTAGCATGAAAAAAAGACTGAAGTACTAGAAGTTGCTAGTGGTCAGTTTGGTAGCATGTGAGTAGGATGTCCTGGGCTTGTTCATTGCTAGTAGAGAAGTGGGCTGGACTTGCTATGACTGGGGATAGAGAAGTGAGCTGACCATAGAATCCGAGTCCTTGTCAAGCTGACGTAAGGTTTTGTCAGTTTTTAGGGCTGGGAATCTAGGTGCCCAAAAGCAATAGAAATGCATTGTGTCACATTATGGAGGCAGGGTGGTGGGTTCTCTGATGGCCCAAAGGAAAGTTATTTCTTGCCTGTCTCAGCTTCTGTAGTTTGATGGGGATCTTATGGCATTCCTTGGCCTGTTGCTCCACCGTTCTATAGTTATGTTCTATACCATGGCTTCCTGGTGTGTCTTTATATGGTTTCCCTCTGTGCATGTCCATATCTGTATCCTTATTTCCTCTTTTATCAGAATACCAGTCAGAGTAGATTAAAACCCACCCCAATTATCTATTTCAACTTGTTTACATTTAGAAAGACCACACATCCTAGCGAGTATAAATACATCTGTAATGATAAAAAATTCAACCAAAATTAGAAGGCAAATCTATTAAAAAATGACAACAAAAAATTTTTTTTTGAGATGAAGTCACTGTATTGCTGAGGCAGGTATTGAATAATGTATAATGATGTCTCACTTACTGATGCACTGACCACAGGTTATATGTGAAATATTACAAACAAATCAAGCAAGGGACCTTCTGATGGCTCACAGGGCTGGCACTGTCAGTATGTGTGAGCATCCTCTAGGATCAGAGGATGTAGTGCTGTAGTGTCCAATGAAAATGTATGTGAAACACCCCTTCCTTTCACTCATTAGTTCACATGTATCCTGAAATCCTCTCCTCTTTGTTGTGCCTTGCACTGTTCTAGGCATTAGAATATAATGCCAAGCAATGATAACCTCCCTGTCCTCAGAGAACTTGTGTTCTAGTCATGGAAACAGGTGATAGACCAGAGACACCTGTAAAATGAATGCAGCACCAGATAGTACTGCAAGGGCAAAGCAACAGAGAGACTTGGGGGTTTTAGACATGGGGGCCAGAGTGAGTCTCACTGTAAATAACCCTAAGAAAGTAGTGTTATTTATCCATAGAGACGAGTCCTGTAAAACATGAGATCTACTATGGCTGTAACTGAAAGCAGGCAAAGCTGACCTGTAGAAGAGATCTTTCTGACTCCTGGACAGGACTCTCTATGTAGTAGTTTTAGGGTTTATTTTTACCTGGCTCATTTGGGACACTTAAATAATTCTATGATCTACTGCACCTATCATGGCAAAGGCTGAATCCAATTCTTAATGTGTGATTGCTGGATGTATCTTAAAAGTTTTGCAAGGTGAGGCAATCCTTGCCAGCCCTTGTGAGGATTCTTTCAGCCTTTGAGGCTTTAGTGTTATGAAAAAGTCCATTGTGATGCCCCTTTGTGATTTATTAGTTCTAATGGCAAATGTTGACTTTCTAAAAACCCAAATATACAAGGTGTGACTTGACATCCAAAGACTGCTTCCATAAGCACTTCACAAAAGTGAATTGCCCTTCTCTCAGTTGTGGCCTCTGAGGCTTTATGTACGGATAAAAAGCACCACAAAATGTTTAGCTCTTGCTGAATATACTGTTGATGTAAAACTCTTCATGCTCTACAGTGATGGAGGGGCAACTTGTATCTCTTGACACAATTTTTCTCTCAATTCCAAATTAGTATGGCAGCCATGAGTTAAGTAAACAAAGTGTTTCTATAATGCAGATGGTAAACATGGGTGTTTGGATCTATTACAGTATTTATTGATAGACAGTAACAAAATGAATACTAAAATGATAGAGTGTGCCCTGTATACATAATGGTATCGATAAAACATGCTTGGATGTTTGAATATGAAACTTCAAAAATGTCCTGTTTATAGACAGGTTAGTTAAGTTTGTAGACAGGTAGTTAAGCTATAGGAATCAGGAGTTGATGTAAATGAGTAATTGAGGTAAGTTAGTATGATGAATATATAATGGAGGAGTTTGGGAGAGAGACAAAGAAAGAAAGAGAGAATCCCAAAGCGTATATAGAAGTTTGCTTTTGATGTAGGCCATTGTCAAATGAGGAGTATTCTGGGTAGATGGTGATTTGACTCTCCAAGGTCACCCAGGGATTAGATTTCCTTTGCCTTCTGGTCTATCCTCTTGTATCTTTGTCCACCTGAATGACAACTGCTGTTTGCTTTCTAGACTTTAGAAACAGGGGAAACAGTAAATGAGGAAAGAAATACTTTTTAATGATACAATCTAGAAGCTGTATCTGTCAACTCTCATTGTCTACCAGAGTATAGCTACAAGAGAGCTAAAAACTTCACTACTTCTATGTTCCTCACCTCCTATAATTCAACTACTAAAAGAAGAAGGGCTACAAGAGGACAATTAATAAAAACATTGTGGTTTATCTCATGAGGAGAAATAAAATTTGGACCTTAAGGGTTGATAGAACTTTAGAATTTTCATCTACATAAACAACGTCCAGGTAGCAAATATATAATATTTTCCTCAGGGTGTTAAACTCTAGTTAGAAAGACAGACAGTTAAATAGAAATTAATAATGCTGTGCAAAGATGAAGTGCTGGAGAGACAGAATAGTGCGAGAACATAGGGCAGGAGAGCCTAACCTGGGTCAGCAATGGCTTCCTGGGGGATTGATGCTGGCCTGACACATCAGTGGAAGGTCTCACTCTGGTGGAAAGTGGAAACCATTCCAAGCACAGGGAGTAGAGACATGGTGTAACTTTAAGGAATCTTCTAAAGACAGAAATCCTTTGCAAGACTGCCACAAAAAAATCTTAACCAAGGCAAGAGCATGGGGAAAATATGTAGAATTTATGTAGAAAGGAAGAAGGATTGCTGAGCTGGAAGGAAATATTCTTGGCACAAGTCTTGCAGTGAGGGATAGAACCATGATGAGCCCCAGATTCTGGGTTCTCTGCAGTGATTTGAAACATGGACCTGGTTATCGTTTGGCTGCAGACACCAATAAATCGATCAAGCTTTTCAACAAGAATTAGAGTATTCCTATAATTCTCCATTAATCATGTCTTTTGGAAAGGTAGGAAGTGGTAGGACTCACATCTGTTTGGTTGTTTGGCACAAAGAATTAGCTCTCCTAGTGTTTATCTCATGTTTCTTTACTAAAAATGTTGTAAGTTTGAATCATGATGAAATCAATTTTATTTGGAAAACCGCTTTTGAGAATGGATGGCAAATTATCCTTTTAAAAGAGAGACCAAGGAAATATTGTAAGATAATGATTAGATAAGAGTAGAGGGACTAATTTTTGTCAGCTTGGAACAAAACTGCTTTTTTGACATTGGAATCAGATATTTCTTGCGTGGGGGGGGCAGAATGGGAGAGAGAGGGTGGAGAGGAAGAGGGGAAAGAGAGCGAGAGGAGAGAGAGAATGTGTATTTGTGCATGCATGCAAACTTTTAATTTAACTATCTATACTAATATTTTGACTTTTCTTAAGCTTATTCATTTATAACACTTATTGAGAGCCTACCATAGCATTTCAGATGCTGTGTCCTCTGGGTCTTGTGAAATGATAGGTGTTATGGGTTTGAAAAGTGAAGACAAAGTCAGTTCTATTATGGAAGTGAGGGCCACCATGCTGCCATTTTCCTTCTGAAGTGCTGTGTGTCATTGGCTGGTTATTTCAGCTCTTCACTTGCTAACTCCTCTGTGGTTGGCAGGGTGCCTGGGACAGCACTCTTCTCCTGTACTCTTCATCCCTTTCTACGACCAGCTCTATTTCTTTCACTATGACTAAGAATTGCTTTGTGTCTGGGTTGGGGTGATTGTTTAGTCAGTGAAATGAATGCCTTAAAACATGAGGACCCAAGTTCAACCCTTCAAACACCAGTGAAGAGGCTGCCGTGGTGCTGCACATTCATAATCCCAGCACTGGGGAAGTGGAGACAAGAGATCCCTGGAGATTCCTGGGCCAGCCAGTCTAGTTTACTTGGTAACTTCCAGTGAGAGACCCTGACAAGGAACAGCATCCAAAGTTGTCTTCTGATTGGCCAGTGCATGCACACACATGTGCACCCCTGCATATATGTACATCTGAACATACAACAACATTCACACACACACACACACACACACACACACACACACACACACACACACACACACACACACACACACACATGAAAAAAGGAATCAGTTCAAACAAAACCAAGTATAGAATACAGCAGAATTTTCTTTTCCAATATTATTTAGGGAACGGCAGCACTAAATGTATTCCTGGAGGGAGGAATGGACTTCCTTATTTCAAGTCCTCTAGGACTATAGTCACAAGAAACCAACTTGAAACTTCAAGCTATTTCAAGGTAGCTCTTGAAATCCACTGTCAAATTGAGTCCCTTCCACAGTTAACTATACACCAGGAATGTTCCAGCTGAAGAATGGACCAAAGGAAGACAATCCTTCCCACAAATTCTCCCAGGACTTGGCAGGTATAGTGGCATGGAGTGATTCTTAACATTTACTGAGTACAAATATGGGTTGGGCACCATGTACTATATAGTGCCTCCTTTGGTGTGAGGAAACCCAGCTCCCAGTCCTGGCCAGGGCTATGTCATTATTCATGCCATGTTCATGGGGAGGTTGAGGGCCAGAAAGGCTAAGTATCATCTGGTCAAGTGAAAAGGCAGAATTTAAGGCCAACCCTGCTTCATAGAGCTGCCTTCCTCTGCAATGTTCTTCCTGAGCCTGTGACATCCAGACACCTAGGTATTCTGGTGGGGTTAGCTTTAAGGCACTCAGACTAATGCCAGCTGTCTGCAGAGTAAACTTATCCATGGTTGGGGCAAAAGAGACAGCCTGAGCCAAGAAAAGAAGTTGGCTGCAATGCATTTCTCATGCTGTTGGCTTCCCTGGAAAACACGGTCCGGTTTTTGTTTAGCATAATGACTGGAGTGTCTCACCCATCTTGCTTTGGCTGGATCTTAAAGACACTAATAAACTATTCCTTTCTTTTCTAATTTCTTGAGTTTTACAATCATTATTCCAAATATATTTCTTAACTTAATACTCAGAGAATGTGTGAGAGTGCCTTGCATACAGCAGAAATTACCCTTGCCGTATTTACTGTAGTGTGTGTGTGTGTGTGTGTGTGTGTGTGTGTGTGTGTGTGTGAGAGAGAGAGAGAGAGAGAGAGAGAGAGAGAGAGAGAGAGAGAGAGAGATAACCCTAGAACCCACACAGTGCTCGCCATGGATTTAGCTGAAGTGCTGAAATCCTTTGAAATGAACTACTATTCCAAACTTGCTCATAACTAGAGGAGCCCTGTTTAAATTCAAATGGCCAGATGCCAACCAAATGACTGCCAACTCCCTCCATCCCCGAAGCAAGCCTAAGCTAGGTTTACTTTAATTTCACCTTCTTAGCTGGCACTGTCATCATGCTGTGCCCAGTGTCTTTGGGGAAGACCCATTCAGCTGTGGCACACAGATCTCAGGACGATCCACCGGAGAGTTTGACAAGTAGGTTATACATGTATATCATGAGTTTTTAAATCTGTGAATAAAATTGCCAACTTTTCTAAGGCCCTCCCCCAAGAGGAAAATTTGGAAAGGTCCACAATAGTGTTAAAATGTATTGAGTTTGCACAATGTCTAGAAATTGGATAAGTTCATTAGCATAGGACAGCAGAAAGGGGTTTGTGAATGGGGGCAACTGCTCTGGGGCACTGGGGGTAGGGGATGGAGGAGATAGGGGGTGAGGAGGTGAGGGTGGGAGAGTGGGAGGGTAGGGATGGGGTCTATCTGCGTTCCTGCTTTTAGAGTAGCTGTGACCTTTTCAGTAACTGGTTATACTCTGGGGGGTAGTTTCAATGATTTTCTTTATTGTATCTTGCAGATCAATCTCCTACATGGCTGTTCGATTTAACCTGTATTCCCTAGGTTATTCCTTAAAGCGATTTATTGAACATTATCCTAAATTGAACCGCATTTACTCTCCTTTGACCCAATTACTTAAATGGTCCACATCCATTTGATTGTGGGCATCTTTTCTCTTGCCATTTGCTTCCCCTCTCATGTCACACAGGAGTGTACTCAGTTCTGAAGTCCCTCCCTTCCCAAGCCACTCAGCTCGAAAACAGCAGCTGTATAAAGGCAGGTCTTTGGACTTGAGAAATCCCAGCTTTCCATCCAAGCCCAGTTTGCTCCAGCAATTCAGTTCTACAAAAAATGCTTGTAGTGCCTGTTGTGTGATAGGACTGGGTGAGGAGCCATTTGTCGCCCTGCCTTCGGAGTGAATTTGTTAGGCAAAAGTTTCTGATCTCTGAGGGGGCCTCTCAGCTCTGGATCTTGTCACTCCATTCTTCTCACCCCAGTTTCAACCCCTCTGGGCTCCTTTTGGTCTTCCTCAGGCAGTACAGCAAATGTCCAGCAGGTTCTTAGACTGTGGTTGTTTGTGTGCTCGTGTGTTTGTAACTTGCAACTAGTGAGCGCAATCTATTTCTCCAGGTGTTTCTCTGCTCTCGTCCTTCAAGTGGTTTCTACTCTTTGTCTAATAATATTTGTACAGTATGCTTGGGCCTGGTTCATATCTTGAATTGTTATTAAAAAGCATCACCACAACTTGTCATTTTCTGTGCTTAGAATTTTCTCTTTAAACTTCTGAACTCAAGGAAGATTCACCATCTTCCTTCATTTCTCCTCACCCTTGTAAACCAGCGCTGTGTTTTTATTGGCCTTCAAACTTGTTTAAGTAGAGCCAGTGGTAGGAATGGAAATGATTTTTCCCCCTCCTGGGAAACCTGAATATTTATACTGTGTGAGTAAAGCCATCTTTAAACAGGGCTCCCTTTCTGTATTTTCCAACAGCTACCTTGGTGTGAAAGTGACATTTTGTTAAGCTTTCCCATTATTTGCTAATTCCCACCTCCATTTTGTGAGGTCAGGGCTATGGTCTCCAAGGCTGCTGAAATCCCCTCCCAACTAGCACTCCATCAACAGCAGAGTTGCAAGTGGTGTTTCTCTGCAGGGTCTCACCCTGCCTGGTCCCAGTCAGTACAAACAGGATTTGACCTGTTCCCTGGAGGTGGAGATCTTCTATAAAGCCACTTAACAGTTCCATGGCTAAAACCCCAGAAATCCCAGATTTGTGGATATTTGCCCTGATCACTCAACCATGCTGTAGTTCAAGCTGTGGGTTATATTTTGAGTGACAGTCATTTGATTCAACCATGACATTGAATAGAGATTGAATTACCGGGGTGTCGAGTTTACTGAAGGGAAAGACAAAACAAAGCAGGAGAAATAGTGCAGGGGAGAGAGGTGGAGTCTGGCGGCACATGGAAGTCTGCTATCTGAAGGAGCTGAGACAGGGGAATCATGCTCATTAGTCCATGAAGCGTTTTCTAAAGCCTTGAGCAATTCGGGTCCTCTGTGAAATGTTGCTTTATGTTACAACCAAAATAAAGTTCTGACCTGAGTGAGGAGAGAGAGAGAGAGAGAGAGAGAGAGAGAGAGAGAGAGAGAGAGAGAGAGGACATATTAAAGAAAGGGGTGGGAGTGAGGAGATGGGCTCAGTCAATAAAGTGCATGTACATCTTCAGAACCCATGTTAAAAATGACCAAGTGCAGAAATATGCATTTGTCATCCCAGCACTGGGGAGGTGGGACCCAAGGTCTTGCTGATCAACCAGCCTGGTCTACCTGACAAGTTCTAGGCTAGGGAAAGACTGTGTCTCAAGAAAAATAAAAAAGTGGATAGAATGTGAAGAACGATCCCAAGATTGTCCTCTAGACTCCACACTCACATGCATGATTGCAGGAAAGTTCTCAGACACACACACACACACACACACACACACACACACACACACACACCACTTAAGAAAAGGCCCAGGAGTGCACAGCAATTGGTAAATTGTTTGCATAGTATACATAAAGCCTTGAATTGGATCCTCAGTACTTCATAACCTGGGTGTGGTTGTACATACCTACAGTCCTAGCACTAGGGAGATGAGGCAGGGCAATCAATATTTCAAGGTCATACTTGCCTACATAGAGTTCAAGGGAAGCCTGGACATATAAGATCCTGTCTCAAAACACAAAATTAAAAACAACCCAACCCAAAACAAAACAAAACAAGAACAATAAAATACCAACAACAAACCTGGTGTGGTGTCTCACACCTTTAATGTCAGCATTGGGGCCGGTCAGGGGTGGGGGTGGGTAGGGGCAGTAGCAGTTTCTCTGTGAGTTTCAGGACAACCCCGGGCTATTATACTGAGAAACTCTATGTGGAAAACAAAAACAAAACAAAAGAAACCCCACACCAAAACAACAGTAACAACCCCCAATGACAAAAAGAGAGCATGCATTCCTTTTTATTAGAACATACTAACTTTGATCTTAGAAATATTTCTCTTTTTCTCTCATGTTGGATTTACTCTATAGAAAATAGGGGAAAGTGGTTTGACCCTCTTATTTCATCTGTCTCTTTTCCTGGTGCTGTCTGGATCCTACCAGACTCTCACTAGTGTAGCAATATGACTATTTGGCAAACAACTGACAGAAATGTGACTTTCGTTTGTAGTTGTGTTGTATTCCAAAAGAAAGTATGATCCTAACACAAATTTGCTATAATATACTCATAAAAAGTGGCTTTTTGAGCCTCCAGTACTGTGTGTGTGTGGACAATAGTTTCTTTCTCTCAAGAATTAAGGTGAAATATCTAATATAAACACAGTCTAGTTTGAGTAATATCACTACCAGCTATAAACTTCTAAAATAGGTCCATGTGTAGATTCTGAGGTTTTTTTTTTTTAATGAAAAATGCATTTCAGAATTTCCCAGTGTTCACTTTGGGTGTGATGTATTTGATTTTACTCTATTTGCTCTGTCACCTGTACAGAGTAAATTTCCCCTTCTCTTCTTCTCACTAGAGTGAGATTGGCTACTTTGGGCATTTGGCATTTGTTATAGTAGCTTGTATTTTTTCCAGATGACTTCAGTGCATGTGTCAGCACTATGTACATAAAGCACTGTGTTTTTCAAAAATCAGAATTTAGTCTAACCCTTTTATATAGAAGAAAATGAAGCCATATGGAAAGATTTCATTTTTCAAATGTACTTTTAGCAGACAGAACATTTAAATTCTGCTTTTGTAGAAAACAGGTTGAGTTTGTCTGGAGTCGTTCTTGCTGTGGACTCTGAGTTTGCATCCAGAGCCGTATACTATCTCTTGGCTTTGCATCATATTCAGCATGCCCCTGCCCTTGTTTAGACAGATGTGAATAGTAAAGGGGACTTAGGCAGATATTCTGGACAGCCAGACGAAGTCAGACATTCTTTGAAACTGATGCAATCTAGGTTTCAGAAAAGACCACAAAGCTCCTAAGACCTTTATCTGTTCCCCAGCGATACATTCTGGGGACTCAAGCCAGGCAATGGCATCTGTGGCCCATGGTAGTTGGATACTTCTAATCCCACTAAAATAGAAAATGCTTTTCTGAGCTGGCTAGACCGCCTTCTTTTGGAGATCCTACCACTTTGTAGAATGTGAAGAAAACTCTCATGGAATCACGGAGAAAAGCTATCAGCCAAGAAATGTGCTGGATGACATCTGCCTTATATATAACAATCTGCTGCTCAGAAAACAAAACTCAGATGCAAGAAAGCTTAGGAACTACCCTTTGCTTGAGAAAGATAACAGCAATAAATAGAAATGCATCTGGCTGTCTTCAAAATCCAAGCACCCTACCGATTTATGAATGAGTAAATGTTGACTGCAGTCAGCCACCCTTGGGTAGTACCTCGGCTTGCCTCCAGGGCCTTCTTGCGCTGGCCGGAGGTTTTGAGAACACGTTTATGATGAGTGTCCCAAAGAGTATGAGGAAGGCCAGTTGGACCAATCCAACCAGAAAAAGGAGTTTTGGTTACATGCTTCCCACCAGCTCCTGGCTATTTCACTGAGAAGGAACTGTTGCTTGCACACTGTGTGTGTGTGTGTGTGTGTGTGTGTGTGTGTGTGTGTGTGTGTGTGTGTGTAAAGGCAAGCATATTCAAAATTGTACATTAACAAAATGATTGGCAGCAAAGTATAGATTAATATGGGAGATTCAATAGCAATTTGAATTGAAAGCAGCTGTAAACTTATTAAAAATCAAGTCAGCACACATACACATAACATATCCGTTTCAGCAGTTTCATTGTTTTCTGGATTCTTTGTATTTTGGTGGTGTCTAAATAGTGCATAAATGAGACTTTTGAGCTTTTTACTTTATTGTTATAAATGAAATTCAAATGTTTCAATATGTCATAGTAGGTATCCCCTGGGTGTTTTTCATGGCTGATGTATTATATTTCAAATGGCAGGTTGGAAGGCAGTCACGACTGGGAATCTAATTTAGTCATTGGCAACCAATGTTTTTTTTTTCACAAATCTAAATTTTTTTATTGTCTGTGTGTGTGTGTGTGTGTGTGTGTGTGTGTGTGTGTATGTGAGAGAGAGAGAGAGAGAGAGAGAAGAGAGACAGAGACAGAGACAGAGACAGAGACAGAGAGAGACAGAGACAGAGAGACGGGGTGGGGGGCTTTTGGAAGTCAGTGCTTTCCTCCACTGTGAGTTCTGGGGATTCAGGTTGTCAGGGTTGTGTGACAAGTGTTTTTTACCTCATGAGCCATTTTGCCGGCCCCACCAACTACACTACAGGAGTCTCAATCTTCATAGTACTCTTATGTAGTTCAGGCTGGCCTTGAACTTGTGTGTGATCCTCTTGCCTTAGCTTCCTTACTGATGAGATTACAGGCATGAGGCACCAGATACAGTATTGTTGGTTTTGATATTATATTGAAGTACAGCTGTATGTCACACAGACTGAGTGAAAATGCATCAAAGAGAAAGGTACTGAGAATACCTTTCTTTCTCTCTCCTCTCTTTCCCTCTGCTTCTTGATTGGCTCAGATACAATCAGGTTCCTGCAGCTACAGCTGCAAACCACCATGACTTCCCTGCCATGACAGACTTTCCCTCTGGAAACTTTGAGCCAAAATAAACATTTTCTCCTTTAAGTTGCTTCTTGTCAAGGGATGGTCACAACAGCTGGGGAAGTAATCTCACTCCTTCCTCCCTCCTTTCCCCCTTCTTCCTTTTTTTTTTTTTTGTTGAAAGTTTAAAAGCAGTGTTTGGGATGAGTAGATGCTTGCTGGGCAAATGTGAGGATCTGAGTTTGAATCTCCTGAAACTGCACAAAGCCAGACATAGCAGCACAGAACAGTAACCACAGTGTTCCTACAGTGACATGGAAGAGCCACAGAAAGCCAGACATGGCAGTACAGGACAGCACTGCTAGTGCTCCTAACATGAGATGGGAGAATCCCTGGAAGGTCATGGTCCAACTCACCTGGAAAATGTAGTGGCTAACAATGAAGTGATCCTGTCTCAGGCATGGTAGACGGTGAAGACTGAAACCTGAGGTTGTCCTCTGACCTCTGCTTGTGCCATGGCATTCCCATGCCTGCATTCACACACACACACACACACACACACACACACACACACACACACACACACACACACACACAGAGAGAGAGAGAGAGAGAGAGAGAGAGAGAAGAGAGAGAGAGAGAGAGAGAGAGAGAGGATGGGAGAGAGATTTCTTTCTTTCTTTTTTTTTGGTTTTTCGAGACAGGGTTTCTCTGTGCAGCTTTGGAGCCTATCCTGGCACTTGCTCTGGAGACCAGACTGGCCTCGATTTCACAGAAATATATGCCTGCCTCTGCCTCCTGAGTGCTGGGTTTAAAGGAGTCTGCCACCAACGCCCGGCTAAGAGAGAGGGAAAGAGATTTTTAAGAGGCAGTGTTTATTGACTATTGTGGTTTCACTGTTAGGTTCATTGGTCTGCCGAAAGTGTGTTGATCATGCCCTTCTCATCCCTTAATTTCCTCCATTGTTCACGTTACCTCTCTGGAAGCATTGTTACACGGCTCATAGGCCCGGTGCCTGTCCTCCTCTTCTCTAAGTTTCTTGACTGTTGTTTTCTATAGCTTTCAGTCACACTGAGTCACTTTATTTCTCTGAATGTGCCTAGCATTCTATGTTTTAGACTCTTGCCTTGTGTCTTCTCTTTCTCTATTTTATATTGGCCAATTCCTACTTGTTTTCAAAGGTGTTATTATTATTATTTTTTTAACCAGGAGACTTTCCAGAAGAACAAATCATTGACTTTTACTTCTACTGACTCTGATATTTTCTTAATGTGCTTTATTGTATTTGTTTGTTGAATTGATTGAATTGTTTTCCTCATTGGATGTAGGCTCTATAAGAGCAAGAACAGCTTCTTTCTCTCTTGTCTTTGAGTATTTGAAGGTTGTTTTCAAGTCAATCAGAAACAGCAATATTCTCTGAAGGGTGAAATCACAGGTGCTCTTCCTATTTACAGTCTTTTGTACAATAAACACAAACCTAACTTGTAAAATCATGAAAATGTAATGAGCCAAAATATCAAAAAGCAAAATAAAAATTAGGTGGTTGTAGGGAAAGGATAAAGGAAGATGATACAGTAGCCATTTGTAGTTGGTACTTAAGGCTTTATGGAATTCAGAACCCTGCCTAATACCCTCCCTAAATCTTCATTTGTTAGTAAAGTTCAGGGTATAATGATTGTGAATACAGCCCACTAAAGGCATGTGGAGTTAACAAGGTGATGATTGTAACAGAGAGTCGTAGACAAGAGAGATGGAACCAGCTATGAACATTTGTTGATTTGTTTTGTTTTTTTTATTTTCTGAATCCTGGAAGGAAGCAACAGAGTTCGAAAGAGAAGAAAAAGAGGAGCTGCTGGATTAGACCTATGAGGAAAAGGAGGAAGAATGATAGTAGGAAAAGGATAGTAGAATGAAAAGGTGAGGAGAGGATGGAAGAAGCAGGGCAAAGGAGGGAAAAGACATAACTCAGAAAGAAACCATGGGTCAGGATGGAGTGAGAAAAGAATAACCACATGTGCCCTCCTCATTCGGTGTCTAGTCCCTTGCCACTTGGGGATTTGCCTCATTTGGCCTTCTAGGTGTGGCTACCAGAGCCCCAGTGTCCTGCAGGGGCCTCTGAAAAGCCCTCTTTGGATCCCTCTCCTTTTCTTGGGAGGTTTTGTCTTTCCAACTTAAGTGCAGTGGGCCTCCGGACTGAGCCATCTATTTACATTTTGAAATGTGAGCGCTCAATGTGAACTTTCCCTACCCTGCTGTATCCGTGTGCCTGGGACAAAAGACATGACTAGCTGTCAGAATACCAAGTATGCAGCCGGCCTGCAGGTCAGGTCACAAAGCGAGGCTGTTTAAAAAGTACAGGGCTCCTCTCTGGAGACAGCTGTGAGTCCCAGAAGCATGTGTCAGCTGCACCGAAGAAGGGATTCAGGACAGAAAGGCACATGTAGGGTGCGGGATGAATGGAAAGACGCCATAAAATGTTTTAAACCAGTGTGAAGTCAGTTTTGAAGTGTTCAGGTCTGAGGGTAAGCTCTCTTTCTTCTAGGGCCGAGGTCATTTTCTGGCAGGTTTTCAGAAAACCTGTGGTGGGGACAAGAGGCCTGTGCGGAGTCTCCATGACCTGTCCTGTTAGCTGAAGAATGTAGATTGGAGTTTGCTGGTTGGTTTTAACACAAGTACCAACTCCAAAAGATTGACAGATGCTCTGTGAGGCACTATGTGGGGAACAAGCCTAGGCCGGAGTCCAGCTGTGATCATGTTTCACTGGGTTTAGGAGGGGATAGTGGCCATACTCTAAATCCTGCTATAGATTCCACTTTAACCATCAGTAAATGATCTTCAAAATGCATGAACTTGGCCACTGCCTAGTGCGTGTACCTAATAAAATTGATTTCCAAGTTGAAAGCACTAATGCAGGTGGTTAAATTGCTTCCATTACTCCCAGGAAAGAACTCAACCTTCACGAGATGATGAAATTCAATATATGGAATGGCATAGAACAATGTGAAATTTGCTTGATTTTGTGGACCTGGATTTATGAGGCTTTAGAGATTATTGTTCAGGTTGGCTGTTAAATTTGTGAATGATTACAGAAAGTGGGGCTTGATGGAGCCATGTTGGACCCGTGGCTCCAGGGACTCATCCATTGCTGTCTTTGACATGGACTTCCAGGGGACGTTTGACTTTGTGGTATTGTTTTTCTATTGGAATGATTCACATCTAGTGTTGTGTCCTCCAGTTTTGTGATTGCCATGCTTTAGGACTCATTATGGAAACTACTTTGTCTATAGGTCGTGTGTTTATATGACAGAATTGGAGCGCGTTCATGGCTCTGCCTTTGGAAAACTGTTACTGTGTTATAGAAATGGCCTGGGCTTGAGGGCTAGCCATTCCTAGCTTCAAATCTGAGCTTTGCCACATACTCACTGGAAAATCTTCTCTAAGTTAATCATATTGCTTCACTCAGGTCACTTCCATCCTGTGTGGTAGTCCTTTCCCTATGTTTATTCTTTCAAGGTCATTTAAATTACCTCTTACACATAGGCATAAGGTTGATTTTTTTTTACTTGCATATTTTAATGGCGTGTCACGTGATATGTATTCCATAAGACACCTATGAATTCCAAACACCTAAACAAACTCAAGTTGGTCAAGAGATAATAGAATTTTTTTTTGACTTCATAATTCCCTGTAGACAGAAGTATTTATTTATCAAATTATTGTGGTTGCTCGACATGAAGAAACACATAGAGGATAGGTGGGGCTGTATCTTTTTTTGTTGTTGAATGTAATGTCCAATTGAAAGGCTTAGGAATAAGAACTCCACATTTGAACGTGTCTGCGCTTGACCCCTCTAAATCAGCTTTTCACATTTACCTCTGCACCCACACAAGTGGTGGGACTTGGGCTTGCACCTCTCACTTGAGGTTGAGAAAGTTGATTGGCTTTGGGCTTTTATAAGGCTGGTCCTACAATTATCTGTAAAGTTGAATGGCTCTTTAGTGTTCTGATAGGCGAGGAGTGTCTATTAAATTAACCTAGACTGAAGCCTAAGCCAGGGTAAGATTGCAATGTAGCTTTGGTTTGGGGAATTTGCTTCCCTGCTAATACCCCCAGGGAGGAGTAAAGCAGAGTGAGTGATTTTGGTGTATTTTATTGTCTCCATCAATCAAATCCACCAGGTGGACCTAACCTGTTCTGTTATTTTAAGGAAGGTGAGGCTAGCCTAAGTTGTTTTACTATAACCTATACAACAACAACAACAACAACAACAACAACAACAACAACAACAACACACACACACACACACACACACACACACACACACACACACACACACCTGATCTATAACTATAAAAAGAGAAGAAAAAATAGAACTCATGGATATACATAGCCATTGTAAGAGTAAACATTTGATTTCAATGGTGTTGAAGGTGTCAGTACCTAAATCCTTTTGTTGGGGTTAGGACACATTTTTGAAACATAGTTTTAAGATTTTGGCTTCTTCAGTCAAACAGTTCTTGCTTATAATTGCTATGCAGATAGAAGTTTGGTTCAAGATCCTGATCCATTGGGGAACACTACCTTAATACGTGCAATTATTTCTTTTAGATGAAATAAAACGTCATCTTGAAATTGTGCAGTTGCTGCCTGTCTTGAGACAAGCTTACTCCCTAGTTCTCACACAGTGATGTTTACAGTTCTTCCTGTTTCCCAAAGACGTTGATTACTGGCAGATAGATCATCCTTGACCAGCCATCCAGAGTGCACATGCTCTGTGTAAATATTCTTTCAGACAAATCCAGTCTTCAGAGTTGAACTTCTATCAACATAGCCCATTGTATTAAAAGATTGCCATTATGCATGGTGGACTTTCCCACTCGTGTTTATGTTACCATTGTTTTTAGGTTCAAAGAGTGGGCTCTGGCAACTCTAAGAAGCCAGGCTAGGCTATCCATCCCCAATAAACCAATTAAAGAGACAAGTAACAATGAAAAGCAGAGAAAGGAGATCCATTCAGTGTGGCCACATTGAGAAGAGGAGTAGAGAAACAGGCCCACTGACTCCCTAAGTCTGTCTTTGGGGTCCTTGCATGGTGTTCAGATTTAAACAGACAGCAGGAAAGATGCATAGCTAATCAGATCAAGGTGTGGTCCCCCTCAGCACCATCTCAGCTCCAGGCTGTCCTGCATGGAGAGCTGACAAATTGTCAGGACTGTGAAATCTCCTGGGAGACAAGTTTTTTGACTGATGCCAGGTCCTAGACTTTCCTTTTTCCTAGTATGATATTCTCAGAAAAATTCCTAAACCTGGGAACCATTGGCCCAATAGTCTAATGGCCAATGGGAGAGGCATACTATCTCTTTAAAATGTATTCATTTCTGCAAAGATGGTTCCATTTGTGAGACTCAATGCTACACAAGTAACATTTTTTTCCTGTGATAATTTTATACATATATATCTTGATCATATACACTCCTAACTTCCCCCTCCAATCTCCCTGGGATCTTACCTTCCCCAGCATATGTCCCTCTCACCTTCATGCCCTCTTTGTTTTTCTTTTTATAAGTCAGTGGGTCCAATTAGTGTTGCCTACATGCATCTGGGCAATCTACCAGTGACCACACCTTCAAAGAAAAGTGATCCCACCTCAACCAGTAGCCATCAGTTGTCAAGATTCTGCAGCTAATGGGGGCTTCATATGTTGTAATTTTAAAAAGAAGCTTGAGAGAGAAAGATGCCATGTGACAGAGTTCAAGCATATTTTTATTAAGGGAAAAGGATTGTAGAAAGGGGAAAGGAGGGGAGACCAGCCTCTGGGGATAAGAGCCCAGGAAGAGAGGAAAGAGAGGCAGGGTGAACAGACAGAGAGAGGGAGAGAAAGAGAGAGAGGGGAATGGGAGGTAGACAGGGCCCTTTTAAAAGGGAACATAGTGAATATGCACAGGTGGTGCTCTTAGTGGCAGCAGCTGAGGGAGTATCTTGTCAGAACTCCAAAAGCAGGCCAGTACAAATGCCTAAAGACTAACATCGTAGACCTCTCTTCTAGTCATTTTGGAATTATTAACTGGCTTAATCTTGTGCAAATAATTATAATTGTTGTGAATTCATGAATATAATGGCCATGCCATGTCTAAGGCAGCATTTTGCAATACTACTTTCCATCTTCCTTCAATTACTTTCCTTTCTCCCTTTCTTCTGTGATATTTCTCCCTTTCTTTTATGATCCTTGAAGTTGATATTGTTATCCCATTTAGGGTTGAACATTTAACAGTTAATTGTTCTCAGCACTTTGACCAGTTATGAGTGTCTGCATTGACAGCTTCCCACTGCTAATAGAACATAAATATTCAGAAATCAGTTTAACAACATATCCATTAGCAAAATAACAACACTAGGTTCTTGACAAGGTTTACAGTACTAGATATAAATTTCCCTCTTGTGGAGAAGGAAATCCAATCAGAAAGCAGTTGGTTACCCTTATAGCAGCCATGCCATTATTGCATCTATTGTTAATCTTGCCGTGAAAGTCAGTATTGTAGCATGCAGAGTCCACTGCTGTGTAAGTCCATTCATGACTCCTTTAGCAGATTACATAACACCTTTTGGCATTCTGAAGGCTAGCCAGAAGGGAGGAAATTTTCAGGTCACTTCCAGCTTGATGTGTTTTGCAATCAAGGTATATTATAATATTCTTGCTGTCTGGTTATGGTGGACAACCAAAACCAATGCCTATGTTGTTTTAGGAGCCCCCTGACTAATAACTTATAGGGAAGTATTCCGTTCTTGGCTCTTAGATTTTTATTTAGTAGCTTGTGTCTTCTGGGAGAAGCATTATTCACTTATTCAAAGTACTTCCATTTGAACCCTTCTCAAAATGTTATGTTTTGCCAGGTAATAGTGGTACATGCATTTACTCCCAGTACTTAGAAGGCAGAAGCCTGATCTACAGGGTAAGTTCCAGAACAGCTAGAGCTACACACAGAGAAACCTTGTCTTGAAAAACCAAAACCAAAACAAAAACCCAAAACAAAAGCAAAAAAACTAAAAAAGTATATATTTTAATTAACTTACAAAGTAGTGAATTTCCAGAAGGCTTTTTCATAATCCCTCATTTGGGTTAACCTATCTGATACCTCTCCCCATGCCCATATTCCTGCTTCCTTCCAGGGGTAAGCCTTGACTTCCACCATTCCCCACTACTTTCATACCACATATGTTCTGGCATACTCCACACCCCCCACACACCTTAAACTCACAAATGTAAAAATTCATAGCCAGGATCCACATGTGAGAACGTGTGGTTTATCTTGCTAAGCCTGGGTTGTCTCACTTAGTGTGATATTTTCCAGTTCCATCCATCTTTTCCCTGTAAATTTCATTTCAGTTTTTCTTACAGTCGAATAAAATTCCATTGTATGTATGCACCCCATTTTCATTATTTATCTGTCAGTTGATGGACACTTCCTAACTCTTGTGAAGAGAGCCACAATGAACATGATGTACAAATACCCCACAGTAAAGATAGAAACTACATCTTAAGGTCGGTTGCACATTGCCGTCTACCACCATGGCCATTCTCGAGTTTGTTAGACACTGTGAGAAAGACTTAGTGATGATACTGTCTTTCTTTCTGTAAAGCTAGGTGTTAGTAGATCTACTTCATGTATGGAAAGACTGCAGATAGGGAAAGTGAAACGACATACCCAGGTCCTGCAGATGGCTTTCAAGACTTGGGGCTTGAAGCCTGTTCACTTTAGGTTCCTTAAAACAGAGCAAAACTATTAAAATACTACCTAAGGATTTCAAATACTTTAGAAGTAACAAACCAATCTTTAGTTTTCTAAAGAACAATTGAATATAGAAATATCTTACTTTTCCCTTTTGATGAGTGTCATAAATCATACCCCTTTGAAGAACCCAATATGGCAATATTAAAAGCAAAACCCTAAGCTGTCTAGTAACAAAACATGCCTGAGTTTGAATTCCATTTCTGCAATTTACCTGTGACCCCAGGTTAGGGCCTCAGTCTGGTTCCACCAGACCTCTGCAGATGGCACTCTGTTGTCCTGCCTGGAAGCAAACCAAAGAATGAATGATTCTGACTTAACTAAATGGATGAATTGCAGGATTGCTGTTAATGCAGTGTGAGCTGAGCTGTTGTCTTCAATGATCAGCATCTGATATATGGAACCTGGAGTCCTGGTCCCCAAACTTCCTGCTTCCATGTGCATCCTATGTTCACTTGAATTCTCTTAGCAGGGCACAGGTACTACAGGCTCTCAACCAAAGGCAAGGAGACACAGCTGTTGCCTCAGTGGAGATTTGTTCAGCTTCTGGCTTTTGAATGCTAATGCCCAGGGAGTTGACTACATTGTCTGAGCTCTTCAAAGAATGTCTCTTCGTTGGCTTGAGTTTCGTGGACTAGCATTTTCTTTTACACCAGGGTTGACAAACTTTATCTGTGTGCCAAATCTAGACATCTGCCTGTGTTTCTGTGGCCTTTGAGCTACTAACAGTTTACATCTTTAAACTGGGAGGGAGGAATTAAGAGAATAATATTCTGTGACATGTGAAAATTATATGAAATTCACATTTCAAAGTCCATGAATAAAGTTTTATTGGAACACAGCCATGCTCATTCGTTTACATGTTGTCTCTGGCTACAGTGAGAATTGTAATGCTGCGACGGAGACCATATGGCTTGCAAAGCATAAACTATTTACTATCTGGCTGTTTATGGAAAGTGTTTGCCAATTCTTCATCTAAACTATTACACTACCTTCTATTTATGATTTCTTCTTGTTCTAAGAAGTTCTTTCTTGCACACATTAATCATCTTATTTTTGACTCTGGTGCCTGCAGAGTGGCAGTGATGGGTTTGTTGATTCAGAAAACAATCTTCTACTAATAGAGTTGGGGTGGGGAACTGGATGTAGCAGTTAGCAAAATGAACAAACAGTTTTAGGCCCAATTCACTCATTAACTAAGACCCAAGACAAACCATCCAACTTGGGTAGGGTGATGGGGGGTTCCAACCTCTGCTTTGAGGTGTCCTGCCCAGCCTGAGTCTGTTCAGGATAAAATGGAAAAGGGATTTCCATCCTCTGACTACTTGACTTTTAGCCAGACCATCCTGGGGATTGTAGATTTGACACCCTGGACATTTGCATACATTTTTAACGAATGGGAAGGTTTGGATGCTGGAAAGTTTGTGAAAAGCCACAGAAACAGATCATCCATTCCCAAGGCCTCTCACAGTCCTTTGGGAAGAAGAGGAAGGAAGAACTTTTGGGATGTGATGCTACTCAGAGGTTTAAAGCATGGCCAGGAGATGCTGACCTTCAGTATCTAAATCTGGCTCACTGGCACGTTATGTGATAGGCCACCTGTTTCAGTTTTCCCATCTGGATAACAGAAGCAGCACATAACTGGCTTCTCTGAAACATATGGCAGCTACTGCAATGACATTTGAACAAGAATTGGTGGTCTTGCTCTTTATCAGCTTTCTAACAATTTATAAATGTAGATTCCACCAAAGAAACTGACTTGTGAAGAACATCTTATTTTTGACCCTGGAGGCTGACAAACATTTGATAAGCAATTCTCTAAATGTTGACTTTGTATGTTCCAGGGAAGACCATTATAGTTTTGACTGGTGACATTCATTAGAAAGCCATTTGAAAAAGGATAGATATCAAACCACAATTTTTCCTCTCTAATGTGGTTATATATATATATATATATATATATATATATATATATATATATATAGTGAATTTATCTTTGAACTGATAAACATCTTCAGTTATTATTTTTACAAGGCAAGCTTAAGGAAAGTTTCAGCCACATTCCCTGTATTTTATGCCCATTTGCAAATGACGGCTCATCTGCTCACTTGAAGTGATTAATGACAGAGAGCAGGCAAATTGCTTAAGATACAGATTTGATTTATTTTCACTAAATGTGGCTTAATGGTGGATACATTGGGGAGCTAGTGCTCTTCACTATTCTACAGTCAAATTCTGTAAGTATAAGTGAATGAAAAAGACCTAGAAGGGATTTTCACAGGAAAAATAGAGTAGTCCATTAAATTTTATTTAGATAAACACACTCGGTTGAAGACTGCTGATTACTAAACCGAGCACTGTGGTGGATCTACAGCTCAGAGAGGAGCTCAGAGGCGAAGAGAAGACCCTGTATGCTTAACTCAGACACCCCCTCCCTTCCCTGGCCCAGTGCTCTGGAGCCCAGCTGGCGGGCAGGGCTTAGCAATGGAAACATTGCATGAAATGGATAATGGTCTCTTATCTTACCCAATCCTCTTCCACAACTTCCAGTTTTGACAGCATTGATTTATGTTTCCAATTGTCTTTAGAAAGGATATTTGAAGAGGTGACACAGACTTAGAATTGCATCCATTGAGCAGGGGGTCTGGAGTGCTGTCCACAATGTAACATTTGGGAATAGACTCATGGAAGTTGTGATGTTTTACCATCAGGGTTCCCAAGGAGAGCTGGAATCCCATCCTGGGTCTGAAGTTGTCTCTGGCTCTACACACACACATCTGGCCAATCACTTTATTTTCTTCTCAGGTTCCTAGGGGGAGGGGACTCCCTTCTTCTAGTCATTCTCTCTCATCACATTGTTGTGGTAATTCCCTGGAAGACAGCTCTTCAGCACTTAGCTTATATTGGGAGACTTCATGAATGTATGGGAATAAGACCAAGAAGGCACAAAACAGTGAAGCGCCTTAAGATTTATGATCACATTGTAGTAACTGGGGGAGTGGAGGGCACGTTTCAAAATCTAGTTCAATCTCCTGAGGTTGGGAACCTTGAAGGGAACTCGGACTTTGGAGGGTTCGAATTTGTTAGTTCTTGGCTCAGCACAAGTTTCCATTCCTAGGGAAGAGGTCTATAAAAAGGCCATTTGGACTTCAAAGAGATGATATTTTGATGCATTGAGTGTACGTATGAATCAGAAACATGTGGATTAAATTTCCCAATCGAACACGTGGCTTTGAAAATTTTCAGAGGAAAATGTCTGGCAAAGTGGGCCTGGGATTTGGCTAAAGACAGAACTTTTCTCTTGTTTAGGAAGTTTTATCTTCTTCCACATGCCCCCTGTGATGTGATTGACATGACCCTACTGTAAACCCAGAGGTAGTAGGGGCCGAATTATCTTGTGATAAATACATATTGACTTTAGTAAGGGGGAAGTGGACATGGACCTTCTCTAGCAGGGTGACTGCCATTTACAGAAACTCTAAACACAACCAAATCATTTCCTGGAACAAGGGCATGGGAAAGCAAGACACCAATTACACTGGCGGCAAGTGCTGAGGGGCAGTTGGCTCTGCTTAATGACTAGTGTTCTGCCTTTCAGACTAAGGCCACCATCAATGTGATGTGACCTTTGCTAGGCAGCCCTCAACGACCTTAAGAAATAAAACATCCTGTTGACATTGGCTGTCAAGGTACCCATCTCCACATCAGCTTTGCAGTGTTCATCTGAAGCTATCCATCTGCAGCATCCATAGGATGTTTTCCTGGGTTCCTCTGGGGGAGATTGCACACAGAAGGAACTGAGACACCACATCAATGTCAGCTGTGGTGCACTTCTCCACCGCACATCATCCAAACATAAAAGTGTCCTGCATTCCTCCTTGAGAAGAACATGAAAGTGTCCTGCATTCCTCCTTGAAAAGAACATGAAGCCCTAATCAGTGTTAGACTGAAGGCTGTGAACAATATTCTTTCTTTTTGTCCTTCAATGATATCTTTTTTTGTGGCATATAAATAATTCTTGCTCATTATCAAAATTCTGAAAACACAGATAATTATACAAAAGAAAATAAAAACAGCCACAGTCCCCCAGTTCATTCAAACAACATGAATTTTTCCCATGCCATTAACTATTTTCCAAAACATGACTTTTAACAATCCTTTCAAATTCTATGGTACATATATTAGAATCTGTTTAGTCAATCTCCTTTTGCCTATATCTAGTTTGTACCCTAAGCGTGTGTGTGTGTGTGTGTGTGTGTGTGTGTGTGTGTGTGTGTGTGTGTGTGTGTGTGTGTGTGTGAGAGAGAGAGAGAGAGAGAGAGAGAGAGAGAGAGAGAGAGAGAGAGAGAGAGAATGCAGTGATAAACTTTCCTGACCATAAATCTGTATCCCCATCTTTGATTATTTCCTTAAGGTTAGTTACTGATTTAGATTGTGTGAACATTTTTATACATTTCTTAACATTATGCCAAGTAGGTTTCCAGGAAATTTGCATTCATTTATAGTCCCACCTGCAGTGCAGGTCAGAGTTTTGGCCATTCTTTGAAGCCACTACTGGTTTAAAGACACTTTTCCCTTCCATATGGGAATGTTTCTGGATCTTTTGTCCTGCAACAAGCATAGCAGTGACCATGGGTAGTAATGTGAAGAGGAAATGGCCCTGCTGAGGCTTCAAAAGTATCTCACTGGATTAAGTGTCTACAGTTTTCTTCTTTCCCAGACTGTCAGAACATATCTTTTTTCTGCTTCTCTACAGGTTTCCTGAAAACCAGTTCTATCCAGTTGGATGCATAGCAGAGGTGTTTATTGTAGTTTATCTTTCAAAGATGTGAGAATGATACCTTTGGTTCTCCAACCCAAAGAGGTCAAAATGAGACCTGGGATCTGGAACAATCAGATAGAATATTGCCCAAGGCCAGAATGCCATTTCTTCATTCACCCAGGAGGGTTACCTGTTGGTTGATGATGAGCATAGATTTGGTTGAACTCTATTATATGAATAGCCAGGGGTTTCAGCATCAGGGGATGGCACTCCAGAGGTATAATCCTGTCTCCCTGTGTAAGTGGATGATGTCTATCGGCATCTAAATCTAAGTTCCCTCCTGTATCACCCTCTTTTCCCCCATGGCTCAGGAATTCAAATTGACATTAATATTAGGTTAAGGAACACACACACTCTGGGAAAGTAAATTCTCCTTTAAGCAAGCCATCAATTAACAAGATTCAAAGTCAAGTACAGAGAGAGCCTCTGCAGTTGTTTTGTTGAATTATTCCCGACAAAAATAATTTACTCTCCTCATTAACCAAATACTTAGAATCTCTGGAAACCTAAAAACAGTCTTCTGAAAACAGTTGAAAAAACTGAAAGCAAAACAAACAAGAGAAATCAACCCTAAGAATTTTCAATTACTTTGGGCCACATAACATCCTGACAGGCATAATTAATGATATAATTTCCTGAGTGTCCATAAGACCCCTTTTCCCCTAAAACATATAACATACACATATAACAAAACCAACAGGTAATTAAAGCACTTCCCATTTTTAATGGGTAAACCCTTTTGAGACATGGCAGTCAGCATCCGGGCCCCACAGCCCACTCTTTATTAAGTGACATGTCAAAGAAAAAAGCCATATCATTTTTATGTTCCCACAGCACAGAAACTAATTTTAGGTATTTTAGGCCATGGAGATTTATAGGCCAGCACCAGAACTTTTGCCCAGGTTCCTGAGAGAGTAGTAACATTCCGGAGTTGGATGGATTTAGTGTCCACCCTGTTTAAAATTATGGGGTCCTGTCAAACCTGTGGGTATCCCTGAGTAACCTTCTATTACAGTCCAGCTGTTCTTTCAAAGAAGCCAGGGAAAATGTCAGGGTACCGTGGTGGGTCTCCCCTCCCCTGCTGGGCCACCTTAGGGAGGATTGGGTTGAGCAGCAAGGTCCTAGGCTCTTGGGAACATCCTGCCAAGTGTGCTGATGGTGGCCTTAAGGTTGAGCATTTAGTGGGATGGAGAACAGAGATATTGGGGAAGAAGTATTTTGGAGCAACTATTCTCCTTCTTTGGATCAGCCTTTAGAGGAAGACTCATTTCATTTAAAAATCATATAGGGCTAGGTTTTAATATTTATTTAAAGTTTTCTAGCTCTAAAAAGAAAAAAATCTGTTGTTCATTTGTTGGCCAATAAGAAATAAGGTTGACTCATTTGGCAAGATTAACTACTTTTGATAGCTACAAAAGGAAGGCATAAAAACTTTAAACCTACCCACAACAGATTCCTCTTTATTCTAATGAAATTTTTCTTAAAGCTCTGGAGGAACACAACTGAGTCTTCCAGGATCACAGCACAGATTAGTGAAACCTGTATTGGAATCCTTTCAAGTTGTGCGATTTGAGTAAAGTTTTAACCTCTATGGGGATAATCTCTAAACTCAAAATGAAGATCAGCTTTGTAAAACAAGCTTTGTAAGACTGGTTCAAGAATGAAAGAACATCACATGTGTAAGTTGTGAACAGGGTCTGATGCCTGGTCATCCTACAATAGTGGAGGCCCTGAATGTTATTACTGGGAATACCATGAGGAATGACAACTCATGACTGGCTAGAGTTCATAAAAGGTGAGACAAAAGACACAGTCAATGCTACCATGAGCTCTATGAAGAAACTAGGTGAAAGCCAGGTGCAATTTCATGGCTTCAGGTTCTGTGTCTTGTTTTGCTTATAATCATTCCTCAAATATCTGATAAATGGTGGTACACAGGCAGGCTGTGACTATTGGATGACTAGGTGAATGAATTAATGAATGTGAAACATTCATAAATGAACAAATGAATGTGAAGACCTGTATTCTTTAATCCATTTTAGGTGTGTGTGCACCCCCCCTCTGTGTGTGTGAGTGTGTGTGTGTGTGTGTGTGTGTGTGTGTGTGTGTGTGCACAACATGCTTGCATGTATGTTTCTGTGTATTCTTGTGTGTGTTTCTATGCTTGTGTATTCTGGTGTGTATTTGTATGTATTCTGGTGTTGGTATCTGTGTGGCTCTATGTATTCTGATGTGTATGAGTCTGTGAATTCTGGTGTGTATGTGTGTGCATTTTAAACTCTGGAAGACAAAAATTTTGCTTTACATTTCTCTTGAGTCTTCCCTTTCACCATGGCTGACATCTCCAATACCCACCTTGTGCACAGAGAAGTGTCTAAACAATACAGCTTGGAATGAGCAGAAATTCTACTGAGATTGGAGGGGACAGAAGAGGGACTTTCAGCTTTGTAGAAATTTTGGCTGTCCTTGAGCTTGGCTGAATTTTTTGTGTTCACCTAGTCATTTAGAAGTCTCAGGGCTTGGCACATGCTACCTTTCTTTCTGCTGCAAATCATATGTACCAACCCAAGAGAGGCTGACATGTGACTAAAGTCCCTTCTTGATTTCTATGAATCATAGGCTCTGAAAGTCCCTACTTTAATTTTGGTTGACATCAGTTTACAAATCCACGCCAGCTTTACAGTCACTGGACTTGGTGAATCGGCAACCTGGGGATATATTCGTTTGTTGCTCTATGACTTTGGTTTCAAAGTTGAACAGGTATGAGGAATATGATTCTCCTCTGATCAGATTTCATGGCCACCACAAGTGGCTGGTAAGAGGTTTTGCTTAAAGCTGCAGCTGGGGCTAGTTGGGTGCCTGCCAAGAGTGGGGCATGATGTATTTGTGTGGTTGATATGGATGTCTGTTTTCATAGTTTTAATATCCATATATATTGTTCTGGGGTTTGAGAAAGTGTCTGAATATCCTGTTTTCCCCACTTGGTCCTGCAAGATTGTTCTCTTTCTTGTCTCCTTGACTTCCAACATCCTGAAGATGACAAATCCTCAGAAAAGACCCTTTCTGGGGCTGAAGAGATGCTCAGTGAGTACCTCACAAACATGAAGACCTGTGATCCAGCTATGGTACCCTCATAAAACACCAAACACAGCCGGGTGTTGGTGGCACACACCTTTAATCCCAGTACTCAGGAGGCAGAGGCAGGCGGATCTCTGTGAGTTCGAGGCCAGCCTGGTCTCCAGAGCGAGTGCCAGGTAGACTCCAAAGCTACACAGAGAAACCCTGTCTTGATAAACAAAATAAATCAAAACAGAAAAACCAAAAAGCAAACAAACAAAAAACCACCAAGCACAGCAGCACATACTTGCATTCCTTTCTGGGGCTGAAGAGATGGGGAGATGGAGAAGGAGTATCCTTGGGCTCAATGGCCAGCCAGCTGTAGGCCAATGGGAAACCCTGATCAGAGGAGATGGACAGTATTTCTGAGGATGACACTGGAAGTTGTCCTCTGGCCTACACACACACACACACACACACACACACACACACACACACACACACACACACACACACACACACACACACACACACCTCTAAGTGTGTGCACAATATACAGAATTTAAAGGCTTCTGCTTGATGGTCATACTTTTAGAGAGGAAAAATTATCATCATCCCATTCATGAAACTGAGGAAGATATTAGATATAGATGTATTCAGATTTGCTGCTATACAGTTAAGTCACAAATAACTATGTATGTTCTGATGTGGTGAATGAAGGCTTCAGCTTCTATCTTCACCCCTCCCATCACTGGAGAAGTAGCTTCTTACTTCATTCTGAGTGTCTGCATCCAGGAAATGGCTCTTGGAAGATTTCCAACAGATATCCTTTTTATGTAAGGAAGATTCTATTGAGGAATTTCAAGAAATGCAGAATAAAGAAAAATAGGGGGTTGCCACTTGAACTTTTCTCTAAACTATATTACCCAATTCTTCAACTTTGAACCCATCTCTAAGCCTGAGGAAGTACCTAACCAGCTATATATAGAGATCTCTGGTTAAATACTTTCAAGTTTTGTAGCTATTAGCAATAAAATAAATCCATATTGCATATAGGTAAGAACATTAACTTTGAGGAAGCTAGAAGTAATAGGACAGGAGAAATGTGTGCAAATGCATGTATATTTGCATGTGTGAATGTGTATATGTATGTGTGTGTGCATACATGCTTGTGCAAGTAACTTAGATACTGAGAAAACTCGGTAAAGAAGAAAATGTTAGTTACAGCACATACTGTGCATCATCTCATCTGCTTCTTAATTGCAATAACCACCAGACAAGCACTATGTTGACTCCTTTTATAGATGGGAAAGTTGATGTTTCAAAAAGAGAAGTAACCTGTTCAAGGTCGAAGAATAAGGAAGTGACAAAGCCAAGATTCAAACTGAGGTTTTTCTGGTTGTGGAACTTAAGCTTTCCCCCACATTGCTCTGTCACTAGCTACACACACACACACACACACACACACACACACACACACACACACACATACACACACACACACCATATACATATATACATACATACACAGAGAGAGCAACGCTGAGGATTCAAGAGCATTTTTCTATGCTGTAGTCATGTTCAATAGATAAAGTTTATTGCAACAGAAAGTCTACTTGAACTGGTGGTTGAAAACTGGGCTTTGGGGGCCACCTTTGTAAGTGGACTGTAGCCTCGCATCCCATAGTCAACTGGCAGCGTCCTCTTAGTCGGCTGGATCTAATTTACAAAGATGCATGTGAACTCCCAGTTGAGTCCCGTGTGAGCTTCCTGGACCTTCGCAGTGGGGCATCACAGTAAGTTGGGGCTTTCTGGATTTCTCCTTGTCTGTGAAGCTGCTTAGTTCCTTGTTGACAGAGTTGGCTACTGATTACAGAGCACCTGTTAGCAGGGCCCTTCTGAGCATTTTGGAAGGAGGCTTCTTACCTGCTGACCACCTAGCTGTGTCTGTACCCTTTCTAGTCTTGTCTCGATCAATTTCCCTCACAAGTCCCCAGACCCAGTAAGTAGTCTAAAAACAAAGATTCAGTCTGGAGCCCTTAGAGCAGTTATACTCCCCGCTCTCCTTATGCAACTTTATCTGTACAGCAATTCCACCATCTGCAGGGCATCCAGCTAGGGACTTCTAGCATGTCTCTCGCTCGAATCATCTTAGAAATGGATCTGTGATTCAGTTCTGATGTTTAGCCTGGGGCAGGAAGCCAGCTCAAAGGTCTGAAAGGAAGGCTAGTTACATGATTAAAGAAAACACTTTTCAAACGGATCAATATCCCAAGCTCGGCTCGCATTGAAAGCTGGACCACCAATGTAATCAATTTCAGGAGGCATTATCCTGCTGCATCAAGGAGCCATGCTATCTTCATGTGCAATGCATACATGGTGCTGAATAGAAATTAAGTAAGGGCAATCTCAGAGAGAAGAGGAATTCCATGAATAGCTCATCCATCAAAGATGACAAGAAAATGTTGACTAGCTAAATGGACTTGGTCACCTGCTGCTTCCCGGAAGGTGGTTAATTTGATTTGTCAGCTCAAGGCAGACATTAGGGACCCAGGCGCATCCCAGGACTCTAAAGGATCTATATTGAATTCTGATGTCTTTAGTTTTCTCACTTCCTTTCAGTTGCACACACAGGAGAATCCACTGGCCACTAGCTGCTATCACCAGGAGGCTGCTATGAACTAGCAAACAGTAAACAATTTCTGGGGAAAACTGGTTGAGCCATGACTTGACATGGTTTACCTAGACCCCACCCCTCCAGTCTTGAAGTACCTGGTATTCAGTTACAAGGCTTCTGAGCTGTCTCTGCACCATAGAGCCACTGAGGTGTGACACCAATGCTCACTTTCTTTTATAGCATTGAAGATTCGTTTTGCCCTAAATTAAAACACTGATGTTTTATGCATAGCCACGTTCTTTATGAAACCTCCCTTGATTGTGGGAGAAAAGGCAACAAGTTCTTTTCTCTCCCAGAACTTTTCCATCCTCAACAAAAGAAGTAACTAGCCCAGCTCTTTGTGTGCCTCTGAGCTTGTATGAATATTGCTTGGAGACATTGCTAGGAGACAATGAAGGGAAAAGAGAAAGAGAAAAGAAATAGCAACAGAAAGCCAGAACACAATAATATGGTCCAACTTGGCATCCAGACATTCTACTGGAGTGTGAGTAGGGTCCCTTTTTAGGGAGCAGACAGTGATTTACACAGCATGATCCAACTTTTTGATCATGATCATGAAGAAAGAGTTTGGGACAGCACTGGTATTTCTGGGAATGTGCAGACTATTGGAGAACACATGTCTTGTGAATTGTCCCAATGAGACTTCTTGGGGCTGCATAGCTCTAAGCAATGGTCCAAAAAGGGCAGCTTCAAGCCATTCCAGAAAGCAGATTGTATAAGAACTTTCTCTGGGCCTTGTAATAGCTAGTTCCAGGTTGTAAATAAGAGCACTGTACAGTTACAGAAAGACTGAACAAGCCCAGCAAGCCCAGAAAACTGTTTGAGTAAACAACACCTACATTTTACAGACGGGACATGTGGTACTAAACACATATTGTAGTGCAATTGAATTGACTGGTAGCTTTGAATAAGCAGAATTTCTCATTGCATTCTCTAGAATTTCCCTGTCATGTGTTTTATATTTTCAAAGCAGTGAACCAGGAGGCCCAGAGCTTCCAGTATTAGGGAACCAAATCTGAACAATGCCAAAAACCAAGATCTTAGAAAATTAAATAATCTATGTAATGTGGGTAATGCTTATCACTTTAGAAGGCAGACGTCTTGCTGTGGGATGCAAGGGCCAAGTTAACTGGATCCAGCTGCTACCCTCCTCCTCCTGCACCTGACACAGCCTTGGTCATGTTTTCACATCTCACCATACTGCAGCACAATTATCTTGTTAAAGGAAACCCTGTCGTGCTGTTATCTTGTCTCCACTTCCATAATTCTCATTCTCAGTTTAAAGAGAGCAACCCCCGGTGCCCTCTGGATTAGCAACAGGTTTGACTTTATGTAGAGTTGGCGTTTGTCCAATGAGAAGGTAAATCCTAAGGTCTGGAAACCAGGTCAATAGAAATGTCAAAGGTTTAGGATTTTCCACAGTAAATTAAATAATTAACTGTAACAGCTACCAAAGGCACTGTAGGACAAGCTACATAGAAATGACTCGCCAAGTCTTTGTACATGAAGTGCATCCTGGCAGAACTGTCAAGTGTCTTTTTTTCTCCTCCCTCTCTTTCCACAACCAGCTGTTCCATTCTGTTTCCAGTCCTAAGGCATATCTGTAGAGTAGACATCAAGAACCTACATCATCTCTGCCTCACTTACTTCAATGTCTTTCTCTCCATCACAATTAAACCTCTGGGGCTTTTTGGCTGGAGTGAGGAGGGTGGGGCATCCGGCTTTACTAAACTCTATGAAACCCAGTGTGGTGTGGAGCCTAATGATCACAGAACATAGCGGAATGGGCCTGGAACAAAAAGAAGAAAGTGTTCTGGTTTCTCCTCCCTCAGTGTTCTCATCTCTGAGCTAAGGGAGATGGGTTGAATTCATGTTTTAAGGCTTTCACCTCAACAGAGGGATTGCTTTTTAAGTTAAATCATATTCTATCCAGACAGGCAAGAACTGATGACAAACACTATTTTACAAGTTTTTACTCATCCTGGTTACCTATCCATCAATTGACACAGACAATGAGGCTTTTAAATAAACAGAAACATTGGAAAGCAGCAGTTATGGTGGCAGCTGGGGTCTCCCATGATGCCCTGCTTATTGCTTGATTTACAACACAGTTACATAATACTGAGAAAACGGGTTCATGATAGGTTGATTGGCAGTATAGGAGCTGTCTTCCTGGCTGTTGTTTCCAGGAAGCCACCACTTAAACATATTCAGAAGATTAGAAAAATGATGGGGGGAGCATGTCTGATCCACATTTTAATCTTTATTGACTTCTCATGTCAGACAATATTCATTAACTCATAAAAGTCAGATGAAAAACCTTTACATTTCCTGAAAGCAACACTGTAAGCTAGTATGTCTCCTGTTTTCTGCTTACATCTTGTTACACAGTTGATAGTCACTCTGTAGCAAGACCTGCAGAAAGTCACTGGAAACCCAGGATATGGTACAGTTAGACCCAAATATATTTTAAGTATAAATGTAAACTAAAAAAGGAACAATGAACAAGCGTTGAACCCTGGTTTGCAATATGCATTTTGGAGTGTTTAACAGTGAAGTATATTGATTGACACCTGTGGCTTACATTGGAGTATGTTGAAGAAATTGGCTGATATATGAGTAAGCTTGAGTTGTGTAGATCTATGAGAAAACAAAAATATCAAAATGTTACCTGTTGACCGCAATTCTTCTAATGTTCTGTATTTTTGACAGTTTTCATAATAAAATAGTGGAGAAAATGTAAATCACAAAGAAAAGGCAAATCTCTGAAATGGAAGAGTGTATTTCAAACATATGTAACCTTACATTGTTTGAATTCTCATCCAATACTCACACTTTACTGATGAAGTGGATTCTTCAAAATCTCAGTGACCTTATGTGACTATCAAATGTGACAACCACACAGATCACTGGTATGGAATCCCCATGTGGAAAAGCCATCTGTCATTGTTGTGTAACTTATTCTGGAGATTTGTGAGCAAAACCCTGCTTCTCCTAGATAGGGCACTGATGGCAGATCAAGGAAACAATCTCACCTAGGAGCAGTGCTCCATTTTTATTTATTTATGTTTTTACCTTAGCATGAAATGCCTGAAAAAGCAACTTATGGGGAAAGAGGATTTATTTCAGCTCACTGCTCCAGCTTACAGTCCATCCATCATCACAGTGATGTCACCATGGCAGGAGCTTGCTGCCTACATCCACAGAGCACACAATTATGTCACACCCACAGTCAAGAGTAGAGAAATGAGCTCCACCTTGAACATTCCTGTCTATTTTTGTGGGTACCTTTGTCTCGTGTCATTAGCAGCAGATCCACACATCAATCTGTTCCCTTGGGAAAACACCAAGATGTCCCCCCAGAAGAAGCATTCTTTCTAAATCTTAGTTGGATTTTGAGAGAGAGATCTGAGATTTTTAAATGTATGGAAGAAACAGACTTAATCCTTGTACCTTCAAAGGCTGGGATTTGACTCAATGAGCATATAGGTGAATGATTCATGTAAGGGCGATAGATAGTCCATTGTTTCCTCTGTTGAGAATCTGATTCCTGTAATCCCCAGTACACATCCTGGAATCAGCAGGCCAGCTCTCTCCAATGTCTTCTCAATGAACATCTCAAATCCTGAAGTAGTTCTGTTCACACAGAAAGGGTACAGATGAACTTGCCAAACACAGCTCAAGCAGGGCCAATATGACCAGGTTGTCTAGAATTAGAATGCAGTCTTCCTGCTTCAACATACCTGGAAGGCATCATGCGATCCACACAAGAGGATATAGTCTGTATAGACTCCAGAGGCCATGGGTCTAGGTGAGCCAACTTTAATTCACAGGTGGCAATGCAAGCTCCTTTCCTCCTCTGCCCCCTGGCAAAAGGCGGGTGTGTTCCATCTGTTTACAATGATTGCAATTGCTTTCCAGCAGAATCTTAATCTTATTTTATAAATCTTATTCCTGATATGCCTCAAACCATCTGCCCATTCTTCCATGCATTACCTTGGGGATATTTGGCAAATGTCTCTCATACCCTGTAAGTGGAATATTTTTACCAAATACCCAACCCTTCTAAAGACATGTTGCCATGACTGGTGGATATTGCATAATAGTCTTTGGTTCTTCTTCTAAAATCAATATTGCTTTAATGATTTTAATATGCCCCAAAATAAGGCCAAGGGTGAAGGAGGTATAGATGCAGTCACTTGGGCTTCGTATCTTGGCTGTTTGAACATGCTGTCAGTCAAATTCAAAGAACGTGTCGGAATCTTACTAATATGTGTTCATTGTGGGAAGGCAGCCCATTTCAGATTCAGGCTTGTGGAGCGTTGGAAAAAATAATGATAGGATCTAAGCGATGGAACCTCCTGTGTCTTGTCTTGGTAGAGTGAGACCAGGATCTCATGAAATTGCTGTAATTTACCTTTTCTTTATGGCTTTTCTGTCTTCCCCTTACCTTACACTCTAGGGTCCTTAGAACCCCAAGTTGGATGTAGGATATATGATTAGGCAATGCCCAGAACACAGACACAAATGTACAAATGTGAGGAATGATGTCTGATCTCATTAGTAATGGGATAATACAGAATGAAATAGCAGTGAGCTCACCTCTGGCCCAGCTGGCAAAGATGAAGAGCAATGAACATACTCTGTGCGGGAAGTGGGTATTCTCAGGTGTTGCTAGAGATGGTGAGGATTAATGCATTTCTCCTAGAGGCACTTTGGCAGTCTCTAGCAATGTTTGTCTAGTCTATATGTTTGGCTTCACTCCAAAAATGTGACTACAAAAAATTCACATAAGCAGTGATTATAAGAACTTTGTCAATGGGAAAGCAATTAAATTAACTATTATTTAATTTACTGATTGGTGTCATATACTGCCATTAAATGAGGCAACTCACCATCCTTTAACATGAAAAGATTATAGATTCATTGATATCTGAGACCATTTTCAGAACATTAACATGTTTTAATTTATGGAAATCATATCATGTTTTGAGGTTTATAACAAGACGGCCCAAGAACATTCTTTATCAGCTTTGTCTATGGCCCCAAAATATATAGAATAAAGAAATTTACAATGCCTACTCTTCCAAAATAACCTAAATTGGACTTGGAACACAGGCATAGACTGCAACTATCAGTCCTTCACCAACTACAAAAAAACTAAAAGAGTATAGTAATATTAGCTTTATCTAGATATGGGCAAATTCAAGGCAATCTCTTGGGATGCTGGAGTTCATACAAGTACACACTCATATCTAATTCAAGTCTGTCTGTTATTAGGAGACTGCTCTAAGTCACAGATGGCAGTAACTCACTTGGATGGAGCCATCTCATAGTGGCTACACTTCCCCTAACAGCGTTAACAGCCATTAACCAGCAATCCCTTGGGTTTCATGAGAGGGAGCCAGCTGAGATCCTAAGAGGCCTCACCTGAAGAGATGCTATCAGCAAGCCACACCTGTCTTTCTGATCTCTTGCTCATATTCATACACCTGATCTGGGACGAAGCCGTCTCTTCCCTTGCTGGGACCTGAATCTTCTATCGGAGGATGATCTCAGGTTGCTGGAACCCACTGTATGCTCAGACAGCCAGAGGGGCTGCAGACTGTGTTTGGGATGTGAGGGCACTGGGAGAGTTAATGTTATAAATGAGTGGCCAAAGAAGTCAGAATGAATCTGCATAATGTGTTAATCGAGAAAGACTTCTTTTCTAGGTCCTCTATGGAGTTCAGTTAGACATCTGTGCCAGAATGTGGAAGTTTATGCACAAAACTGTCTGTAGATTAAGGGATACATGAAACGAACTCTCACATTTTATTCAATGTACTTCTTTTTAGGTTGAATTTTTAAAAAAGAACATGCTCATCTTTCATTGTAAACAAAAACTTAAAATATACACAAACTTGTTGTATAAAACTTCAGAAAAGGAAAGAAAACAAATAGAGCATAAATATGATTCCGCTTCTCCCAGACCTCACTTCTGTTAGCATTTGGGGAATTTCCATTCCCGTCGTTTTTTATATAATTTGCTTTGAGTAGGCAGACCCTTGCTGGGCTCCACTGACCTACTTAAAATAAACAAGGAACCATTCCAAATAATGTTTACCACCTCCATCCACATGTCCTGTGGCTCTTTTGGCTGTATGCAAGCATGGATATAGATACCCACAAAACTGATTTGACATGTACGAGTCTCCTTTACTTGGCTCAAAAAGCTGTCAAACTGGACATAAGAATGAGCAGTTCTTGGGCTGAGAAGATAACCCAAAATACTTGACATGCAAGCATGATAACCTGAGTTCAATCCCAGCACCCACAGTTTTTTTAAAGCTTGGTGTAGTGGCAGATGTTTATAATCTTAGGCAGATCTCTGGAGTGTGCTTGCTGAACTATGTGTGCCTCCAGTTCCACAAAGAGACCCTTGTAAGTAACAGTGGCGAGGTAGGTAGCTAGAAGATGGGAAAGGCTAATTTCCGTGAAATTGAAAAGCCATGTTCCTTCTTTGCAAATGAGTACTTAATTCAAACCTTCCCAAATCTACAAATGTGCCCTGAAAGTGCACCTGAACTGCACAAATTTCCACACAAATCTGAGAGGAGACTCCGCCTCTCTCTTCTGAGATTGACACACAAATCTGCGCTTGCTGTAAACTCATCTCCCAGTAACACAAATAAATACACAACCTTAGCCAGTGTAACGGCTGCTCCACATGTGGGGATGACTTCCTCTTTTGCTTCAAGGGTCTCTTTACTTCCAGGAACCAGTGAGAAAATTTGATTTCTAAACCTTGCTGCAGCACACACAATGAGCAATTGTTAGCTTCGAAAATAACAGATGAAGCCTATTACTACACAATGCAAAGTAAACTGCATTGTCTTGTGGTGCTGTTTACTTTGGGGGGTTGATGGGTAAGATAATATGTCAGGGAATAAGGACGCTGTCTACTTGGTAGAAAACTCTGGAAGCCCTCTAAAGTAGGAGGAGTGTCCAAATCCTTTCTGTTTTCTCTCATGTTGAGTGTAGGTTTGGATAATTACATGTCATTTCCCAAGTCTGTCTTTGAGAATGAAACCGCTTAGTGATTTCCACCAAAATCCTCTATCAAATCAGATGAAGATTGGGTCAACAGAAAGGCATTGCCATGAAAATTTGTAGTAAATGTCTTTGCTTTTCATTCAAGTGGCTAACCAGAATTTTGACAAGGCGACAATTCCATGATCCAGCGAAACAGTGCCAGAACATGCAAACATTCCCTTGGCTTGTAATTGGAAGCTTATTTTTTTCTTATTTTCAAGGTTAAATTAAATTGAACTGAAATTTTAAAAACAGGAATGGTGAAGTCTATTTTTTACCAATTTCACTGGAAGTCAGTCATGTACTAAGAATAAATCTAAACTCAAACTGGTGCATAAAGTTCAGTTTCCTTTCAGCAAATTAAAGAGAAAGAAAGAAAAGGAAAAAAAAAAGCATTCTAGACTTAAAAATGGAGCTTTCAAACAAAGTTCCTAGGGGGTGTGAGGATGCGGGCTGGTGCTTATAAAAACGATGCTAACAAGTTGGGTGTAATTGAATCAAAACCAGACAGATTCCATTTCCCTTTAAGTAGTGTGTGTGTGTGTGTGTGTGTGTGTGTGTGTGTGTGTGTGTGTGTGTGTAGAGAGAGAGTGTTTCCCAAATGTGAATTTTAACAAAGCCACAGTACTCCTAATAAAAACTGGAAACTGGGACTGGAGAGATGGCTCAGCTGTCATGAGCACTGACTGCTCTTCCAGAGAACCTGGGTTCAATTCTCAGTACCCACATGCTGGCTCACAACTATCTGTAGCACCGGTTCCAGGGGATCTGACACCTTCACACACAGATCCATGCAGATAAAACACCAATGCATATAAAATAAAAATAATAAATTTAAAGTGCTGAATGAAATTTAAAACAAACAAACAAACAAACAAAAAAACCTGGAGAACTGTTTTGAAACTCCCCCTCCTGGGGCAGGGGTAGATTTCAAAGAGATGGCATGCAAGGGAGTGTCCTTCTGTGCCACGCCTTCAGCTTCAGAAGCCTCCATTTCTTCATGGATACCATGGCCTGCCTGCTGCTCACCCTTACCTCACAGACGAGACAACTCATCCATGGGGGCTCGCCTCATCTTGTCACTGCGTGGCAGAGGGTTCTGCTCAACTTACACAGAACTCATGGACAGACAAAGTTCAGGCACTTACTACAGCTCTGAGCTTTGAGGGCAGCTGCTCACTTCCCAGCCACTCTTGATGGCTGCTTGGCAGCCAGAGCAAGTAGTTCCTGGGGAATCTTTGGGACTCATCCAGTGGCTAGGGCCAGTTGCTTGATGCAGCTCCTTTTGGAGTCCTTTGGTCTCTGTAGCCATTTACCTTCTGTAGCTTTTATCCTTAGCTGCTCTTAGGAGCTTTTCAGAGACTCTAGTTAGCAGCCTCTGATGTCATCTACTCTTGGCACAACTAACTCAGCCTACCCTACTGGAAAGAAAAGCATGAATTGCTCAAAGAGGCTTCACTGGGGCTTGTGCTATAGCGTACCTGGCAGTGCTGGGCTGTGCTGGGCGATGCTGGGAGGGTGGCTGGGTGGGGACAGTGTGGTGCTTAAAGGCTTATATAACCACAGAAGGTTAGGTGACTTGTGCATAGTTTTCTTTTCACCAATTGTAAAGTTTCTCTCTCTGCTTAGTTACAGAGTTCTGTCCAGGTTCACTGAGCCTACCTGCCCTGGTTGCCTGTCATGAGTACAGGAGGCACTTCTCTCTAGCCTAGATTGACATCTAATAGGTGGGGGAGAGATATCTGGAGAGCCTGGCATGACAGCTCAGAGAGACAAGTGAGCCATCATAGCTGAAAGAAAGACTTCTGAAGTTGTCTTGGTTAACATGGCAGCCTCCAGAATCAGATGTGGTGGCTTCTTCAGATACCATGGCAGCTACTGTGGTTTCTGTGACTAGAGAGAAGGGTGGATTTGTCAGAGCCTAAGCTTCGGGAACATCATTTCATTCAGTTGCCTCAAAGATGGCTTCTTGATTGACAAATGTAACTAGGTTGAAGTTGTGACTGCTGCTGCCTTTGATAGGACTTCAAAAGTGGCTGCAGAGTCTTCCATAGCACTGCTGGACTCAGAGTCGATGGAACAATATGAGCAGTCTTTAGTCCTACCTTGATTCATGCCCAACTTGGGCCAATCACCAGTTTGAGGTCTAAGGTAGTTGCTGTTACAACAACTGCATCTGGGAAGATGTAGTTGGATTGAACATTCTTTCCAACTGCAGACAGTTTCTGTCATTGACAGCAGCATCCCATGCATTCAGGCACTCACTGGAAAAGAACTGATTAGGTAAGTACCCATGCCATGTAAGGCTGGAGGGCTACAGAGAGATCAAAGACAGGATAAATCCTCCTTGGATTTATCTTGGCTCTGCTGTCCATCATCCTTTCAACTCATTCATTAGAATACTAATCTCTTCCTTTTAAATATATACAGAATGTATGGTTTTGTTAGCTTGCCTCCGAGATTCGTGGACTTCTTTAAGAGACAAATGAATGGACCAAGTACTTCTTAGCAGTCACAGACTGTCAAAACTTGAAGGGATGAGTCTCTATCAGCTGGAGCCTTTGTAACACACAACTTCAGAAGTTACCTTGTTCTTGCAAAAGCCAGTGAGTATATTTCTGATTGGGAACTCTCCCTAACTTGGTTAAACATTGGAACCCAACACAGGTTCCTTCCGTATAATGACTCAACAATATCAATAGAGAATCTCAAGATACCCCAAGCAGCAGATGAGGAAAGAGAGAAACACTAGAGAAGGCATGTTCTTTTCAATTGCTCTGACTCATTCCTTCAAGAAGAGTTAGTCACATTAGCCACTGAACCAACTGAATGCAAGGCCTGGGTGCCTGTCTCAGAAGGTTACCAGAAAAAAAAATACGCACTTATAGGGAGCATGTATCCTGTATCTGAAGATGACTCCACACTGCCTAGCAGGTGAGGAAACTGCTTCAAACAAAAGAGTTATCAATGTCACACAGGAGTACCCTCCATCTCCCACCACAGTTCTCTCCACCCAAGCACCGATTCTTTCCAAGAAGACATTTTGCTGGTTTTTATTTAATATTTCATTGGAAAATCTGATAAATGCAAAAATTCTAAAGAATAAAATTGCAATGGTTTCCATTTTTCCACCAATTGTGATGGCTTAAATTTCCATGCCTGATGGTCTCTTCTAAACGTGTGAGATTTTCTATATATCATACAATGTTAACTATCCCAAATGCAGAGACAATAGTAAAGAAAACCTGTACACACATCACTCAGATCGAACAACTGTTAACATTTTGCTTCAGTTCTTTCTTTATAAACAAAACAGATTCAGTTAAAGCCTATTGTATTCTTTATCCTTCCTGTGAAAAACCAAACAATAGCATTTGAAACTGCTATAGTTTCCATGTACCTTTGCTACTGCTTTTCTTTGTGTAAGTATTGCATATAACAATGTATATTGCTTCTGGACATTTAAAAGTTTTGCACAAACAATATATCATATATGACTTACAATGATATCTCAGCTTTGCAAAGCTATAAAAGTGGATCAATTCAACTGGGATTAGATATAAAATTTTAAGATTTTCCCCCCTAGGCTAAGTGACATGTAGTGTGATTACCACTTATAGTACTAGGTGGTGACAATGAGGAGTAGCTGTCAGCCAGCCAGGTGACCAGGGAGGCATGCTGACAAGACATTGGTGTATTGTGTTGCTAAGTAGTGGAACTTGGTAGCATGGATGTGATGCCCTTTTGGCTTAAAATGTCACAATGACTTAGGAATATCAACCTGAATGAAAAAGAATAAGAGTGAAATTCTCAAAAGAACACTGGCATTTCCTTGGAAATTGCTGAGCATTTGCAGTGGGAATATGTAAACCACAGTAAAATACAGGTATATTATGGGAGACTGAGGCAAGAAAAGTTTTTAAGACAAAAATGAGGGTTCTATTAGTTATTTTGAAACAGTAATACCTAGTCACAGTGCTGAATCAAAAGAGTGATATTAGTCCAGGGTGGAGCTGATTTTGCCATGCAGTATACTTTTTGGTGTCTTTTGAATTCATAAGACATTCATAGAAATGTCTCTATGCTACCTGACAGTTCTAATAGACCCTTTTAAGGTAGTTACTATCGAACAATCATGTCTAAATATGCCATCATACCCTTCTACCTGTATTCTCTTTATCTATCCTTCCTTTCTCTCTTCCTTCCTTTTCTTGTTTCTTTCTGTCTTTGTTTCTTCCTTTCCTTTCCTTTGTTCTTTTGCCTTAGAGTTGGCAAAGTGACTCTATTTTGATTTTGACAATGTTCATATTTCTTTCACATTCCCCTCTTTTTGACAAAGGCATTTGTCTAAAAGTAGTTTTGATTGACCACCTTCCTGGTGTTTATTTGTTTTCCTTTTAAAACTGTGCCTGTCAAAATTATGCAGAATTCTTTTAACCAAATAATCTGGCCTGGTGCTTTGAGACAATACCCATTCGTTATACAAAGATAGTCATAAACTAAACAACAGAGTGCAGGTAAACAGAGCTTGGGAACCACTCCTTCAAAACCTCTTTCCTGTTCAAATGTGGCTGAAAGCATTTTGACATAGGTTCCTACTTAGTAATAACTTTTCCACAGACATGAAATCAGACTATACCAACAATTGGAGCGGGTTCATCCAGACAAGAGAGACAAGCAAAATCTAACTACAGGATGACTGGCCAATTTTTTTTTAAAAAAGATCAACTAAAGACCAGTAAGAATGTGGAAGAAATGAAGGAGAAAAGGATGTGATGTTGCAGGAGTTGAGAACTGTGTTCATATCCTCATGTACCTTCCTCTTTCCAGTCAGCTTTATTTTAAGAGGTACCCACGTAGACACATGGATCCTTTTCATTTGGAATTAAGAGTGCTATCCCATTGGATGACTTAACCATCATTTCTTATTCTTCTATATAATAAGAATTAAATTGTCTCCAATATCCTTATATCATAGTTGAATAGCCATCACATTATATAATAAAGTGTCCTGGGACTGGGGACTCAAGTTTAAACAGGAAATTCATTTGTTTCATATGCAGCTGATATATATATATATATATATATATATATATATATATATAGCGTGAAAGTGATTTCATACAATGTTTTTGGTGCACTTGTGTTTTGACTATGATCTGTCAATGAGGTCAGATATGGAATTTTCCACATGTAACTTCATATCAGTGCTCAGAATATTTCAGACTTGAGAGTATATTGGATTTCAGGTATTAACCTATAATTAACAAATTTGCATCAAACTATACATACAAAATTTATTGCCTACTCTTTCCACTCATTACCTAGTATTCATATAAATTTTTGAAAATATAATTTTTACAGCCTTGGTGTTTTCTCCCATGAATATATCAACATGTATTTAGCCAATTCCATCTAATAGAACATTTAGGTGTTTAAAATAATGTATTTTATAAATTATATTCCCATGGTCATCTTCTTGTGTGTGTTTTAATGTATTGAAACACAGACGAAGTAGACAAAGAGGTTGTCTACTTTAGGGTTTCTGTTGCTGTGAAGAAACTCTTATAATGGAAAACATTTAATTGAGATAGCAACTTATAGTTTCAGAGGTTTAGTCCAGTATCATCATGGTGGTGAGCAAGGCTGCATGTGGGCAGACATGATTCTAACTACCTCTTGATCAGAAGACAACAGGAAGTGGACTCAGACTCTGAGCAAAGCTTGAGCAAAAGAGACCTCAAAGGCCACCTGCATAGTGACACACTTCCTCCAACAAGGCCACACCTACTAATAGTGCCACTCCCTTTGGACATTATGTATGCATTATAGTGTTCATCTTATTGTTACCTCTCATATACGTCTGAACCTCCTGCTAAGGGAAAAGTCCTGCACACAATTAAGATGGGTCATCCCACAATAAACACAGACAGGACAATCCCACACAGACATTCTTAGGGGTTGCCTTTCATCTAGACACTCCCTCATGGGTGGACCTAGAGGACTGCCTCCTACGTGTCCAGTTGATAACTAACACTAACCATCACAACAGTCTTTGCTGGGCCTATTTTTCTCATCTGAACAATTTACTAGATAATTTCTCAGGGTTATTTTAATATTGAAAAAATTCAGTCCAAACTTGGTAGCTAACTTATTTTCAATATCTTCCCTAACAGTAACATTGAAAAGGACCCCATGCTCTAATTGCATGATACATGGTGATCATTAAAGAATGTTTACTTCCTGCCACTTGGAGACCCACAATCATGAAGCCTGTGAGAAACTGACTTTCCAATAGTCTACAGATCCTGTTTCTAACCTATAAGATCTTGCTTCAGATCAAGATGACTGAATTGAGACTCAAGTGAGAACTAACTTGAGTTAGACCTATATGCAACATTCAGGAAGTAGATTACCCTGTAGATAGTCAAAAAGGGGCTATGTCTTGCTACCCTATAATTCAGCCCCAGATATACCAGGATTTTTCAATGGATCAAAGGAGAGAATCGAGGCTTGGATAAAACAAGAGAAATTAGGCATCTTAGGACATTTCACTAGTATCTTCCCTTGACTTCTAAGGTCTACCAACCTTTTGGTATTCTATTATTTTGAGACACAAGGAGAAGAAGGTGCCAGAATGAAACATTTTCTTATCTAGAAGTCTAGCTTCTTGGAATTTGCTATGACACAGATATTCCTTGTTACAATTGGCAATGTGAAATACAGGTCTCAGAACTCACTGTTCAGAACTATAGGTATGGATGACCATCTGCTCTAAGCATCGTTGAAACAAAGTTGCTAATATACCTCTTTGAGGTTGGTTTCTTCCTTACAAATCAAATTAGGAGGTAACAGCAGAAATGCTGAGTGCAAGCAAGGAAGGCAGCCCTTATTTATGGGGAACACACTTCAAACTGCAAATGACAAATGCAAGACATGGTGACACAGTTAAAGAGCACACTCAAACAAACCTGAAGTTGTTCCTGGCTGAATTATGCAAGGTGGCAGCAGTCCATTTGCAATAGACATTATAGTCAGCCAAATCTGAACATCTGACCTGAAGACAAGTAATACTGTATAAAAGTTTTGTTTACATAACTTTAAAAAAGACTTTTCCAATTAGCACATTGAGTCTCTTCATCTTGGCTGACGAAGTCAAAAGGTGATGGACAGGTAAAATGAAGAGACAACCAGGGAGAAAGTTAAGTTGCTAACAAGTAAAATGTGTTTTTCAGTTGTGTCCTAGTTAACACCCAGGCTTCTCTGCCAAGAGAAAAGTTGCAAATGTACAACTGGGCTCCTTTTGCACATTGACAGTCCCTCCAGGACTAGCAAACTAACAAAGCCCAAAACACAAGACAACAAACAGACAAACCAAAGTCAGAATGTCAGAGCTTAGGGTGTGTGGCCTGGGAAACACTTTGCAAATGGAGAGGTTTGGTGAGTGTATCAGTCTGAGAAGCCAGGCTCCTGAGCAGTCAACGTTTCCTATTGACAGTCTCCAAGTAGTCATCTGTGTTGGAAACCTTGAGTGGATCTATGGTGTCATTCATTTTCCAGACTGAGAGATGAGAATAAGACTTAGCAAGTCATCCACATGTCACCTGTAAGCACTTGGGAGTAGCAGAACTGAGATTAGCCTTGCCTTGTTTTCCAGGGCCTTCCTGACCAGACCTCTCCTGTCCAGGCTCCTAGTCCTTCAGTACCTCAGAAAGCTATCAGAATGTCATTCTGCACTTACTTACTTCAAACACTTCTCGAGAACCTCCCAATCAGGGGAAAAGAGGTGCTCAGGGTGTGGGGAAAGGGAGGTTTATTCTGCTCCAAACCCTTAGAAAACAGCCTGAATAGAAAGCCTTTGAGTTCCTTCAATTTTTCGGTATGGTTTTAACCGCTTCCTTTACTTAGGTATTTAAGGAATAAATTAGCCAGGCAGACTGGATGGTTGTTGGGAAGTTTGCAACTTTTTCTTCTTGCCTCTTGAGACAAGAAGTAAGGGAGCAACCACTTTTCTTTCTGGGCCATCTGTCCACCAAGAATATGTGGCTAAGAACCCCAAAATCTTCAACTATGGAGCCCATCCCCTCCCAGAGCCCTGAGCAATAGTGGATTCACTAAGGAAAGGATAGTGAAGTTTGTTACAGTTTTTTTTTTATGTTTAAGGTAAATTCTATGTCATTTTATATTTGGACAGAATTCTTCAGGGAGAAATGCTGGTATCCTTGGGAGCCTGGATGAACGACTGTCAACCCAGCCAATGAGCAGCACTGAGGTTGGGCTCAGGGACAAACACCCTCAACTGCTCTCCTCCTGTGGTGGCATTTCACATTTTACAAAGAATCTTCATGGGAAAAGGATAACAGTCAGGCTTGAACTGTTTCTATAATTTAATAAAGTTTTGGAAAGGGAACCTGATCCTCATGTTGGCGCTTGGATGCTGTCTGTCTATAAACAGTGTGGCAAGGGTCCTTGTAAGATTTATAGGAATCATCAATCGGCAGAGCAAATGTTAGCTTCTTCTTTGGCCTCATAAAGCTACTCTGTTGGCTTTGCACGACTCTCTCAAATTAGGTTGTTGAACACAAAGGCAAAATCAACACTATGTGGTTGACTGCCAGCCAGGGGCTTCCAAAGTTTATCAACTGGGGTTCTCTTGCCTCTTGGGAGAGTGTTAGTTTATTTGCTGATTTCAACTAGAACTCACTATTTCACACTTTTCCCCCAAATCCTTCAAAAGTCAACCCTCAAATTACAGGTTTACAAAATCTCTCATCTGTGAGGTAGTAAGGAGGCAAGGATTTTCAATTTAGACTAAAAGATAGTAGAGCAGAGGTCCTACAGAGCTTGTCACAGTCGTGAATGTCATACTATCACTTGCTGGAACTGAGATGGTCCTATAAGTAAAGGCATACAAGGCCCTCCACCAGTAAGTGTCTCTAATTACTAAGATTCAGCTAATTAATAGGGGGTGGCCAGCCTGGTTGTGAGTCTGGAAATGAAAGAAATAAGATGCAGCAACATTCCTTAAGAATGGGGTTTTGTGTAACAGAATGTAATGTCTTTTTATAACAGGAAAAGGGATGATTAATTACCAAGCACTGTCTCTCCTATCATGAAGTAAAAAGTTCTAAAATGACTGTCTCACCTTGCTTGTAGAGCCTCCTCTTTGTTCTATACAATGTGAAAGAACCTACAGGTTAACATGCCAATGATTCCTGCACGGGGCAGTTCCTCTTAGCCCAGACATCGTTTTCTGTTGTAGGAGTTGTGAATGAGAAGCCGAGCTCTGTACAGGGTTTAGCTGAATAACAGAGTCTGTGCTTCTAAAATTCCCAATCAGTCTGACCCTCTCCCTGTGAACTCTATTAAGTTAAAGGTGGTACCTTGTTTCTTCAGCTTGTCTTCTACTACTTATCCTGTAAAGGCAACAGGGAAATGTCAGGTTCAGCTGTAGAGGGGGCAGAGTTCCTCAATTAGGCATCCCATAAAAGAGCCCCAGTGATGATTTCCCTGTGTGGGCTTTGAGGAACACACTTTGGCCTTTACTGAGAACAAAAGCAGGCACATGTAAACTGTTGTTCTGGCATGCTCTGGGTCAGTCCATGTGTTTATGCCAGGAGTGTGGAATTTCTCTGTCACATAAAACCATGGCAAGGTCAAGAAGCATATATACTCATGAAGGAGCAGAGTGAGCCCTTATGTCAATGTTATCACTCAGTGTCATCTCTCTGCTTCAAAAGAAGACAAATTAGTCCTTCTGGCGGTTCTCAGTGGAATCTATGTCCTGGCAACGTAACTCCACCCAGCCAGTGACTGTCCCAGCAGATCGGTGAAGCAATTAATAAGTAATCCTGTATCGAATCCCTACTTTGTGTAAGGTACAGAGATAAGTACTTGTCAGCATAGAACAGAGTCTGATCTTGATGACACTTGGGGAGAACATGTTGGAAATTCAGAGTTTTACCTGTTCCTATGCTACTGATGGAGGTATTGGGATCAGCAGTCTAACTCGAGACCTGGGTGTCTGTGATGTTTGCTATAAAATAAAACCAATTGAAGATACCCAGCTTCCTGAAAGTTACTGCAGCCCAAGACTCTCAACCTGATACAGAATCTTAGAGAAAAATAGGACTCCCTCAGTTGATAGGATGTAGGCAGATGAGGTGAGTCAGAGCAGTACAGGATTCCCTTTCATCTAGAATGGCAAACTTAGAAAGAGGGAGTGGAAGTGATCCAAGACATTCTAATCAAGTGAAGGCTGAAGGGCTTTCTGAAAACAATAAAATCCAATCTGAGACTGCAACTTAGAGGGCTGTGTCTCAGGACTAGTAGTGAGGTGCAAAGGAGATATTTTATCAGCAGGTAATAGGAAGTCATGGGAGAATTTGAAAAGGAGATCAACTTTATGGGGGAAATAAAAGCAAAAGGGACACTTTAGGACAGTGAACAGAGCATGTAAACTGGGAGACTGCAGAGAGAAAGAGAAGCCAGCGGCCCAAGACCAGTTCAGAAACCTTCAGGGCTTCACCTAAATTCTAGTGTCCCTCTTTAGCACCCCGAAAGTCACTTTGAATTTTGGGAGGAAGAAGTGTATCGATAGCCCCTTGACCTTATCCTGCTGAGTGGGAAAAGTCACATGTTAACCTCCATTTTTCTGAGAATCTTAGGGAAATCACAGATGAGTTTCTGTTACTTCACTTAAGAGTTGGTTGGTACCCAGCAATCCACAGTCCCATTTGTCCTTTTATGGGGATGAGAAGGAAGTCAGCCATTCCTTGGGAAGTAAAGGCAGGCAGAATCAGGGTCATGGTGATGATGGTGGTAGGGGGAGAAGGCTTGTTTGCTTGAGTATTCTTCCTAGCATGACCACAGGTAACAGCAGACATAGACTTATTTCAGATGTGCTCTGATGCTGCTAAGTCTGGGGACCATCCCCATGCAAAGGAAGAGTGCAATTTGGCCTGTAGAATACATTTCCATTTGCCCTGGAGTTTGACATCTCCCTTCCAACGACATCATGTTGCAAGACATGTGAGGACTCCCAGTTGGCAAGGTTGCTCCCTGACTAATGAGGAAAATGACCTTACATCATTGGTCAGAATTCTTACATTATCCTTCATGAGGGAAGTGGAACAAGCCTTCCAGACCAAGTTGGGGCTAGTTTTAACATGGCCGGCTGGTCACCGAGACAAGAAATATTCACCATGACTCAGATTGCTTTGGCAAGTGTTTGACTTGTCTTGAATTTAGGTCCAGGTGATTGTATGAAAAAGCATGACTTCAGCTCTTTTAACACAAAAGAAGGGTCTTCTCATAATTCCTGGATACATCCAATTGGCACTGTTTGACTTTATCTTACTTTTGATTTTGTACTGCGGCTTCCAACTTAGCACTGCTGCAGAAGTGGGGGTCTCCTGAATGTTGAACTGAGAATACTAGCCCTGGACAAGAGTCCCCAAGAAGAATGTCATTGTCATGGGCTGACTTGATCCCAGATGGAGCTGGAATATGAGGGATGTGTAGTCACATAAAATGACCTGAATATGCATTACACAGCAGTGACATTCTGCAGGGCAGCTTGACCCACAGCCACATGTCCTCAGAGTTGGAAATCAGGGGCCATTTATTTTAGACTTTGAATGGCATGGAATGGTTGAATGACTAAAATGTTCCACTCAGTGTGCAGTGGAAGATGGTGGACCTTCAGAAGAGACACAGTGAGGAAACCAGCAAACATATTTCCTAAGAAATGGTGCTTGGACTGAGAACCCAGGGCCACAGTCCTTTTTATCTTGGTTGTTTGGACGGTATTGAGAAATCCCTTTGGATGTGTGCTGCTGTATTTTGGATAATAATAATAGCTGGGCAGGGGAAGATGTGGTCATGGCTTTCTGACCCCTCTCTAACCAGGATGATAAATATAATGACAATAATGAAAACACTGAGTCCACTTTATTTATCTCTCCATGGGAAGCTGGAAGATTGACTGGGCCTTTCATTCCTGAATTCTACCAGTGGGAACCATGCAAACAACAATGGATCCATCTGGGTTAGGTAGGAGCTTTACAAACCCCAGGTTCCAGGGTCATTCTGAGCAGACTGTAACTGAGGTGACTTTCTTTGCCAGTCTGTCTTTAAGGGTTACCTGGGCTGTATGCTTAGATATTCTTTTCAGGACACAGGCTGCAAAACATATTAGCCAAGGAATGAGTAGGAACTTAGGTCAGACTAGAAGTAGAATGGGCCCTAGGAAAAATGCTCCCCTTTCAGCCACTGCCCCTGCAGGGTATAAGTAGCCATTCTGAACCCTTTGGGATACAGGAAGCATGAGGCATTGGGAAGCAAATCCTCATCCCCACCACTGCACAGCATGACGCTTAAGCATATACTAGCCATCCAGTGAATACTGATTTCATGGAGAAAATTTCTTTTTTTTTTCTTTTTCTTTTTTCTTTTTTTTTTTTTTTGAGCAGTGGTTCATTACATAAACTAGGCTTAATTTTTGGTGTGTGTGTGTGTGTGTGTGTGTGTGTGTGTGTGTATGTCAAAAATAATTTCCAGACCCCATCCCATTTTGCACAAACAGGAATAATCTTGGGAGTGTGGTGACGTTCCTGAAGCTCTGAAGTGATTTTATGTGTGGCTGGGGCTGAGTATGGTTTTCTCAGATAGGAATTTGTTGAGTTAGTCAGTGTGACATTTCCTCTTTCCTTCCAGATTTATTACTACTTTCTGTCATACTCTGATCTCCCTGAGGGACGAGGCCACCTTGTACAGGCTTTGGTTTTGCAAGCCTCTGGTTTTAAATGACTAATTGTTTCATAGTAATGTTTGCCCTAACAAAAGGACCTGAGTGGGGTTTGCAGCTTCCTGGCGTCAGGATGTGGTGGTATCTAGAGCTATCTAGGGGGAGGGGGCAGATAAAGTAGGGGATGCCCAGTGAAATTTAAATTATTTCTCTTCCTTTCTCACTCCATTCCCTTTCCCCTGCTTCAGCTTTTGAGTAATGCTTCTTATGCTTCCTCCTCTGCTTTTAGTGGCATTTCTTTCCATCTCAAAGGGCTCTGTCTAGTTACTGGTTTAGCGCCCAAATGGGACCTTTTTGGTTTTCACAGAAACTGGGACTATTTTGACTTTGAAAAAAAGCACTTCTCACATCAACTGGTGTCATTTCATGTGCCCAAAAGGGTCACCAATCTGGACACTTAAAACCACCTATTTCCACAAGTAAATGGAATTCTGTGGCCATTAGAATTGAGCCTATTGATGTGCACGTGCCTGCATTTGCATGCATGAAATTAGTCCCAAGTCATCAAATGCCACAACCAGCAGAGCTTTATCACAAAGTGAATGAGCTTAGCTGAAGGGGATGGACTTTGTGCCCCATGCCATTAAAACTGGAATTTACAAATGAGTTTTTAATGTTTGAAGTTTTACCAAACAGAATGAATCAGATGTCCAAGAAGGTCATTAACAGCATTGTTTTAAAACAGATACACAGCTTTTGCAAGGACAAGACATTCCTAGTTAATCTAATAACATGTGTGATCAGAAAAGCCTTCTAGGCTGTTGGGATTTCCTCTTTATGGTCACCAACCCAGTTACTATTAAGAAGAGAAACATGAGAACGTGAATGTTAGAAAACGGACTTTATAAAATCCGGGCTGGGGAGATGACTAATTCAGTAATATTTCTGCCATATAAGCATAAGAACCTGGGTTCAGATCCCAGCACCCATGTAAAAGCTGGCGACAGCAACACATGCTTGTAATCCAGTGTTGGGGAGGTGGAGAAAAAAAAAACCTTAGGGTTTGCTAACCAGCAGTCTAGACAAGTCTGTGAGAGACCCTGTCTAGGATGAATAAAAGAATGAATTAATGAAACAAATGCATGCACACATTTAAAAAAGAAAACCATGGAGGATGTCATTGCAATATTCACTTCTGGGAACTCTTGTGTGGGTCCTACAAACATCTTCACAGATTCTACTCCCATCTGCTGTTTCTGTTTAAGAACCTGTATTTCTAGAAAATTCTACTCCAGAGCATATTGTTATGTAATACTATATGGTAATCTTCAGGGAAATATTTTGTGTGTATGATCTCATTTATTTTCAACTAACAGATGAGAGTTCTGAAGCTGACAGCAGTTAAATACCTTCTCAAAGGCCACCCGGGTAGTAAACATTACTAGTAGAATTTGGAAATTAGGACTTGAGTTTATTACTACATTAAGTTAAGATGTTTGTACTTTGTTAAAAATGAGAGAACTCAATAAATACAATAATTATGTTATGACAAGCTCTACTGAGCATTTATCAGTGCTGTGATGGGTGTTATATAGTGATCATTTCACTTGAATAGAGTTAAGAATGATTATGTCTCTTATGCAGATATGAATGATGCTCCAAGTATAATATTTTCAGTTACACAGATGAAAAGCAGATTGAGGAGCCCCAAACAGAGGTACATTTCCCAGAACCACTTGCTCTTCCCAATTGTGGTGTAGATGGGTTTGGATCAAAGGGCTCTTCCTCCTTGTGATGGCTAATCTTCACTGTCAGTTTGATTGGGTTTGGAATCACCTGAGACAGACTTCAGAGAGTGCATCTTTCCATAGAAGAGATGGGAGAACCTACTCTGAAAGTAGACAGCTCCATTCTGTGGGCTGAGGTCCCATACTGAACACTAAGGAGAAAGGAGGAAGCCAGTAAAGCATCAGTGTTCATCACATGCTGCTTCCTGCTTGTGGACACACTATGACAAGACACCTCACTCTCTTGCTGTCATTCCTTCCCACCATGATGGACTGTATTCACTTAAACCACAAGCCAAAATAAGTTCTCCTTCCTTAATTTGCTTCTTTTCATGTATTTGGCCACAGCAGCAAGAGAAATGACTAGTATCCTCCCCAGATAGTCTTTTCTCTGTTATCTCTCTTTTTCCTTGTCCTAGGCTAGAGGGAGCCATGGGCAATGGTATCTGCCTGCCCTATTAAATGTGGGATGGACACTACTTGTCCTGCAGTAAGATTTCATTGAATATTTAAGTGGCCATTCACTAACTTTGACATGAAGTAGCTTCTTCCAGCTCACTGAGGCCATTGTTATCATTGATATCATGATTAAGACAATGTTAAGGAAGAATATTCCATCTTAAAAAAAACGTGTTTATGTGTATGTGTGTTCACATGTGTGTTAATGCAAACACACACATGCCCTGGTATACACACACACACACACACACACACACACACACACACACACACACACATATGAATATGAGGAAAACTTTGAGTGTCAGTTTTTTACCTTTTAGGCAGTTTGAGGCAGGATCTCTCTGCTGTTTGCCTCTGCTTACACCAGACAAATAGTCAGGCCCACAAGCTTCCAGGAAGTCTCCTATCTCACCCTCCCATTTTGCTATACAAGTATTGGGGTTACAGGTATGCATTACTGTCTAGCTTTTCAGCAGGTTTGGGGGATTTCCATACCCCCCCAAGCCATCTCCCCAGCCCTACTCTGTCTTCTGGAAGCCAGATATCACTGGCAGGGTTGAAGTTGTCCTGTGCAAACACCATGGAAAATATTTGATCCAGAAGAGGAGGAACCTCAACAACAACAACAAAAAAGCTGTGTGTCCATAGACACTGCAAATCTCGTGAGCTTAATTGTTAAAGACGAAAAAAATAGTACCAGATACTATGGATGGTGATCATATGGCGTGGCTTCTGTATGTTTCATCTCAACATAACTAATAATTATCTTTTCCATTCACTATTAAATGTGTCCTGGTTTGGGCAGTAAGGTATAGAGTTTTACCTAGAAGTAAAAACTAGGTGTTATGAAGTTTCTTCACACCTTCCTTTATTCATTCAACAAGTGCTTGAGTATCTACCTACTCTGTGACAGGAATGAGAGAAAGAGTAAAACAAATTAGGTGCCTGCCCTCACTGGGGATTACAGTTTAGTAGGAGAGACTGATGAGTAACAGGTAAATAGCGAATTGAGAATATTATGAAAGTTGCAATTGGGATGTTGGGAATGGGAAATATTTGAGAACAAGGAAGGAATGGCAGAGATAGTGTCTCTGGGGAAATCTCAACATGGAGTTCTGGAAGGAAGAAGAGAAGCCAGCCGTGTGTGTGTGTGTGTGTGTGTGTGTGTATGTGTGTGTGTGTGTGTGTGTGTGTGTGTGTGTGTGTGTGTGTGTGTGTGTGTGTGTCTGTGTCTGTGTCTGTGTCTGTGTGTGTCTGTACCTGTGTCTGTGTCTGTGTAGGGGGCGTAGGGGGCGGGTGGATCAGAAGAAGAGGCTGGATGAGATTTTCTAAGTAAAACAGTGGTAAGCATGTTGCCAGAATCACAAAGACTAAGAGCTAGGCTCCAACTGTGGGAACAGGAAAGGCTCCAGGGAGAAGGAAGTTTATCAACAGTCACCCAAAAGTGATCAAGGGATGACGTTACCCTGGGAAAATAAAGGAGCAGAGGAACAAGGACCAGGGTGGGTCTGTTAAACAGTACATATTTCCATTTGGACGAGTCCACACAGTCCTGTGACAAAGCAGTGAAAGAACTTGCTGGAAGTTGGGCCAGGGCAGAACTGGGGAGTTTCAACATGCAGTTTCCAATCTGGCATTTCTTAGAAGGGGGACTGCCTATGCTAACTGAGATTGCTGTTAGATTTTTCTATCAGCGATCCATGGAGTTGATTAATAACTGAAACAACCAATCTGCTGGTTGGATAATGAAAACTCTGGAATTTTCCAGATGGGAGAAATGTTCTTTATGTTATTTAGGATTTGAGGTCAGAGCTGGAGGCCCTGAGAGAATTTCTGCCAAGATACAGTCCATTTTAATGACCATCAGTCTAGTTTGAACATACTTTAAGGTATAAACACATATTACTTTCTGTAGTTTGACCTCTTTAGCCCTCAGCTCTCATCAAGTTACATGAGGATTTTTAAAACCAATTTCTAAACAATAGGCTGTAACTGGGTCTTATAATTGTGTTTCAGACATATCATGAGTCTCTGTACAACTGGGCTCATGCTCCACTTCCTGTATTAAAATACCAAATTATTCCAGGGGGTAGGCAGAGAGTGGCTTGCAAGCTGAGGTGTGATAGGTAGATCTGATGCCCACTGCACCCCATTTCTCTACATTCATAGGACTTCTTCACAAACCCATAGGGTGCCTCTCCCTCCTGACAGAAGCCATTCTGACCCAAGATGTACAATTAGAGCAGAGGATCGAAGGCTGGGACTTGGCCTTACTCATCTTTTTGGCTGGATGCCCTTGTGCACTGAACAGCCTGTACCACAGTTCTTCTCAGCCATAAGAGTCTGTTGCTATGGCTCTAAACATCCGGAAGATCTTAACCTCCACGAGAGTGCAGCAGTAGACATGATCTCCCAAGGAAAGCAGAATAGTCTTGGAGACCAACAGAAGCTCTTCTTTTGCTTATATGCTCCAGGGTTTAAGATCACAATTTTCTTCTTGTGTGTTCTGTCTTCCTTGATGACTTTGCCCTATGGGGGGACGTTCAGATTTTTTTCTTTGAAACTTCATAACAAACTTCGGAACTTCATAACAAACAGGAAGAGTAAGAAGTACTTTTCTCTGCTCAGGCTAATTCTGTGTAAGCTCATGTAGTGTGTAGAGAGCTGCTAGAAAGAGTGCAGTCCTGGAGACTCTTTGGGAAAACTCAGTTTTTTGTTTCTGTTTTGGTGGATAATTCTGGACTGGTCTTCCCTTTCTGTGCAGCACAAGACAAGCGACCTCACCTCAAGTAGTAGGTTCACTACTGCTGTGCTCCTGACACAATGGTCAACCTGTCTGGAGTTCCCATGGGTGATCTGTGAGGCACAGGCACATCTCCCCCTGGCATGATGTGCAGTGCATAGCAGAGGGATCAAGCAATGTGCAATTGAAGCACCGCTCCTCTGATTTCTCCCTAGGCTGTTGAGTGGGTGGAACAGGCTGAACTTTAAGCTGTGGAAGCTGGGGCCACAGTGCGGCGTTCTAACCAGCTATTGTTCTTGGCTATGTAGAGACTTGTAAAATGAAAGTTAGTGTACTTCCCACCTAGCCAGGCTTACACAAATAATAGCCTACCACCCTGGGCAGGGGTGTTTCAGAGGAGGGTTGCTATATTTTTTAAAAGGCTTTCAGTCACTCTAATTTTGGACACATACCTTACAACATACAGGAGGTATGCTGCAATCAGCACTCAGAAATGCCCTGGCTGACATGTCTCATGGCTTAATTATAGCAAAGCACACCACCAGAAGCAGTGTCTTGCATTATTCTCATAGCGATGTCTACGTGTGGTATTGGTCCTTCCTGGGTTTCCAGGCAGTTCAGCAGAGATGCGTATAATACATTGTAAAGTACTTACCATTTGGGACTTATTGTGTGACCAGTAGACTCACTGACATGCCTCAGGTTCTTAGTAAAGTTTTGTATAAGGCTTAGGCTTTGACTATAACCATGATTCTTTTTAATCTACAGATTGAAATTCATTAATAGATTATGAAAGCAATTTAAAGGACCATGGCCTATATTTGGGAAAGGACTAACATGGAATAGAGTAGAATGAAATTCTAAATACCAAGTGTATTAGTACTAAAATGGTTTCATAATAAAGCTTTGTATTGCTGTTTAAGATTTTGTTCCAGGGCTAGACATGAGCTCAGTGGGTAATGAATATAATTATAAAAATTAAAAATAAAAATTGATTCACAGCCCATTTACTCCAAATAAAATTAAAATATGTACAGTGTTATGAAATCAGAATGAGCCTCACAAACTATAATAGATATGATTTTTCTTCCTTACTGGCAAAGTAATAGTATGTCTTGCAACTTATGATGTCTTAGTCTGTTTTGCATTTCTGTAACAAAATACCCAAAGCTGAGAATTTTATGAAGCAAAAAGGGTTTATTTAGTTCACAGATCTGGAGTCTAGCACTTCAGTGACTTCTATTGGTAGACACATGGTGAAATAGTGTACAAGAGAGAGAGATGTCACATAGCAAGAGAAGAAAAAAATGATGGGTTAGTGGCAAGCCTCACTCTAATGATGTGCTCAAGTGAACTGGTATGTTCCTATGGGCTCCAAACCATTCCATTAGCTAAGTATCAATCACTTCATGAGGGTGATCACATCCCAGTCAGTGCCTTCCAGGTCTCCCCTGGTAAAGATGCCGTTGAGAGCTAAGCGCTAGTTATTATTGGTGAGAGTGAGTGATGTTCAAACTACAGAAGGTGATGACTCCGATCTGGTGCACTAGTGGGGTAGTTCTGTCATAAATACATGTTTGTGCATATGGATGGGACTTAGGTAAAGAGTTCTAGGACATCCAGGGCTACACAGAGAAACCTTGTCTTGAAAAACAAAAGAAAGAAAAAAGAAAATGTACTGTTGAGTACCATGGCTAGGTAAAGAGGAGTGGGCAAATTTCCAGGGTGTAGGAACATCACAGGCCAACCTCAGTTGGTAGAGGTCCACCTGGGGGAAGGATCTCATGAGAGGGAGGTATAATATACTCCAAACACATTCAAACAGAGTAGAAAAAAGTCTGGGAAAGGTGATGGCCCCTACAACTATCAGGAAAAAACTTTTACTCTGAAGATTTTCATCCACCCTAGAGAAAGTCACCTGAGACCCATCGACTGGAATGTCACCTGGAAGTCAGGCAGTCATCGAGCACCTGTTGTGTACAGTGCGTGCTATAATATAATTACCCGCTTCCTCCTATGAATCTTACTTATTTAGAGTTTTCTTCATAATATCAACAGAAAATATGGAGTAGAATCAGAAAATCAGGTACTATGAGCTTCTGATATAGTAGGCAAGCGACATTCATCCTGGAGAGTATGTGCATAGGTGGAACAGAGTGGAATGGTGTGCCACCAACAGGGAGATGGGGTGGGGGTGTACTCAGGATGCTGTAAAGATGCTGGTACCACTTGGCCCTCTGGATGTCAGATTCAGTTATGAGTGGTGTCCCAAAGGAGACTGGGAGCAGCAGCAGGTCATACATACAGGCTGGTAACAAGAAAAGCACATGACATTTCTAGATGCTGAACATGCTCAATGAGGTCTCGCCCACCACCTTGCCATTCTTTTCATGTCTTGTTGCTTTTCAAAACAAGCCCTCTAGGCAAGGTAGATTTGTTTTCTCCTCAATAAACAAACAAAAAAAGAGTTGGAAGAAGACGGATTTGATGCAGCCTAACCACATTTCCTGCCCCCTCCCCAGCTGGTCTCCTGCTGCCTGGACACTTTGCACACAATTCCTGTGCTTCAGCTACTGTCCAGTTTCCTGAGACCTTGCTGCACAGCTCTGCTCAGTCTACAGGGTGCTTATATCTTTCTCAAGGTCCCTCTTTGGATGCCAGTAATCAGTCAAGATTACCACAGTGAGATCCTAGGCAGTGGTCAATCTTGATATCACCAAGTCTAAAATCCATCCCAGACTTCTTGGGAGAGACTTCTTGTGATGTAGCAGGCTTGGCAGTGACACAGAGAGAGGCTTCTAGATCTTTCTTTCATGGGTCCTAATCCCTTAGCCTTGCTGTGGTTTCTCCCAAGGACTTTGTAAAGTTCTTGGGTGACTTTATTGTCTTTTGGGAGTTGAGCAGTCAGTCCCACCTGCAAAATACAGAGTCAAAGTTCCCTCTGAAACTTGTTGCTTGGGTGCTGTTCTAAGCCATGTACCTCTCAGCAGAGGAAATACTAAGGTAACTTAGCTCAAAGGCATGGGCCACTCACTAGAAATGCTAGATTCTGTGGCAGTTAAAAGGAGGCGGCCCAAGTCCTACCTCAAACCCTCCCCTTCAATAGTAAATAATGTTCCCAACTACAAACTAGTGTTCACCACCCTTTTCATAAGAATTCATTTAAAACAACCTAACTTTAAGCCATCAGAATGTCTTTTATTATTTTGCCCTTAAGTCCTATTTTCCTTGATATAATTTGCTTCCATTCCCAGGAGTAACCTCTCCTTATTTCTCATGATGTATATTAATTTTGCCTGGTTTTGGATTTTGTATCACTAAAACTATTTAACATATCCACATCTTGTATACATAATTATATTCAAGAAATTCGTCTACAGTTTTGCATGTTTTAAGTCATTTATTCTCATTGTGACTTGTTGATTTTTGGTGAGTCTGCCACAATTTATCTCTTATCTTACTCCTGAAGGATTCTGGGTAGTTTCTAGTGTTTGGGTGTTCAGATAGTGCCAGTGGGAATATGGTCATACTGCCAGGACATGTGACTAGGTACAGCATTAGCTAATGACAGGAAATGTGTGTCCATTGGTATTCAGCTCCCTGCTCTGTGCATCTGGTTATACTTCCTTGGCACTCATGGTGTATTTGGCATATCTTGATAGATTATGGTGCTCCTCACAGTTGGCTGAAACTATACATCTTCCATCTTTCTTCTTTTTCACTGTAATTCCTGAGAGTAAGGACTGTCTCGTATTTGGTTGTGTGTGTGCTGTATCAACTAGGTAGGATATGGAAACACTGATTGAGTTCATTTGGGAAGTACATCTCATTTATGAGTTAAAGGGAAACTCTCACATAAAGAGGTGGCATTTGTTGAGGACACCACACACCATCATTTAGGTTACTAGGATTTCCAGACTGAAAGTTCTGTGTGGAGCTTTAACACTCTAGATATTTTGCTAATAAGCATGGGTCCTATTTCTTCTCTCTGGAAGTTTTGATTCTTTTTAAAGGACAACTGTAATGTATGTGAATGCCCTGGTAACATCATTACATTGGTATCCTTTTGCCATGTCACATCTGAAGTCTGCAAGCCATCTAACTCCATAAAGGAAAGAGAAATAGAATGTGTTCCCAGTTGTTACCTGCATTTTTGTTATGCTTTAATAGAATTTTTATTTGTTTATGAATAGGAAATATATTTATATGCATAACCTGGGATAAAGGGAGGAATATACAGTGAGAAGTTAATTGCTGAGAGTCTCATTCTAATGATGAGTCTCCTTCTAATGATACTAAATGCTGATGAAGGTGTTGGACAATGACTGAAACTCTCACAGACAGATTTGGGAGTGTACATTGGTACAAACGCATGGGAAAATTGCTTGGTAACATCTTTAATGTAAAATACAGCTTAACCTTGTGATTCAACAATTCTAGATTTATAGTATTACCAGAACACTTCACCGGCTTGCATAACATCCCCAAACTGAAAACAAGTTGGTGCACATCTACAGTTTGTATGTATCTATATACAGTGGAATACTATATAATATCAAAAAGATCAGGCATGTGTAATAACACGTATAATGCTAATAAAAATACTACCCAGAGAAAAAAAGCCAGACATGAAGGATTGTATACTGCACTAAAGCAGTTTGAATGTTGGGTATTAACTGAATGAGTATACAGAGAACTATTTGAGGTTGAGAAGGTTCTAGGTTCTGAGAAGATTCTGTATTGCCATTTTGGAGTCCAATTATGTGGTCAAGTGAACACAGAAATTAACTTAGAAGCTAATTTAAGGTTTGCATACTTCACCATAATAATAAGTAAGTAATAGTAAGTAATATAGAAAAAAATTCACAGAGAACATTTTAAAAAGTGCTTTTCTCATTTTCTCCCTCGTCTCTTAAGTTCTTCTCCCTAAGGAAAACCAATATTGTCTGGTTCCTTTTGTGGGTCATTTCCGTTTTTTCTTTTTTCTTTTTTTTTGGTTTTTCGAGACAGGGTTTCTCTGTGGCTTTGGAGGCTGTCCTGGAACTAGCTCTTGTAGACCAGGCTGGTCTCGAACTCACAGAGATCAGCTTGCCTCTGCCTCCCGAGTGCTGGGATTAAAGGCGTGCGCCACCAATGCCCAGCTATTTCAAGAATACTTTCTTTATAGGTATCATTCACGGGCAAATGCATATCTGTGGAAATACCTGTAGGCGATTGTGTGTATATTTTTCTACCTTTAAAATAGTTTTTCATTGTTGTGACAGAAGACCCAAGCAAAACATAAGAGAGAAAAGATTTCCTTTGGCTCATGGCTTCAGGGGTCACAGTTAATGAACATATGGCGCTTACATGTGGCACTGTCCCTTCTGAGCCAGTGCTTATGAGGAAGAATGTAGTGGTGGGAAGACGCATGGCCCAGGAAAGCTGCTGACCTCACAGTGGTTGGGAAGCAGAGAGAGTAGAAGTGAAGGGAGATAATGTGTGCATCCTTCAAGAGCATGACTCTAAGAGCCTTCTTCTTCCAACTGGGTTACACACCCTACCACCTCTTAATACATTCTAAGTCCTTCAATGTGTTAACCTGCCGAGTTAGGTGAGTTCCCTCCGAGATCCAATAACTGCTTACTGGTATCACCATCTGGAGACCAAACCTTGAACTCAGGAGACTTTCATGGGGGATACTTTATATCCAGACAATTACAAATGGTAAAACACATTGATTTTTATCTTTACTTACTCCCTTTCCCCAATCTGGGTCAATGCTGGCTGACACTTCTCAACACATAAGTATTATCCATTATAAAGTAAATAATATTCTGAACTATTCTCTATCTTGACCAAAGGAGGATGTAATAAAAATAAATTGAATGGTTATGGAAGTTGTAAACCAATGAGGCCTTCTTTTGTTCATCTTTCTTCCAATTTTAATGAAAATACAAGCCTAGTGCTAACGAAAAGATTCTCAGTTTATGTTTAATCTACCAAATAACCACTTTTAGAAGCTTCTAGTTTTCCAGTGTTAGTTGGAACATTTACCTCTTTATTCTTAAAAGTTGATACATGGGATGACAGCTCATTAAGAAATGAAAGGTTAAAATGATCTCCAAACTTAGTAAGGCCAGAGTCGGAGATTCACATTCACACTTGAGGTCAAGTGAAAATCACCAGTCAAACCCGTTTCATGGCCATGTGATATGATGGGCCCTACCAGTGCAGAGAGCTTACTGCTGGAGGTTTTTGAGGGAAGGTGTTGTGGCTCTGAGTAGTGGTTTCCTGATTTTTGAGAAGCCTGCAAATGTCCAGATTCCAGTGTTGAGTGATCTGGGATAGAAAGCAGGCATAGATAGAAGGGAAGAATTCAGGTTCCTTTTAGGGTTCACCTCTACCACCCCTAAGTGTAGTTCACTGGATTTTCCAGAACCAACTCTCATAGACCTGGTGTCTTAAATGATCCTATTTCCTCACTGTCTGGAGGCTGAAAGCCCAAGACTGAGGAAGGTGTTGGCCAATTTGACTCTCCATGTGGCCGTTTGTGCTATTTTGCAAATAACTATGCTGTGTCTTGTGCCCTAGCATGATCTCTGGGTTCAAGCAGAAAGAGTACACCCGTTCTCTTTGGACCTTTTATTTCTGTTCTTCTTATAAAGACACCATTCATACTATATTAGGACTCTTAAAACCTCACTTCACCTAAATTACCTCTGAAGACCCTATCTTCAAATCCACTGGGGATTCGGAGTTGACATATGTTTCAGGGGGCGGTAACATAACTCAGCTCATGGCAGTTAACTAACCCGTCCTAATATCTTGCTCCCTAAAATGAGGACCGTGAACCTCACTTTAGTGGGAGAAGAATCAAATTGTGGTACCACTGTGTCAAAGATCTGATGTGTCTTGTGTCCAGTTGTGTTTTGGAAAGAAGATAATGAAAGGAGAAATGTTTGACTGCTAATGTGATGATCTTCCTGATAGAAACCTCAAGGCAGAAGGTCTCCTAGGATTTGGACAACTCTCTCAAGGTCACCTACTACAGGGGTTACATAAGCTGGACAGAACTGTCTGTCACAGAATGGTCAGACCTGTTATGCTTCACAGTATGACTTACTTTGTTCAGAGCTGACAAGAGTGGGCGGACTACTCAGTAGGCTTAGATTTGTCTTGGGTATTTAGCAGCAATGCTGCCGCAGACACATGCAGGCATTATGGGCTGAGTGGAATGCTCTGAGTCCAGTGTAAACCTATCCTTTCATTGGATTAGTGGGCAAGGGCAGCCTTTTTTGCTATGCAGAAGTCTGACCTTGCAATATCTAGTTTCAGCAGAGCCTGATTGGCCAGCACACAGGTCAGGGAGAAAAGGTTCTGTGGGGGTCAAGAGTGTCCTTGGGGAGAGGGGATCGTGCTCTTGGCTGGGCAGGAGGCTCTTTACCAACTGCATTACAAAGTGCCCTAGCTCAAGCAGCTGAAATAATCTGCCTTCTAAGGGATTTTGGGTTTGGGGAGCAATGACTTTCTCCCACTGACTACCACATGGGTCCAGTTACCATGATGATCCTTCCAGCTTTTGCAAATATTCTCTCTCCAAATATTGGGGGCTGGATGCATAATGCCAGGTTTTCTAGGGGGAGGGTGGAAAAGACTGTGTCCCAAGTTAATGATTTAAGGGGCAGCAGAGGGGCATTTTCCTCAAAGTTATCTCCAACAGACTGGCTTATGGCTGAATTTCCAGCATTAACACTGAATCCTTCTCTGTGTGGAAGGCTTTGGGGACACTATATTCCTTCATTAAGACTTTAGAAATGATACTTCGGAAGAAAGGAAGTCCTTTCTAAGTCTTGATCAACAGGTGGCTGGGAAGGAGGCTGTGTGGAGGAGAGAGACCAGACTGAGAAACGGTGAACCCTAATAGGGATCCATCCAACACCTCAATTCCTAGTAAAGGAAACCAAAGAATAAGACATATGTGGGGTAGGTCAAGTAGTTAGGGCAGAATGAAGCCAGTTACTCAGATGGCTTTTATACCTGTGCACTTATTTAGTATAAACAATTATGTAAAAGCAATTGAGGGGGTGTGGGAAGGAACAAACAGGGGGATGGAAAGAAGGCTGGATGATTAAGAATATGTGCAATTCTTGCAAAGGACCTAACTTCAGTTTGCACCCATGGGGGTACCTCACAATCTTCTTCAGCTCCAGCTCCAGGGGAGCCAATGTTCTCCTCTGGCATCTTTGGGTATCTGTTCACACGTGGTGCACATACAGACAAGCAGGTACACATAAAATTAAAAAAAATCTTTAAAAATAAAATAAAAAAGCAGCCCCAGAACACTGGGAATGGGAGGACAAATTTTTCCTGACTCCCAGCTGTGCCCAAAGCCAGCCCTGGTGTCAGCTCTGTCTCACAGGAAATCTTCTATAAACAGAGCCGCATTCCAAAAGCTCATGCACATGTTTGTTTCTTGAATTGTGGAGTTTGTCTTTTCTTGAAAAATAATATTTTAAAGGGTGAACCCAGTTCGCCAAGATCCACCCACAAAAATCCATGTAACTGACAGGGCTCAAAGGACAGTGTTCACAGGGATACTCCCATCAGGCTTACCCACTGCTTATCATGTTATTATTTCTCTGGCACTATAATATACAGAGAGTTTTGTATCAGGCTGGCAGAAATATGTCATCCTCCCAGGGAAATTCTACTTGAACAGATTCTGGAAGTAGAGACAGGCTAGCAACTGGGAGGGCCAGTGGAGAGGGGAGGTATTCTCTCTGGAGCTCAGCTCAGAAGCAAGAACAGTAGGAATAATATGACCCTGCTTACTTAATGAGATTATAAGGACTGGGTGAGCAACTAGATGCAAAGATATGAACAGAAAGTAAATAAACTATGTGTTGACATAAAATAAGCCCTGTGTGGCTCAGTTGCTCTCTTGGTGTTTTGAGGGACAACTGAGAAGGCATTCTGGATGTGGTGACACACTGTTGTGTTGAGGCCTCACTAGTAGTGATGGTGACATTAGTAATGACAGTAAACTAATCTATACAGAGGGCTTTCTAGCTGCTGGCACGGTCCTGGGTGACCTAATATGCTACCAGCCACTGGGATACTTTGCTGTATATGTCAACTTGGGCCTTCTACAGCATTGATAGTTGGTGAAGTATTAGAACAGACATTATTGAAAAGGTATTTTTAAACTGTGGCTACCATTTAAATCAATAAAATTTGAATAAATAGGTAATGCAGGTGGGCCCCGTCCAATTAGTTAGAAGCCTCAAGAGAAGAAAAACTAAGGTCCACCCAAGCAAGATGAAATTCTGCCTCTATACTTAACCTATACCATCAGCCCTTCCCTGGGCCTCCAGCCTGGTCTGCCCTGTAGATTTAGACTTTCTAGCCTCAACAATGTGTGAGCCAGTTAAAATAAACATCTTCTTTAAATTTTCTCTCTCTCTCTCTCTCTCTCTCTCTCTCTCTCTCTCTGTCTCTCTCTGTCTCTGTCTCTCTGTCTCTCTGTATCTCTCTGTCTCTGTCTCTCTCTGTCTCTGTCTCTCTCTGTCTCTGTCTCTCTCTCTCTCTCACACACACACACACACATAAAAAGAGAAACAGAGAGGCACAAGAGAGAGATTGAGACACAGAAAAAGAAAGAACAAGCAAGAGAGAGAGAGAGAGAGAGAGAGAGAGAGAGAGAGACAGACAGACAGACAGACAGACAGATATTGAAAGATCATAGACTTAAGATTCTGTGTTTCTGTAGAACCCCAAATAGCACACTCAATTAATAGGGGAAGAAGTTCAGATACAGGTTGAGTAACTTTCTCAAGTAAGCAGCCATGGCAGAGGACACAGCTAGTTTTCCACAAATAGAAGACATTCCCCAATCTCCTTTGCAGATAGGCGAGACTATAACTGAACACTGACTCCTGAAACAGTACATAACAGTGTTACACAAGCACCCAAGCTCACTGCTACCACTCCCTGACTCCAAGCTCTGGATATTTATTTGCAGAGTCACAAGATGGGCAGAGGCTAAGTACCCAAACCACTGCATGGAACAGAGCATCTCAGCCTCAGGTGTGCCAGTGAAGAAATGAGAAGAGAACCTGTATTGTATTTAGTCTCTGAGATTTGGGCTCTTAAGCTTTTAATTATAGGATGTTTCATGACACGCAAATTAATGAAGTCAGATTGAAATCCAGGCAGGCTGCAGAATCTGAATGCTTCGTCTCTATACTGATAAAACATTTCTTATTGACTCATTCATTATTGAGTCAGGAATAGGAAATGCACCCTTCGCTTCCACTGCCATCTTGAAAGCCCAGGTCTCCTCAAGGGCACGGAGCATCAGCCCCTTGAGCTCATTCTTAAACACCATATTCTAAGATGGGATGCCCAAAGCCACAGAGGACTTTGAGAGTCCTGCACCCTAGGACAGAGGGAGGTGTGTTGCTGAAGGGTTAGGAGAAGAGGAAAATGGGTAGAAGTGTCCCCTTAACCATTTTTCTAGATGCTGCCCTTGTCTTCCTCATTCAGGGAAGTTCCTGGCTCTTCACAGAGTAACAAGTGTGGTCTGTTTATGCTGGAGTAGACTGTGGAAATATGTGGCCCGTGCTGCCCAGGGCCAGCCGTTCTGCACTTGGCAGAGCTGATTCCAGCTAAGTTCAACAAAGAATGGAAGAATTGCCACAAGTGCATTTTTCCACATTAAGGTTGCTGTCAGGGCTCCGGCGGAGGAAGCAGCTTTGTTTTTCTTCAGCTATGCGTCTTGGACTGTTTAACCACTCCACTTAGCCCAACCACCCTGTGCAGTCTGGGCAGCTACACCCTGGGACTCATCCAGGGGTAGAAGAGTTTAGGCTAGAGGGGACCAGACTGGGCCTTGGGACCAAGTCTTTCTACCCAATAGAACAGAGGGCTTCTGAAACTGGATTAGTAACAGATATGTTGGTACTTGTACACATCTGTGGAAACCAACCTGGGAGCCCTATTAAAACTCAGAGACAAAACTCAGCTCTTGAGGCAAGTGTCGTCTAGATGACATGATGGAAAGGATTTGTTTAGTTTAAGAAAACAAAGTTAAATTCAATGTAGCAGCATATAGGATAAGAAGGGTTTTTTTTATTGATTTTTCACTTTTTAACCAGGTTTTTTGTATGGTGCTGGGATTTGAACCTGGCAAAGCAAACACTCCACCACTGAGCTAGCTATACCTCTAGTTCAGATTTCTCACCTTTAAACTAGTATCAGTTTTATCAAATCCTTTCATTTTAAAAACAGGCCTGGGTTAGATCAATAAGTTAATATATTCTTATATATAGATCATTGAATGTCTTTACTTAAATAGAGCAATGGTTGGTTTTCTGTTGTATAGAACCTATAATTCTCAATGAGCATTTCGGAGTCTGGGGTGTGGGCTCTAGGAGAACGAAGTTTGCTAAAGCTCCCCAGGTACGTCCAATTTTCCTATGCTGTTTTGATATTATTGGAGCTTGGGGTTGCAAGCAACAGAAGTGAATATCAGCCTCCTTGTAAGAGGCTATGTGGCCAAGTTTGGGTATGAGAGGAACAGAGGTAGTACCATATGCCCAGAAAGCCAGAAGCAGGAAGTTCATCAGCTGTGTCTGTTTCTTAGAAGGAGTGGAGTGGCTGGAGTACCATCAACACTGCTACCTCTGCTCTGCATCTGATCTGAAGGAGACCCCTGCCTGTGCCAGGCAGAACCCAAAAGAGGCCCTAATGTAGGTACTGTGATGAAATACCCTAACAAAGGCAGCTTGAGAGTAAAGGGACTTATTTTGACTGATAGACCAAGGATACAGTTCCTCATGGGGGGGAAGTCAAGGTGGTGGGAACTTGAAACATCTCATCACATTGTATCTATGATCAGAAGCAAAGAACAATGAATGGGGCTGTTCAGTTCCTTATTCCCACTTATACAGTCCAGAATCCCATCCAGGGAATGGTTACACCCACAGTGGACCTCAATTAACATCATCATGACAGTCCTCCTCGGGCATATGTAGAGGCCCATCCGATAAGTGTTTCTAGATTCTTTCATGTTTGTGAGCAACACTAACCATCACAGCAACTATGAGCAAACAAATATGTGTTATCTGTAGATGCTAAGTTGCAATGAATGTGTGTTGTGTGTGTGTGTGTGTGTGTGTGTGTGTGTGTGTACATATATGTGGCTATAATTATACACACACAATTATTTACACATTTATAATTAGTGTATATAATTGGTTTCCTGGGGCTGCCATAGAAAAGTACCACAGAGTGTGTGATTTACACAACAGAACAAGATGGATGATGTGGGATGTCCTTCTGTATGCTATAAATATGTGTTGATTTTGTGGGTTGATGACTAAAGCTGTTTCATACAATGGCCAGGCAGAATGTACCTAGGCAGGAATTTCAAATAAAGGTAGAGAGAGAAGGCAGGAAGGTCGAGGAAATGCCATGTAGTCACAGAAGGAGTAACAGGCCTGAGCATCATCAGTAAGCCACAGCCTCAAGGCAATATACACATTAATAGAAATGGGTTAATTTGTAAAAGAAAGCTAGTCAGCAAGAAGCCTAAGGCACTGGCGAAACAACTGTACCTGATATTAAGCTTCAGAATGATTATTTCATAAGTGGTGAGAACGGGTAGGCGGAGAGGAAACCGGTCCACTGGGACTGGCAGGACAGAGAAAAGTTCCCCCCTCTACAGACCACACTCTGAGTTACAGAGGATTAATTTGTCTACATCTCTGAGGGACATAATTCAGCTCACAACAAATGACTACATTTTAAACTATTATTCAGTGTCCACATGATTTCCTCCATTTGGTCTGCTGGTCCACAGAAGCCTGAACTTTTCATAAAGGGTTTGTCAAACCTGATCTAGATGTGTGGCTCTGAAACCTTAAGGTACATTTGTCACTTAAATAGCTTCATTACAGAGTTTCCAGAACTTGTGAGTGATGTTGGTACAGTTGATCAAGACAATGATCCCCAAGTTGAGTCTGTAAAGATGTGATGCTCCTTGGAGGGCCTGCTGATAGTCTGAGTATGCAGAGGTGAGGCTGGAGACCATACTAACACATGTTCAGGGCTAGGGTCAGCTAATATCTTGACTGTGGTCAAGGGAGCAACTTCCTGGATTATTCCTTGGTGTTTGAATGGATTGTCTGGGTCTCATCTGCCTGTGGGAGACCCTGGTAAATAGGGAACCCTGTTCCTGTCAAGACTTGTACCAAATAAATGTATGTTCTGGATTTTTCCAAGGCCAGAAATCTTTGTTTAAGATGTTTCTTAACTATTATTATAATTAAGTGGCTTGTCAGCAGCTCATGGAGAAAAGAAGACGTATTGACTGCAGATTCCCTTGGGTCCAACAATTTGAGACATCTGCTGAGAGGCCTCAGGCCTCACAGGCTGTTTAGAGAGTCATTTGACTACAGAAGGTAGCAAGTGTCCCTTGTATGCCGGTCCCTTAGATTGCAACTGCTGGCCAACTACTTCCAGGGGAAGATGAGGGACCTGAAACTATGTTCAAGGAAGAGTGTTGAATGGGGACTTGGAAAGGGTGGCCTGCAGGCCCAACCAGCCTCAGACGTGCTGGACTGGGCAGGCCTGTGGTTAAAAGCATTTTAGATTTGAGTGCCTTGAGGCAAAGCCTGCATTCTCTCTAGACTGATGAACTCTGTGTTTCCTGCTACTTTGTACCAACCCAGGCCGCAGAGACATGATAACTGCTTGCTTGCTTGCACTTTCTGATGTGAAAACTCTGTGAAGCAATAGAGATAATGAAGGTCACAAAGAGCTAAGGAGAGAATGCTTGCTATTTTTAAACATCTAAATTCATGCATTCTTACATTAATTGGTTATATTTCCATCACTGCAATGTTTAAATGTGAAAAAACATGTATGTGTGTGTGTTTGTATGTATGTCTGTCTATTATCATTTATATTTGTGTGTGTATGAGGCTGTATGTGTGTGTGTGTGTGTGTGTGTGTGTGTGTGTGTACGTTGTGGGTGTGTAAAACTTCTCTAGTTCCCTTGATTTTGTGTTATTATTCTTTTGTATTGTGAGGTTATGTTTTTGTAATACATTTAATATTCTGGATTGAGAATAGAATCTACAATTTAGTGTGCATTTTTCATGGTCTGAAATGTACTTGTTTACCTGAGGGGATGCACACACACACACACACACACACACACACACACACACACACACACACACACTTTATTGAGATATTATTTACTAACCTCAAAATGTATAGATTTAAATGTATAATTCAATGTCTTTGAAAAGTGTGTGGGTGCTATTGTGTTATTGATAGATTTCATGCTTCAGAAAGGTGCTTGATAGAACTTCTACGTATCTAATGTATAATGCAAGACAATGCTTCTTCATCCAGTGTGGTCCAGAGACACCAAAACATTGGAACACCCCTATGCCATCCATTGCTTCATCCATGGTGGAAACTTTTTAATTTCCATCACCTTGCTGTGATTCTTGAAGAATGTCAATAATGTCTTTTTTTCTGGCTGGGCTTGTCAGTCAAATACCTATTCCCATTGTTGTGTCTATCTTTATTATCTTTATGGGTGACTAGAAATCAATCTATGAAAATTTCACAACTGACTTATTTTTTGATGTATAGATTCACTTTAAAAGTAGCTTTGAGCTATTTAAACAAAGCTGCTACAAATATTTATACACAGAGCATTTGTACCTGAGGCATAGTTCCTAGGAGTGAGTTGTCACTAAGTAGAATTCATGCAAAAACTTGCAAAGGTTTTCCAAAGTAGTGCTACCTTTCTATCTTTTTATCAATAATATTTGATAGTTACAGTTGTTCTACATTCTTGTCATCATTTAGTATGATAAATTCTTAATTTTAGCCATATGGCATTACCTCACTAGGATTTTCATGTGCATTTCTCCAATAACCTAATGTTAATCATCTTTTTGTGTGTTTATTGGGAATTCCTAATACTTTCCTTGGGAAATGCCTGTTCAAAACATTTCCCCCTTTGTATTTGGGTTATTTTTTTAAGTACTGATTTTTAGAGCTTTATATGCTCTTGAAATAAACTCTTTTCATGAATATATATCACAAACATGTTCTCGCAGGCACAACTTGCCTTTATTTCATATTTGTAATGGTGTCTTTGATTTGTGGGAACTTTTAATCTTGACCAAGTTGACTGCCACTTTTTACTCTTGATGTTTTCTGCATTCTGACAAAAGTTCCTCCCTATCCTAGTCGTAAAATATTTGTTTCCCCTTGTTAAAGCTTCAAAATTAGATCAATGGTATAGGGGATCAACAGTTTACTCTCCTTTCTATACTAATGTTAATTTTTCTAAAAAAAACATTTGATGTCACGTCACTACTGTCACCAATCCATTGAATTGTATTGAAAATCAATTGATATATGTTTACTGGTCTTTCATGGACTCTTATTTATTTATTGATCCATTTGCTTTTCCTCATGTCAACACACTCTTTTAACTCAGTTTTACTAGACTTCTAAAGAAATATTCTAGGATTCTGATGAGAATATATTTCATCTCTATGCGAATATGGATAAAAAGAATACCTAAACAATAATGAATCCTCCTTGTGACACATAAAATAACTCCAATTTGTATATCTCTCTGTCTGTTTCAGCACTAGTTTTGTAGTTACAGGAATAGTTTGTACAATAGTAAAATAGTACCCTTAGGTATTTGATACATTTTGATGCCGTTGTGGATGTTACTTAAACTTTTCTTCTCTGTCTGTCTCTCTCTCTCTCTCTCTCTCTCTCTCTTTCTCTCATCTGTCTGTTGTTGATACAGAAGATAGAAACACAAGTTGAGTTTTAAAAATTCCTGTTGTATTTCATTACCTGTTGGTAGTTCTGTCCATTGCTTGGTTTCACTTTGGATTTGCTATGCAATACAGTTACATTGCAAGCAGCTTTGTTTTGTCTTACTCAATCTTTATGCTTTTCCTTTTTTATTCTTTCTTTATTCTTGGCTTTGCACATTATTTTTTGTTTTTGTTTTTGTTTGCTTGTTTTTGGAGACAGGGTTTCTCTGTGGAGCTTTGGAGGTTGTCCTGGAACTCACTCTGTAGACCAGGCTGGCCTTGAACTCACATAGATCCACCTGACTCTGCCTCCAGAGTGCTGGGATTAAAAGTGTGTGCCACCTTAATGCCTGGCCTGGCTTTGCACATTCTTATATTCTGTTATAAACATTGGCAACTGTCACTTTGCTCTGAACGCTGGTTCAAATACATCCACACATTTTGATACATTATGGTTTCATTGCTACTCAGAACAAAATATTTTATTAAGTTTACTTTTACTTCTTGCTCTTTGTTGAACTGCTCTTCTAGGCAGTTGGCCATGCCAAGATTAAGGGGAACATCTTCCCAGACACTAACTGTCAGAAACTTACTGAAATGGATGATGAATGCAAACTTTCTACTTTCTATGAGAAGTGCATGGCCACAGGAATAGCTGCAGAAGCTCTGAATGACGAGTGGAAGGGTTATGTGGTTCCAGTCAGTGGTGGGAATGACAAACAAGGTTTTTCCCATGAAGAAAAATGCCTTCACCCTTAGCAGAGTTTGTCTTTTCTGAATAAGAGGCATTTTCGTTGTACAACAAGAACTGGAAAGAGGAAGTGCAAGTCTGTTCCTTGGATGCATTGTATACACCAATCTGAGTGTTCTCAACTTGGTTATTATTTTTTTTAATCTTTTCAATTTCTCTAAAGAAGATGATATCCACCAATATGTTGTCAGATAGCCCCTAAACAAAGAAGGTAATAAGTCCAAGACCAAAGCACCCAAGATTCAGTGTCTTGTTATTGCATGTGTCCTGCAACACAAAGAAACAACCCACTAAGAAAAGAGATGAAGGAAGCCAAAGAAAAACACCAGGAACAGATTGCTAAAAGACACAGACTGTCCTCACTGAGAGCGTCTACGAAGTCCAGTCAAAAACATGTCTTTAAGAGTAACAAATAAATGGTCAGACCTTTAAAAACAGTTTACTGTCATTTCTTCTTTAACTTAATGTCTATTTACAAGTGTGAGGCTTACTGTCTAATATCACCTGTCTTTGAGGTTATCATTTTATAATCAGCTCCTAATAGATTAGATTTTGGAGAAAACACTGGCAGTTACAATTACACATATATAATTCCCTATATATGAGACACCATTTTCTCTGATAGTATATTTTGCACTTTGAGACCCCCTTTTTGCTTTCTGTACTTCATAATGGCTGTTTTGCATTGATTTATCCTTGCATTCTCGGACTTTCCTTTATTTCAGTCTACTCGGGTTATTTTTTTGCATATTTTGTTGTGTTTCAGACATCATGTTTTTCTGTTCTAGAACATCTCTCTAGGTTTTCTTTAGAACTTTATTTTTTTCTGATGAAATTCCTCTCTGTTCCTCTGTTCAGTCATCTCTCCTAAACCTTTAACATATTTAAGCAGTATAGAGATGGCTTCTCGATTCCAACCTCTGGTCATTGAGGAGTCTGTCTCTATTGACTGTTTACTGTTTTGGTTATAGGTTACATTTCCATTCTTCTTTGTGTGTCTCAGTGTTTTCATTTTCATAGTATTTTAGACATTTCTATCAAGTGACCAGTAGACAATAAATCAATATGGTAGACTTTTGTTGTGTTTTTCCCAAAAATGAGTTTTCTATTTCCTTGCCCAAAAACTTTGGAAGCAGATTTTTGTTTTTGTTTGTTTTGTTTTTGTTCTTGAGATAGTGTTTCTCTGTGTGGCCCTTACTGTCTTAGAAATTGCTTTGTAGACCAAGCTGGCCTGGAACTGGTAGAGATCCTCCTGCCTCTGCCTCTCAAGTGCTGGGATTAAAGGCCTGTGCCATCACTGTCTGGGAAGCAGATTTTTGCTGAGAACCTACCTAGACAGTCTAGCCGAGCTGGCTTCCACTCTTAATTTAGTCTTAAGTTAGTCTTAATTTCTTTCTTGCCAGTGAAGTGATGGTGGCTGTCCTTGTCCTTTTGGACTTACCCAAATTTCTTGCTGCTTGTGTGGAGTGCTCATCTTTTTAGTCTGTTGAAGTTTTGAACTAGAGGATATTCAGTGACAGCTTTCTTAGTTAGATTTTTCTTGAGATAGAGCTGTGAAATGCTCAGGGACTTGATTAGTGTGAAGGATGAAAAGCAACAGAGAGCTCCCTGCTTTCTGCCCCAACTGCTGCTGAGTTGGCGAATTTCCCAGTGTGGAGAATTGTTCTGAGAAATTTATTTTTGTGTTTGGGACTCTTCCAGATTCCAATATTTTATGGAGTCCATGTTGCTGTTAAAAGGTCAGCTGATTTTTTTTCTGTATCCCAACAAACTTATCCACATTTATGGGCTAATTGTCTACCTAACACATGCTAGGCAAGTTGCCCCCAGTATGAAAATAGTTGTCATTTTACCTTCTTCCTTGATGTATTTATCTCCATATTTTGTTTTGTTTTAGATGTGTATATGCATGTATGTAGTGCTTTATGTGGCTTTAAAGAGAAATGTAACTTTTTAGTTTCTCTTTTATTTTCTCCTGTTATAATAAAGGTGATCATGCTTATGCCTATGCCTTAACCAAAAATGAAGCCCTGTAGTTTTCTATTTTATAGTTTCCAAGAGTTTTGTTATAGATTAATTCTGAAAGCCTGTGTGAGGCCTCTAAGCAGCATAGAATATTCACAATTCTGGATCCGGACTCCGAATACCACTTGCGTGAGTCATGAGCAGTATTTGGCACTTGAAGTGTTGTTGTTTTGCCCCTTCCATGCCACGATCCAAAGAAGTTGGTTTCATGTACAAGCCTGACCTATCCACCTCTTTCTTTCTTTAAATCCAATTCAATTCCTGCTAGTTTGCCTGTGATCTGTCTCCATTGGCAGCATCTTGATCCCACTTTGCATCTGTACCAGAGAAGAACAATAGCTTTCTCCTGATATTTTGCTTCCCCTCTTGTCCTTGGGTGGTCCTTTCAGTTGAGTCCCACACTCATACAGGTTGGTGGTAAGAAAACTGTAATTCTAACTCTTGTCACACTCCTCTTTAGACACTCCCAGTCCCTTCGTGTTGTGCAATTGTTCAGAAGGTGCAAGCAAGATGCAACAGGTGCATGTTCTTCAGCTCTGTCTTGCACACTTGGTCCCTGCTCTTCTGTGTTCGGCTAGTTTCCTTTTGCTTCATACCCTCTTTGCTTCTCCTGACATATCATCTTCATGTAGACTCCTCTCTCTACTTAGCATCTCATTCCTTCTCCTTACTAGTTAGTTCCTTTCAAATTTTACCTCAACAATCACTTCTTGGAGAAGCCTTTCCTGACTTCTCTGGCTGTTTTGCTTCCTCATATTTTTTCTCTCTTTTTAAGGCATTTATTTAGTGATAAATTTCATATTATTTGTAAGATTATGTACCTACTGTCAGTCTATCATTGGCATAGAAGCTCCAAAGAGGGAAGAAAAAAAAAAACTAGATTGTTTTCTGTATCATTTTATCTCCCATGCCTAATCTTTAGATGACACCTGTGTGTATTTGTCTGTCTGTCTGTCTGTCTGTCTGTCTGTCTGTCTGTCTGTCTGTCTGTCTCCATCCATCCATCCATTATAGATCTGTCTCTTTCTAATCTGCATGTCCATCTACTTGTTTTGTTTTCTAAAGCCCTTAAAAAAGGCTTTTGGACTTCATAGCCTTGTTATAAATCAGCTTGAAAACCTAGAACCATAGACGAAGCAGAAATAAACTTATTTTTTACCTCCAAGTTGACCATGACAAGTGTGTCATTTAGTATATTACAGCAAATAAATATGTTCCCCAAAGTCACAGAGGCTGTCTCTGTCACTTCCTATGCTGACTGTATCGATATGTTTCTTTTCCTTGACCTAGATAACTGAACTGGAGATCTCCAATTAATTAGTGGCTTAAATCACTTGTGAAAATGGCTGTAAAAATCGCTTCAAGCTGACTCCTCAGATGCCATGTAAACATAAATTGTGTTTTCTTTTTCTGTGGTGGTGTCCAAGGAATTGTGGTCAAGACTCAAGATCATTTGAGACCTCCCCTAGAGACTTCTTCAAAGACTGGGTCTAGTTACCTAAGCTATTCTTAAATTATCTCTAGGTTTCCAATTCCATTCTTCATCAGGCTTTTGATTCAGTGTGCAATTACTGGTATTGAAAACTGTGGAATTATAAGGGAATCATCTCTCCTTCAAAAGTCAAGAAGATTGAGTTTCACATTCACATGGGAGTAATTTTGATGCTTTGGTTCTTGATAATTCTTTGGCACAACATCTCAAGTGCTACTGGCATCCCCAAGATGACTCAGGGTTAAGAGAGTCACAAGTGTCTAAAGGACCTAAAATGTAAAAGCTCAGGGAAGAGATTCTATACAACTGAAGGCAGGGGGGGGGGTGGGTAGTGGGGGGTGGGAGGGTGGGGGGGTAGGAGGGTGGGGTGGGGTTTAAATTTCACCAAACCTAAGCTAAATGATAAATAGGTGTTTATTAGGGAAGAACTTACACAGATAAGAGTAAATAACCGCCGTGGCCTTCTTGCTCCAGAAGATGCAGTCTCTGCCCCTCTGATGCTCTCTGCTCTCCTGACCCAAGACACCACAAGAGAACCCCTCCTCTACCTTAATGGGTCATGCCTGCACCTGAAACCACGCCAAAAGGGTGTGGTCACTGTGCAAGTTCATTGGCAAGGCAAGATACCACTACACACCACCACATTTTTACCATGCAAGTTAAATTCTTTACTATCTCAATTTTTACTTTCTTACACTTTTCTTATTTACTTATTTTTGCACAAACGATGAGCAATGTTGCTTGAGTTTGAGTGAGAAGAGATAATCAGACTGTCTGGTAGAGGGAAGGGAGCACTCTACTCCTTTTCACATCTTTACTGTTTAAAAGAATAAGTAACTAAGTTCAAAAAGACCAGATTGTGTCTTGAATACTTAATTTACTGACATTTCAATATGATCAGTTGGAACTGAGCCTGTTGAGGATAGTTTAAAATGTCACGAAATGACTGCTCATGGTTTGAGTGTGTTACAAGCACATGCATGTTCATATGTGAATGCATGTTACATATGTTATTAGAGAAAATAATTGTGCTGTGGTAGTATATATTTCCAAAGAACATAGATATCACAAAATCAAATTATTGCTTTGATGGACTTCTAATTCCAAAGTATTCCCTCTTTTTCTAACATGGATGTAAACATGCAGTTATCACAAGAAAAAGAAATAGCAGAAAACTTGAATGAGAAACTAGCCTCTTCATTAATCCGGAGTGAAGCCTTTATTCCCATGTTTGCTTGAGTGAAAGCCTCAGTCTTATACAGACTGAAGATAGCATGGATTCTTTATCCCTGACTAGTTCAACTGTTTTGAGAAGCCCGTGTGTGGTTGCCCATGCCTTTTCATTCAAGTAGTTGGGAGGCAAAGGAAACGAGTTCAAGATCATCCTGAGCTATGTAGTGAGACTTTGTTTCCAAAACAAACAAGCAAGCAAACTCTAAAATGACATTATATTACATGCTATTAATTATCTATTAACATGCAAACACTTATTTTTATTTTATTTAACTTTTTTCATTTATTTTACATACCGACCACAGTTTCCCCTCCCTCTTCTCCTCCTGTCCCTCCCCTGTTCCCCTGACTCCTATCTACCCCCATCCCCATCTACTGTTCTCTATCTCCATTCAGAAAGGGGCAGGTCTCCCATGGGCTTAAATAAAACATGGCACGTCAAGTTGAGGTAGGACTGAGTCCACACCCCCCACAACCCCTTGCATCAAGGCTGGGCAAGGTAATCCAGCGTGGGGAACAGGTTCCTAAAAGCCATCCAAGTGCCAGGAATAGATCCTGATCTCACTGCTAGGAGCCTTACAAACAGACCTAGATACACAACTGTCACACACATGCAGAGGTTGGTTCTATGCAGATTCCCTAACTGTTGGTCCAGAGTCCATGTGCTGCCACAAGCTCAGGTCAAGCTGTCTCTATGGGTTCCCTCCTGCTATGACTTTGGTCCTCGCTCATATGATTCTTCCTCCCTTTCTTCAGGAGGACTCCTGGAGCTTGGCCCAGCATTGGCTGTAGATCTCCTTATCTGCAATTCTACTAAAATCAGAAACAACACAAGGCTGTCCACTCTCTCCATATCTGTTCAATATAGTATTTGAAGTTCTAGCTAGAGAAATAAGACAACAAAAGGAGATCAAGGGGATACAAACTAGAAAGAAGTGAAAAAGTTGTCAAACTTTCACTATTTGCAGATGACCCCAAAAATTCTCACCAGGGAACTCCTACAGCTGATAAACACCATTAGTAATGTGACAAGATACAGGATTACTTCAAAAATAAAATCATTAGCCCTCCTATTTACAAGTGATAAATAGGCTGAGAAAGAAATCAGACAAACAGCACCTTTTACAATAGCCACAAATAATATATATTTAGGTAACTCTAACCAAACAAGTGAAAGGTCTGTATGACAAAAACTTTAAGTCTTTGAAGAAAGAAATTGAAGAAGCTATCAGAAAATTGAAAGATCTCCCATGTTCATGGATAGGTAGGATCAACATAGTAAAAATTGCAATCCTAAAAAAATTGCAATCTTACCAAAAGCAATCTACAGATTCAATGCAATCCCCCATCAAATATCCCAACACAATTCTTCACAGACCTCAAAAGAACAATACTCAACTTCACAGGGGAAAAAAAAAAAACCCACGACATCCAAAACAATCCTGTACAACAAAGGAACTTCCAGAGGTATCACCATCCCTGACTTTAAGCTCTACTATATAGTATATAACTCTATACTGTATAAAATATAATATAGCATATATCTCTATAGTATATAAAAATAGCTTGGTATTGGTATAAAAACAGGCACATGAATCAATAGAATCAAACTGAAGACCCTGACATAAATCCATATACCTATGAACTCCTGATTTTTTTTTACAAACAAGCCAAAATTATACAATGGAAAAAAGAAAGCATGCAAACATTTATACCTTTACTAGAAAAGCACCTTTGTCCATCTTTTCCTTTGTTTTCCTTGTTTTCTGAAAAATACATATAGTTGTTCAGCCCTTCAATGATGGGCTTATGGCATTATAGAGGTAATAATAAACATCATGACCAATAGCCAGTTGAGGATTATGTTTGCCATATGCTCTGATTTGAATGTGTAGCATCTCCTACAGGCTCATGTACTGAGTATTTGGCTTCTCTTGTTAACTCTATTGTGGGAGGTACTGAAACTTAGGATGTGGGGTCTGTTGATAGAATAGATCATAAGGGTAGGTTCTTGGGGGTGATCCTTGTCTCTGGGCCACTTTCTGTTTTACTCTCTGCTTTCTGTGTTTTCTGAAGTCAAGAAGCTACTCTGTCACTTGCTTTCTCTGTCATGATATTTTTCTCAGGGTCAAGCAACCATGAACTGAATTCTCTGTATCCAGGATCCAAGACAAATCATTCCTCATGTGGATTGTTTATATCTGGTATTTAGTTAAAGTAACACAAAAATAACTCATAGACAATGCTAAGTTCTTTACATACATTATTGCATGTATTCCTGTGAAACCATATTACTTTATTTTTATAAAAAGATAATTGCTTTTAAAAGCCTCTATAATGTCGAAGGCAGTTAAGACTTGTCTTAACAAGTTGAGTGTTTTATTGACACTGGTAACTTTAAAATTAGGGCAGTACAAAAATGCATGCGTTTTTCATGAGCATGTCCTTCCTCTGACTTTTACTCTAAATTTCTTACCATTTCTGGCTAAAATATAGTGATTATGGATAGAATGGTCTGTGATTTGGGAACTATTTTTCCTCTTTGCAAGATTTTAATGTGGTAGAGTTTGCATAATAATTTAATTTCACTTTCAAAAAAGGAAAAAAACAAAAACAATTTTTTCTTTAGTAATTCATAGCCAACTAAAATATGATAGGTGAATAAAATTGTGCTCTATTATGTTAATTCTTATAAATGTACTTTAGTTTGAAAAGGATATGATGATCATAAATCATCTAGCTACTTTATTATTTATTAATATCTTAATAGTTTAATATTGGCAAACTTCTTAATTTAATCTTTTGAAAGTTTATAAAAACATTTTAATACATACAATTGATAATTAAAAAATAATTCCTAGTTATTTTAGCATTTTACTCTCACATATATACTTATAATATTTGTATGTTAGACTATTACTATATAAAGAAGTCAAGGAATTTCATTCCAAATTCTATACATAATGCTTATATATAGTTGTATGCTATTATTCAGAGATCTCTGGAGATCTGACTGCATCTGGTTCATGGTACAGACACTATTGTTAATTAGATGCAGTGGTCTCTTCCACTCACACTTGGATTGCTAAGCAAGTTCAAGGTGGCCAGACAGGGATGAAGCTGCCATTCACCAATTGCACTTACTAAGGCCAACATCAGAGATGGAAGCCAAGAGCAGAGTTGGAGCAAGCACCCAAGCTGAGGCCAGTGCTGGTACATTAGGTGCTTTCATACTTAGTAGTTACATTTTATGACTGGAGAAGATTGGGTCACCCATACCCAATCTTCCGGAGATGAATGTCTGAAAGCCTAGTCCCAGGAGTAACTGACTCCAGGGGCTACAATTACATATCATCACCTTTCCATATTGTTTATCATTATTTTCCATTTTCTGCACATTATTTGGCTAATAAAGAAAAGATACAAAAATCTATAAGTTCTATAATCTAAAAATGAGTGACAGCCCAGCAACAAAACTCCAAATTTACAAAAAACAACATCACACTAAATGAAGTTTTTAGAGTGGCATGCTGGGCAACTCCATCTGGCAAAACATTTCGAGGACACAAGCGAGCCAGCAAGCCCCTCCCGGGAAAGGCTCTCAGTTCCTTGTGCTGTTAGTTAAGCCCTTCCATCAAAGGAGTCAGGCTCCTGCTAATCCTGTCTTCGTCCAGATTGCAGCTTTATTTCCTTTCCTCCAACTCCTCATCGGAGGTAAACAAGCTTTCCTTGTGTTCATTCACCATGGCCTTATCTGAACACTTGCGACACTGAGTATGAGGGAGGAAATTCCTCTTTCAAGGTTGACCTCCCAAGCTGCTTCATGGCTTCAAACGTCATTGGCAGAATAAGATTTCCTTTCTTTCTCTCTTTCTTTCTCTCTTTCTTTCTTTCTTTCTTTCTTTCTTTCTTTCTTTCTTTCTTTCTTTCTTTCTTTCTTTTTCTTTCTTCCAATTTGTTAGAGACATGCCTTGGAACTCCAATTTGTAGAAGAATTCTAGGACCAAGTACATAAACAGAGCCAGAATGATTTGTATTCTCCTATCCCAGTGTATCTTAGAAAGCTCAAAGATAGAAAAATCATTTAAGGGGGAGAGGGTGGAATCACACACACACACACACACACACACACACACACACACACACACACACACACACATTTCCACATATATCATGTTCCATATTCCCTTCCAAAAACTCATGAAAAGTCATTGCCAAATCAATTGGGCTACTCCCCACATCTTTCTCAGAGTGGAGGCAGACAGGAATGAGGATTTGGGATCTGGCATATACTTTTCGGTTAAGACAGCTAGTTCCTCTTGGTCTACTCTACACAGTGTGGGTTCAACTTTTGGCCATGTTTGTATAATCTGAAAAAAAAATAAAACAAGCAAACTGCAAACAAAATTTCCCAAAGAAAAGTCCTCATTTTTCGGTGTTGTCTCCATCAGATGGAGCTGAGAACCAAGGATGTAGCCGAACATCAGAGTTCTGCCTATCCCTGACATGGTTTGTCCTGCCAGACCACTGCTGTAGGGAGTGTCTAACATGATTTCTGAAGACACACAGACTGTGAGGAACTTGAGTCATAGCCTATGTGTTTACCTCATTGCTTTCTCTCATCTTCTGGAGACAGATGATAGTTTGGGAAATAGAGTGGTGCTGACCAAGGCATGTCACTGCACTCTTAATCTAATTAATAAGTGGACAAAATGATGTAGTGAGTGCCTATAGGAAAGAGCTGATTCAGTCACCCCCACAACTGCAAGATGACATTCAATGATGACAAAACATGGTCCTCCACTGATGGGTTCTGGAATGTTTGCAGATTGAAATAAAACTTGAAACTGTGTTTGGAACATTAGAAGAAATGATTCTAATTGGGAGAATCCAAGGCACAAATACAACTAAGAATCCAATGAGTTTGCTTGGCATATACTATAGTCTGAGATTCCTGCCTGCTCTAAAATTAGACTCATGAACCTTGGACACAATTTAAAAGAACTCCAAGCCCTCCTTTCCAGTTCTTCAATGCATTGTTGTTTTTCTTAATTTATGGGGCAAATATAAAATGTATTAATTTAAAGCTGCAATTTCATAGATCTAAGCCAGCTGTTCCATCATGGAAAATATCATGTCCCAAGCTTTCTTTCCTTTGGTGAAGAAGCATGCAGGATGGGAAGAAAGATGGTTCATCCAATTCATTTAGACTTGATTATCATTTTGCTCAGAACATCCCAGCCAAACGGCTGCATCAGGTTGTCATCAGCCGATGGGTTTGGTCCCAAGATGGACCATGCCCATAGATGGAGCTGTGCCATGAAGGGCTTCAGTCCAAGAAAACAGTGGGACTGTGGCCAGGAGCTTAGCTCCTAGTGCCCCTTGAGCTGGCACCGAGACAGTTCTGTGGTGACTGTTGCTGTCTAGGACCCTTGCCTTATTATTCTGACAGGGGCAGAGAACAGCGAAGTGTTTGTGCTTGTGCCAAGCTCAAGGCAGGGGCTATGGGAGAGGTAGTTTGAGGAGGGCTCCTGGGGCTGGCTTCTGCAGAATCTTGAGGAGGGAGGCTGATTAGAGTTGACATACCATTGTCCTCTAAAAACCTAATAGAACACACATTTTTTCCAGTAAGTGAGACAACTGCAAAATCCATATTTCTTAAATGCTCAAAAAGGGGATCTCACACACATAAGAGAGTAAGCTCATAACTACATCCCTTTGGGGAGGGGGTAAGGAATCCTATTTTCAATTACTATACTCACATGCTCTTTCACTTAATCTTGAACACTGTTGTCGGAACTGGGATGGGAGCCAGTTCTCAAAATAGCATAAATGGGAAATATTTAGGCAAGCCCTGTGATATACACTAGGTATGTTTGGTTATTGTCACACATTTCCTTTTAGTGCTTTTGAAGGATGTGTGATGGATTACATGGGTTGAGATTATTATAGTAGGTGTCACTTCCCTTACATGACATTGCCAGGCTAGAGGTCATAGGAGTCAGAACTTAATACTAGAAAATTAGCCTAAATTTTCTTTATATGGAAACTGGGCTCAAAAAACAGCAAAACTTTGAAATAGAGAGGGACACAAAAAGGTAGTTACTGCATCTGTGACCTGGGGAACTGTGAAGTTTGAAGGATGTTTGCAGCTCTAACATTGCAGGACAAATAGATTTCTAGCTCGAAAACTTCAGATTGACTGTGAAATAGGACAGACAACCATTACTTCCTTGGACCTCAACCTTAGTTCTGACATGGAGATTAAATGAGTTAATGCATAAAATTCACCACCATGGTGCCTGGCCCATGGGGAAGAATTTAAGAGGTGTCAGAGGCTGTGGCTGCTGTTTTTGGTTCTGTTCTGAGGGTTCCTTAAAGCAGTCTAGAGCTTTCTGACCTACACTCCAGCCACAGAGTCCTAATGCTCAGCCTCACAGAAAGTAGATGTTTACTTCTGTGATGTTGTAATTGCTCACAAAACTCCAAGTTTTGAGTATAAAATTAAGACAGTCATCGATAGAATGAAAATAACTGGAAGGAGTCATGAGAGATGGCTTAGTGGTTAAGAGCCTTTGTTGCTCTTGCAGATGATCTGAGTTTGATTCTCAGCACCTTTATTAGGTGGTTCCCATGGTAATTACTTCTAGCTCCAGGAAACCTAGCACCCTCTTCTTCCACAGGCACCTGCACACACACACACACACACACACACACACACACACACACACACACACACACACTTTTAAAATTCTTTTGAACAATCAAGAAAATGTTTATATATAAACATAAATACATATAGGCTGTTCAAATATCCAACATGAGGTTTAGGACTTGTTATTGTTACTACAGATATCCCTACATAGAAGTCTGTCCCATATCCATTTATTTTTATTATTCTGGTATGGCAAGCCCAACAGTCCAATAGGCAGCTGATGTTGATGATTTGTTACAATTCCTAAGAAGTGAGGTTGTACCATTCCATCCAAGGCCACATGAGGAAACATCGGGGTAAGTCTAGTAGCAGAGAGGATGAGGGTAAAGAATAGACAAGAGCTTCTGTGGTGCTTCTGTCTGTCTGTCTGTCTGTCTGTCTGTCTGTCTGTCTGTCTGTCTGTCTGTCTGCCTGCCTGTCTGTCTGTCTATCTGTCAGTCTGTCTGAATGCCTTACAGTCTCTGGGAATAAATGGTCAAAGCAGACTAAATTAGTCTGGGCAGATTTGGTATTGGCCATTGGGGATGGTCCTTAGTTCCCTAGTGCCTGGCCCTTGGTGGTTGGGACAGTAGGATGGAGCATTACCCATAAAGCCTTATAAAGGAGGCAGTTCTGGGATACAGGGTCCATATTGTTGCCTACAGTATACTCACAGGGGAGCCACTTGCTGTCTGTGGGAATTACTTATGGAAGAGGCAGCTTCTCCAGCATCAGGAAGGCCTCAGTTCCACAGCCATGGAGATGCTGATAACAAAGAAATACAGGAATGAGTAGTAAAATTTAGAAAGTGTGAAAATAAAAAAAAAAATTTAAAAAAAATGTAGTCAGCATGACCTTTCATATTCTTTAGACGTTTTTGGCTGTAGAGACCCAAGAGAGTTTACAAGAGGATGGAAATAGAAAAGCTTAGCTGGGGGTGAACGGCAGCTGTCTCTACTAGTCCCCTGGGTCAGTTTTGAGCTCCATGTGAATCACAAGATTGGCTGGTGCTCTGATGTAACTTCCTGAGAAGTGTCTCCAGACAGGCCAAGCCGACACAGCCTCATGAAGTAGAGAGGAACCCAGCTTCATATCCTCCTGCCTCCCAGGACTTTGACTTGCTCAGGAGGTGTTAGAGGACAAGGAACAGCTTGAAGTGTATCTGTGCCACACTGCGGCACTGGTGTCCCCAGGTTGCGTGATGATGCAATGACAGTCATGGGCTTCCTCCCTTGACTTTGCAGGTAGACATGAAGAATTGGGAAGACATATTCATGAGCAGCTGGGAGACACTAATTGGAGTCAGTAGGAAGTACAGATAATGAAAAAGGAAGTGAATTGCGGGGGGGAGTATAGAGGGTTTGGAGTGAGGAAGAGCAGTAGATAGGACCAAAATGAACTGTACTCACTTATGAAATTTTATAAAGAAGAGAAAGAAATCAGAAATTAGTGGGAGGCATAGAATAAGAATAAAACAAACATAAGAAGGAACCCAGTTCACTCCTACGGATAGTTAGCTATCCCCAAGTCCCTGACTTTCCCCATGAACCAATAGGCGTTTAAGTCATTTAGGGAGCATAATTTTATTCAGGGCATTTTTCACTCATGCAGTACTTAGCCCATATTTATTAAGCACTTTTTATCAGTTACAGAAGAAAGCACATCTTGCTCTTTCTTTCTTTCTTTCTTTCTTTCTTTCTTTCTTTCTTTCTTTCTTTCTTTCTTTCTTTCTTTCTTTGTAGCTGTTTCTGTGTTCTTTCCTAAGTCTGAATTAAACAAACTGGCTAGCCTCTTCTTCATCAGACCTAGTGCTGTACTCTGGATCTGATGAGAAGACCCCCAAGACAGGGTGTGATATGCAAGGTGGAGGGGGAAGCAAGAAAGGCAGGAAATCTTCAGACTATGTCCCTGATCTGCACCTGGGGCAGGATAGAGAAAGAACAGAGACAGCCAAGAAGATTCTCTTGCTGCAGCACAGTTCCAGTAATTTCTATTTAGGTCAATAGGTAGCCCTTCAGTTATATGTTTTCTAAATGGGAGGTGCTTTCACAACGGTGCATGGTGGAAGTGTGGTAAAAGCATAACAATGGGGTGGGGACCTGGTCATCTGCTAATTATGTTCCAGGAAACAGATTTGAGGGGCACATTTTCCCTGTCATCACATCTGGGATCAAAACAATGTTGGCTGTTGTGATGACTATTCTTGGTTATCAACTTGACTATACCTGGAATGAACTGTAATCCAGAAAGGGAGGGCACACTTGTGATCTTGTGATCTGGACCTTGAAGCAAGAAGACAACATGCCTTTGATCTGGATCTTGAGGCTGGAAGACCACACCTTTAATCCAGACTTTGAGGCTGGAAGATGCACCTTTAATCTGGGCTACACCTTCTTCTGGAAGGACAATGGAAGAAAGAAGGGGGTATGTTCATCCTTTGCCTGCTTGCCCTTGTCTTATCAGTACATCCATTCCTTCACTGCCAGTGGAGCCTAATTCTTGGGGAATCCACCATATACAGAAGACCACCTGTGACACCCAGCCTCATGGAACTGAGCAACTACTAGATTCTTGCACTTTTCATTTATAGATAGCCTTTGTTGGACTACAGCCTATAAGAATTTCTCTCTCTCTCTCTCTCTCTCTCTCTCTCTCTCTCTCTCTCTCTCTCGTGTGTGTGTACACATATATGCATGTATGTGTGTGTATATATTTATATATAAATACAAAGAGAGAAAAAGAGAGATTCTCTTTGTAAGTTCTGTGACTCTAGAGAACCCTGACTAATAAGCTGTTTCTATAGTGAATTTGGCTTGGACAGTTCTAGATTTGCATCCACTAGGAAGAATCAATGAACGTTCCATGGGATTTGGAAGGCAATCCCAGAAGAGGCATTGGTACTTAGATTACTATCACTCAACCTGAATCTAGTTAAGCCACCATGGATGAGAGAATAATAGACCATATACTACAGTAGGGCACTAAGCATTTAGGGCCTCACAGCCCTCAGCCTCATATAGGCTATGTGTCTGGGGAAGGACTGCCTTTGCATAGAAAGATTGCTGTATCTCATTTGCACAAATATTACTGAAAGAGAAGTCAAAAGAACAATACCATTCACAATAGCCATTAAAAAAAACATGGTAACTCGGAATAAACCTAACCAAATAAATGAAAGACACTGAGGAGAAAAACAGAGGAAGACCTTTGAAGATGGAAAGACATCCCATGTACATTTAGAAGAATTAATCTTGTGAAAATGGCCATCCTACCAAAGGCAATCTACAGGTTCAATTCAATTCCAATCAAACTTCAAGGGCTATCATTTACAGATAGAGAAAAATAACCCTGAAATTTATATGGAGGCACAAAAGACAAAGGACAGCCAAAGCAGTACTGAACAAAAAGAATATTTCTGGATATACCACCATATCTGATTTTATGCTATATTACAGAGTTATATAATAAAAACAACCTGGTAATTCTATAAAAGCAGACATGCAGATCAATGGATTAGAATCGAGGACCCAGCTGTTTATAAAACTACACTTACTTGAGTTTTAACAAAGATACCAACAATACACATTGCAGAAGAGACAAAATCTTCAACAAATGGTGCTGGTAAGACTGGATTTCAGAGTGCAGAAAAATGAGAGACACTGGAGTCTCTCATCCTCCTCTAAGCTCAACTCCAAATGGGCCAAGGGTCTCAACCCAAGAGCAGATAGATAACCTGGAACTGCTGGAGGAAATATGGAGTGCATTTCTGCTTTCAGGTACAGGTTAAGGACTTCCTGAGAAAACCCAGAAAATGAGACCTACACCTGATAAAGGGGGACTCAGAAAACAGAGCAAAGGGAACAGTGACGTGAGAGAAGACGCAGCACACAGAATGGGGGGAAATCTCTGCCAGCTACTTCTATGAAAGAAGATGAGTGTTTAGAACATACAAAGAACTAAGAAACACAAACAAACAAACAAATAAACAAAACCCCTAAACATAGAAACATTAAGAAAATAAGAGCCAGCTAGGCCTGATGGAATCCAGAGGAACCAGCACAGCTCAGCCCCAGGTCTCTAGAACAGGGGCAGGAAGAATTCACCCATATGCCTGTCTAGCTGGGCTGTTGGGCACCAGTATGCTCTCTTAGAAGACTCACCTCACCAATCTAGATATCTGGATACAGGACTTTTGTTTGAAGCTGCAAACTATGGCCCGGAAGAGAAGACAGGAACCTGCACAGAGTCAGGAAGACTGAGTTGTAGACAAAGAACCACATGACAGTCTGGGACTCTCTGCCCTGGGCCTGAAGAGAAAACATGAGCCTATCCGGTGCCCATTATGGTGAGCAAATATTTGGTGGAGTATGGGAGAGAGAAAGAGAGAGAGAGAGAGAGAGAGAGAGAGAGAGAGAGAGAGAGAGACAGAGAGAGAGAGACAGAGAGACAGAGACACACAGACAGAGACAGAGACACAGAGACACAGGGGGGGTTCATATCCTGTGGAGAGAGGCAGATCCAAAGAGGTGAAGGCAGTGAGACCTGCAGGCTGATATGGGTGACCTGCTTGCCACCCAGGACCATGGTCCTATTCAGGTCTGAGCTGTGGCCAAGGGCCATGTCTGCACCTGTGGCCCTGCTGCAGCCGTGATTTGTGTTGATATCCCTGGCTCCTGTTACCACTGAAGGCTGAGAAGGCTGAGAAGATAGGGCTACACAAAGTTGGCCCCGCCCCTCACTGGCTGCAACACCAGGTCCTGCCCCTCATCTGAGAGAGCAAGCTACTCCTGAACCTCATCTGGACAGCATGACAGAGTTGACCCTGTAGGCAGGGCCATGGGTGGGCTGGCCTTGAGGGCATGAAAGTGGGAGAACTGGTCCTGCCCCATCTTTCTGCCATGTGCTGGGGAGGGCAAGAGAAAGATGCTCTCCCACCCACCCCTGGCCACCTGTGACAGGTGGGAAAGCTGGCCTACTCCCTCACCACCTCCAGCACTAGGGACAGCAGGTCCTGCACTTCACCTAGGCAACACAATGGAACTGACCCTGTTGACAGGGATTCTTGCCAGGTGGCCCTGAGAATGTGAGATCTGGCCCAGCCCCTCATCTGCCATATGGTGGTGTGAACAATGGGGAGTTGTCCCACCCCTCACCATATGTGGCAGGTGGGAGAGTTGGCTCTGAGGTTAGGAGAACCTCAAGCTGGCCCAACACATCACCACCTGTAGCACTTGGGAAAACAGGCCCTGCACCTCATCTGGGCAATTTAGTAGAGTTAACCCTGCTGGTGATGGTGTGGGCAAGCCAACCCTGAGGATGTAAGTGTGGAAGAGTTAGTCCCACTTCTCATCCAACATACAGCAGGACAGGGGACAGATTCCACCCCTTGGCCCTCACCCCTCACTGTCTATAGCACTCAGAAGACCAAGCCCTGTACCTCACCTGGGCACCATAGTAGTGCTGACCCTGCTGGTAGGGGCACAGGTGAGCCTGGCCTGAAGTTGTGAGAGTGGGAGAGCTTGCCCTGCACCCATTGTCTGTCATTTGGTTGTGAGGGAGAGGAAAAAATCCCTCTCCCTTCACCCCTTGAGACCTGTGGTAGACAAGAGAGCTGCCCCTGTTCCTTACCAGATGTCGAACTAGGGAGAGTGGGCCCTGAACCTCACCTGGGCAACACAGTAGAGCTGACCCGGTTGATGAAGATGTGGGTGAGTCTCCCCAAGAATGTGGATGTGAGGGATCAGGCACCGCCCCTTATCTACGTTATGGTGGTGTGGGCAAGGAAAAAAAGGCTCCCCCATGCCCTATGGTAGGTGGGAGAACTGCCGATGAGGACATTAGAAAAAGAGAGCTGGCCTTGCCTCTCACTAGCTGCAGCACTAGGCAGAGTAGCCCTTATACCTTGACTAGGCAACAGGGTAGAGCTGGCCCTGGTGGTGTAGGTGTGAATGAGCAGACCCCAAGGGCATGAGATAGGGAGACCGGCCCTGCTCCTTGATGGCTACTACATGAGGTGAGCTAGCCAGGGCAGTACTGGAGAGCTCACCCTGGTGTTGAGGATGAAGGAAAACTGGCAGGCTAACCAACCCAGCAACCACCCAGACCCAGAACCAGAGCTATGATTTGGGCCATCCCATCATTGACCCCATCTATGATCTGCTGGAGCATGTGAAGGGGCTTGTCTTACAGACTCAAAGTTGTAAAACCTCCATGACACAGGAAAACAATAGTAAGAGAAAATGTCAGACTTCATTTGCCCTAGGTGCTCCAAGTGACTTTGCTTCCATGCGCACAGTGATGATGGGCCATCCCTACCCTTTCAGAACAGCAAGAGTCCACTGCACGAAGGTCATAAGGTTCATAAATGGCCAAGTCCAATGTGACACCCAGGCATTTCCTACAGACCCCTCCTGACCAGTGTACAGGCATCTTCAGCCACTGAAGCTTCTGAGATGGCCCCTTCAGCAAGTCTGGAAAGAGGTGAAGTTTATGAAAAATATAAAGATGGTGCACAAAATTCCTCTGTAATATTACACAAGTCAGTATTTAAGAGTTGTGAAAATAACCTTTTCTATCAACATTGGTCATCACAGCATTTTGGATCATGAAGATGAAGCAGAAGAGAAACCTTGAGAAAGTGGGACATAATCAAGGACGTGGACTGTTTCTTGAAGTATTTAGTTTCCCTCAGGTATCTCCTTGCAAATGCATACAGGCATGCATTTATATTTGTATGTGGATGCTGAGTTCAGAAACCCTTGCAGGCAGTGTCTTCTTTAATGGAGGGTCAAGGTCAAATAAATTTGTCTTGTACCAATATGGGTGGTCAGTACTCTGGTGCTTCATTTATCTTGCCCTGGCAGGAGCAGAGAACTAAGCAGATAGCCATACTAACTTGAGTTCACCCCTCTACTTTGGGCTGCTCTCTTGACTTCTAGGCGCAGATGAATACCAAGGAATGTTCTCCTCTTTCTCTTCACTCCCCTCAAGCATACCCTGGATTATCTAAACAAATCATCTGCCCAAAGAACCCCTAATTTACTGGGGACAAATAAAGGTTTTTAGAGTGTGTGCAATTGAAATAACAGCAGCATTAACATGTGAACATCTTAGTGACTCTTTTAGGGGAGAGAAACAATTGATTAAGCTTCTTGTTTTTTGTTTTTGTTTTTGTTTTTGTTTTTGTTTTTGTTTTGTTTTGTTTTTTTGAGACAAGGTTTCTCTGTGGCTTTGGAGGCTGTCCTGGAACTAGCTCTTGTAGATCAGGCTGGTCTCGAACTCACAAAGATCTGCCTGCCTCTGCCTCCCTAGTGCTGGGATTAAAGGCGTGCACCACCACCAGCCGGCTTAAGCTTCTTGTTAACAAATAGAATTAGCTAAACAGAGCAGAAGATAATGTCATTTGTCTGGCCAATCTGTGGGAAGTGTGGTGAGTAACAAAGTTAACTTGAAGAAACACGAGGGTGAAATTCATACTGGTCCCAAGCATCAAATTTCTTGTTATTTATACCTCTGTCAATAATGTATTTAAGACTTAGTTTGGTCATTGATGATGATGCTTCATGACAATAATCATGAGGACCAACATTGACTATTATAGGGTAATATACCAAATGATAGCATGTTCATAAGCTATTTGACATGTATCAATAAGTATGCAACTATATATACAATTTTACAGCCCCTAAGTTGCATTTTATTATCTTTATTTTTCATGTGGAGAAATTGAGCCTGAGAGGTTGAGTGACACACCATGATTGTGTATCTAATGACAGGTCTGTGGTTGTATATGAAATCACAATAAGCTTCACTGATTGCTGTGAGGGATAGCCTTTGTTCTTCTTCACCTTCGTGAATGTTCTTTGTGACATTGTCACTTCTCCTTTGGGGCCTGATGTCTGTTTCCTTTCCCCTGGAATCAAAGTTGACCTTGCCTTCTTCCTAGCCAGTAGATAGGGTTCTTTGAGGTACCTGGCTTCAACAGAACTTGCAAGTTTATGCTTTTCTTTTGAGCTCCTTATGTCTGCTCTCAGAACAAGCCTGGACTAGTCTACTAGACTTCTAGACTATGGCATGTCATACAGTTGGGACACATCTATACTGGCTAGCCCCCAGCCACTCACCATCAACTGATTGTAAATGCAAGAGCAAGTGTCAAGCCACACCAAACAGAAGAACTTCCCAGTCAATCCAGTTCTCACAGATATACTATGGGGTTAGTTAGATAGAGGTAGGTATAGTAGTACTGTGGGCTAGTGGTTCTGAAAAACACTTTCTTTTTGAAAAGAAAGATCTGAGTGTTTAGGTGGAAGTCCTACTGCCATCCATATATACCCCAAAAGGTTGTGATGTTGGGGATCTCCAGCTAGGGACCCTATTCCATACTCTTGTCTCCCTCCTCCCATTCCATACTCAACCACTGAGAAAACCTTCGAAAAGTCAGTCCCTCTCTGTGGGTGCTCATGGCCACACCTACAGGCTATATAAGATCTGGTAGATAGATTTGCCGTGTGATTCCTCCCTTGTCTTCCCAAGGGTCACACACGAGATCCTTTCCTCTGCTCAGATTAAACCTGAACTTACTGATTTAGCCTGATCTGACTTAGTACATTAGCAGTGGTCTTACTACCAGGGGATTACAATACTCCTTTTCCCCCTATCTACTATCATTAAGGGACACATGAGAACAGTATCCATCTTGTGGCTATGAAGCAGCAGGTCTTGAGAACAGCAACATAACATTAGCAAGAGCAGCATGGAAAGCTGGGAAGAGTCTTGGTTCCTAACCACATTACTCTGTGGTGGGAACAATTCTAGAACACCCTCATCTGCTAACTTCAGTACTATTTAAACAATTGTGTGTTGGTTAACCTTAATGACACAAGGCAGGAACCAGAGTCCTATACTGGTCAGTTTAGTCTGTAGTCAGTGGGCTATACTCATGGTGCAGGGAGTCCTGTTAGGAGAAACAGAACTTGGATCCAAGGCCCTACTGTGTGAGGCTTAGTAGTGGTGGAATATGGGTAGAAGACCTACTGAAATGCATGGGCTGGGGTGGTCTCTGATGAGGATCTTCAGTGTCTTTTACAGCAGCAACACTGAGGCCAGACCATGAGCCTTCAAGGGGAGTAGGAAGGTTCCCTTTGAAAGAATTGGAAACAGTGGTGTGGAGGGGCAGCCAGAAGCCCCACTTGTCCACCTGCCCTGCCCTGCCCTGATCCCTGAGCCTGATCTTCCACCAGGAGGGACACCTCTCTAAATTTGACTTAAATACAGTTCAAAATTCTTTCATGTTTTCCAGATTTGTTCAATTACCCTTTCATGAAATTACGAAAAACAGATTTTTCATACACAATGAAGCCTACACCAGACTTGACACGTTGTGTCATGGTTACTAATCGCATCCTTTCAAGCACATTTCTGCCCCTGGTGTTCTGTTTAGCTGTTTTGCTACTCTGTACCTTTACTGGATGTTGAGGTCTTGGACCAGGCTTCCTTCTTACTTCCATACATCCAGTTCCTGTGGCTTCTTGAGAGGTAAAGTGCTCTCAACTTGTTTTTCTAGGTACTGGAGGCACAAGCCTATTCCCTACTTACTACCTCAGCCCATAAAGGCTGCCTGATTATGATCAAAAGGATTTATTAAAAAAATTCAGCACTCAAAACTGACATGTACTTGCACGAATCTCTTATTGCACAGCTGGGAAAAAATCTGGGGTCTCCCATTCATACTTTTTATCTTAAAGAAATAGCCTTTTTATTCTCCTTTTGTCCAATATCTTACCCCATAATATTCATTGAAAACACCAGCATACAAGTTGGGGAGATAGCTCAGTGGGCATGAGCATTTATTATGTAAGTACTAAGGACCTATTTAAATTTCCAGCACCAACATAAAGGCTGAGTGTGGTCAGGTGTGTGTACCAGTAACTTCAGTGCTGTGGGAGGACCAGTGAGGCATGCTGGTTGTCACAGGGAATAAGGTTCCAAGTGATGGATCCCTGGGCACCCTATTCTGGTCTCTGTGTGTGCACCGCATGCATGTACCTCTTCTGCCCTGAACACACACACACACACACACACACACACACACACACACACACACACACACCAAAAACTCTAGTATGAAAGTCAGAGATAGGGGGAAATGAGAGGATGGTTAAGTAGACACACACTTTGGGAACATATTAAACTCCTTATTTTTATCTTTTGGACAGGCAAAGGACTCAAAGGAGCTTTTGGCCCCACAGATAGATACAAGCCTTAAGTTTAAATTCGAATCCTCCTCTGGCAGTCTACCCATTTGACAAATATTATTGTTGGTGGTGGTAGTGGTAGTGGTTGATTGATTTGCTTTTTATAGGCAGGAAGGCCTTCCAGATTTGGGGAAGGTTGTGTCTTGTGACTTGAAGAACTTTAGGACAGGACGGAAATCCCCATGGTCTTTTAAGAGAACGACTCCCCTTCTGCAAGATGCTAATGGGTTTGCAGAGAGGAAAAGCTCCAATACAGTCATCACCTGAGTTTTACCGAAAAGGAATCTGAGGGGAGGAAAGAACATGGAACTGCTGACCCTTCATTTCTCAAAGGCTATGCAACGCAACACTGGTCCAGTTTGGGTTGTGTAACTGCCCTGCATTTTACTCTGTTGCAAAGGACTCTATTGCATAAACCACTACAACGGCTTAACAGGGACATTTGTGTGGCAAGTTAGGACAGAACTTGGGCCTTCTGACCTGTTGCATTCTGTTTTCTTTTTCTTCTTATCTCATAATGGAAACAACTTTGCCTGAGTGGCCTGTGACCAACAGGAGGTCTGTTGTAGTCACCAAGAAGCCTTGAATTTTGCCCATGCTCACATCTTAGGCTCACTGGTTCAGAAAGCTGTGATCAGTTCATGACCCTTCTTCCAGAGGTGGATTTGGGTCAGACAAGTTTATGTGAGTGATGCACAAAGCTGGACACCGATAGCACATTTTCAGCAAAAAGCCTTGTCACAATGTCACAGTGTCACCGTAGCCAGAGTGCTTATGTTCTCCCTGTGTGAAGACCTAAGCCTTAGTCACTATCCTATTGTGAGGAAGAGACACCATGACCCAGACAACTCTTATAAAAGAAAGGATTTAATTTGGACCTTGCTTACAGTTTTAGAAGCTTAGTTTGTTACCATAATGGTAGGGAGCATGGTGGCACAAAGAGAGCTGATCCACAGGCAGCAGGCAAAGGGAGGGAGAGATAGGGAGAGGGAAGGAGGAAGAGAGGGAGGGAGAGAGGGAGGGAGGGAGGAAGGGAGACTGAGCCTGCTATGGGCTTTTGAAACTACAAAGTCCACCCCCAGTGATGCACCTAATCCAACAAGGCCACACCTCCTAATCCCTCCAACAGTTTATCAGCTGAGGACTAATAATGCAATGTAAAGCTCTAGGGGCAATCTCATCTAAACGCCTACTACCTACATAGACACTAAACAGGTGAGGCACAATGCCAAGGTCACCTGTTACTCCCCATTACATTTTCAAGTGGATCTTTCCAAAGGAACCAGAAAACTCTAAGGACACGGGAAGAAGGAACTTCCCCTTGGACAGTTGCTGTGTCTTTTGCATGGCCCCAGAGACTTGGCCTGACTGGGGACAGGGAAGGAATGAAGAAAAGACAAACACACAGATATATAGAAAAGCTGGGATCAGATGGAACAGGTTCTCTGCTGGAGAAACTAGCATTCCATATGCTTAGCGTGTTTATTACCTGTAGTTGAGAAGGGAGGCAGAGTTACTGCATTCAGAGAAACAGGAAGACACGATTTATAGTACACAACTGGATCAAGCTAATCTCAATAGAAGTAGTTCCTGTAGGAGAGCCATCTTCAGTCTGCAAATATCTGGGGAGAGAAAGCTAGGGTGGACATTTTCTACACATACTATCAACTCCCAGACATGGACCAGAGGAGGCTTTTCTGCTTTGCTATGAGCCTCACTCCAGGGTGGGGGTGCCTTTTTCCTTGGGTCTGAGCCTAGAATTTTTTTCCCTTCTTTAAAATTTAAATTAGAAGCAAGCCTATTTTGCATGTCAACCCAAGTTCCCTCTCCCTCCCCTCCTCCCCTGCCCGCCCCACCCCTATCCTATCCCCTTTCTGCTCCCCAGGGAGGGTGAGGCCTTCCAGGGGGATCTTCAAAGTCTGTCATATCATTTGGAGCAGGGCCTAGGCCCTTCCCCATGTGTCTAGGCTGAGAGAGTATCCCTTTATGGGGAATGGGCTCCCAAATCCATTTGTATACTAGGGATAAGTACTGATCCACTACCAGAGACCCTATAGATTGCCCAGGCCTCTTATCTGACATTCACATTCAGGGGGTTTGGGTTGGTCCTATGCTGGTCTCCCAGCTATCAGTCTGGCATCCATGAGCAACTCCTTGTTCAGGTCAGCTGTTTCTGTGGGTTTCTCTAGCCTGGTCTTGACCACTTTGCTCATCACTCCTTCCTCTCTGCAACTGGATTCCAGGAGTTCAGCTCAGTGTTTAGCTGTAGGTGTCTGCTTCTGCTTCCATCAGCTACTGGATGAAGGCTCTAGGATGGCATATCAGGTAGTCATCAATCTCATTATCGGGGAAGGAGCCTAGAATTTTTTTTACATTGCCAGCTCATGTTAGCAATATGCATTCACTCAAGATTTCATTCCTTTAGGGCTTTTTCTGCTCCCTTCAGGTTTGGTTTTGTTTGTTTCCCTCTGAATCTCAGCCTAATAGACACTTTCCTTAGATATAAAAATATATTTGATCAGATCATGCCATCTAGTCCAGTAATGGGGAGCAATTCTGATCAACCAATGTGATGCTGTACATTTCTATTCTGATCTAATGTGTATTGATTTCAAAACTCAAACCATCAAGGATACTGTGACTTCCCACATTTTCAAATTATTGGAATACCTTGCAGTACCACTGAATACTTCCAATGGGTTGTTATGGTATGCTATTAGGAATATGAGCCTCATTTTCTTCTGGTTCTGTCATTTTTCTGGGGAATGGGGACAGGGTCTCACAGTATAACCCTGGCTGCCTTAGAACTCACTATAGAGACAGACTGTCCTTAAATCCACAGAGATCCTCCCACCTCTGCCTTCCTAGTGCTGGGCTTAAAGGTGTGCACCACCACTCCTGACACCTGGCTCTATCATTTTGATATTCTATGTGGTCCCTTTTTTGCTCTTTGGTAATTCTGTGAGCTCTGTAGCCTCACGGAAAGACCAGTGTCCCTAACATTTAAATGACCATTAATGATTTTCTATACTGCCTACACCCACATGTAGCCAGGATCCACTTGTTGAATCTACTGGAGTTCCACGTGTGTCCTTTCTGTGGCTCCATTTATTGCCTTTATTCAATTCTCCAGGCTCCTGTAGTTCAGTTCTCTACTCTTAGCAGTTTCCAAGTGCACCTGTTTTCTCATAGTCCTCAGACTGACTTCTCTCCACTGTCTGCTCTTCCTTTTTATTTACAAATGAAGAAGTGTCCCTAATCCCTTGAATACTGGCTTTGTACTTTGTGTTCTCCTTCCCATTAGTTTCTCCAAGATTTTGTTTGATGACTTTCTGTCTCTGGACTCTTCCAATATTTCTCAATGGATTCCTGCTTCTCATTTTCCATACAGCTGCATGCACTACCCAATTAAAAGAGTATTTCCCTTTAATAATTTCCCTAGAGAGTTGCTATTTTATCTGTCCTATCACGCCCATCCCCAGCCTTTGGAAGTGGAGGCCATAAACCACCTCCTACATGTTTATATTTATTCTCTTAGACAAGTTCTGCTGTCCTTGGGCAGAGGAGCTTCCTTTTACAGTGGGCAAAAGAGACTCCTAACTGGTCAAAATGCTAAGAATGAATTGCTGTTGGGTGCTTAGCTGTAAATAGGACATCTATAGCATCCCTGCCTGGAGAACTAGTGAACTGCATGGAAAAGGGAAGTGGAAAGATTATGAAAGCTGAAAGATGGGGAGGAATCTCAGAAAATGCTGTCCTCTAGAAATGATCTGCACAAAAAAAAGGAAGAAAATGAAAGTAAGAGGGGGTCTAGTTGGATAGAAGAAGGGGGTCTGTAGGAGTGGGAGGAGGACAAAAAGGGCTAACAGGGTGCATAAATTCACAATATATTGTATAGATATATAAAATCATCAAAAACTGACTTAAGAAAAAAGTGTTGGTGTGCTCCTCCCTCTTTCCTTTCTGCCATCCAGACTGAGGAAGAGCCGGAAACTCCAGGCCATGTGAGCCATGGCCAAGGCCGCATTGGTAAACACCGAAAGCATCCAGGAGGCCTCGGGAATGCTGGAGGCATGCATCATCACAGGATCAACTTCGACAAATACCATCCAGGTTACTTTGGGAAAGTTGGTATGAGGCATTACCACTTAAAGAGAAACCAGAGCTTCTGCCCGACTGTCAACCTGGATAAATTGTGGACACTGGTCAGTGAGCAGACATGGGTCAATGCTGCCAAGAACAAGACTGGAAGCTGCTCTCATCATTGATGTTGTGCCATCGGGCTACTACAAAGTTCTGGGGAAGGGAAAGCTCCCTAAGCAACCTGTCATCATGAAAGCCAAATTTTTCATCAGAAGAGCTGAAGAGAAGATAAAGCGTGTTGGAGGTGCCTGTGTCCTGGTGGCTTTAACTATCCAAGAAAGTTAATTAAATGCTAACATTTTCCAAAAAAAAAAAAAAAGAAAGAAAGAAAGGTAGGAAGGAAGGTAGGAAGGAAGGAAGTGTCTATTTTCTGTTTGTTTTCTCCTTCCAAATCTCTTTTGGTTGGTTGGTCTCTCACCCCATTGTTCTTCCAGGCTTAAGTAGAGAAAAGGGAAGAGAGGAAGGAACTAAACTCATGGTGTCCTTTAGAAAGACTCTGGGAGAACCACAAATTTCAGTATATAAACAGATTTGCAAAGAATGAAGACCAAAAGATCTGCTGAGTAGATAGAAGCAAGCGAGTGAGAGAATATGGTTAGCAAGTTTACAGATGCCCTCAGCACCAAGCTGATGTACACATTGTAGTTTACAAGAGTAGAATCTCCATTTGCTACAAGAAACATACACTAGTGAAAATTACTCTTATAATAAACACAATGTGGCCAGATACAATTTTTACAACAGCCACAGAGAGGAAACCCCATAGTTACCGTGGCTTTGTAGGTAAGGTTTACATTCCAGGGAAGATAACTATAAAACTTACGTGGTTAGAAACAGAAAATCACAGGGGAGCTTCTTGCCTTATTCAATAAACAATTCAATTTTATGATGACAAGGTACAGGGTATGTATGGATTTAACTTAAACAGGAACTTTCCGACACCTGCCTAATACTTCTTATTCTTTATGCCTGGCGGTAACTGACATGTAAAATTCTCTGCCTGGCTTCCTCATTTTTACAGCCAAAGATAATTTTACAGCCCAGAACCTTGAGCTCTTCAAAGCACTTGTATCAACAGCTTTTCTCTGTTCAAATTGCTTTCTTTACTAGCTCCTACTTGTTATCTTACAAACAAGCTCAAGGGGGTCTAACTCTCAAACAGACAAAAAAAAAAAAACTTGTATATTAACCCCTACTTCCTTTGGAGTTAGCACCCAGGCCTGCTTCACTTAAAATCTTTCAGGTCAGGCCTACACTGTTTGCCTTCACTGCAAAGTTTCTCATTAACAATATGGCCCGTGACACAAGGATTTAAACAGTTTTAAATGAGAGCAAGTCAATGTCTCAGGGGCTTATGTAACTTTTCATTTTCCTTGACCTGGCTTACACAGCACCAGCTACTCTGCAGATATTGTGTATAGTGTGTGGTGTCTTATAAATAACTGTAACTATGCTAAAGTAGGGATCAGTTTTTTTAATCTAATTTGATGAAAGTTGAGGGAAAAGATGTTTATTTTACTTACATATTGTTTGAGAATTTCACACACAAATACAGTATGTTTTATTGAATCTGCTCCCCCATACTTCCTCTTCCAATGCCTCCCACACCCCTCCATCACTTTTCCCTCCCAAATTCATGTTCTCTTTTGAAAGTCCACCGAATCCTCCTACTGCTCCCATTGTGTGCACAGATGTAAGGCCATCCTCTGGAGCACAGGCTACCTCTTAGGGGACATGTCCAAATACAAAACTAACAATGTCATAGCCATTTGATAAGATTATGGAGGTTGAATTTTGATTCATGACATCAGTTTGTAAGCAGTAGAGTTAAGGCTGGCTGCTTTTTGCAGAGAACAGATTTCAGTATAATGCTGGTCAGTTCACAGAATCTCAACCAAGACAAGGTATGGGGATCGAGGGCTGCATAGTTGTGGTGCTTTGAATAAGAATGGCCCCAATAGGTTCATATATTTGAATGCTTAGTCACCAGGGAGCAGCACTATTGAAAGGATTAGGAGGTGTGGTCTTGCTGGGATAGGTGTGGCTTTGCATATTAAAAGCCCATGCCAGGCCTAGGCTCTCTGTCTCTGCCTGTGAATTAGGATGTAGCTCTCAGCTACTGCTCCAGCACTTGTCTGCATGTTGTCATGCTCTGCATCATGATGATAGTGTACTAAATCTCTGAAACTATACAGCTGCCCTAATTAAATGCTCTCTCTTGTAAGAGTCCCTTGGTCATGGCATCTCTTCACAGCAATAGAATACTGACCAAGACAATAGAGTCTTCAACCAGACAACAGGGCTGAGGATTGAGATCACTTCTGGAAACTCTGGACTTTGCAGTTCCTACTGCCTGCTCTGCAAGTACACAGATATCGTGTGCTTTTACCAGGGTCATTCCAATTATGCCCTCAGAAACTTAGTGTTTCTGCAACCTGCTGCCACCAGAGGAACTCTCTTGTGTCTACTTGTCATTAGGTATATGTCTGGTTGGCAAGCCTGGCTTGTGGGTCTACACCTTGTTTCTTGGGAAAGTGACATTGTAGAATTTTCTGTGAATCTAACAGGGTTTTCACTTCCTTCATGAATTGGTGTGTGTGTGTGTGTGTGTGTGTGTGTGTGTGTGTGTGTCTGTGTCTGTGTTTGTGTGTGTGAGTGTGTGGTGTTAGAAGTGTGAATTCTCAAGAATTTTTTCAAGGAACTGAGTTTACATATTGGATAGTCAAAAACCATAATAAATTCTATTAGTATAACTCAGTGTGCCTGACACCTGACACCATTTTGTACAATAAAAACCTCTTAAAGGTCATTAATGATCTATTATTTGCCAATTTGAACAACTTTCTGATTTTTTTCTATTAACTTACATGCAGATTTGACGTAATTGAACATTTCTTTCCTTCTTTCTTTATGTATTTGTTCATTCTTTCTTAAAGAGAAAATTTAAAAGTAGAAGTGCAAGGGTTCACTTCCCAGCCCCACAAAAATAAGTAATAGTAATAGTAATAATAATAATAATAATAATAGTAATAATAATAAGTTATAATCTATTTAATGTCAATACCTTTGAGAACAGAGTAATGTATAGTTTTTTTGATAAGACAACTTTCTAAAGTCAGTAGAAGGAAAAATAGAAAATATGACTATTCTCGAGTTTGTTAAAGAACTCAAATCTACAATGAGATATCTCAATGTAAGTCAAAAAACATTTCCAAAAAATAAAAGAAGAAACAACAGAATCTCATCTTCCTAAACATCAGTGAAAACTTCTAAACAAGCCAGGCAGTGGTGGCACTCACCTTTAATCCCAGCACTCTGGAGGCAGAGGCAGGCAGATCTCTGTGAGTTGGAGACCAGCTTGGTCTACAAGAGCTAGATCCAGGATAGCCTCCAAAGCCACAGGAGAAACCCTGTCTTGGAAAAACACAAAGACAATTAAACAAAACAAGTTAAGCACTATGGCCAAGGGGACCCTGGTGCAACTCCAGTATACTACTTAAAAACCCATCAGCATTTTACCATTCTTATGGGGGGAAATCCTGAGATTTTATTAATAAGTGAAGAATAAGATAAAATGTAATACTTGCCCATGATTTAAAACAAACAAAGAAACAAGCAAGCAAGCAAGCAAACAAACAAACAAAAACCTTAATTCAAACTAGGGTCGTTGAAAGGTTCAGGCATTATGCTGGCCTGCCCCTGTTACCTGGCAGAATTCACTCAGGAAGTTTCTGGTCAACCCAGGTTTCCATGGGAACTAAGTCTGCACAGAGGTGTAGAGGACCCCTTTGAAAGACAGACCCTCTGCCCATTTATGCTCTCTCTGCTCCTCTTCTCTCTGCCTTTTTCTCTTGTGAACAGCCATGGTGGTCAGCCATTAACCCTGTTCCTCTTCTCTCTCAGTCTCTCTACTCTTCCAGGCCTATAATAAACTGGTTAATATGTCTCTCAGTCTCATGTCTCATCTTGTGCCCATTTTTCTTTATTTCTAATTTAAGCAAAAGAATAACAGTTGTAAGAAGGCAATTTCTTTGTCAGTTTTACATAAGCTAGAGTCATTTGGGAAGAGGAACCACAACAGGAGAATTACCTCCATCCAGATTGTGTACACAAGTCTGTGAGGGGTATCTTACTTAATTAGTGATTGATGTAGGAGGTCCCAGCCAATTTTGGGTGGTTCCAGCCCTGGGCTGGTTGTTCTGAGTTATATAAGAAAGCAGGTGGGATGAGTAAATGCCACTCCTCTGTGGTCTCTGCTTTAGTCCCTGCCTCCAGGTTCCTGTTTAGAATTCTTTCCCTGATTTCTTGGGATGACAGGCTATAAGCTATAATATAGAATACACCCTTTCCTCCATAAGTTGCTTTTGAATATGGTATTTTACTACAGCAATAAAGCCCTAATTATATACCTGGCAAATCCCCAGAGCCCTACCTGGTCCTCATAGTCTCTCAGAACCTGGTAGACATTTTCACATGATCTATGGCAATGATGTTGCTATTGAGAAAATTGAAGTGAATTTGATATCCTTACCTTGAGGAGATTGTTTTTCATTCTGTCTACATAGCTGAAATTTTATTTTTTATCCTTGAAAGCCATACTTTTCACTGTATATGTGATCCGTATTATTGTTTCTTGTGCTCTTGGATTTAATCATAGGCATATGACAATAATGTTTTCTCTCTCAACTTGTTTGGCAATAAACTTATTTGCTTCATATTTAGATAATCACCCTGACTATGGACCATTGCTTCATTGAATTAGTCTTCTTATTGAAGCTCAGAGAACTGAACTTGTAAAGAATGTCCTTCTGAATTGCAGTTGTTTTGCATATACATTGGTTTCTTATTTTTTTATTCTAAACATATTGTATATAGTGTACCTGGTGTATGTGTGTTGTGTTATGGTATTTGATATTTGTAGTGTATGTGATATATAGGGCATGTGGTACAGTATGTGGTATGTTTGGTCTGTGTGGTATACAGGGTTTCTGTGTGGGCAGTACACATGATATGTATATGGTATATGACATGGAAGAATGGATGGAGAAAATGTGGTACATTTACACAATGGAGTACTACTCAGCGGAAAAAAGCAATGGAATCTTGAAATTTGCAGGAAAATGGATGGAACTAGAAGAAACCATTCTGAGCGAGGTAACCCAGTCACAAAAAGACAAATATGGTATGTACTCACTCATATGTGGATTTTAGTCGTAGAGTAAAGCCTACAATCCACACTGCCAAAGAAGCTAATAAACAAGGAGGGCCCTAAGAAAGACATACATGGTCCCCTGGAGAAGGGGAAAGGGTCAAGATCTCCTGAGCAAATTGGGAGCACGGGAAGAGTTGGGAGGGAGCTAGGAGAAGGAGAAGTGGGAGAAGAGGAGGGATGCAGAGGACATGAGGGAGCAGAAAGGTTGTCAGGGGAAGAAGAATAGATGATAACAAGAATGGAGATACCATAATAGAGGGAGACATTTTTGGGCTACAGAGAAATCAGGTACTAGGGAAATGTCTCGAGATCTACAAAGATGACACCAGCTAACAATCTAAGCAACAGAGGAGAGGCTACCTTAAATGTCCTCCCCTGATAATGAGATTGATGACTAACTTACATGCCATCCTATAGCCTTCATCCAGAAGCTGGTGGAAGCAGAAGCAGACACCCACAACTAATCACCGAACTGAACTGGAACCCAGATGCAGAGAAGGAAGAGTGTAGAGCAAAGGGGTCCAGACTATGGTGGTGAAACCCACAGAAACAGCTGACCTGAACATTGGGGAACTCTTGCTCACCAGACTGATAGCTGGAATACCAGCATGGGACTGATCCAGACCCCAGGAACATGGGTTTCTGTGAGGAAATCTACGGGACCTCCTGTAGAAGTTCAGTACTTATCCCTAGCATAGGTGTGGACTTTGGGAACCCATTCCATATAGAGGAATACTCCCTGAGCCAAGACACACAGGGGTAGGCCTAGGCCCTATCCCAAAGGATACAATAGATTCAGAGAAATCATCCACCATGATCAAGTACACTTCATCACAGGGATGCAATGATGGTTCAACATATGAAAATCTATCAATGTAATCCACCATATAAACAGACTGAGGAAAAAAATCACATGATCATCTCACTAGATGCCGAAAAAGCCTTTGATAAAAATCCAACACCCCTTCATGATAAAGGTCTTGGAGAAATCAGGGATAACAGGAACATACCTCAACATAATAAAAGCAATATACAGCAAGCCAACAGCCAACATCAAATTAAATGGAGAGAAACTCAATGCAATTCCTCTAAAAATTGGGCATAAGAAAAGGCTGTCCACTCTCTCCATACCTCTTCAATATTGTCCTTGAAGTTTTAGCTAAAGCAATAAGACGACAAAGGGAGATCAAGAGGATACAAATCGGAGAGGAAGAAGCCAAACTCTCACTATTTGCAGATGATCTGATGCTCTACATTAGTCATCTGAAAAACTCTACCAAGGTACTCTTACAGCTGATAAACACCTTCAGCAAAGTGGCAGGATACAAGATTAATTAAAAAATCTGTAGCCCTACTATACACCGATGACACATTGGTGAAGAAAGAAATCAGAGAAACATTGCCCTTTACAATTGCCACAAACAACATAAAATACCTTGTGGTAACACTAACCAAAAAAGTGAAAGACCTGTACCATAAGAATTTTGAGTCTCTAAAGAAACAAATTAAAGAAGATACCAGAAAATGGAAAGATTTCCCATGCTCTAGGATAGGTAGGATTAAAATAGTAAAATTGGCAATCTTGCCAAAAGCAATCTACAGATTCAATGCAATCCCTATCAAAATCCGAACACAATTTTTCACAGACCTTGAAAGAACAATTCTCAACTTTATATGGAGAAACAAAAGACCCAGGATAGCCAAAACAACCCTGTACAATAAAGGAACTTCTGGAGGCATCACCATCCCTGACTTCAAGCTCTATTACAGAGCTATAGTCCTGAAAACAGCTTGGTATTGGCACAAAAATAGACAGGTAGACCAATGGAATCAAGTTGAAAACCCTGATATCAATCCACACACCTATGAACACCTGATTTTTGATAAACAATCCAAATTTATATGATGGAACAAAGAGAACATCTTCAACAAATGGTGCTGGCATAACTGGTTGCGGACATGTAGAGGCTCAGTTAGACCCAAGCCTATCACCTTGCAAAAAAACTCAAGTCAAAATGGATCAAAGACCTCAACGTAAATCCATCTACTTTCTTTATATTGGTATAAACCTCCAATTCAGTCACATGCACAGTTAGTATTATCTAGAGAGGCATTTTCTGAATTTATACCCTGCCAGTCTTTATGAGTGGGTCTCACTTTCAACTCTTTGCTGTATGTCATCTTCTGTGACATAAACTTACTAAAACTTAAGTGCCCCAAAGCCTACTTGGAGCAATGTCTTGTTCCGGTGACCCTACAGTCTGTTCCCTCTCACTCTTCCAGGCAAGAAGGCTTGGAGTCATCCTTGGCACTTTCCTTTCTTGGCATCTCTCTATTTAATCAGGTAATTAATTCCTTCAAGTGGATTTTCCTCTCCTCTTTGCCATTCTCCTAGAATGTCTGGATCTGTAATATACCCTGAACTGGTTCCTTCTACTTCACCCCATTTCTTCATCTAATTTGGTCCCACATAGCTCCAATAATGCTTTCTTCGAAAACCCTCTAGGGAACCTGACACCCTGCACTTTATCTAGTGAACCTTATGATTAGAACTCACTTTGTTATGTGATGTTCATTTGCCACTGTCCCTTTACATGCTCTAAATGCCAACAAAGCTTCATGGCAGAGCATGCACTGTTCCTTGCAATGATGGGGACTCCTTGTGGAGCACCCGCCTTCCATCTTGAGCTCTCAAATCTTCATTAAGTGATTTCCCTATGCATATGTATGTGGACTGAAAGATATGTAATGGAATAAACTTTAAGGTGCAATAATGTCTTCAAATGTCCTACGTTATCGTGCCTGTTTGTTTGCACATTGGGATTTCAATACATGTTTCTATGTAGCTGAAGTTTTGTATGCCTACGAAATACCAAGGCAATGGTAATCAGTAAGAATAAACATGGAAGAAGTTGATGGTTTGTGTGGTTATGCCAGACATTTGTCAAGTTACAGAACTGTGTAAGTGTCCCATCTAGGATTTCATGTGTGGTGAACAGGACCTGCCTAAATGGAAGCAAATGGATTAGATGGTTTGTCCTGGACCCTTCTGGCTCTTGATGTCTAGACTTCTATAGAAGAAAACATAATGGATTCCATATGTAAAAACCAAGAATTTGTTTATCAGTAGCTAGTCTATATATATGTACATATATATGTTTCAAATGTGAGATAACGCTAAATATAGCTCATGTAAATATAGGCATTTATCTTTTCCTTGAATGGTTCCTTATATAGTCTCTGATGCCATTCAATCATCACCATTGAGCTTTTCCAATTTCCCAGTTGTCCAGTAGGTCTCTGATTATAATTCCAAGCATCAAACTGGTGTCTGCACATAAAACTCCAGTAAAATGACAAAACCAGTGCCAGAGAACGGCCACTCAGCTATTCTCCTAATAGTTGATATCATCTGGAACAAATTCCATGTTTGTACAGATTTTCTATGCCAGCTTCTTTTCCTTTAGAGCCACATGCTCGATGGCTTTACAACATTCTAATCTGTAGGTTTTCTTTATTTTAAAGAAAATAGTACTTTGGATAAAACTGTCCTTTCATTGTGGTCTTCATAAAAGCCATATATACATTTCTAGGCTTCTTTGGGATGTGGCAAGACTGAGTAGGTTTGTAATACCTGACTGAATGCCCCCATCTATAATTCACTGGATCAGACATAATTGTGTGTAGCATTTCTTGTTCCAGGCTACATGCTTTGGAAGGTGCCTCTGGTGGCACATTTGCAGGCTCCTGTGTGCATGGGAGAAGGAAATGATGTTGGGAAAGAATTTATTTGAGGGAGAAAAAGAGAGACCACAAATATGGCTGCTAAGAAACCTGGCCCTTCTAAGGCTAGGGAGATAGTCAATGGAGTGCTTGAGGCATAAACATGAAGATCCAAGTTTTGTCTCCAGGACCCAAATAAGCCAGGTGTGGTTGACAAACATCTGTAATCCTAACACTGGGGAGAGAAAGGCAGAAGGATCCCTAAGGCTTGGTGGTCAGTCAATCTAGCTGAATCTGAGAGTTACAGATTCATCGAGAGAACCCTGTCTCCAAAAGTAAGTATGGTACAGAGTGATTGAAATCATACAATTCAACTTGACAGACAGACACACAACACACACACACACACACACACACACACACACACACACACACACGGGACCGAGAGGGGGGAGGAGAGAAGGAGGAGAGGAGGAGGAGGAAGGAAGAGAGAGGAGAGAGAGGGGAGGGGAGAGGGAGGGGAGGAAGAAGAGGGGAGAAGAGGAGAGGGAAGGGAGGAGAGGAGGAGAGGAGAGGAGAGGAGAGGAGAGGAGAGGAGAGAAGAGAAGAGAAGAGAAGAGAAGAGAAGAGAAGAGAAGAGAAGAGAAGAGAAGAGAAGAGAAGAGAGAAGAGAAGCTTGGTCCTTTATGGGGTGGCAGCTATCAGACAAGACTCCCATGAAGTCATACCTCAGTCTGAGCCCAGAGATGAGTGGAGTCAAAACTCTGGGGATATGGAGCAAAGATACTTGCTGGCCAGGGCTATGTTTCCTACCATCTTGGGAGTAAACACCCTCAGGGGGAATGGTTTTAATGGTGCCATCGGGATGTGGGGGCTCCCACACTCAGCACACATCGTGTCTTCAATGTCAGAGGCCTGTTTATAGGTGCTGGAGGTGGCAGGAAGGTTCATGCACATAGTTATGTGGCCTAGGCAGAGATGGCAATGGTGAAATCAGAGCAGTAAGAGAGAAACCTGTTTTAAAAATATTCATGCTTTTGAAAAGTCCCCACAATGTGTAACATGTTTATAAACGTTTATTCATGGACAGATGGGGAAAGCCATTACCAGTCTTTAAAGAAGTTTATCAAAGGCTTAACAAGTTCCATTTTGTGAACTCTTTTCCAAAAAGTACTTTTTGAATGTAGTGAGTGTCAAGTAGGGTGCAGCTTAAATCTTTTTGTTATGGTTACCGAGTACATCACAGTCTGTTGAGTATTCTCAAGGAAAATGTCAAGCCAAGGTGACAAATAAACTTCTTGATTTTCAATATTACAAGTGAAATGAAGTTTTGTTCACCAAGTTGCCATTAAAGACATCTTAAATGATAATAAGTTATAAAGAAAAATCTTTACTGTTCATAGAAGTGATCAGATCTTATATCAAGAGTATTTTACCAGAGGTGAGGAGGTGGCAGAATTTATGAGGAAAATGGAAGGAAAAGTAAAAATGAAGCTGGACAAATATTACCAAGAGGGGGGGAATGACGAAGAGGAGGGTTACTTCCCAGAGTTCCTCACTACAGCAACTGGCCAACTGTTTTCTGCCTAAGATACCTTATCTGAGTCACCATGACTAATGACAACCCCTGTTCACAGCTGCCACATTAATCAGCTCTAGGTCATTAAGGACTAGTGGAGATCCTTAATCACCTGCATTCTGGTTCATAGCACAGAGGGTGTAGACAGGCTATGTGAGTGAATTGTGCAAGGGACAGGGTGGACTCAGGAAGACACAGAATAAAAGCACTGTTAGAGCTGCGAGGCTAGCAAGTGTCTGAAGACAGCCTGAATCCTACAGGGTAAATGTTATTTATCTAGCTAGGAAAAGAAAGTTGATCTAGCTAAAAGTAGAAAGGACACAGAAGTATAGGTGTCCTACATTGGTCAAGCATGGCAAGAGTGAGTGGTATAGTTGGGCAACCATAATGCTAACTGGCAAATGGTATAAGAGCTGAAGACAAAAGAGCATGAATACCAGGGTAAACTGATCCTCTGAGACAGAAAGCATATGAGACTTCACTTCCCAGTAGATCAGGAAGCATTGCACAAGGCAGCAAGTACTTTCAAAGCCTGCCCACAGTAGTCTAATAGGCTTTACCTCCAACAGTTTCCAGAAACTTCCCAGGGAATGCCTCCAGCTGGGGAAGGTGCATTTTGGGTTCAAACCTTAGCCGCTTGGTTCTCAGTGATATTCTATTCTACTCAGCTGGGCTTGGGGATAATCTGTGCCTTTGTTCTCTCATTTCTAGAAGGTAGGTTTTGGGATTAATGGTCCACATGAGCCCTGTAGGGGTTGTATAATGCAATCACAAGATAATGGGGCTAAGACTTGGGACATTCACCTGTCAAGCTTTGATTCTCCCCAATGTGCCAAGTGACATATGGGTTGGGACTCAGTCCTATTTGATAGGATAATGGTACCCAAGTAGGAAGGGGAGATGACAATTACATGAAACCATGGATAGAAACATTTGTTATTAAAGTACTTTACAACATAAGTTAGTGTGGTGGTTTGAAACAAAATGGCACAACTAATCACTGAACTCAACTGAAATCCAGATGCAGAGAAGGACGAGTGTAGAGCAAAGGGGTCCAGACCAGGCTGGTGAAACCCACAGAAACAGCTGACCTGAACATTGGGGAATTCTTGCTCCCCAGACTGATAGTTGGGATACCAGCATGGGACTGATCCAGACCCCAGGAAAATGGGTTTCAGTGAGGAAACCTCGGAAATCTACGAGACCTTCTGTAGTAGTTCAGTACTTATCCCTAGCATAGGTGTGGACTTTGGGAGCCCATTCCACATAGAGGAATGCTCCCTGAGCCAAGACACACAGGGGTTGGCCTAGGCCCTATCCCAAAGCATATGATAGACTCTGATGACACCCTATGGAAGGTCTCACCATCCAGGAGGAGCAGAAAGGATATGTGATAGGTAGGGTTTTAGTTGGGGGGGTGGTGGTGGTAGGGGAGGACAGGAGGGAGAAGGAAACTGAGATTGTCATGTAAATCAATCTTGTTTCTGATTCAAATAAAAAATATCTGCAAAGAAAGAAAGAAAGAAAGAAAGAAAATGGCCCCAAAGGGAGTGGCACTACTAGGAGGTATGGCCTTGTTGCAGTAGGTGTGGTCTTGTTAGAGGAATTGTGTCACTGTGGGGGCAGGCTTTGAGGTCTCAATCATTCTCAAACCACACCCAGTGTTTTAAATCGCTTCCTGTTGCTTTTGAATCAAGATGTAGAACTCTCAGCCACTTCTTCAGCACCATGTCTGCCTATATGCTACCATGTGGCACCATGATGATAATGGGCTAAACCTCTGAAGTGTAAGCCACCCCAATTAAATGTTTTCCTTTGTAAGAGTTGCCATGGTCATGGTGTCTCTTCACAGCAACAGAAACCCTAATTAAGGCAGTGTTCTTAATGGAGATTACCCATTTTAAATGCTATTACCAGGAACCATGGGATTAAGAGACGAGTCTTTCCTACATTTCCTGATTTCTTTTGTTTGTATCATTTTTATTTACTTATTATTTTATTTACTTTGAGACAGAGTCCCACATAGCCTAGACTGACTTCAAACTCTCCAAGTAGCTGAGGATGACCTTGAACCTCTGACCTTCTCACCCCTAACCCCTAAGTACTGAGATTCTAGGCATTCACCATCACACTGGATTTTAAGCAGTGCTGGGTATCAAAACCATTCCCTTGTGTGAGCTAGGTGAGCACTTCACCAACTGAGCAAAACCCAGCCTTCTTTTGGGTATTTGAAACAAAGCCTTATGATGTAGCCTAGGCTAACTTGTAACCTTACCTCAAACTAGATTTTCCTTTCTTAGCCTCCAGAGTGCTGGGGTTATAGATATTCACCACAATGCTGAGCCCTTCCTACTCTCATAGATGAATGTTGGCAGAATAATATCATGTAGTAATAGCATATGCTTATATATATACATCAGTTATATTTTATATAGCATTACTCTTTCTATGAACTTCTTAGTATGCTGTAATGTTTAATACAATTTTCAGGATCTAAAAGTTTCCTTTTCTGTGTCAACTGCAGTGGGGTTTACCAAAGGACAAAGCAAAACCATATTTATTTTATGTAGCAAAGTGACATGGTGTGAGTATGCTATTCTATGTAAGAGCTACCAAATAAATAAGTTAATAAATAAAGGAAATGCCACTTTCAGAATACTTTTGGACCATATATGTGAGTGGGGAGAGGTGAGACTGAATCAGGAAATTAAATTAAGAAGTAAATAATAGTGGTCCCTGATCCCACCATCATTTCTCACCAGAACCAATATGACTTTGAAAGGAGGACTCTGGAATTCATTTCAAGTTTTGGGGAAACAATGTGCAATTTAAATATGTTCACATAAAAATGCTGGGGGTTAGACGGGTGGGTCAGGACATGTCAGACAGCACTGCGATCACAGCCTCACTTCCAGACCTTTCTGCACTAAATACAATTATATGTGGTCAGCTGTGATGGTGACAGAACTGTGATTGGCTGTTCCTGGAACTACCTTATTTGGAGGATATTTTTCTCATGGAAGTGGAAAACTAGGCCTGTCAGCATTTTTCAAAATTTATTTACCAACCAGAGGAAATCATATTGACTATGAGTTTAGAAACCTCCAAGTTAAGAATTCTCCTGTTAGAGAATCAGCTCTCTCTCTCTCTCTCTCTCTCTCTCTCTCTCTCTCTCTCTCTCTGTGTGTGTGTGTGTGTATGTATGTATGTATGTATGTATGTATGTAAATAAGTACCCCACCAATTAATCCATCAATAAGGATCAGAGTGAAAGAAGATGGAAATGCTGGGTCTAACTTGTTCTCTCTCTCTCTCTCTCTCTCTCTCTCTCTCTCTCTCTCTCTCTTGCTCTCTTCTTTCTTTCTTTCTTTCTTTCTTTCTTTCTTTCTTTCTTTCTTTCTTTCTTTCTTTCTTCCCCTTCTTTCCTCTCTCTCCCTTCCTTTCTTTATTTCTCTTCCCCCATTTCTTTCTCCTCTCTCTCTTTCTCCTCTCTATGTCTCTATCTCTTTTTTTTGCTAGCTCCTATAAATATTTATTCAGTTCCTATATTACGGAAGGCACTTTACAATGTCTGTGGGGAAACAGAGCTAAAAATAAGGCTCTTCAAGATGCCTCCAATAAAGACAAGTATATAAGTAAACCATCTGAGGCAGAATGGGATTAGTTCCCTCCCATTGAGCCAGAAAACTTACTGTAGAGCCTAAAAGAAGGAAAAAAAAAAAAAAAAAACAGGCCAGTGAGGGGGGAAGGCTTTGAGGACTGCCTGGAAGGAAGTCAGTGTTTTAAAAGGTAACTAGAAATGGGTGGGAGCTGAGAAACAGTGCAGAAGGGTGGAAGTCATGAGTCTTCCTTCCCAGGTTGGCCAAGGAATAGTGAGGAATGTGTCATGCTGTGGGTGGATTGGTTCTAGGTAGTGAATCAGTAGCTAATGAGAAGCTACTGAGACCTTTGAAATATTCAAATGACTTCAGGATTGGGACAGAAGAGAGAACAGGTTGAAGTCTATGCAGAGACAATGAGGAAATGAACCGGTCCTTGGCAATGGGAACTGAACCTGAAAAGAAAAATTATCATGGGAATAAATGAGTGGATATGGCAGTTAGTTAAGTCAATTAGTAGAGGGAGACAATAGAGCACTTGTGAATGTCCTTGCACAAGATAAGAGAGTTCCTGGGCACAAGCATTTGTATGGATTTGATTTTCTACAGTGAGACTTGACAGTTCTGGATGGGGAATGGAAAATGGAGACCAAAAGTCAGGAATTATAACAAATCTATGGAAGATTCTAGAGAGCTGGGCAAGATACTGCAGAAATAAATTAGTTCAGGACACAGACCTGGCCAGGATAGAAAAGAAAAATCAAAGAGCTGATGTAAGAATGGTAGAGTAGAAAAGAACATAGGTAGGAGAGATTAGATTCAGGTTTTTTCCTATCCTAATTTAGGACTGGTCAGTTTGAACAAAGGCAGGATGGCAGATTGGCCCACAACTGTTGTGTAAGCACTTCCTGATCCTGGCTTGGCTGGCCATGAACTCTGCTAGTCCAGGTGAAGTGGGGATAGGGGTGCCCTACTGGTAGGAGAAAAGAAGTCCTATATCCTATATCAGTCAAACTTCTAGACCCTTGGTTCCTTTTATGGGGAAGATGGTCACTGTCATGGGTCAAGTCTTGAGAAATGAGAAACTTGCACAGAGCCTCTTCTCTTGCACATGACTCTTTGTGCACACAATGTGCCGTCTTGGGTTTTTCTGCTTTGGGGAACTGACCATTTACTTGTTCTCCTACCAGCTGGGCAAGCACAGCTAACAGAGTAGCTAGATGTGGTTCTTACCAAGAAGGACAGTATTCAACTGCCACATTCACTGTGGAAGGGAAATTGGAATCACCCTTTGATCCTGTTTCTCTCTCTCTCTCTCTCTCTCTCTCTCTCTCTCTCTCTCTCTCTCACACACACACACACACAAACACACACACACACACACACACACACACACACACACAAAATCTCTCTTCCTCCCTCTCCCCCCTGGTACTTGACACTGAAGGGGAGTCCCCCCCCACCCCCAGAGAACTGAGGAAACACTGCCCTGCTCGGAGCTGATGGCTGGGTACAGCTGTCATTAAATAGGTAGGTCACATGCTGAAAGCAGAAAGACAAATTAATAAGAGATAGAAATTTCTAACAGAGATGTTGTCAGAAGGAAAAACTCAAAATCTGGGTCTTGGCACTTACTCTTTTAAGGGTATATGCTAAATTTATGACTAAAAATCTTCATTTTGAATGCAATCACACAGTATCAGTTTTGCTGTGTCTTTGTGCCATTCTACTGTAATTTTTAGCTGGAAGAGGTGCGTGAAGCAGTCAGCTAGCAAATAGCTTCCAAAATGTGCAAGAGTACCATGATTTCACATTTCACTGTTGAAATTCTTTAAACAGATCCCCCCCCCACCTCCAGGAGTAGCAGATTTCTTTTGTTTTGAAGCTCCATGCTGATGAACTATTTTTCAATGTATCTCTCATCATAGGTCCATCACTTATAAAGAGGATTTGCTTTGGTCCGATGAGTTTGTGTTAAGTAGCTAACCTTTCAGAGGTAGGGGAAAGGGGACTTTTAAAACAAAGTGGGAAACCTATCCTCACACACACACTACTTCTCTTTCACCTGGAGACCACCAAGATTGTGGGGTTGGCAAAGGGCTGCTCTGGTTTTTGTTTGGATTGGATATTTTTTATATTTAATATTTGTCTTTTGAGTCAGAAGTGGTTATCTCTTAAAAGAAAAATTTGAGGGCCTGAAAGCTGGGTGTTTGTGCTTTCCCCTCTGAAATGTCAACAGTTAAGCAGCCTTCAGCATGCTTCAAAGTTAGCAACCCCCCAAGATGAATTAGTGACCTGCCCTTGTCCGGCCCCCACACTAGCCTTTACCTCCTGGTGGGTAAGCTCCAACCCCCACCCCCACCATGGGCTACAACTGGCAGTTCTGGGAGAGACCTGGTCAAGCTGGGTGGCATGAATGCCTGACTGTGACAATGGTGGCTTTTCTAGCAGATTCAGTCACCTGAAGAATGCAGCAGCCTGTCCTTGAGAGCAACCTGCTTCTGTTGGTGGCATTTGTGTGGTTTCCGCCAGTGCAGGGGGCAGAGGGCCAAGGCCGAGAGTGGGGAGTGATATGGGAATTGCCTAGAAATTTACAAGTCAGTTGGAACCTGATTTATTGAAACTTTATGAAAAGTTAAAAAAAAAAGTCACCTATCCAGTTTCCTGACACATTAAGCTAAAGATTGATGAAAACGGGCTCCCCCCCCACCCCCGCCATGGCAGACACTGACCCTGATTAATAAAGACCCTGCTGCTCTCAAAGTGGGTTTCCTGGTGTTTAAAGCAGCTTGCAAAACTCTTTCCCCTTTGTCTTAGTTGTCATAGCTTTACACACCCTGATGATAAACATCTTGTCCTTTTGATGTTGGTGGCTTGTGCAGTCAGTTCTAGCAGTGGTATCATATAGCTAGGACTTGGCGTCTATGAAGCCGCTCTGTCGCCCACCATGGGAGGTAGTGCTGTACTTCACACTGCCTCCCCAGTGTGAGGAGAGAGGTGCTCTGGGTGTTGTGCACTTCTGTCTCAGCTGCCTGAGATGACATTCAAATCAGATGAGTGACTCTTAAAGGTGACTGCAGTGGTATCCCTTTACAGATGTGACAACCCTTGCCTGCAATTCTGGAATAGAGCGACACGATCTGTGCTTTGTCCCAGTTATCAGCAGGTAACTCTGTGCAGAAAAGAATTGCAGTTCTTCCCACAGGAGAACTCTGGTGTGTGTGTGCGTGTGTGTGTGTGTGTGTGTGTGTGTGTGTGTGTGGAGAGAGAGAGAGAGAGAGAGAGAGAGAGAGAGAGAGAGAGAGACGGGGATCTGTCTCATATCTGTCTTCTTATCCTGGTGTTTATCATATTGACACCTTAGTATAAACTGAGGCAGGAAATTTTCCCGTCCCACATAAATACACTGGCCATAATTTATTGCCAGGGAAACGTTAACCGATGGCTGTGATATAGCAATGTGGCACATTAGTAGTGAAGAAAAGCCAGTGCTCTTAGAGCAAGATATTTGCTATTTCTAAATAACATTGTCAGAGTAAAAAGCAAGCAAGCAAACAAACCAACCTCCTTTTGATCACACATATAAAGTCTCTGAGCTGGGTAGAAACCTAAGTTTCTGGTTGAGATGGCTTAATCACCTGGCCCAAAGCTTGCCCCAGGAAGTTAGGCTACCTTAAATCATGCCAAAGGGTTGGGTGGGATCACCAAGTGGTGGTGGCACAGGCCTTTAATCCCAGCACTAAGGAGGCAGAGGCAGGTGGATCTCTGTGAGTTCCAGGCCAGCCTGGTCTACAAAGTGAGTTCCAAGATAGGCTCCAAAGCTACACAGAGAAACCCTGTCTCAAAAAGCCAAATCCAACCTCCCCCCAAAAGTTGGTTGAGATATCTAGTCCTTTAATAAGATACTATGCTTTTCCTTCCTGCCCCTAGATCAATAGCTTAACTGGTCTCAGGGCTGCCAATAGTGATGTAGGCACTCACATTTTTGAATTATAAAATAATAACAGTAATAACAATCCTAGCTTTCCCTTTCTTGTTTCTCTTTTCTAAGCATGCTTTGTTTGACACTTTGGTCTTTTCCTCTCCCAACATTTTGGGCTTCCTTAGTCTTTCTCTAAAGCCTACCTCCCCACCATTGTCACTGTTTTTCTGCCATGTGTCTGACTCCTGCACCAGCCTTCAATGTCATGGCTTTCCCCCTTCTCACCTTCATCCTCTCCTAGGCAGATGCTTTGGTGTAACAGCTCACTCATCCTGGGACCCTAGAGTTTCTTCTACACTCTAGTAAAATTGTTCTTGAGCTTCTATTTGAGTCCACTCTTAAAGTATTTTATTAATGAGACTGAGAACCCCAAGAGGGGACCCAATTTCCCCTGCAGTGACATCTGACTCACAATGATGAAAAAGAGAGCATTGTTGGGTTTCCTTTAATATATCTCATTTTACTTTTACACAGACTAGAGCATCTTAAACCCTTTGGGTTCTGAGAAAGTTCCCGATCCCTGGGACCTTCTGGGGACATTGTACTCTAGCAGGAACTTGCTGAAGGATGGCCATACCCTTCTCAGTACATCAACCCTCATGGGTGTTCCCTCCATCTGTCGTTCAGGCTAGCGCCCAGCCAGCTGGCCACCAATCTGAAGCCTGTAGTGTGATGAAGAGGGTGCCGCACTGTGATGGTCATGTTGTTGCTGGTCCCTGGGATGCCATAGGTGCAGTGAGCAAGCAAAGAGCACTTTCTCCTCTAGGATCTGATTTAGGAAGCACAGCTCAGGCCTAGCAGTGACAAGCCAAAGCTTAGAGCACAAGTGACTTGTTTCATAATTTGGACCCGAAAGCATGACTGTGTACACATTACCTGTTTCTTCATCTCTAAATTGGAAAATGTACACAAAGGGCCACCCAACTGCAGAGAGCTTGTGTGAAGATGCAGCAAGGTGAGGCATATTCAGGACCTGGCTCAGCACTTGCTGCATAAGGACACACTGAACCATCAGGAGCTGATATCCCAGGATGTGCTGAAGGGGTTCCTAACCCTTCCCACAGGACACTGGGTTCTGGAACCTTGCTTTTATAACTTTCCCCAAATGACTCATCTGGTGAAGTAGTTTGAAAGTGCCGTGTACAATAGTTTATTTGACTTCCTGAAACTGTCTTCCTCTTCCATAACACATATCTTCTGTAACTTCCTCAGGTAACTGAGGCATCTGGCCTACAAAGATCAAATGTCAAACCCTGGCACTGCCTGAGCTAACAGCATGTACCTGAAGAGGTTATTCACATCTCTGAGCACCTATTGGCTCATTTGTAAAGTGAGAATAATGGTGTTGCCTTATAAGATATTGGAAAACCTGTTCAGTTAATATATCTAAGAGTGTAAAACAGCTCCCAACTCACGGTAAACCCTCAACAAAAGCTAGCTACGAGATCCCCTTGTTTGAAGGAAATTCATACTTTGAGGAGATCTTGTGAGAAAAGATCTGCTAAGAAGACTTTATATTGTCAAAAAATCTTTTTAGCTAATTTTTAAGTAGCATTTTGGGTTAGTTGCTTTTCCTGTGGTGAGAAATATCTGACTAAAGCCACTTAAGGAAGGAAGGGAGTCTTTTGGCTCATCATGCTGGAGGATGTGGCCCAACATGGTAATTAAGGCGTGGTGGGAAGAGTGAGAGGCAGCTGTCTGCATTGCATCTGCAGTCAGGAAGCAGAGGGAGACGATGCTGCTGCTGGGTACACGTTCTCCTCTTTACCTGTTGTTGAGTCCAGGATCCCATCCTTGTCTAGGGGGTAGAGCGGCTCTTCCAACTCAGCTAAGCCATTCTGGAAACACCCTTTCAAAGATAGTTGGTCTCCTAGGTGATTCAAATTGAGTCAAGTTGACAATGAAGATAAACCAAATCTCTGTGAGCAATCAAAAATTCTAGAATCCTAATAATTGATGAGTTTTGACTGAGATCAAGTATAGAAAATTATAATAGTTAAATTTAAAATAATTAAATGCTAAACAACAGTAATTGGAAAGCAGTGTGAAAATCACAGATGGAGAGATGGCTCTGTAGTTAAGAGTACTGGTTACTTTTCCTAAAACCTCCTGGTTTGATTCTCAGAACTCACAACCATTTATCTGTAACTACAATTCTAGGGCATCTGATGCCCTCTTCTGGTCTCTATGGGTACTTTTACACATGCGGTACACAGCCATACATGCAGGCACACACACAAATATGCACACATACAAACATGCACACATGCACACATGCACACACATTCACATACATGCATTCATACATATACACATATTCAAACACATACATGTACACACACACACACACACACACACACACACACACACACACACACACACACACACGAATCACAGTTGAGACAGAAAGCCCTGTTCCTTAACGCTATCTGGTTTTGAGCTTGTTGTTTTCTAGTTGAAAGTCTTTATGCCTTCAGTAAAAGTTTGTTTCTTCTGTCTTCAAATCAATGTCACCTGAGGCTCTTCTTTAAATCTTTCAATGTTCCATTTTAATGTTGTTTTTTAAGTCATTAATAGTTTAAGTTTGAAAGTGATGGAAATTTTCACTGTAATTTGGTTATTCTCTCCTACACAAGGGTCATAGAGGTCATCAAAGATTTCCCCTTTAAAGCAAAACTAAACAGCCTAAAACTCAAAAGTTCTCCCTGTTTAGGCCTGTCTTCTGTGTCTCCTTAGTCCACACAGTTCTAATAGGCCCAGAACTAAGTCCATTAAATTTGCACTTAAGTTTGTTGAATGTACTTGTACTTTGCAGCCTGCGTTTACAATGATGTCATAGATAACAGTGGTAAGCATGATGGGATGCTTCCCCTAAAACCAGTTCACATTCCCATGAGCAGTACAAAAGATGTACATTCCCTCCCTCTTCACAATAGGCATTAATATGATTTGGCACTTTAATAAGCTTAAATGTACATTTTTGCACAGTATTAAACATTTTAAATCAAGTCTTTGGCCATTTAGATTTCCTACCATAGGATTTATAGTTTCATAGTCTTTGATCATTTTAATGTTTCGGCTTTTCTTATTGATTTATAAAGCTCTTTATATATTAAAAAATTAAAGATTCTCAAACACATTGGAAATATTTCCTAGTTTTTTATCTTTAAAATCTTTCTTTCCTCCCTCCCTCTCTCCCACCGTCCCTCCCTCCCTCTCTCCCTCCCTCTCTCCCTCCCTCTCTCCCTCTCTCCCTTCCTCCCTTCTCCCTCCTCCCTCCCTCTTTCTTTCTTTCTTTCTTTCTTTCTTTCTTTCTTTCTTTCTTTCTTTCTTTCTTCCTTTCTTTCTTTTGTCTGTTCCATGCCTGGTAAGGATTGGCTCCAGCCTGAGGAGAGCTTGAGAACCCCACATGGATCCAGCATTTATTTCTGTTCATATGTATATTACTGTGTATGTGTGTGCCACATGAGTGCAGTTATCTCAGAGGCCAGAAGAGAGCATCAGATCCCTGGAATTGGAGCTACAGGTGATTATGAGTTACCTTAGATAGGAGCTGGGAACTGAACCCAGGTCCTCTGTTAGAGCAGTGAGCACTCTTAACTGCTAAACCATCTCTCCAGCCCCTTTATCTTTAACTATTAAGTATCTTCTGCTTCTTTGGGTTTAGTTTTGGAAATCTTAAAAATTTAGAATTTTTTTTAGCTAATACTTTCCTTTATGACTTTTCCTCTCTTTTTTATTTTATTTTATTTTATTTTATTTTATTTTATTTTATGTTTTTGGTTTTTAGAGACAGGGTTTCTCTGTGTAGCTTTGGAGCCTATCCTGGCACTCACTCTGGAGACCAGGCTGGCCTCGAATTCACAGAGATCTGCCTGCCTCTGCCTCCCGAGTGCTGGGATTAAATGCGTGCGCCACCAACACCCAGCTTCCTCTCTTTTATTATAAGCTTAATAATCTTGTTTCCACAAATATCGTTATAAATTTGTACTTTGCCTTTTTAATAGTTAAACCTTTATCTTGGGGTCATGTGCTAATCATCCTAAGAAGAGTTCCCAGCACATAGTAGAAATTCTGAAATAGTGAGCAAACACATATTTCATCTGATCTTCTTATGTGGAGATTATTCTGAATTGAATTACCATTTCCTTATATTTAGGGAATGAAGGATACACTAAAATATTCATGAATAATGCAATAGACAGACATAAACTTTGGAGAAACTGGAGTATATAAAGAAGACACTGTAGGTGGATACAGGGATATCAGAGACCTCTTTGTGTGACCAGTTACTTCTGCATCATCACCTCTAACACAAGTTTTCACAAGGATGACAGAGTCTGTTGCCGGCCTACCCCACGGCTACTCCTCGTTTTTTCCTTATTAATAGGAAGTCTGCTTTTACTTGGTGCAGCATCAGAACAACAGGACAACGGAACATGTGCATCATTTAACTACATAATGATTAACATAGTTCTTACTCCCCCTGCCAGTTAGGTTATAAATGGGCATATGACCAATTATGAGCAATGGGAACAGGTTATCTACTGAAAGCATCTCTGGTCTCTCCCTCCCATTCAAACTTTCCCTTCCTATGGAGCACCTCATATGAGGAAAAGAAACTCTGGGCTGTGAGGAGGAGCCACCATCCCAACATGAAGGAGGGCCCCAGGTCTTCACAATGCTGACTTTTAAAAAAAAAATTCATACTCTATACTTCTTATTTGAGATGATTAACCTTTATTTTAAAAAGACATTTTTATAGTGATTTTGAGTTTTGCTATTTGTTGTTGTAGTTATACATCTAGCACTGTTGTCCTGGGTGAGTCCTTGTACATTTTAGGTGTCAATGAAACAGTGAACTAGATGTTGTCACATGTGGGGCACCATCCAGTTTGAGAACAGTAACTTCAACTAATGTCCGCTTATCTTTTGAGAGGCCTCCTTATTTTGCTTTATTGTAAGGGAAGAAAACCTTAAAAGTCCTGAGATTCACAATGTTCACACCTATAGCACAGGTCACATCTATTATCTCATAATTTTTAATGACGCTGAGAAGAAGGTGTACCCATCTTCCAGATAAGGAAGTTGAGGCCCAGAGGGGCTGGTGACATACCACAGTCTTTCTGGTAAAGTTGGATGAGCTAACAGTTTGACTCTACTTCTTCAACTGTTACCCCATTCCTACTTCCCCTATGTGTTCCTGCCACGGACACCATTATCTGCGGTTAGTTTATAGGAGCAGACAGCTCCCAGTATGGTCAAATTTCCCCCTGCTGTCTAAATGACCACCGATCACTCCAAGAACAACTCCAGGAACAGCCAGAATCCAAAAGGAATTTACCACCCACCACTGGGTTATTTTTTTTTAATGAACTTACAGGGTCAGTCTCTGATGTTTATATGGAAGGAGACAAAGAGCACCTGTTCTTCTGGATATATACTTTAAGGGAAGGGGAATATATGACTTATTTTGGATAAGATATTTATAACCTACTAATCTATAAACTAAATGATGAATTGCTTGAAGCCGGAGGTCTGTAGGTCCTAGACTGTGCAGCCCTGGTACTGAGTGGAAGAGGAGAGTGATGCTTGTGATGAGCTCTGAGTTCATCTTGACCCGTTGCTGACAAGTAACTGCTGCAGAGGCTTGAGGACATCATTTATCTGCTGTCCTTAACCCTACGAAGAAGGTTCATGCTATCTAGGCTGCCAGTTCACTTTAATGGCAAGGAACTTGCTTACCTTCATGGTTCTAGCCTGAGCATCTTCCACAGGATCTGCCCTGTAACATGCATTTGCTACCTAGTGTCAGGATCCTGCTGTTGATTAATGGAGTCGAACACTGCAGAGGTAAAGGAACTTACTTGTTCAAAGTAAAATAACCTATAAATGATGGAGCCCAGACTTTGGCTCTCATTAGTCTCATCTGACATTTTTAACTCCGGTAAAACTGGAAGTATGGACTTTGTTGGGAGGTCAAAGATGTCATTACACATGGGAAAATCACTTTAAATTCTACTTCAACATACCCAGGCTCCAACATAAATACATGATTCATTTATAAAGAGGTTAAATATGTCTTCCTGGATGAGTAGTGCTAGCTAGCTCTGTGAGGGTCTAAATTTTAAATGTGCCTGTCCCTAGCACCATTTAGAGTGTCCATGCCAGTCTCTGATCAGGCTGTTCCATCCTTCCTCACTAACTGGCATGACCTTGGCCAGTTAGAAAGATGCCCTTGGAACATGGGCATAACTTCCTTACCGGCACTTTGATCTTCATATATGTATTGCTGGATTAAATATGATCTGATAAGCCCATGTTAGGAGGAGTAAGATGTTGTCTGAGAACACATGTTCTCAAGAACTATGTCAAATGGTAAAGAAGCGTTCAGCCACTTTAGGAATGAAACGGAAGGTAGGAAAGAGAACAGACTATTGGCTCCTTCTGAGCAGAGACTGAATAATGCCCACCGTGACACTGCAGGCAAATTAACTTTACATAGCACAGTCTTAGGTACAGGAATTTGCATGTGTGCACATCATCAGTCCACAGAGCAAATGCTGCCTTCTGAACACTGAGTATGTGAGTCATTGGCTCTTCACAGTAACCCGGGACCTTCCAAGCATGAAGCCTCACGTGTTTGGTTCAGTTGGTTCCTCTCAGCAGAACCAGGCTGGCATACACACCCGTAGTAAGATTTTTTTTTTTTGAGGGAAAACTGATGAGGATGGCTCCTATTTCTTCTGTGGATCCCATTTGCAAAGATTGTGGAAAGAGCCATTTCCTTGCCAAAAGCCATGGGCCACCATTTGAGTTGTGCGCAACTCAGTTTAATGAATGGTGTATACTGGAGGTTTGTACTATGGTGGGCTTGCCTGGAGTATGAGTACAGAATTGCACATTTTCCCAGAAGCTTCTGGCTGCTATCATATGGCTGCCAGGGAAAGGGACCCTAGGCTTCAACCCAGCATGTGGACAACAGAGGAGGCCAGGCTGGAACTGTACCTTCAGTGACATTGTTGGGCCCAAGGAACAAATGTTGCTGAAGGTTTCTCATTCCTTGTCAGATAGCACAGCATTTCCTCCATTGTCCAGATCTGTTGGAAGTAGGTTTTATATTGCTTGTAACCAGAAAGTTCTGAGTAGGTACACACAGAGCAGCGGATGTCTTAGATCAACTCCATTAGTCTCTTCAGGGTAGACTCCTAGGTCAGAGCACTTGGATCTCCAAGAGTCTGTTTGGTCCCAAGTGTCCAATTTCACACCCTATTTATAGTTCCCAGATAATTACCCCGAGTCTGTTTCAGCCTGGAATAGACATGAGAGCATCTATACATGCTTCACAATTCTCTTCAATAAACCCTGACAATAAACTTCCTTTAGTTCAGGCATTTTGTTAATGGATCAGGGTCATAAAATATAAACAATATAAACAGGCTCAATTTTGAAAACATGAACAAGCATCTACCCTTCACAAACATATAGCTGCTTGAAGAATCTGGGGCTATAAGGGAAGGTAGAATAAAGGAGGCCAGCAATGCTTCCTGGGAGATAAGGTCCCATTGCCCAAAGTTGAAAGGAAAAGCCCAATAGCTCCCATGGGAAGGAGGAAGTAGTTCCAAGTTGGGACATCAGTTAAAGGGTTAGTCCATTTGCCTTTGAGCTGACCTGCAAGGATTCACAGAATTCCCATAGCCCACAGTGGGGATAAGCGGAGCCTAGACAACAAAGGGTGAGCAAAGGCCAGGAGACAGGAAATTACAGATGAGCAGTCCTAAGAGGCCTAAGGTTAGCTGAGGTGCTTGGCCTGGCAGACCTTCTGAAGAAGTTGAACTTTATTTAATTATAGAACGATGTCAACACAAATTATATATAAATTTATTGTGTGTATGTATGCATGTGGGCATGTACTTAACCTGAGCACAGGTGTAGTGGTCATATGACAACTTGCAGAAGATGCTTCATCTTTCCATTATGTGGGGGCTGGGGACCAAACTCAGATCTTCCTGTTTGGTGGCAAATGCCCACTGGCCCATCTCACTGGCCCCTAGTCTGCTTTTGAATGCACTGATTTTCTAAGGTCAAACCCAGGAACTTCTGTATTTCCCTTGCAAGTCTGACTTTTGACAGCTTGCAAGTTTATCACCCCTGACCCAAAGGCTTAGATATGAGGGATAGCTAGAATGAGTTATCATTATCACTGTCCAGCTGGGATTTAGTGTGGACACAGATTGCCGATATGCAGCAGAGCATAGGGAAGAGTAAAAAGAGAAAGCCAGATGGGCCTGTCCATGGCTTTCAGAAATATGATGTGGAGCCTGGTGTAAACTTGCCAGAAATTATAATTAAGGGGTCGAGTCACAGGAGAGCTGGGCACCCAGGCCTGAAATGCCTGGGCCTCTGTCACAGATGTTAAGTCATTTTCCATCAGTTTATTCTTTCTGTCAAAGCCTACCACAGGCAGCAGGCTTCCATCATGTACATTTAGTCCATGGAAACCCTAGACTAGTGGTCAGGACATGGGCTGTGCATTAAAACCACCCAGGGAGCTTTAAAAATGCCCAATCTAGGTTTCCCCCTCCCTGCCCTTGAATTAAATTAGACTCACCTGGACTTGGCTATGATTTTAAAGTTCCTGGTAGTCTAACTAGCAATCTGACAGGGAAGCCACACCTGGAAATCTTATCAGTGGCTCCTAGGCTTGCCGTAGGTAGGTAGGGAGAATGGAAATGAAATAGAGGAGGCAAGGCCAATTGTCTCTTGGGGGAGGGTGTGGTACCTTGGTCCAGGCCACAGAGAGTTAGAGGTTTGATAAAGCAGAACAAAGCACGTCCCTGGGGCTTCATGATGGTGATGTCTGAGAGGTTGGGAGACAGCAGATTATTCCTCAGACCCCAAACTGAACGGAGCAGAGTTCAGCCCTTTTCTCTGAAGCCATGACTAGCCCCAGTACTAAGCAGGGCTGAGCTTGCCGGCTGACACTAAGTACTTTGTGAGAGGAGATGGATTAGGATGTCAGGGACCTGCTGGAACTTCAACACTTTTAAATGAATCTTCATCAATTTAGCTCATCTATTACTAAGGAAAAGTTAAGTCAGCATCAGAACAAAGCAAATCAATCCATAGTCAAACAGATGGAAGTATTCCAGAGGACTTGAACAGGAAACTCAAAAGGGAGTGGGCGTGTACTTTGGTTGGTGGGGTGCTTTCCTGGCATGTACAAAGCTGGATTTGATTCCCAGTACCAGTATGACATAAACCGGGTGTTATGGTGCATACCTGGAACCTCAGCACCTAGAAGATAGAACCAGGAAGATCTGAAATGTAAGGTCATTCTTGGCTACATAGTTGAGTTTGAGGCCAGCCTAGGCCTCACAAGACCCTATCTTAGAACTAAACAACGGAAAGGAGTATAAAGAAAACAAAAACAGCTCCAAACCTCATCCTACAGACAGTGGCTTTTTTGTTTTGTTTTGTTTTTGTACTAAAGTCTTAGTCCCTCTGTTTTAAAGTTGTCACCATGTAAAAATGCAGTTGAGAACATAACATTTATAATTTTATACGCTTTTACTTCTCATTTGACATTTTATAGCATTCTTTATGTCACTAAACTGTGTTTGAAACCTTAAGTTTAAATAGCTTCCTGATTTTTATTTGTGTTGGTGAAACATGAGTTACTTAACTATTTCTCAACCTTTCAGCACTTACACTTCTAATTTTTTGTATTATAAATGGTGTGTTATTTTTTGTGGTCAAATTTTAGATTAATTCCTACCACTGAATTTCTAAGGTGGAAATGTCAAAGAATATGAACATCTTAAAGATATTTCACAACTCAGGCTGGGTATGTCAAATGGAGCTTATTGGGAGAAGCTGGGAGCACTCTGCAGGGAGCACTCTACAAGTGGAGCATATTTAAATATATATTTTAACATATACATAATTCAGTAAATGTTCCATTTTCCCCAAACTCAGTAGATATAAAACTATAGCTCATGCTGTCATATTAATTTCCTCTTATGAGAAAAAAACTCATTTAAGGGTGTACAGATGTAATAGGATGAGACACTTGGCATTTGCCCTCTAGGAACCAAGTCTTTGATTCTATGCCATTGAAGGAAAAGGACCCTTCCTTCTTTGATACACACTGACACCAGGGTAGGGTATGAACAGCCACCTGCTACACTGTAACCATTTGCTTCCAGAGATAAGGGGAATAGTTTCTGTTTCTACTCCATGCACCTCAACCTCATCCAGGATTTGGATCTTACTCCAGAAGAGGAGGAGAAAGAGGAGGGGGGAGGAGACCCTCAGAACTCTATGTACTCACCCTAGCCCTTCCAATTATCAAACATAATTTAAAATTCTATGGTTTGTGAAGTACTAAAAAGTCTCTTTGGCTTGTGTGGGAGTTGAGACACTATCTTTTCCTAGCTGTTGGTTGTTTAGTACTTGGGAAAGAAGAATGTCTCCCTCCTGCAGGCAAAGAAATAAACCTATCACAGAAAGACTCTCTATCAGAGGCAAGACCAAGGAAGATACCAGCATTATGGGGTTTCCAATTATGATTAAGTAACTCTTGATGTGCTAAGACAGGAGGTCTTCAGTTTTATGTTTCTGGAAAAAATAAAGTAAACCTAATTTGAGTCAAAGCAGTTTTTAGGTCCTTAACATCTGAAATGATCACTTTCATCAGGGGAAGACATACAGAGATACAGACCAAGCTACTAATAATTCTTTAATTATGGTTGCAAACAAAGAAAAGAAGGGCCTTAAGGACCAAATGAAAACCGGGCCAGGGCCAGCATAGCCCCATTGCTGCTTACTGTTTTGTATGTTTTCATAGCTAGCTTCTTCTAGTTCCTGGTGTTTATCACAAACATCTGTCCAGCAAAAGGTTTGATAAGTCCAAAAAAGGACTCCAGTTTGTTCAGCCTCAGGTCTCAAAACATTGCCAGTGCTGTACCATGTTCTTAGAACCATAGAGAACTTAGAAAGCAAATGGCAGGCTTCGGGAGAACATCATGGAGATAGGCTCTGAAGTCACATGTCTGGTCTCATAGTCTGAGCCTCCAGCTCTCGGGCCAGCTGGAAGGAGGCGGGACACACAGCTTGGATGCCCCTATCCTTTGATGTCCAGCCTACCTGGGCTGCTCCAGAAGATCTGGGGGGCCCAGGGTGAGGGCAGTACTGTGAACATTTACAATGAATTTAGATATATATTTTGTCACATTACAGAAAGCTGAAACAGAAAACAAGAACAAATGACCAAACAAACAAAAACCCAAATGCAGGCAAGTTTGTGGACTCATATGGGGGTGGGGCTGAACTTCCTCCTGCTGGGGGCAAAAGTTGTATAACAACCTCCAGAAAGTCCGGTGAAGCCATCCTGTGCAGTCAGTCTTGTAGTCAGAAATGGAGAAAGACGCTGGTTATTTCAAAGTGCCCTCGGTGTCTGCCTATTGCACTCTCTCCCTTCATCCCACCAGTTTTGGATCAGAATGCATTCCTTGCCACTCGACATTGTTTTGTAAGAACTGTTTTGAATTTTCCCCTGAAGCTAAATATTATTTAGTTACGGTATCTCACTTTTTGCTTTCCAGACATAGAGAACTTGTTTCCTGAAAACCTGTCATTTTTCAGATTTCTAATTTTATTGTGCTATCGTCAGAGACGTTAGTCTAAATAATGTTGATGTCTTGAAATATTTTGGATAATTTTTCCCTTGAGCAGTCAAGAAGGTGTCCAGTTTTTTTTTTCTTAAAGATCTATTTCATTTCGCTTTATAGGTATGAGTGTTTTGCCTGCATGTATGTATGTGCACCATATTCATGCCTGATGCCTTTGGAGGCCAGAAGAAGTCAGATCCCTTGGAACTAGATTCCAGGTGATTGTAAGAGTCTGGAGAGATGCTGGGAACTGAGTCCTGGTCCTCTGCAACAACAGCCAGTGGTTTTAACAACTGAGCCCTCCAACCTCCAGAGTCATATATAGGATTTTGTTGGGGTTTGAAGTTCTTATGTTTTTGAAAATGAGTATGGCATGTGAATATGTGTCCAAGAGAGGGCATTGAATCGCTAGGAGCTAGAGTTACAGGTGATTGTGAGTCATCCACTGTGGCGGGTAATGATTCATCACTGTTGTCGAGTTATCAGAATTGAGAATCATCTAAGAGGCACCTTCTAGGTGTATCTTTGAAGGCACTTCCCGAGAGGTGTGACTAAAGAGGGGAGGGCTGCACTGAAATGGGTAGCACCCCTCCTGGGTTAGGATGGACAAGAGTTAGGATGGAAGAGGAAGAGCCAGCTCAGTGCTTCTGGGTCATCACCATGCCAAGCTTCCTGAAGCTGCTTCTCCTACTCTGAGATGGGCTGTGCTCTGAACTGTGAGCCAGAATGGACCTGTCTTCCCTTAGGTTGCTTCTTTTCAGACAGTTTGTCACAGTAACAAGGGCATTAATATAAAACGATAGCACTTCTCCTGTCATCTTAATTCATATTAACACTCACTAATCATGTCTTTCAGCTCTTCTATTTCCTCATTTTTCTTTCTAGGATCTTATTAGAAAGATGCTGACATTCATGTTTCTTTCTTTCATATTCGCTAACTTTTCTACTTTCTGCCCCCTCCTCCACTTCTCTGCTTACCTCCTCCCTCTACTCCCTCTTTCTCTCTCTGGCTCTCTCTCAGCTCTCCTTACTATGTATCCCAAGTTAGCCTTGAACCCTTTGGCCCACACCAGCCTTGAATTTAAGATTCTCCTGCTTTAGCCTTCTAAATGCTGGGATTACAGGTGTATGTTACCATGGTGACTTCCTTCCTCATTTTTTGATGCCTATAAGCAGTTTGAAAATTAAAACTTGTATCCTTTCAGCCCCCTTTCATACACAGATACTTTGTTGTTTTTTGCTCCACTGTAAAAAGATGGGGTAGGAATCAGGCCAAGAGATGTGAAGAGGAGAAAATGACAAAACTATCAGCTGTCATCTGGAGGCTGGCTCCGGCTTCAGCTGCACCCCAGGCTCTTTATAGAACAAGGTTATCATTGAACTCCCCTTCCTATCCACTCCTCCAGCCAACTGGGTCCCAATCCAGACATCCTTGAAGGTTTCTCATAATGTTTGTGTTCCTTGGCGGAACACACTCGATGCATTAACCTCGCCATCTTCTCTGTAGCCTCCACAGCCTGGAGTCCATGTGGGAACCAGCAATCTATGAACAGTCATCTCACGTCCCTTCTGGCTTATCTGTGGGTCCCAGTTCTCTGTTTTTATAGCCACTGCTTGTCTTAATTTTATTCTTTTCAAAACAATGCAAGGAAGAAAACACGAAGGAGTTTGGGATCGTTTTATTAGCAACAAATGTGTGTCAATATTAATTTGCCCCATATGTGATCTATAAGTGAGACAAATGCCAAGCTATTAAATCCAATCTAAATAGTGGGGACAGCAGAGAATGAACTAAAATTCTTGGCTAGTAGAGTAGCTACATTTCCCCAACAGATTTGCCCTGCTCAAGTTCAGAGGTCTGGACTAAAAAAAAAATTAACAGAGATTGAGACAAGGATTGAATTTGAGAGAATGAATTTCTCAGGGTAAGTCCCCCAGGATTTTAGCCGAGTGGTTTCTCCAGGAGGTTGCCAAATCTAGGAAATAAAACTGCAGAACACCTACTTAAATTTGAAAAAATAGTCTCAACTGCCATAACTTTGTAATTTATTTTCAAATATTAAATATTAGTAGTATTAAATATTAAAAAATCTGCAAATAGGGTGCTGGGATTGTGCATAATCACTTGATGGAAGCCTTACACCAAGCCCCAGGTTCAAGTTCTTTTACAGTATAAACTGAGGATGGTGTGTTACACTCATAATCCCAGAAATCCAGAGGCAGAGACAGGAGGATTAGATGTTGAAGGTTATGTTGAGCAAGTTCAGGGCCAGCCTGGGCTACATCATAAGACCCTCTCTAAAAGAAATGTAACAAAATACACTTGGGAAGGCCTGGAAAAATGCCTCCATGTCACAGGGCAAAAATTAAACCTAGGACATGTCTTTTCTGCACAGACCACCAGGCTGATGTTTGTGTCTAGTGCCCGGCATTGCCAGACTTTCTTGAGACCTATGGGCTGCTTAAGACCATGATGAACTCTGGAGGCAGAGGCAGGTGGATCTCTGTGAGTTCGAGACCAGCCTGGTCTACAAGAGCTAGTTCCAGGACAGCCTCCAAAGCCACAGAGAAACCTTGTCTCGAAAAACCAAAAAAAAAAAAAAAAAAAAAGACCATGATGAGCGTGAATCATGCTTAGGTCCAAATTATCATGTAAGTTCCAAATAGTCTCTTCTCTAAGGGAAAGATGCAATGGGGCATAGAGGAAACCTAATATATGTGTTGTTTGTTGTGTGTGTGTGTGTGTGTGTGTGTGTGTGTGTGTGTGTGTGTGCACTCATGCATGAGTGTATTGGGGTTGGGGGCAGTTGATATAGTCTGCTACACCTTTCCCTCTTTGATCTTTAGAAGGCCACCCACAAGCTACTCACATGCCAACTCTGTTAAGTGTGAATACTTTGATATACCATCCTGACTGCTGCCAGATCCCACCATGCCCCAGAACCATTCTCAGAATATGACAGAGAAACTGTCCCTATTCCTGTCCCCAACCCCAGGATATGGCCACTCAGCCAGAAGAGCCTGTTGCTTGAAGAATGAGGGGGTCTGCTTCACAATTCAGTTTTGATACCCAGTGACCTAATTAAGGTGTTGTGATGTCAAGCAGGATGCGAGAATGGTCTCTCTGTTCTATTGGGGTAGTGGTACTCAGGGTGCTGTTGGGAGAGGGTTAATGGGAGATGCATGGCCACAGTGGTACTGCTCTCATGTGCATGCCTCCTGAGAGATGCTGTTTCCTCCATGGCTCTCTTCAGTATTTATTCCAGACACTTGCTCTGTGGCAAAGGCAGCAGCAGAAAAAGAGCAAACTGCAGTTCAAAGTGGTCTGCAAAGCCATGTATGAGCTGCCCGGCTCATGTTTATAAAGAATGGCATTTATAGCTGAGCACTTTCCAAGGCAGTGTATTTCAATAACACAGAACAAATGAGACCCAAATACCAACACACACACACACACACACACACACACACACACACACACACACACACTATAAAGAAAGTATTTACTATTAATTTTATGAGAAGTTGACTGAACTGTTGAAAGAATGTTGAAGTGAAAAGCCACTTCTGAAATACTCCATCATGCTTTGGAACATTTTGGTGTATTACTGGAGTATTATTCTTTCCAATAGGAAGGCTCTTCCCCACCAGCGTGACTGAGTGAGGAAATGTTTTGTGATGAGTGTGAATGTCACTGGTTAGGTCCTCTGTGAGCCTCTGTGGATTCCAGAGGAATCAGCATGTGTGGCCCCTTAGGAGATGCCATTTACCTCTTAGGCCTTCAGGCCAAAGCTAAGTAACCACCTGGACTTCAGAAATGAAGCACTAATTGCTTGCAAATCAAATTGTTTCAGAGGCTGGGTTTTAATTCATTGTTGAAAAAGATCAATTCAACTTTGGGTTTCCTTTTGTTTTTCATTGGCTTTTCTTAAGAAAGTGTCTCACTATGTAGTTCAGGTTGGGCTGGAACTGAGAACATTCCTATCTCAGCCTTCTGAGGGCTGAAATTCAACTCCATTTTTAAAAATGTTCAAAAGGGAATTGAGGATGTAGTTCAGTTGATAAAGTGCTTGCCTAGCATGCATTGAGACCCTGGGTTGGACTACTAGCATGGCATTAGTCAGTCAGGGTGGTGCAGGCCTGTAATCCCAGCAATTGGAAGGTAGACACAAGACAGAAATTCGAGGTCATCCTTAGTTACAGATCAGTTTTAGGTCAGCCTGGGCTACATTAGACTCTGTCTCCCCATCCTCCCCTCAAAGTAACAAACAGAAGAGTATTAATTTTGTTTTCAGTTGGGTCACTGTGGTCAGACCTAGAAGTGTGGTGATTTTGTGAATAACAATAAAAATATATAGTAAACCTCAAATATATTTCATTCTGTGCATATATATGTGCACATATATATGAGACCCAAATACCAACACACACACACACACACACACACACACACACACACACACACACACACACACTATAAAGAAAGTATTTACTTTCTTTATATATATATATATATATATATATATATATATATATATATCCTGAAAATATAGCATAAATTACATGTATGTATTAGTGAATTGAGAATATATAATTGGCTTGTGTATGTTTGAGCATGTGTGTCTATCTGTTGTAATATGACCCCAAAATGTAGGCAATTAAAGAATAGTTGATAACAAAGGAAAATACTAAAATGTTAAGTTGAAAAGGGGTACAAAGAAATGATATAGAATGATCCTATTTTGGGAAATTTGTGTGTAAATACACATATGTAAAATACATGCAGAGAGAAGAATATGAAATGATATGTAGCCAGCAGCTACATCTGAGTGGTTGGCTTACTAGTCAGTTGAGTTTTTTATGCTTTTCTGTAGTTTTTGTATTTCTTCAATAAACACCTGTTATTTCTATAATCTGAAAGGATCCTACATTTTTTTATTTAGAAACAATCATTTTACATATCAATCCCCCCTTCCCTCTTCCTCCTATCCTCCCATGTTCCCTGTCAACACCCCAACCCATCCCCCACCTGCTTCCCAAGGATAGTGAGGCCTTCCATGGGGGAAATCATCAAAGTCTGTCACATCATTTGGGAGAGGGCCTAGGCCCTCCTCCATGTATCTGGACTGAAATAGTATCCCTCGATAGGGAATGGGCTCCCAAAGTCCATTTGTGCATTAGGGATAATTACTGGCTCCACTGTTAGAGGTCCCATAGACTGCCCAGGCCTCCTAACTGGCACCCACATTCAGAGGGTTTGTTTCAGTCCAATGCTGGTTCCCAAGCTTTACGACTGGGATCCATGTGCTCTCACTAGGTCAGATCAACTGGTTCTATAGGTTTCTCCAGTATGGTCTTGACTGCTTTGCTCATCCCTCCTCCCTTTCTACAAATGGATTCCAGGGGTAGGGCTCAGTGCTTAGCTGTGGGTGCCTGCTTCTGCTTCCATCAGCTACTGGATGGAGCTCTAGGATGACAATTAAGGTAGTTATCAATCTCATTATAGGGGAAGGGCATCAAAGGCAGCCTCTCCACTACTGCCTAGATTCTTAATTGGGGTCATCTTTGTGGATCTCTGAACATTTCCCTAGTCTCAGATTTCTCTTTAAACCTATACTGGCTCCCTCTATTAAGGTATCTCTTTTCTTGTTCTCCTCTATTCCTCCCCTGTCTCAGTCTTCCTGATCCCTCTTGTTCTCTTCCCCCAATCTCTTCCTCCTTTCTCTTTTTCCTACATCCCTCCCCTCCTTCCACCCATGCTCCCAATTTGCTCAGGAGACCTTGTCCCTTTCCCCGTCTTTGGGGGACCATTCCTTGTTTCCTAGTTTCTCTGGTGGTGTGGATTGTAGGCTGGTAGTCCTTTGCTCTATGTCTAATATCCATATATGAGTGAGTATATACCATGCTTGTCTTTCTGTGACTGGGTTACTTCAGTCAGATTGGTTTCTTCCAGTTCCATCCATTTGCCTGTGAATTTCAAGACTTCATTGTTTTTTTTTTCCACTGAGTAATACTCCACTGAGTAAATGTGCCACATTTTCTCCATCCATTCTTTAGTTTAGGGGCATCTAGATTGCTTCCAGGTTCTGGCTATTACAAACAATGATGCTATGAACATAGTTGTCCTTGTTGTATGAATGTGTATCCTTTGGGTATATGCCCAAGAGTAGAATTGCTGGATCATGAGGTAGACTGATTCCCATTTTCCTGAGACACCACAGCACTGATTTCCAAAGTGGCTGTATGAGTTGACACTCCCACCAGCAGTGGAGGAGTGCTCCCCTTTTGACACATCCTCTCCAGAACAGACTGTCATTGGTGTTTTTGATTTTAGCCATTCTGGCTGGTGTAAGATGGTATCTAAGAGTTGTTTTGATTTGCATTTTCCTGATGGCTAAGGATGTTGAACACTTTCTTAATTGTCTTTCAGCCATTTTAGATTATTCTGTTGAGAATTATCTATTTAGTTCTGAACACCACTTTTTTATTGGATTGTTTGGTGTTTTGGTGACTAGCTTCTTGAGTTCTTTTTATATTGTGGAAATCAGTCCTCTGTCAGATGTGGGATTGGTGAAGATCTTTTCCCATTCTGTGAGCTGCCATTTTGTCTTGTCGACTATGTCCCTTGCCTTACAGAAGCTTCTCATTTTCTGGAGGTTCCATTTTTTATTAATTGTGGATGTTCATGAAGTGATCTCCTGTACCAATTCATTCAAGGGTACTTCCCACTTTCTCTTCTAAGAGGTTCAGTGCAGCTGGATTTATGTTGAGGTCTTTGATCCATTTGGACTTAACTTAAGTTTTGTGCATAGCAATTGATATGGATCTATCTGCAGTCTTCTACATGCCAGCATCCAGTTATGCAGGCACTATTTGTTGAAGATGCTTTCTGTTTTCCATTGTATAGTTTTAGCTTCTTTGTCAAAGATCAAGTTTTCATTTGTATGTGGGTTAATATCAGGGATTTCAATTACATTCCATTGGTCTACCTGTCTGTTTTTGTGCCAATATCAAGCTGTTTTCAGGACTATAGCTCTATTATAGAGATTGAAGTCAGGGATGATGATACCTCCGGAATTTCCTTTATTGTACAGGATTGTTTTGGCTATCCTGGATCAATAAAGTTAAGTATTGTTCTTTCAAGGTTTGTGAAGAATTGTGTGGGTATTTTGATGGGGATTGCATTGAATCTGTAGATTGCTTTTGGCAAGAATGATATTTTTACTATGTTGATCCTACTCATCCAAGAGCATGGGAGATCTTTCCATTTTCTGGTATCTTCTTTAATTTCTTTCTTTAAAGACTCAAGGTTCTTGTTATACAGGTCTTTCACTTGTTTGGTTAGTGTTACCCCAAGATATTTTATGTTGCTTGTGGCCATTGTGAAAGGTGATGTTTCTCTGATTCTTTGTCAGCCCATTTATTGGCTGTATATGGTAGGGCTACTGATTTTTTTGAGTTAATTTTGTATCCTGCCACTTTGCTGAAGGTGTTTATCAGCTGTAGGAGTTCCCTGGTAGAGTTTTTCAGGTCACTTATGTAAATTATCATATTACCTGCAAATAGTGAAAGTTTGACTTCTTCCTTTTCAATTTGTAACCCCTTGATCTCCTTTTGTTGTCTTACTGCTCTAGCTAGAACTTCAAGTACAATATTGAAGAGATATGGAGAGAGTGGACATCTTTGTCTTGTTCCTGATTGTAGAGGAATTGCATTGAGTTTCTCTCCATCTAGTTTGATGTTGGCTGTTGGTTTGCTATATATTGCTTTTATTATGTTCAGATATGTTCCTGTTATTCCTGATCTCTATAAGACCTTTATCATGAAGGGGTGTTGGATTTTGTCAAAGGCTTTTTCAGCATCTAGTGAGATAATCATGTGGTTTTTATTTCTCAGTTTGTTTATATGGTGGATTTCATAGATGGGTTTTCATATGTTTAACCATCCCTGCATCCCTGGGATGAAGCCTCCTTGATCATGGTGGGTGATTTTTCTGATGTGTTCTTGGATTGATTTGCCAATATTTTATTGAGTATTTTTGCATCAATGTTCACAAGGGATATTGGACTGTAGTTCTCTTTCTTAGTTGTGTATTTGTGTGCCTTGGGTACCAAGGTAATTGTAGCCTCATAAAAACAGTTTGGCAATGACCCTTCTGCTTCTATTGTGTGGAACAATTTGAGGAGTATTAGTATTAGCTGTTCTTTGAATTTCTGGTAGAAGTCTTCACTGAAACCATCTGGTCCTGGGCTATTTTTGATTGGGAGACTTTTGATGACTGCTTCTATTTCATTAGGTGTTATAGGTCTATTTAATTTGCTTATCTGTTCTTGATTTAATTTTGGTAAGTGATATCTGTCCAGAAAATTGTTCATTTCCTTGAGATATTTGAATTTTGTGGAGTACAGGTTTTCAAAGTATGACCTGAAGATTCTCTGGATTTCCTCAATGTTCATTGTTATGTCCCCCTTTTCATTCCTGATTTTGTTCATTTGAGAGATTTCTCTCTGCCTTCTGGTTAGTTGGGATAAAGGTTTGTCCGCCTTGTTGCTTTTCTTGAAGAACCAACTGTTTGTTACATTGATTCTTTGTATTGTTTTCTTTGTTTCAACTTTATTGATTTCAGCCCTCATTTGATTATTTCCTGGTGTCTACTCCTCCAGCATGAGTTTGCTACTTTTTGTTCTAGAGCTTTCAGTTGTGCTGTTATTTCTCTAGTGTGACTATTCTCCAGTTTCTGCATGTGGGCAGTTAGTGCTATGAACTTTCCTCTTGGTACTGCTTTCAAAGTGTCCCATAAGTTTGGGTATATTGTGTCTTCATTCTCACTGAATTCTAGGAAGTCTTTAATTTCTTTTGGTTTTTGTTTTTGTTTCTTCCTTGACCCAGGAATGGTACAATTGCACATTATTCAATTTCCACGAGTTTGTAGGGTTTAGGCAATTTGTGTTGTTGATTTCTATCTTTAAAGCATAGTGGTATGATAAGATATAGGTGGTTAGGCCTGGCCCAGGATGATATGGTAGACTTTGGGGAGCCCTTTTGAGGGCCTTACCCTGCCTGGGGAGTGGAGGGGGGGTGAATAGGGGCAGGTGGGATGTTCGGGAGGAGGGGAGGAAGAGAGAGAAGGGATTGACATCTGAAGCAAGCTTGTTCCTAATTTGAACTAATAAAAAAAAAAGATACAGGTGGTTAATCCAGTATCTGTTGAGGTTTGCTTTATTGATGAGTATGTGATTGATTTTAGAGAAGGTTCTATGTGGCACTGAGAAGAAGGTATATTCTTGTGTGTTTGGATGGAATTTTCTATAAATGTCTGTTAAATCCAATTGAGACATAAATTCTGTTAGTTCCTTTGTTTCTTTGTTAAGTTTCTGTTTGGTGGTCCTGTCTAGTGGTGAGAGTGGTGTGTTGAAGTCTGCCACTATAACTGTGTGGGATTTTATGTGTGATTTAAGTTTTAGTAATGTTTCTTTTACGAATGTGGGTACCTTTGTATTTGGGGCATAGATGTTCAGAATTGAGACTTCTTCTTAATGGACTTTTCCCGTGATGAATATGAAATGACCATCTCTTTTGATTGATTTTAGTTTGAAGTCTAACTTGCCAGATATTGGGATTGCTACACCAGCTTGTTTCTTGGGTCCATTTGACTGGAAAATCTTTTCCTAACCCTTTATTCTTAAGTACCATCTGTCTTTGAAGTTGAGGTGTGCTTCCTGTATGCAGCTGAATGATGGATTCTGTTTTCATATCCATTCTGTTAAGACTGTGTCTTTTTTATAGGCGAGCTAACATCATTGATATTGAGGGATATTAATGACCATTGATTGTTAATTCTTGTTTGTTTTGAATTTGTCAGTTGTGGTCCTATTAAGTGTGGATTCCCACCCTCCTTTTTTTCTTTTGGTGTTTGGTAAAGTGGGATTGTCTATTTCCTGTGTTTTTGTGAGTGTAGTTAACTTCCTTGGGTTGGTGTTTTCCTTCCAGTACTTTCTGTAGGAACAGATTATTGTATATGTATTGTTTAACTCTAGTTTTGTCATGGAATATCTTGTTTCCTCCATCTGTAGTGATTGAAAGCTTTGCTGGGTATAGTAGTCTGGGCTGGTATCCATGTTCCCTTAGTGTTTATAGGATATCTATCCAGGACCTTCTGCCTTTCAGAGTTTCCATTGAGAAGTCAAGTGTAATTCTGATAGGTCTGCTTTTATATGTTACTTGGCCTTTTTCTTTGCTGCTCTTAATATTTTTTCTTTATTCTCTAAGTTTGGTGTTTTGATTATTATGTGGCTAAGGGACTTCTTTTTGTGGTCCAGTCTATTTGGTGTTCTGTAAGCTTCCTGTACTTTCATAGACATGCCCTTCTTTAGGTTGGGAAAGTTTTCTTCTATGATTTTCTTGAATATGTTTTCTGTATTCTTGAGCTGTATTTCTTTGCCTTCCTCTATACCTATTATTCTTAGGTTTGGCCTTTTCATGGTGTCCCATATTTCCTGGATATTTTGTGTTAGGGATTTGTTGATCTTAATATTTTCTTTGGTCTTTCAGTCTATTTCTTCTAGTGAGTCTTCAATGCCTGAGATTCTGTCTTCCATCTCTTGTATTCTGTTGGTTATACTTTCATCTGTAGTTCCTGATTCCTTACCCAGCTTTTCTATTTCCAGCATTCCCTCATACAGTGTTTTCTGATGGGGGAAGTCCTTCTGTGTATGTCTCTCTTATTGGTTAATGAATAAAACACTGTTGGCCAATAGGGAAGCAAGATAGGTGGGACTAGGAGAGAAGGGGGATTCTGGGAAATGTAGTAAAGAGGGGCTGCCATGTGATCCCCAGAAGAGAGGGCGAATGCCACTGGCGTCCTCTAAAAGATAAGTCTTTATAAAATATATAGATTAATGGTTATGGTTGATACTTAAGACAGAGCTAGCAAATAAGAAATCATAGCTATTGGCCAGCAGCATTGTAAGTAATATAAGACTCTGTGAGTTATTTGGTGGCCCTAAAGGAGTGGAAAGACTTATTGTTACAGTTTTCTTTATTGTTTCTATTTCATCTTTCAAGCCTTGAACTGTTTGAATTGTTTCCTTCACTTGTTTGGTTGTTCTTTTCTTGGCTTTTCTTGCTTTCTTTAAGAGATTTATTTATTTCTTGAATTTTTTGGTTTGTCTTTTCCTCCATTTCCTGTAGGTTTTTGTTTGTTTTTTCTTCCATTTTTTAAAAGAGATTTTCTCGTTTCCTCTTTGAGGGTATCTAACATAGTCATAAAGTTGTTTTTAAGGTCATTCTCTTTTGTTTCATCTGCATTGGGATGTTTGGATCTTCCTGGTGTAGAGTCACTAGATTCTGGTGGTGTCATATTGGTCTTTCTGTTGTTGAATGTGTTCTTATACTGTTAACTTCTCATCCCTTCTTCCAGTGGGTGCAGGTGGGGCCTCTCCCTCTCCTCTTGTCTCCCGGTGACTATAGGTGGTCCAAGACTTCGATGTTGGCAACTCTGGATGGTCCAGCCTCTCCAGGTGTTCTCCTCATGCAGAGGGCATGGGGGGGGCAAGAAGCGATCTGGCAGACTCCAGAGAGGTTCCCATGCTATTTTTAAGATGTGAAATTTAAGCATCTGATGCTGAGTTGGAAGGGTGGCTTACAGACAAAGAGCTTGCACTGAAAAGAAACAAACAAACAAAAAAAAAACCTAAAACAAAACAAAACGAAAACAAAAACTACCACCAACAACAAAAACAGAAGCCCTGAAGCATAACGATATGATTTCCATGCTCAGGAACAAAGTAAAAATATGTGCACTTGCAATCCCAGGGAGATAGAGCTGTATAGATCCCAAGCTCACTGTCTAACCAGCCTGGCTTGCTTTTTGAGCACCAAGCCACTGAGAGAGTGGACAGAGCCTGAAGAGAGACAGTCAAGGTTGTTCTCTGGCCTCCACACGCAGACAGCTATTGGTTACGATTAAGATATGAGTGCCAACTGGGTGTTGGTGGTCCATGCCTTTAGTCCCAGCACTCTGGAGGCAGAGGCAGGCAGATCTCTGTGAGTTCAAGGCCAGCCTTTTCTACAGAGAGAGTTCCAGGACAGGCTCCAAATCTACACAGGGAAACCCTGTCTAGGAAAAAAAAATGAGTGTCACTATCGTATGCTTATGGCTATCATGCCATGCTGTCCATTGTTGTTATTCATGGGCATTAAAGCTGGGTAGGACCATGCTTACTCCCCTCCCTTAGAAGTTTGATTAGCACCTTCTGTTATTATGAAGGCTAGTACACAGTGAGGAGATTTTCAGGTCAAGTCCAGCTCAAATCCTCCAAGTCCTGTGTCTGAAATGCATGATGTCTTCAGCAATAGGGACTTACTTTCAACCTTTGGGAGGCAACTAAGGGCAACAGCAATAGCCTATATTTTGTTGGGAGTCTCTTGGATTCCCTTGACCCACAACTCAAAAGGGAGTTTCTTATTTTGGTTTTGATAGATAGCCTATAGCTTTTGGGGGAGTATTATTAGCCCAACTGGTATAACTTCATTTCAACCATTTACCTATCTGTAAATGCATACATTCATATGTATTATATATACTTTTAGGTAAATAAAAATCTATATTATTCCTATGACTTCCCAGACATATTTGGTGTTATCTTTCTTTCCCCCATCTCCTCATAGGCCCTAGTCTAATTCTTCTTGATCTGACTTTCCAGACTTTCTTGATCTGATTTTTGGTGTTAATCTTTCTTTCTCCTATCTCCTCAGTTCCTTACCTTCATTGGACCCTGGCCTAATTCGTGACCTCCTTCAATTCTGTCACAGGGATGCCTTCTGTCATTAAACAGTGTCATCCCAGCTCAGCTGTTAAAACCTGGTTATTTCACATAAATAACCTGCTTTAGTGAATCCTGGGTTCCTTGTGTATTTGATGAGCACCTTTCTTCATGAAATTACCTGTCACTGTCACAGCTCCTGTGCAGACTTCTCAGCAGCTCTGGGAGGAGTCCATTCTGAGAGCCTCTGCTTCCATTGAGATGACAAATTATTGATTTTAATTCTGTCTGAATACTTGAAAGGATGTCCTGAACAGATGATAACACAAGGTCTGCAGCCCATCCTGTTGTTCTGTGGCAGCCAGACAATTCAGAGTAGTGACTATGCAAAATTGAACATTCTTTAAGTTAAAGAAAGTAAAAGTTTGCTTACCTGCTCACCAACTGGGCATGTGTTGGTTTTCTCTTTGCAAAATCACCTCTTGAGTCCCACAATCCTCCTAAGGATTTTTTTTTAATTACCACTAATTGATGGAAATACCAAATACTAGGTGCTCCAGGGCACTTGTGGCATGGTAGGACACATTACACCCAAAAATATTTCAAATTTGGTAGAGGAAACTGACCCCTAGAGGTCACCAGCCCACAGAAAGTTTTGAGGTCTGAGCCCCCCCCACACACACATACACACACAACTGAGGACCACACTGCCTTCATGGCTTTTTCCTCTTGCTGAAAATGTCATCTCTCTGCAGGTCTGAGTCTGGATTAGGGAAGCATAGGTCCTCTATGTGGTCTAAGGTTACTGACTCTCTCTCTCTCTCTCTCTCTCTCTCTCTCTCTCTCTCTCTCTCTGTGTGTGTGTGTGTGTGTGTGTGTGTATGTGCGAGCACATGCCTGTATGGCTGTCGGCACAGCTTGTACTGAGAGTTTGAGGGTGTGTGAGAATCTGTTACACAATAAACCCTCCTGCTTTACAGCTGTCACTCAAGCAGAGAATTCAGAAGGTAAACAGTAATATAATCCCATGCTTCTTTTGACCCACAACCCACCTCTCAAAAGCTATCAGAATGCCTTTCCTGCCTCTCACATGACTTTTTCAGCTTCTAAAAAAATCTGCAGAGAGAGTTCTAGGACAGCCAGGGCTATACAGAGAAACCTGTCTCAAAACAACAACAATAAAAACAAACAAGTACTTTCTGCCTGTTTGTGTAGAATATGCCAGGCTTGGGAAAATTTCAGTCTTTCTGCCTTTCTTCCCAGCAAGGCCTGTCCTGGTTGCATTATTTGATAACCCAGACTGTCACACAGAGACACAGACACAGACACACAGACACAAACACACACGTGCATGGGTGCACACCCACACAGACACACACACATGCACATGCACACACACAGTGCTCTCACATTCCAGTCAGTGGTGGGCTCCATCCCTGGAGGATAGAACTTCCACAGGATCTGCATTGTTGTTCTGTTCAGCAATCCCAGTATTTCTCCAGCCTCTACCTCTTGGCTCTGTCCATTTAGCATCCTACTTCTGCTCTTTGAGGACTTACCCTTCTGAGTTTCCATAGGTTCCCTATGGGGTTTAACCCAATCACCCCACGGGGTCTTCATCCATGGGGCAGTTTTCTAGGTACTCTGAATTCACTCTTCATTCTCCAACACAAGGAAAAGCTACCTTTGTGGCTGTTGCTGGCACTGGTGGCTACAGGATTAGGTAGACCTTGTGCTCTTGGTAACTGCTGCTCAGCTGTCTTTTGCCTCCCACCACAGAACTTCCTTGAGTACTTCAGCAAGAGGAGCCATGTAATGTCACCAGATCCCATGGACAAGGAAGAATACTATGGCATCACAGTGATGGACACCAGTGGGTATAATTCCCTTCTGGCCATGGCTATTGCTGCCATTCCTGAAGTCTTCTTCATACTGGGGAGCCTGACATGAGTCTTCAAGAGACCCTTGGGTCTGTGGGTCCTGAGACTCTGCAGAGAAGAGACCAAGGGAAAGTATTAGATAATGAGACCTGGCTGCATCAATGAAATGAAATGTTATCACAGCACATAAAAATGATTGAGAGTATTTTCCAAGTATATTTGGGGTTGTCTGATGGGGTGCATATAAAATAGACACCTGGAAGCCCCCAAAGAGGGACCATCAAAGAGAAGTATGATCATCTCCAGATCTGAGGAAACTACATGGAAGAGCAATGGGAGAGATGTGTCATTGTGTTAACATGCCAGTCACAGTGTGGACGAGGGCAAGCATTGGCTCAGGATGTAAGAAACTGAAGCTGTCTTATATCTGATGGAAAAATAAAGTGTTTGGATGCTGTGGAAACAGTTTGATGAGTTCTGAAAATGATAATTAGAGTCACCATGTGACTCTAAGCTTACAGTTCTACTGGTAGCTGGCCATCCAAGAAAATGAAAGGAGAGCATTGATAAGAAATGTGATTATTCCTAGATGTATTATTCGAAACAGTCCCAAAGTAGAAACAACCTTCATGTTCTTTAACCAATGCCAGAGAAACAAAATGTGGTATATTTCCACCATGGAACATTATTTGACAATAAAATGAATGAAGTATGAGACATTCTGAAACATGGGTGAACCTCGAAAACGTTGTGCTAATTAAAGAAACCATCCACAATAGACCTCATTTATGTTGTCTGATCTCATTGCTATGAAATGTCCAGATCAGGCAAATGTATAAAGACGGAAAGACTAGTGGTTGCTTAGGGCTAGGGTTAGGGTGGGTGGAGGAAGGAGGGTGATGCTGGTAGGGAAGGGTTTCCGTGTGTGTGTGTGTGTGTGTGTGTGTGTGTGTGTACACGCCTGTGTATTGCTAGTTACTAAACTTAGCCTTGCATGTTCCAGGCAAGCATTTCCACCACTGAACTACATGTTCAGCTCATACCAAGTTTCTTCTGGAGGTAATAAAAATGTCCTATCATTAGATTGCAGTCCAGATTTCACAAAACTATTGAATTGTGTACCTTGAATGGACATATCTTATAACATATAAATGATATATAGCAGTGAGCTATTTTCATTGTCATTAAGACATTAGGATCTGAGTGATGAGTGCTTCTATGATCCTAGCACTGGGGAGGCTGATGCTAAAAGGTCATAAGTTTGAGGTTGGCCTGAGCTTCAAGTTCCAGGCCAGCTTGAGCTAAGTAGTGAGACCTTGTCTCAAAAACAAGACAAAACAAAGAATGGTTAACTTTGTATAGAAATACAGCATAACCATTTTCAGTCTGTGGTTAAAAACATCTTTTGGCTTGCCAAGTGTGGACCCTGAGGCAGGGCTGCTTCAGCCCAGCTCTGTGGAGTTTAGTCTATGGTTTTCATTTAAAGGTGATTAAGGATTAAGTTCCCAGCTGGTGCAGGGGAATAAGCTATCTGGTGACAGGCATCCTTGTCCCCAAGTGCTTGGCCACCACTGCAGTCCAGGCCCACGCTTCAGCAGGCAGAGTGTGCATCGCTGGCACAGATAATAAGCCACGCTCCAAAGAGGCTCTTTGCAAAAACACATCTCTAGTAAAAGCCTTTCCATTTTGAAAAATTTGTCCCAGCTCCACCTGCAGTTGTAACTCTATTTGGGTCCCTTGGCTGGGAAACGGATGGAATTTTTCAACATGACCATTTTACAGCTTGAAAGATAAACTTTTTCTCGTTCTGCTTCAAATATTCCACTTGTTGCTAAGATTCTGCCAATGGAAGTTGAGTTTCACCTTCAGAATATTTACATTGTCTCCGGAGACTCACTCTGGAGACTGTCATGAACTGAGAAATTGAAGCTCTAATTCAGCAGCTTCAGGCTTTCTTGGCTTTGTAACATCTTAGTTTTGTTCTATGTCGTGATGTTGCTACCACCTCATCAGAGAATCTGGAGAAGTTGCCCGAGTTCTTGGCCTCTGCCTTATCAGTATGCTTTGCCTTCCATTAAGAAAATGCCATTAATTAACCTAAGCCCATTAATTAAAAAGTGAAATATCAGTGCTGGATGGGGTGTTAGGAAACTCATGAGTCACCACCTTTTTTTAGTTTTTAGTTCTTAATTTAACTTTTTAAAGTGCTGGGGTTTGTGAAGGTCTTGTGAGTTCCAGGCAAGCATTCCATGGTCAAGTTACGCCCTCGACCTTCTCAATGTCTTCATTCAGTCTATAGACCAGGGCATGTTTCTTTGGAAGGCTGTGACCATATTACAGAGCTGATTCTTCTAGGTTTCAGTTTGCTCATCTTTCAAATGGAATGGATAACCTTTCCCAAGAATCTAATAATTACTAACAATTGTATTTTATTATAATTATAGTATTTTTATTATTGCTTCTCTCTTAGAATTGTTGCCAGCGAAAGGAAGAGTTTTTCTGTATATGTGTTAAAAAAAATAAAAACTGGATAAGAGCCGGATAAATAGCATTTTTAATACAAGTTCAAATTAAGTGTTATTCTGAGAAAGTTACTGTTCACTGAGAAACTCAGACCTGAAAGAAGGTTATGTCACTAAAGAAGTTATAGTGATGAGGACAGAAGAGTGAAGACAGTTTTCTACGTCTGGGGGGAGGGTCTATGCAATGAACTGTGTTTACACATGTCTTTTAAATATTCATGTGCTTTGTAATTTTTTTACTGAGGCTAGTTTGTAAAAATTGGAGCAATGAAGCAAAGGGTTTGACATGGTCTCCTAAATAGGAAGAAGTTTGAGAGTGAAACTGAGTTGTGTTTGCCAGGTCGGTGTTAGTCTGAGTCAAGGAAAGGGCCTCAGATGAGACATAGAATTGGATCCAGAAAACGATGCTGGAAAACTAGAAATGGATGGAAATCATTTGTCTGAAAGTGGGATGGTGGGGTGATTGGTTGGTGTGGGCTTTTATTCAAATCTAGTGGATGTTCCTGTGGATGAAATGATGTAGCAGCAAGGAGAGATGAGTAGTCAGGCTGAAGAACTGGGCATGCATGAACTCTCAGGTAAAAAGAGGAATTCCGTTGACTCATGATATGGCCCTTAAAGAGAATATTCAGCTGCCCCTGCCCTGTCCTGGGCAGTAGCTTCGATTCTCAGCATCATATGGGGCTCAGTGTGAATTACAACTTCGCCTTTATCCAGGAAAGTTAGATGCTTTTGTTTGTTTTTCCGTAAAGCTGAGTGAGATTCAGGACTGGATTGTTGATTGTTGTTTGAACACGTGCATGCAAGAATGCATTTGTGCCTCCAAGAAAATAATGGAGGTCAGGGGATAACTTGGGGAAGTTGGTTCTTTCATTCCACCATGTAGGTTCCAGGATGGAACTCAAGTTGTTATGCTTGGCAGCAAGCTCAGTTACCCACTATCCACCCCACCCACTGGCCTGGACTGATATCTTTCTGTAAAGCTCACAACTGAATGTGTTTTGTCCATTTCAAGTGAAGAATAAACTTGGAAACTGCTTCCCAACCCTTGCTCTCCAACTCTGAGAAGCCCCCTCTCCTACTGTAGAGGTTGGCACATTTGTTTCATAGCTCTCCCTCATTGGCAGGGCTGAGTGGACCACTGGCGGAGAAACAAGAAGCCACATAAGCTTGGAGAGATGGGGAAAAGCTGATTCTGATAGCTTCATACTTTTGTGTGTGTGGGCATGCCTTTGTGTGTGCGTGAGTCCATGTGTCCCTACCTATATAGAAGCCAGAGGACAATGTCAGATAGCTTTCCTCCATCATCATCTACCTTTTTGTTTGTTTATGTCTTTGTTTTTGAGACAGGTCTTGAACTGTCCACATGTCATGTAGACTAGAGAGCTGGCTAGAGAGCTGGCTAAAAGGTCCCTGGGATCCACTTATCTCCACCTCCCAAGTACCGTGATTGTGGTGTGGTATGCAACACCATGCCTGGCTTCTTTTATGTGGGTTCTGGGGATGCAATTCAGGCCCTTGCACTTGGAAGGCAATCAATAACCTTACCTGAGCTATCCCCCAGCCCCTGTCCTCTAATTCTTTGTGAATTCATTCATCCAGCCAAACTTTTCACTATAGATGTACAGTGTACTTACAGTAGTCTCATTGGGCTTTTATTATTTTTATCTTAACAAGCCTTCTGCACATCTTAGGGGCGTTCATAGATGAGAAAAAAAGGTTGGCTTGTTCTTTTTGTGTAAAATATCTTCACTTCAAACTGGTGTTTTTTGAATATTTTGTTTTAGAACAGCTCAAGGTATGACATGTATATTCTTCATGACACTTGTATGTCATTCACAGTATTACATACAAATGCCCATCTAGCCAAAGAAGGCATATTTAAATTTCAGCATTGTAGCTGCTCACCAAGTAGTCATTGAATGAATGTTTCTTTAACATATATTTACTAAGCACAACTCTAGAATTGAAATAAGAAACACACAAAGCTGCATTTCCTAAATTAATGATTAATGTTCTTGGATGATTATTGTTCCTTTCATCAAACCGTAAATTAAACATTTTTATGGATTTGCTAAACACATGGCCTACATATGCCATGCAGTTATATCTGTATTATTTCCATTTAAGAGATTTATTGTCTTATAATAGCAATTAGGAGAGGAAAAATTGGTGTTGGGTTTTGAAGACATAGTTTATGAAAAGAGCCAGTGGTTGAGTTTCCTACATGTCAAAATTTTACTGTAGAATGTATTCATCTTCTCTGCTGAGATGCTCTGTAGACATGTCCATGTCAGGGAGAAACCCTACTGCTTCTAATAGTCAGACCTGGAATCAAGCTCTCTTTAGAGTCTGGGGATAATTTAGTGCTCCTTGAAATTTCATGGCATGTTTTTACAAATGCCTTGGCATTATCTGTGAGTTTTTCTGGGAAGAGCAGCCTTGTCAGGTGATATGCTAATGAAGAGTCCAGGTGAAGTTGACTTACAGAGTTGGGCTTCATCAACTGCAATTGCTATCCAGATTGCTACAAATAAATCATGTGATGGGTTAAATGGAGTGTGGCGCCTTTGACATAACTGCTATGCATAGCCTTTGGGCTTGGGAGCTTGATAATTTGGGAAGGAATTTTCCCTCAAATAATCAACTGCAGCAACCCAATTGGAATCTTAAGTTGACAGTAATCTCTAGTCTATATATATTATAAAAATATAAATACCTATTATATATGTGCAAATATATATAATTTATAAGGATTCATGATATGTACTTTCTAAAGCACAGATCATTTAATTTTTATTCACTTATTATTTTATTTTTATATCCCAACCACAGTTTCATCTCCCTCCTCTCCTTCTAGCCTCCCCTCCCATCCACTTCTCTTCCTCCTTTCTCTTCAGAAAAGGATAGACCTCCCATGGATATCAGCCAGCCACGGTATATCAAGTTGCCTTGAGATTAGGCACCTCGTCTCCTATTAAGGCTGAAGACCAAGCTACACAACTGTAACGTATATGCAGAGGGCCCAGGTCAGTCCCGCACAAGCTCCCTGATTTTCGGTTCAGTCTCTGTGAGCCCCTATCAGTCCAGGTTAGTTGATTTTGTGGGTTTTCTTGTAGCGTCCTTGATCCCTCTGGCTCCTACAACCCTTTCTGACCCTCTGCCCCAGGCTTCCCTGAGCTCTGTCTACTGTTTGGGTGTGGGTCTTTGTATCTTCTCCCATCAGTTGCTGCGTGAAGCCTCTCTGATTATGATTATGCTAGGCTTTGGTCTAAGAGTATAGCAGAGTATCATTAGGAATCATTTTATTTATTTATATATTTATTTATTTACTTATTTATTCCTAATGGTCCTGTTTGATTCTATTCTAGGTCTTTGGGCTATCCAGCCTCTGGTTCCTGGCCCTCCAGGCAGTGTCAGATGTGGACTCCCTCTTATATCATGGGTCTCAAGCTGGATGAGTTATTGGTTGGCCACACCCACAATTTCTTGCCACTTTTACCCCAGCACATCTTGTTGGCAGAAAAAATTGTAGGTTGAAGGTTTTGTGTCTGGGCTAGTGTCCCAGTCTCCCTACTGGAAGCCTTGCCTGGTTGCAGGAGATAGCCAATTGAGACTCTGTATACCCCAATGCTAGGAGTCTTAGCTAGGTTCACCCTCATAGATTCCTGGAAGTTTCTATTGCAGGTTTCCAGCGCATTCCAAAGATGCCCCTGATTTCAGTTGTCTCTCCCAGTATTCTCTCCCACCCTACCTGATCCCTCTCTGGTTTATTTAATTTTTTAATGCCAGGATTTAGATATTAAATTTTGTATTTTTTAATTAGCAATTTTATTTCTGGCAACAAATGTTTTTAAATAATCAAAATAACACTAGTATAACAAGACACTTCATGAGCATGTAGGAATTTCACAAAGACAACTTAGTTTGATTCTTCTTGAACATGCAAGCCAACTTCTCATCTGACCCACCAATTCCTAGGAAAATTCATCCGTGTCTTATTGCTAGCCATGGCACCAAAGTTGTTTATGGGAAAACATGGTAAATCACCCTGAAAACTATATCGTGGAATATTTTTGGCTACAAGTAACAAATTTTAGTGTCTTGCCTGAGTGGCAACTTGTCCAGGCCCCTGATGTCTCTTAAGATCCATCAACGAAACTTCTGCTCATATTTCGTAGGACAAACTGTATTAGCAGGAAGTGTTTGTCAAGTGTGGTAGACTTTCAACTGGGCATGTTAAACTTCCTCACCAAGTCCAGGTTATTAAAACACATGGCCCAGGTGACCAGTAAGCCTATGTCACCTAAAGGTGAGGACAGTGTTCTCTGTTGATCTCATGATGAAGATTGTGTTACTCTGAGTATATATTAAATTTCTTTGAATCCACTCCCGCTTTCAGTCAGCTTGCTTTTTGAAAGAGCTGTTGACAGTGTAAGAAACTGGCACAGTAAGTGTTTCCAACTTAGTCTTTCCAACGAGCTGAGGAAGAGTGCAACTAGCAATAGATGTTAAACCCTCACTTATTATGCACCTTCTTCTTTTTCCAGGGAACAAGGCACCTGTTGATGGTCTGAGGGATTACCTCCCACCCCCAGTCCTTACTCCACTTCATAAACTCCAATTATGAAAGGCATGTATTGTATGAGGCAAGGATGGAAGTGTAACTGGACTTGATGAACACATGCATAGATATACCACAGTGATATTCATTTGTATAATGAATGTTGTATAGTAATTAGAATGTTATGTAATAATTAGTTTAATAATTAGAGTGATGACTTTAAAAGAGAATCCTTTTTGGCTAGGAAGAGGCTGCTAGCCTCCAGTAGTTGAGTCTTAATATCAACAATGGTACTTGCCTCTGATGTGCACCATGCATAATCTATCCTATAGACAGACCTCTTCTCTAGTCAGTGCATCCATGGAGATAAAACTCCTCCCTCCACCTTAATCATCCCAGGACCTAATACCAGATGACCAGAGACCTCCTGAACAGCTCAGACTCTGAGACCTTAGCTTTCTACTCACTCTTGTCTTCTGCACTATGACCATCGTGGTATCTTCCTACGTGGCTTTGCTGGCCTGTCGTGGCCTTTGGAGCTAGGACCATGAGTGTAGTAGCCTTGCTTTCCAAAGACCCTCCTGAGTCTCAACTGGCATGGTGTGAAGAACAGAATCTGTTCTTTGGTCTGTTGGTGCTACATTAAAAACATTTCCTGTTTGGAATCTTCTCCAAGGTGCTCAATGAACAATAATTTGGGACCAAACTTCACATCCTACACTTCCAGGTATGAATTACCACTCCATTTTTTTTTAAAGTTTGATTCCCTGACAACCTGCATCAAATCACTCAGAGTGTGTGATGTTTAACTTTCATTATCAGCTGGACTAGATGTACCTTCATCTAGGAAACAAACCTCTCTACAAGTCTATGAGATTTAGCTAAGAAGAGCCATCCTGAGTGTAGACCATCTCAGTGGCTGAGGTCTCAGAGTAAATAAAATTGGGTGAGGTGGTGAGAAGTAAGCTAAGTACCAGTGTTCATCTGTCTCTTCTTCCTCCCGTGGATACAATGTGAACAACCACCTCATGCTTCTATGGGAATTTCTCAGGTAAGGTTTATTTCCCTTTTTTCTTTCCACTTTTGCCTTCTTCTCTACCCATCATGTGGCAGGCAGTTAGCACTCAACAATATCTGCTAAATATGAATGAACACTTACAGCACTTCTTATATATTAATCACGGTTCTAAGGACTTTACATATATGAACTCTTTTCATTCACATAACACTATGAGATGGTATTGTCCACACCCCCATGCCTAGATGAGGGAATATAGGCAAAGAGAAATTAAGTGGTCTGTTGAAAATATCAACCTCTTATGTGTGGCTATAACAAAATATGTGGGGGGGGAGATGCCGAGTAACTTGGAAAGAGGCTAATCTGGCTCACAAGTATGATGGTTGGTGGTGCCAATGTCTTGATGAGGGTCTAAACACATCTCATGATACAGAGATAAAGAAAGAAGATCATGGTGAGATGGAGAACAAGAGGTTGGAGAGGACCCAAGCTCACTCTTTCGTAATAATATGCTCTCTTGGGAACTAATCTACCCCTAACAGATTGGAGGTACTCCTGTGCATCAACATTAATGTATTCATAGGTGTGGAGACTCTTGGCTTAATTATCTTCTACCATAAGGGAAGTGATTTGTCCTGGCTAAAAGAGACATCAAGCACTGGACAACAGCTGGCTTTTCCAGCTCTTGTAAAAGGTGTGAGAATCAACTCAGAAGGTGAATGCACATAATCACCCCACACCCTGTTATGCTACTGTGTTAACTGCTAATAAGAATCAGGGGTCAGGGGCTGGAGAGATGGCTCAACGGTTAAGAGCACTGACTGTTCTTCCAGAGGACCAGGGTTCAATTCCCAACACCCACATGGCAGTTTACAACTGTCTGTGACTCCAGTTCAAAGGATCCAATACCCTCACACAGACATGTATGAAGACAAGAAACAAAAAACCACCAATGTATATAAAATAAAAGTAGGTAAACTATTTTTAAAGAAGAATGATGGGCCAACAATCACTATTGGCTGAGCCATCTCACCAGCCCCATTATTCTCCAACAGTAGCTTGTTCTAGCACTTCTTTCTATCTACTAGTCCAAACTTTTGACATAGTGACACAATATCATTTGGAAAGATAATCCTTGAAAAAAGAAAGAGGTTATCAACTATAGTGAACTTTAAATGGATTCAGTAAAGCACAAATAGTTATAAATTTGGTGATTACTAAGAGCAAATTGTAAATAAATTAATATTATAGAAGATTATGAAATTGAGGAATGTCTTTAACCACTCTTGTCTGTGGACTTCACCTAGAACTCTGTCCACATATATCAACTAGAATTAAATTGGATAAAATTAAGTTGGGTGTAGTGGCACTTGCTTGTCTTAGCATGGGGAGCTGAGGTAGGGAGTTTTCAAGTTAAAGGTCAGGTTAATCCAAATAGTAAAATCTTGTCTGAAAAGCAAAAACCACAATAAAACAAACAAAAATCAAATTGAGTTGTATATTTTATAAGAAAAATTCAAATGACAGTGGCTAAAGACAGAGGAATGTTCTCTTTGGGGAAAGAGATAGGACTTAGGGAGTCCTATGTTATGAATGGCTACAGGATCATTGATGTTTCTGGCTCCTTCTTTGTTCTTGATCATCCTCAAGGCTGCCTTCCACTTTCAGGCTTCCTGCTCCCACTGTTGGCCGTGGACCAAGATGCTTGCCAAATCTCCAGATAGCAGGTCTAGATGAAGGAAGAGAAACTGAGGAACAGGTACATTTCACCTTCCTGTGTCTTTATAAAGTTCTCCGTGAAGTCTAATTTTGATTTATGTATTATTGTTATTTCATGTGTAGGCACATTTTGCCTGAATGTCTATGTGTGTGATTTGTGCATGCCTGGGGCCCTCAGGTATCAGAAGATGATGTTGAAGTGTCCCTGGAAATAGAGTGTCAGATGGTTGTGAACCACCATGTAGATGCCAGGAATCAAATCTGAGTCTTCGGTTCTGTAAGAGCAGCAAGTGCTCTTAACTGCTAAGTGTCTCTCTAGCTCCTGGAGTCTGATTTTCTAAACATCACTTGCATCTTGGAGTACATTCATAACTAAAGAGGAGCTGAAGTGAACCTTTCAGCTAAGGTGAATTTGGTAAAACAGAGATAATGGGTGGATAGGCTTAGCTGCATTTCTGATTCACCTCCAGAAACACCGGGGCACAAATTTTAAATAAGGAGGCATAGAGCTATTCTCTGGGTATTTACAAAGAAGACTAAAAGAATATGAAACCCAACAGGCAACCACCAGCATAACATTGAACGAGCCTTCCAACATGGGGTGAGTTCTGAAAAACTGGCCCAGAGATCCCATTGACTTTTATGTGGACATCAGCTGAGACCGTGTCACCCAAGATTAAGTGACATGGTAATAGATAACAAGAGTAAAGGCAAGGAAGCAAACCCGTGTAATTTGTAAACCTCCCAGTGACAACTATGAGAAGATGTGCATTGTTCCACATGGCCTTGCTGCGGGTTAGCTCAGGTGTGGCATGTCCATGGTTTGGTGAAGACAGGCATTAACGCAGAGCAGACTATGAGTCATGTGAACTCCTGCCTGAGTGGCTGGCCTGTGGATGAGAGGAGAGGTGCTTTGCCCAAAGCTTCCCCTACTCCAGTGTGGAAGCACCATGTTGGCTGAAGGCGCACTCAGTACCCTGAGAGGTGGAACCCTTCCATAGTGCATCATGCTGTGGCTCCAGGTGAGTGAGACACATGAGTGGTGCCATTTTCCCAGGGGCTGTGATTTGACTTCAACACTCATATCCACAGGCCCAAATCTACTGGTCTCTGTTGTGACTTTGAGCATTCTAAAAACCAGCTACTCCCACCAGGGACAGTCCCCTGAATGCCTTGGCAAAATGTACAGAGTGCATCTTTGTCGTTCATGGGCTCCTTCTCAGGGCCTTCCATTTGTATCTGCTCTATCACATCTACCCCTCCCCCTCTTCTTTTTCTCTCCTGAAACCGTTGGTTAGTTATTCTGATCTTCACTCCATCATCCTCCAAGGTGCATAGTTGCCTAAGCATTGATGCAGCCCCTCTGATGTTTCTTGTTCCTTGACTTGTAAATGACTTTCATAGCTTGCCCAAAATAATGCTAAACATTCTTTCAAGTAAGAAAAGTCTATTTTTGTACAGGTAACTGGAGGGGTCGATACTATGATGAGTGGTTATATGGGAGAAAATACTCCTACAGTGGTAGAGTCCTCGGTACTGGAGTGGAGAGAGACAAAAGGGAGGTCTGGATTGAGGAGCCTCAGGGGCTCTTGACTGAGGGTGGTCCCTCAGTCAGAAGCATAGAAAGTTGGGTGGGTACCCACCCTTCCTGATGGTTCCTGCAGGCCACCTGGATTCCCAGAAGTCCCAGCTGCTACCAAAAGGACCTACAGGCACTGCCTCTGCTGTTGGAAGGTCCATACTGATGTCAGGACTTGTTTCTTTAGAGCCAGAAGTTAAGGGGGTTGTGAGTGGTACAAACAGTGGAAGGGCTAAAATGCAACCCCACCACTTCTTATTGAGATGGAAAACAATGTAAGACTGTGTAATAGAAATAACATGTGACTCACATCCGTAATTCTAATTTACCCTGTACCCATCTTAAGAGAGACACAGGTGTGATTCATTTTTACAATGAATTTTATTTAACCTTACATAGCCAAGATATTATCATTTCAACATGTAATGAATATAAAGCTATGAAAGAGATACTTTGCTATTTGTTTCTCACGCATCTGCTGTGTGTTTTATACTTACTGCATTCCAGTTTCAACCTGGTACCTTCCAAGTATCCACTCCACGTGTGGCTAGTGGCTGCTGTACTAAGCAGCATCGCCCTGGGAAAGCCTCTTGCTTCCATTGCCACAGTTGCTTGCCTTTGCCTTCTCTGATCATCCTGCAGTCTCACTCTTCCTTTCTTCATTATGCTACCCTCGTTTTTCTGGCTCCTTGTTTCCCTTCTTCTAGAAATGTCTTTCTCATTAGAAGTGACAATGTAAGATTCAGAAGAAGCCAAAAGCAGAGTATTGTGGTAGACAGAAAGGGACATCAAGGCAAATGGCATGCAATCCTTGCCCAAACCTAGTCAAGCTCCGGGAAGAAGTACGACAGGAAGTAATAGTGGATTTGGGGGGATGTGAATTTTGTACGGAAAGGAGGCTATTATATTAATTTCATTCATAATAAGAAAAGGACTCCTAACCCTTCTCTGTGATTTAATTACTCTCTGCCCATGTGCGTCAGATTTCCCAAAAGTAACCACGTTTATTTCAGTGGATAAAATCTGCTTAATTGCTCCATCTTCAGGAATTAACATCCCTGCTCAGGCCGGTGTGTGGGAAGCATTTCTCGGAGACTATGCGCCCCTTGGCCATGCCAAGTCACAGCACTCATGGGCCTGTGTTTAAAGACACTGAATATTCAATTGTTTCTCTCTGACTTCCTCCTCTTTGATGCTTAAGAACAGCTGGGCCGAATCTGGAGGTCATGCAAGGGAGTGGTTGACTCAGACCAGGAGCTGTGGCTTATAGGGGACCAGCAGCTCATCTTCTTGGTCTTCAACACATAGCAATCCCAGGTTGGTTCCAAGCAGCCTTGTGTTCCCCCCACCGAACTTTCTCATTTTCCTTCTGGTTCAATCATGTTCACTGTGTTATTGCTGGAGTTTGATTGACATTGGCCATTCTTCTAGATTATGCCAGCTTGTCTACCTGATAGGAATGAGATATAGATAATTAAAATGTTTGTGTTTCTAAAGTCTTGCTTTGGTGCTCTGTCACTACACTACCTGAAACAAACAGCCCATTGTGTTAAAAGTCCTAGTCCACCTTCTGAAATGGAAATCACTTGGTTGGTTGAATAGTTTGACTGTTCATTCCTGCCTTTTGCTATGGATTTGATTAGTGTGCCTTTTCCCACTATGGACTAGCTCCATGTTAAAATAGTTCATTCATTAACTTTAGTCTCACTGGCCAAAGTAAGCCAAAGCTTTTGTTGTTTTCTGTCTGGCATACCCACCACCCACTTTATCTGACCTTATAAACATGTTTAAATAGATTTCCCGGATAATGACCATTTCAGCTGGCAATTTCCCGTTTAGATATTACAGAAGGCACAGTGCAAATTAGAGGGAAGAGCAAAAGCACTAAGAATCATGAGACCCCAGATAAATATAGTAGAACCGCTTGCTCCTGTGAGGACAAGGCTGAGTTCTAATCCCAGTTCACTGACTCAGTGGATGACTCTGGGAAACAGGAAAACAATGATTGACTTCATCCACTGGTGACTCAGTCAATTGATTTTGATAAATGGGGGCCAAAGAAGGAGTCTGCAGTCACGGAGACACCTCATTTCCATCCCGGGTGTTTCACTGTTCCGTGGGCTTGTGCTGAGTTCACTGGGAGGGAAACAAAGATGCCCTTTATGTAGGACAGAGGGGAAAATGGTGCTCACAGGGCAACTGGCCTTATCAACAATGAGAAGAATCTAAAGGTTAGCAGATGGCAAACAGAAAGAACTGCCTAACCTGATGTCAAAAGGTAGCCTTTCAAAGATGGCTTTGTTCAGTTTGATGCTATCCTGCTTTAATGGGCTTTATGCTCTGTGATGTCAGGAGTAGTGCAGTCTACCAATGACGGGGAATGCAGCAGGAGCTGGGGACAGCACTTGGCACATTCCAGTGAGTGCTGAGTGTGTGGATGCTATGGAGCCAAGGGCGTTGCAAATATCTTCTTCACTGTTAGTGTTGACATGATTTGTCTCTTTGATTTCACAAGTATTAAAACTGACAAATATCCAAGACTTCTTTTACCTTGGCTTTTAGAGTAAGATCTGAATTAGTAAGCAGTTACTCTAGCCTTTTTAGAGTCAACATTTTGCAGGACAGCACACTTTGTGACCTAGAGGGGAAATATTTTAGAAAACTTTCACTAGTCCTTATTAAAGAAGATGAGTCTATGGCCCTCCTTATTCCATGGAAGTATATATCCATGTTTGCTAAGTCTAATACATAAAAGCATGATATATAAATCTGTACAGCAATTTTCTGTACAAGTAGTTCGATTATCTCTTCAAAATTTAGAACTTATGCGTGTGTACTACAGGAAAAAAGTCATTTGGCAACTTGAAAAAAAGTTAACAAATTCATGTATTTCTTTCTGTGGGTGAAGAAACAACTTCAAGCACATGATTGTTGTTGTTACTGAGTTGTTAACAAACCACCACAGTACTATGTAGTTTCATGCTCCTCCCCCCCCCCCGCCCCCTGCTTTTATTTTTTAAGATGTTGTTACGATAAATCTTTCCGCCAAAAGCCTCCACACCCCACCGCCACGTGTGTGCTCTACATCAGCTGCCCGCCCGAGTTAGGGCCCAAATGAACACACAGAAACTTGTATTAGGTACCATGCTGCTTATGTTTATCTTATTGATTGCTAAATAAAATACTGTTTGGCCAATGAGACAGTAAGTTAGACGGGACTAGGAGTAGAGAGAGAAGGATTCTGGGAAATGTAGTAGAGAAATGATGATCCAGGCAGGAAGTGACATAGCAAGGAGACTCATATTTAAAGAAGGAGAAACAGGAAATGTCCCTTTTCCCCTCTGCTCTTGCTTCAGCGGCAGGATTGATCCACCAACAAGGGAGGACGCCAACAAGGCGTCCGATAAGATAAATCTTAGAAAATGTATAGGTTTACGATAATTAAGACTGAGCTAACAGATGAGAATCCTAGTCATTGGCCAAGCAACATTGTACCTAATACAAGTTTCTGTGTATTCATTTGGGCCCTAACTCGGGCGGGCGGCTGATGTAGAGCACACACGTGGCGGTGGGGTGTGGAGGCTTTTGGCAGAAAGATTTATCGTAACAAGATGTGGTGTCATACAGCAAGGTTGGAATCCAATTCACTGTGGTTGAGAATGACTTTGCATTTCTGACTGCTTGGTCAGTACCTACTGAATGTGCCGATAATAGGTGTGCCCCACCATGCCTGGTCACCATGGTCACCATGGTTTTGTACAGTGTTGGGGATTGAAACCAGGGCTTCACTCATGCTAGTCAAGCCTTCTACTGTAACATGAGTTTTTTTGGCTCAGCTGGTCCCGCCGTCCTTCTCTGCCCCAAAGAAACATGAAGTTGCTATATTTGTTATAAAGTTGTAGGCCATTGGCTACGGTTTCTTATTGGCTAGCTCTGACTTAATTATTGACTCATTTCTATCAATCTAAGTATTTCCATGTGGTCTTGGCTTATGGGGAATGCTGGTCCTACAACTCCTTTGCCTGCTACATTCTACTAACTGAACTACATACCTACCCTGTCAGGTACATATTTTTTGTTCCCAATACATTAATGTCTTCATAAAAGTTGGAAGTAAGACAGGATGGCAATACTCTAAGCAGAGGTGACAGATTTATAGGTTGGCTGTATCATCTAAGATCATTTAGTTTATAACTGAGCCCAAATTGTGTATCAAAAATGTTGCATTGAGTACAATACTTTCTTTTGGAAAAGAACAATAAGAAGACAAGCTGGATTCTCAGACTATGGATGGGGAAAAATCTGATGATCATGAGACATTCAGAGTAGGGTCTACATCATTGAAAATCAGAATCACCTCCAGAGCTTTCCCCTTGGCTGATTATGATGCTATGAAAAGGAATCTCTGACCTCTGTAACACGATGGATTCTCCAGATGTCCTGCCCAGGTCCTCACAGGAAGTCACTCGTTGGTTGATCCTCAGTGAATAAATGGGCCATTTTCTGTGACATCTGTCACTATCTCTCCTCTTGGTGTTGCATGTAGGAAATGACATTAGTGTGAATATCTGTTGATTGTGCATAGTGAGGAAGCACAGGTTCATCTTCCTGGATTCTAGCCCTTCAAAAAAATGAAAACACTAATAGAACTTTTGGAGCTGATGGGACTAGTGTAACTCTTTCGACTGAAGCACAAACCTGTCATGGCAAGGTTTGGACAAACCTGATATGGAGATAGGCATCTCTTGACTTCCTCAAGTATTTTCTCCACCTCTTGCCTGCCTGGTGTACATGTATTTATAAATGCATTGTTTGTGTGCATATATGTCTATGTATCTATATCTGGAGTTATATCTATGTCTAGAGCTACATCCATACCTCTGTTCAAATAGGCTTGTCATTCTTGTCAAATTTTAGTAACATCAAGGCCACTTGAAACTCAACAAGAAGGGGTAATGTCATTTTCAAATTGTCTCTTATCCATGAAATATATTTCTGATTAGATATGGTCAATAATTATCATAATGAACATGAGAAAAACAATTACGATTATCATGAAGTGGTAGCTGGACATTCATTTTGACTATACACCAATCAGGAAGTATTTATGAATGCCCCATTGTGTGTTGTAAAACAGTTTACCAAATGCTAGAGGATGTGAACTCAAAAATTATGAAGCAACATTGCTGCCTTCAGGATCTTGGACTTTAAGAATGAATAGTATCTGATAGAGCTGAGTTCCTGTTAATTGGTGAGAATTCAAGCCCCGGTGTTGCCAGCACATGGCATCAAGGAAGTCTATATCAGAGTGTGTATTGGCTTATATTTAAAAGTTGGATGAGGAAGCCTGGTGGTGGTGGTACAAGCATTAGTACCAGCACTCGGGAGGCAGAGGCAGGTAGATCTCTAAGTTCAAGACCAGCCTGGTCTACAAGAGCTCGGTCCAGGATAGCCACCAAAGCCACAGAGAAACCCAGTCTCAAAAAAAAAAAACAAATAAAAGATGGATGAGGATAAAGAAAGTGGGACACTGACTCTGATGACCAAGAGATGCAGGGAAAGGAGCAAAATCAAATACTAGCAATTGCAGTGGTTTTAAGATTCCTTAATATGTTATGACAGATTAGATTTCCAGTACACAATACAAATTGCTCTATGAATGAATTGATTCTGTGGATTTTATGTATCATGCTCACAGAATCATATTCAGAAAGATTTCAGAGAGGCACTGATAGCTACAGATCCCCTCAATGGAACAGCCTCTCTGCCCAGCAGTGTAGCATCCACTGTGATGCTCAGATCCTTTCTGACCATTTTAGTGTGCCATCCCCTTGCTTTTGCTACTAGGATCACTATTGAAAGCTTTTTTGGCTTAGAAACTTGAAGATCAGGTGTGAGGGTTGACATCTCCCTATGAGGCAAAAGAGAATGAAAATGACTCATAATGAAATCCATCGAGTTCTACAGGATCAGGCTTAAGGAGCATTTGGGAAACATCCCTTAAATCTGTCTCCCTTGTCGTTTCCCTTTCTTTACCAATCATCTATTTCCTCCTACTACTTTATGCAAGTAATCTTTATTCCATAATCCATATTTGGGAGAACTTTCTCCCAACATAAAACACTGCATCTATCTTCTAATTTGAGCTGAAGTCTGTAAAGGAAAGGCAGGAGAGAAAGGTGAGGCTACAAATGGGCCAGAATCCAATCTCTTATTTTCCAGTAATAGAAGGCTCCAGTCCACATATTTTTCCCTCTCCAGTTTCCAAGGTAAAATAGTAGAGGTCCAGAGGTGGTAAACCCAGATCAACTCTTCCCCAAATAGAAAATAATAAGTGTCCCAATATAATATGCAATTCGAGACAGTGATGAGCAAAAGCACCATCATAATCACAGCCCTATATCAGTACTCTGTACCCACACATCCTCTTGCTCACCCTGGTGATGTTTACCAGAGGCAGCTGGCCAGAGAGGAAGTCAGCCGTGGGGGCAGCACAATGCCAGGAGCCAGCCCATCAAGAAGGCATTTGTGACTTCTCAGGGCGTGGGGGTGAGATGGAACAAAAGTAGTGTCTGTCTGCTTGCGTCATGGAAGCAGCATTGGGAGAAATTGCTCCTGACCAACGAATACCAGTTGGTGGAACCCAGATTTTTAAAACAAACTAGCTGCTGGTCAGAGGGCTATCTGAGGATGCATCCCATCACCGGGGCTCTCTCCCCCTGCTTGACTTTTCCAGGAGTGCTGATCTGTGATAGGCTGTGCGCATGTGATGATTACTGTAGCATGCATCTGCTGACTAATGATGTGCAGACTTTCCAAAGCTCAACTGTTTTATAATGTTCCAAATGAATACCAAGAGCATTTCTGGGAATGGGAGTGAACTACTGTGACATATGGACCAAATCTGAAGATTTGTGTGAGACTGATCAGTTGACTCTGTGCCTCTTATATGCCCTCTAACCCCTTAGGAAATAAAAATCAATCATTGTCACATTGTCTAGTTACTTAACTCTGCTTGTACTACAAGATAGGTTTGAATTTCATAAATTTTGACTTTTTGAGGAGAAAGTGAATCTCGGTTCTTGTGAATTAACAAGGATTAAATGTTTTATACATAAATCATACTGAAAGGAATGTCACCCTAAAATGTAGGTCAAATGAATTATTAGAATCAAAATACACTATGTAGCTCTGCCCTCATCTACCACTCCAGGTAAAAATACATTAACCAGTTATTCTGACATGATTTATTCTTAGTGTTCCTCATGTTTTCTTGAGGACAAGTAGCTAGAACTTCATGATTACAGCGGAGAGAGCATCAGGTCATAACTAAATGAAAGAATGAAGAAGAGTGATGCTGTCTATTTGTCACCATACTTAGATACTTAGAACCTGTCTTTAAAATGATGCTCCTAAAATCATTACTTACATTGTGAAATTTTTATTAGAGTTCCTTAAAACAAAGATGAAATTCAGTTTGTTCACTACCTGTCCATCCATCTGTCCATCTGTCCATGCATCCTGCCTATCGGTTTGAAAATTCAAACGCTTTAATTTAAATAATTTCTCACTGATACATCCAGTTCTGGCCCTGTGCCATCATGGGGATTTTACCTGTACACTAAAATGAAGAACAAAGAGGAAGTATACCAAGATCTAAGTGGTATATTCAGAGGCTTTTTCCTTGTGCATCATTCTTTTCAACAAGACGGCTTGGTACAAGTAGGTAAGTTTTAGGAAGAAAAGTAATAAGGTGCTGTAACTAATTTCCATAAATTCTATGACTTTAAACCAAACAAACACATCACCCCTTAGCCCTGCAGGTCAGAAGTCTGAGTCAGGACAAAGGCAGGCTGTATTTCTTCTAGGGATTCTAACATGGAATATACTTCCATCCCTTCTCAGTTCATAGCATTGCTTATATTTCTGATCTCATATCCCGGTTTAGTATTCAAACCAGGAATGGTCAACCAAGTTGTTGTCACATAACATCATTCTGACACTAACCTGTCTTGGTATCCAAGACACTATCTTATCTTTGTCTTCCACACTTAAAAAATCATACTGTGTTTGGGAGTGGAGGAAGCCATGAGTGAGTAAAGTCTTGAGTGAATGTGTGCTGTTGACATGGCCATGGCTATGTCAAGGACCTCAAAGCCTCAGACCCATGGAGAACATGGCAAAGACTTTTCCCTGAGGGTGAGGCTAAGAGGGAAATGACATAGCTTCCTTTGGTCCATGTGGGGATGCTGATAGCATGTGCAGAAAATGTCCACCATAGCCTTCTCCCCCTAATATTTAGTGCCTGAAGATAGCTCCCTGACACAGACTGGTCTTACTGACATTAGCTAAACTTACTTCCTTGTTTAGCTGTATATCAACAAGCCCTGTCTCCTTGTTGGTCTAAGGAGTGATGAATTTATTTAAAGTCATCTAATTTATGGAAATTTGTTATAGCACCTAGATGTTATTTTTTCCCCAAAACTTACCCAATTGTACCAAGCTGTCTTATTGAGAGGAATATTTCACAAGGAAGAAGGCCTCTGAATACACCACTTAGATAGTAACCCTGCCTCCTTGCTGATCTGTCTGTAATAACCCTGTCTCTTTGTTGACCAATAACCCCACCTCACTGTTCAGCTGTAAACAACAAGCCTGCTTCTCTGTTCAACTCTGTATAACAAACATGCTGAGCTTCTGGGTGCTGAGGTTTCTCCAGCAGAGAGCACAGACTCCCACTCCCAACTTTGTCCACATGTCTGTCTTTCTTTCATTTCCTCATCACCTGAGTCAGTTCCGAGTCCCTGGAGCCATGCATGAACAAGGCACTTGGAATTACATTGGGATCATCTAAACTATCCCGAGTAATAACCTCATCTCAAGGCCTTTGACTTATCACACTTATAATTTTCTTCTTGCTGTATTAGACAACACATTCCTGATTTCTGGGAATCAGAATGTAGACCTTGAAGGGCCCCATTCTGACTTCCACCACAGGGTTCTAAACCACATGTCACCACAATCATATTTTGTGTTTGATTCTAGGTCACATAGATCATCATCTCAAACTTTGCTTTCTCTATGAAGTTTGAGACTAAAATATTCATTTGTTTTGTCAACAAGAATGGAGGAGAGGGAAATAAATTGGATGATGAAATAAATATGAAAAGTTAGAAATATGGAATAATGGAAAGAAGAAAAATAGGGAATATGAAACTAAATAAACCAGAAAAAGTTGTGTGGGCCTAGAATAAATCTTTATTACTTACTTATTATTTAAAAACATTTTTTCCTGCCACTGGGGTTCAAATCCAGGGCCTTATACACGCTAAGCTAGCATAATCTACCACTTGGCTGTATGCTCTGTTCATCAAGAAGTATTTTTCAAGTATGCTTTATGTTAAGGTTTATGGGCAATAAAACTTAAGGGAAACATGAGGCTTACTATATATGTGTTCTTAGAGGCAAAACACATGTATAGATGACTCAAGTTTACAACTCATCCATCCTGTACCTGGAGAAATACATTTTCTCATGCCACTCAGACAAAATGCTTTACTGATAGTCTAGGCTACCGTGTGTCTTAGAATCTTTTCTGGACTTTGTTCACAATGTGCTCTGAAACCACAGGCATACCAGAGAAACATTGAGTAAGGCAGTTTAGTTGGAGCCCAGGAAGCATACCTTCCTTAAAATGAGCCTGGTGGGAGCCCAAATGCTGGCTGTTATCAGGGACAGCTGGCTTAGTAATGGTTTACTTAGAAATCGCTTAAGTTGAAGTACTCAGGAGCTGTGTTAGTTAAGTATTACTGTGACATTTCATGGCTACCATGTAACAATATTCAGGTTTTATAAGTGCCCACAAAAGCCAATATTTTATCATATTGGAGGAAATATTCTATCACAGGAGGAGGCCTTTGCTGCAGATGTCATCTCAATGCCAACTCCATGGACATGATTCCATTTGGAGATGCCTCTGCTCCAGGCTGTTAACTCTGTCTTGGAGAAACATTGCCATCTGCCAGTCTCATTGACCATATCCTTATTGCCCTGTGTTGTAACAACAACAACAAAAAAACCAAGTTATTCCAATATCTTATCATCAGTCTTCAGGCAAGTCCTTTAAGTATGCAATTTAGAACAAGATGTGTACAAATCTCAACAAAACAAAACAAAGCTGGGAGATTGTTGTAAGATGCAAATACAATCGTCCATGGCCAATAAGACCATGATCAGTGAGTAGGCATAGTTAGGACCCTGCAGCCTCTGTGTGCCCGAGCACTTTTTGCCATCTCCCTGGTCACAGTGATTTAAGACTAGAAAGTTACTTCAAATTTCTTCATTCCAGCCCAGATGCAAACACATGACTGTTTGGACTAGTCTTGCTGACAGTATGAATAAATGAGCATATCAGACCCAACATAAACTGTAGACAAAATAAAAATGCAACTACTCCAAGCAGGAGAAATGCAAATTCTGCATTGACATTTAGAAGAAGGAAACTGTGTGGGGTGAGCTCCCTTCCTTGCTGTTCTGAGGACAAGTTTTGTTCTAACCCATATAGGTATCAAAAGCTCTGAGGGAAAGCCTCAAATGCATTCGTTACAGAACGGGAGAATTCAGAGCAGCCACAGACATGAGAAAATAAGGAGCTCTTTGAGAGAGTCAATCATCTCATATGTAAACTCTCCTCTCTGGCTGACCCCTGAACTATGAATACAAAAAACAAACACTGAGTGTCCCATCTAAAGCTTGAAGTATGGATCTGAGATTTGAGATGTTCCCCAAGAGATGGAGTCTGCAGTTGGGATCCAGTGAAAATCGTTGCTAAACTAAACACATTAACAGTCTTTGGGATTCTATAATGGGATAAAGAGTGTCCTTAGGACTTGACATTGCGTTCAATTCATAAGCCAAATTACTTGGCATTTAATAAAACAGGAAAATAAGGCCTGCTACTATGGAAAAGGGATAGTCTCAGCTAGTGGAAATAGCAGACAAAGCTTTAAATCAGTGACTATTAATAAATCTAGTGATACAAAAATGTTTAAAATTAAAGCAAATAAAGGGCATCTTGGTAGAAAAGCAAACACCATTACAATTTAAAACCACAGTGTTACAAATTTAAGAAGAGCACAGACTAGATGGAATTCAGAATTAAATCTTGATAGCAAAGCAAAACCTGAGGGCAGATCAATAGAAATGATACAATCTTTAGAGTAAAAAGAAAAAAATATTATAGAAGAAAATAAAGAATGTCAACAATGTGTTGGGAAAATGTTAAATGGGTAATTGATTTGTAATTAGAGTTTCAGAAACATAGTAGGGAGAGGATAAAAAAAAAAGAACTGTTTGGGGGAAATGATGCCTAAAGTGTTCTCAGATTTGTCAAAAGAAGTCTACAATCTTAAGAAAAACAAAAACAAACTAAACACCCACAGTTAATCTCATGTAGAATAAATTAAAGGAAAACCATGCCAAAATCTACCAGGTCTAAAAACTGGAGGTAAAGAGAAATTATTAACAACAGCCAAAGGAAAATGACACATTATAAACTGGGATAATGTTTCATATGACATCGGCCATCCATCTGAAGCCATGGAGAGAGGAAGCCAATGACACCATGTCCAGAAAATGCCTGGTGAACAGCAGTAGCCTGTTGGGTCAGAAATCTACATTTCATAAACAGAGCCTTTGAGAATGAGGGATGAGCTCAAAACCAAAAAGGACAAAAACTAAGATAACTTGTCATTAACCAGTGGGTGCTTCAGAGGTGAACTGAGCAAGTGTGTTAGGAGAAAATGATCTAGGCAATGAATCTGAACGTTCAGGAATGCAAAGATAAGACACATCCGAAGTGATGCATATCTAGAAAAACATTATTTTTTATTCTCACTTCTGTAAAAGGTGTGGCTATCCCTCCAAAATTTAAATTTTAGTTTTGAATTTTGGGGAACAAACTTATTTGGATAGAATAGGACTGTTGACTATAGAAGAAGTATAGAGTGAGGAAAAGCTGACCTACATAGTTGCAGTATATCATAAAAGCTCTAGAAGATTGTGAAATATTAACAATATGTATCTTACTCCATAGAAATAACATTTCAATGCTGTTATGATTCCAAGAGGTGTAGCTAAAAGCCCATTAACACAATGAAATAGAATCCTAGGAAGATAAAAAGTGTCTAACACAACTCAAGACTTTATCAAAACTTGGATAGAAAGTTTACTCCAAGGACGTAAGAAAGTGAATACATTTTCCACTGAAATGCTAGCAGAACTAAATGGTTTGAAAAAAGAGGTAAGGCTAATGTTATCTCCATTCTTCTAGAACTCTCACACATTGATCTTCAGGCTTGGCCACCCATCTTTCTAGCCAACTTATAGCTGGTCCAACCTTTTCCTTCCTGCTATTTTGAGGACCCACACATTACCTTACCTCTCCCTGATAGTCCCATTGTGACTAGTTTTCTGAAACACAGAAGTCACTACCCTGATTTTTCCCTTTTGGAACGTGTTGATCTCTAGAGGAAAGAACACGGCTGGAAGGAAGGACAGCAGACAGGCAGCTATCGCCTACTGTGTTGTGGCAAATTCTTTAACTCTTTTTGATGAGTGATACTATTATGCCCACTTTCCCAGCCATGAAACTGAAGATCATAGAGGCCTTACATAAAGTATGGAAAAGGACCCCACTTCCTATGACATCCTACAGTTAATGAACCATGGGTGTGAGATTTGAAGCTCTAGCTTCAAACCAGCTTCAGAGCATACATAAGAGGATTTTCAAACACTGACTGTCAGAAAGAATTTTTAAAAGGGTGTTTAATTGAAACTTAACTTTTACCCTTTGCAGTATATTACTTTGGACTTTTTTTTTTAATAAAAAGTCCTTATCTGGCCTCTGACTGCCTTCTAAGGAATCTTTGCAGAAACATCTTTAGTCACAAGCACTGGAAAATTCCAAGAAGGGTAACTCATTAGTATACATCCTCCGTCTCTGCACCCCTTAGCTTCAGGTCCCTGACCTCACGCCACCTTTTAGCTGATTGTCCCTCACTTCATCATATCTTACCTCACTTCTTAGTCACTGACTTCTCACCTCACCTCAACTCAGCCTCTGGCCCCTCACCTTACCCCTGGCTCTCACTGAAGCAAAATTTACATCATATTTTCTTTTCAGTAACAACAGCAGCAACTATTTTGTAGGTTAAGTATTATTGTCAGAAGTTCAGTGCTGAGCTTGGGAACCCTGTGTTTCTTGCCTTCCTGGTACTTAACATTTGGAAGATAGACTAGTGTGGGGGTTCTCAGCCATGGCTACTGTAGAACCACTTTTTTTTTTTAAATATCTTTACTGTTCAGGTTCTGCCTCTAGATTCTAAATTGTTGACTGGGGTGAGGCCTAAATTGTCAAGAATATTAGACAATTCCTGCACCTATGTATAGTATGCCCTCTTGTGATAACTAATCCTGATTACTAACCTGATGGGTTTGAGAATGGCCTAGGAGACAATTCTGGGATTGTCTATGAGAGGGTTTAACTGAGGAGGCAGGACCCTACCTGAATGTGGTCAGCACCATCCCATGGATTGGAATCTTGAATTAAAAAGGGAAAAGCTGTCTAAACACCATCAAGCAATTCTCACTGCTCTCTTGACTGTGGATCTAATGGGACCACCTGCCTCAGGCTCCTGTTGCCATGACTTTGTCATCATCTTGTGCTGTGTCCTCAAATTGTGAGCCAAGATGAACCTCTCCTCCTTCAAACTAATTTTGTCAGGCATTTTGTCACACAGTGAGAAAAATAACTAATACACCTCCCAAAGGAATTAATAAAAGGATGCTTGAGCAGCTAATGCAAGAGTGTATCTTAAACACAAAAGAATAAAATAGTATAGCCTTGGGGTGGAGAGAGACTTAGGAGTGGAGAGTTCTTTACCACTCCTCAGTTCATATTGTGGAGCAGCTGAAGGCTCTATTGATGGCCTAGAGCCTCCTGATCAAAAGTTTTGTGACAGAAGGTTACATGGTACATTGGGTGTCATTTGCAGGCGCTATCTGCACATTGTCCCATGGAATTCCTACAAGGATCCAGTGAGGCGGGCTTGTAGGATTGATTTTACAAACAGAGTACTTGAGTGGGTGAATAGCATACTGGAAGTAACACCACTGGCTAGTAGGAAGGTCAGTGACAGACTCTGCTCTGACCATATACACACTCCACACATATGGAGTGTGACCATAGACACACTCCAGAGGCTAAGAGTGTCATACCCAGTAAATGGACTGGGTAATTGGTTCCATTTACTCAGCCCACAGCCTCTGCATATTCATGACTAGTTCGCACGCTAACTCAGGGTCAACTGCTCTTATATCCTGAACTGTGCTAGACAAATAAAAATAGCATTCTTTCTCCCCTTTTCAGCCTGCTCCTAGGTCCCAGCAGCATTTCCATTCTTTTCCATCTTTTCAGAGTCCCCTCCCCCATACACCTTATTTGCTCTTACACTGCTCAATATATTCAGGGGCTTGGATAAAATTGAGAAGTGGCTGATATACATCTTTGCTGTCACTCCCTGGTCTCTTTTGCACTCTTTCTTCTTTGTAAAATATTAGTCTTCAGACTTTTAAATCTTGGAAAGAACAGGACAAAATTCTACAGCGGGAAAGGCTGATTGAGTTTCCTATGTCACTTTTCTTAGGATAGTCACATTCTACCAGGGGACAAGGAGATCGACTTGGGAGTTCAACCCACATGGATTTGACTCTTAGGCTGCCTACTGCTTATGTAACCCTTGGCAGGTAACCCAACCTCTCTTAGCTTCAATTTCCTCATCTCTAAAAAGAGAATAATACTTCAGAGGGTTGTGACAAGGATTAAAAGGATGGAGACCATGTTGAGCACAGCCCTGGGCACATATAGGTGCCTGTTTACACTTCATCACTTTTCCTCTCTCTTCTGTTACTGAATCCATGCATTAGACATCAATAAAACTCCCTCAGAACACATTATATTGAAAATCTACCAACACAGTGGTTTAATCTTTCCTGCATTATACAGGATTATTGAGGAACACACTAAAATTTTTCACATGAGTAATGTTAACACACACACACACAAACACAAGTATAACCCATTGTTGAAAACAGTTATTTCATGTAGAAATATCTTAACTTTCTCTCTCTCTTCTCTCTCTCTCTCTCTCTCTCTCTCTCTCTCTCTCTCTCTCTGACTTATATAGCCAAGGCTAGCCTAACTCACTATGTACTGGAGGATGATCTTGAACATCTTATTTTCTTGCCTCTACTTCCATAGTGCTAATATTACAGACCTAAATCACATACCTGATTTAGGTAGTGCTAAGGCTCAAACCCAGGACGTCTACAGACTGAGATACATCTCCATCTCTTATAACTATGTTGTTTACTCAGCCTTCTTGTCCACTCTTCCTTACAATGCCAAAGCCACCCCTGAAACACAGATGTGAGGGTTAATCTCTGATCTCCAATGCTTTGAACAACAGCTGCCTCTGGGCTTGCTTGTCTTGAAATGCTGCTCTCCTGAACAGAGAACTTGGGACTGCATTCACACAAAGCATGGCTGGAATGCAATTATATTTCAGAGTTTGTGCCTTTCTTTTAGTGCACTAAAAAGGTGGCTGTTATTAGAGAACAATGCCAAACCATTAATTATGAAGCTTTCAAGGAGGCTTTGTGCACAAGTTTGACTTTCATTATCTGTCTTTGTCATCCCTGTAAAACATCCCATTAGATTACCTAGTAAAAGCAGGGAAATGAGGCTGACAATGGAAACTAAGTTGTTTAATTGCTATTACCTTTGAAAGTCTGAAGTGCTTTTTTTTCATATTGTGTAAGAAAAAAAAAAAAGCTTGGATTTGAGCATTAGGGAGGGTGAACTCAGGATTGAGACCGTCTGTCCCTGTATCAGATACTCTGATACTTTAGCTCCTGCCCAGTGATGGCAACATTTGGACATGACCTTGGCTGGGTCTTTAGGCCCAAGGGTAAAGCCACCAGATTCCTATTCAAAGCTCACCAAGGCCACTTAGTAGAGGGCAGTCCTTGAAAATGCTTATAATCTCTCCTATTCTGAATTGTCTCACCAGCAGAATGATAGCCACTCAAAGAGCCTCTGAGCAAGCAAACAGCTGTAACACCCAGTCACATTAACCAAAGGAGGACAACACACAGCTTCTCCTGCTGTCCTCTCTCACAACCAAAGGCAGCTGGCCCAGAGCAACAGCAGCTGATGCTCAACAATTAGTGGACAACAGGGGCAACACTGCAAGGAAAGAGAGGCCACGGAGGGAAAATAATCCCCCCTCCTTTTCCTCCCCTCCCCTCCCCTCCCCTGTCCTCTTCCCTCCCCTCCCCTCTCCTCTCTCCTCCCCTCTCTCCTCTCTCTCTCCCTCCCTCCTCCCTCTCCCCTCCCTCCCTTTCCTCCCCTCCCTCCCCTCCTCCTCCTCTCCTCTCCTCTCTCTCCTCTCCTCTCCCTCTCCTCTCCTCTCCTCTCCTCTCCTCTCCTCTGCTCTCTGTTCTGTCCTGTCTCTCCTTTCCCCCCACTCTCCTCTCTCTCCCCCTCTCTCTATGTGTGTGTGTTTGAAGCTCCAGTCTTTGAAATTCATTTTTAAACTATAAAAATTCCATTAAAATTTGGAAACATGCCTTTATGGTGGTTGGTGCAAATGTGAGCCCCAGCCCAGCAGAGACAATGGTGTCATCTCCTTGTTCTGATGATACTGCCCACCACCAAACCCCACATTCACAGCGGAGGATCTTACGGCCTCATTCAAACCTAGTCGAGGCATTAAATATCTCATGGAATAAATGACAATGGGTCACACATTTTGAATCATGCCCCCCCTCTAAACTAGTCTTTCCTGGCTTCTGAACACAAGCCATCCTCATCTGTTCCCTAAGATAATCCATTATAAATTATGACAGGCTCCCTGGCCTGGCGGGAGGTGAAGCCCGATGACTTGCCCTGTCTCACCTTTCTGTCCTACTCATCACCGAGTTCAGTGTGTGACCAGTCAGGAGACGGCTAATTCCAGTCCACGCACTTTTCACATGAGATTGATTTTATTTTTAATTTCCCCACAAACGCATGCCAGGCGCAGATCTCGTCAGTTACAGGCACAGCTCTCATCTGTACCGCCCTTCCGTAGTTCGAACTACCAGATGAAGGAAGGTCCAGTTACACATAAAAGTGATTATGATGAGCGAGATGTCTGCCTGGTGTGCCCTCCCAAGAAAGGACAAAGATTTGAGTCTCTGGCACTCCCTTTTGGCCACCTTAGGGCCATTGACTATACAAAGAAAAACACAATGACCCATAAAAATTTTCTAGAGCCTTTATTGCCTTCAATATCTCTGTACATACAGAATCCCATACCATCACACATCAGAGAAATAAAGGGCTTTCTTGATTTGGGGCAAATGATTTGTTTTCTGTTTCTACTCGATGAGATTTCTTTTTGAAGGACCTGACTTCACCCTTTGAAAATGTCCCATGTCACCTCTACAGTCATCTTGGCTTTCACATAGAGGCACATGATGTCTAAATCCTGACATCTGAGGGGCAGAACTCCATCTTTGGGAGTCATGTTATGCTCATCTGGGCATTTCTTAGGATAGCTCACCTCTGAGTGGACTGTGTTTGCCCCCAAGTTGACAGTGCCCAGAAGTGCATGGAGTAGGCATTATATGCAGACTCAGTAAGTTAAATCAGGTCAGAGAGCACAGGAGTTAAGGGTTGTCTCCTTTGCTGACAAAGGAGTTCAGAATCTAACTCTGGCTGAAAGAAATATGCCCAAGGACACATTGTACTGTAAACTATCATCTCCATAAAACACCCAGGTGTGGACAAGATGGAGAGATAGGGAATAATAGGGAATAGCAGATGGAATAGTAGGGACTAAGGATCTATGTTTTGCCATCAAAGATGCGTGATAGCCTATACTTAAGTGCTTCCCTCTGGACTTTAGATACCCACACACCTAAAATCTAGAATATTCTGGACTTCTATGAAAATAGCAAAAGAACTAGGGAAATGGGGCTAGCATTTCTTTTGTGTTAAGCTTTGTGGAACTATACTCTCCCCGAGCCTCTGGCCAGGCCTCTTAATGTGAGTTCTTTTCGTGGGCAGATCCTAATCCAGACCAGGAATTATGCCCAAACCCTCTGATACTGTTGTCTTTGGAGAGCACATAAGTTCACACAACCCCAACAAACTTTCCCAGACTTGGGCTCTGAATAGAGCCCAAGGGGGTGGTAAAGGCAGGGAGATGCTGCCCCCACTGGTGGGAGCCAGCCGTGTGCCTGCTCCTCCACCACCCACCAGGCTGAGGCCCAACTGCCCTCTGGGACAAGCCAACCTTGGTAGTCACCCAACTTGAGAATCTCTTGAGCTCTTCCTGTCGCCATGCCCCACCCCTCCCATTCCACCCTCTCCTCTTCTTTCTCCTCCCTGGCAGCCCCTCTGTTTTCAGATGTTTACCCAGAAGGGAACAGCCACACAGGAGGCCTGGGGGAGGGAGAGTACCCTGAAGGAGACATTCCTCTGGAGCTTTCGAGGGCATGTGGAATGTGTGCCCACCCTTTCCCTGTGTGTGCTCATACTACTGCTTGTGCATGTATGCGTGTGTTTTTGCTGGTTGACTGTGGTCTGTGTCTCTGGCTTGCAAAGTCATTAATCCCAGATTAACCCAAGTCCAGTGCCATTTTTGGGAACAGAGGTATCATCTGTGCTCTAAATGCTCCATCCCAGTGGTCTCAATTTGATCAGCACATCCGGATTTTGTAACATCATTTTATAACTGTTCCCCAGACCCCGATTCCATCATTCAGAGCTCTGAGGACATGTAACTGGAAGCCACTCCAGTTACTCTCCCCCTCTGTGGTGGACCCGTGTCACCTGCCACCCTGGCATCATCACCCAGGCATGCACTGTCACACTCCCAACCGGAATGTCAGCTTGCTGTTTGAGATTCACACCGACACTTGGTCCCCAGAGGGCTCCTCCGGGAGCCAGGGCAGCCTGTGCTTGGGAACACATGAAAGCGCAGGAGTCCCCTCGCGTCTTGGCAGCACTTCAAGCGCCAGTCCAATGAAGAGATCTTGACAGCATACTTGTAAACTCCACAGGCCCCAAGGGCTCAAACACCATGATATTTATGCTAGCGGGTAGAGAGCCAAAACAGTTGGGTTGTTATGTAGACAGAGGTCAGGACCAGCACTTCTGACACCTGTTAATTGGCATTTGAAAGAACTGAGCCCAGGAAGGTGGGGGGCTTTGGAGATGCTGCCAACCTGTACCTGAACAGCAGGGAGTCCAGCAAAGTTCTGTCCCTCCCTGCTGGCCAGAGACCTCCCAGAATGATGAGTAAAGGGGTCTAAGTGTTGCCAGAAAGGATCCTAAGAGAAGAGAGAACATGGGGAGTAGGGCAAGAAGAAAAGTAAGAGATCAGGATGTAAAGTAAAAAATAGAGAGGGGGGATATTTTTAGATTTGCTAGCACAGCTATGTGTGTGGCACCCTGGCCAGTTCCTGCAGGTCCAGCTTGACAGTTACAGGTTGGAAGAGCTGCTCTGCCCACTTCCCTCCTGGGCTATGAGCCTCACCTGTCTTTAAAGGCCAGCTTCAGGACCACCTCCTCCAAAGAGCCTCTACTCTATTCACCCACTGAGCTGGCTACAATGTATTCACCCACAATTTTTAACTTGTTGGGATTCTACTAGAGACTAGAGATGTTTTCTGAATCAGTAGGAGTTGGATTCAAAGTAGGTCCTCAAAGGTCCACAATCGATGGGTAGGTTTTTCTCCTCTTTTCCTGCTCCAGATCTCTCCATTTCAACCCAAGCTCAGCAAAGTTTCCCATCTGTCTTCACATAGCCTCAAACAGCCCTGAGTTAGCTACTAGTGCTCTAAGCGTCAATCTATTTGCGTCTACCTCAGGATCCCTCCCTTTGCAACACACACATCCATTTGATCTTAGGTGATACTGCATTGTAATAACTTAAGAAAAATGGTTTCTGAATTTCACTTTTAGCCTTCCACATTCAGAAGGTCCATCCCTGTGTTCTATAAGTAGCTTCCATATGGCTTGAATCCGGAGGGCTCTTAGAGATGCTATACATGAAAGCATCCATTTCTTGACTCATCTATCAAATACATCAGCATAAGCGTTACAAGGTGAGCACCATTTTCTGGAGAACCTGAAGCAAACAAAGCATGTAAATCCTAAGGAGGGGCTGAGGGAATGGCTCAGTCAGTAAACATCTTGTCTTAGAAGCACAAGGACCCAACTTCTATCCCAGAACCCATGCAAAAATGCTGGCTGTGGTGGCTTAGATTTGGAGAGGCAAAGACAGGAGGATCCCTGAGGGTTGCTGGCCAGCCAATCTAGCATAACTGGTAAACTCCATGCTGATGAGAGACACTGCGTCAAAGTATATAGGTGGTGTTCCTATGGATGATACCTGTCTTCCAGCCTCCATACCACCCCCCCACACAAAATATATTATATGCTACTGAGGGAGATAGACAGCTTGTAAATAAGAAATTGAAATATCTGCAGGAAAATGGATGGAACTCTAAGAAACCATTCTGAGCGAGGTAACCCAATCACAAAAAGACAAACATGATATGTACTCACTCATATGTGGATTTTAGACATAGAGTAAGGAATTACCAGCCTACAATCCACACTTCCAGAGAAACTAGTAAACAAGGAGGACCCTAAAAGAGACAAACTTTGTCCCCTGGAGAAGTGGAAAGGGTCACGATCTCCTGAGCAAATTGAGAGCATGGGAAGAGGGGGGAGGGAGCTAGGAGAATGAGAAGGGAAGAAGAGGAAGGATGTAGAGGTCATAAGGGAGCAGAAAGGTTGAGTCAGTGGGAGAATAGAAGAAAGGGTATGTGATAGGTAGGGTTTTAGTTGAGGGGGTGGTAGGGGAGGAAGAGAGGGAGAAGGGAACTGGGATTGTCATATAATTCAATCTTGTTTGTAATTCAAATAAAAAATGATAAAAAAAAGAAATTGAAATGTCTGATGTTCACATGATTCTGAGAGCCATCAAGAGAAATAATGTAGAAACCATCAATGTAGTACTGGGAGGGCTGGGGTGTGAAATGGAGTCATCTGGCCAGACCTCCATTGAAGGAGACCTGAAAGAGTGGAAGGGTAGAGGAGCAGAGTTCATCTCTCATGTCAAGATAGAACTTGGAATGGTAAAGATGGCAAGAGGTCAGAGGAGCTTGAACTGGGGAGGAGTTGGAAGGAAGAAGTACTGACTGACGGCTTTCGCCCTCCAGCCCACTGTTAGTCTGTTTAGTCCATACAAAGTCAAGACTAATTCTTGTTTGGCAGTTAACATGTGTTTCATGCTTAATCAATGCCAGTTATCATTGCTAGGTGTCCATCCTTCAGCTGCCTTTGGCCACAGTTCCATGGAGTAACCCCTTTAGTGTTATCTGGGGAATTCTAAGGACATGCAGAGGCCCCTCAGAGAAACACAGAAGCCCAGGCACATGAAATGCAATGCCCAGTAGATAGAATCCCCTTTGTAAAGACAACTTGGAATATTAAAACTGCTCTCTAGTTGGAACCTTAGGCACTTGGTTTGTGGCAGAGTATAATTTTGTCCTTGAACAACTTTTGTAAAATTGATCCCTGATTTCCTGGGGATGATAACTAACTTAAGTCTTTGAGAACGTTAAAGGAAGTTGGTCTATACGAAAGAACTATGTAAAACCTGAAATATTCAATTAGTCTAGGCTGTGATTTCATGTGAGTTGCTCTGCCCTTTCCAACAATGAAGTAGGTGTCAGGGCTCAGAAATCCATGTCTCCAAGGAACCCTTCAGGTATGGGCTCTGCTGGTAGGTTTTTATGCTAGATGTTCAGTTTCTTTTGGAAGAAGCTGTGTAGTTTTCAGAATGGTGAATGGCTCAACTGAAGGATCTATATAGTAAAAGAACAAGCAGATAAAAGAGAAACATGCTGGCTCCAGGGGAAGCTGTGGAATAGAGTCAGAAAAAAAGGCATATGACTCATTTTAAAAGGAGCAGGCATGGGGACAGACCCAAACAGGTCACTACAGGTAAGATCACATTTTCTTTTGGGCATCGTTCTCCTCTGCATCTCCCTGGATTATTCAGAGCCCATTTTCCAATATCTGAGCTTCCCAAATAGTCCAGGTCATCCCTATGACCCAAGCCATCCAGGCTTTCCACATCTTATCTGCCTTCTCTTCAGAGTCCTTTAGAATCTTCTAGTGACTGGGAAAGAGGCAGGCTAGAGATCTCTTGATATTGGAAAGTCCTTAAAATCACCCAAATTTTGTGACCTCCACACATATTCCAACCAGAGCCATATGCATGAGATATTCTAACAATAGAATGAGTACCCACATCCTTCATAAAAGCTGGGATACAGGCTGTCTTAGTTAGGTTTCTATTGCTGTGAAGAGACACCCATGACTATGGCAACTCTTATAAAGGAAAACATTTAATTGGGGTGGCAGCTTATAGTTCCAGATCATCATGGTGTAACATGGTGGTGTGCAGGCAGACATGGTGCTGGAGAAGTAGCTGAATGTCCTACATCTTGATTTGTAGGCAACAGGAAGTGGTCTGTCTCACTGGGCATGGCTTGAGCATTATATGAGACCTTAAAACCACCTTCACAGTGACACACTTCCTCCAACAAAACAATACGTACTCTAACAAGGTTACACTTTCTAATAGTTCCACTTCTTTTGGGAGGCATTTTCTTTCAAACCACCATACAGGCCATAATGCATTTTCAGGCCTACAGCACCTTCTAAAGGTGGCAGATTACTGTGTCTTTCAAAAGCCTTTGCCCCTTTCATTATGGGCAGATATGTTCTACAGATTATCTAGCCATTGCTAAACATTATCATAAATACTGTATATTTCACCAAAAGAAAGACTCCTTTGATCTCCTTTATGCTGATTGTTCAATCCTCAGGAGAAGGGTTAGATTGAGAGAGACATATCCAAGGTGAGTGTCAGAGAATCACCTCTAGCCCAATTCATGACTCTCAAGTGGGCCTCATGAGCCTACCCTGACTCACTCACAGGGCAGTTATAGGATCTAATTATAGATGGAGCAGACTTTACTCTGTAAGCTATTAAAATGTTTTATGGATACAAAAAAGTATTTGTATCAGACATCTATACACATTCAATTTTTCTTGTAAACAAGCCTTTTCTGTCCAAGTAGACATTAGAGTCTAGAAAGGGAAGAGCATACACTGCAAGTCTTTGTGATATCCAACAGTGCCACATGTCTCTGAGGATGAATGTGGAAATGAAAGGAGACTTTACTAAGAGCAGGTGGCTAGGAATTGGCCTGATGCTCCATTGTATGCCTTGAAAGTAGCCAACATCACTTGTTCAACAAAAAGCTATCTAAAGCTGGGCATTGGTGGTGCACACCTTTAATCCCAACACTCAGGAGGCAGAGGCAGGTGGATCTCTGTGAGTTCGAGACCAGCCTGGTCTATAAGAGCTAGTTCCTGGACAGCCTCCAAAGCCACAGAGAAACCCTGTCTCGAAAAACCAAAAAACGAACAAACAAACAAACAAACAAACAAGCTATCTATAGACTGTGCTAAAAACTGTGTTGAGTGAACAGTGGTCTCCATTTTCTATAAGTGAATTAAGGAATAGAAGTGCTAGAAGAAAAGTTGAAACACAAAGTTGGAGCTGCCATTTCTGTCCAGTGTAACATCAAGGGAATATATAAGGAGATTTGTGCAGAAGGAATGAATGGATTGAGTCCCAGGGAATGAGTAGGTGTTATTGTTTGAATGTTTGTTTCCTCTCAAATTTCACAGGCTGAAACCTAATCTCAATGTGATAAAATCAAGCTTTGAGCCTTTATTATTAGACTGGGGAATGGGCACATGACCCACATGAACAGACTTAGTGTGTCTTCTTTTTCTTTCCTGTTGCCATGACAAATTACTCTGGCAAAAAAAAAAAAAACTCAAGGGAGGAAGAGTTTCTTTTAGCTCACAATTCCAGGTCATAGTTCATCATTGCAGGGAAATCAAGGCAGAGGGAATGTTAATCAGTTAGTCACGTGACATCCACAGTTAAGCTCAAATGAGTGATGGATACATGCTCAGCTTGGTTTCTCCTTTTCTTTAAGTCCAGAGCCTATGAAATGGTGCCACCTGTGTTCAGGGTGGGTCTTCCCACCTCTATTTCCCTCACAACCATGCCTGCAGGCCACCCTAATATAGACAATTCCTCATTGAGATCCCTTTCCAGATGATTCTACATTGTATCAAGTTGACAATCAAAACCAGCTACCACAGTGCTCTAATTAGAAAGACCCGAGGGGAGCTGGGCCTAGGACTCAGTGGGTAAAGTGCTTGGCACACACAGGTGAGTTGGGATCCCTAGGACCTGTGTGAAAATCCAGGTATGATTGCACACATCTGTAATCCCAGTACTTCGAGGCAGGGACAGAGGATCCCAGGCACTCACTGCTAGCTGGTCTAGCTAATCAGTGAGCTCCAGGTCCAGTGAAAGACCCTGTGTCAAGAAGAAGAGGAAGAAAAGTAAGAAAGAGGAGGCAGAGGCAAAGAAAGAGGAGCAGGGAGAGAAAGAGGAAGATAGAATGACAGAGGAAGACACCTGCATCAACCTTTGTTCCCCCTAGCATGTAGACACATATGCATACACCCCCATGTAGACACATATGCATACACTCCCATGTAGACACATATGCATACACCCCCATGCAATTTTTTTTAATTAAAGAAAATTTAAAAGTAGGTAAAGGCCTGAGGGACCCATGGCCTGTTCCTTAGTGCCAGGATCCAATAGGAGGATGTCCTCGCTGAGAAGGTGTGCTCTTGTGATTTGATCTCACATGACATGAAACTGGGAAATAAAATCTTTCCCCACTCCTGGTTTCTGTGAAAGGAGATTTCGAGTACATACCTCCAATTTTTTATCCTGGCAGAGGTACAGTGAGCTCTCAAGTTGGTCAACTAGAATAGAGTAGTGGACTGTTTCCTTTTCACGGGAGAGGGGACTCACATTGTACTCAAACTGTATACTATCCTACCATGTACAGTCATGTCATTGGCATAGGATGACAGGAGGAAAATATGGATACATTAGAACAGGAAAGGTCTTTTTGAATAGGTTTCCATTGCACAATTATTAAGACCAACAATTAATAACTGGGACCTCTTAAAACTAAAAAGCTTCAGTACAACAAAGGACAGTAGTGAGGCAGCCTACAGGATGGTAAACCATCTTTATCAGCTGTACACCTGACTGAGGATTAAGATCCAGAATATACAAAGATCTCAAAAGACTAAAAGCGTCATGGAAACAAGTAACCCAATCAAACAAAGAGGCATGTAACCAAAGAAAGACTTCTCTAAAGGTGAAATTCGAATGGCAGAGAAATGGTTAAAAAAAAAAAAGAAAGAAAGAAAGAAAAGAAAAGAAGTTCAACATCCTTAACCATCAGGAAAATGTGAATGAAAGCTACTTTGAAAATTTATCTTATCTAGTCAGAATGGCCAAACTAAAAAACAAATGATAGTAGATGTTAGTGGGAGAAAGTATTCATTCACTGCTGGCGGGAGTGCAAACTGATACAACCACTATGGAAGGCACTGAAGAGCTGGAAATAAATCTACCACACCATGTACTTCTCACTACAGAAATAAATCTGTTGGCCAATGGAGTCCCATAGACTCCCCCAAACATTACAGCCCATTACTACTGCTCTTGTTTGCCCTCCAGAACTTGACAATAAGAGCCTATTGCTGAAGACACTGCATACTTGAGTCATACAACATGGGGGATTGGCGGCTGGAGAGATGGATCATAGGACCCAGGTTGAGTTGCCAGCAACAATGTGGAGGTTCACAACCATCTGTATCTCCAGTCCCAGGGGCTCTGACAATGTCTTCTGACCCCCACAGGTACTAGGGATACATGTGGTATAATATACACATGTAGACAAAAGACTCATATACATAAAATAAAATTGTAAATAAATGAATAAAGGACACAACATGTATGTCATTCTGTGTTTATAGACTGAGACACTTAATATTGCTAACATCTTTGTTGGAGCTAAAGTAATCCACAAATTCAATGCAATTCCTACTATAATCCCAATGACATTTTTTAAGAGTAGAAAAAATAAGGTTCATATGGATCTTAATGAAGCTCAGTAAGTTAAACAGTTTTAAGAAAATAGCAAAGCTGTAGCCCACACACTAGTTGATTTAAAAAATATATCACTAAACTCCAGTAATTAAAACAGTATGGCACGAACATAAAGACAGACACAGACCAATGGAGCTGGGTTAGGAAAACTGGATAGTTTCATGAAACAGAATGAGGATAGACTCTTCTCATCCCATATGCAAAAATAAACTGAAAACAAATTCAAGAACTGAACATTGGACTTGAACTACAAAACTCCTAAAAGGGAAGACCTGATGAAATTGGAGCAAGCAATGATCACTTAGATGTGATATCAAAAGCATATATAACAAAGACAAAAACAGACAACAGAACAATGTTCAATCTAAGAGCTGCACAGAAATGGTCTATAGAGACATAAATATGTAAAGTCACTAACACAAAATAGACTAATTAATATGAACAAGAGTTTGAATAGACATTCATCCCCCCCAAAAAAAGATTCACAAATGGCCTAAAAAGCATATGAAAATATGTCTAACAGCACTGATGATCCTGGAAATGCAGATTGAACAACAGTGAAATATGCTTCTTATATTTACTAACATAACCACTATCAAAGCCCAGAGCATACGTACAGATGAGTGTGTGCAGTCACTGGGACCCTTGGTAAGATCTGTAGACTGTAACAACTGTGTGGCATGAGATATCTCAAAAAATGGCAAACAGGAGAATCACACAGTCTGGCAATCCTGAGTCTGGGTATACACCCAAAAGAACAGAAAATACAGTCTCAGAGAAATGTCTGCACGTGCAGGTGTACTGCAATGAGACCCTTACTAGCCAGGATGGATGATATATACTAAAACATCAATGAATCTTGAGGATGTTATGCTAAGTAAAATAAGCCATCACAAAACCACAAGAATTGACTTATTTAACTGAGAAGTGTGTAATACAAATAAATTCATAGAAACAGAGAGGTATGTGGGGGCTGCCAGGGGCTAACTGGAAGGGCTAGTGAGTATTCGCCATCTATGGGGCAGAGTATCAAGAATGCAAGATGAAAATATTCCAAGACTGTTATACAATGTACTTAAGTGTTGTGTTAATGATGCCATACACTTAAAAATACTGGGGTACATTTATATTGTGTTGCATTTTTGTTTGTTTTCGTGCTTTCCCACAGCTTAAATAAGAATACGATGAAAACAAGCGCCTAGTGGAGGATGCCTTGCCCCAAGTTACAGGATTCATTCTGGCTGACCCAAAGCAGGTGATGTGTGCTCCACCTTGCCCTGGTTTGTTTCATTTGTGGCAGCATTTCAAAATGTGACAGGGGCCTTAGAGATGACTGCTCTGGAAGATAATGGGGTCTTTGTTGTCTAAGGATACCCCTCCTCTGTTTACCCACATCTGTGGTCATCAGAACTTCCCCAGGCTTTTGAACTGAGTCTGGTTGTGTTGTGAGTGATTACACATTAACAGACTGCCCAGCCTCTGCTGCCTTTTGGACTCCAAGTTCTTCAGAGGCAATCAAATTCCTGACTTGCTTACTGGATGAAACAACAGCTATGTTTGGGAAGAAAACCCCGAGGTCTGGAAAGGTTAAAGGACTTGTCTAACATTACATGTGCATGAGAGCAAACTTCAAGTTATTTAAAACTTTTCCAGCCTTTCCCTTCTTTGTTGGATAACTATTTGCGTCAATGAGAACAGTAGACAGTGATTAAAATGGAGGAATATGGGAGTATAGATGTTGCTTCTGCTCTACCAAGCTGCTTCCTCCCTATTCTAAAGCACAGGGAAGAATAAAACATTTTGTTTCTAAACTCCACTCCCATTAGGCCATGCTGGAGACTGAACCCAGAACCTTTCATTTGCTAGGCAAGTGCTCCTCCACCCCTGAGCAACATCCCCAGATACTTTGTATTTTGAAACTAAGTTACCAGGCAAATTGTGAGCTCTCTGTAGCTCAGACAGATCTTGAATCTGTCATCCTCCAGCCTCAGCATCCTGGATAGCTGAGGTTATAGCCACCAGGTCCAGGATACTTTCTATGTATTTTCCTAAGTCTAGGTGAAGGATAAGTGGGAGCCTAGGGAACATTACCCATCACACCAAAATGAGAAACCCTTCCAATGGCAGCTGAAGGAGTCCTGAGGCATAATTCAGGGTTGCTGGGAAGTTGTAATTCAGGACTTGCTGCGTATTTAGTGGGTTCCTGGGGGTGATTATAGCTGTCTCCTCAAAGACTTCTTGTGCAATATGGGGTGCAGGTGGGCGATCATAGGTCCACTAGGCATCCTGCTTCCATCAGGGTCCCCACAAGCCACCAGTACCTGTCTTCTCTCATGATTTGTAATCATTTTAGGTGAACTTGCTTAAGTTGGTTTCCAGCAAGAATGGTGCTTTGCAGAAGAGGCAGACAGTTGGCCCCGGAGCCTGGGTTGAACACAGGTTCAGCACCCTGTGTGTAGGTGACATAAACATCCCAGCCCTGGGCACTGAGAATCTGCTGTGTGCCTGTTGCTTCCCAGGGCCTGACAGTGAGGGACACTGATGGCCAGGGCCCTGTGTCTTGCCTTCCCCTCCCTTGGATGTGCTGACTCCCCTCTGGCCTCTGGCCTGACCTCTAGGTCCTGGGTGCTGGCCCAGATTTATGGCCCTGGGCTTCTTTTTATCTCTTCGGGAAGTCAACGTTTTGGTTGGGAAGTTTTTCAATTTCCTCCTGGCCTAGACTAAACCGCTCAGATTTCCAAGGACGGGAGAGTCCCATCTCCTCCCATCTCCTCTGGGCACTGAAACCTCAGGAGGAGCCCCACTCTGCCTACAGGAAGTGTTCTGGTAGTGGCTTCCACAAAAGCAGCCAAAGAGTCAGGACCTCCAGATGCTGTTCACAGGGACTGCTCCTCTTGGGCCCATACCATTGATTCTGCACAAGAAAGCGCCTTTCTGTAGTGTGCTTGGGGACAGGTATAGGAATTCTTGACCCTGGATGGCCACTCATCACCTCCCCTGTATGGTCCTACATATCAATCATGATTTGTCCTGGACCCCAGCCTCCTAGGAGAAGGGTTGGGCACCATTGATTTCACCATGTATCCCAGAGTTTCTGAGCCACAGTCACAGGAGCTGAGCAATAGAATGAATAGAAGGAAGACAATCTTTATCCTCTGTTCTACAAGAGCTGCTGGAACTTTACAGCCTCTTCTTAAGGAAGGAATCTTAACCTAGGCCATCATTGTCACACCTCAGGGCCTGTACTACTAATATTGTGCCCTCCCTTTCACCACTGCCCTTTTTCTTAACCAAGAAGTTTTTATCCAATGCCAAGTACATCTCCCCTTCTTGTTTTGTTTTTCCCACATGTTCCCTCCTCTCAACTCTTATACTCACCCTCCCAAGCCGTTTTCCCTCTTAGCCTGGTCCCCGTCATGGTCATGATGTCATTTGCAAGTCAGGAAAAGCAGTACAGTTAGGCCATCTCTTTTATACCTTCCGTGTTGATGGCCCCTTTATCCTGAAAGGCTTCGCCCACTCTCTATCCCAGCATAGCTTCACCCACCACTGAAGTACAGCCAGCCGGCTCAGGAGGGCAAGTGGCAGCTGTTGCTGTGTTTCGGGCAGGAAGCGAAGAAGAACCTGATATTCAATTAAAAGTGCAGGGGGAGTCCAGCGGGACAGCAGGGTCTAATGGAGGCTGACGGCCTGGGAGGGCAGCGCCTGAGTTCCATTCCCATCTCTGCCATCAGCAGGCGGGGGTGACCTTGGGTCTGTCACTAAAAGTGTCTGGGCCTTCGTTTCATCTGAAAAATGGCAGTGATGATACCTGTGTCCCCACTGGAATAGTGACAAGGATTAGGGAGATTAGAAAAACGCACAGGGCTCTTTGATCCCTTCAAAGTGGGTAGTGGAGGATGGGTAGATGCAGAAAGCCATCCTTGGCTGGTGGAACTGGCTGCCAGTTGCAGGGTATGATGGGAAGTGTAACAAAGTAGTCAGTACCGAGATCCCTGTCCTCTAGCCTGCGAGTCCCTCAGAAGTCTCCCTGCCCTACACAACATGCAGAAAGCTAAGTCAAAAACACAACCACGACTTACAGGATCCGCAGCAGACTCCAGCCTTGTCACAGACTAGCTGGAATCCTTCACTGACTTCCCAGGAGGAAAACAGACCTAAGTGACTGAGCCTTGAGGCCAGGAAAGTGTGACAGGAAGAGAGTTTGGGTATAAAGATGTGGAGAACTCCTCAAGGTCAGGTTAGTTGTGGTTAGGGACATGGTAGATAGGGCATGATGGGTAGTTGAACCGGAGCCATGGAGACCTCAGTAGCTCAACACTGGGCAAACACATGATTTGCTTGATGTTTGCTTCTGAATTGTAGTAAGAGAGTGTCCCAGGCAATGGCGGGGCCCGAGACACCACGTCATCATCTTTCACTGACCTTGGTGCCTGTGAAAGCAGCCATCTTTGCCTGCATGTCCATCATTCTAAGGACAATCATGGCTGGCCATGCCAGCTTCAGAGTATCATTTCAGTGTGGATGGGTATTGAATGTGATTCCAGACTAGGGAGTGGGAGTGGGAAGAACAGCATAGGATTTGAAGTCCTGGGGCTGGAAGTCGAGTCCCAGCTTTGTCACTGTTTTCTTTTTTCAACCACTGCTGTCACTTTGATCTGAAACTTGGAGTAGTTAAGCTTTGGGGAATCCCAGTTTCACCATCTGGAAACTGAGATGGTGCTTCCCCATCATAGTATTTGCCAGAGTAGCTTGAGAGACGTGGCAAGGCACACTAAGCGTAGGAAAGGGCTACAAGGAGGTACGACTGTACAGGCTGAGTTGTGCTGCAGTAACAGCAAAGCCCTAGCACTCACTGTATTAAAGGGGTGCTTCTTCCCCACACTGTTACAGGCCGGACTGGGCAGGGGAGGGTGGGCAGCATTGCACTAACTGTAACCACACAGGAGCACAAGAACATGGGCAGCCATCAGCTACCGGGTCAGAGGAGAAAAACAGCATGAAGTGCCCTCTGACTTGTATTTCACTAGCCAGGTAGGGTCATGTGGAAGTCAGGTAGGCAAGGATGTACCATGCTGCCATGACTACTTCAGGGAAGAAAGGAACTACCTCAAGGCAGCTTCTGCTTTTTTCCTCTCTCCTTAGAGACTTTGCTGTTTCCTAACTCCTTATCACATCTATTCCATCTCCATCTTAAGAGATTCCTGGCCTGGTCTGAGATCCATCCAGGCTTTAACTTCTTCCTTCTTGAGTCAGGATGTCTCCTTCTTGGATACTTCATCTGAGACTCAGAAACATAAACAAAGAGGACTGGTGTAATACCATAGCAACAACGGCACATATAATAGATCAGTTTGCTGGGCTCTGTTCCGAAGGTACAAGGTATACTGATTTGTTACATGTTCACAATAAGCCTATATGTAAAGTAGATGTTATTTGAGGTTAACTAAATGCAGCCAGGCCACACATAGGACATGGCCAAGCTGTGCTTCAACCCAGTTGTCTGACTACAGAGCACAAACTGAGCTATTCCCACTATCCAGTGACTTATCCAGTGGTAGGGAGAAACTGTTGAAGTTACAGATGCAAGCAGGACCTCATTTGTTCTCCCGTGCTTATTTTACAGATGGCAGGAAGAGCCTTCTCAGTGTATTAGGAGGCCGTGGCTGTCCCCTGCTGGTCATTAGTGAGCATTGCTACTCAAGGCACATTGAGTTGAACCTCTCTAGGCAAAGACAATTCAGAGAAACTGACAGGCACTCAGGCAGTTTACATGTGATGGCATATTAACTATTAACTTGTTTGCTGTGGTTTTCATTTGGTTGTTTTCCACTCTCCCCCTCTGGTGAGATGGGAAACAAAAAGCATACAGTTACGCAACTATCAAATAGCAAGTCTATGTGTTTATTGTCACGGAATTTGCTATGCAGTGCTTGATTCCCAAGAAATATCATCTCAAACAGATGCAAAAGCACCTTTTGGTCATTTATAACTAAGTTAGGATAAAAATGTTTTCTAACCTAATCAGGGTATGTTCTTACACTGTTGGGCATTGCGTGCAAAAAAGATACTTAAAATTCAGCCGTTTTCAATTATCTATGAATGCTATGATGTTTTTCTTCTTTGCTTTGATGTAGAAAGATGAAGGTAGTGGTTTCTGACCTAGTTATAACATGGGTTGGCCTAAGGAATCGGGAGCCTGGGGTGCTTGGATTTAGAATAGTGAGCACTGGACACTGAGGATCCCTCAGACAAGTTGGATATTGCCTCTTCCTGTGTAGTGGGAGACAGGAAGGGAGAAGGGAACACAGTTTCAGTCCAACTCTGGAAGCTGGCCCCACAGGGTTCCCCAGCCAAAGCCTCATGTAGCAAGTAGATGACGTAGGGAGACTTGGGCCCTAGAGTTTGGTTGAGTTTCAACTCCCTGATGGACTCACTAGCCATTGGAGACCTTAATTTGCTGTTCAGAATCCTCTTCCTGAAGAACAGGAAGTTGTGTGCATACAGGACATAAATCACACCAACGGCAAATTGTTCCCCATCAGAGCGCGTGTGCAGTGTTTCACACCCTGCCAGCACGTTCTACTTATACAAAATGTGGAAATTATAAGAACTTGCTGATGTGAGGACTTAGAAATGCAGACCCACTTCCAGGACTGCTTGATGATCTATCCCTGTGTGTCCAGCTGTCTGACAAGTCTACGTGTTTCTTGTCACGGAAATTGCTATGCAGTGCTCAATAGGCAAGAAATATCATCTCAAGCAGATGCCGAAGCGCATTTGGGGTCATTTATAACTAAAGGGAGGCTGAAATGTTTTCTAAATTAACCAGGGTTTGTTCACATCCAGGAACTTTCACATCCATGCTCCCTGTTCCCATGTGTGACTGAACACGGCAGGCTCAGCCCCTGGTGAGGACAAAGCCAAGAAACACAAGCAAACGATAGAAGAGAAGAGCGTTCCTTTCTTGCACAGGCATGGAAAGCACCAGGGCTGATTCACAAAGGAATTCTCTCTGAAGGAAAAGGTTGGTTTTTTAGATTGGGGAAATACATATTAAATGAATCGTATTGATAGTCCACATTATATATCTGTACAATTCGTATAGAAAAGGCCCATCGTCATGTAGAGTGGCACACTCCTGATCATGCTCAGTCCATATTCTTATAGCATGTGTTTGAAACTTGGCAGAGAGAAACTCTTCTCAGCAGAGAAATTAGTGTTCTTATGAATCAAATTTAGTCTAGGTCACCTAAAAGAGTGAGTAGAGAGACACAGAAAATGTATCTGGTTCCTTGTAAATTTCTCTGGAAGTGCTTATCTGAAATAATGGTAATTTTAAAAGCAGCATTGAAAAATGTGTTAACAGTCATTTAAAATAGACAGAAGCTACCCCCTACACACACCACATACACACACACCGGGTGTCTGTCTCTAAACATACTTGCCTATCTGCTAGCAAATTCAATGCCTTAATATGGTGTTCTTGCTAATCCACCTCTTCACCGCTGCCCCTGCTCTGGGATTCAGGTTGTAGTCTCCAGGACCGACTGTAGCTAATTATATCTGGTTATCCCTCAGGACCCCAGACAGCAAGTGCAGAAGTATCCATTTGTGTGATTCCAGCTCCGAACTTCAGAGTCGTCAATGCTACTGTATGCTTCTCCTCGGTCCCCAGACTTAGTCAATCAACAGCAGCTCTTACATTTGTCTTCTTCTTTACCCCAATATCACAGTGCAGTGGACAAGGACCAGAGACATGAGTTCAAATCCCAGCTCCATTATGCATTACATGAATGGATATGGACATTTTACTTAATGCCTTCAAGTCTTATCTGGAAATAATGTTATTAACAGTAATTATTAATAATTAATTGTCAATCACAGGTATAGATCATATGCTTACCATTTGTCAGGCTCTGGATGAACCACTCTTCATATTAAACAAATCCAAAAGGTTTTACCTTCACAAAGCTACAAAACAACAAAAAATCTACATACAAGCTAATGTGGCAAGACAGAATCAATGTGATATTTGTCTAGTTTTATCTGCCAAAAAAATCTAAAACTCACATGAGAATACATTTTAATTTTTCTTGGCCAAGGGGAAAATGAAATAACTTTGGCCTAGACAGAACCTATCACTATAAGTACACTAGTGACTTTTAGTTCAGACATCAGAAATGGATCCTAGTTGTAGGCTTGGTTAACAGGCTGAAGCCACTGATAGTGGATGAGAGAGACTTCTAAGCATGAAATAGACCAAGAAGTTAGAAGACCTTGAGAAATGGGGATGCTGGTGTGGACTCTGCATGCTTGACTGGCACCTGTCTTTCAAGTTTCTAGCAAGAACCCAGAAAGACTTTCAGTGTGGCCTTTGGAAATGTCATTGGAGGGAAGACCTATAATCTCTAAACAGTGTTTCAGGACTATGTAAAAATACAGCCTTTGAAATGACATCCAGGCAAAGAGGAATGATCGAGCCATGGGAGATACTGGAAATTAGGTGCCACTGAGGCATAATTCTGCAATAATTTCTCAAGAACACAATATACCTCTTACTCCATGTTTTTCAATGTGGATTCAAGATCTTAGTAGGAAAGAAAGGAGAATTACTCAGCATAAATGGGGTGAGGGCATGTTGACGTGGTGGGAATTACTTAGTAAGGGTCTTTGTCAGAAACCCATTGATCCTAGAGTTCTATGGGTAGATGAGTGATCCACTAGGGTCCTATTGGATTTGTATAACTAAAATTAGCTTTCAGGGGTGTCTTGGAGTTTCTACAGTTGCAATGAAGCACCAAAAAAGCAAGTTGGGGAGGAAAGGGCTTATTTGGCTTACACTTCCCTATCACTGTTTATCATCTAAGGAAGTCAGGACAGGAACTCAAGCAGGGCAGGAACCTGGAGGTAGGAGCTGATGCAGAGGCAATGGAGAATTGCTGCTTACTGGCTTGCTCCCTATGGCTAGCTCAGTCTTCTTTCTTATAAAACCCAGGGCCACCAGTCCAGAAGTGGTCCCATCCACGATGGACTGGGTCCTCCCCTACCAATCACTAATTAAGAGAATGCCTTACAGCTGGATCTTATGGAGGGATTTCCTTAATTGAGGTTTCCTCTTTTCAGTTAACTCTAGCTGGTGTCAAGTTGACATAAGACCAGCCAGCACATGGGTGAGAGATTGATGATTTGACAGAAAATTTATATAGTGTAAATGCATGCCTAGAAAGAAAGGATATTAAAACACCAATTTCCCTCTCAACCTGTTTCCTGTGAAAACATCAGTGGCCGTATGGACTGAAGGGGTGTAAACTTTCACCAAGGAAGTTATTTATGTATCAGAAAGGCATCTGCCCATATTGGACCCAGATCATAACTCAGAAAAGCCAAAATGTTTAAGTCATTGGCAGGGAAGGGAGTGACAGCTATGATAATGGGGAACTTAATTTGAAGAATTTAACTGCCATAAAACTACATGGGCTTACTTTTTTATGAATTTTACATCTGTGTCAGTTCAGTGATAGAAGAGTTTATATTTATAAACACAGAGGGGATAGTGTATCCAAGTGAGTCACAATTTACCTATTTGACGTAGAGTAATGCTGCTTGCAAAGAATTATGTGTTCTATTCAAAGAACTCAGGCCACAGTCTTGGAGGTCTCTTCAGTACTAACTTAAAAAAAGGAAAGTAAAGGCATTTTGTCAAGGATGACCCTCCCAAGAGCTGAGTGGTGAATGAAGCAGTCTGTTGATCTTATTGCTCTTACACACAGACTAATATGGAAAATTCTGTCCTACAGAAATTTGGTGACAAAGCAAAAATTTCATACTCAAGTATTTTTAATCAACTGAATTAAAACTCTTACGTTCTGGTGTCTCCTTTAAACTGAAAGTTAATAGCAATTTTTATCTGATATGATGTTGTCTTACTATTGCTATGATGAAACATCATGACTAAAGCAATTTGGGGAGGAAATGGTTTGTTAGGCTTATGCCTCTTCATCACTGTTTGTCATCTAAGGAAGTCAGGACAAGAACTGAAACATGGTAGGAACCTGGAGACAGGAACTGATGCAGAGGCCATGGAGGAGTGCAGCTTACTGGCTTGTTCATCCTGGCTTGCTCATCTTCTTTGTTATAGAACCCGGAGCACCAACCTACAGGTGGCACCACCCACAATGAACTGGTCCCTCTCACATCAATCACTAGTTTAGAAAATGCCCTCCAAGCTTTCCCACAGTCACATCTCATAGAAGCATTTTCTTACTCAAGTTTTCCTCCTCTCAGATGACTTTAGCTTATGTCAAATTGGCATAAAACTAGCCAGCACAGATGCTAAATAAATTATTAGCTTAATAAATTAATAATTTAGTTACATTTATATTCATTTAAAATTTGTTAAATTTTTAATTTAATAAACCACTTAGTTTAATTATAATTTATAGTCTCTGACTAAGTGTCTAAGACACATTCCTGAGGCAGAGGATCAGTAGAATCATGGCTGTACTAGAAGGAGTTAGATGCGTCTGAGGCAGAACTGTGCAAGAACTCCTCAAGAGCACAAGGTGAGTTGTACTCCAAGCTTTCCAAAGATAACTGAAGATTATATAACAGGGTCTTCAAGATAACTGAATCCTGGGGGAAAACACTATCATGATAGTAACTCTAAGCTGATGAATAAGAATACATTGAATAAGCTTATGTATAAGAATACATTGACCTGGGTCTTATGGGGCATAGGTGGGTGATATTTGGCCCCAAATCTCCAACACAACTTAAATGAGTATATTCTGTTTATTTCACAATCCTTTGGGTGTATAGTTAAAATTAGTTTTTGACAGGAGAAACTTGTCATTCATAGAATATGGTATTTCATGGCAGGAAGAGCCCAAAGATGATGTTTGGACAACTCTACCACCACATGCCCACCCTATATAAAACATACAGGAAGTAAACAAACAAAGCAATGAAAATTAGCATATTTTGTCATCCATAGGAGCAAAAGGAAGATTTTCATACTGATTGATCATATTTGAAAGATGTGGGCATATTGAATTTCCACAATGAGGGTAATAATAGTTTGTATCTCATAGAGCTACTATGATAATTAAATAGGTCAGTGTTTATAAAGTAATACTTTATACAAATAAATTAGCAAATATTAGCCTCTACTCCTCAGGCATTAATATCCATAATGCACATTTAACAGCACATGGGGTTTTGATGAAAGCACCTGGATCATTGAAATAAGTAAGCATTCTAGTGCTTAGATAAGAGGATAAAAATAAATTTTTCCAAATATCAGGCTTTCCATCTTATAATTGAGGAGTTAGAGGTCTGGGGCAAATCTGTCTTTGTTTTCTAGGTAAAGCAAATGGACATACCTTACACCTTGTGCTAGCAGAGCTCCAAATTTTGGATATGATGAACATTCTATCTGTGCTGAACTGCCAGAATCAATTTTGAGCTGACTTAGAGAGCACTTATTTGCTGAAGAGACTGTAGCTGTGCTTAGAACTCTAAGGGCCTGTGTCATCTCCTGCTGGGTCTTGCTGTAGAGTCAACTTCTCAGAAACTCAAATTACCATGTGTAAGTCAAGATTTCCTGAGCCTTTGTCACACCCAGAGATGTGCTTTACTAATATCATAGGGTGTCTCAGTCCTATCATGTTGACAATGAAGAATTATATCATAGTAAGCATAGCCATCATAGAGGCTATGCATGTCAACCCTGAAGGTATCAACCCCACACTGAGCTGATCACACTGAGCCCGTTGTGTGATGGAAAGGCTAGTGATTGGTCTTCCCTGGAATATATGCTTCCCTGAATTTGCATTTGCTTCTCTTGGTAGCTTCTGAACCGCTGGCTTCTGCAATTGATTATCACAAATGGACACACTTCATGAGTCACGATAGACCACAGTGTAGTGCTTTTGGCTAAAAGGAATTCATTTTACAGTGGAAAATAAAGTAATGGCAACTGTTCAAGAGACTCTACTGGTTGTGTGTTAGAATAATCTCCATCCATGTTTAGAAATAAATATACATATTTCTCTAACAAAGTGATATATACATACATATTATATAACAAACACCACACACACACACACACACACACACACACACACACACACACACACACACACACACTCCTTGTTAAACCCATATAAGGCAAAAATTAAAATGCATTAGTCAAGGTATGCATCACTTTCAAGCAGTAGCTTTTGAGCCAGTGAATGATTTCCAAGTTGTACTTTTCCTGCCTTGTGACCAACAATGTCTGGGCAGAGCAAATCTGTCTGCCTGTGTCCTGGAGTGAAGACATGATGAAGCAGAGTTGTAATGGTTCCATGTAGAGTGAGTTGCAAAGAAACCTCTGTTGCTTGTTCCTGCAGCATTGCTCAGACAGTGCTGAGTGATGCTTTTCCTTATCAACTTACCCACAAGCAAGAGGCATGTTCCAATTAGTGCGATGGTCTGTGTAATACTCAGTTACAGCACAAAAGGTGGGATGTCCTTATGAGAATGTTCTCACGGCCAATGGTCGATAAGTACACTGTGCTTCTGCCCCCAGCCCACAGCACAAATGCAGAGGTGAAGTGTGGATTTGAAGGGGACAGCTGAACTGTGAAACTTACTTCCCATCTGTACAGATCATCCCTAATAATCTCAGAGGGTTTTAAAGAACAAGGGGAGAGTACTGCTCAGAGGAGAATCAACAGTAGCAGTATTGCACTGCAAGCTGAACGTGGACCTGGACATTTGTGTCTTCATGCTGACTCAAGTAGGCAAATGAACTATAATTGGTGATGTGATCTAGCCATCAAATACATAGGTTTGTGCTATACAGTGAAAAGAGATGGTACAGGGGATATTATTCCTGTTTTCCCCCTTCCAGTCTCTTCTGGGGCTTCAGTTTTCCATGTTTCAGAACCCCTGCCCCCAAAGATTCCAATATTCTTGCTTCAGCCTCATGTACCCCACCATAACTAGCTCCATATGGTAACCAAGAAAGTGGGAGCTTAATTGCATATCTCTTTCTTCCCCACCTCACAAACTATCATGATGGGGGAAGTGCTTCTGTGTGTTTGTCTTACTGGATGATAAAATACTGTTTGGACAATGAGGCAGCAAGTTAGGCAGGACTAGGAGTCAAAGAGGATTCTGGGAAATGTAGTAGAGAAATGATGCTCTAGGCAGGAAGTGACATAGCAAGGAGACTCATATTTAAGAAAGGAGAAACAGGAAGTGTCCTTTCCCCTTTGCCTCCTCCAGCGGTGGGATGTGAGCCACTGGCAAGAGAGGGCACCAGCGAAAGGCATCCTCTATAAGATAAGTCTTATAAAATATGTAGATTTATGATAATTAAGACTGAACTAACAGATGAGAAATCCTAGTCATTGGCCAAGCAGCTTTGTACCTAATATGTCTCTGTATTATTTTGTCCATCCACGTGGTGGTCAGAACCGCCCACATGGCAGTAGGGCTCGGGTGGCTTTTGGCAGAAAGATTTATCATAACACTATCACCCACAAGACTATCTTCTTCTGCTGCTGGTCCACTGTCGCCAGGCAGATAGCCCTTTCTTATCGTTGTATCTGAATTCAATGGTTGCTTTCTATGGAAGAATTATCCAATGGTCTTACTCTATTCCCACTAGAGCCAAGGTGAAATTTTGACAAAACTAAAGAGCTTGAGTAAACTTGACTTAAGTATTGTGATAGAAAGGACACGGTCAACTTGTCAGAATCATGAATTATTTGGGAAACTGACATCTGGACATGCTTGGGAGAGGGTACCTTGATTATACTAGTTCACGTGGAAAGAACTGCCTATTGTGGGCAGTACCATTCCATGGATGGAAACGGGAGCTAATCTGGAGCAGGCATTCCATTCATGTTTTCTACTTCGTGCCTATTGTTGCAATGTAATCATCTGTCTCACGCTCCTGTAGCCATGTCTCCATCTTTACGATGGACTGTACCCTGGAACTGTGAACTCCTTTATAAGCCTTTCCTTTACTGAGTTGTTTTGTCAGGGTATTTTATTAGCAGCAGAAGAAACTGAGACAAGCTTCGTAGTGCATGGCTCTAATCCCAGTACTTGGGAGTGTGAGGCAAGGAGGACTGCCATGAATTTAAGGCCAGTTTGGGCTGCATATCGAGTAGCAGGCCAGCCAAAGTTACTTAGCAAGATTCAGTCTCAAATAACAACAACAACAAAAAAAAAAAACAAAAACAAAAACACATTTTCCAATCCACGCCTCAAAATTACTCAGAGAACCTATACATAGATATGGAAACATACCCAGCATGGAAGAAGTATGGAAAACAGCTCTTTGGGGGAGTATTTTATCACTTAGATATTGTCCAGGAATTGGGAGGGGAGAGATTAACACAATAGTGGGAAGCCAGAAGCTTGTACATTGTGGGAAACCAAAGGGTAAAGCTGTGTTCTGTACTGGTCTTCATTCAGACATCAGGGACAATTTCCCATGGAGCTTCTCAGTATTTTTCCCCAAATAGTTTTATGTGTATCTGGATCGTAAGTATAAATTAATTGTCTAATATGTGGATACCATTGAGATATGAATTTATTGTGTTCCTTTCATTTTAAAATATCATTCTATTTTCTGTGTGTATGTATGTTCACCCAATGCTTTTGTGTATGTTTATGTTTCTTTGATTGAGACAGGATATTGTTATGTAGCACAGGTTAGCCTCAAGTTCCTGATCTTCCTACCTCTGCCTCCTAAATGCTGAAACAATATGAGTTAAATTCATTTTCTATCTTGATGGATTGTCATTAAAGTATGCATATAACTGTTTCTAGATCATAAATATTGGGGAAAATGGGTTTTCAAGTAGAATGATTGCTTTATAATTCAGAACAGTGCCTCATTGGAATCTGAGGCTGGTTGCCCTGACAGCAAAGTTGAAATGTTCAGCAAGATTCAAGGGGCTAATTACATAAAGTGTTCTGTCCAATCAATGGCCTCAGGCACATTCTACAAATAGAGAATAATGAAATAAAACCACTGTTAGACACACTTTGCCAAAGGCTAAAATATAACAAGTATTTTTGACATTGGAGGGGAAAACCCAGCAGGGAGATGTCATCTTTTAGATGAAACTTTTCATTGGGAGGCAGGGATTTGATTCTCAATACAGAAGCCCAAGTGGGGGCTATTCACCACTTCTTGGGGAAAAAAAAGGCACACACCTGTCTTGAGATCAGCTCATGACAATTTTACAGATTTTTAAACCATGAAGATTGGGGAAGGTTAAATATAATTCAAAGTAGACTGGGCTGGGGTCCATGGGTAGTAATTGTTAAACCATGGCACTCATGTAGTGTGCTGACCATCCAGTTTCCATGGTGGGAGCTTTTGGCTGTACGTTTGAATGTCTACCATTTCTATTCCTATTTTCTGAGCTTGCATTTCCAAGCTTCCCCTTTCCCTAAAATTCTTCAGAGGCTTAGAATACTTTCAATAAGAAATCTGTCTGGTACTTAACACGGAATTGCACCTTTCCATCTTTCTGCACATCTAACCAAGTGTAGTTACTTTCCCACTGTTGTGAAGAGACATCATGACCAAGACAACTTAAAGAGGAAGGAGTTTATCTGGGGCTTTCAGTTTCAGAGGGTGAGTCTATGACTATCATGGAAGGGAGCATGGCAGCAGGTAGGTAGCCATGGTGCTGGAGCGGTAGCTGAGAGATTACAACTTTATTGGCAGACAGGAGGCAGAGAGAGAGGGAGAGGGAGAAGGAGAGGGAGAGGAAGAAGGAGAAGGAAAGGGAGAGAGAATTAACTGGCAATAGCAGCAGGTTTTTGAAACTTCAATATCTGTCCCTGTGACACAGCTCTTTTTACAATGCCACACCTTCTAATGCTTCCCAAACAATTTGACCAGCTGACATCTAAGCCTTCAGATACACGAGGACCTCTCTTGAAAAGTCACCTTTTTCTCATTGGTTTCTTCCCTTCCTTCAGTTTATTTGCTGGTGTTTGGTACCATTCTTCCAAGTGTAAAGGAGCTGTGACTCAGAACACTGTTGACAGACTCCCTTGCCAGCTGACTTTTGATTGGCTTCTGGCATTAAGAGTACTGACCACTTGTTAGAAAAAAACTAGATGTTCAAATGAAGGATGCTTGCTTGCTCCTAGGTACTGAGGGTATCTTCCTGGTAGATGGTAATAGACAAGCCCTGATGTCCCTCAGCAGGTGAAGCATGGAGGATCTATCTTTGTCCAAACTCCAGGTTTTGATGTCCCCTCAGTAGTCATAATACTAGTCACACAGCCCTTAACCCTTAAGCAGACCAGTAATGGCATGCAGAACTTCCCACCAGAATGTCCCAGTGCTATGGAGCCCTTCCTCCATGTTTCCAGGATGGTTTCAAACAACTCTTTGGTAGTTTCAAATAACTTGATGGTACCAAAGTTCAGTAGTGCTACAGAATGAGCTCCTGCTGATGAGCAAAATCACCTTCTCTTCATTTATCTACCAATGGGGAAGATCATCCTTCAACACACAGACTGAATTGTTTGACTTCCTGTGGTTCCTTTCTTAAACTGCTTAGTTTTGATGTAACTACTTTCCTGAATTAAATCTTCTCTGCTAGGAATATTTAGGTTGGTATCTATTTTCTCAGTTTCCTAAACAGTGATGTCCCCCTTTTCAATGCTGGTCCTGAATGCCTTCTCCTAATGTCTTATCTCTCACCCAGATGTAAACTCTCAACTGTTTGTAATTACTTAACAAATTTAAACTCATTTTCCATAAAGTCATTTAGTTTAGCCCACCCAACTTCTGTTACATTTTAAAGTATATTATGGCCAAATCTTAACCCCATAACCACTAGGTCAGCACTGTAAGACTCTAAGCAAATGGTTGATTTGAATGAATGATCCAAATGGTGGCCCATGGGCTCACAGTGATTTATAGGTTTCCAATCATTCTACTGTTTCTGTTACGCTGCAGAATAGAAATGATTAAACTTATTTGAAAAAAATCTTTGTGAATGAATATTTGTTAAACTAACATGAAAACATTTCTGTACTCTATTTCCTACCATGTTAAATAGTGCTTTTTAATTTACTGAAGGGTATTCACACATATTACCCCATTTAAAACTCACATTAACAATACAAAAAGCTTCACCTGAGCTGGGGTTCTGGCCAGCCAAGTATCGTGGCTGTCTTGGCTTTTTATCAGCCCCAGCACATAGTGTGAGAAATGCAGACTTTTTCATGACTTATGTAAAGGTATGAAATAACGGATTATCCATGATCCCTTTTCATAAGAAATTGAGGGAGAAATGACCATTCTATCCCTTTGGCTTAGAGGATGTGGACAGTCATGCTCTCAATTTCACAGTTCATTGCATGTACATTTATTAGATTAGCACTGGCTTAGAAATGCACCATGGAACCTTCCAATAACTTGGCAGTCACTTTTTGATTGCTTTTTGGAATTGTACTGTCTTGTTCTCCTGAGACTCTGACCAAGGTTTAGTGACTTAAAACTGAAATGCTACAGACATAAATTGAATGCAACACAGGCAAGGCTAAGGTTATTGCTTTTCCCCATCTGGTTGCTACTTGGCTTTTCACTGGTGTGGCAGGAATTGCTGTTAAGGAAGCAGATCTCCATACCTCCCCACACACACTCAAGCTGGGAGACTAATGCTAACATATGTGCCCTGATTTAGAAGGAGATTCATTCCCTCACTATTCAGTATTAGTCTTCAAACACACAGACACACAGACACACAGACACACAGACACACAGACACACACAGGACACACCGACACACGGACGCACGCACGCACGGACGCACGCACGCACACACACACACACACACACACACACACACACACACACACACACACATGCACACACACACAAATCTGAAGCCAAACAATGTGCTAAGAAAACTGAATACAATCTTAGCTTTTACTTTTGCCTACACACACAAATCTGAAGCCAAACAATGTGCTAAGA